>NC_142178.1:10050000-11342500 GCF_026936395.1 Plectropomus leopardus
TGTAATTTAATTACATGTAACTAGTTGTTACCCAACACTGTCTGCACCCTTTGAAGCCCCTTGATAGCAGGGCTCAGCAGAACTTATGGGACTATTTCTTCAGTAAAAAGTAGTTCTAATTAAGAACTTTAGCTGCGTGGTCTTTAGATTATTCAGAGTAACTGGAATAATGCCTCTGGAAAGACACATTCCTTATTCAGTATGATTTTTAAATACTTTGAGCACAATAAACACTCATTTATTATTTTCACTCAGCTGAAGTATTTTGAGGTATAGTTCATGTTGTTGAGTGAATTAAATTGCATTTCACTTTATTTCAAGATATTTTAGGATTTACAAGAACATTATTATAATCAGCAACTAACAAAAAAATACTATAATTACAACTATCACTTTGTCTCTGATTACCTATTATTACATTCCATTTCTGTCATAATTGTGTGTAATTTTATTTTCTCAGTCATACGATTAAATATGGATTTAATTTTAACACTGACTCTCTCTGACTCCCCATATAACAGGATTGAACACCTGAGCCTGAACATGGCCATGCAGCTGCTGGTGGGAGTCCCTCTAGAAATGGTCCACGGAGCCCTGCGGATCGGACTGGTCTATGTGTGTGGTGTGCTGGCAGGTGGGCAAGTGGTGTAACACACAGGCAACAATTACAATCCTAGGCCTTCTCCACACACTGCATACATTTTCTTCCCTCTTATAAACACACTCACTTTACCCCAGAGACAAAACACACACACACACACACAACTCCTCTGTTGTTCCATCTGCTTGTTGTGTGTTTTTTATGCATTCAGCAGCCTATAAGGTTGCAGCCAGTGCGTTGGTGGATACTGGTCAATGTGAAAATTTAGCGTATGTGTGTGTGTATGTGTGTGTGTGTGAGTGTGATGTTCAGGACAGATGGCCTTGTGTTTCTGTTTGCCTAGCAGACGTGGTGGGATGTAGGGGGTTGTCAGTGCCCCATCAAAGCCTCTGCATCCCCCTACGGTCATGTACAATAGGACCGAGCAGAGAGAGTCATCTCAAATAGAGCTCAATCAGAAGAAAACACACACACACACACACACACCCACCCACCCACACACACACACACACACACACACACACACACACACACACACACACACACACACACACACACACGCACACATGCACAGTCATAATGAAATACAAAGGAGTGTGTGAGATAGGGCTGAAGAGACGGTGGAGGGGAGATGAATTTATAAGTGTTAATAAACCTGAGGGGGGGGGGCAGGATATGAGAAACAGAGAGATGGGAGAGGAGTGGATGTGGGTGAGATTTAGGAGAAACTGAGTGAGCAAGTACAAATGAGAAAAAAAGCAGACACACAGCTTTGAACGAAATGTCACCGCTCTGTTCCTACTGCCCTATCAACCTCAGGCACTGGCGCAATATCAGTGTTCAGCCTTGTTCAGCTGAGACAGTGAGTTAGTGTTTCTCTGTGTGTGTGTGTGTGTGTGTGTGTGTGCGATCAGTAGAGAAGAGCTCTGTTCTTCTTTATTAAATTGGTACGAACGAATGAAGTCATCCACTCCCAGTGCGTTGGTCTCTGTCCACTAAACAAACCTTTTAGGCATTTTAAAAAACATAAAAAAATTTGGCGCCTGGGGGGACACTTCTAGCTACGAGATAACTGGAGTGGAATTATTGGGCTACTTTTTGGGAGAAGTGTTTAAAGATTTTTGGAGATGGATCGTTAAGCCTTGTGGCACTGTGTGTGTTACTTATAGCCAGAACCCAAATTGAATCTGCCTTTTTTATTGTTTTGTTTTGTTTTGTTTTTACATTTTTCAGCAGTGATCCAAAACGAAAACCTGCAGAATTTAGATGTTTCTTTTTTGTGACTCACAGCGTTGATTTAAGATTTCTTTTTAATCTGCAGAAAATCTGCTGAGGTGTCACTAGAATTCTGTGAATCTGCGATTCTGATCCAAAATGAACACCTGCATAATTAAAAAGTTTTTTTCTGTTTTTGTATATTGTGATAGACATTTTTTTCATTTATGTATTTTTTTTTTTTAATTTGCTGAAAATCTGTAGAGGTGTCGTGGGAATTCTATGGGCGCTGATTCAGGGTAGGTTAGATGATGGCAGGGAAAAACAAAGAGGATCATGGGATATGAGTTGCAGCCAGTGCAATATTTCTTTAATATTCATGAAAATTATGACTTTATCTCTCTCTCTCTCTCCATCTTTGAGCGTTCATCTATATGTGTGTGTGTGTGTGTGTGTGTGTGTGTGTGTGTGTGTGTGTGTGCACGCCAAATGGCCAGAGACAAACACCCTGGGGATACCAGCTGTGGTGGCCTGTAGTATTAACCTCGCATTGAAATAAGGAGGAAATGTGACATAAATCACACACATTTATGCACACACACACACACACACACACACACACACACACACACACACACAAAGTGTCTGCTGTTTTAATTAGATATCGACCACTAGCCGAAGAGGGGAGGCTCGCTCTGGCTGTGTTTGGCTGTGATGTTTGGGTTTGTTGTGTCTGACTGGGCTTTTTTATTATGATTATTTTGGCAGCAGAAGGGCTCCAGCAAATCACAATTTTCAGAATATTAAGCATTTAGCAACAAGTGGGAGGATGTGATAAGCTGATATTTGCTCATCATTGTACTTGTGGCTTATGTGCATCAGTGTTTTATAGGCTGCATTTGTACGTATGATTATCTTTATGGCATCCCTGACTTAATTGGATAGTAAAACAATAGAGATAAATCATAAAATATAATATTTTTTAATTGCAATTTTTAAGCTTAAGTTTTAGGTTTTTTTTATTTGTAAAATAATATCCTGCTCTAGTGCATGTCTTTTGGTAATCTTTCGGATCATTGAAAAAATATATCAGCTTATAAGTATATCTCTTTTTATAGAGTATATCTAGTTTTTCTCATAAAAGCGGTGGCTATAGAGAGAGAGAGAGAGAAAGAGAGAGAGAGAGAGAGAGAAAGAGAGAGAGAGAGAGAGTGTGTGTGTGTGTGTGTGTGTGTGTATTTGTGTCAGTATGTACATCAATAAGAGAACACATCATTGTTAAAACATACCTCAATGTGTGCATTTCTTATATTTTTATTTATTCCATTTTTTAATTTAATTTCAGCAGTTTAACATAAAGGAATACATCAACAACAGAATGACCATTTGTATATGAATCACCAATACTGTGTTATGTTGAACTTGTAAAGAAGATTTTTGCTTTTATCACATGCTTCGTCGGTGAACGAAGAATCCAAAAACTGAGGAAATTCTCGATGAATTGAAGTCAAAGGGGACAGGATTAAACAACAGCAAAACATCTGTTTACAAGCTCTCACACAACTCGAGCAGCACAATCCAAGTCTTATTTATCCAATCCAGCACAAGCAGAATTTAAATGCATGCACTTGCCCATACATGCTACTTCTATGCTGAAGTGTTTTAAATATTAAGGTTTTAGCAACAAATGCATTTTGGAGATACTGAGCAGATGAGTGGTTAAATAACATACAAATGGTCATTTAGTATTCTTTTAATCCTTTAGTATTTTCGACAAGTGGTTGGTAACGTAAACAGATACAACGCAAACAACAACTTGAAATGCTACACAATGACACTATCAGACTGTGTGACAAAACAAAACAAGCAGTAGTGGACATAGAGGGGCTCAGCTGGCACATACAGGGGTCAGGGCAGAGTTCAGAGGTCAAGTAATGACTCAGAGAGAGGTCGATGGCCCTCTGGGGCCAACACAAACTCTGACACTTTGACACAATGGAAACAATGGACTTGCATGTAAAAGCACAAGTATTCATTTATGGACAGCAGACAAGTATGTAGACACAAAACAGGGATCTGGCTTTACAAAGAATGTAAGGCAATTAAGACAAGAACAAGTGTACATCAACAGCGGATCAGCACAAAAACAGACACGTAGACAAGAAAGTGAACAATAAAGAGAAAGGGAAGTCACACAAAGTCAAACAAACTCGGACTCAACTATTGACAGTGACTTTGTAGCTTCAGTCAGCTCAACATGCAGCCAAACTGTTGACTTTTTTCATTATGAGTGCTGATGTGCATTATTATTGCCCCTCGTGTTCCCCTTTCTCTGCAGTTTGGATGAGCAGGCAAGATAAATGAGATGCCACTTTCGACTCTAAAACTATAGGCCTCCTGGGGCCTGCTGAGGGACTATACAGAGACTGTGTCCTTGTCTCTGTGTCTCTCAGTGTGTCTGTGCACACGCAACCAAACTAAAATAATGTTATTAAAGCAAGTTAATTACAGGGATGGAGGTCATCCTGCACAGATGCACTTCCTAAACACAGGAATTACAAGAGGTGGTGGTGTCCTGAGCCAGGTGTTTTAAGTGTGTGTGTCTGTCTGTGTGTGTGTTTGAAGAGGAAGGAAGTAATGTAGAGTGCTTTTAAAGGGTGTAACCCCGGGAGTGGCTATCTTTGTGCATATTACCCCTCAGTTTTATTATTTAGGGTCATAATAGAAATATGACGCTTGCTTTAAAATGTGTTCATAATTAATTAGAGGTTTTTCTTTTTTTGCATTTGGTAACTGTAGAAGTAAAAGGATCAAGATTCTTGCATGAATCAATTTTCGACGTTAGAGAGAGGGGAAATCGTGTATAGCGTGTGTGGGTGTGTGTTTGTGTGTTTGTGTGTGTAATCACCTAGCTGCCTAGATTACTCTGCAGTGTTTAATGACCTGGTGAGTCAGATGCTGTTATTACACCATCAAACTGTGCTGCTATTAAGGTTTACACACCTGAGAGGGCCACATATTAGGCAACGAAGAGACTGCTAAATGTCAGCTCCAGCTTTTGAAAAATCCTTTCATTTCACTTCCTGTCACGTTCCTTTGAAAATACAGCGTCCAGAGCCAGTGCACTGATTTGAAACTCAGTTGGGGTTATCCATGAGAATTTTGAATGAGTTCAGTGCAGTTTTGAAGGCATTTCAGATACAAAGACACAACATTTGATGGAATTTTAAACTCTAAAGAAATTACTGTTGCAGTTTTTCCTCTGTCTTGATGACAGGAAGATAAAAATCAAAATTAGAGCAGTGCACAAATTCACAACAGTGCACACTACAAGGTTCTTTTAACCTGATGTGGACAAATAAGCTTATTTGATTGGCCAACAGTGCCAAATCATGAGAAATTGCAACATAGTTGGTATATCCTGAAATTACTTAAGTCCTAGCAGTACCTTAATCAGAACACATCCCAGGATAGAGTAAGGATAAGCTGATGTTTTGTACATGAACCTCTGTGCTTTTGTGTACACCAAGTACATTTCTTTGTCCACATCAGTGAATTCCCTCAGATTTCATGAATACAACATCTCACTTAGGGTTAAATGGATTAGATTTTGATGGTCAAAGGTTGCTGGGACCTCACAAATTATGTTTTTATCCATAACTCAAGAATTCATACACTTATTGTGACAAGATTTCACACCAAAGTCCAATAGAATAAAATAATCATGTGACATTTTAAATCCAAAAGGTCAAAAGTCAACTTCACTGTAAAATTATAATATTCACTAAAAATTGTACTGATTGTATCTGGGCTGCCTACTGAAGAAGTGTGTTAAGCATCCTTTTTTAAATTTTTTTTTTTAGAATTTTTAACTTTGCAGCAGCATTCATATTTTAATCATTTTCAACTTTCATAACTGCTGCTTTGTATTCTACCATGTTCCTCTGGTAGTCCACGGTGAGCTCAAGGTTTTGCTGATATTGAGCTTCAGGTGATTGTAAAGGTGATGTAAATTGCAACTTGACTGGTTTGCAGATGTATATAATCCCAAGGCAGTGATTCTAGTTTTTGTTGTAAGTGGTTGTTGAAATGAACATGATGTGTATTTTAACAAAACAATTCCCAGATAAATCTGCAGCATTTTTATTGTTTGCTGTGTATGATTGTCCAAATACAAATAAAATACTGTAAAAATGTAATATAAAAACCAAACTCCCTAAACCTACTGACAGAATGAGGCCACTGTAAGGACACAGACATCAAGGGAACTCACTCTCTTGTTTTTGTATCTCTTGTTTGGATGGTGGATGTGTTTGTAGTATACTGCATGCGTATCTGTTTGGTGTATGGCCACATATTTCCTCATGCTTGTGTATTTGAACTAGTGTATGTGTCTATGTCCACACCTATAAATAGCAGCATGATTGAGATGCCATGGCTTATCCCATCGTTCGTCTTTATGGTGATTTGATATCTATGAACTCCAGAGACCTTTCTGTCCACTGTAATTATATACTGTTTGCTTACTGTAAAGTGTATACTCTGTGGTTGTGTGTGTGTGTGAGAGAGTGAGACTAAATGTATCTCGGTGAAACTGAGCTAAATGTGGGCAGAGCATCGTCCAAACCGCACGACAGCATTAATGTACAAAGTTATTAGGTCGGCTAAATGTGGCTTAAGCTTCGTCAGTTGATTTTACAGCTATTAGAGCGTTGAGTGTAGTCAGCTGCTTTCTTTTACCAGAAGTCACACTGGCTTAAATATCTAAATTGGCTCTACTGTTCACTGGGTCTGTTTATTTTGTTTACATTTATTTACCACAGAGCAAATGCTGCACATCCTCGTTCCACTTCAAAGAATGAGATTATCAACAAGTATAGATGAGCAATGTTTCAACAAAGATCCAGGTCTCAGGAAATTATAATAATTTAACGCACTCTTATACACCACATGTATCCTCGCTCGACCATGAGCTCATTTTGGAAGTTTGTCATTGCCCTGTTGAGCAAGACTTTTTATGCCACTGGAAAAGGCTTACATAAACAAAACCATTACAGCTACTACATTTAAAGCTGGAAATCACAAATCACCTTTAGAATCATTTTGTTCAGTTCAATTCAAAGGTTCACTGACACTGACTATTATGTTGCGCATTGACAATAAGGTTTCAGCATAGTCTATTCAGTTTAAAGATTCACTCGTACATGTGTTGACAGCCATTCTCATTCCCAGGGCCTCAAATACAGCAGCTGGGCCAGTGGCTGTCTGTGTGTGATTGTGTTGCACAAGTCACCCTCTTGGGTCTGTATAAGCTGTACCAAGCTTTCAGCTAACTCCAATGTAAAACCATCTGGAGCAATGAAGTCATAAGAAGTGCAAAAAAATTCCATGTGTGTGGGGGAGTTGTGGTGGAGGGTCAAAAAAACACAGGACTTTCACCCTGGAGACCACTGTTCATGTCCTGTGTAAAACATAAAAAAAAAGTAACTGCATTATGTACTTAAAATCACTGACATATCTGTCACATGACATGTTACATACAGTATGTCACATGTGGAATATTTGTTAACACTTAAGTAAGTTGAGTTACAAAACAAACATTTAACCCAAACTATGATCCTTTTTCTAAACTTAACAAGTAGTTTTGTTGACTAAAACTGTAGTTTTTTGGAGACAAATCCTGCATTTCTTGTGAACATTAAAGTTTTTTTTGAAAAGACACCATGCATGTAAGGGGTTGAAATTGACATGCTGTCCCTGAGCATCCAAAACTGATACTAGAGAGGAACCTAGCCACTTGTCCCATGTGATCCAGTCTTTAACTAATATGATATATAAACACACAACATAGCCCATAAAATGACTTATGTAATCGGCTAACTTATTCTTTACCATCCACAGCCTCATGTCTAAAAGAGCTGGACATCACTATAAAACAGTTATAAAGAGCAAATTTAGATTAAAACAAATTAAAGTGGTACCGAATTCTGTATACATAATTTCTAATGTACAGTATACATATGCATGCATTTATGTGTTATGTGATAAAGTATATTTGTATTTGAGCGAGAGGAAGATAGTGAGAGAGCGAAGGTGGGAAGAGTGTGTGTGGGCAGTTGTGGCTCATATACTTAGCATCAATAATGTACACAGGTCAGTGCCATGGAGAGAAGGGAGGAAAAGATATACTGAAAAATGAAGAGTGGATGCACTGGCAGAGAAAGGAAAGAAGAGAAAAGAAAGAGCGGGTGAGAGAGTTTGTGTTTTCGTAATTTAATAGTCAAAAAGAACATCTCTCTCTCCTGTTTTCTTTTCTTCTGCCTCTTGCACACACACATTGCAGCGAGAACAGATTTTCCTCCTGCTGACTCTGTCTCTGAATGTCCTCACATTTAAACTTTTGAATGCTTGATTGGATCTTTTGTGCATGCGATGAATTGGTACCAAGGTGCTAAAGGGAGCAATTCCCTGTTTGCAGCAGCCCAATTTTCTATGAATGCATTTGTTTTACATAAAATCACAGTTTGTACTGGTACAGTATGAGCAAGCCCCTATTCATAAAGGCCTGTTTATAATACACCCACATTAAATAGTGAGTAGCAAAGCTGCCTTTATGCCATTCAAAATAGATGTTTTCAGTATACAAATGGTCACAGCTTGTACAAAAACAGTTTAAATTAGTCAGTTAGTCATGGTGTCTGCCAGTGCAATCCTCCAAGGGAAAAAATATTCAGATTTCCTTTTGAATAGTGAAAGCTCAGACTCAAGATTATAGCACGAGACTCGGAGACATGTATTATTTAATATTATATTGCATTATACGACATTTTCACAAAAAATATTTACCCATTTACCTCCCAAAATGGCTTTCTCAAGATGCAGATGATACAAGAAATTTGTTTATTTTCCTAAAGCATTTTCTGTTATCATCACTACAGGATCTCTAGCGGTGTCTGTCACTGATATGACAGCTCCAGTGGTCGGCTCATCTGGTGGAGTGTACGCTCTGGTCTCAGCACATTTGGCCAATGTCGTAATGGTAAGTTTGTGTGTGTGTGTGTGTGTGTGTGTGTGTGTGTGTGTGTGGGTGTGTGTGTGTGTGTGTGTGTGGGTGTGTTTGTGTGTGTGTGTGTGTGTGTGTGTGTGTGTGTGTGTGTGTGTGTGTAGATGATTTTCACATTGCTCAGTTGTCCTGTCACTACAGAGCATTGCCACATCATCAAAGCAGCCAGTTTTGGGGGCCCAGCAGGTGCTGCTCTATCTACAGATGCCATACATTCCTCAACATCACATCATCAGTTTTTCTTTTCCCCCAAAGAGCAGAAAGTATGTGAGCGGGTGCATGTGAGGATATCACGTCCCACTGAAGCCTCTGGGGCAAATTCACAAAAGGGTTGCAAAGCTTTTGCTGCCAAACCTGCACATATAAGAGATGAAGAAAGCGTGTAATTTTCAACACATGCAAAGGATGAAATACACCCCTCACTGCGCTGCCAAGCAAAAAGCATTTTGGTACTCATGTGCTATTTGCACTTATCAAAATAAGGTAATATTTGGTGCAAAAATGGTGCCTTTCTTTGCTAATGAGCCTCTTTGCAAAAACTGTTTAATTCACAAAGATCAGTGCTAATACTAATAGGCGCACACAGGAACAGTGAAATTATTAGTGTCTTCAGAGAGTTGGTGGTGAAGTGCACTAACAGACTGGAATACTAAATCAAAAAATATGATTTCTCTTTGTCACATTTAAATTCTTTGCTTGAATTTTGAGGAGTACATCTGCAACCCATAAATCAAGACCTCTATCTCGCGGTCTGAAAATTTAGTTTCTTTTTCTCTACGCCATCGTTCTGCCAACTTTGTTCTTGGCTCAAAGGTAACATTTATATTTTGCCACATGGATGATTGCAGTCATGCACAAAAAAATAAGGGCAAATTATGCTCAGCTGCAAAATTTAATGGGCATGTTTGTGCTGTAATATCATTAGCACAATTAGATGCAGTCGGTGTCTAGTCATAATTAGGGGGTGTGGTAAGGGCGAAGTCGGCAAGGGAGGAAACAGCATTTTCCCCAGCCTTTAAATGCTGTGAAGGAGGGGGGTTTAAATCCTCTTAAGAGGCACTGTTACATTTACTATGGATATTAGTAATTTAAATTAGTATATATCAGTACCCTATAGCCATCAAGGCTATGATTTACTAGACTAGAATGTTTTAATGAATTCCATGTAAGTCTGAAGATAGCATAGTAGAGCTAACGTTACCCAGCGCCCATTAGCCTGTGTTTTGACAAAGAGCTATATCGTTATCACGCAGGGATTTACATACAAAACAGCCTGAAGATCTACAGGTCCTTGGATGCTCACAACTTTTGAAACATTGGCTAAGCAATCTAACAGTGTCTGGATATAGAGTAGATCTTTTTTGATTGACCATAAACAGCCCTGAAATGGCTTTCACCAAACCTATAAGACTTCATTTAACAGTAATTTTAGTGTATATAGGGCCAGCATATTTTCTGACTCGATGAATTAAGGGTTTATTTCAATCAAATCGGAGTTGGTGGTTGTTGAAACAGTGGAGAGTTGAACCAAGTTTTATTTTATTTTAAATGAAGTGTCTTTTACAATGATAAAATTGCAGTTTATTTTAAATGGAGTTCAAGGGGTTTTACGATAACTATTTTGGAGCTGTTTGTGGCAAAACAAAAACGATCTCACTTGTTAATAAAAAAGCCTATTTGTGTTGCTATCCTTTCAATAATCTTGTTAGGCACTTATAATAACACTGTGAGCAAAAAAAAAAAAAAAAATAAATCACTTTTCATGGGTGTACATTGACAGTGCAAACATGCCCTGAGTGTTTACTGGACCAATTTCAAGGAATGGTGTTGCCTTTAGTCACTTGGACACAGAAACATGTGAAGGGTCCAGATTAAAAAATACCCTTCAAGTCTAGATTTGTAAGGTTTATTTGACGCACAGAAAGTCACACAGTAAATATTCAACATGGTAGTGAATGTTTTATTTTCCCCTTTTATGTAAAAGGATGTGACATTTTGTGGGTGTTCCTATTAATACAGCAGCCGCAATCCATTCTTGTGAATTTGCCCCTATGACATCTGCTCTGCTTGGTCTGAACTCGCCATCCTGTAGGTCATCACTGACACATTTGGCAAAAGACGCACAGGCGAACCTCTATTATGTGTAATAGGGTACTCATTATGTACCCTGCCAGATCCTCCACAAAACTCTTGGCATCGGGATGGAGGAGTTTGTCGTCCTCCTATCAGCTGAAATCGCATTATCTAACACAGCATGAACAGATTGGGGGTCAGAGTGTCTCTGGGGCTTTCAAAATTGACGAGAATTGAGACAGAGGGCAAGATCTCATGTCATTTCATGTCAGCGTGTATGTGTGTGTGTGTCTGAGGAAGACTTGACCTTCTAGCACACTTTGTTCTGTCTGTTATCATCAGAACTTAAAAAAATGACCTTCTGAATTACTCCATTCTCTCTTTCTCTCTCTGTTTCTGCAGAATTGGTCGGGGATGAAGTGTCAGTTTAAGTTATTCCGGATGGCCATGGCTCTAGTTTGCAGTAAGTCTGAATAAAGATGCAACGCTTCCCTTTCCCCTCAGTTTAAGAATTACTTTTTAACACAGGACTTGTACTTTTAATCTGCTTGCGGTGCTTTTCCATCACCGGAATTTAATCTCACAGCAAAAGTTCCTTATTGAAGAAATGTGATTTTGCTCAAAAAGCAATAATCTTAAACTTTCTGCCATATGGAGAATTTCTAAGTGTGGAGACCCACTGAGCATGGTGATGAAAAGCTCGCCCCTATTCATTTTCTGTGTGACACAAGCAAATCACTTTGTAAGGCGGTGCAGGATTACAGATCTTAACCTGCTGTGGATACATGTCTGTGAAGGAGAAAATCATTATTGTAGTTTCCAGGATGACTTTTCTATATGTCCCTTTCCTCCAAGATTACAGATACAAACAAAAATGAAGTGCTGCTTGGCACAAATTCAAACAAATCATTGGAAGAAGATGTGGGTTGCTTACTTACACAATGTTAGACAGTGAGTGAGCTACTTGCTAGCTACTGACCTTTTGACACGCCCACAACAATGAGTGAGACCGGGCAGAAATAAATCAAAGGAATTCCAAAGTTTATCTGAAGTTAGTATGAAGTTTCTTTTTGTACAAAATTCCCTCTTTCTGTTGCTTTATTGCAAGACCAGCACATTTTGGCTTTTGGCCTTCATCAGGGTCATCACACAAGCCAAAACATGTTGGTCTTGCAAGTTGTTTGATAAATTACAAGTGTAGAGCTGCAATTGTTCGATTAGTATTCAACTATTGAATTAATTGCCAACTAGTTGACCAGAGGCATTTAATTTGTGGGTTGTCTCTCCATCTTATTGTCATGAATGCAATATCTCAAGAACACCTTGAGGGAATTTCCTCAAATTTGGCACAATGTCCACTTGAAATCAATAAAGAACTGATAAAACTTTGGTGGTCAAAAGCCACTCTGATCTTACTTTTGTCTCATTCTCACAAACGCAATATCTCAAGAACGCCTTTGGTGAATTTCTTCAAATTTGGCACAAATTTCCCCTTGGGGTTAAGGTAGAACTAAAGAGTTTGGTTGTCAAAGGTCACCGTGACCTTACAAAACATGTTTTTTTCATCCTAAGATCCTGCAGAAACACTTTTCTGGCCATTACTCAATGTTATAGCTTGGGAACAGAAAGGGAGACATTTGGTCAGATACTGAATTGGTGACATCTTTGGTTCCCACCTTGAAATTGTGCTGATTGTGTAGATCTTTGTTCTATGTCAGTAAACAGAGTATCTTTGGGTTGTGGACAAAACAAGACATTTTAGGACATCACTAAAGAAAATGATCATCAGATTAAGCGACAATGAAAATAATAATTAGATGCAGCTATATACACCTCTTATGATTTCTTTCCCTTCTGCATGCACCTTGGAAGTGGGTGAAGTTGTGCCAGAGGCCCTCACTTTGCTTCTACACTATCCCTCCACTGCGCAGCTCAGTGTAGAAAACAGAAAGGGAGAGGAAAGTTTTTACTACCTATCCTGTAAAATTTTTGTTCTGGGCTCATGGCCCAGCGTAGTTGTTGGTCACAAAACAAAAGCAACTCTATTTCTTCTACCTCATAAAAGAGATTGTTTTATTACATTTTGATAAGTGCAGCTGTTGTCAAGAGCTGCCTTGCTAATATTGTGTTTCCTTTTTCTCCCTCTCACAGTGAGTGTAGAGTTTGGTCGGGCGGTATGGCTGCGCTTCTATCCTCCGGCCTTTCCTCCGTGCCCCAATCCCAGCTTTGTAGCTCACCTGGGAGGAGTGGTAGTTGGCCTGACGCTGGGCGTGGTAGTCCTGCAGAATTACGAGCAGCGACTCCAGGAGCAGTCCCTGTTTTGGATCTTTTTCTGTGTCTACACCTTGTTTGTGCTCTGCGCCGTCTTCTGGAACATCTTTGCATACAGCTTGCTTGATGTGCGACTGCCTCCACCACCCTGACTTGCTTATTAGAGGCAGACTAGACACTGTAGCCCCTTTATTCCTCCACTGGTAGATGCCTGACAACCTGGCTAGATGAGTCACCTCAGTCCTCATTTTCTGAGCCTCTTCGTGGGGTGATCAGAGAGTCTGGCAGCCGCCCTCATCCTACATCCAAGTGCTCTGAAACAGGGATGCACCTGACATGCAGCAACACTTGCTGGCGGTCTTGTCATACCCTTTTCAGCCCACCTGCTCCCTTCGCAGGTTAAGCCTCGCAATTACCGCTTACCATACAACCTAACCTTCATCTGCTCTTTGTCTACATCTCTCCCGGACGTGTGTCTCAAGAGTATCAGACAGTTTGTTGACGACACTGTGTTGACAAATGAGAAGCCTCGGATCTAACGCAGCAGGAGCAGTCCTGTCCACATGGCTTAACCTTCTCTGCCTCTTCCTCCTCAGTCCAATGGTGCCTTCTCATGGAGACGTCAGCCTGATGAAAGTATGTCTGCACAGTTGCCTCTTGTTTGGGGTGATGGCAGTAAAACCCTGCAGTATAAAACCATTTTCAGCCAGAGGAGTTCCTGAAAATCCTGTAATCTGCCCTGCGCCCTTATCATCAGTAAATGAAGACTAAGGTTATATGAGAATTTAGGCTTTAGTTGGTGTTTTGTCATCATTACGAGCAGCTCATAAGCATGAGGGGTTTAGATTAAACCGACAGCAGGATAGCTAAACCTCTCTACTTTGTAGGGAGCATGGAGTGTGTATAGGCTGCAGCAACCCTCAGAAGTCATTAGGAATTTACCTTTGAAGGAAAGTGTGGGTGAATATTCAGTGTTGCCTTTAGCATTTGGCACTTCCCCAGAGAAGGATTAATTTGTGTTCAGCACTATTTGAACCTCAAACTTCTGTCTTTTGACTTTTCTTTGCGTGCGAGTAGTGTGACAATTGCACCATTGTGTGTACAGATAAAAAAAAGAAGACGCAGAAGTGCCATTCAGACTTTTAAACTTTCAGAAATGATGCCAAAACATTGCTACAAGCACTGAAGGGAAAGAGCACATCCCCTGACAAGAACTGCTTTTGTGCAAGCAAAAATGAATCTAATTTTGTCTGTAAGGGGTTGGTAAGTAACAGAAAATGTTCAAGAACTCAAAAGAATCTCTCACTGACACCTTTGGGTCAACCCAGAAATGCAGGTGACTTGTTATTTTATTGTCCCCTCTGGGCATGTGCAGTGATTTTTCAGGGGTGGACTGAATCACACAACTTGGACTTGAGTCACAAATTTGACTCAATTGACAAAATCAAAAAAGACTTGCAACCCCATTTAAACTTAACACCAGTGACTTCACTCGGACTTGAGCCTTTTGACTTGAAAATACTTAATATCCTTCCCCAAGCCAATCTGGGACATTTTTATGGCTCCGTGCTGGTGATAGTTGAAGCACAAATGGCCACTTGAACTTATTAGATTTTGGTGGTCAAAGGTAAAGGTGACCTTGCATCAGTCTCATTCTTGTTACGTGTTTTGTCAAAAACAACTTGAGAGACTTCAAATTTGGCACAAATGTTCAATTTGACATAAGAATGGACTAATTAGAATTAGGTGGTTAAATGTCATTTTGGCTTTAACTCAGGACTATGACAAAATCTACACAAATGTCTAATAGGATAAAATATGAAGCGATGACATCTTATGTCCAAAGGGCCAAAGGTCATCTTCACTGTGAGATCATAATGTTCTACAAAAACGCTTTTCTGGCCATTATTTGAAGTTATAAATCAGGAACAGATTTTTCAGATTCTGAATTGGTGACAACTAATGTTGAAACCCCACTGATTGTATAGATCTTCTGTACTGCAGGGGGTAAGACATGGATGAAAACTGTAAGTGTAGCTGGAGTGGTTTGCAGAGTGACACAACCGCAAATTGGTAATTCTAGTTTCAGTATGAGACAAGTTAAGTACATGACAGGACAGAAACCTACAAAATTCATACTGTTTTGGTACTGCTTAATAGCACCATGAAAATGCAACGTCAGCACATCTTTTTTATGACTATGTTTAGTTCCACTTGTTTTAAGAAACTAGTTTTGACAATTAAATGTAAATTTAATATGTCAGTACTCTTGTTTTGGGACTTGGGACTTGATTTGGACTTGTCTGTCTTGACTTGGAACTTGACTTGAGTGGAAAGACTTGAGACTCACTTGTGACTTGCAAAACAATGACTTGGTCCCACCTCTGGATTTTGTGATTGTTTCAAAATTGCAAAGAAGTGTCAGTTTATTTATTGATTTTTTTTTTAAATTGGTGAATTAAAGCAAAGTGAGATTAGACTAATGAAAACATTTACCAGTGGGCAGCTGGGCCATTCTGAATAAGTCTATTTCTCATTACCAAACGTGGAAGAGCACACATGTCTGACCTCGACTACATCCGGGCTGGGGT
The DNA here is from genome assembly GCF_026936395.1 of Plectropomus leopardus. Classification (NCBI taxonomy): domain Eukaryota; kingdom Metazoa; phylum Chordata; class Actinopteri; order Perciformes; family Serranidae; genus Plectropomus; species Plectropomus leopardus. Next base: position 10,065,815 of record NC_142178.1, read on the forward strand.
TGTTTCACTCTCATATTAAGAAGCAGTGGGGCAAAAGAAGTAAATCAATGCTCCCTCATTAGTTCCTGTCACAACGTAAATTGTTAATTGATTGCACCGGGATAGAAAACGACCCCAGCCCGAAGCTGTGAGTCTCAAACTGTACTGTACTTTAACCTCATGTTACGCTGGTAACTGCTTCGCACAAACATTATTATAATGTAATTATATACAGATTAATATTTTAACATGCATTTGCTGTTGATTTTTTTTTTACTTGGTGATATTGGTATGTTGTGTAAATTGTTTGGTCGGTCTGCATTGTGATACGTTAGTTATTACTTGTATGTATCCTATTTAAGAATTAATGGTCTAGGGTTGTATATAATAAGGGCTATGACATAAAAGTGAGTGAGGGGGAAATTGCTGATAATATTTTAACATTGTGCATATTTTGTAGATTTGATTTGTACATACTGGAGTACATTAAACAGTTTTATACAGAAACAGTATGATTTCTTTGGATTTTGCCTTCATTAATATCAGTGTAAACACACTCACATGCTTGCAAGGACGCATACCATTTTAATTCTGTATTCTTTGGACAGGAATTATCCCCCACTGTGCAAAGAAAAGGGCTCAAACCAAGAAGGTCTGCAGCCTTGAAACCAGATTAGCTTTTCAATCCCAGTGTTTAGAGAGAGCTCTGGGCCCCAGAATTGGAGAGCCGAGGTAAGAGCCTTTTGGGGGAAAAAAAAGCAGACGTCAAAGTGATCAATGAAATGCGCGAGCATACAAGAATCAGCCATAATTCATTCAGAGAAGGGACTCCTTAAGCTGTCACTGAACGTCTTCTCTGTCTAGCCGGTACAACCATATGGAGAGAAGCAGTTTTGAAGACGTACAATGAAAAATTCATTAGGCGGCCAAGGAAAGCCGCCTCAGTTGTGTTTCCCCTTCATAAATCTCCAATTTCAGAGGTAATCATTCACCTTGGTGAGCGAGAGAAGACAAGTGAAGCTGCGGGGAAGGGAAATCTGTGTGGATGCATTTGTCTCTGAATTTATGCTGCCTGCTGAGAGCTGCACTTGTTACAATTTGGCCACATTTTAATTTGCATTTCACGTCTTTTTAGGTTACGTGCTACAAGCAGGACTGAAACTGACAGTTTACACATAGGCCTAACTATTACCAATTTTTCTTACTAGATAATGGTGATGATGGTGTGACAGTGGCATCTTTGATGTACTTATACATTCTGTTATCCTATTATGTCTGTATGTGTGATTGTTATTTATGCAGTGTAAACGCATGTATGTCTATGTTTGTGCCCGTTTGAAATCAGTAAACTCAGTAATACAATTCTTTCTGCTTAAACTATGTTTTAGACATGAAAGGGATGTTTATAGGTGCACATCAGGTGGTGCTTTGCCTGATTTAGTGATCTCCGGTATTTACAGGGCACAAGAATTGATGACACTTCATTGCCAAAAGTATGTGGACAATCAAGCAAAGTATGCAGACATACATTCATATGACATGCTGCCATTCAGCAACATTAGTTAAGTCAGTTTTACTATATACCTCAAAGACTTTGGAAGGCGTTGAGGTCGGGGATCTGTGCAGGCCAGTCAATGTCTTTCACACCAAGGAGACAATTTCTGTATGAAATCCAGTCTGTGCATGGGATCACTGGCACACTGCAACAAGGGGTCCATGCCCAAATTATCAAAAATCTTGCAGCATCTATTGTCTACAATGACTGCACTTGCATTAGGATGTCCCTTAATTGCAATGGAAGAAACCATAGAAATAGCCCCAAATTGAAAATATTAAAAAAAAAAAAAAAGAAAGAAAAAAAGACTATGGATAGGGGTGTCTAGGTCCTTGTTTCAGCAGGGGGACCCAGTTTCTATTTCTGCAACACTGTCTCCATCAAGAGGAGACTTAGGACATAACAAGTTCCAATCGTGTGGATGCCATTCTTCATGTACAACATTTGGTATACGGTGGAACAAAATTGTGTACCTTTGGTGCTACGGTTTACACAAGAAGAACAAAAAGGATACAAAAGATACATAAAATAAGTGCAAAGACTGTAAAATGCTAGTAAGTTTAGTAAAGTTATAGCCTACAGATATGATATGATATGCATGATATGCTGTGCTTATCTTTATTTTTCTCTGGTTTTGTTGCACCTATACACCTGAAGTAGAAACTTTTAAGTCATGTGTTATGAAGTGTTTGCCAGTGTTTGCTACACACTGAATTCGGACGTAAAGCGATGCGGCTTCCCACACAAAAATACAACTTAACGCCTGAGAAAAAAACCTTTAAATCGTTTTTATCACCATAAAAACTCACTGAAATTCAACTTTGGCTGGTAGTATGTTTTACGACAATTCTGTGGCATTATAGATATTAGAATATTACATTAACCCGCCTCCAAAACTTGGGGCGTGTAAATCGTGTCAATGACATGACGTCATTTGTCTGTGATCGCGAGACTGCGGTCTCACTACAACTTCCTCCAGCAAAGCGCCATTTTCGGCGTTGTTACGGGACTACAGCATGCCGATGTCAAACAGATAATAAGACTAGTATTTAACGTTGTGAGACATTTTTTTCAGTATTCTTAAAAAATGGGACGAAAAAAGAAGAAGCAGATGAAGCCGTGGTGCTGGTATCCTTTTGACTGAACGACAAAATGCCAGTTTAGACATGTCAAAGGCTAAGCGTTAGCTTGACAAAAGGAAGGCCTCAGCTAGCGATAGCCTCCCGGAGGGTTTAACGGCTACTAAGCTAACGTTAGCTTGAATTTTTGGTCATTGGACCAAATCAATCCTCGACGCCTCGAAGATTGTCTTTTCAATCAAGTCGATATGTGAAAAGTATTTGGCGTCGAGTATATGTCGCAGAAGTGAAAAACAGTTGCGTCGAGAGGAAAGTGATGCTAGCTACCTCCGTTCCGGTGTTGGCTAGCTAGCCTGTTAGCGATGCACCGAAGATTCACGGTACCTTTCAACGTTATGATTCAGGCTTCAAGGCTGATGAGTGTGAAAACCTTTTTATTTGAGTTGTAACATAACAGCTTGTTCCACCCGGTATTTCCTCAAAAATCGGGATTAAGGTTCAAGCTACGCTCCAGAGCACCCGGGGCGGATTTTTACTTAGAATTTAAGTTCAAGGCTGTTGTGTTATTCTCTGGGTTCATATATCCGGATGCTGCTTGGCGTATTATTGATGTTTGGCTCATGTTTGCTGTGTAGAGACAATCCTTAACTCCTTACTGAAGGTACTGTAATCGAGACTTCGATGATGAAAAGATCCTCATTCAGCATCAGAAGGCAAAGCATTTTAAATGCCATATTTGCCACAAGAAGTTGTACACAGGCCCGGGCTTGGCTATCCATTGCATGCAGGTGGGTGCCTTTATCCTCGTCATTTATCCTAGTTCGTTTTCAGAGTTTGTGTCTTTATTTCGATAGATCCAGTTAAGTGTGGTCATACGTTGGGATAGTGGATTAACTTTATTTGTTATTACAGGAGACACTGATTTACGTTTCACAAATTTCAGGTTCACAAAGAGACAATTGACAGTGTACCGAATGCAATTCCTGGAAGAACAGACATCGAGCTGGAGATCTACGGCATGGAGGGGATTCCAGAAAAAGATATGCAAGAAAGAAGACGAACGTTAGAGCAGAAATCACAAGGTGTGTATACTTTGATGTAATTTTATTTCCATTTTGAGGAAAAGCCTAGTTGACCAAACTACAGGTTTTCTTTGATTCTATTATGTTGCTTTGTTTGGCATGATATAAGGTTAAGGGAGATTCCTGATAATGGATAGTATTTTCAGAGCCATGAGGGGTAGTGGCACATAAATCCTGTGGTATACCATTTTGGTAAATTGTATGTTCTACAATGACTTTGTTTCTGGATTGTTGTGTGATTAGATTAAAAGCATTGTAGCATAGGGGTTGAAAGATTATCCAAGCCAGTATTTATTATTTTGCTTATTATCTGTATCGGTGTTTTTTTTAATCATCGCTGGTAAAATTAATTAATGAAAAAGTATGTATATTAAACTCAACCAACACCAAGGAAGGCAACCTATAATACATGCAAAGAAAGTGTCAGCATGGGAGGATCTTTAAATTTGTAAAACTATTGAGATATTTTATTTATTCGTTTTTTGTTTAAAATTGCACCAAACTGTATCATAAAAAAAGCTGCAGGGAACATGCTGTATATGATGTACTTATAATCATTATAGCCATAGGCCCCGAAAAAAAACAGCATTGGTTGACCCCTGTTGTAGAAGCTTAAGTTAATTTACATTTTGTTTAAGCTTCACCGTTAAGAATGAGCATTGTCTTTTTTTATGTTTTCAGAGAGTCAAAAGAAAAAATCAAATCAGGACGACTCTGATGAAGACGATGACGATGATGATGAAGCAGGACCATCAACTCATCAGGTTCCTGCTGTCCAACCCCAAGCTGGGTATGCTGCTCCAATGGCCCAGCTTGGGATTCCTCCTGTGGCTGGGACACCTGGGATGCACCCTGGAGGATATCAAGGCAAGGACCTCATAATAGAAAGCAGAAGTTAGGAATCAGCAGTGCCTTAACCTAACAAAATTAATTAAATCAAACAAACTGAGTTACACTCAGGTGACTCGTGACTTCAGGCAGATTGTGTGACCTTAATGAGTCGATACTCCTTTCAAGCTCAAAGGTGATGAATCTTTGCTGGATCTAACAGTTCGTCCTGAAGAACTTAAACATTTTACCTTTATTACGGGACATCAATAGGTGTCCTGACCATATCTGCATAGAAGCACGATGAAGAGTTAGACGATACAGATGGATGAGTTACCGTGGGTTGAGATTTGCATTGATACCTTTTTGTAATAGCAGTTTTGGGATATTAATTGTTGTGAAAAAACAGTTTGTACTTTACCAACAAATATGTCGGTAAAAAGTATTGAACACAAGCATTCGTTTCTGGTTCCTTGTGACACATTTCAAATTTCAAGCTCAAAGTTGAAGTCTTGAATGTGACTTGCAGAACCTTGATCTAGTTCTATGTCTGCTAATTAGGTGGTCGAGTTGTTGGACACATCTTGTTAGTCTTTCTTTGGTTTTTGAGCTTGAATTGATATTTATTTTACAGTGTCATATGTAAGCCTCTCCCACTAACCTCTACATGACTTATGTTGTCCTCTGCATTTAGTGATCTTTTTATAATTTGGCTGTTTTTGTCCTTACACTTAAATATAAATTCTGTTGTTGTGAAGCACCCTTGGTGTCAGCAGGTTTGAACCTGCAGTCTGTAAGATGTAGCAAAACTGAGTTAAAGAAACTCTACAGATACAGCATACAAACTTAAGGAGAGGTTGTTGGATTATTGCAAAATCTGCGTTCAGTTGCCTTGATGTGGTGCTGTCTGTCTGGAGTGATTCAGTGTTGAGTTGTTAGTAAACAGAACATTTCCTCTTACTTCTCTTACAGGAATGCCTCCCATGATGCCAGGCGTTCCTCCCATGATGCACGGCATGCCCCCTGCCATGCATGGAATGCCTCCAGGGTAAGAGATTTCAATGACAGTGTTTTTATACTACTGTTTCAGATTTAGGGCTATTTTCTGTTTGCTTCTTTATGAATTGTTTATGTGCCTATACAACAGCATATTTTATTTTAAGGTCTGTCTAAATTAAATCTCATTTTACTGCAGTTAGAGTAACACCATACATCATTACCTTATTGGTCTTATTGCCTTTTGCAGTATGATGCCAATGGGTGGAATGATGCCTCCCATGATGCCAGGGATGCCCGGTATACCCCACGGTAAGTTGTGGTTGTATTTTGAGTTAATTTTCAAGAGGCAATTAATATTTCTACGGAGAAAATGACTGAGTTATTAATTGTCAGAGATATGTTGATATTTTTCCAGTATTTGCTACGAAATGTGTGTTGTTTTTTTTGAAAATTATGATGTCAGAATATGTGTCTAATTTGAAAGCTTAAACCACTCTTGAGAAACAGACATTAGTCTTTGACTTTCTCACTCCATCTGTGCACTGTATTTGCTTATTTTGCTTTTTTTATGTTTTCAGTGTAATGGTGCAAGAGTTAATTGACCTTGTTTTGGTAATTGTTTAGGAATGCCACCCCACATGGCTCCAAGGCCAGGGATGCCCCATATGGCCCCAGCCCCCGCAGCAGGAGCGATACCCAGTCGACCGGCAGTACCAGTGGCTCAGCCCGCCGTCACCAAACCTCTCTTTCCCAGTGCAGCACAGGTGGGCCCCATGCAACCGCCCCAGCAACAAAACACACTCACACAGATTTTTCAAAGTTTAGAGGTTTCCTTGTTCAAGCTAGATAGTTGTTGTTGTTTTTTTAAACCCTCCATATGTTTTGTCTTCTGTGAACACATCACTCAGGGATGATATTTCATTTCCCAACACTTCTGATTTCACATGTCCTATTTCCTAATTTTCTGTAGTCATCTTTTCCTCTTTTCTGTCTTCCTCTCACCCCATTTCATTTTTGAAATCAGTGTCACTGTTATGTAGTATATGTTGTTGTCATCACTGAATTTGTATAGAGTATGTGGACATGTTACCTGCCAATACTGTGATCTCCTTTCCACCATGCTGCAGATGGGCGCTGGTGTTCACAGCAGCACAGCAGCCGTTTCCTCACCACCCGCAGACCTTCAGTCTGTCTCCTCCCAGCCTCCCTTTCCTAACACTCCACAAGTAGGCTCAGACAGGACTTTGGCTTGGGCTGCGGCGGCTGCATGTTGCTTACTTATTAACTCTGCCTGTAAATTTTGAAGTTGTAAACAAGGCTGATTACTAACAGTATTTGCCTTGTGCATCAAAGTGAGCACGTCGACTATAGTGTTGATGTCGGAGGATAATTATCCCTGACAACAACTGACATATTTTTTGTTTGTCTGTGAGCTTTGTTCCTGTGCATGTGCTTTTATTAACGCAGAATAAGGTGTAATAATAGATTTACATGGATCTTATTTTGAGTTATTCACCCCTCCTAACCTCTGAAGCATGAATTCTGCTACTACTCATCATACATTGTACACTGCAGCAGTGCATAACACACTGTCTTTATTCCTTACAATCTGAATTCTAAATGTGAGTAGATTAATTATGCTATATCTCAGGATTTGTTTACTATTCCAGATACAAAGGGTTTAATTCATTTCATGGAAAATTTGCAGTTACATTGAAAGTAAATGCTGTATATGAAAAGGGCAATTGTTTTGTTCCTAAAAAAAAGGTAACTGATTTATTAAGAATTCACGTTATATTGACATAATTCACATAAATTAAATTTAGAATCACCAAAACCCAACTATAAAAAGTTATCTTCTTAAATTGAATATTGGTGGATTGTATTTCTCAAACGATATCTCAAGTAATTTGTTACATAATTGTCACAGAGGAACAGTGCACTGAGGAATTTTGTGCCCTTTAAGTATTTTTTCCCTTTGAATTCAAAGAAAGCAGCAGTTTGGGTTACCAGTCAGTTACCTGTATTGTGTCTTTGTACAGGCCCAGCAGAGCACTTCAGGAGCTGTCGCTTCAAACTCCCACAGTACAGCCGCCTCCTCCGACCCTCCCAAAGCGACATTCCCTGCCTACACCCAGCCCTCTATCTCTTCTTCCTCTTCCACTTCCTCTTCTTCTAACCCCTCTAGCAGCACTGTGGCCAAACCCCCGGCCACAGTGACCAACAAGCCTGCCATCCTCACCACCACGAGTGCAACTAGTAAGTTGATCCATCCTGATGAGGATATCTCACTGGTAAGTTGCTTGAGCTTTCTATTTTGCCCTTTTCACAGTAAGTAATGACTGATATATATAATAGTACATTTTTGTGAGAATTGGTTCTGTGTAATATTTGGCCATCAGTGAGGTTCTGAATATCAATATCGTAATCATCAGGAAGTTAGACAATTATGGGACATCCGCCAAGCTTTTAGAGTGTGTCTCCTCACTTAGTAGTTTGTCTTTTGTGGTTATGTAGAAGGATAATTCTGAACTTGAATATCCTCAGTGTGAAATCAGGGCACGCCAACATTGGTACCCAATTCCTCATCATTTTTGTGAGTGTTTATCTTTGTGTTCTGTAAGGGGCATAACAGTGTTTCTTAAGTCTGAACGTTTGCTTTGTGTGTTATCCCTGCTAACAGGAAGAGATGAAGGCCCAGTTGCCTCGTTACCAGCGTCTTACACCCAGGCCGGGTCAGGCCCATGCGGCTGCTCCCCCAGTGGCGGCCGTGGGGGGCATAATGCCCCCACAGCAAGGCATGCCACCACAGCAGCCAGGCATGAGGCATCCCATGCATGGTAAGAAAACGTTTGTTAGGAAGTCGGTGTGTGTGCTCAGTACCCATGAGATGTTCTTTTAGGGCAGTAATTGTAAATTATCCACTATTTACAATGTTTTTTTTATTATTTAAATTATATTTATGTCACTTCATTGCTGTCTTAATTATATTTTCAATAAATTGAAAATTTAATTGCACTAAACTTTCAGCTTTTTCCCCCCAATAATTCATAGATCAGTACCTCCCAAATGTTTTTAGCCTCCTTTGACCCTGCAGCCTCACATGAGGACAGTACATTTAGGGATGGCTGCACCTTATCCTTCATTCTGCTTAACTTAGACCCATTGTCCTTGTTCGTGGACATATTTTTTTACAATCTAGAGAAAGCCAAAGCACAATACTTTTACTATAAACAAGGCGACAGCCATCTCTGCCGAGTCAGTCTCCAGCCGGTCTCCACACAAAAGGGGCCAGGATACAAAAACCTGATCAAATGTTACAGTTGAAACTTGTTTGTTCATGCCCAATAATGTTTGTACTGTGATATGGCATACATATTTGGCCAATTTTAGCAATAGCAACATATTTCAGCATTGAAGTGCTTTGTTAAGTTTTGGACTTAAACAATGAACCTTTACCCATAGAGTTACAAAGCATGGAACAAGGGTTGCGTTGTTTGCATTTTTGTTTTTGGCCTCAAAGTAACTTTTTTTATACTTTATTACTTGTGACAATGGAAATATAAGCCCAGTGTCATTATATGAGGATTTGTTTTTCCAAAAACAAATTACTGTTCAAAGACAATTATTAGTTTTTCATACTTAGGTGGGGGTCTCAGAAGATTAAACCATCACAGTTCCTCCTAGAATTTATCAGCAGTACATTAAGTCCTATCAAAGTACTTACTAGTATACAATGAATTGCAGTTTTGGAGTTTAAGCTTTAACTTGTGTGTTTCGCTCTCTGTGTTCTCTCTTCAGGTCAGTATGGTGCTCCTCCTCAGGGCATGCCAAGCTACATGCCTGGAGGGATGCCTCCATATGGGCAGGGTCCTCCTATGGTGCCCCCGTACCAGGGAGGCCCTCCCATGGGCATGAGGCCGCCCGTCATGTCTCCGGCTGGACGCTACTGAAGCAGCAAAGCAGCCACCACATTAGGTTTGAGGTTAACACCTTTCTCTCATCCTTGTGCTTTTTCAAACCTAGCTGCAAGCAAAGAGCAGTAAGACCAGTGGTGGTGAAGACAAACATTATTATATGTTAGAACACATGGACATTTAATGTAACATCTTTATTGGAAAAACAGCCAAACACCACACAAGTTCCTGAATGCTATTTGTTGTCATTTGATTACATGTGAGGATATATTTTTTCCCCCATAGGTTTCACTCAGGTTTATAGAGGTGAAGTGTGTTTAAATGGTTCATATTTCTTTTGAAGCTGCTGGAGTTTCATGAACGTACCAACCCCTTAAAAAGGCAAGTTTCTCTTGTAAACATTTACTTTGTTTATTTTTATTTCCTATCTTTGGTATATATTGATTGAGGCCCTCACAGCACGCTTAGGTGCTGTTGGACTTGCGTCCCCAACCTTGGTTGGTGAGGGTCTCAGTGATGATGATTCCAGCTAAGTAGTGTTACAAACTCACGACTCGTCAGTCTCTAGCTTTATCCTTATTTCAGGTTTGTTTTTAATCTTTCCTGGTCAAAAGGGTACCTGTATGCATCCTTTGTAATGTTTTATGAATCTGTTGTAATAAAATTCATCTTGAAATCCAATGCTGGTTTGTCCTGGCGTGCATGGAGGTGAGTGATGAAGGTTTGTACTGGTGCATTTCTAGACATCTTATGGCTCTGTTTTACTACAGGATCTTATCAGGTATTTAAAAACCAAGTTTGCCATCGTCTGTTTTTTTGTGTAGGTCATCTTTATATTGGCTTGATTAAAGACTAGATATTGTAGTCCAAAAAATGCATTTCCATTAGTTCAGAAACAATAAAAATTTATTGTGCTTAAATCTTGTGTACCATCAAATCAAAACTAAGATGTTGGCCAACTTGTGGTTCCAAATACTGCATGCTATCTCATGATAATGATAACAATATCTGATTAAATGATACTTACAGATAGCACGCACACTTACACAAAAGTGAAAAAGAAGCTAAATTTAATTTCTTTGTTAACGTTTTTTATGCATATGTATACCTGACTCAGACATGCATGAATGCTACCATGTAAGCAAAACAACAAACCCAGCAATTCAGTCACTCTGCGGTAAATTCTGATTTTGTGAAGATCAGATACATATGGGATGATTGTAATTTGTAGGCTTTCTCTTGAAAAGCATTGTCTGACGGAAATCCCATCAACTTTTTCCTAACCTTAACCAAAAAATCCCTTTCTGATATATAGCCCTCAAGGAAAACTTAATGTGTTTAAATTACTTATGTTGGGGAAAACTCGAACTGTGACACAAGCTGAAAAATGATAACTCTGTTTGCATTTATAGTTGTGAATTTCAGCAGAAATTCCCTGAATTATTTAAGCATTAATCTCACATGTGAAAGTTACAGAAATTAAAGATATAATCCAAACAAAAGAAAAATGGCAACATGGAACAGTAGTCACATGGAAACCCTCACCGGCACTTCTGGATACCTAACAACATATTTTTAAACAAGAATAAATCAACACCAGGTATATTCTTAGCAAAAACTGCTTCTCTGGATTGGTGTTTACTGCACTGCTAGTTTGTATTGCTGGGTGGTTTTGTGTTTTGTCCATCCTTTTTAATTCTAAATGTTTACATACTCATCAGCCAGTGTCATCTGCTGTGATCCTGTGTTGGAGATTGCTGCACGGAGGGCAATCTCTGAGTAACTGATTGATTGTGCACAGACAGCAGGTACACAAATTTGACTCTATAGTGCACACATGAACTAAAAGACATTTTGGCAAGATGTTCTTAAAGTTTAAGTGTGGCACAAGTGTTTCCTCTGCACATATCACTTACTGCACTGTATTTGTTTTTGTTGTCTGTAGCCCATCTATATCAGCCTTTAAACCCACTCAGCTGGCATGCAAGGTCAGTTAAACCCAGTAAGTACCTGATGTTTATTATGGTGTGGGTCTGTGCTGTACACTGAGTCCTCGGCCTTGTTAAGTATTTTGTTAAAATGTTTTAGAAGACTAAAGGCTCTCACAAAGGTGTTTTGTTTAAGAGAGGAGTATGGGCATTTAAGTCTTAAATCTTTATGAGTTTGTTTTGTCTGATATGAAATGGACTAACATGGTCTGCAATGTGTGTGTTGTGTTAACGGGTTGGCTCATCTTAATACGATAAAAGATGATCACTTTCTCTTTCTCGTGCAGTGGTTCCCACAGAGAACAACCTGTTTTCAAAGGGTGAGTCATAGTAGATGTTACAGGCCACTGATCTTGTAGTAATAACAATAATTATTATAATAATAAAGTTTATTTTTATAGCATTTATCAAAGCCAACATTACAAAGTGCTTTACACTTTAAATCACAAAAAAACACGTGAAAAATATTAAAATACAACACACACATACACACACAAAAAAAAAACGAGACAGGACAATGTTTTAGATGCAAAAAAATACGTGAATGCAATTTCAGGATGAAGGTACAGTACAATAAAATAATCCTCTAAAGAGAAACTATAAAAAAGTACAAGAATGCCTTTTGATTAAAAATAAGTTTTTAAAAGTGAAAAGATAGTGATGCAGCAAGCTGGAGATCCTCAAGCGGATCATTCCACAGCCGAGGAGCCCTAACAGCAAATGCTCGGCCGCCTTAATTCTACTGTTGTATGTGAAAATGGTTGAGTGCCCCTTTAAAACTAAGCCTAAGTGTAAATTTGATTCCATCTGAGGTGATCACAGAGTTTGACATTTTAAAAAATATTTAGCTGCAATGTTTTTTCCAGAATCTGTCTGTGTTAGTCTGAACAAAACAAAGGGCACATCGTTAATATTTTTTTAAAGATCTGTTTACCCCTTTTGTATTGCAGTGTGCAAGGCAGAAATATAAAAACCAAGACAACCAAGCCCAGCACTGTCAGCATGACTAGATGCCACAAGAGATAACTAGGGAAATAGTTTTTTTTAAATTTGGGTAAAATGACTCTTAAGTAAAAGCTCACAAGCTGTTGGCAACAACATGTACATAAGTATTAAAAGTAAAAGTACTCATTATGTAGATGAGCTCTTCAGCATAAGAAGTGTTTGACAGTAATGAAAGAAATGTTATATTTTAGATAAAAGTGACTTTGACAAACTGTAATGACCAGTCAAAATCCGAAGTGGGTCTCTACCTCTGATCTTTTAAAGTAGTATTTTAAACTCTTGTTTTTGGATTACATTTATTAAGTTAAAGGAATACAAGGTGTCCTACACAGCATAATCCTCAAGAAAGAAGCTTGACATTTGAATGAAAATGTTAAACATCACAATGTCATTTTCATGTTTGGCGATATTTAAAAAATAAAACATTATTTTGCTTGAACTTGTTTTCCTTCAGTTATATTAAAAGAGAAAAAAATCCACTTTCCATAGGTCTCAGGCTCTTAGGTGTGTGGGCATTGAAGAACAAGTGCACCACCCGGTGGAATATGTGGGATATCATAGACCCCTGACAAACATCCGCATGAGACCCCACTTCTCCCTAACATAGAAATCCTGAGAAAACCTGTAGTTTTAGACACAGTCTGATCAATCAGGAATAATGACTGATGCTGAGTTAGAACTGTTTTGTTTAATATTAGCCATTTTGGATTACATCACTTGAATATTATGTATGCTTGGTTTTAAAATTACCCACAACATATCTAGTCTGTACAGCTATTAGATGCATATATTGGACAAAGTCATGTAGTGGAGACATATTTAGGACCTTTTAACTGCACTTGTTTCTTCTTCGTGTCAGTTTGTGTACATTTCCAGGAAATTAATCGTGCTGCTGTTTAACCCGAATATGCGGTTAGATGTGTTAGCAAGGCCAGAAAATGTAGGCTATTTTCTTCCAAAATAAGCCCACCAAGCTATGCTAACAAAGCGTAGTGAATGCATGTACTGGCAAAACAAGGTGAGCTGAGTAAAGTGATCAAATGAAGACCCCTGAGCTGCAGCCTCTGTATTCAGCAACAACCAGTAAACAGCCACTAAAAGCCACCTGTTAGACATGTAAACCTTGTGGTTTCCTGCTGGACGTGCAGAACAAGACAACATCAGTTCTTCAGGGCCTCAGTGCATCACATGGGGGTGCAGAAGACAGACCTTTTATACTAATGCATGCACCACAGATCAAACCGCCTGTTAAGAGATAAATACTGCCGGCCACATTTAGAATCTAACCTAAAGCGAGTGAGAATAAGTCTCAACTCTTCTGCTGTGTTTGTAAGTTCACAGTGGGCTTGCATCGTTAAGACTCCTGCAGGTTTGTGCGTGTGTGCCCTAAATTCAAGTCATTTACTTTGTTTCATGTTCTAGGCTGCCTTAAAATTGTGTTGCAGCCTTACCATAGACAGTAATTTACCACGTCAATTGTTTTCCCTTTTTTTTTTCTCATTTTAAACTTTTCCCCATGTGTTAACTACGTATATGAACAAAAGGTGGCCAATTCGAGAAGCCTCTTGGATTAATGCTAAACTACATTAAAAAAAACAAAAACAATAAATCCAGCTCCCTTTGACTTACAGCTTCTAGATATCTAGTAGCAAGACTTATTTTAAATCTCTTTAAATAATCTCTGTGTTTTGTCCGTCCTGGTCCCACAATCACTTTTACATGCAAAAATGAAAACCTTTTTTGAAATAAATAATTAAATTAACAAAAAAAAGAAATGAACACGAGGGCAATGTTTGAGTGGAGTGTTTAGAGAGCAAACAGTTAGGAAGTGAAAAGGCAAAAGCCTTTCAGGATGAGGGTGCAAGACACGTACAAAACAAGAAGAAAACAACATTTGCACTTACAGTATTCTGTTACTGTCTGGAATTGATTTTTGTGTGTGTTGTTTTTTTGTGTTGATTTCTCATGAGCTCTTGTTCTTGTTAATAATATGTAAAGTTAATAGAAAAATATATTGATATGTTTTTGGAGGAGGTGGGCACCAGGGGTTGGTCCAGCACTGCTCAACAAAGGTCTCAAGTTTTAAGTCACAAATCTTGAAAAACAAATGGCAAATCTTTACCGTTATTTGCTGCCCGAAGACAAATGGCAGGATATTTGAATACTTTTCCTTCTGAAATGTGTAAAGGATATGATGACATTTTTTTAAAGTCCAACTTAAAATATTACTCACATACTCATATTTACATTGAAAAAAGTCCTCAGCTGCCTCAGTCTCTCCTCCTTGTCTTTGAAAAGTTTGGCTTTCTTTTCGTTGCTGGGACAGGTTTTTAATTTTAATGTTAAGACCTATAATATAATATAGAAGGTCAACTTGAGCCTTAATTGTTTTTGCTGTCAAGCCTCTGTCCAGTAAAGCCTGTTTGACATGTTTTGTCAATGAAGTCAGGTGGAAGTTTTAAGCAGTCTGTTGGACCTTTTACAGGGTTGACATTTCATTCACTGATGCGAATTATCTAAAAGCAGACACATCCTGTTCAGTGACATGCAGTCACAATCACTTCCTCTGGGACATGCAAAAACATTTTTTTAAAAAGTTTTTTTCAAGCATATAAAGGAAAATTAAAGCAAATTAGAAAAAAAAGACACCATTAATGATCTTGAACTCTTGAACGTAAGAGTAGGGTCAAACTGCCTACATCAAAAAATCTTTAGGGACCTCCAAGCACTTTATTTGTTTAGTGCTTTTCATACACACAGACACACACACACACACACACACACACACACACACACACACACACACACACACACACACACACACACACACACACACACACACACACACAAGCACGCATGAATAAAAAAAAGACCATGATTAAGTAACACACTAAAAAAATAGGCACACTCATTAAAACCAGGCACTGAGGAAATGTTACCATAAGTGAGGAAACACCAGAGGCAGAAGATTAGATGATAATAGTAGTAATACAAGATAAATAAGTAAAATACTCAAACTGTAAGTAAGAATTAAATGACAAGATAACAGCACAAAGTAAAATAACAAGTAAATATGTTAAACATAATAAAATTATATATAAAGGAGTAAAACTGTGAAACAAAGAAAAAATCATTAATAAAAAAATTATTAGATAAATTAAAGTTCAATTAAAAGCCAAACTAACAAGGAAGGGTCTTGAGTTTGCTTTTAAAAAGATAAACCCCCTCTGCTGCCCTCAGGTCTGCAGGCAGGCTGTTTCACAGACGTGGAACATACTAATAAAAGGATGCCTCACCGTAAGTTCTTACTTTTAGGACTTTTAAAAGGCCACAGCCACAAGACCTGAGCGTTAGAGAGGGCTCATAAAAAACAAGCAAATCTGATAACCCATAACAAGACCATTAAGAGCTTTAAAAATAATATTCAAATTGATTACTGAAATAGAGAACATGCTGGTTCTGAGTGAGCTGCTGATGTTTGTTAGATACCTCTTAAAATGATCCCCAGCTTTCAGTCTCATCTGTGCTGTATTTGAACATTTTTAATGTTTTGCCATATGACTTTAGAAGGAGCTTGTCTGTCATTCATTGTGTTAGTGCGTGCTTCCTCTTGTGTTCATCTTGAGGTTTGAAGGTGGAGCTTCATGAAGTTCCCCTTGGTTTCATTTACTTGGTAACCAAACCATCCAGTTCTGAGCGCTTGTACATGTGCTGTCATGGTTTACATCACAGACTTCCCTTAGGATCTTAATTAGTGTCTTTTTACAGTGTCATTAAAGATGACTGCGATCAAATACCTGACCTGTCTGTGGACTCTGCTCTTTATGCAGACTGGATTTGGTGAGTTCAGTTTCTGTCTTTTTTTCATTTCTCTTTTTCCAGTTTGAGTTGCACTTGGAGCTGAAGAGTAAGTCAGAGGGAAGTCAAGGGAGTCAATTTCTTGCACAAGGGGTGGACAAAATAATAGGAGCTCTCTGTAATGAAATGCGCTGCTATGAAGACAAAACTGTGAGATTAGTTTGCCTTTGGTCATTTTTTGGGCTGCAGGTTGCAGTGGTATCATGTTGCTGTTATTTTGTCCATCTCACTGATATCAAATTCTTGGTCATAATATCACAGAGCAGATTTTTTTAAAAATGGGGTTTGCACTTTTTTTCCCCAAGTGTGTTTATAATTTTGTCAGACTCTTCTAACAATATAGATGTCACAATGTTAAGCTGCAAACTTCCCCAAATAGTGACTTTTACTTTGGAACGCATATCTCTTATGTATTTAGGATAAAACAAAAATAATACGTGTATTCTCACTTTTTTTTTTTTTTTTTTATCAAGTGTGCAGTGAAATCCAGTTCTTGGAGAGGGATGAGGGGGACTCTGTGGTACTGCCCTGTGTGATTGAACCAAGAAACCCCTCGCCCTACGGCGTCTACCTGAAGCGCAGTTGGCTGGACCCAAAAGAAGTGCTGTTCAAGTACACAGAGAACAACTTCAGCGTGAGCAATGAAAATGACAATAGCCGCATCAGTGTCAGCGGTGACCCCAGCAGCCACTCCTTGAATGTGACCGTCTCTCAGCTGAGTGCCAGTGACACAGACCGCTACTTCTGTGAGTTTTTTGTGGCCAAACCTTCCTCTGAAGATGAACGAATACGTGGGAAGACGGAATTCTTCCTCCTTGTTAATGGCGGTGAGTGTTTCTTTCTTTTTCTTGTTTTGCTTTCATCCCACTCACTTTTTTATTTGATTGTGGCCCACAGGAGGTTAAACTTTCCAAAACAACCATGAAACAAGAAGGTCAAATGGGGGGGGATTTGGAAAGTTTGTTTAATGCTGTTGTCGTGTGCTCCCACTCAGCACCCCTATCTAATAAGGCGTAATGATTGTTAATATACGAGTTTTGCTTCAGGTTCATTAAAAGCAGAAGAAAAGTAGTGGAACTTTAAATAAAAAGGAGATTACAGTATGTTATACTGGAGGAGGATAAGTAAGAGCGATTTTTCACAGCCCAAAATTTCCCTTATTATTGTTGTTTTACTGACACACAAACTGTTAAGTCTCACAAGCCCTTTATAAATGATGCCTTGTTAAAACTGGCACCCTGAAGTGTTATCGTCTTTGTGGTGTGACTGGTTTTTGCAGAAGAATTAAACCACTAAAATGCCTATCATGGTTGCTCAGCAGTTCCTGAAACACACATAAGTGTCAGCACAACAATCTAAGCTGCATATTTCTCCTTAAATGTATACTAATATTGCTCAGAACATTATGAGGAGTTTGAATGAGTTTCAGTAATTCACATTCACATCTGTGTCTCTCATCCTCTGATCCAATTAGACAAGATGAGAGAAAACTTTTCTTTTCCTGGATGCAACAGTATTCAGAAAATATTGATATACAGCCCAAATTTTAATATACTGTACACCAAATATGTATTTTCATATAGCACCCTGATTATGCTTTGAAGGGTGGATCATTTTATATTAGTTGTACTAGGTGGATAGAGGACCCTCGATATGATATTATCACGATACCTAAATCTTTATAAAATACTATTTTGTTTTTCAAAATGTTATGATGTGCTAAGTATTGCAATACAATATAGTGTTATAAATTCATTACCTTTTTCAACTGCAAATTACAGTGTGTCATCAAACGAAAACCTTGTCGATATCTGTTTTATCTTATATACAGTCTGTTCATCACACTTTAATCATGTTATTGCAGCAAAATGTATCTAGTGGACCCTATAAACAGTTTATTTTATTATTCTAGTAGGCCACCAAAAGTTTAATTTGTATTTGTAATAATAAGAATTTATTAGGTAACAAAAAGAAACTATTGCTCTCTAAAACTTTGCGATACTTTGCGTACGTGTATGCATTTGATATTGACATGCAAACATGTTGCGATACTATGCTGTATCATTACTTCCTGTTGACTACACATTATGTGATAAAATTGGTTGCATTCAGTTCATACTGTCTTGGTACATTTATAGTTTATGTACTCCAAATAATCTACATAATCATCTGAGAACTCGTCCCCCCAATTTTTTGATTATTCAGAGGAAATTAGATTTTAGGTCACATTATAAGATTTATTCCCTTTTCCCATCTGAAGAAACCCCGGGGTTGGTGAACATAGGTTTGGTAAAGACGTGTTCTGGCGGCTCAGCCGTGCTCCCCTGCTTCCCACACGGGGAGGCCTTGGTTGTGGAGGGGGTGAGTCTGAAGCGGCAAAGGGGCCGGGAACCTGTGGAGGTGTTGTACCACTCAAAGCGTCACCACAGTGGCAGCACCCCATCCTCCTCCTCCTCCCACTTCCCTGTTGAGAGGGTCCAGCTGTCCTCGGCGCCCGGTCCCAACGGCATCACCTACAACCTCACCCTGAGGCAGCTGCAGGCGGATGACAGCGCCCTTTACAGCTGCCAGCTGCTCGTGCACGGCGGGTCCGACTCCAGCACCAGTCTAGGGAGACAAGTGTTCTTTGTTTCTGTGCAAGGTGGGTCACAGAGGGACTTGATCGCAGGGTTACTTATACTAACTTAATTCTTCTTTTTTCAGGCTTTTGAGCATGAGACTAACTATTGTTCTGTTGTTGCAGCCATCTCTTTTCTCCGTCTCTTATGTGCTGTTGTTTCTGTCAGCATCGGACCAGCTCTGATCTCTCAGGATGTCAGCCTTCAACTAACATAACTGCTACAGTGGCTATAATGCGACTACTGAAGTTCATTTTTGCCATTTCAACTGTCTCACAGTATTAATGTTATCATTATTTGTTTGTTTTTTAAATAATGTTTTGGACTGAGTAGATTTACCTTTTGTGTGAAACTGACAGGTTCTGAAACCTATGCAAATGCCTATGCTTTGTCAGTTTCACAAGCACTAACAATGTCCCCTTTGTGTTTTTGACTTGTGTGCCTGTGGGTGTATGAACCACTGATAACACAAGACAACAATAGACATCGCTAACAGATAAAATTTCCATACTTGTCTAGTGTCTGTGCAACAAGTATAAGCAGTTATCTATGAATCAATCTGGTGATATTTAGTGTGGTGCTGTCCCACTGTAGCTGACTTGTCATGCAACACTGATCAATGCCTTAAATTAATAATTCAAAGATGCTGGAAATTATTTTCTTGTTCTGGTTTTTACCTTTTTTTTATTTCAACAAATCCCAGGACGAGATTTTAGCCGTCTGTGCCTTCTAGTTCCAAAGCAGCCACATTGTTGCACTGGGTGAAATGTTTCCTTCTCTTTTCTTTTTAATACGTAACTTTGTTGGACAGTTGTTAAAAACTACACTGTCCAGCTGTTTCAGCAAATCTTTTAGCCTTTTACGATAAGATACTTGATATTGTGGCCAACTTCTTCATTTGCTGCTTTGGGGCTGAAAGACAAAATTATTCAGTTTTCTTTTTTTTTAAATTGTTTGACTATGTAATATTTCCATTTATAACTTAGTTTTGATTATTCAGTTTCATTTGATTGAAATTCAACTGAGATTCTTGTCTTTGAGATGTAACGTGTTCACTAAGCAAACCAAACTGCTATTAGCTCCTGATATCATCAACAAGAAGTCCCATTTGCTATGATAACAGACCTTATTTATCAACAGTTTTCACTGTTAAGCTGCGTGTCTTGAATGAATAAGCCTAGTCATGCGACAATAACTGATTTCCACTTGAAATATTAATATATTCAAACCTCAGCCGAAAACTGAGAAGGAAGTTTGGCTCAGTGGTTTGCGAAATTCCACTGAACACGTCATCTTTGATAAGTCTTCATCCTCTTCTTGTTGCACTAACATGTACTGCTTTTGCTCTCTTTATGTGCCAATATTTTCTAGATGCAAAGTATCCGAGGCAGGAATACAGTGCAGCAAGGAAGCTGAGTGCTGTCATTGTGGCTTATTGGGGGATGTTGTGAGGCCCTCAATGTTTGTGTCCTGCACCAGCAGTTACGTCAGCCCTCTTATTTTCATCTTCTCTCTCTTTGCTTCTTCCCAGGAGGTCAGTGCGGCTGCTCCAACTACTCCACTCTGCTATATGCTTTGTCCTCAGCTGTGGTCATTCTCCTCCTCCTCCTCCTCCTTGGATTCGTGGTGATTTATAAAGTGAGTGTACTTGTGGCTAATAATGTGCTGCTTTGACACACTACACAAGAGTGAAGGGGAAAAATATAACTGATTACCGCAAACAGCACCTGCCTGTTGAGAGCGTGCTTGAGAGTTCCTCTGCAGCTCACCACAAACCACACTGGTTTCATAACTTGCTGCTGCCAGTTATCGGCATGTTTTTTTGACAATTCTGAGTCACATAGTTAAACCCTTCTCTACTTTTTAATTCAGTTCTAAGAAGTTCTGGAGTTGTGAACTGTAGTGTTTTGTTTTGTTTTAAATTAAAGTAAAAATATCTGTTAAGATTAGACCGGGTTAGGACTTCTTGTTAAAGCCACTCCCTTGAGAGAAAATGACAAACTCTGATTTTAACAGGAAACTGAGAATGCGTTCACTCTGTTTTTTCACTTCACTGATTTGTTTTTTCTCCTGTTTCGATGACTGTCAGGGCAAAGCACGCCGCAGTGTCAAGTCACACCCTCAGGCCCCAATCTATGAGGAGATGACCGGGGTGCAGCCCGTCTGTCGGAAGCTGGCCCCCAACCATCTGGAGGAAATGGAGTTCTCTGAGTACAGAAACTGCCCTGTGAAGAAATCCTGTCCTGAAAACCATTATGAAAGTCCCAGAGGTGCCCTTAACCCCCAAACTTAATATCAGAAATGACCATGTCACCAGCATCATGAACCAGACCAACTTATTGTCTTAGCCGCCTGAAACTCACTAGACTCCAATTAACTCACTTTAATTACCACTCGGACATTCTTCCAACACATTTTAAAAGCTAAGATTCGCCTGGCACGGTCTTATCTCTTGGATTGGACATTAGTAGTTTAAAAAAGTGTATATTGTGGCATTACCTTTAGAACCATTGTAAACATTGACTAAAAAAATTAAAGGTATCCTTTTTTGAAACAAAGTAGTATCACTTTCAATAAAGGGCCTTGTATAGTATTTGAGGTCTAAAAAACATATTGAAAGCATTTCATCCTTCTAAAGCGTTTGCAATCCTGACTTTTGGGAAATTTCAAGTATATACTATTACCATTTAAGTGATTTCTAGACCTTTTTTTTAATCACAGGACTATGACATTTTTTTATGACTTTATCAGTGACCTCGGTGAAGTGAGGTGTCTGCACAGAGCACAAAGGATACTGAAAGACAGCAGCCACAGTCTGTTCTTCCTGCTGCCATCTGGAAAAGATACACAAGTATCTGCTGCAGAACCACCAGACTGTAGAGCAGCTTCTTTCACCAGGCTGTGAGACTCCTCATCTCCTACCTTGACGCCAAAAAGATGTAGCAGACTTTAGGGTCAACTTTAATTTCATTTCCTCTTAAACCACGTTTAAGAAAAATGACAATAAATCTACCTTGTACCTTTTTGTAGAAAACATTCATACAGCATACTATATTTTTTGATATACTATACTATGACATTTTCAATGACATGCGATATTATGACGTTTTTGGCGTGCTATTTTATGCCATTTTCAGCTGATTTTTGGGAAATGTCATATTTTGACATTTTTCGCCATACTATAGTATGGCATTTTCAGTTGTTTCTTTGACATGCTATATTATGACGTTTTTCAACATTCTGTACTATGACGTCTCTGGACATGCTATGCTGTGTAGTTTTCCAGCTCTTTTTTCAAAATGTCAGATTTGGAATTTTTTTGACATACCACACTGTAAGGGTATGGTGATTTTTTTTTTTTTTTTTTTTTACATAATATAAGTTTTTGGGCAAGTTTTTTTATCATGTGTGTCAACATGCTTTACTATGTGGATTTCAACTGTTTTTTGGACATTTAGTATTTTGACATTCTTTGACATACTATACTTTGATGTTTTGCTGTTTTTCAACATGCTATATTATAACGTTTTTGGCCATTTATTAGACATGCTATACTATGTGGTTTTTCAGCTGTTTTTTTGGACATGTCATGTTTTATATTTTGACATTTGTCGACATACGAAACTACGACAATTTATGTCTTTTTAAAATTTTTTATTTTACATGCTATATGATGATTTTTTCTGCAGTTTTGTCGACGTGCTATACTATGGGGTTTTCCGGCCCTTTTTTTTTCGACATCCTGTGATGTTATGGCTGTTTTTTCAACATGTTATAATATGACGTTTCTCGAAATGTTTACTATGTGGTTTTTTAGCAGTTTTTTCAACATGTCATATTTTGACATTTTTCGACAGGCTATACTATGTCGTTTTCAGTTGATTTTTCAACATGCTACATAATGCCATTTTTGGTCGTTTCTTTGACATGCCATTCTTCATACTTCGACATGGAGAAAAATGTCAAACTATGACATGTCCAGAAAACAGCTGAAACCCATATAAAAGAGCATGCCAAATGAAAATACCATACTATGGCGAGAATGTCAAAATAAGACATGTCCCCAAAACAGCTGAAAACAGCATAAAATAGCATGCTGAGACATGCCATAGCATAGAATGTTGCAAAAACACACCATAATATAGCTAGTCGGAAAAAAAAGACCAAAAAAGCGAGGCTATAGCATGGAGAAAAAGTCCAAATTTGACATGTCCCAAAAACAGCTGAAAACACTTCAAAACAGAATAAAATAATGTGCTAAGACACGCCATAACATTAATTGTGCTAATATGGCCAAAAAAACCATAATATAACATGTCAAGAAAATGACCAAAAAAGCAATAGTATAGTATGGCAAAAATGTCAAAAATGACATGTCCAAAGAACACCTGAAAACCACATTAATTAGCATGCCTAGTCATGTTACAGCACACACTGCTGCACTGACAATTAAAAATTGAAACAAAAAAACACATTTTTTTCCCTTAATGCGTATGGCATTTTTGGTCAGTTTTGCAACATACTCTTTCATGATGTTTGGGCTTTTTTTGCCCATTGTTGCAACATTCTATGCTTTGACATGACTTGGCATGCCATTTAATATGGCTTTCAGCTGTTTTTTGGACTTGCATGGTTTTACCCCTTTTTCCTATACCACCGATGGTATTTTTGGTCAATTTCTGAACAAGCTATTTCATGGTATTTTTTCTGTTTTTAATCCTTATTGCAGCAGTGTATGCTAAAACATGACTCGGCATGCTATTTAATGTGGTTTTCAGTTGTTTTTTGGACATTTTTACATTTTTGCCATACAGCGTATGGCATTTTTGCTCATTGCTCATTTTCTTAAGATGCTATGTTATGGTGTTTCTGGTGATTTTTGCCTGTTGTTGCAACATATCATGCTTTAACATGACTGGGCATGCTATTTAATGAGGTTTTCAGCTGACTTTTGGACATGTCATTTTTTTTACCTTTTTTTGTCATACCGCATATGGCATTTTTTGTCATTTTCTCAACATGCTATTTCATGGTGTTTTTTCAATTTTAAATCCATTTTGAAGCAGTGTATGCTATAACATGACCCAGCATGCTATTTAATGTGGTTTTTAGCTGTTTTTATGACATGTCAGAGTTTGCCGTTTTTCCATTACGCGTATGGCATTTTTAGGTCATTTTCTCAACATCCTGTTAAATGGATTTTGTTGTATGTTTTTAGTCGTTATTGCAGCAGTGTATGCTATAACATGACTTGGCGTGCTAGTTAATGTAGTTTTCAGCTGTTTGTTGGACATGTCGTATTTTGACATTTTTTGCCATACTGCGTATGGCAGTTTTGGTCAATTTCTCAACATGGTATTTCATGGTGTTTTTTTTTCTGTTTTTAATCATTATTGCAACAGTGTATGCTATAACATGACTTGGCATGCCATTTAATCTGGTTTTCATTTGACTTGTGGACATGTCATATTTTGACTTTTTTTTTGCCATATCGCGTATGGCATTTTCTCATTTTTGCAACATACTATTTCATGGTGTTTTTTTCCATTTTTAATCCTTTTGCGGCAGTGTATGCTATAACATGATTCAGCATGCTATTTAATGTGTTTTATAGACGTTATTTTGACATGTCATATTTTGACATTTTTTGCCATACTGCATATGGCTTTTTTGTAATTTCCTTAAAATTTCGTTTCCATTTCATCATTCATCATCATTGGGGTAGCGTGTGCTTTAACATGACTCAGCCAACTATCCAATGTGGTTTTCAGGTGTTTTTTTGGCATGTCATATTTTGACTGTTTTTGCCATACCACGTATGGCATCTTTGGTCATTTTCTCATCACGCTATTTCATGGTGTTTTGGGCTTTTTTGCCTATTGTTGCAACATATTATGCTTTAACATGACTGGGCATGCTATTTAATGTGGTTTTAATTTGTTTTTTTGACATGACAAATTTTGACTTTTTTTGCCATACCGCGAACGGCATTTTGGTGACTTTCTCAACATGCTATTTTATGATGACTTTGACTATTTTTTCCCCCATTGTTGCAACATATTATGCTTTCACATGACTGGGCATACTATTTAATGCGGTTTTCAGTTCGTTTATAGTCATTTCATATTTTTGCATTTGTTGCCATACCGCATATGGCATTTTTGGTCAGTTTCTCAACATGCTATTTCATTGTGGGTTTTTTTTTTTCAGTTTTTAATCCTTATTGCAGCAGTGTATGCAATAACATGACTCGGCATGCTATTTAATGTGGTTTTTAGCTGTTATTTTGACATGTCATATTTTGACATTTTTTTGCCATAGGCTACTGCGTATGGCATTTTTGGTCATTTTCACAACATGCTATTTCATGGTGTTTTTTCCATTTTAAATCCATTTTGAAGCAGTGTATGCTATAACATGACCCAGCATGCTATTTAATGTGGTTTTTAGCTGTTTTTATGATATGTCAGAGTTTGCCGTTTTTCCATTACACATATGGCATTTTTAGGTCATTTTCTCAACATCCTGTTAAATGGGTTTTGTTGTATGTTTTTAGTCGTTATTGCAGTAGTGTATGCTTTAACATGACTCAGCAAACTATTTAATGTGGTTTTCATTTGTTTTTTGGACATGTCAGATTTTTACATTATTTGCCATACCGCGTGTGACATTTTTTGTAAATTTCTCAACATGCTATTTCATGGTGTTTTTCTTTCTGTTTTTAATTATTATTGGAACAGTGTATGCTATAACATGACTTAGCAAACTATTCAATGTGTTTTTTGTCAGCTGTTTTTTTGACATGTCATATTTTAACATTTTTTGCCATAACGCATACCGCATATGGCATTTTTTTAACATGCTATTTCTTGTTTTTTGCAACATATGCTTTAACATGACTGGGCATGATAGTTAATGTGGTTTTCAACTGTTTTTTGGACATGTCATATTTTGACATTTTTTGCCATACCGCGGCATTTTTTGGTCATTTTCTCAACATGCTATTTCATGGTGTTTTTTTTCAGTTTTGAATCATTATTGCAGCAGTGTATGCAATAACATGACTCAGTATGCTATTTAATGTGGTTTTTAGCTGTTATTTTGATATGTCATATTTTGACATTTTTTGCCATATCGTCTATGGCATTTTCGGTCATTTTTACCACATGCTATTTTATGGTGTCTTTGGATATTTTTGCCTGTGTTTGCAACATATTATGCTTTAACATGACTGGGCATGCTATTTAATGTGGTTTTCAACTGTTTTTTGGACATGCCATATTTTGACATTTTTTGCCATACCGCGTATGGCATTTTTGGTCAGTTTCTCAACATGCTATTTCATTGTGTTTTTTTTTCAGTTTATAATCCTTATTGCAGCAGTGTATGCAATAACATGACTCGGCATGCGATTTAATGTGGTTTTTAGCTGTTATTTTGACATGTCATATTTAGATATTTTTTGCCATACTGCTAATGGCATTTTTGGTCATTTTCACAACATGGTATTTCTTGGTGTTTTGTGTGTTTTTAGTCATTATTATAGCAGTGTATGCTTTAACATGACTCAGCAAACTATTTAATGTGGTTTTCATTTGTTTTTTGTCATGTCAAATTTTGCCATTTTTTGCCATACCGCGGCATTTTTTGGTCATTTTCTCAACATGCTTTTTTATGATTATTTTGGCTGTTTTTGCCCATTGTTGAAACATACAGTATTATGCTTTAACATGACTGGGCATATTATTTAATGTGGTTTTCAGTTCTTTGTTGGACATGTCAGATTTTTAAATTTTTTGCCAAACCACGCATGGCATTTTTGGTCAGCTTCTCAACATGTTTTTTTTAATGGTGTTTTTTTTCCATATTTAATCATTATTGCAGAAGTGTATGTTATAACATGACTTGGCATGCCATTTCATGTGGTTTTCAGTCGACTTTTGGACATGTCATATTTTGACTTTTTTGCCATTTTGCGTAGGGCATTTTTGGTCATTTTCACAACAACATATTTTATGGTGTTTTTGGATATTTTTGCCCGTTGTTGCAACATATTATACTTTAACATGACTAAGCAAACTACCTAATGTGGTTTTCGTTTGTTTTTTGGACATGTCAAATTTTGCCATTTTTTGCCATACCGCGTATAGGATATTTGGTCATTTTCTCAACACGCTATTTCTTGGTGCTTTTGTATGTTTTTTAGTCGTCATTGCAGCAGTGTTTGCTTTAACATGAATCAGCAAACTTTTGAATGTGGTTTTGCTGGTTATTTTTGCTTTTTTCCCCTATACCGCGTATGGCATTTTCGGTCATTTTCTCAACATGCTATTTTTTGATAGCCCATGAATAAAAGGTGCAAATATGTTCAAAAACACCATAATTTAGCATGTCGAAAAAAATGACCAAAAAAGCAAGTATTGCAAAAATGTTAGCATTTGAAATGTCCCCAAAACAGTTTAAAACACGTCAAAACAGCAAAAAGTAGTGAGACACGCCATAGCATTAGGAAAGGCAAATATAAACAGCTGAAAAGACCTCAAAACAGCTGAAAAGACCTCAAAACAGCATAAAATAGTGTGCTGTGACACGCCATAGCATTAAAACGTGCAAATATGGTCAAAAACAACATAATATACCTTGTCAGAAAAATGACCAAAAAAGCAAGGCTATAGTAAGGCAAAAATATCAAGATTTGACATGTCCCAAAAACAGCTGAAAACACCTCAAAACAGCATAAAATAGTGTGCTGTGACACGCCATATCATTAAAACGTGTAAAAACGTCCCAAAACACCATAATGTAGCATGTCAAAAAAATGACTCAAAAAGCAAGGCTTATAGTAAGGCAAAAAAGTTAGAATTTGACATGACCCAAAAACAGCTGACAATCCCTCAAAACAGCATAAAATAACATGCTAGGAAACACCATAGCATTAAAAGGTGCAAATATGGACAAAAACACCATGATATAGCAAGTCCAAAAATACTTGAAAAATCAAGGCTATAGTATGGCAAAAATGTCTGAATTTGTCATGTCCCAAAAAGAGATGAAAACACCTTAAAACAGCATGAAAAAGCTTGCTGAGAGACACCATAGCATTCAAACATGCAAATATGGTCAACAAGCCCATGATATAGCATGTTGAAAAAATGACCCAAAACGCAAGGCTATACTAAGGCAAAAATGTCAAAATTTGACATGTCCCAAATGCAGCTGCAAACACCTCAAAACTGCCTAAAAAGCATGCTGAGACATGCCATAGCATTAAAATGTCTAAAGACGGCCAAAAAAAACATAATATAGAATGTCGAACAAATCAACAAAAAAGCAAGGCTATAGTAAGGCAAAAATGTCAAATTTTGACATGTCCCAAAAACAGCTAAAAACACCTTCAAACAGCATAAAATAGCATGCTGAGACATGCCATAGCATTAAAAGGTGCAAATATGCTGAAAAACACAATGATGTAGCATGTTGAAAAAATGACCAACACAGCAAGGCTATAGTTAGGCAAAAATGTCAAAATTTGACATGTCCCAAAAACAGCTGAAAACACCTTAAAACGGCATAAAATAGCGTGCTGAGACATGCCATAGCATTAAAATGTATAAAAACGGCCGAAAACACCATAAAATAGCACGTCGGAAAAATGACCAAAAAACCAAGGCTATAGAAAGGCAAAAATGTCAAAATTTGACAAGTCCCAAAAACAGCTGAAAAAAACCTTAAAATAGCATAAAATAGCACGCTGAGACATGCCATAGCATAAAAACGTATGAAAACTGCCCAAAAAAACATAATATAGAATGTTGAAAATTACCCCCCCCAAAAAAATCAAGGCTATAGTAAAGCAAACATGTCAAAATTTGACACGTCCCAAAAACAGCTGAAAACACCTTAAAACAGCATGAAATAGCTTGCTGAGACATACCATAGCATTAAAACGTGTAAAAACGGCCAAAACCACCATGAAATAGCATATCGAAAAAATGACCAAAACAGCAAAGGTATAGTAAGGCAAAAATGTAAAAAACTGACATGTTCCAAAAACAGCTGAAAACACCTTAAAACATCATAAATAACGTGCTGAGACACACCATAGCATTAAAATGTCTAACAACAGCCCAAAACACCATTATATAGAATGTCGAAAAAAAACAAGAAAAAAGCAAGGCTATAGTAAGGCAAAAATGTAAAAAAATTGACATGCCCCCAAAACAGCTGAAAACACCTTAAAACAGCGTAAAATAGCGTGATGAGACATGCCATAGCATTAAAATGTATAAAAACGGCCAAAAACACCATGAAACTGCACGTTGGAAAATGACCAAAAAACCAAGGCTATAGTAAGGCAAAAATGTCAAAATTTGACATGTCCCAAAAACAGCTGAAAAAAAACTTAAAATAGCATAAAATAGCATGCAGACACACGTCATAGCATTAAAACGTATGAAAATGGCCCAAAACACCATAATATAGAATGTCGAAAAAAAACAAGAAAAAAGCAAGGCTATAGTAAGGCAAAAATGTAAAAAATTGACATGCCCCAAAAACAGCTGAAAACACCTTAAAACAGCGTAAAATAGCATGATGAGACACGCCATAGCATTAAAATGTATAAAAACGGCCCAAACCACCATGAAATAGCACGTCAGAAAAATGACCAAAGACCAAGGCTATAGTAAGGCAAAAATGTCAAAATTTGACATGTCCCAAAAACAGCTGAAAATACCTTAAAAATGCATAAAATAGCGTGTCGAGACACGCCATAGCATTAAAATGTCTAAAAACAGCCCAAAACACCATAATATAGAATGTCAAAAAAATGACCAAAAAAGCAAGGCTATAGTATGGCAAAAATGTCAAAATTTAACATGTCCCAAAGACAGCTGAAAACACCTTAAAATTGGGTAAAATAGCATGCTGAGACATGCCATAGCACAAAAACGTATGAAAATGGCCCAAAACACCATAATATAGAATGTCGAAAAAAACAACAAAAAAGCAAGGCAAAAATGTAAAAAATTGACATGTCCCAAAAACAGCTGAAAACACCTTAAAATAGCATTAAATACCGTGTCGAGACACGCCATAGCATTAAAATGTCTAAAAACAGCCCAAAACACCATAATATACCATGTCGAAAAAATAACCAAAAAAGCAAGGCTATAGTAAGGCAAAAATGTCAAAATTTGACATGTCCCAAAAACAGCTGAAAACACCTTAAAATAGCATAAAATAGCATGCAGACACACGCCATAGCATTAAAACGTATAAAAACGGCCCAAACCACCATGAAACAGCACGTTGGAAAAATGACCAAAAAAGCAAGGCTATAGTAAGGCAAAAATGTCAAAATTTGACATGTCCCAAAAACAGCTGAAAACACCTTAAAACAGCATAAAATAGCATGCAGACACACGCCATAGCATTAAAACACATGAAAATGGCCCAAAACACCATAATATAGAATGTTGAAAAAATGACCAAAAAAGCAAGGCAAAAGTAAGGCAAAAATGTAAAAATTTGACATGCCCCCAAAACAGCTGAAAACACCTTAAAACAGCGTAAAATAGCATGATGAGACATGCCATAGCATTAAAATGTATAAAAACGGCCAAAAACACCATAAAATAGCACGTCGGAAAAATGACCAAAAAACCAAGGCTATAGTAAGGCAAAAATGTCAAAATTTGACATGTCCCAAAAACAGCTGAAAAAAAACTTAAAATAGCATAAAATAGCATGCAGAGACATGCCATAGCATAAAAATGTATGAAAACTGCCCAAAAAAACATAATATAGAATGTTGAAAATAACCCCCCAAAAAAAATCAAGGCTATAGTAAAGCAAAAATGTCAAAATTTGACATGTCCCAAAAACAGCTGAAGACACCTTAAAATTGGGTAAAATAGCATGCTGAGACATGCCATAGCATAAAAACGTATGAAAATGGCCCAAAACACCATAATATAGAATGTTGAAAAAAACAACAAAAAAGCAAGGCAAAAATGTAAAAAATTGACATGTCCCAAAAACAGCTGAAAACACCTTAAAATAGCATTAAATACCGTGTCGAGACACGCCATAGCATTAAAATGTCTAAAAACAGCCCAAAACACCATAATATACCATGTCGAAAAAATGACCAAAAAAGCAAGGCTATAGTAAGGCAAAAATGTCAAAATTTGACATGTCCCAAAAACAGCTGAAAACACCTCAAAATAGCATAAAATAGCATGCAGACACACGCCATAGCATTAAAACGTATAAAAACGGCCCAAACCACCATGAAACAGCACGTTGGAAAAATGACCAAAAAAGCAAGGCTATAGTAAGGCAAAAATGTCAAAATTTGACATGTCCCAAAAACAGCTGAAAACACCTTAAAACAGCATAAAATAGCATGCAGACACACGTCATAGCATTAAAACGTATGAAAATGGCCCAAAACACCATAATATAGAATGTCGAAAAAAAACAAGAAAAAAGCAAGGCTATAGTAAGGCAAAAATGTAAAAAAATTGACATGCCCCCAAAACAGCTGAAAACACCTTAAAACAGCGTAAAATAGCATGATGAGACATGCCATAGCATTAAAATGTATAAAAACGGCCAAAAACACCATAAAATAGCACGTCGGAAAAATGACCAAAAAACCAAGGCTATAGTAAGGCAAAAATGTCAAAATTTGACATGTCCCAAAAACAGCTGAAAAAAAACTTAAAATAGCATAAAATAGCATGCAGACACACGTCATAGCATTAAAACGTATGAAAATGGCCCAAAACACCATAATATAGAATGTCGAAAAAAAACAAGAAAAAAGCAAGGCTATAGTAAGGCAAAACTGTCAAAATTTGACATGTCCCAAAAACAGCTGAAAACACCTTAAAACAGCGTAAAATAGCATGATGAGACACGCCATAGCATTAAAATGTATAAAAACGGCCCAAACCACCATGAAATAGCACGTCAGAAAAATGACCAAAGACCAAGGCTATAGTAAGGCAAAAATGTCAAAATTTGACATGTCCCAAAAACAGCTGAAAACACCATAAAACAGCATGAAATAGCATGCTGA
This sequence comes from Plectropomus leopardus, assembly GCF_026936395.1. Lineage (NCBI taxonomy): Eukaryota > Metazoa > Chordata > Actinopteri > Perciformes > Serranidae > Plectropomus > Plectropomus leopardus. Next base: position 10,097,810 of record NC_142178.1, read on the forward strand.
GACACGCCATAGCATTAAAATGTCTAAAAACAGCCCAAAACACCATAATATAGAATGTCGAAAAAAAACAAGAAAAAAGCAAGGCCATAGTAAGGCAAAAATGTAAAAAATTGACATGTCCCAAAAACAGCTGAAAATACCTTAAAATAGCGTAAAATAGCATGCTGAGACATGCCATAGCATTAAAACGTATGAAAATGGCCCAAAACACCATAATATGGAATGTCGGAAAAATGACCAAAAAGGCAAGGCTATAGTAAGGCAAAAATGTCAAAATTTGACATTGTCCCAAAAACAGCTGAAAACACCTCAAAATAGCATAAAATAGCATGCAGACACACGCCATAGCATTAAAACGTGTAAAAACGGCCCAAACCACCACGAAACAGCACGTCGAAAAAATCATCAAAAAAGCAAGGCTATAGTAAGGCAAAAATGTCAAAATTTGACATGTCCCAAAAACAGCTGAAAACACCTCAAAATAGCATAAAATAGCATGCAGACACACGCCATAGCATTAAAAGCGTATAAAACGCCCAAACCACCATGAAACAGCACGTTGGAAAAATGACCAAAAAAGCAAGGCTATAGTAAGGCAAAAATGTCAAAATTTGACATGTCCCAAAAACAGCTGAAAACACCTTAAAACAGCATAAAATAGCATGCAGACACACGTCATAGCATTAAAACGTATGAAAATGGCCCAAAACACCATAATATAGAATGTCGAAAAAAAACAAGAAAAAAGCAAGGCTATAGTAAGGCAAAAATGTAAAAAAATTGACATGCCCCCAAAACAGCTGAAAACACCTTAAAACAGCGTAAAATAGCATGATGAGACATGCCATAGCATTAAAATGTATAAAAACGGCCAAAAACACCATAAAATAGCACGTCGGAAAAATGACCAAAAAACCAAGGCTATAGTAAGGCAAAAATGTCAAAATTTGACATGTCCCAAAAACAGCTGAAAAAAAACTTAAAATAGCATAAAATAGCATGCAGACACACGCCATAGCATTAAAACGATATAAAATGGCCCAAAACACCATAATATAGAATGTCGAAAAAAACAAGAAAAAGCAAGGCTATAGTAAGGCAAAAATGTCAAAATTTGACATGTCCCAAAAACAGCTGAAAACACCTCAAAATAGCATAAAATAGCATGATGAGACACGCCATAGCATTAAAATGTATAAAAACGGCCCAAACCACCATGAAATAGCACGTCAGAAAAATGACCAAAGACCAAGGCTATAGTAAGGCAAAAATGTCAAAATTTGACATGTCCCAAAAACAGCTGAAAATACCTTAAAAATGCATAAAATAGCGTGTCGAGACACGCCATAGCATTAAAATGTCTAAAAACAGCCCAAAACACCATAATATAGAATGTCGAAAAAAAACAAGAAAAAAGCAAGGCCATAGTAAGGCAAAAATGTAAAAAATTGACATGTCCCAAAAACAGCTGAAAATACCTTAAAATAGCGTAAAATAGCATGCTGAGACATGCCATAGCATTAAAACGTATGAAAATGGCCCAAAACACCATAATATGGAATGTCGGAAAAATGACCAAAAAGGCAAGGCTATAGTAAGGCAAAAATGTCAAAATTTGACATGTCCCAAAAACAGCTGAAAACACCTCAAAATAGCATAAAATAGCATGCAGACACACGCCATAGCATTAAAACGTATAAAAACGGCCCAAACCACCACGAAACAGCACGTCGGAAAAATCATCAAAAAAGCAAGGCTATAGTAAGGCAAAAATGTCAAAATTTGACATGTCCCAAAAACAGCTGAAAACACCTCAAAATAGCATAAAATAGCATGCAGACACACGCCATAGCATTAAAACGTATAAAAAAGCATTAAACCACCATAAAACAACACGTCGGAAAAATCATCAAAAAGCAAGGCTATAGTAAGGCAAAATGTCAAAATTAGACATGTCCCAAAAACAGCTGAAAACACCTCAAAATAGCATAAAATAGCATGCAGACACACGCCATAGCATTAAAAGCGATATAAAAAGCATTTAAACCACCACGAAACAGCACGTTGGAAAAATCACCAAAAAAGCAAGGCTATAGTAAGGCAAACATTTCAAAATTTGACATGTCCCAAAAACAGCTGAAAACACCTTAAAATAGCGTGAAATAGCATGCTGAGTCATGCCATAGCATAAAAACGTATGAAAACAGCCCAAAACACCATAATATAGAATGTCGAAAAAATGACCAAAAAAGCAAGGCTATAGTAAGGTAAAAATGTCAAAATTTGATATGTCCCAAAAACAGCTGAAAACACCTTAAAACAGCATAAAATAGCGTGATGAGACACGCCAAGGCATTAAAACGTATAAAAACGGCCCAAACCACCATAAAACAGCACATCAGAAAAATCACCAAAAAAGCAAGGCTATAGTAAGGCAAAAATGTCAAAATTTGACATGTCACAAAAACAGCTGCAAACACCTTAAAACTACCTAAAAAGCGTGCTGAGACACACCATAGCATTACAAGGTGCAAATATGCTGAAAAACACAATGATGTAGCATGTTGAAAAAATGACCAACACAGCAAGGCTATAGTTAGGCAAAAATGTCAAAATTTGACATGTCCCAAAAACAGCTGAAAACACCTCAAAATAGCGTAAAATAGCATGCTGAGACATGCCATAGCATTAAAATGTATAAAAACGGCCGAAAACAACATAAAATAGCATGTCGGAAAAATCACCAAAAAACCAAGGCTATAGTAAGGCAAAAATGTAAAAATTTGACACGTCCCAAAAACAGCTGGAAACACCTTAAAACAGCATGAAATAGCTTGCTGAGACATGCCATAGCATTAAAATGTGTAAAAACGGCTAAAGCCACCATGAAATAGCATATCGAAAAAATGACCAAAACAGCAAAGCTATAGTAAGGCAAAAATATAAAAAACTGACATGTTCCAAAAACAGCTGAAAACACCTTAAAACATCAAAAATAACGTGCTGAGACACACCATAGCATTAAAATGTCTAACAACAGCCCAAAACACCATAATATAGAATGTTGAAAAAAATCAACAAAAAAGCAAGGCTATAGTAAGGCAAAAATGTCAAAATTTGACATGTCCCAAAAACAGCGGAAAACACCTTAAAACAGCATAAAATAGCATGCAGAGACATGCCATAGCATAAAAAAATGTATGAAAACTGCCCAAAAAACCATAATATAGAATGTTGAAAATAACGCCCCCAAAAAAATCAAGGCTATAGTAAAGCAAAAATGTCAAAATTTGACATGTCCCAAAAACAGCTGAAAACACCTTAAAATTGGGTAAAATAGCATGCTGAGACATGCCATAGCATAAAAACGTATGAAAATGGCCCAAAACACCATAATATAGAATGTCGAAAAAGAAAAAAGAAAAAAGCAAGGCCATAGTAAGGCAAAAATGTAAAAAATTGACATGTCCCAAAAACAGCTGAAAACACCTTAAAACAGCATAAAATAGCGTGATGAGACACGCCATAGCATTAAAACGTATAAAAACGGCCGAAAACAACATAAAATAGCACGTCGGAAAAATGACCAAAAAACCAAGGCTATAGTAAGGCAAAAATGTCAAAATTTGACAAGTCCCAAAAACAGCTGAAAACACCTTAAAACAGCATAAAATAGCGTGATGAGACACGCCATAGCATTAAAACGTATAAAAACGGCCGAAAACAACATAAAATAGCACGTCGGAAAAATGAACAAAAAAGCAAGGCTATAGTAAGGCAAAAATGTCAAAATTTGACATGTCCCAAAAACAGCTGAAAACACCTTAAAACAACATAAAATAGCGTGCTGAGACACGCCAAAGCATTAAAACGTATAAAAACGGCCCAAACCACCATAAAAAAGTAGGTCGGAAAAATCACCAAAAAAGCAAGGCTATAGTAAGGCAAAAATGTCAAAATTTGACATGTCCCAAAAAAAGTTGAAAACACCTTAAAATTGGGTAAAATAGCATGCTGAGACATGTCATAGCATAAAAACGTATGAAAACTGCCCAAAACACCATAATATAGAATGTCGAAAAAACAACAAACAAGCAAGGCAAAAGTAAGGCAAAAATGTCAAAATTTGACATGTCCCAAAAACAGCTGAAAACACCTCAAAATAGCATAAAATAGCGTGATGAGACACGCCATAGCATTAAAACGTATAAAAACGGCCCAAACCACCATGAAACAGCACGTCGGAAAAATCACCAAAAAAGCAAGGCTATAGTAAGGCAAAAATGTAAAAAATTGACATGTCCCAAAAACAGCTGAAAACACCTTAAAATAGCATTAAATAACGTGTCGAGACACGCCATAGCATTAAAATGTCTAAAAACAGCCCAAAACACCATAATATACCATGTCGAAAAAATGACCAAAAAAGCAAGGCTATAGTAAGGCAAAAATGTCAAAATTTGACATGTCCCAAAAACAGCTGAAAACACCTTAAAACAGCATAAAATAGCATGCAGACACACGCTATAACATTAAAACATATAAAACGCATTAAAACACCATAATATAGAATGTCGAAAAATGACCAAAAAGCAAGGCTATAGTAAGGCAAAAATGTCAAAATTTGACATGTCCCAAAAACAGCTGAAAACACCTTAAAATAGCGTAAAATAGCATGCTGAGACATGCCATAGCATTAAAACGTATGAAAATGGCCCAAAACACCATAATATGGAATGTCGGAAAAATGACCAAAAAGGCAAGGCTATAGTAAGGCAAAAATGTCAAAATTTGACATGTCCCAAAAACAGCTGAAAACACCTTAAAACAGCATAAAATAGCATGCAGACACACGCCATAGCATTAAAACGTATAAAAACGGCCCAAACCACCACGAAACAGCACGTTGGAAAAATGACCAAAAAAGCAAGGCTATAGTAAGGCAAAAATGTCAAAATTTGACATGTCCCAAAAACAGCTGAAAACACCTTAAAATAGCATAAAATAGCGTGATGAGACACGCCAAAGCATTAAAACGTATAAAAACGGCCCAAACCACCATAAAACAGCACGTCGGAAAAATCACCAAAAAAGCAAGGCTATAGTTAGGCAAAAATGTCAAAATTTGACATGTCCCAAAAACAGCTGAAAACACCTTAAAACAGCATAAAATAGCATGCAGACACAGGACATAACATTAAAACGTATAAAAATGGCCCAAAACACCATAATATGGAATGTCGAAAAAATGACCAAAAAAGCAAGGCTATAGTAAGGCAAAAATGTCAAAATTTGACATGTCCCAAAAACAGCTGAAAACACCTTAAAACAGCATAAAATAGCGTGATGAGACACGCCAAAGCATTAAAATGTCTAAAAACAGCCCAAAACACCATAATATACCATGTCAAAAAAATGACCAAAAAAGCAAGGCGATAGTAAGGCAAAAATGTCAAAATTTGACATGTCCCAAAAACAGCTGAAAACACCTTAAAACAGCATAAAATAGCATGCTGAGACACACCATAGCATTAAAATGTATGAAAATGGCCCAAAACACCATAATATAGAATGTCAAAAAAATGACCAAAAAAGCAAGGCTATAGTAAGGCAAAAATGTCAAAATTTGACATGTCCCAAAAACAGCTGAAAATACCTTAAAATAGCATAAAATAGCGTGATGAGACACGCCAAAGCATTAAAACGTATAAAAACGGCCCAAACCACCACGAAACAGCACGTTGGAAAAATCACCAAAAAAGCAAGGCTATAGTAAGGCAAAAATGTCAAAATTTGACATGTCCCAAAAACAGCTGAAAACACCTTAAAATAGCATAAAATAGCATGCAGACACACGCTATAACATTAAAACGTATAAAAACGGCCCAAAACACCATAATATAGAATGTCGAAAAAATGACCAAAAAAGCAAGGCTATAGTAAGGCAAAAATGTCAAAATTTGACATGTCCCAAAAACAGCTGAAAACACCTTAAAACAGCATCAAATAGCGTGCTGAGACATGCCAAAGCATTAAAACGTATAAAAACGGCCCAAACCACCATAAAACAGCACGTCGGAAAAATCACCAAAAAAGCAAGGCTATAGTAAGGCAAAAATGTCAAAATTTGACATGTCCCAAAAACAGCTGAAAACACCTTAAAACAGCATAAAATAGCATGCAGACACACGCTATAACATTAAAACGTATAAAAACGGCCCAAAACACCATAATATAGAATGTCAAAAAAATGACCAAAAAAGCAAGGCTATAGTAAGGCAAAAATGTCAAAATTTGACATGTCCCAAAAACAGCTGAAAACACCTTAAAACAGCATAAAATAGCATGCAGACACACGCCATAGCATTAAAACGTATAAAAACGGCCCAAACCACCACGAAACAGCACGTTGGAAAAATGACCAAAAAAGCAAGGCTATAGTAAGGCAAAAATGTCAAAATTTGACATGTCCCAAAAACAGCTGAAAACACCTTAAAACAGCATAAAATAGCGTGATGACACACGCCAAAGCATTAAAACGTATAAAAACAGCCCAAACCACCATAAAACAGCACGTCGGAAAAATCACCAAAAAAGCAAGGCTATAGTAAGGCAAAAATGTCAAAATTTGACATGTCCCAAAAACAGCTGAAAACACCTTAAAACAGCATAAAATAGCATGCAGACATACGCTATAACAATAAAACATATAAAAATATTTAAAACACCATAATATGGAATGTCGAAAATGACCAAAAAAGCAAGGCTATAGTAAGGCAAAATGTCAAAATTTGACATGTTCAAAAACAGCTGAAAACACCTTAAAATAGCGTAAAATAGCATGCTGAGACATGCCATAGCATTAAAACGTATGAAAATGGCCCAAAACACCATAATATGGAATGTCGGAAAAATGACCAAAACGGCAAGGCCATAGTAAGGCAAAAATGTCAAAATTTGACATGTCCCAAAAACAGCTGAAAACACCTTAAAATAGCATAAAATAGCATGCAGACACACGCCATAGCATTAAAACGTATAAAAACGGCCCAAACCACCATAATATAGAATGTCGAAAAAAAAAACCAAAAAGCAAGGCAATAGTAAGGCAAAAATGTCAAAATTTGACATGTCCCAAAAACAGCTGAAAACACCTTAAAACAGCATAAAATAGCGTGATGAGACACGCCAAAGCATTAAAACGTATAAAAACGGCCCAAACCACCATAAAACAGCACGTCGGAAAAATCACCAAAAAAGCAAGGCTATAGTAAGGCAAAAATGTCAAAATTTGACATGTCCCAAAAACAGCTGAAAACACCTTAAAACAGCATAAAATAGCGTGCTGAGACACGCCATAGCATTAAAACGTATAAAGCCGCCCAAACCACCATAGAACAGCACGTCGGAAAAATGACCAAAAAAGCAAGGCTATAGTAAGGCAAAAATGTCAAAATTTGACATGTCCCAAAAACAGCTGAAAACACCTTAAAACAGCATAAAATAGCATGCAGACACACGCTATAACATTAAAACGTATGAAAACGGCCCAAAACGCCATAATATAGAATGTCGAAAAAATGACCAAAAAAGCAAGGCTATAGTAAGGCAAAACTGTCAAAATTTGACATGTCCCAAAAACAGCTGAAAACACCTTAAAACAGCATAAAATAGCGTGCTGAGACACGCCAAAGCATTAAAACGTATAAAGCCGCCCAAACCACCATAGAACAGCACGTCGGAAAATCACCAAAAAAGCAAGGCTATAGTAAGGCAAAAATGTCAAAATTTGACATGTCCCAAAAACAGCTGAAAACACCTTAAAATAGCGTAAAATAGCATGCTGAGACATGCCATAGCATTAAAAAGTAAAAACGGCCCAAAACACCATAATATAGAATGTCGAAAAAATGACCAAAAAAGCAAGGCTATAGTAAGGCAAAAATGTCAAAATTTGACATGTCCCGAAAACAGCTGAAAACACCTTAAAACAGCATCAAATACCGTGCTGAGACATGCCAAAGCATTAAAACATATAAAAATGGCCCAAACCACCATAAAACAGCACGTCGGAAAAATCACCAAAAAAGCAAGGCTATAGTAAGGCAAAAATGTCAAAATTTGACATGTCCCAAAAACAGCTGAAAACACCTTAAAACAGCATAAAATAGCGTCATGAGACACGCCAAAGCATTAAAACGTATAAAAACGGCCCAAACCACCACGAAACAGCACGTTGGAAAAATGACCAAAAAAGCAAGGCTATAGTAAGGCAAAAATGTCAAAATTTGACATGTCCCAAAAACAGCTGAAAACACCTTAAAACAGCATAAAATAGCGTGATGAGACATGCCAAAGCATTAAAAGCGATAAAACGGCCCAAACCACCATAAAACAGCACGTCGGAAAAATCACCAAAAAAGCAAGGCTATAGTAAGGCAAAAATGTCAAAATTTGACATGTCCCAAAAACAGCTGAAAACACCTTAAAACAGCATAAAATAGCATGCAGACACACGCTATAACATTAAAACGTATAAAAACGGCCCAAAACACCATAATATAGAATGTCGAAAAAATGACCAAAAAAGCAAGGCTATAGTAAGGCAAAAATGTCAAAATTTGACATGTCCCAAAAACAGCTGAAAACACCTTAAAATAGCGTAAAATAGCATGCTGAGACATGCCATAGCATTAAAACGTATGAAAATGGCCCAAAACACCATAATATAGAATGTCAAAAAAATGACCAAAAAAGCAAGGCTATAGTAAGGCAAAAATGTCAAAATTTGACATGTCCCAAAAACAGCTGAAAACACCTTAAAACAGCATAAAATAGCGTGCTGAGACACGCCAAAGCATTAAAACGTATAAAAACGGCCCAAACCACCATAAAACAGCACGTCGGAAAAATCACCAAAAAAGCAAGGCTATAGTAAGGCAAAAATGTCAAAATTTGACATGTCCCAAAAACAGCTGAAAACACCTTAAAATAGCGTAAAATAGCATGCTGAGACATGCCATAGCATTAAAACGTATAAAAACGGCCCAAACCACCACGAAACAGCACGTTGGAAAAATGACCAAAAAAGCAAGGCTATAGTAAGGCAAAAATGTCAAAATTTGACATGTCCCGAAAACAGCTGAAAACACCTTAAAACAGCATCAAATACCGTGCTGAGACATGCCAAAGCATTAAAACATATAAAAATGGCCCAAACCACCATAAAACAGCACGTCGGAAAAATCACCAAAAAAGCAAGGCTATAGTAAGGCAAAAATGTCAAAATTTGACATGTCCCAAAAACAGCTGAAAACACCTTAAAACAGCATAAAATAGCGTGATGAGACACGCCAAAGCATTAAAACGTATAAAAACGGCCCAAACCACCATAAAACAGCACGTTGGAAAAATCACCAAAAAAGCAAGGCTATAGTAAGGCAAAAATGTCAAAATTTGACATGTCCCAAAAACAGCTGAAAACACCTTAAAACAGCATAAAATAGCATGCAGACACACGCTATAACATTAAAACGTATAAAAACGGCCCAAAACACCATAATATAGAATGTCGAAAAAATGACCAAAAAAGCAAGGCTATAGTAAGGCAAAAATGTCAAAATTTGACATGTCCCAAAAACAGCTGAAAACACCTTAAAATAGCGTAAAATAGCATGCTGACACATGCCATAGCATTAAAACGTATGAAAATGGCCCAAAACACCATAATATGGAATGTCGAAAAAATGACCAAAAAAGCAAGGCTATAGTAAGGCAAAACTGTCAAAATTTGACATGTCCCAAAAACAGCTGAAAACACCTTAAAACAGCATCAAATAGCGTGCTGAGACACGCCAAAGCATTAAAACGTATAAAAACGGCCCAAACCACCATAAAACAGCACGTTGGAAAAATCACCAAAACAGCAAGACTATAGTAAGGCAAAAATGTCAAAATTTGACATGTCCCAAAAACAGCTGAAAACACCTTAAAATAGCGTAAAATAGCATGCTGAGACATGCCATAGCATTAAAACGTATAAAAACGGCCCAAACCACCACGAAACAGCACGTCGGAAAAATGACCAAAAAAGCAAGGCTATAGTAAGGCAAAAATGTCAAAATTTGACATGTCCCAAAAACAGCTGAAAACACCTTAAAACAGCATAAAATAGCATGCAGACACACGCTATAACATTAAAACATATAAAAACATTAAAACACCATAATATAGTACGTCGAAAAAATGACCAAAAAAGCAAGGCTATAGTAAGGCAAAAATGTCAAAATTTGACATGTCCCAAAAACAGCTGAAAACACCTTAAAATAGCGTAAAATAGCATGCTGAGACATGCCATAGCATTAAAACGTATGAAAATGGCCCAAAACACCATAATATGGAATGTCGGAAAAATGACCAAAAAGGCAAGGCTATAGTAAGGCAAAAATGTCAAAATTTGACATGTCCCAAAAACAGCTGAAAACACCTTAAAACAGCATAAAATAGCATGCAGACACACGCCATAGCATTAAAACGTATAAAAACGGCCCAAACCACCACGAAACAGCACGTTGGAAAAATCACCAAAAAAGCAAGGCTATAGTAAGGCAAAAATGTCAAAATTTGACATGTCCCAAAAACAGCTGAAAACACCTTAAAACAGCATAAAATAGCGTGATGACACACGCCAAAGCATTAAAAGCGATATAAAACAGCCCAAACCACCATAAAACAGCACGTCGGAAAAATCACCAAAAAAGCAAGGCTATAGTTAGGCAAAAATGTCAAAATTTGACATGTCCCAAAAACAGCTGAAAACACCTTAAAACAGCATAAAATAGCATGCAGACACACGCTATAACATTAAAACGTATAAAAATGGCCCAAAACACCATAATATGGAATGTCGAAAAAATGACCAAAAAAGCAAGGCTATAGTAAGGCAAAAATGTCAAAATTTGACATGTCCCAAAAACAGCTGAAAACACCTTAAAATAGCGTAAAATAGCATGCTGAGACATGCCATAGCATTAAAACGTATGAAAATGGCCCAAAACACCATAATATGGAATGTCGGAAAAATGACCAAAACGGCAAGGCCATAGTAAGGCAAAAATGTCAAAATTTGACATGTCCCAAAAACAGCTGAAAACACCTTAAAATAGCATAAAATAGCATGCAGACACACGCCATAGCATTAAAACGTATAAAAACGGCCCAAACCACCACGAAACAGCACGTTGGAAAAGTCACCAAAAAAGCAAGGCAAAAATGTCAAAATTTGACATGTCCCAAAAACAGCTGAAAACACCTTAAAACAGCATAAAATAGCGTGATGAGACACGCCAAAGCATTAAAACGATATAAAACGCCCAAACCACCATAAAACAGCACGTCGGAAAAATCACCAAAAAAGCAAGGCTATAGTAAGGCAAAAATGTCAAAATTTGACATGTCCCAAAAACAGCTGAAAACACCTTAAAACAGCATAAAATAGCGTGATGAGACACGCCAAAGCATTAAAACGTATAAAAACGGCCCAAACCACCATAAAACAGCACGTCGGAAAAATCACCAAAAAAGCAAGGCTATAGTAAGGCAAAAATGTCAAAATTTGACATGTCCCAAAAACAGCTGAAAACACCTTAAAACAGCATAAAATAGCATGCAGACACACGCTATAACATTAAAACGTATGAAAACGGCCCAAAACGCCATAATACAGAACGTCGAAAAAATGACCAAAAAAGCAAGGCTATAGTAAGGCAAAAATGTCAAAATTTGACATGTCCCAAAAACAGCTGAAAACACCTTAAAATAGCGTAAAATAGCATGCTGACACATGCCATAGCATTAAAACGTATGAAAATGGCCCAAAACACCATAATATGGAATGTCGAAAAAATGACCAAAAAAGCAAGGCTATAGTAAGGCAAAACTGTCAAAATTTGACATGTCCCAAAACATCTGAAAACACCTTAAAACAGCATAAAATAGCGTGCTGAGACACGCCAAAGCATTAAAACGTATAAAAACGGCCCAAACCACCATAAAACAGCACGTCGGAAAAATCACCAAAAAAGCAAGGCTATAGTAAGGCAAAAATGTCAAAATTTGACATGTCCCAAAAACAGCTGAAAACACCTTAAAATAGCGTAAAATAGCATGCTGAGACATGCCATAGCATTAAAACGTATAAAAACGGCCCAAAACACCATAATATAGAATGTCGAAAAAATGACCAAAAAAGCAAGGCTATAGTAAGGCAAAAATGTCAAAATTTGACATGTCCCAAAAACAGCTGAAAACACCTTAAAATAAACAGCATCAAATACTGCTGAGACATGCCAAAGCATTAAAACATATAAAATGGCCCAAACCACCATAAAACAGCACGTCGGAAAAATCACCAAAAAGCAAGGCTATAGTAAGGCAAAAATGTCAAAATTTGACATGTCCCAAAAACAGCTGAAAACACCTTAAAACAGCATAAAATAGCGTCATGAGACACGCCAAAGCATTAAAACGTATAAAACGGCCCAAACCACCATAAACAGCACGTTGGAAAAATGACCAAAAAGCAAGGCTATAGTAAGGCAAAAATGTCAAAATTTGACATGTCCCAAAAACAGCTGAAAACACCTTAAAACAGCATAAAATAGCGTGATGAGACATGCCAAAGCATTAAAACGTATAAAAACGGCCCAAACCACCATAAAACAGCACGTCGGAAAAATCACCAAAAAAGCAAGGCTATAGTAAGGCAAAAATGTCAAAATTTGACATGTCCCAAAAACAGCTGAAAACACCTTAAAACAGCATAAAATAGCATGCAGACACACGCTATAACATTAAAACGTATAAAAACGGCCCAAAACACCATAATATAGAATGTCGAAAAAATGACCAAAAAAGCAAGGCTATAGTAAGGCAAAAATGTCAAAATTTGACATGTCCCAAAAACAGCTGAAAACACCTTAAAATAGCGTAAAATAGCATGCTGAGACATGCCATAGCATTAAAACGATATGAAAATGGCCCAAAACACCATAATATAGAATGTCAAAAAATGACCAAAAAGCAAGGCTATAGTAAAGGCAATAATGTCAAAATTTGGCATGTCCCAAAACAGCTGAAAACACCTTAAAACAGCATAAAATAGCGTGATGAGACACGCCAAAGCATTAAAACGATATAAAAGCCCAAACCACCATAAAACAGCACATTGGAAAAATGACCAAAAAGCAAGGCTATAGTAAGGCAAAAATGTCAAAATTTGACATGTCCCAAAAACAGCTGAAAACACCTTAAAACAGCATAAAATAGCATGCAGACACACGCTATAACATTAAAAGCGATATAAAAGCATTAAAACACCATAATCTAGAACGTCGAAAAAATGACCAAAAAAGCAAGGCTATAGTAAGGCAAAAATGTCAAAATTTGACATGTCCCGAAAACAGCTGAAAACACCTTAAAACAGCATCAAATACCGTGCTGAGACATGCCAAAGCATTAAAACATATAAAAATGGCCCAAACCACCATAAAACAGCACGTCGGAAAAATCACCAAAAAAGCAAGGCTATAGTAAGGCAAAAATGTCAAAATTTGACATGTCCCAAAAACAGCTGAAAACACCTTAAAACAGCATAAAATAGCGTGATGAGACACGCCAAAGCATTAAAACGTATAAAAACGGCCCAAACTACCACGAAACAGCACGTTGGAAAAATGACCAAAAAAGCAAGGCTATAGTAAGGCAAAAATGTCAAAATTTGACATGTCCCAAAAACAGCTGAAAACACCTTAAAACAGCATAAAATAGCATGCAGACACACGCTATAACATTAAAACGTATAAAAAGCATTTAAAACACCATAATATAGAATGTCGAAAAAATGACCAAAAAGCAAGGCTATAGTAAAGGCAAAAATGTCAAAATTTGACATGTCCCAAAAACAGCTGAAAACACCTTAAAATAGCGTAAAATAGCATGCTGAGACATGCCATAGCATTAAAACGTGTGAAAATGGCCCAAAACACCATAATATGGAATGTTGAAAAAATGACCAAAAAAGCAAGGCTATAGTAAGGCAAAAATGTCAAAATTTGACATGTCCCAAAAACAGCTGAAAACACCTTAAAACAGCATAAAATAGCGTGATGAGACACGCCAAAGCATTAAAACGTATAAAAACGGCCCAAACCACCATAAAACAGCACGTCGGAAAAATCACCAAAAAAGCAAGGCTATAGTAAGGCAAAAATGTCAAAATTTGACATGTCCCAAAAACAGCTGAAAACACCTTAAAACAGCATAAAATAGCGTGATGAGACATGCCAAAGCATTAAAAGCGTATAAAAAGCATTAAACCACCATAAAACAGCACGTCGGAAAAATGACCAAAAAAGCAAGGCTATAGTAAGGCAAAAATGTCAAAATTTGACATGTCCCAAAAACAGCTGAAAACACCTTAAAACAGCATAAAATAGCATGCAGACACACGCTATAACATTAAAAGCGATATAAAAAGCCCAAAACACCATAATATAGAATGTCGAAAAATGACCAAAAAAGCAAGGCTATAGTAAGGCAAAAATGTCAAAATTTGACATGTCCCAAAAACAGCTGAAAACACCTCAAAATAGCGTAAAATAGCATGCTGAGACATGCCATAGCATTAAAACGTATGAAAATGGCCCAAAACACCATAATATGGAATGTCAAAAAAATGACCAAAAAAGCAAGGCTATAGTAAGGCAAAAATGTCAAAATTTGACATGTCCCAAAAACAGCTGAAAACACCTTAAAACAGCGTAAAATAGCGTGATGAGACACGCCAAAGCATTAAAAGCGATATAAAACGCCCAAACCACCATAAAACAGCACATTGGAAAAATCACCAAAAAAGCAAGGCTATAGTAAAGGCAAAAATGTCAAAATTTGACATGTCCCAAAAACAGCTGAAAACACCTTAAAACAGCATAAAATAGCATGCAGACACACGCTATAACATTAAAAGCGATATAAAACGGCCCAAAACACCATAATATAGAATGTCGAAAAATGACCAAAAAGCAAGGCTATAGTAAGGCAAAATGTCAAAATTTGACATGTCCCAAAAACAGCTGAAAACACCTTAAAATAGCGTAAAATAGCGTGATGAGACACGCCAAAGCATTAAAACGTATAAAAACGGCCCAAACCACCATAAAACAGCACATTGGAAAAATGACCAAAAAAGCAAGGCTATAGTAAGGCAAAAATGTCAAAATTTGACATGTCCCAAAAACAGCTGAAAACACCTTAAAACAGCATAAAATAGCATGCAGACACACGCTATAACATTAAAAGCGTATAAAAAGCATTAAAACACCATAATATAGAATGTCGAAAAATGACCAAAAAAGCAAGGCTATAGTAAAGGCAAAATGTCAAAATTTGACATGTCCCAAAAACAGCTGAAAACACCTTAAAATAGCGTAAAATAGCATGCTGAGACATGCCATAGCATTAAAACGATATAAAAACGCCCAAAACACCATAATATAGAATGTCGAAAAATGACCAAAAAAGCAAGGCTATAGTAAAGGCAAAAATGTCAAAATTTGACATGTCCCAAAAACAACTGAAAACACCTTAAAATAGCGTAAAATAGCATGCTGAGACATGCCATAGCATTAAAACGATATGAAAATGGCCCAAAACACCATAATATGGAATGTCGGAAAAACGACCAAAAAAGCAAGGCTATAGTAAGGCAAAAATGTCAAAATTTGACATGTCCCAAAAACAGCTGAAAACACCTTAAAATAGAATAAAATAAGCGTGATGACACGCCAAAGCATTAAAAGCGATATAAAAACGCCCAAACCACCATAAAACAGAACGTCGGAAAAATCACCAAAAAAGCAAGGCTATAGTAAGGCAAAAATGTCAAAATTTGACATGTCCCAAAAACAGCTGAAAACACCTTAAAATAGCGTAAAATAGCATGCTGAGACATGCCATAGCATTAAAACGTATAAAAATGGCCCAAACCACCATAAAACAACACGTCGGAAAAATCACGAAAAAAGCAAGGCTATAGTAAGGCAAAAATGTCAAAATTTGACATGTCCCAAAAACAGCTGAAAACACCTTAAAACAGCATAAAATAGCATGCAGACACACGCTATAACATTAAAACGATATAAAATGGCCCAAAACACCATAATATGGAATGTCGAAAAATGACCAAAAAAGCAAGGCTATAGTAAAGGCAATAATGTCAAAATTTGGCATGTCCCAAAAACAACTGAAAACACCTTAAAATAGCGTAAAATAGCATGCAGACACACGCCATAGCATTAAAACGATATAAAACGGCCCAAACCACCATAAAACAGCACGTTGGAAAAATGACCAAAAAGCAAGGCTATAGTAAAGGCAAAATGTCAAAATTTGACATGTCCCAAAAACAGCTGAAAACACCTTAAAACAGCATAAAATAGCATGCAGACACACGCCATAGCATTAAAACGATATAAAACGGCCCAAACCACCATAAACAGCACGTCGGAAAAATGACCAAAAAAGCAAGGCTATAGTAAGGCAAAATGTCAAAATTTGACATGTCCCAAAAACAGCTGAAAACACCTTAAAACAGCATAAAATAGCGTGATGACACATGCCAAAGCATTAAAAGCGATAAAACGCCCAAACCACCATAGAATAGCACGTCGGAAAAATGACCAAAAAAGCAAGGCTATAGTAAGGCAAAATGTCAAAATTTGACATGTCCCAAAAACAGCTGAAAACACCTTAAAACAGCATAAAATAGCATGCAGACACACGCTATAACATTAAAACATATAAAAACGGCCCAAAACACCATAATATAGAATGTCGAAAAAATGACCAAAAAAGCAAGGCTATAGTAAGGCAAAAATGTCAAAATTTGACATGTCCCAAAAACAGCTGAAAACACCTTAAAACAGCATAAAATAGCGTGATGAGACACGCCAAAGCATTAAAACGTATAAAAACGGCCCAAACCACCATAAAATAGCACATTGGAAAAATGACCAAAAAAGCAAGGCTATAGTAAGGCAAAAATGTCAAAATTTGACATGTCCCAAAAACAGCTGAAAACACCTTAAAATAGCGTAAAATAGCGTGATGAGACACGCCATAGCATTAAAACGATATGAAAATGGCCCCAAAACACCATAATATGGAATGTCGGAAAAATGACCAAAAAAGCAAGGCTATAGTAAAGGCAAAATGTCAAAATTTGACATGTCCCAAAAACAGCTGAAAACACCTTAAAATAGCGTAAAATAGCATGCTGAGACATGCCATAGCATTAAAACGTATGAAAATGGCCCAAAACACCATAATATGGAATGTCGGAAAAATGACCAAAAAGGCAAGGCTATAGTAAGGCAAAAATGTCAAAATTTGACATGTCCCAAAAACAGCTGAAAACACCTTAAAATAGCATAAAATAGCATGCAGACACACGCCATAGCATTAAAACGTATAAAAACGGCCCAAACCACCACGAAACAGCACGTTGGAAAAATCACCAAAAAAGCAAGGCTATAGTAAGGCAAAAATGTCAAAATTTGACATGTCCCAAAAACAGCTGAAAACACCTTAAAACAGCATAAAATAGCGTGATGAGACACGCCAAAGCATTAAAACGTATAAAAACGGCCCAAACCACCATAAAACAGCACGTCGGAAAAATCACCAAAAAAGCAAGGCTATAGTAAAGGCAAAATGTCAAAATTTGACATGTCCCAAAAACAGCTGAAAACACCTTAAAACAGCATAAAATAGCGTGATGAGACACGCCAAAGCATTAAAACGTATAAAAGCATTAAAACACCATAATATACAATGTCAAAAAAATGACCAAAAAAGCAAGGCTATAGTAAGGCAAAAATGTCAAAATTTGACATGTCCCAAAAACAGCTGAAAACACCTTAAAACAGCATAAAATAGCATGCAGACATACGCTATAACATTAAAACGTATAAAAACATTAAAACACCATAAAAGAGAAAGTCAAAAAAATGACCAAAAAAGCAAGGCTATAGTAAGGCAAAAATGTCAAAATTTGACATGTCCCAAAAACAGCTGAAAACACCTTAAAATAGCGTAAAATAGCATGCTGAGACATGCCATAGCATTAAAACGTATAAAAACGGCCCAAAACACCATAATATAGAATGTCGAAAAAATGACCAAAAAAGCAAGGCTATAGTAAGGCAAAAATGTCAAAATTTGACATGTCCCAAAAACAGCTGAAAACACCTTAAAATAGCGTAAAATAGCATGCTGAGACATGCCATAGCATTAAAACGTATGAAAATGGCCCAAAACACCATAATATGGAATGTCGGAAAAATGACCAAAAAGCAAGGCTATAGTAAGGCAAAAATGTCAAAATTTTCCATGTCCCAAAAACAGCTGAAAACACCTTAAAATAGCATAAAATAGCATGCAGTCACACGCCATTGCATTAAAACGTATAAAAAGCATTAAACCACCATAAAACAGCACGTTGGAAAAAGTCACCAAAAAGCAAGGCTATAGTAAAGGCAAAAATGTCAAAATTTGACATGTCCCAAAACAGCTGAAAACACCTTAAAACAGCATAAAATAGCGTGATGAGACACGCCAAAGCATTAAAAGCGATATAAAACGCCCAAACCACCATAAAACAGCACGTCGGAAAAATCACCAAAAAAGCAAGGCTATAGTAAGGCAAAAATGTCAAAATTTGACATGTCCCAAAAACAGCTGAAAACACCTTAAAACAGCATAAAATAGCGTGATGAGACACGCCAAAGCATTAAAACGTATAAAAACGGCCCAAAACACCATAATATAGAATGTCAAAAAAATGACCAAAAAAGCAAGGCTATAGTAAGGCAAAAATGTCAAAATTTGACATGTCCCAAAAACAGCTGAAAACACCTTAAAACAGCATAAAATAGCATGCAGACACACGCTATAACATTAAAAGCGTATAAAAAGCATTAAACCACCATAATATAGAATGTCGAAAAAATGACCAAAAAAGCAAGGCTATAGTAAGGCAAAAATGTCAAAATTTGACATGTCCCAAAAACAGCTGAAAACACCTTAAAATTGGGTAAAATAGCATGCTGAGATATGCCATAGCATAAAAACATATGAAAATGGCCCAAAACACCATAATATAGAATGTCGAAAAAATGACCAAAAAAGCAAGGCTATAGTAAGGCAAAAATGTCAAAATTTGACATGTCCCAAAAACAGCTGAAAACACCTTAAAATAGCGTAAAATAGCATGCTGAGACATGCCATAGCATTAAAACGTATGAAAATGGCCCAAAACACCATAATATGGAATGTCGGAAAAATGACCAAAAAGGCAAGGCTATAGTAAGGCAAAAATGTCAAAATTTGACATGTCCCAAAAACAGCTGAAAACACCTTAAAATAGCATAAAATAGCATGCAGACACACGCCATAGCATTAAAACGTATAAAAACGGCCCAAACCACCACGAAACAGCACGTTGGAAAAGTCACCAAAAAAGCAAGGCTATAGTAAAGGCAAAATGTCAAAATTTGACATGTCCCAAAAACAGCTGAAAACACCTTAAAACAGCATAAAATAGCGTGATGAGACACGCCAAAGCATTAAAACGATATAAAACGGCCCAAACCACCATAAAACAGCACGTCGGAAAAATGACCAAAAAAGCAAGGCTATAGTAAGGCAAAAATGTCAAAATTTGACATGTCCCAAAAACAGCTGAAAACACCTTAAAACAGCATAAAATAGCGTGATGAGACACGCCAAAGCATTAAAACGTATAAAAACGGCCCAAAAACACCATAATATAGAATGTCAAAAAAATGACCAAAAAAGCAAGGCTATAGTAAGGCAAAAATGTCAAAATTTGACATGTCCCAAAAACAGCTGAAAACACCTTAAAACAGCATAAAATACCATGCAGACACACGCTATAACATTAAAACGTATAAAAACGGCCCAAAACACCATAATATAGAATGTCGAAAAAATGACCAAAAAAGCAAGGCTATAGTAAGGCAAAAATGTCAAAATTTGACATGTCCCAAAAACAGCTGAAAACACCTTAAAATAGCGTAAAATAGCATGCTGAGACATGCCATAGCATTAAAACGTATAAAATGGCCCAAAACACCATAATATAGAATGTCGAAAAATGACCAAAAAAGCAAGGCTATAGTAAGGCAAAAATGTCAAAATTTGACATGTCCCAAAAACAGCTGAAAACACCTTAAAACAGCATCAAATAGCGTGCTGAGACATGCCATAGCATTAAAACGTATGAAAATGGCCCAAAACACCATAATATGGAATGTCGGAAAAATGACCAAAAAGGCAAGGCTATAGTAAGGCAAAAATGTCAAAATTTGACATGTCCCAAAAACAGCTGAAAACACCTTAAAACAGCATAAAATAGCGTGATGACACACGCCAAAGCATTAAAACGTATAAAAACGGCCCAAACCACCATAAAACAGCACGTCGGAAAAATCACCAAAAAAGCAAGGCTATAGTAAGGCAAAAATGTCAAAATTTGACATGTCCCAAAAACAGCTGAAAACACCTTAAAACAGCATAAAATAGCATGCAGACACACGCTATAACATTAAAACGTATAAAAACATTAAAACACCATAATATAGAATGTCGAAAAAATGACCAAAAAAGCAAGGCTATAGTAAGGCAAAATGTCAAAATTTGACATGTCCCAAAAACAGCTGAAAACACCTTAAAATAGCGTAAAATAGCATGCTGAGACATGCCATAGCATTAAAACGTATGAAAATGGCCCAAAACACCATAATATGGAATGTCGGAAAAATGACCAAAAAGGCAAGGCTATAGTAAGGCAAAAATGTCAAAATTTGACATGTCCCAAAAACAGCTGAAAACACCTTAAAACAGCATAAAATAGCATGATGAGACACGCCAAAGCATTAAAACGTATAAAAACGGCCCAAACCACCATAAAACAGCACGTCGGAAAAATGACCAAAAAAGCAAGGCTATAGTAAGGCAAAAATGTCAAAATTTGACATGTCCCAAAAACAGCTGAAAACACCTTAAAACAGCATAAAATAGCGTGATGACACACGCCAAAGCATTAAAACGTATAAAAACAGCCCAAACCACCATAAAACAGCACGTCGGAAAAATCACCAAAAAAGCAAGGCTATAGTAAGGCAAAAATGTCAAAATTTGACATGTCCCAAAAACAGCTGAAAACACCTTAAAACAGCATAAAATAGCATGCAGACACACGCTATAACATTAAAACGTATAAAAACGGCCCAAAACACCATAATATAGAATGTCAAAAAAATGACCAAAAAAGCAAGGCTATAGTAAGGCAAAAATGTCAAAATTTGACATGTCCCAAAAACAGCTGAAAACACCTTAAAATAGCGTAAAATAGCATGCTGAGACATGCCATAGCATTAAAACGTATGAAAATGGCCCAAAACACCATAATATGGAATGTCGAAAAAATGACCAAAAAAGCAAGGCTATAGTAAGGCAAAAATGTCAAAATTTGACATGTCCCAAAAACAGCTGAAAACACCTTAAAACAGCATAAAATAGCGTGATGAGACACGCCAAAGCATTAAAACGTATAAAAACGCCCCAAACCACCATAAAACAGCACATTGGAAAAATGACCAAAAAAGCAAGGCTATAGTAAGGCAAAAATGTCAAAATTTGACATGTCCCAAAAACAGCTGAAAACACCTTAAAACAGCATAAAATAGCATGCAGACACACGCTATAACATTAAAACATATAAAAACGGCCCAAAACACCATAATATAGAATGTCGAAAAAATGACCAAAAAAGCAAGGCTATAGTAAGGCAAAAATGTCAAAATTTGACATGTCCCAAAAACAGCTGAAAACACCTTAAAATAGCGTAAAATAGCGTGATGAGACACGCCATAGCATTAAAACGTATGAAAATGGCCCAAAACACCATAATATGGAATGTCGGAAAAATGACCAAAAAGGCAAGGCTATAGTAAGGCAAAAATGTCAAAATTTGACATGTCCCAAAAACAGCTGAAAACACCTTAAAATAGAATAAAATAGCATGCAGACACACGCCATAGCATTAAAACGTATAAAAACGGCCCAAACCACCACGAAACAGCACGTTGGAAAAATCACCAAAAAAGCAAGGCTATAGTAAAGGCAAAATGTCAAAATTTGACATGTCCCAAAAACAGCTGAAAACACCTTAAAACAGCATAAAATAGCATGCAGACACACGCTATAACATTAAAACGTATAAAAATGGCCCAAAACACCATAATATGGAATGTCGAAAAAATGACCAAAAAAGCAAGGCTATAGTAAGGCAAAAATGTCAAAATTTGACATGTCCCAAAAACAGCTGAAAACACCTTAAAATAGCGTAAAATAGCATGCTGAGACATGCCATAGCATTAAAAGCGTATGAAAATGGCCCAAAACACCATAATATGGAATGTTGGAAAAATGACCAAAAAGCAAGGCTATAGTAAGGCAAAATGTCAAAATTTGACATGTCCCAAAAACAGCTGAAAACACCTTAAAATAGCATAAAATAGCATGCAGACACACGCCATAGCATTAAAACGTATAAAAACGGCCCAAACCACCACGAAACAGCACGTTGGAAAAATGACCAAAAAAGCAAGGCTATAGTAAGGCAAAAATGTCAAAATTTGACATGTCCCAAAAACAGCTGAAAACACCTTAAAACAGCATAAAATAGCGTGATGAGACATGCCAAAGCATTAAAACGTATAAAAACGCCCCAAACCACCATAAAACAGCACGTCGGAAAAATGACCAAAAAAGCAAGGCTATAGTAAGGCAAAAATGTCAAAATTTGACATGTCCCAAAAACAGCTGAAAACACCTTAAAACAGCATAAAATAGCATGCAGACACAGGCTATAACATTAAAACGTATAAAAACGGCCCAAAACACCATAATATAGAATGTCAAAAAAATGACCAAAAAAGCAAGGCTATAGTAAGGCAAAAATGTCAAAATTTGACATGTCCCAAAAACAGCTGAAAACACCTTAAAATAGCGTAAAATAGCATGCTGAGACATGCCATAGCATTAAAACGTGAAAATGGCCCAAAAACACCATAATATGGAATGTTGAAAAATGACCAAAAAAGCAAGGCTATAGTAAGGCAAAATGTCAAAATTTGACATGTCCCAAAACAGCTGAAAACACCTTAAAATAGCGTAAAATAGCATGCTGAGACATGCCATAGCATTAAAACGTATGAAAATGGCCCAAAACACCATAATATGGAATGTCGGAAAAATGACCAAAAAGGCAAGGCTATAGTAAGGCAAAAATGTCAAAATTTGACATGTCCCAAAAACAGCTGAAAACACCTTAAAATAGCATAAAATAGCACGCTGAGACATGCCATAGCATAAAAACGTATGAAAACGGCCCAAAACACCATAATATAGAATGTCAAAAAAATGACCAAAGACCAAGGCAAAAAAGTAAAAATTTGACACGTCCCAAAAACAGCTGAAAACACCTTAAAACAGCATAAAATAGCGTGATGAGACACGCCAAAGCATTAAAACGTATAAAAACGGCCCAAACCACCATAAAACAGCACGTCGGAAAAATGACCAAAAAAGCAAGGCTATAGTAAGGCAAAAATGTCAAAATTTGACATGTCCCAAAAACAGCTGAAAACACCTTAAAACAGCATAAAATAGCATGCAGACACACGCTATAACATTAAAACATATAAAAAGCCCAAAACACCATAATATAGAATGTCGAAAAAATGACCAAAAAGCAAGGCTATAGTAAAGGCAAAAATGTCAAAATTTGACATGTCCCAAAAACAGCTGAAAACACCTTAAAATAGCGTAAAATAGCGTGATGAGACACACCATAGCATTAAAACGTATGAAAATGGCCCAAAACACCATGATATGGAATGTCGGAAAAATGACCAAAAAGCAAGGCTATAGTAAGGCAAAATGTCAAAATTTGACATGTCCCAAAAACAGCTGAAAACACCTTAAAATAGCGTAAAATAGCATGCTGAGACATGCCATAGCATTCAAACGTATAAAAATGGCCCAAAACACCATAATATGGAATGTCGGAAAATGACCAAAAAAGGCAAGGCTATAGTAAAGGCAAAATGTCAAAATTTGACATGTCCCAAAAACAGCTGAAAACACCTTAAAATAGCATAAAATAGCATGCAGACACACGCCATAGCATTAAAACGTATAAAACGGCCCAAACCACCATAAAACAGCACGTTGGAAAAATGACCAAAAAGCAAGGCTATAGTAAAGGCAAAATGTCAAAATTTGACATGTCCCAAAAACAGCTGAAAACACCTTAAAATAGCGTAAAATAGCATGCTGAGACATGCCATAGCATTAAAACGTATGAAAATGGCCCAAAACACCATAATATGGAATGTCGGAAAAATGACCAAAAAGGCAAGGCTATAGTAAGGCAAAATGTCAAAATTTGACATGTCCCAAAAACAGCTGAAAACACCTTAAAACAGCATAAAATAGCGTGATGAGACACGCCAAAGCATTAAAACGATATAAAAGCCCAAAACCACCATAAAACAGCACGTCAAAAAATCACCAAAAAGGAAAGGCTATAGTAAGGCAAAAATGTCAAAATTTGACATGTCCCAAAAACAGCTGAAAACACCTTAAAACAGCATAAAATAGCATGCAGACACACGCTATAGGATGAAAACGTATAAAAAACATTAAAACACCATAATATAGAATGTCGAAAAATGACCAAAAAAGCAAGGCTATAGTAAAGGCAAAATGTCAAAATTTGACATGTCCCAAAAACAGCTGAAAACACCTTAAAATAGCATAAAATAGCATGCTGAGACATGCCATAGCATTAAAACGTATGAAAATGGCCCAAAACACCATAATATGGAATGTCAAAAAAATGACCAAAAAAGCAAGGCTATAGTAAGGCAAAAATGTCAAAATTTGACATGTCCCAAAAACAGCTGAAAACACCTTAAAACAGCATAAAATAGCGTGATGACACACGCCAAAGCATTAAAACGTATAAAAAGCCCAAACCACCATAAAACAGCACGTCGGAAAAATGACCAAAAAGCAAGGCTATAGTAAGGCAAAATGTCAAAATTTGACATGTCCCAAAAACAGCTGAAAACACCTTAAAACAGCATAAAATAGCATGCAGACACACGCTATAACATTAAAACGATATAAAACGCCCAAAACACCAAAATATGGAATGTCAAAAAAATGACCAAAAAAGCAAGGCTATAGTAAGGCAAAAATGTCAAAATTTGACATGTCCCAAAAACAGCTGAAAACACCTTAAAATAGCGTAAAATAGCATGCTGAGACATGCCATAGCATTAAAACGTATGAAAATGGCCCAAAACACCATAATATGGAATGTCGGAAAAATGACCAAAAAAGCAAGGCGAGAGTAAGGCAAAAATGTCAAAATTTGACATGTCCCAAAAACAGCTGAAAACACCTTAAAACAGCATAAAATAGCGTGATGAGACATGCCAAAGCATTAAAACGTATAAAAACGCCCCAAACCACCATAAAACAGCACATTGGAAAAATGACCAAAAAAGCAAGGCTATAGTAAGGCAAAATGTCAAAATTTGACATGTCCCAAAAACAGCTGAAAACACCTTAAAACAGCATAAAATAGCATGCAGACACACGCTATAACATTAAAACATATAAAAACGGCCCAAAACACCATAATATAGAATGTCGAAAAAAATGACCAAAAAAGCAAGGCTATAGTAAGGCAAAAATGTCAAAATTTGACATGTCCCAAAAACAGCTGAAAACACCTTAAAATAGCGTAAAATAGCGTGATGAGACACGCCATAGCATTAAAACGTATGAAAATGGGACAAAGCAACATAATATGGAATGTAGGAGAAATGACCAAAAATGCAAGGCTATAGTAAGGCAAAAATGTCAAAATTTGACATGTCCCAAAAACAGCCGAAAACACCTTAAAATAGCGTAAAATAGCATGCAGACACACGCCATAGCATTAAAACGTATAAAAAGCCCAAACCACCACGAAACAGCACGTTGGAAAAATCACCAAAAAAGCAAGGCTATAGTAAGGCAAAAATGTCAAAATTTGACATGTCCCAAAAACAGCTGAAAACACCTTAAAACAGCATAAAATAGCATGCAGACACACGCTATAACATTAAAACGTATAAAAATGGCCCAAAACACCATAATATGGAATGTCGAAAAAATGACCAAAAAAGCAAGGCTATAGTAAGGCAAAAATGTCAAAATTTGACATGTCCCAAAAACAGCTGAAAACACCTTAAAATAGCGTAAAATAGCATGCTGAGACATGCCATAGCATTAAAACGTATGAAAATGGCCCAAAACACCATAATATGGAATGTCGGAAAAATGACCAAAAAGGCAAGGCTATAGTAAGGCAAAAATGTCAAAATTTGACATGTCCCAAAAACAGCTGAAAACACCTTAAAACAGCATAAAATAGCATGCAGACACGCTATAACATTAAAACGTATAAAAAGCATTAAAACACCATAATATAGAATGTCGAAAATGACCAAAAAAGCAAGGCTATAGTAAGGCAAAAATGTCAAAATTTGACATGTCCCAAAAACAGCTGAAAACACCTTAAAATAGCGTAAAATAGCATGCTGAGACATGCCATAGCATTAAAACGTATGAAAATGGCCCAAACCACCACGAAACAGCACATTGGAAAAATCACCAAAAAAGCAAGGCTATAGTAAGGCAAAAATGTCAAAATTTGACATGTCCCAAAAACAGCTGAAAACACCTTAAAACAGCATAAAATAGCGTGATGACACATGCCAAAGCATTAAAACGTATAAAAACGGCCCAAACCACCATAAAACAGCACGTCGGAAAAATCACCAAAAAAGCAAGGCTATAGTAAGGCAAAAATGTCAAAATTTGACATGTCCCAAAAACAGCTGAAAACACCTTAAAACAGCATAAAATAGCATGCAGACACACGCTATAACATTAAAACGTATAAAAACGGCCCAAAACACCATAATATAGAATGTCGAAAAAATGACCAAAAAAGCAAGGCTATAGTAAGGCAAAAATGTCAAAATTTGACATGTCCCAAAAACAGCTGAAAACACCTTAAAATAGCATAAAATAGCATGCTGAGACATGCCATAGCATTAAAACGTATGAAAATGGCCCAAAACACCATAATATGGAATGTCGGAAAAATGACCAAAAAGGCAAGGCTATAGTAAGGCAAAATGTCAAAATTTGACATGTCCCAAAAACAGCTGAAAACACCTTAAAACAGCATAAAATAGCGTGATGAGACACGCCAAAGCATTAAAACGTATAAAAACGCCCCAAACCACCATAAAACAGCACATTGGAAAAATGACCAAAAAAGCAAGGCTATAGTAAGGCAAAAATGTCAAAATTTGACATGTCCCAAAAACAGCTGAAAACACCTTAAAACAGCATAAAATAGCATGCAGACACACGCTATAACATTAAAACATATAAAAACGGCCCAAAACACCATAATATAGAATGTCGAAAAAATGACCAAAAAAGCAAGGCTATAGTAAGGCAAAAATGTCAAAATTTGACATGTCCCAAAAACAGCTGAAAACACCTTAAAATAGCGTAAAATAGCGTGATGAGACACGCCATAGCATTAAAACGTATGAAAATGGCCCAAAACACCATAATATGGAATGTCGGAAAAATGACCAAAAAAGCAAGGCTATAGTAAGGCAAAAATGTCAAAAT
The DNA here is from genome assembly GCF_026936395.1 of Plectropomus leopardus. NCBI lineage: Eukaryota > Metazoa > Chordata > Actinopteri > Perciformes > Serranidae > Plectropomus > Plectropomus leopardus. The sequence goes on from NC_142178.1 coordinate 10,125,725, forward strand.
TTGACATGTCCCAAAAACAGCTGAAAACACCTCAAAATAGCATAAAATAGCATGCAGACATACGCCATAGCATTAAAACGTATAAAAACAGCCCAAACCACCACGAAACAGCACGTTGGGAAAAATCACCAAAAAAGCAAGGCTATAGTAAGGCAAAAATGTCAAAATTTGACATGTCCCAAAAACAGCTGAAAACACCTTAAAACAGCATAAAATAGCGTGATGACACACGCCAAAGCATTAAAACGTATAAAAACGGCCCAAACCACCATAAAACAGCACGTCGGAAAAATCACCAAAAAAGCAAGGCTATAGTAAGGCAAAAATGTCAAAATTTGACATGTCCCAAAAACAGCTGAAAACACCTTAAAACAGCATAAAATAGCGTGATGAGACACGCCAAAGCATTAAAACGTATAAAAACGGCCCAAAAACACCATAATATAGAATGTCAAAAAAATGACCAAAAAAGCAAGGCTATAGTAAGGCAAAAATGTCAAAATTTGACATGTCCCAAAAACAGCTGAAAACACCTTAAAACAGCATAAAATAGCATGCAGACACACGCTATAACATTAAAACGTATAAAAACGGCCCAAAACACCATAATATAGAATGTCGAAAAAATGACCAAAAAAGCAAGGCTATAGTAAGGCAAAAATGTCAAAATTTGACATGTCCCAAAAACAGCTGAAAACACCTTAAAATAGCATAAAATAGCATGCTGAGACATGCCATAGCATTAAAACGTATGAAAATGGCCCAAAACACAATAATATGGAATGTCGGAAAAATGACCAAAAAGGCAAGGCTATAGTAAGGCAAAAATGTCAAAATTTGACATGTCCCAAAAACAGCTGAAAACACCTTAAAACAGCATAAAATAGCATGCAGAAACACGCCATAGCATTAAAACGTATAAAAACGGCCCAAACCACCATAAAACAGCACATTGGAAAAATGACCAAAAAAGCAAGGCTATAGTAAGGCAAAAATGTCAAAATTTGACATGTCCCAAAAACAGCTGAAAACACCTTAAAACAGCATCAAATAGCGTGCTGTGACATGCCAAAACATTAAAACGTATAAAAACGGCCCAAAACACCATAATATAGAATGTCGAAAAAATGACCAAAAAAGCAAGGCTATAGTAAGGCAAAAATGTCAAAATTTGACATGTCCCAAAAACAGCTGAAAACACCTTAAAATAGCGTAAAATAGCATGCTGAGACATGCCATAGCATTAAAACGTATGAAAATGGCCCAAAACACCATAATATGGAATGTCACAAAAATGACCAAAAAAGCAAGGCTATAGTAAGGCAAAAATGTCAAAATTTGACATGTCCCAAAAACAGCTGAAAACACCTTAAAACAGCATAAAATAGCGTGATGAGACATGCCAAAGCATTAAAACGTATAAAAACGCCCCAAACCACCATAAAACAGCACATTGGAAAAATGACCAAAAAAGCAAGGCTATAGTAAGGCAAAAATGTCAAAATTTGACATGTCCCAAAAACAGCTGAAAACACCTTAAAACAGCATAAAATAGCATGCAGACATACGCTATAACATTAAAACATATAAAAACGGCCCAAAACACCATAATATAGAATGTCGAAAAAATGACCAAAAAAGCAAGGCTATAGTAAGGCAAAAATGTCAAAATTTGACATGTCCCAAAAACAGCTGAAAACACCTTAAAATAGCGTAAAATAGCGTGATGAGACACGCCATAGCATTAAAACGTATGAAAATGGCCCAAAACACCATAATATGGAATGTCGGAAAAATGACCAAAAAAGCAAGGCTATAGTAAGGCAAAAATGTCAAAATTTGACATGTCCCAAAAACAGCTGAAAACACCTTAAAATAGCATAAAATAGCATGCAGACACACGCCATAGCATTAAAACGTATAAAAACGGCCCAAACCACCACAAAACAGCACGTCGGAAAAATGACCAAAAAAGCAAGGCTATAGTAAGGCAAAATGTCAAAATTTGACATGTCCCAAAAACAGCTGAAAACACCTTAAAACAGCATAAAATAGCGTGATGACACACGCCAAAGCATTAAAACGATATAAAAGCCCAAACCAACATAAAACAGCACATTGGAAAAATGACCAAAAAAGCAAGGCTATAGTAAGGCAAAAATGTCAAAATTTGACATGTCCCAAAAACAGCTGAAAACACCTTAAAACAGCATAAAATAAGCGTGATGAGACACGCCAAAACATTAAAACGATATAAAACGGCCCAAAACACCATAATATAGAATGTCAAAATGACCAAAAAGCAAGGCTATAGTAAGGCAAAATGTCAAAATTTGACATGTCCCAAAAACAGCTGAAAACACCTTAAAATAGCGTAAAATAGCATGCTGAGACATGCCATAGTATTAAAACGTGTGAAAATGGCCCAAAACACCACAATATGGAATGTTGAAAAAATGACCAAAAAAGCAAGGCTATAGTAAGGCAAAAATGTCAAAATTTGACATGTCCCAAAAACAGCTGAAAACACCTTAAAACAGCATAAAATAGCATGCAGACACACGCCATAGCATTAAAACGTATAAAAACGGCCCAAACCACCACGAAACAGCACATTGGAAAAATGACCAAAAAAGCAAGGCTATAGTAAGGCAAAAATGTCAAAATTTGACATGTCCCAAAAACAGCTGAAAACACCTTAAAACAGCATAAAATAGCGTGATGACACACGCCAAAGCATTAAAACGTATAAAAACGGCCCAAACCACCATAAAACAGCACGTCGGAAAAATGACCAAAAAAGCAAGGCTATAGTAAGGCAAAAATGTCAAAATTTGACATGTCCCAAAAACAGCTGAAAACACCTTAAAACAGCATAAAATAGCATGCAGACACACGCTATAACATTAAAACGTATGAAAACGGCCCAAAACACCATAATATGGAATGTCGAAAAAAATGACCAAAAAAGCAAGGCTATAGTAAGGCAAAAATGTCAAAATTTGACATGTCCCAAAAACAGCTGAAAACACCTTAAAATAGCATAAAATAGCATGCAGACACGCTATAACATTAAAACGTATGAAAACGCCCAAAACACCATAAAATAGAATGTCGGAAAAATGACCAAAAAAGCAAGGCTATAGTAAGGCAAAAATGTCAAAATTTGACATGTCCCAAAAACAGCTGAAAACACCTTAAAATAGCGTAAAATAGCGTGATGAGACACGCCATAGCATTAAAACGTATGAAAATGGCCCAAAACACCATAATATGGAATGTCGGAAAAATGACCAAAAAGGCAAGGCTATAGTAAGGCAAAAATGTCAAAATTTGACATGTCCCAAAAACAGCTGAAAACACCTTAAAATAGCATAAAATAGCATGCAGACACACGCCATAGCATTAAAACGTATAAAAACGGCCCAAACCACCACGAAACAGCACGTTGGAAAAATGACCAAAAAAGCAAGGCTATAGTAAGGCAAAAATGTCAAAATTTGACATGTCCCAAAAACAGCTGAAAACACCTTAAAACAGCATAAAATAGCGTGATGAGACACGCCAAAGCATTAAAACGTATAAAAACGGCCCAAACCACCACGAAACAGCACGTTGGAAAAATCACCAAAAAAGCAAGGCTATAGTAAGGCAAAATGTCAAAATTTGACATGTCCCAAAACAGCTGAAAACACCTTAAAACAGCATAAAATAGCATGATGAGACACGCCATAACATTAAAACGTATAAAAACATTAAAACACCATAATATAGAATGTCAAAAAAATGACCAAAAAAGCAAGGCTATAGCAAGGCAAAAATGTCAAAATTTGACATGTCCCAAAAACAGCTGAAAACACCTTAAAACAGCATAAAATAGCATGCAGACACGCTATAACATTAAAAGCGTATAAAATGGCCCAAAACACCATAATATGGAATGTCGAAAAAATGACCAAAAAAGCAAGGCTATAGTAAGGCAAAAATGTCAAAATTTGACATGTCCCAAAAACAGCTGAAAACACCTTAAAATAGCGTAAAATAGCATGCTGAGACATGCCATAGCATTAAAACGTATGAAAATGGCCCAAAACACCATAATATGGAATGTCGGAAAAATGACCAAAAAGGCAAGGCTATAGTAAGGCAAAAATGTCAAAATTTGACATGTCCCAAAAACAGCTGAAAACACCTTAAAACAGCATAAAATAGCATGCAGACACACGCCATAGCATTAAAACGTATAAAAACGGCCCAAACCACCACGAAACAGCACGTTGGAAAAATGACCAAAAAAGCAAGGCTATAGTAAAGGCAAAAATGTCAAAATTTGACATGTCCCAAAAACAGCTGAAAACACCTTAAAACAGCATAAAATAGCGTGATGAGACACGCTATAACATTAAAACGTATAAAAACGGCCCAAAACACCATAATATAGAATGTCGAAAAAATGACCAAAAAAAGCAAGGCTATAGTAAGGCAAAAATGTCAAAATTTGACATGTCCCAAAAACAGCTGAAAACACCTTAAAATAGCGTAAAATAGCATGCTGAGACATGCCATAGCATAAAAACGTATGAAAATCGCTCAAAACACCATAATATGGAATGTCGGAAAAATGACCAAAAAAGCAAGGCTATAGTAAGGCAAAAATGTCAAAATTTGACATGTCCCAAAAACAGCTGAAAACACCTTAAAACAGCATAAAATAGCGTGATGAGACATGCCAAAGCATTAAAAGCGATATAAAACGCCCCAAACCACCATAAAACAGCACGTAGGAAAAATCACCAAAAAAGCAAGGCTATAGTAAGGCAAAAATGTCAAAATTTGACATGTCCCAAAAACAGCTGAAAACACCTTAAAACAGCATAAAATAGCATGCAGACACACGCTATAACATTAAAACATATGAAAATGGCCCAAAACACCATAATATAGAATGTCAAAAAAATCACCAAAAAAGCAAGGCTATAGTAAGGCAAAAATGTCAAAATTTGACATGTCCCAAAAACAGCTGAAAACACCTTAAAATAGCATAAAATAGCATGCTGAGACATGCCATAGCATTAAAACGTATGAAAATGGCCCAAAACACCATAATATGGAATGTCGGAAAAATGACCAAAAAAGCAAGGCTATAGTAAGGCAAAAATGTCAAAATTTGACATGTCCCAAAAACAGCTGAAAACACCTTAAAATAGCATAAAATAGCATGATGAGACACGCCATAGCATTAAAAGCGTATAAAACAGCCCAAACCACCATAAAACAGCACGTTGGAAAAATCACCAAAAAGCAAGGCTATAGTAAGGCAAAAATGTCAAAATTTGACATGTCCCAAAAACAGCTGAAAACACCTTAAAATAGCATAAAATAGCGTGATGAGACACGCCAAAGCATTAAAACGTATAAAACGCCCAAACCACCATAATATAGAATGTCGAAAAAATGACCAAAAAAGCAAGGCTATAGTAAGGCAAAAATGTCAAAATTTGACATGTCCCAAAAACAGCTGAAAACACCTTAAAACAGCATAAAATAAGCGTGATGAGACACGCCATAGCATTAAAACGTCTAAAACGGCCCAAAACACCATAATATAGAATGTCAAAAATGACCAAAAAGCAAGGCTATAGTAAGGCAAAATGTCAAAATTTGACATGTCCCAAAACAGCTGAAAACACCTTAAAATAGCGTAAAATAGCATGCTGAGACATGCCATAGCATTAAAACGTATGAAAATGGCCCAAAACACCATAATATAGAATGTCGGAAAAATGACCAAAAAGGCAAGGCTATAGTAAGGCAAAATGTCAAAATTTGACATGTCCCAAAAACAGCTGAAAACACCTTAAAACAGCATAAAATAGCGTGATGAGACACGCCATAGCATTAAAACGTATAAAAACGCACCAAACCACCATAAAACAGCACATCGGAAAAATCACCAAAAAAGCAAGGCTATAGTAAGGCAAAAATGTCAAAATTTGACATGTCCCAAAAACAGCTGAAAACACCTTAAAACAGCATAAAATAGCATGCAGACACAGGCTATAACATTAAAACGTATAAAAACGGCCCAAAACACCATAATATAGAATGTCAAAATGACCAAAAGCAAGGCTATAGTAAGGCAAAAATGTCAAAATTTGACATGTCCCAAAAACAGCTGAAAACACCTTAAAATAGCGTAAAATAGCATGCTGAGACATGCCATAGCATTAAAACGTATGAAAATGGCCCAAAAACACCATAATATGGAATGTCGGAAAAATGACCAAAAAAGCAAGGCTATAGTAAGGCAAAAATGTCAAAATTTGTCATGTCCCAAAAACAGCTGAAAACACCTTAAAACAGCATAAAATAGCATGATGAGACACGCTATAACATTAAAACGTATAAAATGGCCCAAAACACCATAATATAGAATGTCGAAAAATGACCAAAAAGCAAGGCTATAGTAAGGCAAAAATGTCAAAATTTGACATGTCCCAAAAACAGCTGAAAACACCTTAAAATAGCGTAAAATAGCATGCTGAGACATGCCATAGCATTAAAACGTATGAAAAGGGCCCAAAACACCATAATATGGAATGTCAAAAATGACCAAAAAAGCAAGGCTATAGTAAGGCAAAAATGTCAAAATTTGACATGTCCCAAAAACAGCTGAAAACACCTTAAAACAGCATAAAATAGCGTGATGAGACATGCCAAAGCATTAAAACGTATAAAAACGCCCCAAACCACCATAAAACAGCACATTGGAAAAATCACCAAAAAGCAAGGCTATAGTAAGGCAAAAATGTCAAAATTTGACATGTCCCAAAAACAGCTGAAAACACCTTAAAACAGCATAAAATAGCATGCAGACACACGCTATAACATTAAAACATATAAAAACGGCCCAAAACACCATAATATAGAATGTCGAAAAATGACCAAAAAGCAAGGCTATAGTAAGGCAAAAATGTCAAAATTTGACATGTCCCAAAAACAGCTGAAAACACCTTAAAATAGCGTAAAATAGCATGCTGAGACATGCCATAGCATTAAAACGTATGAAAATGGCCCAAAACACCATAATATGGAATGTTGGAAAATTGACCAAAAAGGCAAGGCTATAGTAAGGCAAAAATGTCAAAATTTGTCATGTCCCAAAAACAGCTGAAAACACCTTAAAATAGCATAAAATAGCATGCAGACATGCCATAGCATTAAAACGTATGAAAAAGCCCAAACCACCATAATATGGCACGTTGGAAAACTGACCAAAAAGCAAGGCTATAGTAAGGCAAAAATGTCAAAATTTGACATGTCCCAAAAACAGCTGAAAACACCTTAAAACAGCATAAAATAGCGTGATGAGACACGCCAAAGCATTAAAACGTATAAAAACGGCCCAAACCACCATAAAACAGCACGTCGGAAAAATCACCAAAAAAGCAAGGCTATAGTAAGGCAAAAATGTCAAAATTTGACATGTCCCAAAAACAGCTGAAAACACCTTAAAACAGCATAAAATAGCGTGATGAGACACGCTATAACATTAAAACATATGAAAATGGCCCAAAACACCATAATATAGAATGTCAAAAAAATCACCAAAAAAGCAAGGCTATAGTAAGGCAAAAATGTCAAAATTTGACATGTCCCAAAAACAGCTGAAAACACCTTAAAATAGCGTAAAATAGCATGCTGAGACATGCCATAGCATTAAAACGTATGAAAATGGCCCAAAACACCATAATATGGAATGTCGGAAAAATGACCAAAAAGGCAAGGCTATAGTAAGGCAAAATGTCAAAATTTGACATGTCCCAAAAACAGCTGAAAACACCTTAAAACAGCATAAAATAGCATGCAGACACACGCCATAGCATTAAAACGTATAAAAACGGCCCAAACCACCACGAAACAGCACATTGGAAAAATGACCAAAAAAGCAAGGCTATAGTAAGGCAAAAATGTCAAAATTTGACATGTCCCAAAAACAGCTGAAAACACCTTAAAACAGCATAAAATAGCGTGATGAGACACGCTATAACATTAAAACGTATAAAAACGGCCCAAAACACCATAATATAGAATGTCGAAAAAATGACCAAAAAAAGCAAGGCTATAGTAAGGCAAAAATGTCAAAATTTGACATGTCCCAAAAACAGCTGAAAACACCTTAAAATAGCATAAAATAGCATGCTGAGACATGCCATAGCATTAAAACGTATGAAAATGGCCCAAAACACCATAATATGGAATGTCACAAAATGACCAAAAAGCAAGGCTATAGTAAGGCAAAATGTCAAAATTTGACATGTCCCAAAAACAGCTGAAAACACCTTAAAACAGCATAAAATAGCGTGATGAGACATGCCAAAGAATTAAAACGTATAAAAACGCCCCAAACCACCAAAAAACAGCACATTGAAAAAATGACCAAAAAAGCAAGGCTATAGTAAGGCAAAAATGTCAAAATTTGACATGTCCCAAAAACAGCTGAAAACACCTTAAAACAGCATAAAATAGCATGCAGACACACGCTATAACATTAAAACATATAAAAACGGCCCAAAACACCATAATATAGAATGTCGAAAAAATGACCAAAAAAGCAAGGCTATAGTAAGGCAAAAATGTCAAAATTTGACATGTCCCAAAAACAGCTGAAAACACCTTAAAATAGCGTAAAATAGCGTGATGAGACACGCCATAGCATTAAAACGTATGAAAATGGCCCAAAACACCATAATATGGAATGTCGGAAAAATGACCAAAAAAGCAAGGCTATAGTAAGGCAAAAATGTCAAAATTTGACATGTCCCAAAACAGCTGAAAACACCTTAAAATAGCATAAAATAGCATGCTGAGACGTGCCATAGCATAAAAACGTATGAAAATCGCTCAAAACACCATAATATGGAATGTCGGAAAAATGACCAAAAAAGCAAGGCTATAGTAAGGCAAAAATGTCAAAATTTGACATGTCCCAAAAACAGCTGAAAACACCTTAAAATAGCATAAAATAGCATGCAGACACACGCCATAGCATTAAAACGTATGAAAAAACCCAAAACCACCATAATACAGCACGTTGGAAAAGTCACCAAAAAAGCAAGGCTATAGTAAGGCAAAAATGTCAAAATTTGACATGTCCCAAAAACAGCTGAAAACACCTTAAAACAGCATAAAATAGCGTGATGACACACGCCAAAGCATTAAAACGTATAAAAACGGCCCAAACCACCATAAAACAGCACGTCGGAAAAATCACCAAAAAAGCAAGGCTATAGTAAGGCAAAAATGTCAAAATTTGACATGTCCCAAAAACAGCTGAAAACACCTTAAAACAGCATAAAATAGCATGATGAGACACGCCATAGCATTAAAACGTATAAAATGGCCCAAAACACCATAATATAGAATGTCAAAAAATGACCAAAAAAGCAAGGCTATAGTAAGGCAAAATGTCAAAATTTGACATGTCCCAAAAACAGCTGAAAACACCTTAAAATAGCGTAAAATAGCATGCTGAGACATGCCATAGCATTAAAACGTATGAAAATGGCCCAAAACACCATAATATGGAATGTCGGAAAAATGACCAAAAAGGCAAGGCTATAGTAAGGCAAAAATGTCAAAATTTGACATGTCCCAAAAACAGCTGAAAACACCTTAAAACAGCATAAAATAGCATGCAGACACACGCCATAGCATTAAAACGTATAAAAACGGCCCAAACCACCACGAAACAGCACATTGGAAAAATGACCAAAAAAGCAAGGCTATAGTAAGGCAAAAATGTCAAAATTTGACATGTCCCAAAAACAGCTGAAAACACCTTAAAACAGCATAAAATAGCGTGATGACACACGCCAAAGCATTAAAACGATATAAAAAGCCCAAACCACCATAAAACAGCACGTCGGAAAAATCACCAAAAAGCAAGGCTATAGTAAGGCAAAAATGTCAAAATTTGACATGTCCCAAAAACAGCTGAAAACACCTTAAAACAGCATAAAATAGCATGCAGACACACGCTATAACATTAAAACGTATGAAAACGCCCAAAACACCATAATATAGAATGTCGAAAAATGACCAAAAAGCAAGGCTATAGTAAGGCAAAATGTCAAAATTTGACATGTCCCAAAAACAGCTGAAAACACCTTAAAATAGCGTAAAATAGCATGCTGAGACATGCCATAGCATTAAAACGTATGAAAATGGCCCAAAACACCATAATATGGAATGTCAAAAAAATGACCAAAAAAGCAAGGCTATAGTAAGGCAAAAATGTCAAAATTTGACATGTCCCAAAAACAGCTGAAAACACCTTAAAACAGCATAAAATAGCGTGATGAGACACGCCAAAGCATTAAAACGTATAAAAACGGCCCAAACCACCATAATAAAACAGCACGGAAAAATCACCAAAAAAGCAAGGCTATAGTAAGGCAAAAATGTCAAAATTTGACATGTCCCAAAAACAGCTGAAAACACCTTAAAACAGCATAAAATAGCATGCAGACACACGCCATAGCATTAAAACGTATAAAAACGGCCCAAACCACCATAAAACAGCACATTGAAAAATGACCAAAAAGCAAGGCTATAGTAAGGCAAAATGTCAAAATTTGACATGTCCCAAAACAGCTGAAAACACCTTAAAACAGCATAAAATAGCGTGATGAGACACGCTATAACATTAAAACGTATAAAAACGGCCCAAAACACCATAATATAGAATGTCGAAAAAATGACCAAAAAAGCAAGGCTATAGTAAGGCAAAAATGTCAAAATTTGACATGTCCCAAAAACAGCTGAAAACACCTTAAAATAGCGTAAAATAGCATGCTGAGACATGCCATAGCATTAAAACATATGAAAATGGCCCAAAACACCATAATATGGAATGTCAAAAAAATGACCAAAAAAGCAAGGCTATAGTAAGGCAAAAATGTCAAAATTTGACATGTCCCAAAAACAGCTGAAAACACCTTAAAACAGCATAAAATAGCGTGATGAGACATGCCAAAGCATTAAAAGCGTATAAAACGCCCCAAACCACCACAAAACAGCACATCGGAAAAATGACCAAAAAAGCAAGGCTATAGTAAGGCAAAAATGTCAAAATTTGACATGTCCCAAAAACAGCTGAAAACACCTTAAAACAGCATAAAATAGCATGCAGACATACGCTATAACATTAAAACATATAAAAACGGCCCAAAACACCATAATATAGAATGTCGAAAAATGACCAAAAAGCAAGGCTATAGTAAGGCAAAATGTCAAAATTTGACATGTCCCAAAAACAGCTGAAAACACCTTAAAATAGCGTAAAATAGCGTGATGAGACACGCCATAGCATTAAAACGTATGAAAATGGCCCAAAACACCATAATATGGAATGTCGGAAAATGACCAAAAAGCAAGGCTATAGTAAGGCAAAAATGTCAAAATTTGACATGTCCCAAAAACAGCTGAAAACACCTTAAAATAGCATAAAATAGCATGCTGAGACATGCCATAGCATTAAAACGTATGAAAATGGCCCAAAACACCATAATATGGAATGTCGGAAAAATGACCAAAAAGGCAAGGCTATAGTAAGGCAAAAATGTCAAAATTTGACATGTCCCAAAAACAGCTGAAAACACCTTAAAATAGCATAAAATAGCATGCAGAGACATGCCATAGCATTAAAAGCGATATAAAACGGCCCAAACCACCATAAAACAGCACGTTGGAAAAAGTCACCAAAAAGCAAGGCTATAGTAAGGCAAAATGTCAAAATTTGACATGTCCCAAAAACAGCTGAAAACACCTTAAAACAGCATAAAATAGCATGATGACACACGCCAAAGCATTAAAACGATAAAAACGCCCAAACCACAAGAATATAGAAGGTCGGAAAAATCACCAAAAACGCAAGGCTATAGTAAGGCAAAAATGTCAAAATTTGACATGTCCCAAAAACAGCTGAAAACACCTTAAAACAGCATAAAATAGCGTGATGAGACACGCCAAAGCATTAAAATGTCTAAAAACAGCCCAAAACACCATAATATAGAATGTCAAAAAAAGGACCAAAAAAGCAAGGCTATAGTAAGGCAAAAATGTCAAAATTTGACATGTCCCAAAAACAGCTGAAAACACCTTAAAATAGCGTAAAATAGCATGCTGAGACATGCCATAGCATTAAAACGTATGAAAATGGCCCAAAACACAATAATATGGAATGTCGGAAAAATGACCAAAAAGGCAAGGCTATAGTAAGGCAAAAATGTCAAAATTTGACATGTCCCAAAAACAGCTGAAAACACCTTAAAACAGCATAAAATAGCGTGATGAGACACGCCAAAGCATTAAAACGTATAAAAACGGCCCAAACCACCATAAAACAGCACGTCGGAAAAATCACCAAAAAAGCAAGGCTATAGTAAGGCAAAAATGTCAAAATTTGACATGTCCCAAAAACAGCTGAAAACACCTTAAAACAGCATAAAATAGCATGCAGACACACGCTATAACATTAAAACGTATGAAAACGGCCCAAAACACCATAATATAGAATGTCGAAAAAATGACCAAAAAAGCAAGGCTATAGTAAGGCAAAAATGTCAAAATTTGACATGTCCCAAAAACAGCTGAAAACACCTTAAAACAGCATAAAATAGCGTGATGAGACATGCCAAAGCATTAAAACGTATAAAAACGCCCCAAACCACCATAAAACAGCACATTGGAAAAATGACCAAAAAAGCAAGGCTATAGTAAGGCAAAAATGTCAAAATTTGACATGTCCCAAAAACAGCTGAAAACACCTTAAAACAGCATAAAATAGCGTGATGAGACACGTAAAGCATTAAAACGATATAAAACGCCCAAAACACCATAATATAGAATGTCAAAAATGACCAAAAAGCAAGGCTATAGTAAGGCAAAAATGTCAAAATTTGACATGTCCCAAAAACAGCTGAAAACACCTTAAAATAGCGTAAAATAGCATGCTGAGACATGCCATAGCATTAAAACGTATGAAAATGGCCCAAAACACCATAATATGGAATGTCGGAAAAATGACCAAAAAGGCAAGGCTATAGTAAGGCAAAAATGTCAAAATTTGACATGTCCCAAAAACAGCTGAAAACACCTTAAAACAGCATAAAATAGCATGCAGACACACGCTATAACATTAAAACGTATAAAAACGGCCCAAAACACCACAGAAACAGACATTTGGAAAAATGCCAAAAAAGCAAGGCTATAGTAAGGCAAAAATGTCAAAATTTGACATGTCCCAAAAACAGCTGAAAACACCTTAAAACAGCATAAAATAGCGTGATGACACACGCCAAAGCATTAAAACGTATAAAAACGGCCCAAACCACCATAAAACAGCACGTCGGAAAAATCACCAAAAAAGCAAGGCTATAGTAAGGCAAAAATGTCAAAATTTGACATGTCCCAAAAACAGCTGAAAACACCTTAAAACAGCATAAAATAGCATGCAGACACACGCTATAACATTAAAACGTATGAAAACGGCCCAAAACACCATAATATAGAATGTCGAAAAAATGACCAAAAAAACAAGGCTATAGTAAGGCAAAAATGTCAAAATTTGACATGTCCCAAAAACAGCTGAAAACACCTTAAAATAGCGTAAAATAGCATGCTGAGACATGCCATAGCATTAAAACGTATGAAAATGGCCCAAAACACAATAATATGGAATGTCAAAAATGACCAAAAAAGCAAGGCTATAGTAAGGCAAAAATGTCAAAATTTGACATGTCCCAAAAACAGCTGAAAACACCTTAAAACAGCATAAAATAGCGTGATGACACACGCCAAAGCATTAAAACGTATAAAAACAGCCCAAAACACCATAAAACAGCACGTTCGAAAAATGACCAAAAAAGCAAGGCTATAGTAAGGCAAAAATGTCAAAATTTGACATGTCCCAAAAACAGCTGAAAACACCTTAAAACAGCATAAAATAGCATGCAGACACACGCTATAACATTAAAACGTATGAAAACGGCCCAAAACACCATAATATAGAATGTCGAAAAAATGACCAAAAAAGCAAGGCTATAGTAAGGCAAAAATGTCAAAATTTGACATGTCCCAAAAACAGCTGAAAACACCTTAAAATAGCGTAAAATAGCATGCTGAGACATGCCATAGCATTAAAACGTATGAAAATGGCCCAAAACACAATAATATGGAATGTCGGAAAAATGACCAAAAAGGCAAGGCTATAGTAAGGCAAAAATGTCAAAATTTGACATGTCCCAAAAACAGCTGAAAACACCTTAAAACAGCATAAAATAGCATGCAGACACACGCCATAGCATTAAAACGTATAAAAACGGCCCAAACCACCACGAAACAGCACATTGGAAAAATGACCAAAAAAGCAAGGCTATAGTAAGGCAAAAATGTCAAAATTTGACATGTCCCAAAAACAGCTGAAAACACCTTAAAACAGCATAAAATAGCGTGATGAGACACGCTATAACATTAAAACGTATAAAAACGGCCCAAAACACCATAATATAGAATGTCGAAAAAATGACCAAAAAAAGCAAGGCTATAGTAAGGCAAAAATGTCAAAATTTGACATGTCCCAAAAACAGCTGAAAACACCTTAAAATAGCGTAAAATAGCGTGATGAGACACGCCATAGCATTAAAACGTATGAAAATGGCCCAAAACACCATAATATGGAATGTCGGAAAAATGACCAAAAAAGCAAGGCTATAGTAAGGCAAAAATGTCAAAATTTGACATGTCCCAAAAACAGCTGAAAACACCTTAAAATAGCGTAAAATAGCATGCTGAGACATGCCATAGCATTAAAACGTATGAAAATGGCCCAAAACACCATAATATGGAATGTCGGAAAAATGACCAAAAAGGCAAGGCTATAGTAAGGCAAAAATGTCAAAATTTGACATGTCCCAAAAACAGCTGAAAACACCTTAAAATAGCGTAAAATAGCATGCTGAGACATGCCATAGCATTAAAACGTATAAAAACGGCCCAAACCACCACGAAACAGCACGTTGGAAAAGTCACCAAAAAAGCAAGGCTATAGTAAGGCAAAAATGTCAAAATTTGACATGTCCCAAAAACAGCTGAAAACACCTTAAAACAGCATAAAATAGCGTGATGACACACGCCAAAGCATTAAAAGCGATATAAAACGGCCCAAACCACCATAAAACAGCACGTCGGAAAAATCACCAAAAAAGCAAGGCTATAGTAAGGCAAAAATGTCAAAATTTGACATGTCCCAAAAACAGCTGAAAACACCTTAAAACAGCATAAAATAGCGTGATGAGACACGCCAAAGCATTAAAACGTATAAAAACAGCCCAAAAACACCATAATATAGAATGTCAAAAAAATGACCAAAAAAGCAAGGCTATAGTAAGGCAAAAATGTCAAAATTTGACATGTCCCAAAAACAGCTGAAAACACCTTAAAATAGCGTAAAATAGCATGCTGAGACATGCCATAGCATTAAAACGATGAAAATGGCCCAAAACACAATAATATGGAATGTCGGAAAAATGACCAAAAAGGCAAGGCTATAGTAAGGCAAAAATGTCAAAATTTGACATGTCCCAAAAACAGCTGAAAACACCTTAAAACAGCATAAAATAGCGTGATGAGACACGCCAAAGCATTAAAACGTATAAAAACGGCCCAAACCACCATAAAACAGCACGTCGGAAAAATCACCAAAAAAGCAAGGCTATAGTAAGGCAAAAATGTCAAAATTTGACATGTCCCAAAAACAGCTGAAAACACCTTAAAACAGCATAAAATAGCATGCAGACACACGCTATAACATTAAAACGTATGAAAACGCCCAAAACACCATAATATAGAATGTCGAAAAATGACCAAAAAAGCAAGGCTATAGTAAGGCAAAAATGTCAAAATTTGACATGTCCCAAAAACAGCTGAAAACACCTTAAAATAGCGTAAAATAGCATGCTGAGACATGCCATAGCATTAAAACGTATGAAAATGGCCCAAAACACCATAATATGGAATGTCAAAAAAATGACCAAAAAAGCAAGGCTATAGTAAGGCAAAAATGTCAAAATTTGACATGTCCCAAAAACAGCTGAAAACACCTTAAAACAGCATAAAATAGCGTGATGACACACGCCATAGCATTAAAACGTATAAAATAGGCCCAAACCACCATGAAACAGCACGTTGGAAAAATCACCAAAAAAGCAAGGCTATAGTAAGGCAAAAATGTCAAAATTTGACATGTCCCAAAAACAGCTGAAAACACCTTAAAACAGCATAAAATAGCATGCAGACACACGCTATAACATTAAAACGTATGAAAACGGCCCAAAACACCATAATATAGAATTTCGAAAAAATGACCAAAAAAGCAAGGCTATAGTAAGGCAAAAATGTCAAAATTTGACATGTCCCAAAAACAGCTGAAAACACCTTAAAACAGCATAAAATAGCGTGATGAGACATGCCAAAGCATTAAAACGTATAAAAACGCCCCAAACCACCATAAAACAGCACATTGGAAAAATGACCAAAAAAGCAAGGCTATAGTAAGGCAAAAATGTCAAAATTTGACATGTCCCAAAAACAGCTGAAAACACCTTAAAACAGCATAAAATAGCATGCAGACACACGCTATAACATTAAAACGTATAAAAACGGCCCAAAACACCATAATATAGAATGTCGAAAAAATGACCAAAAAAGCAAGGCAAAAATGTCAAAATTTGACATGTCCCAAAAACAGCTGAAAACACCTTAAAATAGCATAAAATAGCATGCAGACACACGCCATAGCATTAAAACGTATAAAAACGGCCCAAACCACCATAAAACAGCACGTCGGAAAAATCACCAAAAAAGCAAGGCTATAGTAAGGCAAAAATGTCAAAATTTGACATGTCCCAAAAACAGCTGAAAACACCTTAAAACAGCATAAAATAACGGGCTGACACATGTCATAGAGTAAAAATGTATGAAAACTGCCCAAAATACCATAATACAGAATGTCGAAAAAAATTACCAAAAAAAAAGGCTATAGCAAGGCAAAAATGTCAAAATTTGACATGTCCCAAAAACAGCTTAAAGCACCTCAAAACAGCAAAAAATAGCGTGCTGAGACACGCCATAGCATTAAAATGTCTAAAAATGGCCCCAAACACCATAAAATAGCATGTCAGAAAAAATACCAACAAACCAACGTTAAAATAAGGTAAAAATGTCAAAATTTGGCATGTCCAAAAATCTGGTAAAAAAACCCACCTCAAATCAGTATAAAATAGCATGCCGAGACACGCTATAGAATTAAAACCTGTATAAACAGCCCCAAAAAAACATAATATAGCATAGCAAAAAAATGACTAGAAAACCAAGGCTGTATTATGGCAAAACAGTCCCCAAAACAGCTGAAAACTGGTATGGCAACACACGCCATTGCAGAGAATGTTGCTAAAATGGCCAAAAACACCATAACATAATACGTTGAAAAAATGACTGAAAATGCATATTATAGCATGGTAAAAAATGTCAAAATATGACATGTCCAGAAAACAGCTGACAACCCCATCGTATATCATTTGAAACACATCATAGTATAGCATGTAGAAAAAACAAAGCAAAACATCATAGTATAGTATGTCAACAAATGTCAAAATGTGACATGTCAAAAGAAAATGCTGAAAACCACATTGTATAGCATGTTGAGACACATCATATTTTAGCTAATTGTAAAAAAACAGCCAAAGATATCATGAGCATGTCAGAAAAACAACTTTAAATGTTCTAGTATAGTACGTCGTCAAAAATCTGACCAAAATGTCATTGTATCGTATGTTGTCAAAAATCTGACCATTATTGCTATAGCATTCATTTTTTTTGTAAATCTCTGATGACATGGTATAGCATAATTTTTTTTTTATTTGAATAGAAGCACATTCCTATGCTATTTCGAGTAACATGCTATAGCATGACTTTTTTATGACGTTTTGAATGACAAACTATACTATGACATTCATGCCAATTTTGGAAAGAAAATGCTATAGCTTGATTTTTTCATAATATTTTGGATCACATGCTACAGTGTGACTTTTTTATTGGTTTTATGGATGACATGCCGTGTATAGGGTGTGTGTACACATACATACATACATACATACATACATACATACACATGCATTATCTACACAGTATCACATACACAGTGTGAACATTTACACGCGAACAGAGAGTGAACAGAGGTCACAGTAAGTATAACTCAAAACAAGGAAAAAGAAAGTAATAAACAATTAAAAAAAATATTACCACAAATTTTTACCACTGTCATCACGTGTTTTGTGTGTGTGTGTGTGTGTGTGTGTGTGTGTGTGTGTGTGTGTGTGTGAAAACAAAGAAAAACAAGAATGATTTAGTTAAATAAGTAAAACAGCACATACCACTACACCTCGGTGAAGTGAGGTGTCTGCACAGAGCACAAAGGATACTGAAAGACAGCAGCCACCGCAGCCACAGTCTGTTCTTCCTGCTGCCATCTGGAAAAGATACACAAGTATCTGCTGCAAAACCACCAGACTGTAGAGCAGCTTCTTTCACCAGGCTGTGAGACTCCTCATCTCCTACCTTGACGCCAAAAAGATGTAGCAGACTTTAGGGTCAACTTTAATTTCATTTCCTCTTAAACCACGTTTAAGAAAAATGACAATAAATCTACCTTGTACTACTACTACTACTACTACTACTACTACTACTACTACTACTAACAACGAATATAATAATCAGCTTCACGTTAATAATAATCTAGTGGTACTAGCGATTGTTACAACAATAGATACAAGTTATGCTCATTATGCTATATAAAAATCCTGGGTGAAACAAACACTTGGAAAACAATAAATAAGTAAATAAATAAATAAGAGAAAAACACCATGATAATCCTAAACAAACAAACAAAAACAACAATTATATTCAAAATAGTAATATATTCATTTAGAGGATATTTGAGTGAGTAGTGCCTGAACACACGAAAAAGCACTGTCTGTTTTTAACATCATTACTGCCTTAGTGTGGTTATTATTATCATTATTATTATTGTTACCATTACTATGACTATTTTATGCTATTTTGACGACATATTATACTATGACTTTTTATTAAATTTTGATGACATACAATACTGAGACTTTTTTTTTGTTTACAAGATTTTGGACAACATACTACAATGTAACTTCTTCTTTTTTACACATTTTTTTGACAACATACTATGCTTTGACTTTTCGACTGTATCTCGGATGACATACTATAACTTTATGAGAGTTGGAAGACATCCTAATGTAACTTTTTTGAGTTTTTGGAATACATACTATAGTATGATTTTTTATTTTCGATGATGAACATACTATGACTTTTTTTTTTTACGCTACTTTGGTCGACACATTATCCTATGACTTTATGATATTTTGGACAACATACTATACTATGAATTTTTCAAATGTCATGAATTTTTCTAACTGACATTTTTGTGACATATTATATTGTTTTTTAATGAGATTTATATGAGTTACTATAGAATGACTTATGATATATTATATTATGATATTCTTTATTTTTATATGCAGCATTTCAATGGCATACTATAACATTTCTTTATGAAAGCCTATAGTATGACACTAAATTTGACATACTATTCTATGACTTTTAAATGGAATTTTATGATATACTATAGTGTTGGGCATCACTGGGGCATGCAAGAGAAAAGCCATTAGCAGAGCTTCTAGATAGCTGCGGATCGTGAGGGACAAGTCGTGGTCAAATGCTCCTTGGATACAAGCTGGGAACTGATCACTCCCGGGCGGGTCACCAGAGCGGGGGTCTGAGGTTGAAAGACTCGAAACCCCCAATGACCCCAGGTACTATCACTGAGGATGTTTCCAAGTGCATCACACTTTGAGGATTTTTCATAGCATTTTATGACATTCTAGTCAGTTTTTAATGAAATTTTCATTACATATTTAAATACGACTTCTTTTTCCTTTACAGTGACCTTTTTTTATAGTATACAATGCTATTTTTGTGGCAGTGTATGACACACCATACAATGACTTTAAGAAATTTCTTTCTTTTTTTTTTTAACATACTGCCCTGAGTTGTTCATGACGACATAATTTCACTGTATGCTGTATCATATTGCTCACACGTAATGAATCATTAGACATTGGCTTTTCCCTTTCCACCGCAATTCTGGCACTAAAATAATAGAAAATGACTTTAAATTCACTTTAACTCATAGGTGAAACTAGGAGCCCATTAAAAAATAGCATCAACCATTAACAGCCAAGAAAATTTGTAATTTATTAATATAGTCCGAAATAAGCTCCATAATCCATGGAAACATTTTTTTCCGGTGCATGTCCTTAACAATCACATTCTATGAGGAGAAAAAAGAACAACATTAAAAGCCACAACTTTGTATTTCAGTTACAGACATTTTTCCTTAATGTTTTTTTTTCCAAAGTAAAGAGAAAGGCAAAGGCAAAGTACCCTCATTCCCCCACCCACCCTCCTCCCCTTTAAAAAACTGACAGCCTTAAAAGTCATGGGCTTTTTTTTTTTTCAGTACAACCCACAGTGCTTCAGCAGAAGGATAAGCGCTCATTGGTTAAGGATTACACAGCATGGCGACGCAATGTAAAGTTTTGCTAAAACATTAGATGACGATGATATTAAGGAGGAGGAGGGGAAGGGGGAAGTAGAGCGAAGGATATTTGAGCAAGACACAAAACAAAAACAACCCTACATGGAACCCTGAACCCCAGAGTCTGAGTCGACAAACACCGGCAGTACAGCAGCTGGGTTTGGACTCTTCCCTCCCACTTGTGCATAGATCATGATCCTTTAAAAACCAGCTTTATTCCTCCACTTCAAACCTGCCTCTGAAAACCATCTGTTACATGTTAAGAAATCTCTATTGAAATACCTGTCACAGGAACAGACATGTTAACAGACAGGAGAGATGATTAGAAACAAACAAACAAAAAAACGTCTTGCACAATGCTCCTGGACTACAGGACGAAAACTTTAAGGTCAAAAAACATACAAATGCATTTTTCTGTCACTGTCATTTCGACAATCAAACCATTGATCAGTTTAAATGTAAAGCAATTCTACTTAGATTTCACATGTAAAGCACTCCACTTTTTTCAAAGTTGATTCTCAGTCTTATTTGGTAAATATATAACTTGCTACGAACATTTGTTTTTGTTGTTGCTTTAAAGAAACAATGGCACTCTCTATATTCTGTTAAACTCATGACCTTCAGTGCTTGCTTGGAGTTTAATTGTTTTCAGTTGTTTTTGTCTTTTTTTCACACAAACGTTAAACCTAGAAATGATGGAGTTGGTATCTGGAACCCTGGCCTTCCTGAGACAAAATCCACATCTTTTATGAGTGTGCAAGATAGTGAGCAAACTGCGTCGCTTACAGGAAACATAAAAATCACAACTCAATACATTAACAGAGATAGTCTGTCGACACTGAAAGAGAACTTAAAAATTGAAATATGACACAACACTGATCAATCCCAGAGTTCTTAAAGTAGCATAAATCTTCATTTTGCAAGATTTTCATGTCCATATTTGATGGAAGATGAAATTTGTCTTTTTTTTTTTTTTTTACACAACATTCCTGTTATAAATTTCCTTTAACTTCAGACAAATGAAATGCTTGTAAACGACAGGTGGCTTTTGCAAAAAAACAAACAGAAAAGATAGGCACCTCTGAAATGAGTCTTGTAACAAGCTCACCTCCCACACTTTATCCCTTTCCATTTCTCCATGAAGTTAACATAGGGATTACTAATCCTTCTACAGCTATCTATGGCCACAGTTCTTTCTTTTTTTCCCTTTTTTTTTGTTTTGTAGTTTTTTTGTACCTTTTCTATTTTTTGTCTTTTTTTCACATTTTTTTTGTATAATTGGAACAAAATGGTGCAATACTCAATGATAATCCTTGTATTGGATTATTCCACAATAAAAGCCACTATAAGGTAGATAAACTTTTTACAGATAGAATGAAAAAAATCCATTAAGTCCTTGAGTAAACATGTACACATGAATTGTCACCATCTCCCCTCCGTACTTAGACTCGTTTATCTACGATTAGCTGAGTGAGGGGTAGAAGACACTCAGTGCAACGTTAGAAGATAATAACAATGTCTATCAGAATAGTTTTTGACAGAACAACAACCAAAAAAAAAAAAGAAAGATTAAAAAACAGACACAAAATATAACATACTGAGTGGAACATAACAGCAGGCCATGTGCCTGGTACACACACAGTTTCTTGCGCACACATTCATACAAACATCTGACTTTCAAGCACACATCTAAGATGACTTTTGCATTTTTTTCCAAAGATTTTGTATTCGTAACTTAATGCAATACATTTTTAATATTCTCTAAAAGCCCCTAAGTGTACCTGTCAGATGGAGAGAACAACAAAAGAATTACTGACTTCACATTACATTATTGGCGCTCCATGATTCAAGTATTTGTGTTTAATATTTTGTCTTGTTTTGATATGTCTGTGATTTTTTTTTTTTAGCGACTGGTTGGGTTGGGCTTTTAGACAGGCTAATTAACAAACAAATACACATATATACAGTACAAGCACTTCAAAGTACTGTAATATGTCACCAGAACGTGCATATCCAACTCCGTATAAGAAAGACGCAGCTTTCAATCAATCAAGTATCAGTTAAACACGCGACCCGAATTCTTTCCTTCGTATCTCTTATTTGCGGGGAAAATACATATTGCTCATTTTTTTAGTTGTATTAAACCAAGACCTTTCAAACAAAAATGAAAAGTTTCAGAGGTTACGATCCAAGAAGTTTGAAGAGGTGTTACCACACACCGAACTCACAGTATATATATATAGATATATATATATATAAATATATCTATATAGATATATATAGATATATCTATACATAGATACATGTATATGTAGTGTATACATATATACTGTTATCTAGAACAGAGCTGTAGAGAGGAGAACCTCTCGATGCTGGTGCAGCATGGGAAACCCCCTTCACTGTCAGGGTTCTCCAGTTAGTACAGGATGCTGGGAGGTCCTCGGCTATTGGGTCTGTCTGAGCTTGGATCAAGGCAGTTACAGAAACAGGCAATAGTGATTTTTGCTTGTGTGCTGCAGGACTGCAAGTCCTGAAAGGTAGCCTTTTCCCGTTTTCTTGTTTATTTTTTTTTAAGATTTTTTTTTTTCAACTTTTTTCTAAAATGTTTTTTAAGACTTTGTACCTCTTGAAATGTGCCCCTCCCCTCCTGCGGATGCAGAGTGAGGAGAGTGAGGCTGATACAGTGGGCCCAAGCCATCTGGGTCTGTGGAAATGTACAGTTCAGTGGGCCCGCTTTGAGCAGGACACAAACATAAAAACGAGATAAATACAGCATCCACAAAAAGGCACCCCGGCCGCCAGTCTACTCCTTTAGATGGTGGTAGTAGAGGCTGACAACTGGAGACGTTTCAGCTAAGAAGTGCAGAGCTTTAACATATTATAGATTTTTTTTTTCACTTAGATTTTTTAGCATTTTTAAGATTTTTATGTCAAACTTCATAAAAATGACGTTAAAATGCGATTTCATTTTTGGTTTTAAAAAAATATGTACCCGGGATTACCCATCATCAACTGTGCACTGTAGCAAACTGGAACCCCCAACTGAGTAAAGATTTTCTCCTTAGCATGGGGCATTCCCCACAAAAGCATTAAAAAAAAAAAAAAATCTCAGTCATTTAAGGGTGTGATGCTGCCGCCCATTTGTTTGATCCCTCCTGTCCCCCGCTGCACCCTCTGCAAAGGTTATCAAAGCTCCTCCAAACAGGGAACAGAAGTGCTCTCTATGAAGATACAGTATGACACAGCAAATTTATATTGGCACATTACATTGGCAACTTTTACACGCAATAATGGGCCCCGCAACAGTAACGTTAGGCCACCTTTTGAGAAAAGGATTCAGCCTTTTCCCTTCCAATTAGGATTAAGTTGGAGGCATGAGGTCCGTACATATTATTGTGCAGATGGCCTTTTAAATTTAAGACTTTGCTCTCACAGTAGAAAGGACAGATACGGATTGGAGAGCTGCATCGCATACTTGGTATCATCTACTCCCCTACCCTGAGATCAAGCTGGACAGAAGTGTCTTCAGCGCAGAGAGAAAGGCCGACCTTTGATAAAAGTGTTCGGACTTTAGTACATGACAGTGTTCTGGTGGCTTTAGCCTGACTTAACAGGAAACGGCGGCCATTCTTAAGTGCTGACAGAAGCGCACAGGGGTGGGGGGCGAGTGTTAGGGTTCGCCAAGCTCTGGGAGGAGTGCTCATTCCCGAGTCTGGTTTGGCGTGCTGTAAAGGGCCCCAGCCTCTAGTCTTTTGCATAGAAACAGATAGGAGGGCCTGTTGGTGCCTGGTCTGGGGAGGGCTACTGGGTCTGGTTGAGGTGGAGGAGGAGAAGGACGAGGAGGAGAGGAGGTCATAGCGTAGCAGCTAAGCAAAGGGCGCGGGGGGACAGCCTGCGGGCAGGCGGAGCAGCTTGGAGCGACAAACACCCGCACCCCCCTGTCTGAGACACCCTATTTTTACACATCTCAAGATACTACCTGGAAGTACTACAAAATACTGTCAAACACAAAAGCATGATCAGTTTAAAACATACAGACAATCAATAACGCTCTGTAGTATTGATCCTCGTTTTGCATTCAATACACAGGATGAACATACAGAGGCACCTCTGACCAAAGTGTTTCTGCATATGAACAGTGAAGGGCTAGTTCAGCAGCCAGAATTTTTGTAGACCACTGCATGTAGACAAAAATAACAATAAAACACATTGAAAAAAAAAAAAGATCTTTTCCAAAAAATAAAAAATAAAAGGTACACTGGCAAAAATTCCAGAAATATGACTATTACATCTTCCAGCTAAAGTGATCTTTGTGTCAAAGAACTGAGAGATGGGGAGGAGGGGTGGGGGTGAGGGGAGGCGGGACGACAGCAAGGTCGAGTAGTGGCGGACCATCCTGGTTGGAGATGCCGTGTGCGGCAGAGAGCCGTGATTGGCCGTGTTTTGGAGGAGCCGCTTTTCTTCGCCGGAACTGAAGGGAGGGGTCAAGTGGAGCCCGGGAGGAAGTGCTGCGCTGTGGGGGGCTGCCGCTTGACATCCAGAGGACCACAGCAGAGAGGCACTCAGTGGACACTCCCCCTCACCCACCCCGCTCCGACTCGGAGTCAGCTGACGTTGCAAGTCTAGCGTCTCCAAACAGAACAAGGCTAAACATTTGGAGTAACAGTGATATTCACTTTGATATTGTTCGAAAGACTAAGTAAATCATAGACTGCAGTCCCCCCCCCACCCAAAAAAGTCCAATGGTACATTTCAGTTTTGTTTCCCTTCATCCTGCTACCAGAGGAACAACGCCAGACACATTTCCAAGGAATAGATATAGTACATAAAAGAGCAGGAATTTTTTTTTGTTGTTTTCTAAGTTTATGCTGCTCCTTTTTTGATTTATTGGATTGCAGTTGAAGCGATTTGCTCTTCATAAGTGCTATGATAAAACCCTTTGAATTTATAAAAGTCTTAGTCTCTTCTGTTTGTACAGTACCAAACGCAAGGAACACTCGTAGGTCTACTGCATTAGGAGAAACCCCTCTTATTTGGTATTGTGCCAGATACCCAGAACCACCCGATCCCCGCTGCGGATTCAGTCTCTGTTGGGTGTGGCTGTGGCACGCAGAGAGGAAGTGTGCATTATTATGTACCCAGTGTCACTCTTCAGTACAGTTTGCTGCATGCACAGTTCAACAGCTGCTGCTTCCTCTTTGCAGAGTTTTCCCAACAGTTTTCACGGGGGATTGGCAGCCTGGAGGGAATCCAAGTTTTGAAAAAGGGGAGTAAGGTTTTTGAAGTTCCAAAGTCTTTTGCTGCAATCAGCAACGGTTAAAAAAAAAGAGAGAGAGAAACCAGCTCCGGTGGACATAGAGTATGGACGGAAGAAAGGTCTATGGTGTATATTGCACAATGTAACTGTCACATGAGGGCGAAATTGTGTTCTTTTTTTTTCTCCGAAAACTGGCTGACCATACAGATCGCTGGGCTTCATAACAAATCAGACAATAGAAAATACGACAAAACACCAGTAAGCGACTGGGTTGAAGGTGACCAGAAGGATCTGGGCTTCCAGACGTCAATGATTAGGTGCTGCCGGACATACGTAGGCATGTACGTAAACGGAGACACGCAGCGAGGTTGACAAATAATCTTCTCTCAGCTTATATGTTGTGATAAAAATAAAAATAAATGGGCTTGACTACCAAAAAAAAAGAACATTTAACAGCTGTGTCAATCCCTTTGAATCAATAATAATAATTAAGCTGATGATTGGTAGGGCCAGTCATGTGGCCAGGCCTTCTTACTGCCCAGTGACGGAGTTGGTCACCAGTCATGTCCTGTACCACTTGCTGGCTCAGAGGTGAAACTGTGCAAGATTTCAGCTATTTCTTCAGTTACAAAACAAACCAAAAAAGAAAAAGGCGGCTTGGGAAGGACCTGGGCCAGAGAGCACTTAAGGCTAATATTAGTGCTGAGAAACAAACGTTAAAATAACTAGTAAAGATCTTTGAACCACATCATTGGCCATGGACATGCTGGGAATGGTCGTTTTAAGTCTTATTTTGGGATGATTTTTTTTTCTTCTTTTGGAGGGAAAAGGAAAGTCTCAGATGGCAGCTTTGATTGCTTCTCCTATAAACACTTCACACAGAATGTCATGTATACTTATGGAAAAACTAAAACAATAAACAATAAACAGTTAAAAGGTTTCTTTGTGTTGTGTCTCGTTTCAGTTTGTTTATATGATGCATGTCAAAAAATACTGAAAGGAAAAAAAAGTTGCTTTTTTCCCTCAAACCAAACAAAAAAAGGACAAAAGCAAAACAGAAGGACGGGAGTCTGCAGTCTGTGGTTGGGACCCCGGCCGTCTGATTCACTGTTCACAGTTCAAAACAGTTAAATTGATACTGATTATCGCCACATGATTTGCTTGGGTTTTGCTCCTGTTCGTATTGAATTTTTTTTTGTTTTGTTTTGAATTTTTTATCCACACCACCCTCCACCAATGGCTTACTTGACATGGTGGTGGTGGGTTGGTTGGTTAGTGTGTCGTGGCATCATCCTACATGGACTCCCCACTCAGCAGATCTCCAGGCAGCAGGGTGTTGATGGGGGTGGGGCTCCCGATCACACGGGCGTCCTCGCCGCTCGGTGGTCCCCACAGGCTGGAGTACTGGGGCACGCCGCCCCACAGTAGGTCGCCTCCGCTGGTCTTGCCTCCGCCGCCGCTGCCGCTGCTCCACTGGCCTATAGAGTGGGACTGTGCTGCCCCGCCCATCCGGTTTTGATTGGTTCCCGGGTTGGCCTGCCAGCTAGTGGTGTTAGCCCCCAGCGACTGGCCTTGTGCAAAGAAGCGGTTCACCTCCTCCTCACCGGCAAACTCTGCCAGGATGGTGGTGTTTCCAAGCACACACCTTACATAGAAAAACAACAATAAGGATCTCATGTTTCCATGTTATATAACTGTGCTCTTTAATTAAAAATAGGACATGAGACTTTACCACACTATAATGCTTTTTCGTGCCCTGCATTAACCACAGTTTGTGCTGCAGATCATCAAAAGTGGGTCACATATCTTGCATTTTGTTTCCATGACAACCAGCTGCAGTGGCTGCCACTATTAGCAAAGCAAAGATAGGGACAAACCTGAAGCACACAGAGATAAAACTCAGCCAATGTGCCCCCCTTTGGCTCTGCACTGGTGTCTCTGGTTCACTTTGATTATTACAGTGACCACTGTAATGTTACAATACAGCTGACTGCAGCATGACTCTCCACCTCCTCTTCCATGTGACTGCCCAGATATAAAAATAGCATTGTCTACACTAATGGCAGAAGTGGAACTGTTCTCAGCATGGGAAAACACCAGGAAGATGCGGTTTTCCCTGAGTGTTCCCCATTTTATTTCTCTCCAATGGCTGCTTTACGTTAATATAGAAAAAAGGCAGCAGAAGTTGAGGAAGAAAACGTTACTTTAATTTGTGTTTGCTCAGCCCATTTTGGCTGACATCAGAGATCTTGCTGAGACTTACATGTGCAGAGACTTCTGGGCCTTTGCGGCCTCGTCCTTGGAGCTGTAGCGCACCACGGCGTTCCCCTGGGTCAGGTTGAGGTGGAATGTGATCAGGGGGCCGTGCTGCATGCACAGGGTCCGCAGAGTCGAACCATCGATCTGAAGCACAATGGAAAACAAAATTGCAGTTAGAGCTAAAATCTGAACTGAGTTCTTAATTTTACGCTGTATTTTCAGGCACCATACTCACTGTCCACACACTACTTTTGTGTTTCTTGTTCTTTCCTGTCTTGTCATTTTTTGACTACTGTTGTGCTGATATTTCATTTGTTGTTTTTAATATATATATTCTTCTGCCAAAAAATTAAGAAAACACAATTGTTTTATCACACCAGACTAAAAGTGCTGAATGCATTTAAGGTAACCTAACCTGCCTTCAGATGAGTTGTTTGAATTCCTAATATTTACATGTTGGTTTTATTCATAATATACTGTGGCTTCAATGGAGCAAGAATTAGCAGCACAGATTACGTACTTGTGGGGTAAGATTTCTCAGCACGAGCCAGCTGGTGGTCCTGTTGGAGCTGTCAGTACTCCAGGTGGTTCCCTCTGTAACAGAAATGTCAAATATAATGTTTAGTATTAAGTGTAAGAGAAAAAGTAAAGAGCTGCAGAGTTTGTCACGATAAAACGTCAATGCATTTGTTTTTTTGGTTACTACAAGCATTTTTTTTTTCACATTACAGTCAACAGGCAAATGTGAAGACAAAGTATGTGACAAATACATTCAAGTAGTCTTATAACAGAATTCTTACAGGGGAACTGTTAAAATGTAATTTTAGGCGAAATTATCTGTCCGATTATTTTCAGCTGAGCAGCGAGATCTGGCTTCAAGGTCAGAGAGTTCAATTTTTCAAACACATCTTCCACCAACTCTTATCTATTACCACACAGGATTCTTGTCTACACTATGACAAGTACTCTTTCCTTCTCAATCTGCATGAATTTAGACGTGTCAAAACAAGGTCACATGAATGAGGTTTACCGTCTCTTCTAGCAGAGCCGGTAAACCTCAAAATGTCAGTTTAGCAGGGTGTGTTCACTCAGCCTTTATATAGCGAGTGCTCTCAGTGCACAGCTGCAGCTGTGAACTTCGCTAAACCTACACACAGCTTCAGTCACATCTGTGTGTGCCGGGTGTGAAATACATCATAAAGATTTCATAGTTGTTGCTTTCATTTTGGGGAAAGTTATCTTCATTTCAGAGCTATGTTGAGACTTCTTCATTTGCTTTCATTGCAAATCACAGAACTTGTAAATAGATTTCAGTTCCGCAATCTGAGAGAATGCCTTATCAGCAACATTTTCTTCATATATTCATGGACGAGAGACTGTAATGATGTAAATATATTCAAAGAGACCGAGACACGTGAGGAGCACATCAAACTAAAACATGCGACTCAGAGACAGACAATGCACTGGCAGTGTTTCCCATGTGCAAAATGTATGCGGCCAACCAACATAGAAAGATGATTCTTCTTTCCATCATTTTTTCTTTCTTTCAATATTATACTTTGAAATGTTAAAATTGCAGGTTAGTTATATATGTCTGGAGAAATGGTGCACAAGTTTGTAACGGACACGCATTCAAGTCATTCCGCTAAGTGTTGCTAACTATGGTTGGGTGACAAACTCTGTACTTTTAGGGGTACATCTGTATTACTGAGTATTGTTTTACGTTGAATCTATTGGTGCCAAATTTTGGTACCTGAGAGCGTATCTGGGTGAGAGAGTAGCTTAGAGTATAGAGAAAGAGATGTGGCCCCTGCACAAGTCACGGAGAGTAAGTGCAATAAGAGCCCAAAATGGCCACAAGTGTGGTTACACTCCTCAAACCTGACACAGGCAACGCTCACTGCTATATTTGTTAGGTGAAATGCAAAGCTGGCCAGTGCAACTCATCCAGTGTCTAAAAGGTAAGCATGTTAGATGTGTTTTTTACATGGACGTCTCATGCAACTGATATGCTCTCATTTTAATCTAAGGAGCTGTCTGCACTGGCTACATGCATGCTCGCACAATACACACTTAAATGTGAGGTTGATGTCCACTAAAACTACTATTTTAACTACATTACTACATTTAACTGTGCCTCCTTTGAGACACAGATAACGACAATCTTGTGCGGTGACAGACTGAGACAAGCTGGAGGTTGTATTGACAGGTTTGGAAGGGGAGAAGGATGTAGAATGTGCTGTTATTTTGTGTGGTGTTAAAAATGTTTTAAATAAATAACAATACTGGATTTGAGAAGTTTGGATTAATTTTTTAAAACTGAAAATTAAGTACGACAAAAAAAGTACTGTTGACTATCGGTAGTGAATTCCAGGTACCGCTATTGGTTCAAAAAATGAACAATATCCAAATGTACTAAAACTTTGTGCGAGATGAATGCTCACCAGAGGAGTAGGAGCCGCTCCAGCCTTGGGCCAGGCCCAGCGAGTTGCCGCCCCAGGTGGAAGAGGGTTTGTTGTTGGTGAGGCCTGGCGGGGGCCGGGAAGGGGCTGCATTGCTGCGCGGCCCCTGAGGGACTTTCCACAGCTCATGGGACAGAGAGGCTTGGCTTTGGGAGATGGGCCCTGGGGACCAGGTGGACTTCATGTCAGACAATTTACCTTTAGATGGACAGAGAGCGGGGAAACCGGAGAGATCAGTAACAGATGAAGATGTAAAGTTGGTCACAGGCTCCCAACAAGGCATTTATGTTCCTGGTCCACTTACGGGTTCAGCTAAGGCCAGGCTTTAGTGCGTCTTAAGTTTCCACAATAAAATTAAATTCACAAAATTATTTGATACACACATGCACACACAAAAAAGGGAAATGAAATATTTCTGCTGTACAAGTGAATTCAACCATAGCATAACAATACTTGATAAAGTGAGAGTAGAATCTATGTCGAACATTAATAATTTCACACCTGTATTTCAGTTTCAAGTTTCGTTTTTCTGGACTAATCTGGAATCTCTGCCTTCCCTCAATATTTTTGTAAATGCAAAACCCCCCCAAAAATCTTTCTAAAAACAGCATATTTTAAAAATCAGATCACATATCCACAAAGTAGAGACCTGATTTCTTTGTCAGTTTTCTTTTTAACCTTACTGCACACACACAAAAACACACAAACACAGGGCGTGTACTGATGTCAGGAGGTTGAGGTTTGTTTTTGTTTTTTGTGGGTTGGGTCACAGAGGCACAGATGGTTGAAGGTCACATTTAGGTGGGGCTGCTGTCTTAGTAGCGGTAAAGGTGTTGCCTAAAGTCACTGAGAGCAGAAGTGTAGGCGTGACTTGGAGTAGCGAAGGGTCAGAAACAAGGGTCAGGGTTTAGGTAAGGTTTAATATAAGCAGGGAGCCTAAGACAGTGCTGTATCAGCGCTCCTGTTTGGATGCGGAGAGGTTTGGCAGGTCCACACATGGAGGGAAGATACTCTGGATGTGTACCTGAGCCGCCTCCCTCAGAGGACGACAGACTGAAAGAGCTAGAGTAGCCACTGACTGGCCAGTCACTGCTGGTCGGAGGCAGAGAGCCATTCTGAAGTGGTTGAGCTGGGGAAGTGGCTAAATGGTCGTACAGGTAACAATGTTGTACCCAGAGACAGAGAGAGAAAAAACAAGTAACTTCATGCATGCACTGGTACAAGCACATGATATCAGGGCCTTTGTAGTAGAGATAGTGACGTGTGTCGGCGTGTGTAAATGAATTATTTATTTAAATCCGATTCACTTTACACAGCATGTCACTGGTTTAGGACAGCTGGTTGTTTAAAACTGATGTCAGTGGCCTTCATACCTCCATTCCTGTCCCGCAGCAGGTATCGATTGACATCGTGGATGTTGGTGTTGATAGTGGGACCGCTGGGGACGCTGCCAGGGGTCATGTTGGGGTCATTCTCAGGGTCGATGTTCTGGAGGCCCTTCCATGGCACACCTGGGCAGAACTCTAAAGAAGCAAAATATAGTGCTAAGTCAAAGCAATCGATCAGATATTGAGGAAATGTATGCCATTGAATGACTTCCCTACAGTTTAAACAAGCTTCAAAGCCACTGCTTTCTTCATACATGTTCTTAGACTAATGCAACTGCTGTGGAAAATATTACATGAATCCTCTTTTTTACATTATAAAGGGACTGCGCATTCAATCAATACTATTTCAACAATGCGATGTGACATTAGATACCATCTTAGATTTTGAATATCATAATATAAGTGTTGTCTTTTCCTGGTTTACCACATTGTTCAAGCTTTTCTATTATTTGCCTTTACCCACTCAGTCAATATATTCACATCACTAACGTTGTTTATAAAAATCTCATTGTGTAAATATGTTTTGTGAAAACACCAATTGGAAAAAAAAAAAAACTTACAGTGGTCAACAGCGATAGACAAATTATTTTTTTTTAAATCTTATTTGAATTGTGCTAGGATTTATAACTTTAACAATTTTAAAGATAATCTTAAAAGTCAAGAAAGTCAAGGTGTGTCACAGTACCATTTAGTTTTGCATGGAGAGAGAGAGAAAGCTATGAAGTCACTCACGTCTTTCTAATTATGTATTTTAACAGTCTCATACGTCAACGTTTTCTTTTTTACTGCTTTATTTTTATAGAAAACATACATCAACAGTTTTACAACAAACTGTGACTTTTTTGACTTGCGAAATTATCTTTGTATTTGACATCATTAGTGTAAGTCATAGCACAGTTCAAACAGTTAACTATTATTTACTGGAATAAGGTGCCACTGTGGTCCACTGGAAGGGGAAGTACTTGACTTATAGATTGATATCTACCAATCAGAATGATAACATGTTTTAAGTTGTCCAGCCCTAATGGATGAAACATTTGCATATTGTCCTCACCTGGGGGCCAGTTAATGTTGGTCCCGTTGGAGATCTTTTCATTGGGGCTCTTGCCTTGGCCCCAGCTGTCTGGGGGCACCAAAGGGCTGGTGGGGGACTCAGAGCTGGACATTAGATTGTAAGGGCTGTATGAGTCCTCCATCTGGGCTGGCTTCCCAGGGGGGCCCAGGGTAGAGGCAGCAGATATGGCACCTGGTATACGTTGAGACAAATAAGAGAGTGAGTTGAATTTAGTTTTACTTTATAATGATATATTATATGGCAATACTCTTCATAACATTCAGAGATCAACATCAGTAATACAGATACACATTTGCACCCTTTTCAGAATGACATTTCAATATTATGTACAAGTCTACTGATGCTCTGAGGGCTTGTCAGTATGGAAACAAGTATATCTGAAAACGTAGCTTTTTCTCAGTGTTTTGGCCTTTTGTCCACTGGCTAACTGTTTAGATTAAAGAATACAGATCTTTTGAGAAACTCTGCCCAGGGTGAAGACATTCAGAAAGTATGTTTTCAGTATTTCAGACATGTAGACAGGGAATACTGAGTTTTTGTCTCGAGACGTGAGAGTGTGCACATTTATTTCCTTTATGAGGTGTCACAAATGAGGGGATATTCTGTGCAATGGCAGACACGACCAAAATAGTGCTGGCTCTAACCTTATTAACGGAACCTTTTACATGTGTACGCACAAATGGGCACAGAAGGAGTCAGGATGTGCTACAAAGTTTTTTGCAAATATATCCCTGCCTGTTGGTTTGGCAAGCTCTTAACAGCGCTTTAAGTGCATTTTCATAAATGAAAAACGAAGGGAAAAAAAACCCTTTTTTTAAAGTACCTGTGTCTGTGTGTTCAGGCCTAAGAGTCTTTTAAGGACATAAGCATATTTTCCATAGCACATGGTAAAGAAATAATAGATGACACTTTAAAAATAGTGGCTGACAGATAGACTCTTATCTTAGTATCAGTGTCAGAAAGTGTGAGGGAAAAAAATGCCCAGAGCAGAAGCTGATGATATTTCAAATGTTAAAATGGAAAGCGTAGGAGTCAACAAGTGGGTGTCAGTTTTAGCTAGTTTCACATCTCAAAACAATATACAAGCCAAATGTGTTATTGCAAGTGGTTAACAACATTTACATATCTTTTATCTGTGTGAATGTTTACTTCCGGGTACCATATTGGCTTAAATATTAGAATGGTATATATTGTATTATTTTTTAAAGTTAACATTTCATAGTACACAGCCTAAAAAAATGTTGTGTCACCACTCCCACTGAGGTGACAAGAGGTTTAGCAAGTTGTGCACCTGAGCTGTGAATGTCAAACTGAAAGCAAAGCTCGCCTCTTCTGTCTTAGGTGAGAATGAGCTTGCAGTAAGAATGTGTGAATATCAGCATTTAAACTGAGAAAGGCTGCTGACACCATAAGTGCTGCATTGAAAGGTGTCAGCTTAATGATTATGATTAGTCATGGTTTAACAGCACTTGTGAAAGGCACTCCTTCTATCAAGTTAACCACCTTTTATCCTAAAATCTGTATTAAAAACAAGTTATATGAACCACTGAACACTTTGCAAATTTTCAAATAGCTGCAACAATTCCAAAATATAATCCCTCTCTCCTGAACCGGGAAGAACTACAAAAAGGAATGGCATTTTTCTCATTATTAAAATCGCTATTGAATCACAGCTGCTATTGTTCAACATATCAGCTGCCCTGTGGTACTTTACAATACAACATGTGAACAGGGGAACTATACAGAATAATGTGCACATTTATTTAAGATTGTGTGGGAATGTATTTATATGACAAATAACTTTACAGTACATAGAAAGGGTGGTTTCACTTGTATTTCTACTTCTGCCTCTGTGTTTTTTTGACATACCGTGCTTATTGAGGTTGTTCTCCATGTTTGAGGAGTTGCCAGAGAGGCTGTCAATGGAGTTGGAGTGTGTCCACTGGGACAGGCGGGATTGGGGCTGAGGGGGCTCCTTCAGGGACAAACCCCCAACCTCCATGCAGTTTACATTCATGTTTGGATTCAGTCCAGCTGCACACAAACAGAAAATATTTTTTAAAATTTGTTGAGAATATGCAAGTCAGTGGTGGAAGTTTTTTATTGAAAACTATAGTAAAACAATTCAAAACAAATTTAAAAAATCCTTCATGTAAGAAAACTCTAAATGTATTTTTTAAAGAAAAATGGCTATGGACTGGTTGTGTTTTCAGTTGGGTGCATTCAATGAATGAATTGTGGACAGTCACATTGTGAAATATGACTACAGAGGTTTGAATGACAAGGCTGCCACTGCCAGGGCTGCAGAGGAAATATGATACTACAAGGTACCTTCAGTCTGATTCAAAATGCTTGGGCAAAAATGATAGCCAGAAAGTTATTTTCAACCTTGTGTTGTCCCCATCCCAGACTCACAGAGAGGGTAGGTGCTGTAGGCGTTGGGCGAAGACGGTGGCTCTTTGGTGTGCAGTGTGTCGGCGAGGCCCGGAGCCTGGTGTGGGCCTGTGAAGGGGTCCAGGGTTGATTTGCCGGAACCATGGCCTCCGGCGGGGCCACCGGGGGGATGCAGACCAGCGGAGGATGAGGAAGAGGAGGAGGAATGAGAGGGAAGTTGCTGCTGCTTCATCAGCAGCGCTTGGTACAGCTGACGCTGGTGCTGCTGGATCTGCTGCTGCATGTTGGTGATTGTACGTGCAACCTGGAAGAGGACAGAAGCAGTGTCAAAACAATGCATCATAAAAAGCAATTATGGAAAGGAACACGAGATTAACCGAGTTATGTGGTGGCAAATGCATGTTGGATGGATAAATAAGGACAAAAATGGGAAAAAGAGAGAAGAGGAAGCACAACAGTTAGAAGTTAGATGGTAAGGATGAGAAAATAAGGATGTAAAGGTGTTACACAAAGTGGAAGGACAGGTGGTATGGAAAGTGGAGAAAGGCAGTGGGGAAACAAACACTTGTTAACGAGCATCCCTTTTCAACAGGCCATATCTTGCGGCATGCTGCTGTTATCTAAGAAAAAAAAAAGACTAAATTTCAAAAAAGGAGAACAAACTCTTTCTCCTTTCTTGAGAAAGATTTGTTTGCTCATGTTCAGAGAGAAGTAACCTGTTCCCATGCTGATATTTTAAGGTTTGTGCAACGTCTGTGGTAACAATGCATAACGCCTCTCCCTCTGTTGTTTATTATGGTTATCATGTGAGAAGCAAAATATTTCTTGAGAAAGAAATGACGTTGTGTAAGTTTATTGAGTTGGTGCTCGCATGGGGTCATGCACATCAAATGAATGTCCTCTATGGTCATACTTTTTTGTGGGTGTAATCATGCATATGTTGACTCACTTGCTGCTCTTGTTGTCTAATGGGGCCGGAAACATTGCGTTGCGCCTGCATCATCTGCTGCTGGATTTGTAAACGCTGGTACGCCTGAATGAACGAAACAAAATGTACAATGATTACAAAATACAATAAATGAGGGTAAAAGACAATCATGTAGGCGAGAGGGGTCAAATGTTTCCAGCTGATACATCTTTTGTTATGTGTACTCAAAGAGATATAATCTTATTTCTTTGTCAGTCAATATCAGAAATTAAATTTTGGTATTGTGTCCATTTAGGTTAGAGTCTTCAAAAAAAAAAAAAAAGTCAACAAGACACATTCTTTCTGTAAGTGCATGCTGCACAGCAAATACAGACGGAAAGAGGGACTCTGACTCACCATTTGCAGTTGCTGAAGTTGGTACAAGAGGGTCATTTGTTGAGGGTTTATTGGTGAGGTTAAAAGTGCAGGGTTCAGACCAATGTTTTTTGCTGCAAACTGCAAGAGCTGTGCTTGGACCTGCAGGGGCAGCAAGGGAAGAATGGGGAGACAGAAAGAAGAGATGACAAGTTAGTCATTGCAAATCACAACAACTGTACAAAAGCAGCTTCTGGCAAGGTAGAACTAGTCACAACTTGATGCATGCAAGAAGGAAAAGAGAGGAGGAAGGGTCTGCCAGAGGAGTCTTGTAAAGCCAAGATGTTGTTACAGGCATAGTATGGTCCCCTGAAAATAATGTGATATTTTTGTTTCCTACAATATATTTCTGCTGATTTACTTCTAAAATCTAAAAAGAGTACGCTAGCCTGAAATATTACTACTGGTCTTTTTGTAAAGCATATCACCCAGTTTGCAAATAAGTCAAATTGTGTTCCCTAGTTACTGTAGAACCAGTGCAATCTGCAAGCTAACACTACCTTGTTCTGTATCTTATGAACAAATATTACTCGTTTATACACATCAAATATGTTGATCATGATGTGTGTGTATCTACCTGAGGGGAGAGAAACTGAGGCACTTGAGCACGTAGACTAGGCTGGGAGGAGCTGAGAGGTGGCACTGGTGGCTGAGGAGGCTGCTGCTGCATGGCCCGGGTTTGTGCTGCTCCACTACTGCCAAACATTCCACTGGGTATCTGTAAGCAGGAGGCAGAAAGATTCAATGATTCCAATGCTTCAAAACTGTCATGTTCATTTAATTTCATAAGTTTTAAGGGCTCTCTGTGATTGTTCGGCCACTGATCATTATTTTGCGATATTTGCTTAAACTGTTTGATCGGTTGTCTATGTAAAAGCTGATCAGAGGAGCCAATCAGATAACACAAAATACACACTAAAGGTAGACAAAATAATACAGACTTTTTTTTGCACATACAAGTGTGTGAGTGTGTGTGTGTGTGTGTGCGCGTGTACGCGCACATGCTGTGTCGGTCGGTGTCGGTTATTTTCAGAAGGATGTCGACGTTAAATTTTAGCAGGGTAAGTAATGATTCAACCTGTGTTTTTTATCAGGTGATGATGAGAAGCATTCTTATGGGAAATACGTTTGATTTAAATAACAAAATTATTGGTTTTGGCTTGACTAGATTGACTGAAATGTTCAATATAATCTGATAACTCTTCAAGACCAAGATGTTTATATTGACTAAAATTATACTCAAATACTTTAAATATGATAAAAACTAACAATAAAGGACAGAGGACTGAGATCAAGTCTACATTAAAAAAAAATAATAAAAAAACAAACAAAAAAAAAAACAGCTGACCAATTTCACTAGTTGCCTCTGTATAATTCATAGTTTTATTTTGGTGCGTTATACACATTAAACATTGATTCTATCATTTTATTTTATAAAATGTTATTATTTTTTGCCACAGGAAAGCTTTATTTTTTAAGCACTAAGCTGCTCCCATTAACCAAGATGCAATTTATTATACTTTCTCATCTCTTTATTTTGTTACCAAATATATAATTTTGTTAGGAATAGGTAAACAAATAAATACTTAATTCTACATGATAAATAAAAGGCTTCAAACAGACACTGTGATTTGTACAGGACGATACTACTTTGAGCAATTGGTGGTTGGGCCTATAAATCCTGATCAGACCACAATTAATCAATTTTTGTTTATTCATTTACCAAGTGGCCTAAAATAAGTAGCCTGTAAAAGACATCTTCACCCACATGCCTGGTTCCATGATTTTAGAGAGGTCTTTCTAATCTGTTCAAAAAAAGGCCCGCTTACAGTGCCTTTGTTTGGGCTTCAAGGACACACTGGAGTGTTTCTGGGCCATGGCTGCCTCTGGGGGTGATATTTGATAGAGCATAACTATCTGATTTCAATGGGCACTTCAGGCAAGGTCATACACACACAAGTGAGCAATAGAAAAGTGGAGATTTAAAAAAGCACATGGTTAGAGAGGTGTGTGTAAAACAAATTAAATTTATCAGTTGTTGCCATCAGTGCATTACATACACTTAAATCCTGCACAAGACATTCATTTTTAAAATGACTCTCATGCATTTGCAGCTGTTCACATTGACTCAAGTGCTTCCACACATTGTGGACCTATTACAATGTATAGAAATTTTGGTGCGATTTTTGCTGATCTGCTGTCCATTTTTAAAACTATTAACTAAAATAAGTACTACATGAAAATACTGCTGTTCCATATATTAACATGAAATTTACAAAATATAAACATTGACACACAAATGCTTCACAAAGGTAGTTTTTACTGCAGGTTTGTTCTTTGGAGTGTGAACTATATTATAGTGTTTTTTTTTTTATCTCAACTCAAGGTCAGTTCTGTTATAGTGTGTAGTTTAAATTGTGTGTGCTGCATGTGTTACCTGTCTGTTGTTCAAGTTTTGCATGGCCAGCCCCGGGTTGCCCTGTCCCAGACCCTGCCCAGGAAGGCTACTATTGGCCAGGGGGAGCTTCAGGCTGGGGGAAGGCAGAAATGGTGATGGGGGAGCATCATCTGACAGAACACCATCCTGGAGCGGTGCAAAATAAGTGATTGACAGGGAGAATAAAAAGAAAAGAATAAAAGCATTAATCATCAGGCATTACAAACATGAAAGAGAGTGAGTGAAGATCAGATTCAAATTTGTACTGACAACAGGGATGATCTCAGAATGAAAGGCAGAACAATTCTTTATCTTTCTTTACAGCATGTCAAAACAGTTACAACTTAAATAGAAAAAAAAATAAAAATCCTTGGTTGATATTAAGCACAAAAACAGAGTATAGACCAATGTCCAAGTAAAAGCAGAAGTACCACTGTGCATTTATGTTTTTACTACACTCATCATTTCCAACAGATGCTTGGATGATGCCTGCTGGCTGTTCAGTTTATTAATGTCTGACCTTGTCAAGGAAGGAGGTGCGGTCGGAGGGGTCTTTGGAGAGCGCAGAGGGCCGACACACCATGGGCTTGTTCATGCCGTTGCTGTAATCAGACATGCCCATGCCCCGCTTGTCCAGGTCCGTCTTCTTCTCCAACAGGGCACCTGAGAGCAGAAAGTAGGAAGGTAGATTTAGTAAATTATAAGTCTAGAGAAGGAAATGCACAGTCTCACAAAATCCAATAATGTTTTTATGTATTTAATCAAGCCAGATTTGAATTAAATTTCTATTTTCTTTTCTATTAATGTCTACACACACTTTCAGTTTTGCTAAAATTTGACATTAAGCTAAATTTTGTATTCACTGGAATTAAATAAAACACTAATGAAGAAAAGTTTGACTTAGTATTCTTTGGTAAACTTAAGTGAAAATCAAAAATGTCTCTTAGGAAGTGTTATCAATTATACCAGACATTTCAGAAGAAAATATATTAATTGATAATGCTAAACATCTATAGAGCACTATATTAGGGTACTGCTCATGTAAAATGAAATTTCCTACTGCTGCAGCATCACATTAGCAGCATTTGAGCGTTGACTTTTATTATAAAGTAGTCACAGGGAATGCAGTGTGTTTGTCAGTGAGTTTGGTACTGCCACCGCCATTCCACAAAAATGCATCTACAAAACAAAATAATGGTCATTTTCAGCAATGTGTTGACAGTCCATCAGTTTGAAATATTGCAATATTGTATTTCGCTTTGACACCAAATCCTGTGCCATCATCTTGTTGGAAAACTCCTTACTGTTAAAGTGAAATCTGACCCTGCTAAGCTGTGCAGCCACTCAGCTGCTTCACTTTAATTGTAGGTTCTCTTGTCCAAGTATTGGTAAAACAAAAAAGCAAAACAATTGTGGAGGCGGTGAGTAAGAATTGTTGAATGCCTGAACACCATGTCACACTGGTAACACCAGCAGCTGTTACAAGCCCACTGGAAATGTGGCAAAAGAATTAAATTCTGATCTTAATTTCTCGATATAAGACAGCCGGATACCTGTGCTGGTGCACTGTGTAAAAGCATCTCATATTTGCATTTGCAATACACAAACAAGGACACAAATACGTTGTGAACTTACTCATGGCCTGGTCAAGGTTCATGTTGTTGCTCTTCAAAGCCTCCTCAGCAGGGTCTCTCTGTAAAATGCAGATAACATAATTCTGTCACCAGCCATGGTTTAACTGGATGAGGTTTGACTGTTGCCTTTTAAACAGTTTTCTACCGTTTAAATAGCTGTATTTATCATTGGATAGTTTACTGATCCTGTATTGAACCAAAATTTAAGAGCTTTAAAAATTTTCAGCACAGGTGGGTAAAAAAAAATTTGAAAGACAGAGAAAGTGTGTCAATGATAAATGTCAGTGTGAGAACTTACCGGGAAGCCCATGTCAGTGAGCTGTTTGATGAGACGGTTCATGATCCAAGCCTCATCTGGCTTGCCCATCTTCCCCTGAAAGCAAAGTTTAAAATTAAGAAATTTATTTTTTAAAGACAATAATTCACACCATTAACATTTGCCAGTATATTTACGTCATGAGGGGGGATGCACAGTATTAATGGCACGTCATCGGTAGAATGAAATATTAGAATGTGTCAACATGCTGAATTCTGCTGCTATCACCAACCCATATGCTTAATATAATGTTATCTCCAATACAGAAGAGACTTGATGATCACTAAATTTAGCTGAGGAAAAAAGTGGATATATTGAAATCGGCAAAATGAGTTTTTATGTATTAGCATACTGGATATCAAGAGTCAGGTGTGTTCTCTGACCTTGCTCGGGCCCTTCTTGGGTCCATTGCCCCAGGAGTTGCAGGAAGAGCTGCTCTCCTGGGATGTGGGGCTGTTCCACATGTCCCCGTCCTCAGCGTCCCATTGGCTGGTAGACATGCTCATCTCCTCTCCTCCATTTCCCCAGCCATCTTGCATAGGTTTGGGGCCTAAGAAAATGATGAAATAATAACATTAAGCGTTTAGTCGGTTATTTCTTACATTGTTTCAGTATCTGTGGAATATTCTACGTACATGCACACTAAGAGAACAGAAGCCTTTTCAGTTGGTGAGAAGCAGGTCATTTCCAACCTGGCCACTTGGTGCCACTGTTGCCATTTGACATGCTGCAATTGTTTCCCTTACACCCTCCTCCTCTATCTCCAACATTTCAAACCAACTGCACAAATAAGCAAGAACTACTGAGGCGTGGAATTGCTTTAATCTCAGCAACACTCCAGTAGCACTAACAACCACCTTCAGACTTGGCACAAATAAAACAGGTCTAAAGAAACTTCCTGTTTTTGTTCCCTTAACTGAAACTTGGTAGTGCACAAAAACAGGGAGTTACCATCAATCAGTCTTTACAAAAAGTGTGGTACCACTGGACACAACCTAAATTGTCATATGCTGAAATTGTCAAGGTGACAATGTGTAGAACTGTCTGGATTGTGTGCACTCGTCTAACACCAGCGCATCTGAAACAATGCAATATATATACAGTAGATATATTCTGTTTTATAGCAGTCAGAGGAGGTGTTTGATTCAATCAATAACTGATGGTCCCCTCGTTTTGCATCTTAGCACATGTTGATTCCCCATGTTTGACGTAACACATCACTGTAAATATATTTCATCTGTGGGTGTTACCTGGTTTGCAGGGTGCAGAACCTGTGGGTCCGTTGGGCCTGCCATAGGGTCCAGAGGGCTCGTGGCCACTGTCTCCCCATCCTCCTACTCCCCCTGGGGGCTTGCCCCAAGCAGAGGTGCCATTGTCCACAGTTGATGTTGGAGCTGCTGGCTCTCCCCAAGCAGGCTCCGACTTGGGTTGAACATTGGGAAGCTCTCCCCAACCTGGAATACAAGGGTGGATGAGAAAAAAATGAGGAAATAAATATTAGTTTCACTGCAGTCAAATTTTCATCAACTAGCAATTTTTACTTGTGGTTACACATCATTGCCCCCTATGCTGCATTCACATGGAATCCAGCAGATGGTAAATGACAAACCAGCGACACCTCCTGGACGACACAGGAAAGAAAGAAGAAAAAAAATCCAACAGACTGGCAGGATGGCAAATACAATATGTATGACGATATGTTGCTATACTGATGTGTCAAAAAATCAAATGAATGTATTAAATAAAATAATTTCATGTCTATTATTTTATGTTCTCTCTTCATATTCTATTGTTAACGTAAAAGTTAAATTCTGTCCAAAAGTCATTTATTCATACATTTCCAATATGGATAGTGAAAATACAACAGCACTTACTCTGTGCCTTGTGCATATTTGTCTAAAAAAGAGACACCACATAATATCCGTTTGAGAATTCCCGTACAGCGGATAGCAAAAAGTTAAAAATGTTTAATGTTGGATGGCAATGCCGTCTACCATTGCTGTTGCTGGTATTCTCTGCCGCCCTTGCCTAATTTTACTGTCTTGTTCTCGTTTACTAAAATGACCTTCGGTTTGCTGTCTACCATCTGCAGGATTCCATGTGAAGGCAGCATTAGTCTTTTCTTGAGAATATGCTCCCATATGGTAATTTAAGACTTTTCTGAAACACCTTAGAGGGCATGAAATATGCATTATATTCATGCAGAAGTCAGGTCTTGAACACTCTTTTAACAAAAAAATAAATAAAATTTGATAATCAAAGCAACTAAAATGAAACAGCACTGTGGGGACATGCTAATAAGAGAGACTACTTGTCAGTTGAGATAATACCATACTACTGTCTATATATAAAGGCCTTTCAGCTGGCCTCCCCCTGACAGCAGCACACCCTTGACCAGGCTCAGTCTGGCTTGTCAGGTGGTGTGTATGTGTGTGAATATGAATGTGTCGGAGGGGATGTATGAAAGTGGCAGCTCAGGACAGCCAGTGCAACCTCTTCCACGCCATCTCTGCTCTATCTGCACTGGCTTCAGAAGAGGTGGGTAATTAGGTAAAAGTGTGATCAGCACAAGTGAGTCCAAATGTGGCCATGAAGCTTGATAGCTGCAGTACCATTACTGAACAGCAGGGGGCAATGGTCTCATTCACTATCACAATGAAAGGAGAGAGCTGTGCATTAGAGCTGTACCATGTCTATATGCATGGCCTTTGTCTTCACAAAGACTTCTTTGAACTAGCTGCAGAGCTAACTTAAGCTTGATGTAAAGAGTCTTCGTTATG
This sequence comes from Plectropomus leopardus, assembly GCF_026936395.1. NCBI lineage: Eukaryota > Metazoa > Chordata > Actinopteri > Perciformes > Serranidae > Plectropomus > Plectropomus leopardus. The sequence continues at coordinate 10,169,818 of NC_142178.1, forward strand.
AATGCATGACCATTAAGAGGCCTTCAATACCTCTGAGACTACCGGCTTCATAATCACTAGGAGAATCCTATTCCAAATAGGAATACTATTTGACTGGAATATTCATCATTGCCCACAATGATTTGTATTAGTGATGCAGTCACTTAGTGTGTTAATAAGCAAAAAAAAAAAAAAACAACTCTTTCTTTAAGCTTTTTCAATCGCAAGACTTCTTCTACTAATTATCAAGACCGACTCCTTAGACCATAGATAGTTCCCTTAAACATCACCTTTTCTGTTTGTTTTTCCTTTTTTTTTTAGAAAACCCACTTGACACATACATTCTGCACTTTTAAACAGTCCTGTGTCTTAAGTATTGGTTTAAGAGACATGATAATAATAATAAACTTTATTTCTGCTCTTTTTATAGAGCACTTTTCATATAAGGAATGCAACTCAAAGATTAACTTTTCAAAATGTTTGGAATAATAAATTTGTCTTTATTTTCAAGTTAGATAAATTAGCCATAGCGCGTTACCTGGGTTGGCGAGCGGGGGTCTACCCTGGGGGCCTGCACCGGGATGTGGGGCGCCATTGTTGGGTGACCCATTGTTGTTTCCATGGTGCTGCAGGTGAGTTGGGGGCTGGCCGTGATGGGTATGGGGATGGTGGTGCATGTGGTGTGTGTGATGGTGATTGCTGTTGCCAGGGCCGACCGAGTGATTGTTGTTATTGTTGGGGATAATCACTCCACCATTCTTACTGGGAGGTGGGCCGGCATTGCCTGGGTTATTATTGGGATTGTTGCGATCCCACATGTTGACAGTCTTGTTGTAGGTGCCGGGATCGCCCCAGGTGGACGTTCCGTCGTCGATCTCCATCTTCCTGCGGATTGAGGGAGGAGAGGGCTCTTCCCAGCCAGTGGGCTCCATGCCCTGGTCCTGTTTGCTGCCATTGCCCCAGCTAGATGTGTTCTGCTTAACAGTGCCGGGACCACCCCATGAACCCATGCTGCCACCTCCTCCACTGCCAGTGCTGCTGCTGCTGCTTTCCTGGGGCTTGGAAGACCCCCAACCTCCCTGCAATTGGCCGTTGGCACGTGAAGTGTCCCCCCAGCTGCTATTACTCACGGTAGGAGAGGGCTTACCCCAGCCTCCTCCTCCTCTATTTCCTCCCCTGGGGCTTTCCTTCCATCCACCACTTTCTCCATTCCCTCCTTCTCCTTCCCACATGCTGCTGGAGGATCCATTGTTCTTGACCTCTGTCTCTCCCCACTCCCCTGTGCTGGAGCCATTGGAGCTCCCATTACTGTTGCCCCATCCATGGGAGCTTTTGGGGCCCTCTCCCCAGCTAGTGGGCTGACTTTTTGTCATGCCATCGTCCCAACTGGATGACTTTTCCTCAGAACCCCAGGATGGTGTGCCTCCATTTCTAGGCCCGTTGGTAGGTAAAGGGTCACCCCAGCCACTGGTAGTGCCATTCGGCGCTTTGCTGTGTGACTGTGGGGGGTCCCCCCATCCTGATCCAGTCTGGATAGGCTGAGGTGGAGGGGCTCCCCAGCCAGAGGATGATGATCCTTCACTGTCACTTTTTTCTCCAGACCCAGGCCTCTGACTGGGGCTCATTTTTGGGTTGATGGTACCTCCATTGATGGATGAGGGTCCACCATTAGAGCTGGAGCCTCCTATGGTGTCTGAGCTGCTTTTGCTCTTCCCATCATCAGAGTTGGCTTCTTCCATCTCCCATACAGTGTGCTGTCGGATGGGGGTCTGTCCCCAACCCGTGTTACTCAGCACCCTTGGGTCCAGGTCCTGCCGGGGTAACAAAGGGGTAAAATCCGTGCTGGACGACCTGTTTCTCTGGCCAGATTGACTTTCGCTGCTGTCCCCGCTACCCTCGCTTGCTGGGGCTTTTCTAGGCTGCTGGCCCCATGAACCAAGTTGCTGGTCTTGGCCTGAACCAGAACTACCAGCATCTACAGAGTCCCAACCTTTAGCTGCATCTCCGCCACCAGAGGATTTACCCCAGTCTCCCCAGCCACCGCTTCCACTACTCCCACCGCCACTGCCTTGGCGGCCCCAGGCAGAAAGGCTTCCAGAGGGAGTTGACTCCCAGCCTGAGTCCTTGGGAGAGTCAGCTGCCTTGGTTTCTCCACTACCCCATACAGAGCTGCCTGTTGTGTCCCCATTGAGCTGGGATGATTCAGTGGGTGACTGGCCTCCCCAGCCAGTTAACCCATGGATGGGGCTCATCGGCTCCTGAGCTTGCTGCTGCTGCTGCTTAGTGTGGTTTGGTCCGTCAGTGTTAAGGTTAGAATGTTCCATTTTGAAGGACAAGCTTGCGTTGGTTGAAGAGCGCTGCTGATCATTTTCGTTAGCACTTATCATGCCAACCCAACCTCCCCCGCCATTATCTGCACCTCCCAGGCTACCATTACCCATGTTTCCATTGCCGTTGATACCTGGTGGGAGGGATGGTGAGTTTGACACACCGTTGGGGCCAATACTGCAACCTCCACCACCATCATGGCCCAGGACAGGCCAGGCTGATGGGTTGGCATTGGGATTGAGGTTCAAGTTAAAATTGGCAGAGCCCCAGCTATTAGGTGCTCCTACTCGGCTGCCGTTCATACCATCTTGTTTCCCATCAGAGCCCCAGCCTCGATTACCACATGTGCTGGCTGACCCAGGTCCCGTCATCATGTTATTGTTAGCTTTAAGAGAGGGGTAGTGGGCCTGCTGGCCTGCGGCACCTGTGGCCATACTCAGAAAACTACTACTACTGGTGGTAGTGACAGCACTGGTGTCTGCGTTAGAGCTAACTGAGCCCAAGGGGCATTCTGTTGCTGCAGGGTGGCTGGGGTCACTGCTGCGGCTAATGGAGGGCCAAGCTTCTGTGTCACTTCCGTCAATAATCACTTTGTCCCAGCTGTTGGCACTGGAGGAGTTGTCAACTGGCAAAGAGGCTCCCCAATGAGAGGTCTCATACTGGGCAACAGAGCCACTCTGGAGGGATATGTCTGAAAAGAAAAGAGGGAGAGAGGAAATAGAGGTTAGGGCAAAGTAGAACAGAGGAATCAACACAGACAGTAGGTGGAGATGATCAGTCAGTCACTATTGTCAGAAACTATAGAGGACTGAAGTGGCAGAGGACAAAGAAAAACAAGTAATAGAAAGTGATTAGGCTTGGCCATTGTCACGGTACTGCGGTATAGACAGGGTATTTAGAAATCCTGAGGGTATGAGTTAACAAAGCAATTAAGCTTGCCAGTTTTCCTTGATCGAGAGAAAGTTGAATTCGAAAGGTGTACAGCTATATTTATCTGTTTTATAAGGAAAATAGGTGTGAGAATATTATTTTTCTTATCATTTGGTGGATTTCTATTGTGCATTTATTAGTCTGAAAAGCTGATGAAATACATTATGTTTGACTCAGGAGCATCATGAAATAAAGCCCCAGTAAGGCCCCTGGACCAATTTTATCATCTTGGCTGGTTAATGCTAGCTATCAGATTTCTTGGCAGGAGATGGTCACACTTGCACGTTCCACAATCCAACACATAATCAAAATGCACAGCCAAGCGTGCTACATGTCGCATCAGCTACGGCATATCCATATATCCTTGGCCTCGTGCACTCGGCCAAACACAAAGAGAGAGATGGAGTCCTTGCTTTCCTTTTTTATCCATGATTCTTTTCTCCTCTCTCTCGTCACTTTTCACTTCCTCCTCATCACCTCTTTCTAGCTGTCTTGTTTTGCCCTCTACTTCCTTCTTACTATCTAACTGCCCTTATCTATTATTACCCGCCTCTTCCTCCCCCTTTTCTCTCTCTGTGTGCATGTCTCCTCTCCCACTTTGTGCCTCCATCTCTTCCCTCAGTCTTTAATTCCTCCCTCTCTCCCCTCTGCTCTCCTCTAACACCCAGCAGTGAGAGGCCCATCCGTCTCCATCGTGGCTTCACTGGCTGGGGCTGTGAAGGGAAGCCCAAGTGGAACGCCGTTCATTTATTGGAATGAAACCAGGACGGCTTCTCATCCATCACTCCCTACGCTCCGCCGGGCCTACTCCTCCTCCAACCGCACTGCACTAAGAAACCACAAAACACTTCCTCTGAGCTTGTGTGAATACGTGCGTGGCTCTCCTGGCTTCTCACTACCTAAATATACATGATACTGCATGTGTGTATCACTATTTTGGAACTAAGGACTGCATGTAAATCACGTCTTACTACCTACAGGCTTTAAGCATGATTTACAAATTCAGTACCACACTACCACAAGCAGCATTTCCAGCAATTCTCTAACCAACACAGTATCGCACACAAGCAATTTCATTAGGCACAAAAGCATCCCATCAGAGGGGTGGGACTAATAATAGACTGATTCAATGCTGTAAAGGGGTAATCAATCAGTGGGAGGCAGCTAATCAATAATCTTATTAATGCTAGTGGGTGAGAGCAGGGAGGCTATCGATCCAGCATGCAAACATCCTAACCACCAGGCCAGCCTTGTATAATGGGCTAAAAACCAATAGAACTGCAAGGAATCTCAAAAGCACGCAGACCAACCAAGGATATCAAGGGAGAAATTAGTCCAGTAATTCTCTGAGGATAAAGGATATGAATGTGTATTATAAAAGAGCCAAAATGTGTACATGAAAGCTAGATATTTATCTGAGTTGGGGTATTTTCCAGCATTCAGTAAAAGTGGACTATTAGGTATTACATGTGAAGCTAGTATTCTTATACAAACCTGTAAATTCCTAATACATTTTTAAGATGTTTGCAACACATTAAACAAGAACAAAATATAAATCCAAACAAGCATTAGAAGCCTACTCGACAATGATACATTTCTGGCTACCCTCCTGAGCAGCTGCAGTGAACGTGGCTCACTAACCCTTAATTATAAGACCCGGGCTGTGTTTGTAAAATATTTGCCTCGTTTGGTAATTAAGCTGTTTTACCTTCCATTACTCTGCCATTAGTTTCCATCAGATTGTTGCAGTGATTTCCATAATAGCTATAAGTTATCCATCATGAGATAAAGACCCTGTGGTCAAAACAGCCCAGCAAGAAGAGGGAAAAGTCCATTTGTTTGCAGTGTGTGTGGACACACAAATGCTGGCAGATATGTGGCTTTAAGATACCGCGCACCACGCCAGAGTGGCTGTGAATACAATTTTCGCCGTTATCTCCACTCCCCAGGCAGCGTTATCGTGCAGGGTCGTCAGACTGATGACACACACATACACACACTATTCTGCAGTTAGTTTGCTATCAAAAAAACTACTGAATCAACACATCAAAAGTGATCCCTCACAACTGCAGTGACAGTGCCAATTGTTTCAGAGGAAAGTTAGAAGTTGTTGAAAGACAAAACAAGCCAGATGTGAGCCTTCAATTAGAAAGCCTTTAATTGGACTTTCCATGAGCTCCTTGTCAGTCAATTCACTCAGTACAACACTAATTCACGGAGCAAAAGTTATAGTCGTAACATTTAGTTTTCTTTGCCATCTGACAATAAGTTGGTATTGACTTGACAAGTATCCAAGTTAATACAGACCACAAAAGTAATGCCAGCACAAAAACCTGTCCAATTAATCTTTCATTCTTAAGAAACTGACATGGAAAAACTGCCAGCAAGATAATAAAGCATTAAGGGTTGTTTTTTGGGGAGGGGATTTGGAATTTAACTCCAGTATATCTGACAGAAACCTATTGGACATATTGACAAATGTGATATGTTTGTTTGTAGGAAAATAAATAAGAAAAGTACATTCATCTTCAACATTTTAAATGCATCTAAATGATGATGTTTTTGAGGCTTGAGTTCCACCACAATTGTGTGTAAGGTGTCTGTTACACAAAAGGCTGGTTTGGCACTTTTTTAGTTCTATTGATTTGGCACATGTCTGCTTGCCACCCAGTCATTTTGTGAAGAAAAGAACAAAACCCAAGCAGCTGGTCCTTTCAGTTACTACTGCAAGCTCTCAGTGGCTTGTAGCTGTTTTGTTTTCTAAACACAGAGAAACAAATATGACAGCATCATTAAAGGACACTGATGGTACTCTTTCTGTTTTGTCCTGGCTCTGCCAATGCTAGCTGTGCGACCAAAGACAAGCGCCATTTTATCAGACCTGAAACACAGCCAAGTAGCTCAGAAGCTGCCGCCTTGGGAAAGTTTGGTTCAGTCGACCTCTCACCCATCCACTGTCCCTTATTCTCTCCCTTTGTTTCAGTCTAATTCGCACATTTTGTTTCCTGAAGAGTGTAAAAATAGGTTACATGTAAGTTTATCAAAGCCTGGAAAGCAGCCATGTTTTTTTTAGCACTTCTGTCACAGACAATGTCAACAAACGAAATTTCAAACAAAAATATCCACATAAAACAAAAAGAAAAGAAATTGTGTGTTGCCTGTGGTGGAAAAAAGGGGTCAGTCGGGGGGGGGAGAGAGAGACAGAGAGAGAGAGAGAGAGAGAGAGAGAGTGGAAAAATACCTGAGGAGAGGTGCACCAGCGCCACTCTCAGAGTGCTTACATAGATCCGTGCAAGGCTAGAAAACACCAGACATCCTCCGAGTAAGTTTGTTACCCTCTCAAACACAAAATCCTCTCACGATCACAACACAAAGCTGCTGGGTGGCTGAGTTGTATCTTGGATCGATAGATGTGCAGTATGTGCAGGCATTTGTAGCAAACGTGGCTGACAGAAACGGAACATTATAAGCTCCACAATAGGGTTTTATTGCAATTATTGCAGGGCTTTTGTACTGAATCGCATTATACTGTATAGATGCTAATGCTATTGTTTCAAATTCTCTAGACACATGCATGAACGTGTGGACTAATGCTTAACAGTCTCGTTCCCCTTTCACCTCTACATGCCCCGATTGTTCCCCTTTCGACTCCCTCCCCAGACATTCCAATAGAAAGGTCTTGCTGATTCTTGGCAAAGCTGTTTGGCAGGGGCGGGGACTGAAAGCAAGCTGAACATGAAAAACAAAGAAAAGGGGACAATTATTTCCATCCACCATTTGCACTCACGTGTCAGTAATGTGGTGCTGCTTTCATTCTGCTTACAATTAGGAGAGTAGTCTCTTATTAGGCTTTGTGGATGAAAAGGGTCAAAAATAAAAAGCAAGAGGCCCTCCGTGGCTCCCCATGCTTCTAACAGGAAGCACCTTTTTGCGTGCATGTATGCGCAAGTCCATGTGTGCAGATAAATGCCTGCTCTCTGTGTAGTACCTGGACTGCAGCTAAATAATAACAAAAAATGCCTAATGATGAGCACAGCAGCAGTGTGTGTGCTCAAAAAGTGACATTAAACAACAGCGACAACACATTGAAGCTGTGATGCCAGCTTGCCAGAGTTGAGGCAGAAATAAGCGAGAGATGAGCTTCTGATAATGAGACTAGCTGCCATCATAGAAATGGGCAGGTAGCCAAGAATTAAATGCCTCTCCTCCCCTTTGAATGAAAGGCAGGGTGACAGAGAGAGAGGGAGAGGGTGGTAGGGAGAGATGGAGGAAAGTCTGGGGGGAGGGGTGGGCACTTGCAGTGGCAGGGGAAAAGAAAGGGAGACGGTGAGGGAGAACAGATGAAGAGAGATGGCGTGACAATAAATGGAATCCTTGGTTTGACTGTGAGACAGAGACTACGCTCGGTTTTCTCTGAGCAAACCGTGGGGTGACATAACACCAGAACTAGAGCAGGAGGGGACGTTTAGTAGTCTTTTGTCCCCAAATAGACCCTCTCCATCTCTCTTTGAGGGGTGCTTTACGCCCACTCGGATCAAAGACGGCGTGTACTTGTTTTTCCGGAAGAGGGGTGGGAAAGAAAGACTGAGGGAATGGTCACAGGAGGATTTAAAAAGCTCATTATTCATGTCTGTTTACCTCTGCTGAGAGAAAAGAAAAAAATGGGAGAGCGAGACCATGGTGACTTCTCTGGTTTCCCTGACAGAGGCTGGATTAATGAAGCCACTAGGGGGTTTTGTGTGTATGTGTGTGTGTGTGTGTGTGTGTGTGTGTGTCAGCTTCAACACATGGGGCGATCCTTACCTCCCCGCCTTCATTAGGGCCAAGTAGTCTTGTGATTATGATTTTAAAACGTATACGATCTTAGTGGTAGTTATTTCTATATATGCTATTGGTACCATGTTTGAAGAAGCACTTCTGTACTTCCATGAAAAGGTACTTGAAAAGTAGAACATTGTTAAAGGAGCAGGATCAGTTGTGTTTTTAGCATCAGTATATGATGCTAAACGATACTTTTAAAATGCTACCAGTGCCTTAACGGTGCCTGACCCAATACTTTTTTACATTTTTGTTCCAGCTTTAATCCACAGACCACTTCTTCGCTATGTTCCACCTCCATACTAAGCATTTAACTTAAATAAGATTTGCTCACAAACCCAAATGCTTTATCTGCAAATCAAAACAGCCTAAATGAAGGGATCTTAACAGCACCCAGCAGAGTGCCTTCTGGCTACATGCTCTGACTGGGTGACCAGCAAACAGCTGTTGGGCAGCAGTTCCCACAGTCTTAGGAGACCCCCCACTCCAGCACCTGCTACTGGGGAGCCTGTCTGGAAGGCGGCTGGCTGCTCAGGACTACTTAATGGTCCCCAGTCAGCTGGAGAGACGGGGATGGTGCGACAGAGGGAGGGAGGAACAGGGGGGTTCTCTGTCTGGGGTCTGGGACAATTAAATGGGGTTTGGAGAGCAGAGGTTATGTGGGAGTGGTGTGAATGCCCTTGACGTTTGAGGGTGTAGCCTTTCAGACTTTGTGGATGGGGCTAGTGTGTGTTGATAGCCTGCTGGAATGTTATAAATCACACATACTTAAATCTAATAAGGTTTCGAAATGAAATCAGGTGGATTTTTCTGAAGCAAATGTGAGGAAAGTAAACAAAAATGGGTCAAAAACAATGCATTAACCACTCTAGGTTATCTTCTCAATAATACTGCATACTGCTGGCTTATAAACCAACATCCCTTTATGTGTGTGTGTCTGTGTCTGTGTGTGCGCACATGTGTACGCGCATGTGTGTACCCCTTTAAACTCTAGCCAGCTGGCCTGCAAGGCAGACACAGATCTAAGAGGACACAACTAGGTCAGACTAGTTTGTTCTTACTGCTGCACAGCCACTACATCTATGCACATGTGTTTGTGTTTGCATGTGCACACAAGTGAAAAAAGTGTGTGGGGCAACATCATCACATCCCTTTGGGCCACAGTAACCTCACTAGCGAGGTCAGAAGAACGTGTCCTCAAAACTGAGTTCATGCCTTCCTTACAGTTACACCGAGGAAGAAAACTTTGTGTCTGTACTTGCTGGCGGGCACATAAAATTATACATGAACGTGACCGGATACTGCAATTATTATTAAAGTTCAACAAATTTAGATTCAGAATAAGCTGTAACTGACTCTCTTACCTACTGTAATGATGTACACAATGTGTGACTTGATGATTAACTTAATTAATCCATGTACTTTGTTTACATGGTTGGGCAAGTTTAAAACACAGAATTGCAAATGTGTTGTGTAGCAAAAATGGAAATCATGCATAAATAAGATGTTCTGTTGGAACTCTATTTCCATTTCAGATCCTTCGTATTGCTACGAACACAACCACTGCAGCCGGGATCGGCACTTTCAAGAGAGTTCTATTTGTGTAAATCTTACATTGATTCTCAAGCTTTTCCACTACAAAAGTAGGAGTGTTTGGGTAAATAAAGCAGAAGCTTGGGCTTAAATCTCCAAGTGGAGGGTAGTAAGTTTAACTGCAATGTCCACTCTCTAAATTATGTATCCCACAATCACTGCAACAACAGGGTCAATAGCTTGAGGCTATTAGCTGAGCAGACAGGATAGAACAGGCTGTGAAGGAGAAGCCCTCGGGACAAGAACGAGAGGAGAACGGGGTGGAAACCAAGCCGATGGCTACTATGCCACAGGCTGTGTTGTACTGAGAGACCCCTGGGAAAACCAGGGCGAGGTAAAGGCCAAACAGGACAACAACCGCTGGACTAGGACAATAATAAGGACATTATAGGTTAATACACTCAACCACGCTGAGCTTAGCTTGTCTGAAGCCAAAAGGAGAAATATATTCTTCTAAATCTAAAGGCTTAGAGGTGTTGCTTCTCTTGAGTGAGTTAAGCCTGCAGCCAAAATTACATCTGGGCCCACAGCTGAGGAAACCCTGCTCTGAACAGCTGAGCTCAGAGAATAAATATCATAAAAGAGAGTCTCAGCTTCTGAACTGATACAAATAGAAAAAAATACAAACAAAGCAAGTATAAGTGTTTAAATAGTGATAGTAAAATGCTGTAAGAAATCATACTAATGTAAAATAGTTTTCATTAAAGGATATGATCTGTATTTTTTGACCCGGACCCTATTTTCCCATGTTTTCATGTTGAAGGGGCTAGTGGGAACAACAGTTTATGAAATCAGTCCAGTATTGAGCGAGGGGGCTGCACACTGCTGCAGGCTGTAATGGAACCATTTCAGACATGTTTGCACCTTTTTGTTAAAGAGTAAGATAGTTTTTGTTGAACCAGAAAAAGTCCCGAAATTGCTATCGCCAATCCCACCAGACTCCGTTTCAATAAACAGTAATGTTATCATCATAAAGCACACTTAACTCAACGTCATCAACTCCAGTTTGGTTAAAATAAAACCTTGATTCAACCATTTAGATGAGAAATATGCTGGCTCTACACATGCTAAGATTACTGTTTATATAAACGGAGTCTGGTGGGTTTGGCTACAGCGATTTCAGGCTGTTTCTGGTTACACAAGAAGGACCTTACTCTTTAGCAAAAAGGTCTATCTCTGTAGGGAAGCTCTCCATAATTTGTCACACACTTAGAAATATTACCTGACACAGAAACATGGAAAAAATGGGTGCAGGTTGGAAATGACCAAACTTAATCTTTTAATGGACTAGTAAATAAGGCACAACTTGCAAACAAACAGGCACATACTGACACACTTCTGTTTGATGCTGTGATTAGTGGCATAAGCCCAAGTCCCAGAACAACGGCGACTAAGCAGAGCATTCAACTACCAGTTGCCTCTGTGATGCAGAAGGCTGTAGTTTGCTCACTAGCTAGCCTTGCACCACACAGCTGCTGCAGATTTGTTTACTGAGTGCCTGGTGTTGTCCCAGCAAATGTTGAGTCAGTAATGAAAGGCAGCACAGAGCAGCAAAGGAGCATTGATGAAAAGGAAGAAAGAGACTGAGAGAAGAGAAACTCAACAAAGATGCAAGAAGAAACTCAAGCGAGCTCCTGCTAACCTGAACATGAAAACACTGCATGGCATGCTACGCAGATATCCTTGCATCTATGTATGAGTTTTGTGCAAGAGGATGTGAGGTGTACATTACTAAGCAGATGGTTGTGATAGCTTTACAGGGGAAAAAAAACCTTTAGATGAACGCACGCACAAAAATAATGATGACATTAAAAAAAAATCTTAAGTGTGCATGCAAAAGAAACACTGTGGCGTCCATAAACAGAGAGAAAATCTGCCGTAACAATGATATAAATAAATCATGAACATCCTCTATCACCACATTACTTGCATACAAATACACACAAGCTGCAGCACAATGAGCACCTTAAGGCAGGTTCAGTATTAGTGATCTTAGGGGCCACCGGTGAGTTCATTAAAAGATTACCGCTGGCTACAGAGGTCTAAGACTGTGAGTGTGTGCGTGCGTGTGTGTGTGTGTGCGTGTGTGTGTGGTCCTGTGAGTCGAGCAAAAGAGCATGCAGAGGCTTTAACGACCAAACAACGTTCTTCTGACTTAGACTAACTAGACATCTCAACAAGATTTTCAGAGGCTTTGAAAAAAAGTTGGTGTTATTGTTGAGAGTGTCATAAACACTGGGATCAAGACTTGCACACTCTTACAGCACACACCTACTTTGAAACAAACATACAGCTATCAGAATCCTTTCAACTGAAAAACAGCTTCATATTAAATTCTAATCTGGCTTTAAATTAGTCAGCCTACCCTCATAATATAGGAGTCATAACTCGTCATTATTCTACACTGACAGGAAGTGAGGGTGTGCCGTTAAACTACAATTATAATCATCATAATTTATTATGCTCACAATGCAGTAAATCTGTCAATGCTGCTTTACATACTGCTGTATCTGTGCCAAGGCAAAGTGAATGTTAACTCTGAAATAAAGCGTAATGTAGGATACTAAAATACAGTTTATATTCACTACATGACACATTTATCTCACAAAATATGGGAAAATCTAAATGAGAGAAATAACGGTTGAAGCACAATATTAAAGCTCTACGAGTGAAATGTCACTAAACATGCAGCCAAAATACAGCCGACACGCACAAAAATTAAAAAAAACAATATCAGACTGAAGAAAGGTTAAAGAGTGAAACAATTTGCACACCGCCACCACAAAAGCGTTAACATAAAAAGAAATCTATTCCAGGGCATTTTTGTTTTTTACTGTATTGACACAAACCTGGGTGGCGTTTGCTCGCAGTGGACGTGGCAGAGTTTGGGGAAGTGCTGCTGGTAGTCGTAGAAGAAGAAGAGTAAGATGATGAGGGCGAAGAGGAGGAGGAAGAGGAGGAGGAGAGGGTGAGAGCGCTGAGGGCTCCTGCAGGCAGTGGCTGGCCTCTCTTCAGTAGCTGCTTGTGCTCCTGCTGGCGGAAGCGCGGGGGCACCTCTCTGGGCGGGTAGCGAGCACTGGCAGAGGACAACTGGCACTGCTGCTGAGGGGGAGTCTGAGTCGGGAGTTGGCTACTGGAGGAGGCGCGCTTGCCATTGCCAGAAGAGGAGGAGGAGGAGGAGAGGGGCAGCGTAGGGCTGGCGGGGTGGAGGTGGTGGGGTGGGCCGGGACTGGGCTTAGTGGGAGCAGGCTCTGGCACTGGATGGATACAAACCACAGGCACACGAGCATACACACACAGAAAGACACATGCAGGTAGCAAGGTATTAATGTCTGGGTTCACTCACTATTAGCGCTTTATATCACATAAATTATAGCTAGATGGGAGGTGCTGACAATTGACAAGAAAAAAAAAGAGTGAAAAATTTGCAGGTAGAGTAAACCCTGTCATTGAAATGTCTATCAGCCTCTTAACAGTTAGGTTTTTCCTCAGTGTTGCCCAGTTTTATCATTCTCTCAGTGCTACAATAAAACAGGGACAATAAAACATGTATGGAAGTCAAGTATCCCAAGATAATGACAAAGTATTTCAAAGTAAGTTATTACAATTTCAAAATAATGAATTAGTATCTCAAAATAATTAATTTGTTTCTTAAGATAATGATTGAGTTCCTTCAAAATAATGTTATAATATCTCAAAATGATTAATTTGATTCTAAAAATAAAGACTTAGTATCTAAAAATTGGTATCTCAGAATAATGACTTGCCATCTCAAAATAATAGATAAGTATCTCAAAATAATTAATTAGTTTCCGGAAATAATGACTCAGTATCTCGAAATAAGAAACTTTCTTGAAATAATGACTGTGCGTCTCAAAATGACTAAGTATTTCAAAAAAATGACTTAATATCTCAAAATATGAGCTGGTGTCTCAAAAATAATGAGTTAGCATCTGAAAAAAAACTCAAATGACTAAGCAGCTAAAAACATTAAGAAACGTTCTCAAAACAATGACTTAGTATTGTTTCTCATTATTTTGAGATTTTTAGTCATTATTTTGAGATAAGTTGTCATTATTTTGAGAAAGTTCCTCAAAATTTCAAGATATTAACATATTTTTTCTGAGAAACTAAGTCATTATTTTGAGAAAGTTTCTCAGTATAATAACTTCACATGGTCTCTTTTTTTTATCATACTGGCATTAATGGGCTTCCATATATATATAAACCGCATGTGTAGCAAAAGCACATAAAAACAGTCATCTTATCAAGTTATATTCAAGCAGCATGTGATGTACTGATTCTTTTGAGAAATATTTTTAAGAAATGAGCTGCAGGCATGTGTTGCTTTAAACACGTCTGTGCCATCTCTCATTTTGTGTACATGTATGTACAGTTCTCAGCAAGTGTTAATAATTCAATCTGTTGCGCTGTATGTTGGTGCGGCCTGTCCCTTTAAGTTAACTGCCTCATGCAGCCTTTTGTTGAACATATGTTACCGGCCCAGACGCACTCGCTGAAAAGGTCATATTTTTTCTGCTGACTGAACACACACACACACACACACACACAGACAGACATATCCTTTCCTCTTCATTACACTCTCTTCTCTTACCCCCTACACACACACACAAACACACACACACACACACACACACACACACACACACACACACACACACACACACAAACACACACACACACACACACACACACACACACACACACACACACACACACACACACACACACACACACCTTTCCCTGCTGCTTTGGCCTCAGCCTGACCCTTTCCCTGCTGGTTGCAGTGACCAGCCAGCCATCTAATTGAGCGTTAGCCTGAAAGGTGTTATTATTAGCCGAGCCTGGACAGCTAGCAACCAAACAGATTGGCTTGACTTAAGTTTTCTCTCTGCGGTGCTGCAGAGCTAAAAAAGCCTGTCCGACCTATACACTGAATAATTCTTACAGCGGAAGCTGCAGAGGATGTTGGTGTGAGGCTGTGGCTGCTTGCACCTATGAGAAGCTGAATCTGATCTGATATGGCACTAATCTACCTGAGAGTTGCCTGCTGCTCAAAAACAGCTGCTTTCATAATGGATGCCAATTGCTAGTGACCTACGAGCTGCTGTGAGTTACAGTTTCTCGGTCCGTGGGTAAATGCATGATAAATAGTGTTGATGATGTTGTTTTCTATAGTCCCTAGACAAATATAGCTGCTCTGCACAACAGCTGAGACTGCTTTCACTCAAGGGAGGAGAGAGAGAGAGACGAAAAAGACAGGTTGTGTGAGAGTGTTTGGAGGGAAGGGGATGAAATAGTGGGGAAAACTGATGGCATAGAAATAATTTGTGAATTAAAGCTTCTCTCAGGCCAGTGTGAGAACTATTCCTGCTGGCAATTAACCGCACAGTGACACGCACACACACAGGCCAAAGCGCCACTCTGGAAGTAAATTCAGAGAGCAGAGGTATTCACTGTGCCTGCCAAGAGCTTGTCTAAAAGCTAAAAACAGAGGCCGTCTCAGTGAGCATGACACTAATCCAGATGGCTGCCTACCTGCTGACACACACAAACAGCACAGATATGCAGGGAACTGGAATTTGCAGCAACACAGACAAATCCAAAACACCTCTACATGAACTACGGTGCACATACAGAGAAGTATTTGAAAGCAAAACTTTGTTTTCCGTCTTTTTTCTATGGATGCCCTTTACACAAACACATGTGCTTCTACATGTTTCTGGAAAACATAAAGATGCAATGCACTCATATGCTAAAAAAGACACTTTCACAGTTGTTCGCAGGGCTTCAACCGATGAGATTTTAGTCAAACACACATGCAGAGAGGGGGAAGGAGACAGAGAGAGAGAGCCTGCCCCCCCTCCAGCAGTATCTGGCTGTTGGCTTGGAACTGCAGCTGGTGACGCACATCTCTGATTAAATTCATCCCGGCCCGCCTGACGCTGCCTCGACCAATCAGGCAGCAGGACGGAGAATACACGCTGCCCTGCCCCCTTTCCTCTCTGTCCTCTCCACTCCAATTGTCCCCCCTCCCTCCTCCATCTTTCCATCGACGGGTTGCTCCATAACACCACCGCTCTCACTCTCTCCGTCTCTTCTTCCCTGCGTCTACCTGTCTCTCTCAGCCTGGTGTTCTCTGCTCACTATGTTATTCGCCCTCTGGGCCTTTATCCATCTTGATCCCTCATCTCTTGTGTTTCTGTCTCTTTTCTCCGCTGTCTTGTTTCTGTCTCCTTACCCTGCCATTTCCCTGTTTCCAGTGCTCCATCTCCCCCACACTAAATCTCTCCCTTACAACCAACCACTCTCTCTGTGCTTTCTTTTCCATTTCTTTCATCTCTTCCAGCTCCAACCAATTTTTCTACCTACTGCACATTTTGTGCCACCCCCCTCCACTCCAAGTTCCCCCTCCTCTCTTTTTCTTTTCCCCTGCCATAAGGTGATACTAGAAGGTAGAACTTTTTTAAGAAATCCAGTAACCTGGTGAAGAACTCAGAAAGTTTAAACTAAGTTCTAGTTTTGGATCCAGGTCATACTTTCCTGTGGCCCCAGGAACCAACAGAGATGCAGTTTGCACCATTTGGTGTTGTTCACTGCTCAAACCTGCAAAATGTGTTTGGGATGAACAGAGATCTTCCCAGGGATGTATTGGGGACAAAAAGACGCAATATACTTAGTATCAGTGAGTCAGGGGGTGCACACTATACTTTCCTCTGATAAAGCCACATTGTGAACAACAAATTCCTGTTAACATTGGCGGAAGAGAGCTAGTTAACATTGGCTTTTAGCAGCTGATGGCCACAACCAACCGCAAACAGAGGTTGTACTGAGTTACATTATGATGCGTTCATGCTCTACTCGGTAAAAATGAGTGCTGGGCGAAGGTATATTATAGCATTATTGTAATGTGCTCCAGTGTTACCTTGGAAAATCTAGTTTTTGGCAATAAACTTTAATATTGCTTAAAGGAGAAATTTGTTACTGTTTTTACAGGCATATAAAATAGATAGAAAGGGAATTGTGATCAATTATACACAGTTTTGAAGTAATTTCTTAAAAATGTTTCATGTGGAAGATGGTTATGTCTAATGTTGCTTTAAAAATGTCTTGATTGAACTTGTGATTATTTTAAGAGTGTAATGAAGAGCTGAATGATTTTAACATATTTCAAAACAGTTAATGTAATAAAGTCCCGACTAGTTGACAAGCAAGCAACAAAAGTGAAAGCTGACTGTATTTACAGTTTGTTTTTGGTGTGGTTTTCTATAAGAGCAGAAAATTAACCACAAAAACATTTAGCAGCTGGCCTATTTCAAACATGAGTGTTTTGGCTTTCTGCCTCTTTTGATCCCCTCCACTTTTGCACATCTCCTTTCTGACTAACAACACAGCCACACAACAGCTTGCTGCCAAACAAAGGGATTCCTTTCTTAATCTGCTATCTGTCTAATCTGCCAAATCTTTGAAATTCATACACATAAAACATGCTAAAGAAACTGCCAGAGCTCCAAATATTTAGTCTTAGTTTCCTGAACAATTTGGTCAAAAAGACAAATGAGGATGTTACTCAGTCAGCTTACTGTTTATTTCTGCTGCTTGTCTGGTACAAGAAGCAGATGAACCACACAAGTCCATATACGTGTGCCTCACACACACCCTGCTTCATTCAGCCTGTGTTTGCGTTGTTGTAGCAACAAGGGTGTATCTATGCTGCAACTCCTGCATGTGGCAGATGACCACATCTGATTTCTCATGAACTAGCAATGTCATATTTCTCTAAAACAATCATGACACATTTAAAACCATTGTCACAAGCCTGTTAAATCATTCTATGCTCACACAAAAAAAGTCATTTTTCAAGAAAAGTGCTGCTATAACACTATTCCACTGGGTAATGTGTAACCATCTATGGTATAATCTGTATTTAACAAGTGCATCAATGAGAATTAATGTTCTCCTGAGAGGGAACGGGTGTGTATGCGGACATACACACACAGATGAGACGGCATAAATGGCCTTCTGAATGTTTTAGAGCTGAGATGAACAGTATGTGAGAGGGACACAGCTCCCCTCTTCCCTGAATACACATAAATACTTTATCTGACACCCGTCTTTCATTTTGAGGAGGAGAGATCTTTTCTTAATCTATGATAGATGGGTTAAGTGCTTTTAGAGAGGTGGGGGCTATAGAAAATTATACTACCAAAAAATGGGAAATTCCTTAGATGAGTGTGTCTGTAAAAGATTAAATGAGAGTGAAGGGCATGCTGGTTATGCTCACTGCCGATGAAAGGCAATGAAATCCACACAGGAAATGAGTGACGTTGCAGGCCTATTGCATCTGAACTCAACTGGATGACTAACAGCTTTGCAGAAAACAAAAAAACTGGAGGAGTGAAGTCATTTTTTGAGACTGGGAACTTAATTAAAAATTCACACTGTGAACTATGATTGTTAATTAGTTCATTTTTTATTTGCGTGAACCTAACTTTCAACTAGCTCTGGTGAAGTGTGAGCATGCACAACACTGTCAGTGATTATCTGACCACAAAACTGATGACGAGGCAGAAAACATCTTTCGACTATGAGCTACATGTCTAACCAGATTAGACAGTGACAACTTCTGGCTATCATTTTGGTGAGAAACCAATATATGTTGCAAAAACAGATATAGAGAGGTAAATAGAGAACCATTTAAGTTACAATGGTGTGTTGCAGAAACCAAATGTAGACTTTAATGTGGTGGTGGCCTCAGTACCTCTAATTGAAGCCGAAAAGGAGAGCCAATTAAATTAGCATTTGTATCAAGTGCACTGTAAATTCCATTAAACCCTCCAGCTGAGGCGCTCTCTGCAACCTTGCGTCAAACTTTTAATTACAGCCCTTCTTCACACTAAATGGTTAATTACACACAATGAGAGAGAGCGAGAGAAAGAGAAACTGCGTAAGAACAGAGAACAAGTGAGCATAGATGAAAGGGGTGAAATAAGCATACACAGCAGACGGAAATGCATAAAGGAATCAGATATAGAGCTGAAAATCCATGAACAAGGCATAATGGGCAAGAAGGTAGGGGATCTGTTATTGTAAAGAGCAATTGTGATTGGTTCCCTGAGCTGAGTGCCAGGCAGCGCAGGTTCCCACATCTCTTCTGTCTATTGTCTGCAGAGCCACTTTATTATGCAGCCATGTTTACAGAAGGGGGAGGGCTGGACACAACACACAGGCCTGTATGCCCTGCACAATGGTGCGTTTCTTAATCCAATAAGAGCTCAGAGGTAGGGAAGGGAGGGGAAATGCAGGATGTTTTAAAGTGGGCTTACATTTGTGTACAATAATTGTACACATGCTGCTTTTATCCAAGTAGTTTGATGCACATGTGCATGAATGCATGTCTTGTAGCTCATGAAAACAAGCTAAAGAAAAGCTGCATGCCTTAGTAAAAATAGTAAGACATGGTCTGTTTGGTTTTGTCCAAGAAATCAGATCAAAACAATATGGAGGTAGAAGAACAAATAGATGATGAGTCTGACGAGTGCATGAAGTGCACACACTGAAAGCAATTGGAGTTTGGACTGAGTTCATGACCTCTCTCTATTTCACACCTCTCATTTCCTTCTGCAAATCGCCTGTCGTAGCAGATTCCAGCTCCTTACTTATTTCAACAGCAATATAACTGCTTACCCTGATATGACAGCAGTCACGACTCAATATTTTTGGTCTACAATCCACAAAATGGGAAATGTTTTCTCTTTTACAATGACATTTGTTTTTTTTTTTGACTCGATAACCAAGAGGACCTTTGAGTCACAAAATGTATGTGCGTTTGTTTATGCACACAAGAGAGGGTCAAGTGGGTGTGTCTCTATGAGGTTCCATCTGTCAGTATAAGTAGAGGAAAAAAAGACCCTCACTCACGAACAAAATAAAAGGCAAAATTTCTCACCCCTCACCCTTCCTATAACGGGCCGTTGCTATAGGGACTGACAGTTGCCTAACGGACCTCTATTTGCCTCTTGTGACCCCCGGTGCTTCCTGTGACCTCTTCCCATCCCATGCCTCTTCCACCCTCTCTCTCTAATTAGTGCCCCCACCCCCCATCTCAATGCCAAGTGCCCCTCTCTCTGTCAAGTCTTGGTTGTTCATCTCAGCTGTTCCTCTCTGGTCTGTTAAAGATTATGACTGAGTTACTCCAAGAACCCCCTTTTTACCTTTTAGCTCTAATATTAATAAACTTGCTCTCTGGGTAAGGAGCATTAAGAGGATCATACTACACCTCCATCCGAGGTCAGTGCCTCAGGGCAACAACTGCCTGAGGAAAGATGTCTTTGGGATTACTGAGATATGTAGCATGATGCATGGAATCTCAAACATTTTAAAGCTGACACCCAAATCAAAGACGGTGGTCTCCACCAGTCAGAGCCCCAGGGTTAGTAGAGCATAGGGAATACAGCGGGCAAACGGAGAAGCACTCATTTGCAGTCTCAATGTGCTATATTCCTCATATGAAGGTCTTATATAATATGAATAATATTCCAAGGCATTATGACCATGCACTACATTTAATTAACAAGACAATCTCATCAAGTCAAATTCGACTGGTAAAATAATGCGGCGTCAGTGACAGTAATCTGAGGGAAGAGCAAGAGGACCTCAAACTGTCAGTCTCTGAACCTGAAACCCTTCTCCCACCCCAAATTTGCACATATATGCAGGTTTTTAAAACACTTTACAACCAAATTAAAAAAGCGGATATACTCCTTTCCCATTGGCAGTAAATGAGTATGCCTTTCTGTTTTGTTTTGGTTTTTTTTTTTGCTTTTTTTGGTGTGTCATGTTCAAAGTCGCGCAGGAAAACAGGTTTAGTTAATAGCAGAAAGCAGCATGGAGGCCAGCGAAAATATTATGGTGGTTTCTGTTACATTTAGTCTTTCCTTCAAACTCTTTCCCTGCTAAAGATATAGCCACATGTTAGTGGTTTTTGTCCTGTGGGAAAGGGACTATACTGTGTAATTAGCTATTTTCTCAAAGAACTGTGTGCAATGTTTGGAGAATCAGGCCAGACATTGTTCTGAGTTTCTCTTTCACATATGTTGCACACAACAGGAGATTGTCTGTGTCACAAGTGTTTTGAAAGTACTCCATTTGGTTAAAGTAAGGGGTTGCGCCTGGGGAGAGCATGCAGGAGGCAAGCATGACATAACACGGATTATGCAGCGCTCATGTTGCCAGGAAGTAATAGGGTGATAAACAACAAAGTCTCTTGCTGTTCCTTAAATTTGTCTGTTGATGTCAGCTTCGGCTCTTACTGTCAAAAGTTGGTTATCTCTCCAGTTAGACATTTTTGTTGCAGTTTTCATGTAAATGAACACTGTTCTTTACCATCAGATGTTTGTTTGCTTCCGGTTATGTGCAGACCTCATTATAGAAAAGTCATCAACACGCCCACTCGCTTGCTGTGAATTCTCCGGCAATGACCTGTTCCACTCACACATGGGCTCAATCAGACATTACAAGGACGTTGTATTAGGATGCTTGCACAATTAAGTCTGTTTAATGTCCAATTGAACTGATCCAGACATTTGCCTTCTCAAATCCACCTCCTCCAGGTAATGACAAGATAATTTCAGGTTTGCTGTACACGTGTGAAAGAGGCTTATAACACTTTGGCCTCAAAGAACTGTCATTCATACCAGCTGAGCTGCATCCTATTAATCTGCCTGATATTCGACATGAAGCAGCTCACTGTTGGGGGAGGGAGAAGGTGATGGGGGGAGGGGCAAGAGGCACCGAAAGGGCTCTCTTGTCAGCAGCTTGTGAGTGATCATACAACATGAATACACAGAGAAGAGAGCATTGTTTGAGTTTGTGCGCCCCTCTTGTTTCCTCTCTCTCTGCCCCCCTGTCTCTCACTCCATCCCTCACTCTCCTCCTGCACTTGACATGCACGCAGTGCGAGCACACGGGGGGGTAGAGGAAAAACAATTATGCTTGGCAGTCATAAATCCACAGGATGTAATTCACAAGCTATTCGCTATTAATTCATTGAGTGTTTATAAATGTGGTTAACAGAAGAGAAAAGCAGCCCGAATGCTAAAGTAAATTAGCCTCTAATTAGATTGCGATTCATGAAATTCCCTTTCAAAAGTGTTGACTCAATTAATAGCATGTGAAATTGCAAATTAATGCAATGCAGAATTATACGACGCACTTGTGTTTATGTGCGCCTCTTGCCACTTTGAAAAACATAATGCTGTTATCACCGTGGTGACACCGTGTAAATATGTTTTCTCCTCAGATGCGGTCGCCCGGGCCGAAGCATATCGCGGGTGAAATGAAAACAGGTGGAAGAAACAGCGTGGGTACAGAGGAAAGTGAGGGACGAGTCGGCGACAGGCATTACATTTGTTCTCTAACCTTTCGCCAGTGAAAAGTGCGCGAGCAGCAAAAATGGAGATTGCAGATTTTCTGATTATCGGGGTGTGGGAATGCAACAGACACAGTGTGGTATTACTGTGGCTTTCTGTGCCGCTGTGAAGCCACCTGTTTCATGAATTGCAGTTGTGTAACTTCCTGCTAACTTCAATAATGTGTGTGTGTGCGTGCGTGCGTGCGCGTGCGTGAATAATAAAAGCCGCCATAGCTAGTATATTACTTCCTTTGCTGCTTTGCAATTCCACAATGTAAGCATTTGCTTCAGTCATTTAAAGGCTCCGAGTCGCTGTGAAGAGGGATGTGCATGTCTTTTACTATGACTGTGGGCATCTAGAAACACAAATCTGTAGGTTGACAGATACTCGCTTTCCAGATACATGTCACGCAGTCCTGTGTGTGTGTGCGTGTGTCTTGGCATGTGCATGTTTTTGTCAAGTATGTGCAGCAGTCAAACTGAGTGATTGTGATTGCAGCAGTGGCAGAGATTGTGATGAAGCTGCGTGTGTGCTGGGGGTAAATAATCAGCATCCCTCTGAAGTAATGGGGACTGCAAGGGAGGGTGGCTGGGTAGGTGGGTGGGAGGGGATGGGAGGGGCCTAGCATCAGAGGTCCAGCCTGTGTGTGGGGGGTGGAGGTGGGCCCGGGCAGTGGGACACTGCCTCCTGGAGCCCTGCGTACGGTGAAGCTCCATGCCTAATGGGGGGCAGAGAAGTTAATTCCACTGCGCCGAAGCTTTATCTCATTTTCATACATATGAACGCGCCGGGCCGAGATCGATTACCGCAAACAAATTGAAATGCCTGGGACCGAGGAGGCCTGCAGAGAGGAAAGAAGAAAAAGGCATTGCGGGTGGGGGAGGTGGTGTGTATGTGTCTATGAATTTCTGAGAGTGTATAAGGATGGCAGAATTCACTGATATGGATGGAAAGACACAAATCACTACCGCATACTGATTTTCTCCCCGCCTGCATATACACACACCTCTATTATTTAGAGTCACGCTTGAAAACTCAACTCATTCCAGTTGATGCCACCTTCCTTTTAAGACATATTGCAGATGGGAGGTTATAAGCAAACTCAGAGGTCCTGATGGCTCACTGAACGATTAGTCTTCAAACAGGCCCTCTTTCCCGTACTTTCTTTATCTCTCTGTCTGCATGAGCACCCACTACACACACACACACAATCAGCTTCTCATTCTGTGTCCCTTTCTCTCTCTATCTCTCATTAAGCATACCATAAAACAAATGTCCATGTCATTAGTCCCCTTCTCTATTAGCACCGTCATTGACTCCCGACGGTCATTTTTGGCACTCGTCGAAAGTGCTCACTGCTTCATTACTTTCTTCCCTCCCTTTCCTTTCCTTCCTGCCTTTATCTGGCCCCACAACGCCCTGTTACACTTCCTCTGTCTTAGATTTCCTTTCCTCCTCCCTCCCTCTATGCTCTTAGCTTCTCCTTTCCCTGCCCATGGCCTCTCTCACAGGCAGAGTTTTCAATATTTCCTTTCTGACTCTCAGCATTTCCTGTCAGTAACACTTGATACAGCCCACATACGCACCTCATACACTGTAGTCAGAAAGTATTAAGGCTGGGATATGCTTCTCATTGTTTTGGCTCTAATCCGGCACATTGGATTTGAAATGAAACAATGAGCACAGAGGCCCACTGATCATAAACAAATACCCACAGTTTCCCACAGAATGATAGTGTATGTGTGGTGGTAGCTGATGACAAGGGGGGGGGTCAATGGGTCCCAAGACAAGGAAAAATTATATCTGTATCGTACTGTTTCTCTGAACTCTTTCTCAGTAGCAGTTTGTGAGTTCGGGGGGTAGATAACTGATCGGATCAGATCAATGTATCTGAGGAGCACCTGGTGATAGTAAGTGCAAACTTTCAGAGCAAGCAGAATGAATAGATTAGTTTGACTTTCAATGCACATGACAATGCTGCTCCATCTGTGCCAAGAGTGTGTTCTGTGGTCCGAGAGTGTGGTGCGATGAATAACCAAACGGTATGTATAGGCAAAACCTTATGAGAAGTTTGAAATTAGGAAATCTATTTGTGGCGGCAGATGTTTTCAGCATGGCGGGGTGTCACAAATAAATGACTGTGTGGGAAACCCTGAATACGAAAACCAGTAAGGTTTTCTATAGCCAAACTATGAAATAACCTCCACACAAATAAAAGCCCTCTAAAATTAGCAATAAAGTGTCTGTGTGTGTTTTTTTTTTTCAATTCAAATCCAACTTGTTGTAGTGCAGAGCCAAGACAAAGAAATACTACTGTTTTAATACTGAACATTAAAATGTATATGAGGACAAATATACAGAGACATACAAACTACTGCATGAAGAGGCCCCAGCTCTGACTGTCTGACATTTATTGTTGCCCCCATAATCCTTTGGGGCATGTGAAATGCCACCATCTGACAACCACAAACCTCTTCTCGCCACAAAAAAACTCTTCAGCCATTTCTTTTGGTCAATAGTCTAGGTGGACAAACAAAAAGCGGAACTCAACTCTGCCTCATCACCACTACTAACATACCATCGGGCAAGGCATTTAAACCCCAACTGCTTGAGTAAAGCTGTTCAGCTGCGAACAGATAAGACTGTAGTTGTAAAAGACAGCTTCCAGGTGTGAATGTAAACTATGTGAGTGTAAGCCAGGTGTTCCAGGAAAGAAGCATTCATGCTCAGCAAATCTGCCCTGTTTAAATATATTTTTTTTAAACAGACACTGCACACTGTATAATATGCTCATACTCTCCTAAAGTTCTATGGTGCTCTCTAAATACTAATTGTGACAAGGACCCAATGTCACGGTACTGTACTGTATATATAGAAAGAGATACATAATAAAACTTGGAGAGGTCTGAATTTTTTTTCTCTGAGAAAATAATTTCCATCTTAATCACTCAAGCACAAGAACAGTGGCATTAAATGTGTATTCAAATTAGAAGCAGCTCGCTTTGTTAGGAGGCTTTACAACTCGGATAATAGGCCAAGCTCACAGTCAGGGTAGTGAAACACAGGGAGGGCAATTAAATAGAGAGGTCACAGTCCAAGGCAAGCTGCGGTGACCTTTGTTAAAGCCCAACAGTTAGACCCAGATGGCCAAGCTGCTGCTCATACTGCAGGAGGAACACCACGCGTGCTAACAGACACACTAGGAGGATTTACAATCCTGTACAAAATGTGTGATAAATACTACTGACCATGAACATTCATGTCAAATTTTTTGCTAATGATCTTGCTCACTCTCTCAAACAGTCATTCATCATTATCATCATCATCATCAAATGTATCATTGTGTATTTCTTAAGAGAGATCATGTGTATAACCCTTTCCTTGTTTTTAAGTAACTGAGAGCAGCAGAGGCAACTCTCAGCATTTTGTAAACATTTCAAAAGAAAATTTTCACAGCAGTGTCCTCCTCAGATCTATTTTAACATCTTACGAGAACACCAGGGGCATGTGAGGACGCTGTTCTTTCACTCTCTCTGCATTTCTGCTGGACTCCATGCTCTTCTTTTATTCCTCTCTCCTCCTCTCTCTGTTTTCCTCCCTTACCCCCCCCATCACTCTGCCCACACCACACTCAGTGTGCTGCTGTCTGGGTGCCCTCACGCTCCACTGCCTGCTGCTGCGGGCGCACTGGGCGTCACTGTGCATCACTCTGCGTTAGACTCTACTGTATTTGCTCTGCTGTGTGTGTGCATTTGTGTGTGAGAGTCAAACGGCACAATTGTGCATGCATGTGCAAAATGTGTGTCCATCTGTGTATTAGAATGCTAAATGCTATGTGTGTGTAACGCGTGAATAATGTGTGTGAGTCTGTGTGTGTGTGTGTGCCTTTAAGGGTCGGTGTGTGTTAATCAGAGCTGATTAAAGGGGACCTATTTTAAAAGGGACCTATTATGCTCATTTTCAGGTTCATACTTGTATTTTGTGTTTCTACTAGAACATGTTTACATGCTTTAACGTAAAAAAAAAAACAACATCACTATTTTCCTCATACTGACCGTGCTGAAAAACCTGTAAACACCCTCTGTTTAAAAAATGCTCCATTTTAGTGCTTGTCTTTCTGGTATTGCACATCTTTCCGTCTTTACGCTGTCATTTCAGCCAGAGAAAAACAGACGGAACAGAGAATAACAACACTTTTTACCATGAAAAATTTCCAATAAAAGCTTATAAACACATCTGGACATGCCTAAGCAGGAGTATGATCCAGAATTGTGGAGAAATTAAACACACTGGCAACCATGATTACGTTTCCTTGCAGTTAGCATGTAGCAAAATGCTCGTCAGCAGTATACTTGCAGCTGGAAAATGACTGTGCATAGTGACACTTTCTGCGATTTAAGGTCCAATAAAATCTTTTAAATATAACTGTACATGTTTCAGCACGAATATAATCTGGGAGACACAGTAAAGCATAATAAGTCCCCTTTAATATTTATCAGTGGTTAGAATGTGGTTTTACAGAATGAGGTAGATAAGAGGGTGTAGTTCACTTGATTATGACACTCACCTTTGGGTTTCTGATCAGCAGCCTGCAGAGAAAGGACAAGAAATGGATTAAGGAACTTAATAGTGAGGCTGATGTTTAATAATCATTTATAACTGTAAATAAATCAAGAGCGTTATGACAAAACATAGACTTTATTCAAGAGAAAAGGTGTTTGTATTACTTGGTAAAGTCATCCAATCTATTAAACCATTCAGTAATTTTTTCTGTTGAATGGCAGCAGGCATTAAACAGAAGTAGTCAGTTGTCAGTTGAAGTAGTCAGTTTGCTGCATTCAAATCTGCCAAAGCTATTGATTTGATTAGAAAAACCCATCCTCTGCCTACTAATAGACTCAAAACAGATGTGCCTCTGGGTGTGTTTGTGTGAGTATGTGCATCACTTTCACCTTCACCTTTTTCTGAGCGACGTCCGTCTTGGTCTTTTCGTCTTGTTTTTTCTTTTTCTTTTCTTCCATCAAATGGTTCTCTTTCTTCTGTCGCTAGCTTCTCTCAGCTGTCAAATGAAAAAGGGAAAGAGCACTGAGTGAAAGGTGAAGGAGAAGGGCTCAGAATCAGCTCGAAATGCATAGTGCCCATCATTTTTTTTCATTATTACAGTTTTGTAGACCCATGAGTATCACACGCTTCACACACATATGACATTCAGGCACATTCACACTGTCTACACAAAGAGATATTCCACACAAAAATGTGCAATTGTGTTCGCAAACACACACACACACACACACACACACACACACACACACACACACACACACACACACACACACAGAGTGAATAATACACTTTCAACCCCTTCCGTCTGATCCGTGTGTAAGCCAGAGCCAAAGTGCACTCAGTGTCTGGAAAAACTTTTCCATCTACAATCATCACCTCATGCGAAAATCATGTCAGGCACTTCTGAGAAACACTTTCCTTCATGGTCAAAAACTGTAAAAGGAGAAGGTGGAATTGAGGGGTTATAAAAAAGGAAAAGGAAAAAAAGGCACACAGGAGAGTGAGAGGCAGGGATAAATAAAGAGACAGAGAACAGTAAGAGTGAAGGCCTGTGTAAAATGGCTGGTTTAAAGACAGCAGGAAATGGCAAGAAGATAAAAAGGCAAGGGATTAAAAAGGACTGAAAGGAAGACAACGTAAAGGCCAACAGACTGACAGAATAAGACACAAGTGTTTTTTGGGTTGTTTTTTTTTTTTTTGAACAGCAATCTGTTTCCAGTGGGTGTGAGTCAAACTAGCTAGATAGCTAGCCCGAGGGCCAGGGAAACTAAGTGCCTCTTTTCAGCCCTGTATTTCCTTTGGCACAGCTTTAGTGAAAGCTCCTGGAAACTATTAGAGGCATGAGCTGGGCCATAGGGAACAAGTTTGTGTGTGTGTGTGTGTGTGTGTGTGTGTGTGTGTGTGTGTGTGTGTGTGTGTGTGTGTGTGTGTGTGTGTGTGTTTAGTCTTCACTAAGTGCAATGGACACTAATCTATTATACAGCACTATGTCATATCAAATCAATGATGCCACTCTGTAAAATGTGCAAATGCAATCGATCATCTACCCATCACTCTGAAAAATTGTTTATTCCTGTTTTCTGGCCATCGTGCTAACCGTGCACGTATGCATGCACACAAGCCTGCCTTCTTGCCTTCTACAATAAGCTTTTGCGCTTTATCCTTGTGAACTGGGAGGACATGACTTTCTTTCAAAGACTGTCCCACTGCACACCAACACACAAGTTTCACAAAAATAAAATGCTAAAAAAATACTTTCAGTCAAATTGCTTTTTCAACTAAAGCCACAGAGGAACATACCTCTACGGAGGCAAATATTAGAGAACTCAAAGCCACCCGTTTATGTGTCTGAATCTGTCATAACTTTTTAAATTCTTTGGATTGTAGGCACTGTATTCTGAGTACTAACGTGTTATACTCCTGACAATGTCTAATTGAATGAATTTGTTTTTGTCTAAGGGAGACCATTTTTGACTGTGACTTTATTTGCAACAAATAACAACCAATAATCGATTAGTTGTCAACTAATATTATAATCAATTATCCAGTTTGAGTAATTCTTTAAAGAAGTGTCAACATTCAGTGATTCCAGCTCCTTAAAAGTGTATCTTTTCTAGGGGTTGGAATATAATATGATGATATAATATCACGATACCTAAGTTAGGATACAATATCACTGCGATTTTACGTGTTATGATACGGTGAGAATCATAACACTGATAAAGTTTCCAGTCTGTTCGTCTCACTTCAGTCATTGTTATTGCACAGAAATGTATGTTGTGGTCGGAAAAAAAAATTATATTCTAATTTTTATTTGTAATGTTAATAAGTTACTTATAAAAAGAATCGATACATGGCATCCAAATATTGCTATGAGATAGTATACAAAAATATTGCAATACTACGCTGTATCGATTTTTTCCCCATCACTAATATTTTCTGGTGTCTTTAGTCCTCTATGACAGTAAACTAAATATCTTTGGGTTGCGGACAAATCAAAACATTTGAGGACGTCATCATGGGCTTTAAGAGAAAATGATCAACCAATTCATCGACAAAGAAAATAATCGTTAGTTGCAGCCCTTAGACTTGATCATCAAGCCTAATAGCTTTGCGCTTAAAGTAATAACTAAATGATGATATCTGAATGTGGTCTGACAATTCATCATAGAAAGTAATTTATCAAGCAAAAAATGTCAAAACAGTTGCTGCTTTGAGCTTCACATTATTGTGATTTTAGACTGACAAAACAAGCAATCCTTCACTATTTTCTGACATCTTAAAGACCAAACTTTTATTTGATTAACTGTAAAAAAAAAAAACTGACAGATTAACTGATAATGAAAATCATTAGCTGAAGCCCTAATGTTGATTAATGTGTTCTCTCCCTGACAAGTAAACTGAACACAAAATAAAAAACTTGCCAACACACAGCCTGGAAACGCATCAAAATCTGAATGTATGAATGAATCATAACACTCATAACAGAAGATTAATGAAAAGGCCTGCCTCCCACTGTGCTGCCCACTGGCAGGGGGAGGGAGCTGTCAATCAAACAGACAGGAGAGGCCTCACGGAGACTGTGTGATGCTGGGGTAATGTCTATGGCAGTGAGAAAGAGAAAGAAAGAGGAGAAAGTAGACAAGCGTTAGACAGACACACAGATGGACTAAGAGAGAGAGAGGTAGAGGAAGAGAGACAGTGAACACTTGTCAACAATGAGTTTGAGCCAAACCCAGGGGAACACTGCCAGTCAAGTGGCCATGGCAGCACGGTAAAACAAAAAGAAAGGAGATATCCTTACTTTTTTCCACCTCCATCTGGATTTTCTCTTCTTCACTCCCTGTTCCCTCCCTCACCGCGCTCTAATTCTCTCTTACATTCACACGGTCCTATTTTTCACACTGAGGAGTCTGCGTGTGTCATTGTGCTATCTCAGCAGCTAGGAGAAGACAGCCCTCAAGCAATAAGTAGGAGCCCAAATTGTGTATGTGTGTTTGTGAGCATTCAGATAAATTATATGTCGTATGTGCAGCATATGTGCAGTAGTCTATTTCTTGGTCATTCTCTAAGCAGTGACAGCATGCCAACAGAGATGGGGGATTTAAGTAGTAAGAAAATGGCTTTTGCCTTTAACCCTTTAAAACCTGAGTAAAATAGCTTGATTTATTTCTAAAACGTGGGAAGAAGGCAATGAGCAACATAGGAAGAATTGACCCGGAAATTAGCAAGAAATAAGTTAAAAGTACAAGAAAAATACCTGGAAACTGGAGAAAACAAATGGGAAAGTTAAAGTTAAACCAAAACATGAAAATGAGCTGAAAAAAAGCTCTGTTGTGGGACTTTTCTGCTAATTTGCTAAATGCCTTTTTTTTCCCCATTTTTGAAAGACAGCAAACCAATTTGCTCCAGGTTCAAAGGTTTAAATACTTGTAAAAGGTGTGAGAACAGCACAAGAAAAGTGATGACGACCCAGGTTTTAAAGCGTTAACGCTGGCTGCTACCCTTTTCTCTTCCACCAACTAGTGACAGAGCCTCTCAACTACAGCTGACGACAATTTCATATGTCACTCTATGAGTTGTCTTTCAGGCTGATGTAGTTGATGCCAAAGTTCGCTTCCCTCCTGACCTCCTTTGCCTACCTGCCTCTCCCCGGCTCTCCCCCTCTCGCTCAGTACTGCTGACACCAGCACCTCCTCAGCATTGACCCTGGGGTGTCTCTGCGCTGCCTTCCAGCATCAAGTTCACCCTCGCTGGCAGTATGACACTGCAATTAGGCAAAATATGTCCTGTTTTGAGGTTACTGACCTACACAGTCGCAGTGTGTCATGCAGTCTTCTCTTACGCTACAGCGGCTCAGATCACCTTAGCCAACATAACGTGGCCTCTAACTAAACCAGTAGTTTTCTTGGCCTTAAAAGAAAACATGATTAAAGATTTTATGGGCTAAGAATTTGCTTACTTTATGATACCTTACCCAGGATGTCTACAAGGGGTAGGGGAAAAATTGGTACAGCATAGTAACGTGATATTTTGGAAAGGAATATTGTATTTATACATAAACTCCAGGAACGGATGTTTTTAATAAAACACTTATTAATATTATAAATTAAACTTTTGGTAGCCTACACTTAAACATTAAAATGACTTGCTTCTTCAGACCACCAGATATGTTTTTGTGATAAAAATAACTATTGAAAAACATGACCTTTGAAACTTTTTCTTATTGTTATATAAATCAGATGTTGACTTTTTTTCCTTTGAGAGGCATAATTTACAGTTGAAAAAGGGTAATAAATTGCAATATACTGAATTATACCTTATCGCAATACTCAGCATATTGCAAAACGTTTAAAATCACAAAGAAATTGTATCAAGGTCAAAGTATCATGAAAATATTATATGAGGCCTCTGGTGATTCCCACCATTAGTGTTTACAGGCATCAGACACCTAAATGTAATGCTTTTTAAACTAATTTAAGACTGGTTTATGGACAAATCATTAACTGACTTTGACAAAAACTAATTAAATGGATGGAGTGAAACAAATGTATTAAATTGAATAAATGGAATCATAAGACAAATGAAAATATATTAAATGTTTGTGACAATGGAGACTACAGAAATTCTTAAGGCTATTTAATGACTTTTGAGGCCTAATATATATATATATATATATATATATATATATATATATATATTTATATTTATATTTATATTTATATTGAATCCAACAGATGTTCAGGCTTTTTAAAAAAAAAAGGAAAAGGAAAATAACATGCTTCACTAAAAAAAATGCAAAATAGTTTGATTTACATGTTGTATCATGAAAGCTAGCAAGCTGTTCACCAATATGTCCAAAATGCAGTTGTGTATTGTCTAAAGTCGCAGGTGTATGCAAAGCTGGCAGATGCTTCGAGTCTGTTCATCCAAAATTTGCTTCGATGTACAAACAGCATCACTGTCTCTTCTACTTCTACATGTAATGAATACAACATAACATTTTAATAGCTTTGAGTGGTTGGACTGGAAATCTGCAAGGGTAATGGTAGCTGCTCAAGCTTAACTCGGCAAAGCATGAAGCTACCTTTGTTTTGATGCATAGACAATATATATATATATATATATATATTTATATTTATATTTGCAGTATACATGTAAATCTATACTAGAGCTGAGGCTAGTAAAGGCACACAGGCAAGCCAGGGTCTTTAGAGCCAAAACTATTACCATCCCCTCACATTTATGAAGCGGTTCTACAGGAAATTCAACATGCAAGGACCCCACAACCCTGACCTAACCAATGATTCCATGTTGACTTTGAGGCTTTTCTTAAGAATACAGAGCTGAGTAGGAAAACATCCCAAGTCTAAGCAAACCAGGGCCGCAGGGAAATTGGAAAGAAACGGCACAATGAGGCACTATCCTCTCTTCCTGTGCCGCACAAACAGTTCCATATCCTGGGACTTTAGGGCTAAGCTATAGAGAAGGAGGCATGATAACAGGAACACACTGTACAGGAATGAACAGGCTAGAAACACACACAAACCCAGTCCCATAAAAACACACAGGCTCACACAGGGAGGCTTGATGTACACAGGCAGGAGGCAGTCTGTCTGATGCCTGTCTTTTTCCGGCAGAGAGAGAGAGGTGGGAGGAGGCGAAGGAGAGCCGAGGATTGAGGGGGGGGTGATGATAGGAAGGGGGGGAAAAAACAGGCGAAGGATGAAAGCAGACGCAGAGCAACACCAATTAAGAACGACAGCCGCCGGAGAACCAGACAGGGCAGAGAGAGAAAGAAGAGAGACGATGCTGGGAGAGGGAAAAGACAGAAAGAATCCTCACTGGAGAAATGGAGGAGTTGTAGAAAAAAAATCTGAACGGAGCACTATTGAGAATGGCAGACAAGGAGAGACGGGGGGACGAGCTGGAGGAGGAGGAAGGGAGAAAGCGGAACCGAAATATCCATGCACCTTGATCACTAGTTTCTAGAGATGCAGGGAGAAAAGCGAGGGGTGAGGGGGAAAACGATGCAAGGGTGATGGAAAAAGAGAATAAAGGGGGGAGCGAGACAAAGGAAAAGAGACACTGAGGTAGAACTTGAAAACAGGGGAGAGCTGCGAGGAAAAACATGAAGCTTCGCATGTTCTGAAAGGCTGTCGGGCTTTCCTCTCTCAGCAAAAATAGTACCATGATCAGGCAGTGGCAACGCTTGCTGAAGGCGATAAAGGTGGCCGCCTAGGGCACAATCCCAAGGGGGGCGCCAAAGATGTGTCCAGAAGAAAAAGTTTAAAGTGAGTCTTTAATGTCTAAACGATGCCTGAGTCAAGTGGACGTCAGAGGAGCCTTTGGAATATATAGAGGATTATATCTACTTCCTTATGCATAACCCTCCCATCTACCTGTTAGTGTACCCACCTCATCAACTACCACTGCACCACTGAGAGGAGCTGTGTAGAGAAAGGGAAAAAAAAGACAAATCCAGCAGAGGGAGAGATAATGAACATTAGTTATAAGCTGCTGGTGGCCACAAACAAACAGCTCACGGAGGTTGCATTGACTTTCATTGCGAAGCATTCAAGCTCTATTCAGTAATAATGAGCATTGGGTGAAGGTCAACTTAAATGTTTTCATGATGTGTTCAATGTAGTCTTGAAAAATGTAGCTTTTGGTGCCTGAGGGAGAAATTTGCTGATATTTTCACAGCTAAATAAATTAGATATTAGAAAGGGAATTATGATATAATTAGTTAATGTTTTGTTTTGATTATAGTTTTTTGTCTTTGATTTATTTGATTTTTATAACACATTTGCAACAGGTTCTTGAAAGCAGACTAGCACGTATTTTAATCTTATTTGTTATTGTTAAATGAGCTATTTATTTGCATTTTCACGGCAAGCATGCAGTACTTTGACTGTAGACAGCTTGTCTAGGGCAGCAAATGTGCTCGAACCACCACTGGGTTGTGGCCGCAGAGTGTGGTAAATCCACTCTCCACCAACATTACCATTCGGGCAGCCACCCATTCCTGTGGCATTAGAGAAGCCACGGGGCTCTCCTGAGCCTCATTACATGCAACATTATCACGGACAGCCCTTACCTGAGGAGTAATTCCTCAAAACCTGCTACTGCTGCTACAGACCTCGACTACTCTACACGAACACGTGAGCATTTGTGTTCACTTGACCTGAATGGCTTGGGGAAAACAAGCTTGTAAATTCCACAGTTGATAAGCAGCAATAACAACATGTGTGTTTCCAACCCTCAGTCACACTGACACTCTCACTGGCCGCTCGGTTTCTAAGCATTCACTGCATACCAGCTTTGCTTTCAGCAGGTGGAGAGAGTGGCTCGTGAAGATATACAACACATTTTATTGCAACTAGACTGGACTTGCTCAATGAACTGTGGCGGAAATATTCTCGGCTGTTGGAATCTGCAGACGAGGGACTGATTGAGGGCGAGTGGGTGGGTGGAAAGCTGCGATTGGGAGGGCGATGCGAGGATGGAGAAAGAAAAGTCAAAGAGTCGGATAGTGTGAGAGGCAGACCTGCGTTATAAATAACAGCTTTGAGGTTTGCCTCCAGAAAATTAGCTCACAGTGTCTTGGCTGCATCCTCCGCCAAGTCGATATGAAACTTTAACACGATGGCAGCTCATTAAATAGGAAAACAGCACAATACACAAGACCAAGCAGGCTTGCTCCCTGCCAGCACCACAGCTAAAGCTTATTGAATTCAAGAAGAAGCTGTCAAGTGCGTTTGTCTTTACTTAGGACTGCTTTGTGTTTATGAGAATAAGTGGTGGTGCATAGTCTGCATATGCCTGCATATTTTGCGTATTTGTTTTAATCTGCGTGCCTGGATGGCAGCTTAAGAGCCTGTGAGGAGACTCCTTGTCTAAAAGGTCCCGATAGTTATGAGGTGCGATTAGCATTAATACAATGGATGACCTCTCATGATTAACCTTATGCAGGAGTCCACAAACTATTTTTCTTTTTTTTTTTACCATAGACAAAAATTGAGCACCTCTAAATGCACAATGGCATTCCTTAATAAGCTTTATAGCATGGCTTTGAAAGAACTGGCTGGCTTTTACCAACTCAGACAAAATAAAATTACACTTGTGGAAGATAAAGGCATGTCCAAATCTACAATTTAGATCAGTCAAAATGCATATGTTTTTTTCTGTATCTTCAGAAATTGACTTATTCAAATCTGTTATTGTTAAAAATGCATTGACGACTTTCTGTTGATGTCAAAATGTTGCCAAAGCAATGTAGTGAAGCGCATTCAGGAAACAGATAAACCAGGGTTCACAACAGTGTGACTGCTGTCTAAAACTAGCATGAGAAATTACTTTGTTGGACAGCATATCGTCCCAGAAATAATTGTGATAAATGACATTGGGTGACATTCTTTTGTAAACTAACACATGTAAACACAAGTGCACTATCGTACAATATGGACATGAACTTGACAATTTTTGCTGATCTCATTATGTTGATAATGTAATTATTTTAACAGGCCTTTAGCACATGCCTTAACTGATGTTTGGGGCATAAATAGGGAGTGAGAAAAGTCTTTAACCTCTCTTTCAATTAATACAGCCTGTCTTCACAGCCACCATCTAATTGTCAAAATCAGAATAAATCAAGGGACACATATGTACACATGGTGCATGCTAACATAAATAAGCTAATCATCTGGGCTGTGCATCTCTAAGTTACTTTGACATGGCCTCCACCTTTATATATACATATACAAAATGTCAACAAATTCCCTGGCAGTCAGCAGCGTAAGCAATAACAGACTTTGAGAGAGAGATGGAAAATAAGTGCTGTGCTTACTCTTCAATGAGGACAAGAACTAGCAGGGAAAGTGACAGCCCCCTCTGTAAACCTGTAGTCATGACGTCGTTGGAGATGTAGAAAAAACAGGGAAAGCAGAACGGTAGTATTGTGGACGTGTTTCTATCTTGAGTAAATATTAGCTAGCTTGGTTATATTGAACTATTGAGACGTACATATTCAATATCTTCAGTTAAATCTTGCAGATATGCATTAAAGCTCCTAACAAAATACTGAAAATACTGTAAGTTACTACAGCAATCTCAGGCTCAAAGCATTAGTGAAGAAGGTGCAATATGATGTGTTGGGCTGACAGTTTATTAGCCCAAATTCAAGTATTTTCAGATCCCCAGTGCCTTAATTAATATGAATTAGGCTGCTGTTAGAACTTAATCTGCCCACAAGAAAATATATTTTGTACTTTAACACAACTCAAACATCACAAGAAATGCTTTGTTGATCATTTCCAGCAGTTCTATTAAATCAAATCCTTAAAATGTGCGCTAACAATCAAAACACACATAGTAAAAGTAAACACTTGAACTTCATTGATTGTTCTCAAGTTGATTAAGGCGATAAACAGTCCAGACGGCAAACAAATGACCCAAGTTTTCAAGTCTAAGCCGTATCCTCAGCATAGGTAGAAAGCAGAGCATGCTAGTGCTATTTACATAGCTGTAACTGAGGGCTTTGGAAGTGCTGTAGGGCCTTAGTCCTTTTACATAATGACTAAGGCTGTCTAATGTTGGTGTGGAGCAGGAAAAAGGGAACACAGTAGGCTGGATGTCCTGAATATTCTCTGTCAGCTTCCATGTGATGGCCCTCTCCTTCTCTCCACATCTCTCCAATTAGCCGACACGGAGCAGAGGGAGGGAAGGAGGGCCCCCGCCGAACCCCAGCACACTGAACATTCCCCTGGACCCCTGCCAAGACTCACAGGCAGCAGCTCGCCGGCTTCAGCTTCGCTTCCCCCATCCCCCTGCTTCTATTCTGGCCTGGCTTACCCCTGGTGGGCCCCATAAGCCCCTGCCCCCTCCATTGGCACACAACTTGGATAAGAGGGTGGGGGACGCTCAAACCACCCCAACGCCCATAGGAGTCTTTGGTTACGACTCTTCTATACCTTGTTCTTGTATGACATAATGTTCAGGGGATTAAACCTGTTTTTGTCTGTGGTACAGTTACACTATAACACTTTAAAATCTGCCAAGTTGATGTTAATCTAAGAAAAAAAGACAACCGATTGCCTTGAAAAGGTTACTAAGGATAACTACTCTTACCTTACATTTACTTTATATCTGTTTGTTAGGTTGGCTTAAAATTAAAGGACGAGAAATTAACTGGATTTTTTAAAAGGATAGCAACTTAAACAAAGTTAGTCTGGCATAACTGAACAGTTGTGTTCACTCAGTAATATTTAGGAAACTGATTAACTTTGATAACTAAAGTAAGCACAACAAAGAATGATTAGTTTACGGGATTGTTTCAACTTTGACAAAATGCCATTGTGAGCATCTTAAGACAATACCATTGTTCTCTTTGACTTTACCTCAGATTTTAATAGACTCCATGTCATGAAGTTTTATCACAAATATCAATACTAAAACAGTCAACATTCAAAATACATACAACTGTTCAGTTAAGGCCCAAGAACTTGGTGTACTTAAAAACCTAAGTTGCTATAACTTAAAGAGAACAAGTTAATTCACTTGTCACTTTTAATTTGGAACAACTTCACAATTAGATATGACAAACATAAATTAAAACTGATATTAATATTTATATTTACGTTTAGCAAGGCAATCGGTTCCCTTGATTTATAAAAGTAAGATCAGCTTGTCAGTTTACAGTGAACCTGTTGGCTGCCTTTAACATTGGATTGTAAAAACTATGTGTTCTTTTACCATATAAAAAATGAATGCAGCTTGCACTCACACACTTGCAACCAGGAAGTGTCAAATTTAGGGCTGGCAGCACTCGGAGATAAGATCATGTCTCTCACAACATGAGATCACTGTCTCATACCAAAGAAGATTAGTGTCGAACCTCAAGTGAACTCCGGCTGAGTCCATGCAGACCCAGGTTGCATAAACCTTTTTGTAGACGCAGCCACCAACTGAGTATACCACAAACCTACAAAAACAAAACATAACACACCCCTCGAAAAAAAATCTGGACACTTGGAAGTGTTAATGATGTATTGATAATGTTTGTTTTCGTGGTGATGACCATCCAACAAAGTATACTACAACTATTTCTTGGCTACCTATCAGTGCTACTGCCAGTACCGTACACTCCCCCCCTCACTCGCTCTAACACACATACACAAACACTCCTCATTTAGCACAATGACCTCACCACACACAACTGGTTGGTGAGTCTTTATACTGCCCCCCTCTACCACAGAATAGAGGAAGAGGGTAATGGCTTTTGGCAGCCTCCCATTGAATCCAGCTGATTCTACTGTCAACGCCTCCCTGCTGCTGCAGCACCCTGCGGCAGTGTTAAGCGTGTTATCTATCAGGATTGTGTCAGTTGTTTGAAAAGCCTCATAATCACAGGCTCAGTGACTACCACGGACAGACCTGGGCTAAGGTCAATGATGGAGAGAAGGGACAGACAACACTAGCCACTTTTCCAAAGCACGACTAAGTGGGATTTACCAGAGCAAACACAAAATGTCTGACGGGGGAGAGAAAGAAGTTTTTGTTTGTTTGAAATTGTAGCGCAAATAGACTAAGAGCTGCAGTGAAATGAAAAATCAAAACACAAGAGCTAAAACTGAGCATGGGGGATACGGTGCCATGGCAAGCTGACACATTCCAATTAAATTGGACCCTTTAGTGGAAACCAGGCTAATGATAGCAACCTGAGGACTGGACTCGTGTTCATGTTTTGTCTACAAAGGGTAAGACAGGAGGAAGCAAGCTTTGAGTTTCCTTTTAAACAAATGACCCTGCCTCCTCTGTGATAAGGAGCTGCAGATGGACTTACTGCCAGGGTTAGTCCTCGTGGCTTTCTTAATCAAAACAATGTCTAGATGCCAACAGCCTACAGCCTGGTTGGATCCAGAGCCAACATGGGTTATGGGTTTCTTGCAAGCACGCTGCCAAAATGGCAAAAGTTGTAATATAATTTAGTGAGTCTGGGCCCCAGTGAGAGGCTTGATTTCTCATTTTTGGGTCTTGTTGCGCTGGGAAAGAACCAATTATAAGTCTCAAGACTGAGAGTTCTTGCAATTTGTGTCTAGATTTGCAGATGTTGGCATGCATTGATAGACTATCTATGCTCTCCGTAGACCATCAGTGCAACCCGTGTTCTCCAAGTGGATAATTGATGCATTCCCTTTGAACCAAAAGGAACAAAGCCAAACCTTTTATACTGCTCCAAACACTAAAAAACTGTAAGACGGTTCAAAAGGAGAAGCACCATAGACATCATCCCAACACAACTCGTCTTGCCTTGGGGGTAACCCCAGTGCGGGTGACCTCATGCCTATACATCCCTTTTGCCCTAGTGCCCTCCAGATGAGCCACCGGCTGTGGCTGCAGTGGTAGCTATGGTGCTAAAGCCGTCATGTCTGGGCAGGGTAAGCCTTAGCTGTGCGGTATTTAAGAAAACTTGCTCTCCCACCTCCTCTTACCAGGCTTTAGGTCTTTCATTTCTCCCTATTCACTCATTTTACATACACACCACAGAGACCCCAGCAACATCTTTTCACCCCCCCTTACTGCATGCTTTTCGGCCTTTTGGAAAAATGGGCGTTCGCATGGAAGGGAGGAGGACCCTTGACCCTAGGGAAGAACATGGCTCTGTGTGTGTGTGTGTGTGTGTGTGTCTGTGAGTCAGCTGGGTGTCTGGGGTATGCAGGAGGCAGCTCATGACTTGAACAACTGCAGGGCATTAACCAACTGCCGAGGGCTTTGAGCTTGACTTAAATGGTCAGACATATAAATGGCAAAAGCGACAGGCATTGCTCGTGTGTATTCACTAGTTGAACATGAATGAATATAAACTGCTCCTGTCAGGTAGACTGGAGAGGGTTTCCAATTAAATACAGAAGAAGATGACACAAAAGGTGTAAAAACTCTTTCATCCCTCTAATAGACAATCTCCTAAACTCAGGGCTTAGGGCGAGTGTGAAACGAGAGGCTGTGTTGCACGTATCTGAATGCACTTTCTGTCTCCACTATGCACTTTACGTCTGTTATTGCACTGTAACTGTGTGTATCTTTATGTGGCAGCCTTTATGTCCATGACGAATTTCCCTCAGGACAAATAAAGTAATCTTGAATCTTGAACACACTTACATTCCGAGACATGGCACAGACACACATAAACACCCTCCAAAGCATACACGCAAATGTGTATGTACCTCACACACAAATAAACGACATTACAGTCTCCCCTTCAGACTGAAAACGTACACATGTACGTGTGCTACCGCCGCTCGCACGCATTTTTCATTTCATCACCTCACTGGTGTGTGACGATAGAGATAAGACAGTGGTGACAGAGATGTCAGAGGGGGGGGGGTGAAAGGGGGTTTGAAATTGAACGGGAAATTATGTACTTCAATTAAGACACGCGGAGGAGATATTAAAAGCTATACTCCAGTGCCTGGGGACAGGATGCAGGAAGGGGGGATGCAATGGAAGGCGACAGTTCAATCAGTATCTCCGGCTTTCTCACCGGGGGGGGGGCAGCAGCTATGTTTAATAATGTCATAGGAATTAGTGTAGTGGAATGTACAATAGTGTGCAAGATACAGGATGAGATAGAGAAAGACTATAAAGGAGTGACAACAGAACAATCGGGATAAAATGTAAAGAATGTGTCAAACTGCAGTTGCAATGTGCAACCACAAAACAAAACAATCCATAATAAGGCACTACTGTCAACATCCGACCTATACATAGTACTGTGTGATCAAACTACCACACCATTCCCCTACATAAGAACAGAAACACAGGAAAAGGCAAGGCGATTCCCTCAGTCAACTCAAGAAACCATCACACTACACGCTCACATGTACTCAGTGTGTTCCAGTGCACTCGGCCAATCATGAAAGAGCTATGATATAACACAAAACTTCCCAACATTTCAACTCACATGCTAAAT
This sequence comes from Plectropomus leopardus, assembly GCF_026936395.1. NCBI lineage: Eukaryota > Metazoa > Chordata > Actinopteri > Perciformes > Serranidae > Plectropomus > Plectropomus leopardus. The sequence goes on from NC_142178.1 coordinate 10,210,933, forward strand.
TTAGTCATCAACATCAGAATGAATATTCAAAGGCAGCACATGGGAGAAAACCTCAGATCGGTCAGTCGTTTGTGAAGGAGTTTCTCATCGATCCAAAATCACATAAAGCACTATTGCGAATTTTTGCAGGGGACACCCCTCGGAAACCCTTTGGGTGTTTGGGTGCTCGCAGGGAAGACAGATTCACACAACAGCCCAGTTTTATTTCTAAGGATACACAACATGAATATTGCAAATTAAACCATACAAACAAAGATACGTTTTTATGGGTGTTTTAATAACGTAGCACTCGACAATGCCTGCTGTAGTGTTAATATCGTAGTTGTAACTGGCCATAAGTTAATGCTGCGATGTTGCTATTTATTTATCATTGCGGCTGGCTTATTTTCTTCTTCTTTTCCTAACGTTAGTCGGTAATATTTTCGATTTTTAAACACAGTGTTCAGCGATAACATTCATCAATTTCTCAAACACTATTCATTTGAGACTTACCTTGCGTTAACCACAGCTTTGGCAGCTTTCAGTGAAGAGTCGGTGCATGGCAGAAAAAATACGCAGAAAAGCATTCTCCGGTGTCTTTTCTAAAGTTACCCGTAAAAAGAGATGGAGCAGAGATTCAGTCGCAATTAAAGTCAGACTTGGCAGATAAGCCGACTGCTGCAGAAGCAGCTTGGTGACAAGATACCGAGGTAAACAACGGCTACTCAGCCAGATATACGCACAGCAAGTACGGTAATTAATGCTCTGAGCATCACAAAAAAATAACAAAATATGCCGTGAAATTAAACTCGCCGAAAAACAGTTTGTTAAAAAACGTCACGATATAATGGGGGGCGGGGAGGGAGACGAAGCACCACTAACAACAAAAACAAAAAACACGAATAAAATGACTTTGAAAAGCAGCTAAATAACGCAAGCTAAAGCTAGCTGGTTGTAAGTCGTCGACCGTTGCGAGGTTTTGCAAACCAGACAATTTTCGTGAAAAATCGCCGATGAGTTCTCGCCGTGTAAACCGACGGCCGTCAGCCAGCCAGCCAGCCAACTTGTTTTAAAGTGCAAAAGAAATGTTTTGTTTTTTTTTCTTCTTGTTTAGGTCGCCAGCTGGACGACTAGCGACGGGCTGGCTACCGCGAATGCAAAGTGAGAAACGACTCCGGGGAAATACATTCTGTGTGGATCCAGACAGCGGAGCGGACAGTCATGGTAGGCGTTCAGTGAGCTCTCGTTGACAGTGGTCTCGCAGCCATTTTGTTCAAACTAACAACACCGCAGTCTCGCTCTCCTCCTCCCAGAGAGCTGACAGACCAGGAAGTGGCTCCAGATACGTCACCCGCGACCAACCAAAACAGCGGACGCTGACTCCGCCCGCCGCCCTCCGGCCCGCCCTCCTCCCCGCGTCCGCCAAACCTCCGAGCGGCCACCGAGGATGGACAGGCGGTCAGCTCATATTTCCAAGGTAATTGCTCAAGCATGCAGCCAATACCGGAGCTTAAATAAGAAACAAATGTAGCACTGTTATAGATTTTGGTGGGATGATATTGTAAAGACAGGCCGAAAAATCACCACGGGCTCCTTGTGGCACAGTTACATAACATATAGTAGGCTGTAAAATAGGATACCATGCTTCATGTGACTCATGACCGAAATAGTCCCCTAGAAAAACCGAGGTAGACGAGTCGTAAAAGTGCACGAGCAATGTTCAACTTGCATGGCAAACTTTATTTAGCAAACGCTTCTTAAAGGGCCCTCCCCCGGGTTTCTCTACCCAAAATGACCTTTTGTCAAGAATCTCTTGATCACATGATGTCCAGAAACACGGGCGATAATTCCAGACTATTCACAACATGATGGATGAGGTCGCCCTTGTGCCCCCTGAACCGCGTCTGCAGCCGCCTCTGAGAAAAGAAAATGCAGCCCCTGTCCATTCTCCGCGCTCCTTTCTCATGGAAATGACCGCTCCATGCACAGACAAACACACACACACTCACAGACTGCGAGGTGGGAACAGGTCAAGGCTGCAGTCCACAAAGGGGAAGGCTGACCAGTGAGAACTCTCTCAGCAAAGCTGTGGGCTCCTATACATCACTGGGAGAGACTGCTAATGAGAAAGCCAGGGGCCCCGTCCAAAACTTTTTTTTTCTCCTTTTCAAGGCAAGATGCCCAGAGCTATTAAAATAGCAAGCTCCAAGTGAATGGAGAAAGCAGATGTTCCACGCACAGGGTTAAGAGAGGTGAGAGCAGAGGTCTAATGCCTTCAGAAACGCCTGGAGGGAAATGTAGTTCACTGCGGATCACAGACTATTAAGTGTATGCAGATATTTGCTAATTCATGCCACATAAATAGTGTTCTGAGTTTATCGAATACGTGAAGCTTCATTGCAGTGATTTATTACATCAGGCGAACTAAAGTGCCGACATTACTTGTGGCTTAAATCTCCTTTATGTAGACTCACATGAGTTATCAAAGATGGAGATGGAAATCTGTGCACCACAAAGGAGAACTTGAAACGATGGCACGATCTTAGCCATCAAAGGCGAGAACTCAGGTGTGCGTGTGTGCAAAGACGAAAAAAGATAGGAAGTGCTCGCCCTTCCTCCCGCACATCCACTCTCCAGCTATTCTGAGATGTTTCTTTGACTCTACCAATTTCCCCAATTGCTTTCACATTTAAGCAGACTGCTGACAGGAGCGAGCCAATGGGAGAGGTCCGCCTGACATTCTGATAGGAAACAGCCCAGACACAGGCTGTAGGACTGCAGCAGAGGCAATCGCTCACTGCTTCCCCTCTCAGACAAAACCCTTCTCCTCCTCCTCCTCCTCCTCCTCTTACTCTCGCCATTCTCTTTTTCTCCTCTTCAGTTTTTCAGTGCGCTCCTCTGCCTTTTGTTTTAATTCCAGTCCAATCATGAGCCTCGTTCCGCATAAGGTTTTAATTTCAAGCCTGCCGCCGGAGTCTGCCAGACTCTCACATGCACTGATTCACACAAGAATGCACGTGCATATACCGAGCCACAGATTCATATGCATACCATACACATACTGTCTTTACGCTCACATCACAAATACTTGTGCGTTACATACGTGGCTGCATGCATATTTAATGCTTGTGCTCCGTGGCTACATTTTATCGTTTAAACATGTTTCCCATGAGAGACAGTATCACCAACCAGAAACATTAATAATCACACACATTCACAAAAGCATCAGCAGACAAATTACATAAAAAGAATCCCAACAGGCGGCAGGTTTTTTTTGCTTTGAAAGTCAAAATATATTCCATAGTTTATGACAGACCAGAATTTATAGGATCATCAAATGAATTTTACAACTCAAAATCTATTGTTTTTGCTTTATTCTTAAACACAAAGCCCTGATCCAAATGCTTAACATCTAATCTTGTGGAATTAACCAGACAAACATGATCTGAGGGGTAGCCAAACATTTCATGACAGCACTGAAATCCTCATTCCCCAGACACCGCCTTCTAGAAGAAGACATTCATAGATTTGCTGCGTGATGCCGAATGACTGATGAGTTGAGGGGGGGGGGGTGTCAGTATTTTGGTATTGATTATGAATACTCAGTCCTCCACAGTCTGGACTTTATGCATGTGAGCAATCAAAATGCAGACGGCGAGCTACTGCTGCTTCGCTCAAAGTGACATTTCCAAAGGCATGACTTGACATATGCAAAAGGACCGTCATGATGATAATTCTGACGGAGGAAAGGAAACTAACTGCACATAAAAGAAGAGTGTTGCGCAGCGCAGTCTCCCTGTCCCTGCTACTTCAAGGCAAGAATTTGCAATTGCGATTGAAACATTCATTGGGAGTTTTTTCCTCACTCTGATTAGCAATGTGATTGAAGTGCCTATCCATTAAATAATAGTGAAGAGTGGTAAAAACCCCGCTGAGTTGCTCATTGCTCATCTCCAAGGTCTGCAGCGTTGCAATGAGAGATAAGAGACTGCAAGTAGCTGAAGGCATGCTAGTCCATAAGAGGAGGAGGGATCCTTTTCATTAACTTTCATTAAGACTAAAGAGTGAATTACCCTGAACGGAAGAGGTCTGACACATAAAAGCCATTAGGTGGGGGAATATATACACACTTACGTTCCCCTGCACTAAAAGGCAGGGCAAGGCAAATTTATTTATAGCGCACCTTGTAATACACAAATGTTATTCAAAGTTCTTGAAAGTCAAAAGATAAAAAATAAAAAGTTTTTTTTTAAATTTGAAGAAAAAAATAAGATTAATAAAAGCGCATGCAAGTTTAATAATAGTACAGACGAGTGTAAAAGCAATATTGATTAAATAAATAAAATTACCATAAAAATAATTAATTAAAAAAGTTGAGGAAAAGGGAACAGTCTTTAGTTTTAAAAATGGTTACATTTGGGGTATATCTTAGTTCCAAAGGGATCTGATTCTAGCAGCGGGCAGCATAATGGCTAAAAGCTGTTTCACCACATTTAGATTTAACGGATTTAATGGAATCAAGATATTCATTAAATGCTAGCCTTCCTTTTTTTATTGTTGAAGAGAATTCTCAGTCTTGTCTTTGTTTAGTTGAAGGAAATCCTTTTGAATCCTTTTGTTTACTTCTTTAAGGCACAGACAAAGCGAGTCTATTGGACTATAGTCATTTGGAGACAGTATAAGATAGCTCTGCGTGTCATCTGCATAACTTTGATAACCAACGTTAGCATCTTGGAGAATTTGACCAAGAGGAAGCATGTAAAGATTTAAGAGGAGTGTGCCAAGTACAGATCCTTGTGGGACTCCATATGTCATAATTCTCGATTCTGACTACATATGTATTACCCTTTAAATAACAACCAACTGAAGACTGTTCCAGATGACCCATCCCAATTTTCCAGTCTATGTAGAAGTATCTCATGATCCACCGACACATTCTTATCCAAAGTTATCATATATTGCTGCTTTGCAGGGGACACTAATCTACATATTGCACTCTAGGTATCCTTCTGCATCTACTGTTGATGTTCCAGGATGGCGCTACTGTGATGTAAGCAAATGCACATGGTGGCATGTCACAGTAAGTGGTTATGTTTAGACAATAAAAACACATGCCAACCAATGTCGGGATGTCAACAAAAACACATGCTTGCAAGGACAGTTGGGATTAGGCAACAAGGATACAGATTGTAAGCATGTGCCCTTTGCCTAAAAAAGGGCACATGGTAAGGTGTAGGAAAAAAATTACAGTCAGATGGGAAGCAAATACTGGACTCCTGCATGGAAGTTTATGGTTGGTTCAATCCATTCACCGCCCCTTCCACGCGCCCCATAGAGACCTTTGTGGTCCATATATTACTTTTATTACATGGTCCTCATATTACGGACACAACAGGTTCTGTGCAGCCGCATGCTCAACTGACACAGCTTATCTGTGTATGTTGCTGCCATGGCAGGTCCCATCCGCCAGCATATAACAACACTGCGAACTGTTCTATCCGTTCATAGCTGAAGCTGTCCAGTGGCATATCATGCAGACGTGAAAGGTGACTTTTTGCATTGGGATCTTACACCAAATGCACTGCAAAAGCAGCAATATTTGAAGACTTCAGAATAAGAACGGGCTGATCCACAATGTCAAATGCTGCAGTAAGATCCAATAACACACAGACTGTCAGACTACCAGAATCATTATTCAGACAAATCTCATTTAAAATCTTTATGAGAGCAGTTTTAGTGCTATAATCTGGGCATAGACCTGATTGAGAGCTATCAAGAAAAGATGTAATTTGTTTGCAAGAAATTATTGATTTGATGAAAAACAACTTATTCAATAATCTAAGGGGAGATCTAAATTTGGCATGTTATAGTTGAGAACTAAAGGATCCAGATTTCTCTTTATATACACACAAACATGGGAAGACACACAGATGTTCTATTAGACTCCTTCGTACAAATACAGAGCAGACCTTGGCAACTAAATGCTGCAAATCCTCCATATACTGCTGCACATAATATATTATGGGGGGAGGACAATAGTAAGAATGCAGTGGCTGTTAAAGGGGCAATGCAAGGGGTGGGGAAGGGGTTATGCAGCCTCTGTGTGTATGTGGGGGTGTTTGTGCGTGCATGCATGCTTGTGTGTGTCCATATGTGTGTATGCATGGAGGGAGGGAGGCAGGGCAGAGCAGAGCGTTGCAGTGCAGTAGGACAGCGTTTCTGAGCTGTGGTAATTTCCCCTGAGGCGAGCAAGCAGGTAAAGGCCAGCGAGAGAGGGAGGGAGAGAGGGATAGAAGGAGGGAGGAAGGCATAGAGGCAGCGAGCGAGCGAGTGTGTCAGAGAATAATGAGGAATGATACAGCGGTGGCGGAAAAAAAGAGGCCGGGCAGATTTGCCCAATCAAACACACAGACACACTGCATTAACAGCATCTCAAGGTTGAATGTAGTCGCTCTCTCTCTCTCTTGTTGTCAACACATTAACGTTTCTATTTTCATTTCAAATGCCTTATCTTGTTAATGAGTGTTTTTGAACTGAGTCATTGTTTTTGTAATGAATTCATCTATTAATTACACGTGTGCCTTTTTCCTGATGACCTTGCTTTATTTTGTTACAAGCTGCAAGACCTTAATATTAGCATACATTAAGCCCTGCTTATCTTTCATCCCCAATTGCTAATACGTCAAATTATCACCCAGGAAAAAAAACTGCATCAACCACAATACTGGTTTGTATACCAGGGTTTGAGTGTGTGTGTGTTTGTGGGTGAGCACCCTCACTTATTAGCCCCTTCCCCCTCCCTACTTGCAAACTCATTACCAGGGTATAAGACCTGCGTGGATTTTATGGTGTTTTGGGAACTGACTGGTTAATCAGATTTATTGCACACTTAAGCTTAATTGATTGCCTTTATGGATTCAAATGAATAATTAAGTGCTAACAAGCCTAGTTTCTGTTTCATCATTCTGAAATGATGATAATGACCCACAGTGAGGGAGAGTAGTAGACATGTCAATCAAAAAAGGCTAACATTGCAGGATACACTTTTCCGCCTTAGTCCCATTTACTATACTGTTATATATTATAATAATACTATGCATGAATAGCTCTACTCGTCTATCACGCAAAACCATGATGCAAACACATCATCCACCTTATCTTCAAACTCATACTTGTAAAATCTAAAGCCAGAGATTTATTTTTCTGTCCGCTGCTTTGCTTTTTACGGGCCCTCCGCTGTTATATTTGATGTTTCCATTAGAAATGAAGTGGTATATGCTGTTATATACTGGCAGTGAAAGGACAGGCAGTGTATTAAGATCAAGTCGCTCCAAACAGAGACAACATATCCTGACCTTCAGATGATATTCACCAGATCAATACTATCATCAGTGCAGACGAGCAGTCGCAGATTAACCCAGCCTCCTATAACCACCCCCAGCCCAAGCACACACACACTCTATCTCTCTCTCAAACACACAAACACACACATACACACCTGATTCAGTAAAGGCCCTGGGTGTATTGATTGGGTTGTATTGACTGACACACAGAACTACCACATGTACACACTTGCTTGTTGACTTTATTTTTCACCGGCTGGCTGGCACATATTGGGGAGGCTGGAGCATTTAGGCCAGGCATGTCAAACCGGTCCACAGGGGGGCCGGTGTGGCTGCAGGTTTTGTTTCCAACCAAGTAGCAGCACACCAGACTTGACTCATTTAATCAACTGATCTCTGTCTTCAGACAGTTGATTGGTCAAACTGTGTGCTCTTGGTTGGTTGGCACAAAAACCTGCAGCCACACCGGCCCCCCTGTGGACCAGTTTGACATGCCTGATTTAGGCTGTATGTTTGGGTCAGGAGAGTCCTATAGGGGCTTTTCCGTTGATGTATAAAGAGAACTGGATACAGCATGAGAGGCAGTGCCCCTTTCATTCCTATAAATGTTGCTTAGTGGTGCATGAAGCCAAAAAGTCAAATTTCCTGGGCATAAATTTACCTGGATCTTCCTCATTGTTGGGCCCATAGATCAAGCACAGTAGAGACTGCACATCTAGTGGCTAGCTTCCGGTTTTGCCCTCTGCTAACTTAAATGGGGATAAAACTGTAATAAAGTAGCTTTTCTAGAGTTCCAAAGTGTTATTGGATCAAATGGATCAAATTACGATGGTGAAATTAGTCATTTCGAGTTGTGATGCTTAAAAGAAATTAAAAGAATCTTTTTGATTCCAGTGGCATCACATGATTGACCTGAAAGTTGTCCTTCTATAGCATGGCTTCTATGACAAATTGTGTCAAAATGGCTTCAAAGCCTGGCGCTGTCCCTGGGGACATGGGCTTTTCACGCTTCGCGTTTTGAAAAATTGCAGTAGGCCAATGCAGCTGAGACTACTTCCACTTGTCTACTGCACCCATTGACAAATTGAGCTAAACCACGGCGCAATCATGTCGCAAAAGTCACTGTAGTGTCTCGTATCGTTCCACCAACAAACCAATGCATCTATTTGAATTTTCACAACTTTCCGTCGTTTGCAGACTCACAGGATTATTAGAGGAGACAAGGACACCAAGTGTAGATATTTTGGTAGGAGCACCTACAGTATGTCTGCAGTCTTCATGTTCTATTCAACCCCAAAAGGCCTAAGAAGTCTTTAGAAGGGTGTTCTTCTGTCTTGGTTTGTTTTGAAAGACTGGGGAAGACTTGGTATTGATGTCAGGGCCGGGTGTTAGGGGGATTTGACCTTTGCAGGTGCAGCTCCTGCCTCTCAACCTGATTGTAACTGTGCTGTAGCACCTCCACCTGGTATGTTTAAATGCCTGCCAGCTAGAATCAATACTAAAACATCTAAAAGGAAACTTGTTATGTTAGATAACAATGAAAACTTGACTGTGTGTGCAAACCTAGCATGAAAATCATGTAACATTAGCAGTTTTGTAACACTTATACTAGCATGTTACACTAGCATGCTAAAATACTGCGATGTCCTGATGTTTTGCTAGAGTAACAAGATCCTCTCTGTGTGTGTGTGTGCACGCACACAAGAGAGGGCTTTTGATGCATTCAAACTGGATATGCTTACATGTCTGTAGCTGTCAGAGCAGACTGTCTTTGTTTTTTTCCAACCAGCAAGTAGACGGAAGTAATGCTGTCTGACAACATCTTGGAAGGCACAGGAAAAACAGTCTGACAGAATGGCAGGACGGTAAAACAAAACATGCATAATGATATGTTTGGGCAGTGATATTGTATCTCTTACAAGGAATAGAATTAAATATATTACATTAAATTATTATGTGTCCTTCATGTTATGTTATTATTCTACTAATGTCCAGTAATTGTCCAGATCACCCACGTTTTCTCCTTGTGTGAGGAAGCTACATAACGTTTTTTAATTCCATCACAGAAGATGTCAGAGAGATAAATTATTTTCACTTTTAACTGAGATGCCATCTACCATAAACATCACTGGTACTCTCTGTCAGCCTCATCTAAATTTACCATCCTGCTGCCGTTCATGAACACGATATCCGGTTTCCCATCTACCATCTGCCAGATTCCATGTGAACGCAGCATAAGTCTCCGCTGCCTTTGCTTACCTCCGCTTTCGGAACACACAGCATGAAAAGCTGCTATGGAAGAAGAACCAAAGAAACGGATGCTTACATCTTAAGCTTCCAATGCGCCAAAAGCAAATCCTTTTTGTAATTGTTTAAAAAAAGTTTCAAAGGGAACTCCTATACTTTCACCTGACTGTAAGGTCAAAACTGCACTGCTGTACAAATAATGATAACTTCTGTATTTACATGTGTGTTTGACATTAGAAAAGGGCATGAAAAAGGCCACGTGAAAAGGCCGATATCAGAGGTCTCGCATTGCATTTTTCACATAGCTCTGCACATTCATTACACGCACACATACATTTTAAACAATCTGACTCCCCACAAGCCGTTTCCACAAAATATGCGCCAACGCAGAGAGCAAAACAAGCAAATCGATGTCTGCACGTCTGTGAGTGGCCAAAAGGCATCTAACTCAATCCCACAACCAATGTAAATGTTGGTGGCATATCCACAGGCAAGGGCTGATATTTAGAAGTCCATTAACACAGGGTGGAGATGGGTTAATTCACTGTTTGTAGCCAGAGATCCAGAGAGGGTTTAGGGCATGCATAGAGGAGGGAGGAGGGGAGAGATGGAGAGAAATCGAAAAAAAAAAGGAAGAGGGTGATGTGCTGAAAGCAAGACAACAGCAAAAGAAAACAGAGGGAGGCAGAGGAAGAATGCAAATAAATGTGTGGAGGGTAGCAGGGTTGTTGATGGGTGTTTGGGGGGGTTTGTTGTGAGCATTGCTGCCTGCTATCATCCGCCTCAGCCTGGGCGTCAGTTTGATTAATGCTGCTTTCCTCCAACTGACCTCCAAGGTCACTGGAATAGTGGGTACTCAGCCTCTCCCATTCGCTGCTGCACCAGAGGGGGGTAACGGCCGTATAATGCGTTCCCCCAGAGGCTCTTCCTCTCTGTTTTTCCGTTTCCCCTGCTCTATCTGTCTGTCTCTCATTTAAACTCATCCACACTGTCTGTCTGTCTCTCCGCTCATGCCTCCCCTTGATCTGCCCTTCCTCTCTCCCTATATCTCTCACCCTCATCCATCTCTTTCTCTCGGCCATCATTCCTCTTTCTCTCCATCCCTGTCTATCTGACTCTTTTGCTCTCTTTTTCCACCAGCCCTCTCTAATCTGAAATGCAATCAAAAGTAATGTAATGTGTTTGAAGATGCTGAAGAGGGAAAGGGGGGAACAGGCCTGCGAGGGGCTATTAGAGCACGCGGTGAGGTTTAGATAAACACATACGCATTACACACAACCGCCACCGCTCTTCCTCCACCTCCCTCTGTTTCGCAGACAGGCTGCCAAGGTGAAGGCACATGAATAGAGTTGTCCTACACCAGTAGATACTTGGCAGTGGCACACTTCCTCTGGCTGAGAAGCTCGTAACAAGTTTTCGTGCCAGACGGTCTTTCCTGGCATGGACCTGGCAAGAGGGGAGTTACATACAGAGCAAGAGAGAGGGGACATAAGGACAGAGGAAGAGTTTTACAGTGTGCCAAACTCCGTAATTCTATCCATTATTAGAGTTGTGTATTCTTGACCTTTCCGGACTACAAACCATTTTTTTAAAAACGTTAAGAAATTATTATTTTTGCTGTGTCATCATACTGTGCTTTTGTGTTGACATTGAACTTCACAGTTAAATGCTTGCATCTGTCTGCGCCAGGCTTCGCTACACACAGTATAGGAACAAATTGACGATACAGGAGCTATTTACCGAGAAAAACACAGTGTATGTGTTTTTTTGTGCACATCTCTACTTGTTAAGCTGCATCTAGACTAACATTGCTACATTAAACTTCCTCATTTATGAGAGTGAGTTGGCCCAGTGGGGGGGTCGATGCACAGGGTTTTGGCAGGTGTTTCCTGGTTCTTGTTTCATGGTATAATAAATCGCTATGTTACTGCTCTGGTGTATGATAAGTGCTAAAACTCATGGAAGTATTCCACTCAGACTGAGCTGAACTTCTGAATTTTATCTCATCTCGCCAGTACCGGGAGCAATACGCCCACACCAACACAGCCTCATGCGATTTTTATCCCAGTGCTATTTTCGGTATGAACGCCCCCTTAGTTCTATGAAAAGAAGCTCAAGTGTGGATATACAGAGGTCGGTTTATTTGTGTGTTTGCACTGCATAGCCACTGTACTGTTGTTGGCCACTAAAAACATGTATTGGGGGTTTTCAAGGGTCTTGTGTCATTTAAATTTGACAAGGGACCCCAGTTGGACCAGGTCCAAATTATCCTCGGTCTATTCAGTTCGGATAGGGTCTTGTTTATCTGTCATGTGTCTCATGTCTATAGGCATTTTCGGACCAGCAGAGTGGGTACTCTCCCAGCACAAGAGGAACCGTGAGTGATGTAAGTGAATGTGATTGATCAAACACAGCCTGTGCAACATTGGCAATAGCCGTTTTTAAAAACCTGTTAGCCGTGTAAACAACTGAAAAAAATGAAAGAAAACACAGACAGATCATGGATATATAAAGAGACCTGGACACAATGTGGTGGGCCCCTGTTCATTTCTATGAAAGTGGCTCAGTGGAGCATTGTCGTAAAAAATTATTACATATATAAGTATGTAAATGTAATCATGAATAATTGTATAAAGATGAATGATTCATAAATGTTAATGGTTACGGTATTGTTCAGTCCTTCACTGACTCCAGGGTGTCTGAATGATAAGATACTGCAAGAGCAAGTCCTTGCAGATGTTTAGACCACAATGATAAACACATCTGTATGACATGTGAAATGTGCAGTGTAAGTGCTGAATGATTCTTCTGTTACCTTAAGTTGTTGGTGTGTCTTTGTACATGTTTGTGCTGTACCAAGAGCTTCTCGGATCTAATTTATGATGTCATTAAACACATATATATTCATATTAGATCAACTGTGGCTCATTTATTATTCATCAAAATGAAATGTGACAAAGAGTACAAGTTTTTTCTACATCAAGCATGAGAACAAAAAAGTTTCTGTGGTGTGAAATTGTCACGATCTTCTGCATTGTGGGGCCCAGAGAACAAGCGCACTAGAGAGTTACGAGGGTCGAGTGTGGCTGAGTGGCTAACTTCCGGTTTAGTGCTCAACTAACTTGAATAGGGACAAATGGTTTAAACGTGAGGCTCCTCTAGACTTCTGACATGTTACAGAGTGGATCAAATCCTGATGGTGAAACAAGACTTTTATGTAGGGGGGGCTGTGACCCTCCAAAAATGTATCCACTGATTTATAGACTTCTCTATCCCAGTGTAAGTCAATGGGAAAAAATCTTGACAGACCTGGACAGTGTATTCCACTTTTGATGATTATGTAAAATTGGCTCCAAAGCCATATAAATACCAAGTTGCAACAAATAGTTTTTGGAATTTGTTTATATGCTATTCTTTGAAGAATATTATTATAATCCTGCTTTTTTGACTACTTGTTAATTCATAACACATCATGCTGCTGCCAGCGTTGGTGTTTTAAATTAGGGTGTGACTGGATGTACAGCATTTCGGATCGGGTCTATCTATCCTTGGGTCCTCTAATGATCGGATCTCTAGTTTTTGAAAATTACTTTATGCTTGTGAGGTGGTTTTTCCCATGGGACCACTACAAATTGGGTCCAAAAGATCTCTACGATTTGTCTCCAAAATGTCACGGCATCAATTTATGTGAAAAATCCTGGAAAAATCATACATTTGTGTTCACACTTTTGCATTTGGTCATTTCTATAAAGCCAGCCTGGCCAAGATGGTGTCTGAAGGTGTATGCAAAAAAAAAGCCAGTAGTATAATCGCAGCCTGGAGAGTTAGCCCTGCTGTGCACCGCCAATTTGTCTCACACTCTGTACCCTCTATCCCCCCCACCTGCTTTCTTTTCTCTCTGTCTCTCCCTGTTCTCCTTTTCCAGTCAGTGCGTGAGTGTGAGGGACACACATACACACGCACACACACACTCCCAAGCATCATGAATCTTTCATGCGAGCGGGCTGTATAATCCCTGAGGCGTGCTCTCGGAGACCCACACACACCCGCCTCCATCACCTTGCACTAGGAGAGAGGGAAAGAGAGAGAGAGAGAGGGAGAGAACGAGTGACAGAGAGAGACAGAAAGATAGATGGGGAGCAGGAGACATGCAAAAGGAAGGAGGGGGGAGGCAGTGGAAAAAGGAGAGGAGAGGAGGAGGAGGGGGGCAAAGACAAATTGAAGGTGTGAAGTAGGACCTGGCTGGAATTACCTTGCTGCTTTTGACTATTGAGGGAGGGATGAAAGAGGAGGAAGAAGAGATAACAATGGAGAGGTTTGTTCTTTTTCTTCTTGGCCACTGAAGGCTGCAGTGGAAAGTCAATTGGCTTCTCATTACTGGACCTTGTCTGATGGAGTCACGCTAAACACTTTATCCACAAACCCCCTCTTCTGCCCCTCAATTGGAGAAAAACTAGAGTCGGATGATTTTGGATGAATGTGTGATATGTTTCCACCCACCTGTTTTTATGTGCACACAGAATTTGCACATAAGAAAACAAAAACTTTGACTGAGGTTAAGTTCAATCAATAGAGAACCAATAAAGAGAGGAAAAGAAAGTGAACTTGCTCATAATTTATGGAAATGGTGGATGGAAACTTAGTTTAAGATGATTTAATGATATAATAATGGAATAGTGGTCTCCTGAGTAATATCAAAACAGATTATGAAAATAAAAAGTGCACTTCCTCTATTGGTCACATGATGCTGTCTCTGAAAGCATAGACCACAGACCCTTATGTTAAAATTCCCAACTTTACAGCAGAAATAAACATTTTTACAGCCTGGTATAAAAAAATGTTTTGGTCTCTATAGCTTATTTTCCTTTTCACTGCGTGGGGGTGAATTTATGTATAACTCATCTGTTTAAATATTATGAAGACTTAAAGTTATGCACAATGAAAGGGGTAGCACTTTGGGTGCCATCCATTGACAAGTTGCTACCATGGCAAAAACCCTGGATAGGTAACGTTATGAAGGCTTAAAGGACAAGGCAAAGCCATAGTTGTTGTTTTCAGTTCATTTAAGTTAATTCTGATTGCCTAAAAGCATCTTATTTAGCATTTGGTTGAACTAAAAGAACTTCTGAGTCTGATATTCATTTAAGTAGCCTACTTAAAAAAAAGTTTTATGCCTGTTTTTCACTGGTGAATATTGGCATTAGCATTAACAAAGTTAACTCAAGCTTTAAATGCACTGTGCTAATCAGGCTAGCAGCTGGTGTCAGGCTTAGCACCATCCTCTCATCAAATGTGGTCACTTCTGGCTCCAAAGTCCTACATGGTGACTGCCAAAATGCACAACTATAGTCTTCAAAATAGGAGTCCACATACCAATAGATGATTTCATAGTGGCTAAATCAATTATTTTATACAGTCTATGGACAAACCATACAATAAATGTGTCTATACTCATACCCTTCATACTCATAGCAAACAACAATGTCCATTTTATGTATGTTTTTTTTACTTGAACTTACAGGATGATGGACAGTTGAAGTATTGAGTAATTTGCATCAATCTTCTCCTATCAAGGTGATTCACAAAGACACTTCCTGTTGTATAATGTAACATGTTCATTTAGATTCTATTTAATAGTTCATCCAGCGCAGATGATTATCATCACACTGGCTTTATTTAGCGAGTGTCAACCTGAATTCAAGTTTCCCAGGTTAGTTGCTAATGGAGTGACAATAGAGGACTCAGGGGGGGACAGGACGGCACACTTGTGGCTGCAGCTTTAATTACCTGAGACCAGTGAACACAGCTGCAGAGAAAACCTTTACACTGGTCAGAGTAGCTCATTATTCCACCCAACCTCACGCCCCAGGCCTCTGATTTACTATGACTCTGATCAACACTGAAGAGTGTGCAGACATGTTTGAAGGTATGACTGATATGTGTGCAGTCATGCAGGCAGTAAAAATGCATGTGAGGATCAAAAATGTTCTCAGCAAATGTCTTTAGCCCCTCTTACACTGCCTGTTCAGGGCAGAATTTTTCGTGCCGTTTTGCTGTGTCACTGTTCTCTATAAGAGGTACGATCGCAGAATGGAGGGATGGAGTTATCTCGGCTTTGAGCTCACAACAGAGGTGGTAACAACGTTGAATTCAGGGCTATCTAAAGGGCCAACTGGCTAGTCAAGGACATTGGTGTGAAATTTTTGACATCATGCTGTGTGTGTGTGTGACCCACTGTGGGAGATTTAAAAAGCAGCTAGTGACGTGATGTTAGAAAAAGTTATTGTGTTAGACCGATTAAACTGGACTTTTGAAATACATGTAAACATGTAAGATCTATCAAAATCGTACTATTTCTCAAAGTTGTCATCACCTAGGTAATGCGGTTGGTTGTTGATTTACTCTTTCATGTATATGCTTCAGTCTGAACTGGCCTAGGCATCCTGCACATGCTCCATAGTCCCCATGCTGGGCTTTAACCCAGAAGTCAAATGGCATAAATTTGTAGAAGAAAAATGGTAAAAGCAAAACAAGAAGAAGAAGGATAGAAAACAAAACAAGACAAAGACACTAAGTAAAGCATAATGTACATACGCAATGTAGCTCGTCTTAACTGTGCATGTATATGTACTAAATGAGATTCAGGAGCTTCTTTGAGCAAATTACGAAATCAGCCACCACATAACGGAGATGGTAAATGATTATCATTGCTATGTTATGCTGTTGTTATAGTTTAGAAAGAACTGACAATGCGTATGTTATATGTCACTAAAGGCAGACTCTGTTGTGTTGAACATCATGCCCGTCATGTCTCTTTTGCCTCTGTGATGCTGGCATGTTATCTAAAATCTAAATGCTGCCGTTTTTCAATTCTGTGTAAAAATGCAAAGGCATGTAAAGAAGGGATTTCATAGCAGTCTTATACTGTGATCTCTGTGTTAAAAGGGCTATTGTGCACATAGAGCTCTACATACTGTAGTTCAGAATGGGACATCTCAAGGTCCCATGCATACACTAACAGCCCAGGAAAAGGTCGAATAAAGGAGAGCAGGTGCAATATCTCCTTCATGCACATGTGTATTCATAAACTAACAATTTGTGTACATGTACCTTAAATAGTGAGGTACTCCACGTGTGTGTGTTTGACTTTCCAGAGTGCAGATGCAGTGTGCTACCTTAAATGCCCACGTGTCTGCATTAGCGTAATGTGTTTTCATGCTTGCTGAGGGTGAGTGTGTTCATGGGAGTGTGTGTGTGTCCACCTTAAATGCATAATGTGTGTTTTCAGGGGCCAATAGGTCGGTCGTTTCCCTCCTTCCACTACCTTGCCCTCACTCCCATTACTGCTCTCTCACGGTCTCAGCCACATTTCACCATGCACTCTACGTCTGAGCACCACCTACGAAATACAATTAAGGTGAGTTATGACCACTCCATAGGAGGGGCGGGGAGGCTGGGGTGAAGTGTGCTTGTGAGTGTGGGCGGGTGTGTGTGTTAACGAAGAAATATATATAACGGGAGGGAGCGAGAGAATGCATCACTCGGGCATGGCAAACAGAAGTGTCATACGTGGCTT
Organism: Plectropomus leopardus; assembly: GCF_026936395.1. Classification (NCBI taxonomy): domain Eukaryota; kingdom Metazoa; phylum Chordata; class Actinopteri; order Perciformes; family Serranidae; genus Plectropomus; species Plectropomus leopardus. The sequence goes on from NC_142178.1 coordinate 10,228,078, forward strand.
AGTGGGGGGACAGACACATACGAGTACTATAGTCAGTGCAGGGGGCAAGCAAGCGGTAGGTTGAAATTGAAGAAGGGGGGGGCTGTGGGTGGTGGACAGTGGACGGTGCAGTGCCAATTTCACGCCTCCGCTCATCTCTGCCTCTTCCAGCTGCATGCTGCATGCTTTCCTCTCTGGCTCTCCTCCCCCAGCTAAGCTTTACCCCCCCCCTTTACACACACACACACACACGCACGCGCACACACACACACACACACACACACACACACACACACACACACAACCCTTTCTCCAAAAACTATAACCCCACCCCCACCCAATCCATCCCTCCTCACCTCCGTCCATAGGTTTGAGTGTGACAGCAGTGGCACAGGGAATCCATCTCCAAATAACAACCCAAAGCACATAACAAACCACATCAAAGCTGCCTTAGAAAAGAAACAAAGAGACAAAATAAGCAACTCAGCGGCAGCATGCGGGAAACCTTGTCCCTGTTCAAACCTTTAGCACCAACTCTCAGCTCAAGATGGATGCCTTGGTGCATTTACTCCTTATGCTTGGCAGCGCAAGGACAAAAAGAGGGCACGGGGAAAAAAAACAACAGCTCGATTTGCATTCATAAAGGTAACATTTGTTTATAGCGCGTGCGACACCTCGCTTAACGACCCCACCGCTGATTGAAGCAAGCCTCCTAATTAAGCATTAATTACTCAACAATAGAAGTGGCAATTTGGCGGTGGCGACGCAAACGCTGACATATTCCCACCTGGGCTAATGTCAACACAGCATTATTACCATCACCGCCTGCTGTGGTTATGGCTATCTAAACAGTCATAAACGTCAGCTTTGGCATATTGTACCACAGTTGCTATATGGCTAAGCAATATGTTTTCCCCCTTTTTCTCTCTCTCTGACAGTCTCTCCTTACTGGTAAACACCGGCAGACGGCACACAAGCGGCAAATTTCTTCCCTGGTGTTAATTGGTGAAAGCAGTGGGATTTACACAGGCAGGCAGGCGGTGAGGGTTTTCCCTTTGTAGCGGTGCCGTGTTTACAGTCCTGCTGCAGCGCAGGCTAGGGCTGCATGGACGCTGCCTTTGTTTATGCCACATCACACAGAGGCAAGAGATAAACCCTGCTGCTTTTCACATCACACAGGGATACACGTGTATGCACAAAATCCCAAAGACACATACGCAGAGGCACACACGCACACCTGACAGAGAGAGAACAGGGATTAGAGAGCTGCTGGTGGACAGATGGGAGAGCAAATGTGTGTGTGTGTGTGTGTGTGTGTGTGTGTGTTTGTGTGTGTGTGTGTGTGTGTGTGTGTGTGTGTGTGTGTGTGTGTGTAAGCTTGGGTGCTCTATGAGACATGAGATGAAGGCAGTCTTGTGTGGACACCTCATTTAGAGATATAGAGTGAACGGGTTTATGACCACAGCAGATTGGAGAGAGGCAGATTAACAAAAGTGGAAAAGGAGGTGGTCAGCTGGAGTGTGTTTGACAGCAGTGAGCACATCAGTTTGGAGATAGAGTGTGTAAGTGGTTTGGCCAAGATTAGAGGTTGGAGAGAGAAAGGTTGCTCGCTCAGAAGATGTGAAAGAATCTGACAGTGTAAAAGTTGTCAAGTGCTTACAAATACAGTTGGTTTTCAAGTTAACAAGTTAACTCCAAATCGTCATCAACGAACTAGTGCTGACGAAGGCCATCGCCTCACGTCACCTGTGTCTTGGCCAAAAAGTTGCTTTTGAAAACACTATAAAGACTACAGCCAACATCCAAATAGCATGTACATTCTGTGCCTGTGTGTGAGGAAATAACGCTCCACAGAAGCAGGTGGTGGTAGTTTGTATTCATCATTCAAAAAGGGAAACGGTGGGGCCAGTGGCGTAAGGTAGCTACAACAAGCCCAAGTGCACACTTTTATGATGGGCCCTCGTGCACACTAGTTATGTGATTAAACTAGTACCATATAATTTCCTCATTTCATCAAAGGATCAAATAGAGACTTGACATTGGATAACACCAACATATATATTACCCAGAAATCATCATTGGATATCTGTGACAAAAAATACCAATGAAAATAAAGAATTACTACTTTGAACTATTGAAGTTTTGTTATAGTTTATTTAAAGTTTATGTATAATAAGCAAATATTTTTTATAACATTTGTTATAGACTGCTTCTGATTATTTTGCAAAGAAAAATAATTTGCTACATATGCCTTTTCAATGGCATATGTGGCAAATGGCAGTACATGTAATATAATGCAAGTTCTTCCCTGATCATCAACATGTTTATAAGGTGGCATTCTGAAATACTCAAAAGGGCCTGTTTTCAGCCTAACATATTGTTGGAGGGCCCACTCTTTCTATGGGCACCCTCACCCCATAAGCCCCATCGCAGCTGCCCTGCCTGCACTATCTATATTCATGACCCTGTATGGGCCTCCCAGTTACTACTCACCTGGTGGAGCGGGCAGATTTAACATGCTAAATTGGCCCAAAAAAAGCAGAGAAGGGCCTATAGTGCCAATGTTGTGGGACACACCGCAAAACCAGGCTGACAGATGTTTACTGACATCTCTACATTGACCAGCGGCTGACCATTGGCTTGGTGTGTCAGGGCCCCAACAGCAAACAGCAACTACTCATCAACTTTTATTAGTATGCATGGAACTAAAAGATGAAATGGTACAAATTTTACTTTAATTAAGAGTGATATGCTCCATTTAAATCAGAGAACCTGTTCTGCTTCACTATATATGTGAATATCACCCCAAGTCATTAACAGCATAAAAGCCCTGATTCAGAGAAATAAACCGTGCACAGTAGGGAATTGGGATACCAGCAGAGATCTGTAAGTACATGTGTAACTTCTCAAATATCTGTATCCTGTAAAGCTAAAGGGTGACTGAACTCTGTCTATCTTCTTCCTAGGAAAAAGCCCAAGATGGGGATTTCACACATGAACAAACTTTGCTTTTTTCCTCTCCATCCCCAAAGGCATCCGCATGTGCCTGTGGGCTAACTAACCGATGGGAGAATCATCCCACTCTTGATCCGCCGCCCCCTTTGGCCCATTTCCCCCCACCCCTAAATTAGTGAAATTTTCACAAAGCGGGAATACATTAGGGAGGGATCAGGGCAAATGGCACATTATGAATACTGTCAGAAGTGGCCTATTAAAGAGGAATCAGACATTATCGACGCCTACGTATCTGGAGAACAATCTCAGTTAAGTTAATAATGTGCAATTAATCATAGGTCACTTAGTGCAGTATGGGGTATAACATACCGCAGTGGAAGCAGGCCTAATCTGCTGTCCATCCGTCCAGAGTAAGAGAGAGATGGATGGAGGCAGGCTGGCAAACTGTAATCTAGATAGGGAGCTGGCTTTGGTTCTTGACACCTGGCCAGATATGGAATGGCTGAGGCTAACCACTTGCCACCAGCTTACAGCTTTACTCAGCAGGCTCTTGGGGTACTTCCCATTACATTTTTTACAGTACAAATAATTGTTTATATATATATACATGCCCCTAGTGGGCTACTCAGTGGTATGGTGGTAAGGGACAGCACTATCACCTCATAACATGAAGGTTTTAGAATCAAATGTGATAGGGGCCATACATTATGGAGTTTGCATTTTCCTTCTATGGTCATGTAAAGACAACATTTTACTGAATGTCACGACCTATGACTTGACTTCATTTTCCACTGCAAACATTAGACTAAATCAGTATTTTTGTTGACAGTAATTTCTGGGTGGAAAACCCTCACACTGATTGGTCGAATCACCGTGATAAACTCTGTCTTCAAACGTTACAGTTAGAGCTGAAAATGACAACAGAAGTAAAAGTTTGTTGTTGTTAGAGTGACATTACAGTGATTTGGTTTATACTTCTCAATGTTAGTGGCTGGCTGTCATGGTGATGCCATGTGATGTCATCTTCAACATGTCACTAACACACACACACAGTGTGTTCTCTTACTGGATCGGTTCATTGGCAACCATACAGACAAATGTATGCACTGTGACCAAGGTATAGATTTGCAGGCTGGCGTTTTTTAAAATCTTAAAATCTTTAAATAAAATTGTGGTCTCTTTTGACGATTTAAGAGTTTGTGTAGGATGTCCCCTGTCAACCAAGTAACAACTCTAGTGTCAGTTCTTCCTGACCAACCAGCGATCTGTTGTTTTAACTGCACACACACTCATAACTCATCTCAACTTGCTTGGAACCTCGACCAAGGTGGTACCAAAGACAGTACCAAGCACTAGGTACTATCCACATCTTTTGCCAAATCAGTCAGTCAGTCATTTTCTGTAACCGCTTGTCCTCGTAAGGGTCGCGGGGGGGCTAGAGCCAATCCCAACTGTCATCGGGCGGAAGGCGGGGACAGTTCGCCAGACCATCGCAGGGCCGACACATATAGACAGACAACCATACACGCTCACAGTCACACCTAAGGGCAGTTTTAGAGTCACCAGCTGCATGTCATGTCTTTGGACTGTGGGGAACACGGGGAGAACATGCAAACTCCGCACAGAATGGCCCCCGCCCGGACCGAACCCCGTTCCAACTGGGATTTGAACCAGGGACCTTCTTGCTGTGAGGCAACAGTGCTAACCACAAAGCCACCGTGCCGCCCATCTTTTGCCAAATGAAAACCAAAAAAAAACAGTTCAAAGCAGGTCAAGCTATGAAGTGCCATGCAGTGGAAATGCAGCATAAATTTCCTCTGGGTACTCTGGTTTCCAAACATGTTGGGTATTAGCAATGCTTCGGCCATTGCCTGTAAGGGTTAGGGTTGAAGGCAGCGACCTTACATCCCTGCTGAGCTGTGACGTACTGCTTCTAAATTCAAATGTGTCAAAGCAGAAAATTACTTTCTTCAAAAGTACAGCATAATCTGCAGAAATTTACTGACAATTATTGTACAGGCAACTTCAACATTCAGAGAGAGAGACAGAGATGGGTTTTTCCATTCTTCTCTGAAGTACTCACTCTCTGAGAAAAGGTGGAGAGTTTTGGAGGGACTTTTATTACCCACGCTGTGCCCTCTAACAGAGCTCAGTTAATGGATTTCAAGCAAAATGGTACAGAGTACATTAGAGTTCAAGTTGAAATTGTATGTACGGAACATTTGCCAGACTCATTCAACTATTCAGGAATAACATTTGATGATGAAAACTATTAAACTATTGAATTATTATTATTATAAGTATTTTGGAGTGAGCCATTTTATTTTTCCCAGGGCTTACAGACCTGAAATTGTTCATTCTTAAAACTAGCAAAAAATACCCATAAAAATTATATATAATATAAACAAAATTCCATCCTACCATAACCAAACTTCATATCTTTTTGGCCAATAATTTTCAGTTTCAGTCACAAAATGTTGGATAGGCAGATGGATGCACCAACCACTGATTGACCATCCAACGGACCCTCATTACCGTCTTTAGACCCTCTTTACATTTAATGGACGGCAGAACAGAGGTAGAGGTACAAATCTGAGAAAACTTTTGATGAATTAAAGTCATAGGGATTCAAGTTTAATGATAGCAAAACTACATCAAAGCATCCATTTACAAACTTTTACATCAGTGGTTCCCAACTTGTACAGCCACAGGATGCAGATTGCTCCTTAGTCATAAATTCGAGGTCCATACATGAGAGATTACCACATATTCAGTTTCATTTCACAATATGTAAACAACACATGGGCTTAGAACACAGTAGAAAAAACATACTGCAAGAATTAAGTCCAATTACTTAAAACTTAGTAAATAAATAGGCCTGCAATCAAAAAAGTGCATATTATTACTTCAAGACCAGTGACAAAAACGCTGCAAAGGCACAGCATGTTAATAAGCCAAATAATACCAAGAACAGGGCAATAAAAAAGTTGTTGTACTCAAAAAAAAATCACTCTACTTCAAAATAAAGTTGTTGGGTTTTTTTTATAAACTTGACATGTTTTTGAGTCACTTTCAGAATGTCCATTAATTCTGTCTTTTATGCATTTGTCCAGCCTTAAAAAAAGGATACCATATTTTGATTTCCAAAAGGCTTTCACTCTAAAAACAGGGAATATAGTGACAGTGGAGAGGCACTGCAGACATAAGAAGACAGACAGGTACCACAGACAGAGGATAAGAGAGTATTATCTGACATCACAACAGCACTGGAAAGGAAATAGGAATATAATCCATTGCTCAGTGACAGGGAAGAGACGTGAGGGGCAGAAAAGATGAGGGAGAGGGAGGAAAGTGCACCAGAGAGGTGGAGGAAGAGAGCGAGCGAGAGGAGACAAGCAGGGGAAAAATTCACTTCCACAGTTGGCTGATCTAGGAAATCCTGCAATCTCGCGGCAGCCAGAAAGCAGCAGCAGATGAGCCATGTCTCTCCATCCCTCATCCCCTCTCTCTATCCATCTTCCTCCCTTCTTCCCCTCTCTCCATCGTTCTCCAGATGAGTTGGCCTTCGCTCTCCCTCACTCCTTTGTTATCCCTCCTCCTCTCACCCACAATCTTTAATATCGTCCGTTTCTTTCTTTCGTCTTCACCTCACTGCACTCACCCAGCCGCCCTCACCACCACCCCACCTCTCTCTCATGATGTCCGGAGCTGTTCGACTAGTGCTCAAGCCCAGACTATGGCCCCCAGTGGGCTCATTTCACACCTCCAGGCCTGCTGCCAGCCAGTCGGCCAGCGTGTGGTGTTACAACTGACAGACATACAGCACTCTGCTTTCTGGTGGCCCTGATTAGGATGCATACAGTGGACTGAGAGGGAGAAACTGAGGAAAAAGGAAACGTTGAAGTGCAGCAGGTTAATTTTCTCCCCCGTTTAGAAGAGCTGGAGAGGAGTTTGGAGCAGAGAGAGAAGTGTGTGTATTGTTTTGTGAGCCTGCATGCTTGTCTGCGTGCATCTGCATTTAAATTGTGTGCATCCCGCTGAAGTCTGTGTGTTACAGGGGGTGTCTGTACATTTTCTGTGTGTGTGTGTGTGTGTGACGCCACAGAATACCAATTGCCAGTGTTACAGTCAAAGGCTTCAGGCTCTCTCATTGTACTTCACAGCAAAAACCACCCATCACCAGTGAAAGCACCACTTCTCTCTCTATAAGACAATAAAGACAACTTGCCATGCTCGCAGAATAATAACTGAAGGGGGGGGTGTCACATATTACATAGCAGGTCAAGTATGGATGAGCATGTGCATTGTATAATGGCAGGAGTAAACGGCGCACAACAAGGACAAATTGAGATGCTCTAACAAAGCAATTACATCTTCTAATAAAGCTGTAATTGTGTTTCATTATGGCGAGACGACATCTATTTGCATCATCTTTTATTCGCTCGCTCATCGAGTGGTGCCTGCTCGCTAACCTCTGACTGGCTCAAACAATGCTTATTATGCTTACGGTGGTGATCACACACAAACAACGGTAAATGCATAGACACACACACACACACACACACACACACACACACACACACACACACACAGAGTCAGACAATGAAGTGAGAGAAGCCTCTAGCGTCACGGCGTCGATCTCTCCATTGAGAACCTGTAATTATAGACCCTGTCTCAAGATAAATCAATTAACGCCAACATATAGCTTTTAATTTAATCCGGAGCTAATTAAAGTGAGGAGACAAGCGGGAGGGGTTGGAGGGAACGAGGGAGAGAAGGAGGGTGGTGGTGGTGGAGGTAAGACAGTACAGGAGGTGTGCGTATCTGTAGAGGCTGGGGGATTGTCTCAGTCCCAGGGTTTAACCACGCACGGCGGAAATGATTGAAATGAATTCCGCTGGCAGTTTGGTTCGGGGATCTCTGATGTTGGCTCAACAGTACAAAGCATCACCTGGAGCTGTCTGACTGACAGGTGACACTTTAATTGAAATAATTCAGTAGCTCATTAAGGGAGAAACACTTGAGGAGGGAGAGAGATAGGAAAGTGTGTATGTGAGAGCATGACAACAGGCACACAGACAAAGAGAGTAATGGAGCAATTTGCCCAGAAGGAGCCTTTTTCTCAGTGCCCTGCAAGTAAAAACTGACACAGTCCCGGAGCTGCTGACTGAGCTTCTTATTACACAGAATGGAAGTCATTTTTAGCTCTGTCTTCGCCATGCCAACGGCCTATTTGTGGGACTGCTTTACATGGTAACCAAATAGATGCATTTCTAATGAGAAGAAGGACTGGATACGTATGAGATGAGTCTGATAAAGACTGTGTGTGTAACAGAGTGTGCACATAAGATGTGATGTTGTATTAAAGAGACCGGGCATATCTCATACATCCCCTTCCTAATCATTGCTGGAATCTCTGCTGGTTGCGGTGTGTCGCCCAGTGCTGACGGAAATCGCACCGGTCTTCAATTTAGCCATCGCTGTGGTTTACAAGACGTTGTTCCGGTCCTGCTGATTATCTGCTTTTTCAATCCTGCCTCCCCACACTGCTATCAGCTCCTAGCTTTCCATCCAAGCACACTAAACGCAGAAGAAATCAAAACAGCTGTATCGTTTCACTACAATGGAGATGGATAATCTAGCCTCGTGTGTGTGTGTGTGTGTGTGCGTGTGTGTGTGTGTGTGTGTGTGTGTGTGCCAGACAAGTTTAAGTCAAACTAGAATGACCACCCCACAGTTGTATGCCTCCACCAACATGTCAAGTTGCAGTTTACATCCATGTCTGTCCAGACTCATGTGTAGCCATGACAGCAGATAATGCTTCAAATTTGGATGAAGAAGCTATGAACTCTAAAACATGGATGCTTCAGACACGTCTACCAGCAGCACAGAAGAGCTACACAGTCAGCACAGTTTCAAGGTGGACAACCAAGATTAGTGTCACCAATTAAGTATCTGATCAGATGAGATATGACACGGAGTAGTAGTCAGAAAAATGTTTTTGAAGAACATTATGATGTCACATTGAAGTTGATCTTTGACCTTTTGGATATAAAAAGTCATCACTTTATTTTATCCCATTAGACATTTTTGTGAAACTTTGTCCTAATCAGCATATGAAATCTTGAATTACGGCCAATAACGCGTTTTGTGAGGTCACAGTGACCACTGACCACCAATATCTAATCAGTACATTGTTGTGTCCATTTGGACATTTGCGCCAACTTTTTCTGAGATATCACAATTACAAGAAACAAGATCATAGTCACCTTGATGTTTACTTGCAACCACCAGAATCTAATCAGTTCATTGTTGAGTCCAAGTGGATGTTTGTGCCAAATTTAAGAAAATTCCCTCAAAGTTTTCCTGATATAGGACATTCATGAGAATGTAACAGACATGAGGTCACATTGACCTTGACCTTTGAAAACCAAAATATAATCAAGTCATTATTGAGTCTGAACGGACGTTTGTGCTAAATCTGAGGAAATTCTTGCAAGGTGTTCTTGAGATGTCGCTGTCATGGTAATAGAACACACAATCCAAAAACATAATGCCTCTGGCCAAAGCTGTTGCCAGGGCGGAGGCCCATAATAATTGCTAGTTCAATCTCATGTTTGAGTTATATATTAATTAAAATATTATACTATATTAATTATATGTGATGATTATGAAGCACAACACTCAGGTATTAATAATAATATTAATCATGGTTCTGCTTGATTTAAGTGCCCCAGTAAACCAGAGTGACAGTGCACATGCTTCCCTTTATGTGACATGACAAAATGAGCCCCTTTAAAAAGGCTTAATACTGGTGTTTGTGTTGGTGTGAATCCAAAAGTAAACTCTGAGTTTTTTCAAAGGTTCTGTAGGTGACATCCAGAGCATTAATATAGCAGCAGACCACTATTTGCTATGTAAAGATATCGGGACAGCATCCATTATGCATCTATGATGATTTGCATTATGTGCAAAGATATAACATAAGTCATTATGGATGCATTGTAACCACCCTCCGCCTTCCCCTGGTTAACACCGTTAGTTGTGTCAGCACTATTACTGTTATTAATTGATATCAATGGAGTTACCACCGTTAGCTGCTAACCACCTTAATGTTGAGAACAGTGTTCAGACTCATACGCTCTGAATTTAGCATAGAGCCCCTTAAAGTCACATCACGTCTGTCACATAATTAAGTACTTTATGTGATGGTGCCCGACAATAATTCATTTTCTAAACCTAACCTCACCAGTCGGGGCACTACTATGCAAGATATCATAAGAACCACTGTATGAGGATACGTTGGCATATTACTTGTACCTGTAGCAGTTTTCAATAAACCAAGTTCTTTACAAGTTCTTGCATAGCTTCTTACATTTTGGTTATATTAACAAAAATATTCAAAGTTCATTAAAAGGCAACCGTGATGTTTCTCAACTTGGCAAGAAATGTCTCATAACTCACAAATAGTCTGTTAACTTTGGGTTGCAGCGCAGTTACTTGAATGGCTGAAACACTTGTTCTCACTTTGTTGTTCTGGATATGGATTGGGATGCAAGATGGGTAAAATGTATCACACCACACACATACACACACACGGCTCATTGCAGTAATTAATACACTATGGTTACATTTGTTTACACTGAATGACGACTCTGAGCCTCCATTGGCTTGGTGACAGAAGTGGGTGGCAGAAGGCATCTAACCAGGAAGAGCTGCTATCTGACTCAGACTGGAAGGTATGCTTCACTGGAAGCAGCACATATCACTGCAAAGGTCAAAGATGAGTTTAAAAGTAATCATCAAAAAAAGCAGTTTGGCACTGTACAGTGACATTTCAGTTGTGAATAGGTTACAGCATGGAAAGACAGCATTACTGCAAATTTATCTTATTAGCCAACTGTGGTACTACAACAACAACAAAAAACCCTTTAGCCTATAGTCTAAAAGCAGTTTTCCATAGGGTACAATTACAAAAAAACCTAAATTAAACTACTGACAGGACAACTCAAGCGACACACAGTTTCACTCACTCATTGACTTACGCTGCCAGGATTTAATTCAATTTGTTTAACTGACAGATCTATGGAAAGAAACACTGTTGCCCATATGTAGTGGATCACACCTTGCAGAATCAATCCAGGAAGGAAGAAAGCTTTTTGGTGTACGCACTGGGTAAATAACTTTCATGTGTGGGTGCCATATTGCAAAAAAGTTCCAAAAACAAATACAGTATTGGGAGCTTCCTTCTTTATATTAAAAATGAAGCACGTATTCATATCATGTGAACTTTCATTGGTAACCCTACATTAACCTAAACTTTAACTGGTGCACAATAAAATACACTATTAAACTATTTAAAAAAAAAAATTTTGAAAGCAGTGACACAAATCCAAAATAACCAGAGAGAGAAAACAAAATAATGAGTAAAAGAAGAGAAAAACTATTGAACGACAGAGAACAGTGACAGCAGATCTTTCTACTATGCTCTCTCTCATTACTTGGCCCCAGGACACACTGTGAGGTGACAGCACGCACACACACACACAGAAACACACAAAAACACAAATGTACAATAGCACGCTTTATCCCACACTGCTCACATTGATCTTCATCTTTCTTTTGGGTTGTCTGCCATCAAAGTCAGTGTGACTTAGAAACAGCTTGGCATTAATGGCTGGCAGATCATTAGGAAAAGAAACAGAAAGGGCAAGAATTTGGGTTGTAAACGGACAATTTTGTCATCAATTACGGCAAACCTTTGACTCTACTTTTGTTACTGTGTCACCCATATTATAGTTGTACTTTTTAATTTTTTTGATACTCATTTGCCAACACCATGGCAAACAATAATATTGGGCTTTTCCACTGCCAGTAGCATGCAAAGATTTGGCATACTATAAGTAAGGAACATAGACACAACATGTCATGCATAAAATACCACAGCAAAAAAAAAAATCAATGCAAGTGCGAGATCTTCATGTATTTAAAATCACACCCATGTGCCATGTTCTTTAGCTTATAATGACTGAAGCTGGCTGGAGGGAAGCAGACTGAAGCACTGCCTGGTTATTTGGCTGACAAAGTTGCCTTCCACTGGCGTAATTAAAGTCACAAATTAACTCAATGAGGACATCAGTGGCTTTACATATTTGGGAGAAAAGAGAGAAAGTCACACAGGAAAAAAATGATGGAGAAAAACAGAAGCAGACACGGATCAAAGATAAATATACCATCTGTCCATCCGAACGACAACATTGCTCTTATGTTTCCAACAAAAGACATGAGACGCCTATTACATTTGATAGCTCTCTATATCATAATCCATATGGACACAACATACTGAAGGATTATATGTGTGTACATAGAGCGCATGACCACTCTCGCCAACCCTTTCTGCCCTGGGGGATCATAAAATGCTCATTAATTCCTTAAATTAGCTTAAATGCCCTTATTGAACACCACCTCAATGATTATTTCTTTGCTTATTAACTATTCCCTAAGTGGGCTACCGAGGGTCCCATCAGGTCAAAGGAGCTGTATGTGTCTGTGTGTGTTTGTGTGTGTGTGTGTGTCAGGGGAGAAGAGAAGCCAGTGCAGAGGCAGACCTACCCCCCCGCCTCCCTCCTCTCTCGCCAAGCGCAGGGGCCTATCGCAGTTGCCTTGGTGACGCTGGCTGGCAGCCGATAGGAAAAGAGGCTGGCAAATGGAAAATGTCAATTACTGCTGAAGATATGTAGATCTGACTGAGAGACTGCTGCAGAGAGGAAGAACGGTAGAGAGGAAGAGGAGGAGAGGGGGAAAAAGGAGAGAACCAAATAAAAAGAGATGGGGTGTCAGACTGCAGCAGGGAGGAGAGAGAGACGAGGATAGAGAGAGACGGAGGGAGAGAGGTTGATGTCCAAATATAGCAAGAGGTTACAGAGGACTGTCGAAGCGTTGAGGTGGAGGTGCAGGGGCGGAGGCATAGGAAGAGACGGCACGAGGGTGTTAATGCAGGAGATGAGAGGATGAATTGAGCGCGGCTGCTGACAGAGAACGTCTGTCCACATCTATTATAACACCTTTCCCTTTCTGAGGCAGAGCACAGCCGTGTTCATTATTCCCCTCTTCCTCTCACTCACTCTCTCTCTCTCTCTTAGGTTCTCTCCTAGGCTATCTCCCATCCACAACCTTCAGCACCAGCCTCTACCTCTAACTGGCAATTTGATTAAGCCTGGGAGATAAGGTCGCACAGGAGAGGAGAGCAAAGTGAGGGGGGGTGGGGGTGGGGTTTTGGACGCAAGACAGAGCGAGAGCCATTCTGGTGTAATCACAGCATTGATCTCCTAAGCATGTGGCCAGTGTAGATTATGGGACCGAGTTAGGTCCATCATGGAGCTTTGGAGTCCAAGATAAAGTGTGTGTGTGCCTCCTTGTGTGTTGAATCCAGTGTCGTTAATCATGTATGTATATTCTGCTGGTGCATGTGTGTGTCCACAATATTTGTATGTGTGCATATTTAGTAGATATATGCATCTCCTAGGTGTGTGTGGAGATGTGTTTGTGCGCTTCACCAAATGAGCGTATCCCATTTGAGTGTGTATCACAAGACCTAAGTTGAATTGATGTGTCCCTACCCCCATTCCAATTTCCATCAGGGGTCTCTTGACCCTCCCACTCTGCAGACACATAATGGTCCATTTGGGGTTTAGCAGCAGGCATTACCAGGCAGCATGGAGACAGTGAGCTAGACTGTATTTCCATAAGACTGGGACACAGAGGCCCTTCTATACATATATTACCCCCTTTGTGTCTGAGAGGTCTCATGTGGGGCTTGTCTACACCGATGCATGCGCAGAGGCAAGCGCGCACACACAATGCAAAGAGACAGGATGCATATGCAGCCTGACAGGAAAATGAACAAATATACTGTGCACACAAGCACTCCTATAGCAATGTAATCACACATACATAAGCATATATATTTGCACACACACTGATGCAGAGATGCACACACAGATGACAGTTACTGTATAATGGGACATACGCAGCAGCCTGACTGTGATTGACACTGATGAGCTCTGAAGGGAGACATCCCACCTTTGCTGTCACACTGTCGCTGTACAGCCTCACACAAACATTTGCGATCTCTAATGTATTCGCTTGACTTTGATGCATTAGAGAGCTGTTCCTCCCAAACACAGCTTGCAGGGAAAGTTGTTTTTTTTTTTCATATGGATGTTTAGTATAGTCCTCACTTTCCTAATAAAGTACTTTGCAGTAGATATTTTGGCTTGTCATGGCAGGAAACACAATGGTTTGGTCGATAACACTCAAACTGACTGTGTGTTGTTTAGTTGAGCTAGTTTCAGAGTCCTGGTGTTTGTTTTGACAGTCACATGTGCGTACTATCTGCAACGTCACAGAAGCACCATTTAGAAGGTGCACTTACAGAAAGCCGTACAGGAAACAACACAAATAAGTAAGTAATCCAATCCATTAAATCATCAAACAAGAGAAACAGAAGCAATCTGAAAGACTACCACACTGAGACAAAGATACATTATTTGGCTAAATTGTTATCTATTAACAACACTGATCAATACAACCTGACAGCAAAAGTTGGAGAACTGACGCGCACTCCTGCCTCCAACCTTGTACTTGGATCTTGATCTATATTGCTTACAATAAAAGTGCGAACAGTTCAGAAATCATAAATCCCCTGAAGCCAACAAACACTTCACCAGTGGCTTTGTGCAGGGCTTGTTTACATTTGGAGGCTGAAAAAGTGTTACTGACTTACTGTATTTCTTTCATAATTAAATGAATGCCTAAAGTTAGTCATAATACTGCTACTTAATATTACTGGTATCATTGAGATCTGCTGCTAAATTTGGCATCATGTTTTACTCAGTAGTACTCCAAATCAATAAATCAGCTAATAAAAAATGTGCAAACTGCATTGTTAAGGCATATGAGCATTTTCTGAGAAACATCACATTTATTCACTTTACATGGGCCTAAAATGAATACCAAACAATGTGAAATGGTCGCAGAATGAGTGACCGTATTATTATGAGTCGTAATAATCATGCATCATCTTCTAGTATATCTTTACCGTAAGTGATTGGCTTCATTATACATTACAATATTTAAATGGCGAAAGGCAAGCTAATTGCTAATGATACTGGTGAATAAAGATGCTTACTGTGATCTAACTTATTTGTTTTTCTGTTTTGTTAGGGCACAATGAATAGAGATTTCGCCACACTTTTACAATTGTTACAATTTAGTCACAAAATTAACACTAATTTATAAAAACAATCACCACATTTTCATACATATATCCCAAAGCTATTTACTGCTGTATGTTTTAACATACAAAGAAAAGCACAGCAAATGCAGAATACCTCAAAAATGATGAATTTACAGCAACTTTTACACAGGCACCCTGGGATACTGCTCAGCGTAGCATTTTCCCCATAGGCTACCAATGTAAACACATGTAAAACTGTTGAAAGCACACTTCAAACTTCAAATCAGGTCAATTATGAACCTTTCTTTTTTTTAAGTAACAGATTAATAAATCTATGAATATTTGGGGGCCGAGGAAAAAGTAATCACAACGTAGTCTATGGGCCAGGCGAGAACTCGTGGGTGGGGTCAGCTGAAGAAACACTACTGCGCACATTAAGCAGTGGACCACATATTGCGGTAGTAAACTAGGAAGCTAGAAACTCATTTGGTGTATAAGCGAGGCAAGCAACTCCATTGGAATGAATTAGCGCCATCTTGGCATCTCGTATCTAGTCATTATTACACATATATTGTTTTACATCATCTGTCAAAGACTGATTGTTGATGCTTGCTCACTGTCCTGGTTTACTGGGATACTTGATGGAACTGACTCATTGTCAACTATATTTGTTTCACTTGTGCTTTTCCTGCTATGACAAGTCAAAACGCCCTCTATGAAAAAAGGCTTATTTAAATCCATTGCTGCTGCTACTGACAAGATTCACTCCAAAACCCAACTCAGAATTCCTTTTTAAAGAGAAGAATGCTACCTTGTGTTCATTGTTCACTTAAACTAATTATGAGTGATTGCGTCAGTAACTTCAAGGTCTCACAAATGGATCCCAATTAGCAGCAATCACGGTAGTAATTCATTGTTAGGCTCATTTTTATGCCAAAATTTCTTTTGTAGTGAGAGGTGGAACTGTAGCTCGGTGCTTCAACTATATCATTTTTCCCCCGGTAGATGAAAAAAAAAAAAAAATCTGTTAAGGGAACAATTTCATTGAAATCAAAGGTTTCATTTGTAATGGGGTGGAATGTTCAATTTGATTTCAGTTGTATATCTTCAGTTTTATGGAGTGCCTCTAATAGACACAAATTGTCGGTAAGAGCTTAAATTGCCATCAACTATTAGGGCTGGACTGTTATCATCGTATCATTTGATCATGAGTACGCGAGACCCTGAGAGCACCTTAATGAACACAGTGCCAGGCTTACTCACATCAAACACAATGTAAATCTCTCTCTCGTCCTCTAACACACACACACACACACACACACACACACACACAAACACACACACTGCACATCACACTCTCACTCTACAAATATCAGCAAACAGCTGACATTGCTCTCTGTTGACCCACTTCCGATGGTATCGTCTTCAAAGAGAAAGGGGGAATCAAACGGAGAGGAAGGAGAAAAGGGGCGAGAAGGGATTAAATTGAAGAAAAAGGGAGTAATTGACCGCTGTTTCTTTATCTGAGGGAGTGTGAGGCGTCGGCATGGTGTAGGTAGACATAGGTTGGGTTGCCCAGAGGCAGAAATGCTCCCCGTTCATTTACAATTTACAGGCTGCTGCTGTTTGAAGCCAGCAACTCATCTTCATTTGGGATTCACACACGCCTGCCCATGGCAGATGGCTATTTCATCATCATCACACACACACACACACACACACACACACACACACACACACACACACACACACACACACACACAAATGCAGAGTAGCTGGCATGCTGATGAAGTAAAGTGGCATCTGTGCGTGTGTGTTTGTGTGTGTGTGTGCTGGTGGTTGGGGGATTCCAAAGTATCATTATTTCAGCATAATTGGCTGACGGGAGCATTTGGAGTTAATTGGTTGGCTGACAGTGTAAACCCTAGGGCTTATGGGTATTGTAGTACGGATAATGCAGACATTCTGCTTGGTCACACAGCCTGACGGAGACGATTATCTGAATGCTTGAGCAAATTTATCAGTGGCTTTTTTCCTCCTTAGTGGGTAAGTGAAACATGCATTCCTCAGATTATGGACAGAAGGACCAAATTTGCATTTAGTTCACTCAACGGCACTTTACAGTAAGACAGTGAAAGATGAAAAACATCTCTGCTGACCGAAGTGCCTAAAGGAATCTTTTAGACTATTCTGTCTTTGTGTCTGGTTTATTGGGGTCAATGTAATTGTCCCAAGGTTTAAATTAGTGTTTCTCCAACTGAGGGTTTGATGGGTCAACAGATACAACAGATACTTCTGTTCCACAAAATAATATTTCCATTTCTTTATACTCATTATTTTTTGTTGTGAAATATGGTTGCCAGGGTCCAGACTTTTGAATCTGCCCGCTCCAGCAACTTCACTGATTCGTCTGGCATAATGACGTGAAACAGCAGTTTCTTGTTTAAACAAAATGACCAATAAGTGCCATGGGGGGCTAATGTGCTGTCAAGTTGTTGACTGTGTGCCAAAACCAATAAGGAGTAACAATGTCAAGCGTTATACACAAGATACCCCCTGCCACTGTAGCTGTTCTATAGACATATCATCTCGACATCACCCCTCATTGTGGTTTGTTTTACTTTGCTCCACCCCATTCATAATTCCTGATAAAACTGGAATGTTGGCATGACTACCCATCAGTGTGGACTCAAAATGATGTTCGATTCAGGAGGATAAGTTGGTCTCTAGTGATCGGTTAGGGAAAATAAAATTCCCCTTCCCCTATGTTAATCAATTTGAATGGCAATTCTGTCTATCTGTCTGATATCAAACAATACATAAGGGATACTTCCACATTTTTTGGTCTCTAAAAATCTCTCACAAACAATGTAAGACAGGAAAATTGGTCAAACTGCTCATCGTTCATGCCCACACATAGGCCATAATCTCTGACAAGGGGCCACAAGTGGACACCAGATTTCTTTAAGGGGCTAGAAGACCAAAAAAGGTAAGGAAGCACTGGTTTTAATCACCCCTTAAATAGATGTATTGGTTAAGTAGTAGCTATGAGGCAGTAGTTAAACTTTAAACAAAGCCTTAAAACCCCAATTTAATCCATATACACTTCATCTACGACATTCAAATAATAAACTTTATAAAATAATGGACTAAAATGGTGCCGCTTTGGCAGTGCTTTTGGCATAAGTGAACACGCCAAAGGAAACCTCTTGTGTGCGCACGAGATGCGGCTCAACAGCGTCAGGTGAGAACTTGGCCAGACAGAACCGTTTGTTATTATACACTGCCGGACGGCACCTTATGCTTCCGCCCAATATGCACACGGGCGGCATCATATGAGAACGTAGCTGAACAGAACCTGTTGCATGTGCGTGAAATGCATGTAGCACAAATAAGGAGCGCGAGGGCACCGATAGGGTGGGCAGGAGGGGTAGTGGAGGAATCTCAGAAACAACGGACTTTGACACTGGAGTCCGGTGTTTGCTTCCTATGTGAATGTGATGTTTTAGGGGGTTTTTAACACCTCACCATGTGCCTCCTTCCCCGAATCCTAACCATCTATGCCCTTGTTGCCTAAACCTAACCATCCATAGCAGCATGAGCATTAATGGATATTCTGGTGTGGGTTGCAATTTGCTGTAGTTACCTGAATCTAAGCACGTGAATGTGCATTTGTTGACATCATAGTAGCGATATTCTTGAATGTAAATAGCAGATGCAGAAAGCATAAATGCGTAAAATGCAGACGTGGAAGTCTATTCACAAAACAGCAACATGGGACAAGTAGGGATGAGAACGTGCTGGTGGTGACAGCCCGTAGACAGCCTGTGACTCAAAGTGACCTTAAATAAATTAAGGTCTTCATAAATTCATAAAAATGTGAGTTATATAACAATTCAGCCCCGGTGCAGTTGTCATTAATGGTGAAGTTAACTTCAGAGACCAAAACCATTTTTTTGCACCAGGCTGTAAACATATTTATTTCTGCTGTAAAGTTGGGCATTTTAACATGGGGGTCTCTGAGGATTAAGTCACTTTTAGAGCCAGCCTTAAGTGGCCATTAGAGGAACTGCATTTTTCTGCACTTCCATTTTTCAGCCTTGGTGCTTGCTGCTTGGTTTCAATGTGTACTTGCATTACTTCTTCCCTTAGAGAATGCATTTGGTAAATCTATATTTTCTTAAATATCATCAGGAGATTTAGGGATTGGTTTTGGCAGCCAACTGTTTAATAAATTCAAGTTTTGTACTGTGCCCTTTTCTGTGGTTTTTGTGTAGCCCCTTGATGCTGCTTGGATTGATGTTTAATGTGAGATATCTATGATAGTGAGCAGCGTAGGTCCGGGTCAACAGCGGAGCAAATCTGCTCTCAGAAATCAAAGCAAAAGTCTTGAATTGAACTGTGCCCCTGAGGCAAACTTCAACTCTGGCAGAGCAGGAGCCGCTGTGTGAGAGATGCTGCCACCTACAGCAGAATTTTACCAAGGCCTGCGCCTGGTAATGAATTCAGCTCAACACACAGCAGCAGAGAAAAGAGCCTCCGGCAAATATGAACAGAGGTTCTCAAATCTGCTGCAATAAACCTCAATCATACGCTACTTAGGCTGACTGACAGTCAGTCAAAACAGAGGCGCTAGTCACCAGATTAAAAGGGGAAATGGAGTTGAAGAAGGTGAAATTGGAAGAGTCGCTTATTTAGTAGGTCGTTCCACATAAAATCCTAACAATTGTAAAAAATTCCCATCACCTAACATTTGTCCTGCAGGATTATAGCACTCCACAGAAGAGGCTTCATTGATGGCTGATTCAGCGGAGAAAAACGAATGTGAGAAACTTTAATATACCAAAATAAATCTGCTGTCTGCAGTAACCAGTCCATGCTTTTCTCAGAGTTCATTCCAGAGAGCATTTCTATGACTGGCCGCAAAGAAGTTTGTTCTGTTCACACTCCTGGAAGTGAGTGTTTATGTGCCTCTGAGACAAAGACAGTGAAAGCTAGATGGACTGAAAGAAGCAAAATGTACTTGTGATGGGTGTTTGTGCATGTGTGTGCCCAGTGCCAAGAAAGGCAGTAAATAAATCACCCAGCCTGAATGTGAGATATTACCTCGGGGCGAAACAAAAGGACAAAGCAGACTCGGCGACCAGCAAAAGGTCAAGGGGAAGCAAGGAGGAGAGGCACTGGGAAAAGGTCGGCTGGCACCAGTAAAAATTAGGTGGATGTGAGCAAAATAATGTGGTGGTCGGGAACAACATGTTCTCTCGCCGCAGTGAAAGGACAGGGGGAAGGAGGGTCACTGATGCCTGATTAACACAACAAGCACGTCGATGGGGGGTGAAATAAAAGTGTCATGTGGTTTTCATGTGTTTGCTCTTTTTTGTGTATGTGCATGAAAAAGTTGAAAAAAGAATAGGAGCAACAGATGAAAAGGGTGTATTTTATGTACATAAAAAATTATATGTAATATTTAACTATAAACAGTATTTATGAAAACATGAGTAACAGTAAGCAAGAGATAGATAACCCGACAATGCCAAGAGAGATAACGCTAACTCTGGCAACAAAGCAGGGTTACGGATAATATCATATATTGTTTAGATATACATATATATATATATATATATATATAGACACACACACACACACACACAAGTAAACGGTAAGCAAGAGAAAGATAACCCGACAATGCCATGACAGATCACCTGACAAGCCCAAGACGGATAACAGTAACTCTGACAACAAAACAGTGTTACATAAATGATAATCCAATGGAAACACACAGAGCTCTAATGACATTAAATCATAAACACACCCTCAAATTAATCTATCACCTTCATGTTATTCCTAACACACACACACACACACACAACGATTAAAGTGCTAACTCGGAACATGATTTACATCATTATGATTATGACTGTCATAATTACGAGCACCGTTATCACTCTCATTATTAATAGCAATGACACTATTATTAGCCTGTCTGCTGGCGTGCTACTTAGTCTGCGGGCTAATTACTGTGTCTGACTGTCCAGGCATGGTGCCGGTCCACAGCTCCAAGGTCACAAACCTTCTCCTCCTCTCGTCAAGGGGCTCACACACTTACTTAATTCTGCCACTCATAATCTCTTTTAATCTCGTAAATGATAGTGAAAGCGCTAATTCTCTCCCCCGCGCAATTTATTAGTGTGTGTTTGTGCCACCGAGACCCAGTAGTGCATTACTGTCACGGCTAATCCAATTAGTGTGGATGTATCTAGCCGGGGCCGGAGGGGGAAGCGGAGTGGAGGGGGAAGCAGGTAGAGGAGGCGCACGGGAAGATGGTGCACCCCGCTGTGGGGAGAGCGCATTAGGGAGACTCCCCTCCTGAGCCTGGCGTCTTTTTATCACCGCTGTGATGGCCTGAAAATTGGTGTGTGATCTCAGGAGGGAGAGAGAGACAGTGGAGATATGGAGCATCAGTGTGTGAGTGTGTGTGTTATTGTTTGCACAGCTGAGGTGGTGTGATGATGAGGTCCTTCATAGGGCATTTCTTTTTGATCATCATCCTCACCAACATTGGGTGGTTTTTTTTTGTCATTACTGTAACAATGCAGGGACTGATACCTGACGGGGATGTGAGGCTGTTTTTTCAGTGCTCTGTTTGAGCAGAACACTGAGGGACAAAAGTGTGAAGACAATTTGTTAAACTGTTTCTTTCTAGTGACAGTAACTCCTCTTTAGGGTGACTACAACGACAGTCTTAACAAAAAGGCTTCAGTGTGTTATATCAGAGAGATGAACTCTCCCTCTTATCCCACTGGATATTAAAGCCCGAAAATTTGTTTGTATTGGACATTGCCATATGCTTAGGGTTTTTTTGAGTATTTCTCAAATGCTTTGGCTCAAACAACACATCGGTTGGTTTTCAGCAAAACAATACAATGTTATCAGCGTCTTTTCAATTCTAAAACTTGGTTGTTTTTTAAGGAGCTGTAACTGTTTTTCCAGTGAGATTGGTACTACAAAAAGCTTTTTTTTTTCTTTTTTAAAGGACATCACTGCCTTTTCAGTTGGAATCGTGCACCCAAAACCAGGTATTTCATGCCAAAACATTATGTTTAACCAACTGTAACCTAGTGGTTTTTGGGGCTAAACCTAACTGCATGCTAACCACAGCGTTGTTAAAACATAAAGTTTCAATGCATCCGCTTCATAATAATTTGCAAACTAAACATATCCAGGTTAACAGAAATATTTAATACCTTGTACATTTTTTTCTGGGTTGGATTTATTGGGTTGATTTCACCAGTTTATTAAAGTTACTGGGAAAAGTCAATACTGTAGGTACAACAAAAAAAAGTATGCAAATGTGTATGCATACAACACATATATTTGTGTAACAATGTGTTACATGGACAGAAAACAGAAAATTCACCTTTGACCTTCCATGTGAAGTCATAAAGTGAACCGAAATTAACCGAAAAAAAAATTGCAAGATTGCCTATTCTGGCAGAAAACATCTGAAATAGTTTGTGAACATTTTGCTGCTATATTCAGAATCAGCATTTAAGCAATCTTACTGGTACTTTATTTAGTGATATTTTCTTCTTCATAAAAAACATTCGCTTGCAATTAGGTTTCCCTTGAGTTTCAAATGAACATCGTTTCTAGAGGACAGGGCTGCTTTTGCACACGTACCAAAATATGTGCTATTTGCTTAAATGAATAAGACATTTAAATCTGTGGTCAACAACAAAGTAATTGTTGGGCCAAAGCAAATGAGGAAAAACTATAAAAAGATCTAATCTGATCTTCACATGTATTTTAAGTCAACGTACATCTAAAAAATTGTTTTCTGCTGAAAGAAGACCAGGAGGTCCTGCTGTGAACACTCCTCAGAAAATGCCCCAAGTGATTGAGGGTGAATGAAAACAAGTTAGCTAACAAATATGCATCACAGTCCCGCAAAAATAATTGCCAAATCAATAAATGTTTCAAATATTGTGTTTGTGCAGCTCCTGGAATTTTATTTAAATCTGATTTCCACCTTTGCATCATATTTAACCAATTTGTTTTCCATACATTTCAGGGTTTTAAAAAATAGATACAGTAAAAATTATTATCTCTGTATATTCAACCCTATGCAACGAATACAAACAAAAGACTTTGAGACATATCCACGATCATTACTTTTTAAAACGGTATGATCTTCATTAGCAAAGGCAGAAAAAAAATGTCTCCCGTGGGCATTATGATCTTTGCAGACTGATTTTCTGCATCCTGCAGTGGTTGTATAAAACTGTTTCCACTGATTACTCACATAAACACAGAGTGTTTGCAGCACTTGTGACACCAATTAGAACCGAGGCTTTAATTAAAGAAGGCAGGAATCATCCACAGGGGACAAAAACAACAGGCTGTCTAGCATTAAATACCAAAATCATACATCTCTCATTTCTGTAATTATGATGTGACAGCACACCGACAAAAAAGGTACAATATGCTGAGTCTTGCTTTTAGAAAATACAGCATTGACAGACAGGCGTTTGTGTTTTCGTGGTTAAACAGTTCTTGCACTTTGAAAAGATCAAGATGAATTGGAAATGGGAAGATAAAACTTTACTTGAAGGCAGAACTGCAGTAATTTACGTCTTGTTATTTCAAAACTTTCAATTCAGTTTTCATTTTTCTCAAGTGGCCTACATTTTACCAAGGGCGACACACTGGAGAGGGAGTTTAAATGCACCATTCACACAAACGCACAACTTATCAAAAGACATTACAGCTCACTTGTCAACTAGCTATTTGTCCTTGTTACTAGTCTTCCTATCTTCTATCTACCATGCAGAAAAGGAGGTAAACACAGCTCTTGAGACAGTGAGTGATAAGTGACAGAAGAAGAGAATGTATTTAGTCAAGGATGTGGGATCCTTGTGAGCTCTTCAGTGTTAGCGTCCAATTTTATTAATCAGCACTATTGTCCCGGTCCCTTCTCAAACATCAGGACAGGATGTTCCCTTTTATGTGTTTGTCTGTGTGTGTGTGTGTGTGTGTGTGTGTGTGTGTGTGTGTGTGTGTGTGTGTTTTTGTTTTTTTAACTGCGCTTTAGGAACTTGCATCGTTGAAACTGCAATTCTATAATTCGAATAATTAACTAAAATTAATAATGGCAGTTTTGGCATCCTGGGCAACCTCAAATGATGATTATGGTTAAAGAACTGCAGTGGTTGAGTTTTGTTTTTGTTTTTTTATTTCAGAGGAGGGGTCTGTTTGGGGTAAAGAACAGATGTTGTGCAATCCAAACATGATTTGACTTAATCAGCGTCTAAGTTGATATGACAAACCACATTGCAAAACAATTTCTTTTTTACGCATCCAGCAGTTACAGAGAAACATCATCATTTATTTGGATACATGTTTTTGGCTACTACACCATCTCAGATGCTAAAAAATGAAGCTAATGTGGAGGTGCCAAAAACTACAGTTCCTCTAATGGCCGCTTGAAGCCCGCTCCAAATGCAAGTAAATCCCCATGCCCAAATTTACAGCAGAAATATACATGTTTACAGCCTGGTACAAAAACAGGTTTGGTCCCTGTGGCTACTTTCAACATTCATGACAACTGTGTTGGGGGTTAATTTTTATATAACTCACCCATTTAAATGTTATTAAGGCTTGAAGTTATGCATAATAAAGGAGTGGCTGCTTTGAGGTATAAGTGGGTGTCTTCCATTGACAAGTCCCTACCACAGGAACATTCGTTAGGTAACTTGACCATCACATAATGCACAGAGTGTAGGCATAGCTGGCACTATTTCAGTGTGTTTTTCAATTCAGGAAAGTCAACTATAAAATTTTTGTCATCTAAAAAAGTCTTTTTCAGTGTTTGGTTGCACTAAAACACCCTCTAAGGAGTCAGGTTGGTGTTCTGAGGTGTTCAGGTTTTTCTGTAATCACATTTTGCTTTAATGGTTTTAAGCCTGTTTTTCATTAGCAAAAACTAACATTAGCATTTTTGTTACCACATTTACCACAGCAGTAAATGCACTGTGCTAATCAAGCTAGTAGGCAGCATTAGGGTTTTTCTCCACCCTCTCATTAGACCCTGGTCACCTCAGATCCAAAAAATCCAACATGGCAACGACTAAAATGCCAAACTCGAGGCTTCAACACAGGAGTCCACAAACAAATGCATGACGTCACAGTGGCTATGTCTATCATGTATACAGTCTATGATATTTACTCACTTTTAGCTCTGTTTTAGGCTTCTATCAACACTTGAGGGAATTATCTGTCTCTTTAGCTGCTAAATGCTGCACCATGTGTTTTTTTTCTCTACAGTTAAGGCCTTTGTCTTCATTACCACAAATGTAAACTAATTCTTTGTAAACTAACAAGCCAATACATCCAAGATACGAGCCCCTATCTAAACAGGAAAAGAAGAAATTGTCAAGCAAACACATGGTACAGCCATTTAAAATGGTTCTTTTCAATTTACCATGACTACATACTGCAGCTACTGAAATTAACTGTTGCCACTTCACCATGACATTGCATCCTGAACTTTGACACTCTTAATCTATACCTGTCACAGTCTGTAGCACAAAATTTAAAGTAAAAAGAAAAAAACGGCATGGCAATTGTCACAAAGTAGAACTTTAGGTTATTATGTAACCTTGGAGATGCATCGAAATGCCATTGACCGAGCTCACCGGGGACCGAGGTCAACCCTGAGAGCTTTGCCGTTGTTACTTTGCAATTTATGTCATTTTAACTTCTAAGTTATGACTGCATACATTGTAAATTGTTTGTGATTGATGGATTGATTAAATGATTAATTACAGTCACTGTGGCCTCTCTCATCTGTTTGAGGCTTTGTTGATGTGAGCTATCTTTCGCTGTGCAGAGGACTGTGTGTCAGAATAGCAGGAAAAGCATGCTGGCTTGAATACTGAATTTCAACCATATGCAGTAAGGCATTCTGGTCTGTTGCATTAACTGGACATACTAGGACATAAAAAAAATCTGGCATATTAAATAGTATGGTAGTATGCTAAGTGGAACACATGGAATAAATTTTAATTCAAGATTAAGCATCACTCAAAATGTAACTTTTTAACATTTTCAGACCAAATGTAATATTCGGACTTCTTTTAATCTGAATACAATCATTGCAAAAAACACAGATAGTCTCGTTCTACTGAGAAAATGTGAGAAAATGCAACATACACGTTTCATGCTTCCGTAAAATTAATAAACACAACTAAAGAGGGGTCAAGCTGTTTCTTGGCAGACAAGAGCTATTCTGAAAATCCATTAGTGACTCAATGCAGCATCATTATAGCCAGCTGCTTAAGCATACAATATCCTGCCTTTGACTTTTTTGTCTTCTTGGCATTTTCCTCTGAGGTGAGTCTCAAAAATAGGAAAAGTAGAGAAGGAGAGGTTTCATTAATGGAGAAAGCGGGGGTGTGGTATTTTAAAAGCCATTTTCATGCTGCTGCCGAAAGGACATGAAGTCCTTCCATTAGCAATCACATCGGCTTTGCGGCAGGACATATTTTGGACCTTGTAAGAGTATTATGCAGCGCAAATACGTCTGTTTCTGCTATGCTGTAATCAGAGCCCCACAGAGGAAAATCAGATTTGACAAGTCGGAAATAGAGGGACACCAGGAGCTGGAGAATTCAGTAACAGACAATCAGACATTTACACAGAATACAGAATAAGTCACACAGAGACACAAAAAAGAACGCAAATTCCACACACCGCACATAATCAACACCCTTATCTAATTTCAAATGTCTCAGATCTGGATTTTCATCCTTCAGGAGACTCAGCCTCAGTATCTTTTCCCTCTTTGTGAATGGTATTTTTGAGTTTTGCCTCTTTTGCGTATTCATGGTCTGTCTTCTTTTCGTGGCTTCATAGTAGAGATCTGGCACCACAAAAAAACACATTTTTAGCATTTTCTTCAACAGTTAAGAGATCAAATTACCTGTCTGTTACAAATATCACTTAAAGTGAGCTCAATTTTTTTGGTAATTTTTGTATTTCAAATTTATGACCAAGGATATTAATCAATATAATAGCTGTAAATTCTTATTTCTTTTCCGGTATTCCATCAAGAATGGTAATATTGATTAAATAAGTGATTTTTTAATTGCCTCTGACATTCATCTTACTCACAGGTACTATGTATTTCTCTTTTTAGAGACATTTAATATTAGTAGTCATTTAGAGTTAAAAAGATTCAAAGCAACTTTAATTGTTTTTGGGCCACTTAAGGGCAGTAGAACAAGCTGTAAAATTTACTTTATCGCCTCATGAAGTTGTTATGGCACATGCATTTTAAGCAGTTGCCTATTTACATGTCCAGCATAAAGAAAGCAAAATTAACAGTCCTTTGAAGACCGTGTTTCTTCTTATTCTTAATGAATTGAAGTCAAATTCTTTTTAGCTCTGTTTTGGTCTCCATCAGAACTGAGGGAAATATTTGGCTGCTAAAAGTTGCACTATGACTTTTCCATTTGTTCTGGGCAGGTAGTGTACAGTGGATGGAAGCTGGAAAACCGCTGTTAGAGCGGCATTATGGGCCTCAAAGCAAAAGCAATGATCCAAAATGGACTAAAAGGCTCTGTAGAATTGAGTGCAACTTCAGAGTTGGTGAGTTTCATCATAACGAGTCACCTTCACATCACACTGTCATTTTGATCCTTTGCTAATATAAAACACCAAAACATTAATTAGTGGATCTTCAAAGAAAGAGGGTGTTTGATTTAGGGGGATATATTGCCAGAAATGGAATATCATAATCATAATTATACTTTCACAAGTTTATAATAACTGGAAAATGAGAATCGTGTTTTTTGTTACCTTAGAATGAGTGTTTATATCTACATACAGAACGGATCCTCTGCAAAGGAATTCCCAGTGTTGTTTCTACAGCCCAAAACAGACAAAACAGAAAAAACTACATAGGGTTATTTGCGTTTTTGCATCGACCACTGTAGTTCTCCTACATGCTTGGCACACAGGAGAAGATAAAATTGGATGCATTCTGCTACCTCAACAGGATATGACACAAAATAACACACATTAGGCCTTTAACTAAAGTTTATTTTTGTTTAGCTCTCTGCATGATGCTGGTTTAGTGGATTGGTAGTCTCACGGAGCCAGACCTCGCTCCATAACCTTGTGTTAGCCCTGAGGCAGAACTGGAGGAAGGTCTGGCTGAATGGATCATTATTCTACACTAGAAGAGGTCTTTTTTTGTTGTTGTTTGTATTTCTTTAAACCAATCACAATCAGATTTTAAACCATTCAAAATCATCTTGGGCGGCAGTAAGCCCGGGATGCAGTGACAGTGCCTTTGCACTGTGTTATGAAGGAACTTGTTTTGAAGCATTGGCACATGGGGGGCAGAATTTGAAATTAGCACTGGCCAAAAGCTGTAAAATACGCAATTGGCTGCTACATTTGCTTTATTCCACCTGCCAAAAAATCAATGGTAATCTATTGCATGACTGGTAGATTTTAGAATCCACCAGCCAAAGTGGCAGGGCAAAAAAACAATCAGGGTGCAAGCCCTGGTATTAAAATGACTACATCCATGCAAAAACTCCACAGAAAACTTTAAAGACAAATGTTTATATGATTTGAGCTCTCTAAAGACAAACATAACATAATCATTGGTGCCATAGAGCTGCAGCCTGGCTACTTTAGCTCTGGAGGAGCTCAACTGACCAGTTTAAACCCACAGATGAATTAATAACTGTATGTGGCACTGCAAACCGTTATTAAACCGATACAAAGAAGTTTGTGTGGAATGGAACGGATCAGTATGTTGATCAAGTCAATGTCTTTGGTGCATGCTGCTGCCGAGGTTAAATGCATGAATGATGCTAGTTCAGAGGTTGTTTTGATGCTTCATGTGGCGATGGGAGTTTTGAAAACGCTAACACGCAAATAGTGGATGGGTCAGAGAATTCCATCCAAAATAGGCCTATACACACAGTCTACATCCTGTGGGTCACACTAGGTGGTTTGTTCTGCGCATACACACACACACACAGACACAAATATACACACACACAGCCCCAAAAAGTCACACATGACTGGTCTGAGATGGCACAGAGCCAGGCTTTGGGGGTTTGAACTGGTGTTCTTGTATAATGGTTCATGCTGGAGCTATTTGTTCTATGTGAGTGGAGGCTTATTAAAGGTGCACCAGACTCCCTCCGGATCAAGCAAGATTGGTGTTGCAAGGCGCTAACACAAAAACACAGAAGATACAGACTTCTGATTCTCACATACAAAGGCACTATATCAAACACACACACTGATACACATACACACACAGCACCCTGTGGCACTGTCTAATCACAGCCGGTACATATTTCTGTGTAGTTGTCTCAAAGGAGTCTCCATGCTGAGCTTACAGTTCCCTAGTGAATGCCGACCCAGTGTGTGCATGTGTCTTGATCATGTCTTGATCACAGCGGCGGGTTCAGTCACACAGAGGGATAGCTAGTGATCAAGAAGCTACAGGACAGGTCAGGTGAGGAGAGATAACTGTACAGTAGGGGGGAGAGAAATGGAGAGATTGATGTGTGCGGCATGAAAAAGGGGGGCTAAAAGAAAAAGAGAAAGAAGAGGACAATAAAGCGCCAAAATGTGGGGACTGTGTTCAGGTCAGTAAAAGAGAGGATTCTTGCTGAGAAAACAGCTAAAAGAGTAGGTGGTTCAGCAGGGCTTTACTTTCTTCAAATTGATTATCATTTAGTTCAGACTGGATTAGAGAGAAATTACACAAAGGCACAAAAAGAGTGAACAATGGCACATATGGCTTCACCCTGTGCACTCTCTGTCCTCCACTCTCTCACATGTAGACACACCAAAAAAAAACCACACACACACACACACACACACACACACACACACACACACACACACACACACACACACACACACACACACACACACACACACCCAGACACAACCTCATTTCACTGCCCTGTGACACAAAATGGGATTTCTGTTTTTGAGCAGAGGGGGTCCGATGGCTACAGAGGGACACATCAAGAGGTGAGGGCTTTATAATCGCTGATGCCAGATTGGATGTCAGCTGCAGCATAAGTGACTATCTATCACCAGCATGCCGCACGTGAAGAGGCCTCTTTATAGACGGCTAGACTTCAGACGGCACAGAAAAAAAGCCTCCTCCATCTAGCACACTCCACTGCCCTGCAGGAGGGATTGCCACACATGCACAAACACAGGCCTGCATTCATGCATACGTGCACAAAGCAAGCAGATCCGCACACGGTGTTCACCCATACGGCTGTAAACATTCATACGCATACAGTGGCAGAGAAACATTTAGAAACACACACACACACACACACACACACACACACACACACACACACACACACACACACACACTCATTTGCATTTCAACCCACACACGACTCCTTCAGAAAACACATCACAGACAAAGCCTTGGGCCGCCTGCAAGCACGCGCGCACACACACACACACACACACACACACACACACACACAATATATTTTTCGGGTTTTCTGCAGCTCACTGTATTGCTTACATTCGCAGCAGCACCAGTAATGCCAGTGGCCATCACTTTAAAGGAGTTTCAGGGTGTTTGTGTAACATTTCAATGTTAAAGTAGATGAGTTTTAGCTCTAAATTTAAAAGTCTGTTCTGAAGTTTTGTTTTTCTTTTGATCCCCTGTTATATATAAAATTTAAATCCTTGAAAACTGTACTTGATTTGACTTGGGAGGGTGTTCTAGTGTTAACGGATGTGCATAAGTCAGTGACGAGTGGTGGAAGAAGTTTTCAGATGCTTTACTTCAGTAGAAGTACTAATGATACTGTAAAAATACTCCATTGCAAGTAAGGGTTCTTAAAAATGTTACTTAAGTTAAAGAATGGAAGTATAATCAGGAAAATGCACTGAAAGTATCAAAAGTGAAAGTACTAAATGCAGTGACTGTGACTGATACGCTATTAAAAGTCCATAGAACATTACTACTGATGTGTTTATTTGTAAGCAGCATTTCACTGCTGAAGTTAGTTGAGATGGAGCTGTTTTGTATTGATGACAACTGAGGCTGGAGGCATTAGGTTTCAGTTCACACAGCTGACAATTTTTGTGAATGCAATATCTCAAGAACACTTTACGGGAATTTCTTCGGCACAAATGTCCACTTGGACTTAACAATGAACTGATTTGATTTTGGAAGTGAAAGGTTAAGGTCACTGTGACCTTGCATACATCTCATTCTTGTCATCACAGTATCTCAGGAACACTTGGAAGGAATTTCTTCATATTTGGCACAAATATCCACTTGGACTCAACTCAGGAATTAGGTTTTGGTAGTCAAAATTTTAGGTTCAAAGGTCACTGTGATCTTGCATCTGTCTAATTCCTGTGATATCTCAGGAACACTGTGAGGGAGTTTTGTAGAATTTGGCGCAAGCTTCCACTACAATAAACTGATTTGATTTCTGAATTTGATGGTCAAAGGTCAGTGTGACCTCACAAAATACATTTTGGCCAGTTCAGAATTCATACTCTAATAACAAAAAAATCCCACAAATGTCTAATAGACCTGTGGGAAAAACTTTTCTGGCCATTATTAACGTCAACTCAGAAAAAGAAGGGGAGACATTTGGTGTGGTACTGAATTGGTGACACTCATCTTGGGAAACCAACTTGAAACTGTGCTGATTGTACAGATCTTCTGTGTTGTGGGGGGGAAGTGTGAATCATCCATGTTTTTGAAAATGTAGCTTCTTTGCAGAAACATACAAATTGAAGCATTATCTACTGCCATGGCTACATACAAGTCCAGACAGCCATGGATGTAAACTGCAATTGCAACTTGACTGGATGGCAGAGGAATACAACTGCGAGGTGGTAACTTCAACCACAATCATTCCATTTAGTACTTTAATAGGTTGAGAAAATATCAGAAAATAGTGCGAAAAGCCCATCACACTAACCAGAGTCTAGAGTGAGATCTTTGCAATGCCCTTTTTGCCCAACCAATAAAGTAAACTTCAAAATTATTTAACAGCAGAAAGCAGCAGATTATCGCAACTGAGAAGATGGACTAAAGAAAAGTTTGACATTTTGCTGAAAAACTAGTTAATCAGTCCTCACAATATTGCTTTACCAATGAATCAATTCATATTTTTACTCTATTTATACTGTTGGGCCATTTATTATATAACATTTTCTATCTTCTAAACTCTTTGCATGCTTTGTATGAAAACATTTTAATTTGCTGTAACTAAAACTATCAGATAAATATAGCACAATGAAAACAAGAGTTGTACTTCCGAATCAGATTTAACTGGATACTAAACAAGAAAAAGGAGGATCGCAAATGTACAATGACATTTTTTGTCGACACTAGATATCAACAAAAGCCAGAGACTGTATCCTATTAACTTGCTGTTAGCTGTAAATTCACCACTTCTTCCCCTTATGTAGTGCTTTCTTTCCACCTCTGTGCCGCTGCCTCAATATCCACAGCTGCAAAGAGTACCATCAGAGCAGTCACTCTTCAGCAAAATCTGGGGACCCAAAGAAGTACACTGTAAAAAAAAAAGTATACTCAACTTGAAGCAATTTCAGTCAAGTGAGGGTCTGACTGATGATTTGAGCCTGACTTTTAGGGGGAAATAAAATAGTTCCTGAGTAGAAATGGAAAGTAGCATGGAGGAAAACACTTGAATGAAGTAAAGTGCCTAAGATGTGTACTTAAGAATAGTTATAGAGGTATCTGCTTCTACAGAAAGGTAAAGAGAAAGTGTTTGTTTGCATCTCTGGAATCCTTGGCTAAACCAAGCATGTAATTTGCTCTGTAGCCACCATTAGTACATTTGTCTCTCTCTCTCTGTGTGCATGCGTGATTATGTGATAATGCATAGTCTCTGTCTGCAAGTGTCCACATGTACAATATGTGTGTGTGGAGCTTTGTCTAGCAGCATCAGCGGCGACTGCGGCAGCGGCAGATGCTAATCTGTGCTGAGAGTCATTATCTGTGTTTCCTGGGCCATTAGACTAATGCTAAGGGATAACACAGGGAAGTAGATGAGACCTGACGCTAACAGGGGCTAATCATCGGGACCACCTCTCACTGTGAGTTCCACGATGACACTAAATATCCCTCAGAGGCAGGCACCTCAGGCACTGGCAATCAGATAATTACAGCAGCCTGGAGCGTTTTATTAATAAAATTTCAATAAATTGTCTCAAATATTTGAACGAGCTGAGGTGTGTGTGATTTGATTTGACACTTGAACGGCCACAGAAGTGCTAACATCCCTTTTGTCACTATTATCAATTATTAATATGCTCAAATACTGATAATTTCATTGTAGAGTAGTTTTTCTGATCCAATATGCAGCCTGAGTGAGCATGCAGTTTTATTAGATTTGGGGGAAAAAAATCTTCAGGAAACTAAAAATTGGCAAGTAAGTGATGCACAAAAGCCTGCTGAAAGAGATACAGGTGGATTTCTTACAGCTCCCCTCAGCCCCAAATTTCCCCTAGCAACAACCATCTCAGAATATTCCCGGTGTGTAGCGTTGGAGCTTTTTTCTTTGCCAGGCACTGGCACAGCATGGCAGCTCTAATCTGCATATCACCTGATCTGACCAATGAATCGCTTCCCATTTAATCATTCCATTTGACCTAGCAACTAAGCGCACCCGGCGAGCTCTCCGACTGGCAAACAGTGAAACAGAATACATCGGCAGGACCTCGAAAAAATCAAATGTCGAAGAAAGAGCTAACGAGGCAGGTTTCTGAGCCCTTTTATTTTTTACTTTTTAATGAGCCGCTACCCGACGAGGGTGACCCCGCTGCTTCACATTGCACCGGTGGCTATTGAACGCACCCCCACGGATTCATCAAGGCCACAACTCAATATTAAACAGTCACAGGTACGTATTTACCCGGGGTTAATTCACCGTCTTTCCCCCATGAGAAATAAACTAGATTGCATAGTAAAATAAAATAAAAAAAAAAAAAACAGAGTGAAAAGGAGGGGTGGATGTGTATCAGGTAATTTACAAGTGATACAAAGAGTGTTTGTGTGCCATCTCCTGCCTCAAACACAAATCTAAAAAAGTGGAGAAAACACAGCGTCCCTGTCTTCTGTCGTCCCTGTGTAGCCGAGCCCTGGTTGCATTTCAAAGTCGACCTAGCTGACTGAGGCCCGGCCACAAAGAAGGCGAAGGGAGGGCTGCATACGTTTGAAGACAGGCTGAAGGAATATACACAAATGCATACATGCAGACACATACACACACATCACTACTGCAGGAAGCTGTGGTGGGCTCCGGCGCAGGACCCTGGCTACAAAGAGACCCCACTGAGGCTGAGCAGACAAACAGAGGTGGCCCTGGGCTGAGCGAGATGATTGAACCGACCGACCGAAGAGGGAGAGAAACTTCAAACAACCTCAAGGATGAAAAGATAAAGGGAAAAGGAAGGATGAGGAGGACGAGCGGGAGGCCACAGCTCCTGTTTAGCATACGAGCCCCTTCATTAGACCTTGCAGGACAGACTTATAGAAGAGGAACGAGGTTAGGAGAGGAGGAAAGTAAAGAGGAAAGGAGAGGAGAGGTAGGAGGGAGGAGTGGGGGGGCCCCTATTAGCGAGGTCCGTCACCTTTTGGCCTGCCTGGATCTCCTCATCTCCATAATAGGCTGACCCCCTGTGTTTCAGGCTCATTAGAAAGGCAGACAGCAGGGCCGGGCAGACACACGCCTGTCACCTCTCTGCTCCCACCGGAGACCTCGATGAGACGCAAATAAAAGAAAGATGAATGGAGAGATGGTCAGAGAGAAAGAGTGAAACGGGATGGAAAGGTTGGGCCCCAGGTTTGATCAGGAGAAGAGAAGGAAACGAGAAAGAGCTGAACTGCCTCTTTGGTGTAAGGATGGAAAGGAGAGAAGGAGCAGAAAGAGGTGGTTGTGTGAAAATGAATCTGCCTGGAAACAGTAATATGATAGGAGTAGGGAGCGTGCAGGACAAATAGTGTGCTGTGATTTGTTGTTGTGAGCCGAGCACACAGTTTCAGTCAAGTTGAGCATCTCTAAACAGTAAACGAAGAATCACTCACGCATCTGTTAACTGCACACAAGGGCACAGTCTGCCTTTCTAAATCCATGGTTTGCCACCCATAGTTTCCAGTTCTACTTTGATTTGCACAATCTCTGTAAACAGCTTCGTCTTATCGTCTGCCAATATCCAAAAAAGAGATCTAAGTCAATCAAAATTTTGATATACTCATCATCCTCTATCACTGTGCTCTCACAGAAATTAAGCTCTACCAGTAAATGTTGCCATATGCAACTTGTTTGGAAAAATACAGTAATTTCATTTCTTTTCATGTTTTTTTTAGATTAAAAATGTGATAAATGGGCCCTCATTCACTAACCGTAAGAAAGAAGAAGAAAGAAATTCAGTAACACCTTCTGTGACAGTCATGTCTAAAATGCATTATAAGCTCATGCATAAGACATTATAATGTCTTTATAAAGCTTTTTAAAACGGTTCATAAATGTTTACAATTATGCAAAACAACTTATGAAAAGGTATAAAAAAAAAGTATTTTAAGTGGTGGACGTAATCTGTCATAAGAAAGAAATCTGATTACACAGCACATTGA
The DNA here is from genome assembly GCF_026936395.1 of Plectropomus leopardus. NCBI lineage: Eukaryota > Metazoa > Chordata > Actinopteri > Perciformes > Serranidae > Plectropomus > Plectropomus leopardus. The sequence goes on from NC_142178.1 coordinate 10,263,945, forward strand.
AACTACCAGAACTTTAGCCAATTATAAAGACATAGAGAACTTCTATAACATATCACAGACTGTAAATTCTACATTTGTGAAAAGTTCTATAAACATTTTTAATACGCTATAGCATGACTTTGTAAGTGACAGCACTGTATTAAGTTATCACCAATTGAATGATGCAATACCCCAGAGAATTTATAAGCAGTATTTGCTGGTGTGAAGTAAAGGGTAAAACAAAAAACCTTCATAATGACAGATAATGGAACCATCAAACCAAACACAGTGGCTAATGGTACAGTGCTGGAGTAGTGTTGGGCAATCTCTCTGGACATGTGTGAATGTGCCACCGAGAGTGAAGCGGGCTGCTATTGTAAGCAAGGTGTAAGGTCTTAGCTCAGCCAGCCTTCACTGGTAAATTAAAAACATAATAACACTTTGTAGGAACCAAAATTGATGAAATCCCAGTTTAAAGGATAGTTTACATTTTTTGAAGTGGGGTTGTATTAGGCACACACTACACTAGTCAGTGTATCTGTGCCTATGGTAGATGGTTCGCTGCAAACCACTTTTTGGAGAAGCAAGTACCGACATGGAAGCTAAGCAATGCACTGCAGTGGACTGGAGCAGAAGCAAAACTTAGACTATTTTAGCCACACACACACACACACACACATACACACACACACACACACACACACACACACACACACATACAAATCTGTACCAGTTTAAGTGTACACCACGTATTCAAAATATTTTTACCACTTTAACCTATTGGGAACCATTTGATTCAATAGTGATTAATCACATCATTTATAGGCCTATTTATTTGTAGCCCTGTTTGTGTCAATATTTTTTGGCCTCAGATGTCAAATCAAACTTTCTTTTTGTTTTTACTTCATTAGTTGTGCACCCTTTTCGGGATACAACATTCACTGGAGGAGTAACAACATCTCGTGCCCCCTTTTTTAAGTTATATAAACTACTGATGCTACTAAATATGACAGCTCATTTGGTGTTTACTCCCTGCAGAAGTTTTACACTTCAAAACTAAAAAAGTTTTCTTTTTTTTTCTTTTTTTTTTTTTTTAATGTTTGGAGATAGGCACGCTCCACTATCCTCTTTAGACTTTCATTTGGACATTCTTAACTTAAGTTTTTCAACTTTTCTTTTTATTTTCTGTGAGCACACAGCCCTAAACGAAGGCCCTTCTATAGAGACTGGCTGAGTGTTTACCTATGCTAAATAGGATCTACTGGCACATGCTCTCAGTTTACAAGGACCAGGGGATTCATCAGAAGAACAGAAATCTGCGTTTTAAGTAAGCGTCATTAAACTGATGCAGACTTTTCTTTGGACCTTTCTCAAGAACAAATTTAAGAAAAAAAAGGAAGATATTGGTAGTGATATCCAATATTTTTATTCACAGTTAATATCCTCCTTGAGGGATGTTAGAATGTTAGACCATACTCTGTGGTAAAGCTGCAAATTTTAGGATCAGGTCTCTATCAGAAAAAGAAAATGTAATTTTCTTGACATTTGACATTTCAGTTTTTTTGGATATACTGCCATTATTATGAAAAGCACAATAACCAATTTCAGCATGTTAATTTACTGGATAATATATGTGTATAAATGCATCACCCTCTGGACCTCTGACCTCACTGTGTCCTTGCCCTCAGCTGGACAATTGGAAGATTGTGGAACTATGAATAAGAGATGTTCCTAACGGCTTCAGCTCAAAATCATAAACAATCCTGAGTTAAAACTTAACTTATTCAACTTTTAGATCTGGATGAACTAGATCAGCTGATGTGCCTGTCTTAACGGCTGTTTAACTTGTTAAAATGAAAAGAAAATAACTCTGACATTCGAACAGCAGGAGGGAAACAAACATCACTGAGTTCATTCCTGTCACAAAATTGTTCCGCTCTGTTCAAATCCCCTCTCTGTCACTGCTCATAAAAACAAACAAGCTTGTAAAGAAGCGTGACGCTGAACACAAGCAGAAGCGGTTGACTGACAGGACGCCTGTCCAGTCCTGAATGCTGGCGGTTTGTTTGGGGTCTTCCCATGGGAGCCCTTGTTTTATCACACACTCTCCTTGCTATTGATTAACCCAGCATCCCTACGCCAGGCTCCCGTCAGACCAGACCCAGAGTTCAAGGAAGCAAGGTCAAGGGTGAAGAGGTCAGTGATCTCATATGGCCTTTTGGCTATTGGATGGTGATCAGTTACCTCACAGCTGATTGACCGGTGGGTTAAGTCGATGCTGTGTCTCGCCCGCAGGGAAATCATGGCTGATGAAATCATGACTGCTCCAGAAGGAGGAAAATTAAAGATGATTGATCCTACAAGAGCTATATTAGGAATATGATAAAAACGTTCCAAATACTTGAAATGAAAAATGGAGCAGACATTTCCTCTATTCGTTTAAAAATATATTCAGTAACCTTTCCTTCTCCTAACTGATCAATCCTCTGCTGCTTCCTCCCTGTCTGACGAGGAGCGTGACCTCACCTTAGATCTCTCAGTCCCTCATCCCTCCATTCATTTGTAAGCCTCTGGCTTTCACTCGCTCCCTTTATTTTTTTTTTATGTGTGCATCATTTAAACTCCTGCCCATCTCTCTGCTTCACATACAGCCCACTCTCATCACTGTCTCCTCCTGCCTCTCCTGTCACTCTCTGTTAATGCCTGTCATTTAATCCCAAACCCAGCCCGCTCTGTGTGTGCATTTGGTTGCCACACAAACACACAAAAGCAGGCCATCCCAAACAAAACATCTGCCTATAAAGAGCATTGATCAGCTTTTAAAGGTACGATGTTTGGGTTTTTGAGGGTGTGTGTACGGTAGACTTATCCTGACACATCATGACTTGTTATAGAAAGCCACCAGAGAAGGCATCATTGGAAGCTGTTTGGAAAAGGGCAGGCACTTTCAAAAAATACTGATCTGATGAACCCGCTAGATGGAGATGAGCGAAAACATCTTCTCTATTGAGAAAAGCATTAAGTGCCATTCTCTGCTTTTCTTTCAGTGAAGAAATATCCTCCAGTTGTTTCATAATTTATGCTTTTTCAGTATCCACAATAACGGTTTTAGGAGCGTTATTTTGAATTAACAGTTGCCCTCATGTCATCACATACCGAAACCACAATCATAGCTCCTTGCAGAAGAATGATTGGTCCGAATCACTGGTGGTGCGGACACAGAAGCATTATGCTGGCCTTACACCAAACAACATTTGGAGATATTTCACTTATGCAAACAAAATTCCAATGTCAGAATAAAATCCTCAGTTGGTGTGTGCTCCTGTGATCTTGATCATTTGGTGTAAGGTGTCCACAAAACTCAATCAAAGGTTGTTGTTTTCTTTTTCATTATTTTGGGGGGCCTTTATTTGATAGGACAGTCATAGGAGGAGAAAAAGAATTTGACATGTAGCAGAGCCACAGGCTGGAATTGATCTTTGGATTGGTCTTTTTCGCGTTGTGACGTTCAGACAAAATCACACGTTTAATATTTTCATAAAATTATAGTCTTGGCTCATGGTAATACTGCGGCTGAGTGATGTGAACACTGTCAGCAGCCAAAAAGGGCACTCTCTCCAGCAGCAACAAGCAGAAAACTGGGTAAAGGGGGCTCCAGGGAGGCACAAGAACAGAAACAAGTCTCGATTCTCTTGTACTGTGGAAAAGAGGGAGGATCTGGTGGAGATGTGGAGAGACCAAGAGTTGGTGCTTGATTCTGTGTATCTGTTTCATCAACCAGCACTTATTTTTGTGAGAAATTTGGATTTCTGAATTGGTTCACCTCTCGTTTCAACAATCTCCTCTCAGAGCTGATCAGATACATGGATAAGAGGATTAGGTTCTGTAGAGGTGAGTGAAAGCAAACTTTTGGACCCAGTGCAACAAACAGATAAGTTTCACTTTCACTGCGCCTGGCATTCTGCTGCTCCGTCAGTGTCCAGAGTACACTCTGCAATCTGAGAGTGTGGTGCAATGAATGAACGGAATACATATTCCAAAAGCTCTCCTATCGGACAGTCCAGCTCAAAAATATAAAATCAAAACGTGGCAGCCAATGTTTTTAGCATGACAAGCAACTACAAATAAACAAATGTGTGGGAGGCCTGGCCTGAGGTATTCACTTGAAAATTTCAATTTTACATTACTACATACTTGTACTTCACTCAATTTCTGAACCAAATATTGTACTTTTTACTCTAATGAATTATTTATTTAGTTTAGTTTCTTATCAAAAGGGTTTTACACACACACACACACGCACAGTCACGCGTTTATAAAATATAATGCAGAGTTATAGAATAAACTACAGTGTATAAAACTATTAAAAGTATCTCAACCCTTAACCAACCACACTATTCAAGTATTTATCCAAAGCATTTGGTGAGTTAATACAATAATCATACTATGGCATATTAATGACAGTGTCAGTAATCACAGAGGACATTCTGCAGAAAGTTATGAACTACGCATTTTTCTGTCGTTCTTAAATGCAAACACATACTGACAGGAACCTCGTGCAACACTCCTACAGCAAAATATACTGCTACCAAATACATTATAGCTCTCAGGATAGCCAAACTGGCAATCATTAGCTACACACACTAACTCAAATAAAACACATTCTCTCTCTCTCTCTCTCTCACACACACACACTCACACACACACACACACACACACACACACACACACACACACACACACGCACACACACACGCACACACACACGCACACACACCCTCCTCAGCCATGCACACAGAACTAATTGAGCGGATTTCAGGTTTCCCTTCCTCACAATTGATACACTGGAGATCCCTAAACAAATTTATACAGCTTTTACACAAAGCTCTCCCTGGTGTCCCCTCATCTCTCTGTCTCTCTCCTCCCATGTCTCTGTCTCTTTCTCTGTCAGTTAAAACCCCCCAGCTCTTGGGGAGCTTGGCCATTTACACTTGCTGGCCTCACATGTCACAGAGCCATCTATGGTGATGGAGAGAGGTAGGAAGGAAACGGAGAGTAAAAGAGACGTATGATTATATGCGTGTCTCCCTCTATGAACCCCCCCCCAACAAATCAGTCTGTTGTTTGCCTTAATTTGCCCTGCCGACCGCGACCGCAAGCTCATAGTTTATTTTGATGAATTGAAAGGGGAAGCCCCACTAATAAATCAGGGCCTGTGATGAAGAAAAGCCTTAAATAGGATATTAAGATTTATATCAGAGACTCTGGTCGTACGCTGACAAGTACACAATTGCTCCCTCTTCTCGCCGTCTTTCTTTCTCTCAAACGCACTCATTCTATCTCCCTTTCCTGCTCTCTCTCTCAAGTCAAATTGTCCTTGCCTTTTTCATGGCACCGACAGGACGATTTCTTATCAGGGCTCAGGAAGGTGGGAGCGAGGCGAGAAAAAAAATGAGAAGTAAAAGAGGAAAAGGTGGTGGTGAGGAGGGGGGTGGGGGGGTGTAGAGAAAAGGGAGCAGGAGAGCAGAGGGGGTTCTCTGCCGCAGCCTTTGTGTTATTGGCTCAGTGGCCGAGCGTGAATGCAACACACAGAGCTTCATTACTGGAGCGAGGGGCCTATCCGTGTGACAGGATGCAGGATGGGGAGGGAAGTGTGTGCACGCGTGTGTGTTCTGCATTTGTAGCGAGATGCAAGATTGAATTTGTGTGCCTGTGTGCCTGCTCTTGGGAGTATGTGCATAAGTGTGTGTTTGCATGTATGTGTGCCTCTCCCTTAGATCTGCAACGTGAGCACACACTCTCCCAGTGACTTATTTACTCCAGAGGCGAGGCTCTAACCCCAGGTACAGAGCCCTGCACAGAATAATTGCTTTTTTTTCTCATCCCCCTGCATCACGTCGTCTCTTTTGTTCCTAACCGCTCACATGCAAGAAGTGACATCTATTTGTGAGTGTGTGTCCACATGCATATGAATAAATAAGATTGTCTGCCCGGGAGTATGTGCATGAATATGAGACCTGCAGTGTGTTAAAAGTAATATTTAACATCTAACGCCACAAATTAGATTATAACGGTGATACTCAAACTACAGCCCATGGGCCCAATCTGGCCCTTGATAGGGTGCCAGATGTCTCCCCAACCATTTTCTAATTCACAATAAAAATAAAGCAGTTCACACAAGGTGTTGTTTCTTTTGTTTGTTTTTTTTTTGTTTTTTACTTTCAGTATACATTAGGTTCCAGAGTGCATAAAACAGCTTAAAAAGAGCTTGTTTATAAAAAAGTGCTAGTAGAGGATCCATTGCCCTAACATAGGTGCTTGCTAAACCCCTAATGTCCTAAAATCCTAGAAATGTTCTGAAATCCAATAAATATCATAAAATCCAAGAAACTTGCTGAAATCCTAGAAATATGCCAAACATGCTTAAATCTTATAAATGTCCTAAACATGCTAAAATCCCAGAAATGTCCTAAAATCCTAGAAATATCCAAAAATCCCAGAAACGTCCTAAAATCTTAGAAAGATCCTTATATCTTGGGGCGGCCTCTAGCTCACCTGCTAGAGTGTGCCACCCCATTTGCCGAGGCCTTTACAGCAGAACGGGTCCAATTCCAGCCTGTGGCCCTTCGCTCCGTGTCATACCCCCTTCTTAATTCTGTCATTCTACAGCTGTCCTATCAATAAAGGGAAAAATCCCCAAAAAATCATCAGCTTCTTCTTCATCTCAAAAAAAAAGATCCTTGAGTCCTAGAAACATCCAAAAAACCGAGAAACTTCCTCAAATCCAAGAAACATCCTTAACTCTAAGAAACATCCTAAAATCTTAGAAATATCCTAAAATCCCAGAAATGTCCTAAAATCCCAGAAAAACTCCTAGAAACATGTATGGGGCTGCTGCGACTGAACCCTGGCCTCTTGTCATTTTCTGCAAAAGGGGCCCCCGAGCAAAGCAAGTTGAGCATCTCTGGATTAGAGGATAATAATATTAATTGAATCTTGAGCAAATACATGTGACGGCTTTAGCCTAGCTTAGCACAAAGAGTGGGAGCAGAGGGGAACAGCTAGCCTCCCCTGCAGACCTCTGCACTGAATAAACACGTGATTAAACTGATGTGAATCTCATCTAACTCTCAGTGAGGCGTAATAAGCTAATTTGCCAAAATGTTGGAATATTCCTTCAAACTGCATCTGTGTTTTCAAATATGCTTGCATCCCCCTTTGAAAACGATGCAGCTATGCAAATCAGCAACCACAACTGTGAGTAATTACCAGTTCAGCGTCCGACCATCATTTCATTCACTTTCAGAGAAAACGGCTCCAGTATCTGGTCTATTAGACTGTTGAGTAATGCTTTTAACTCCGTTCCCATAATTAAACCCAGTGTACAATTGAACACTCAAAGGCGGGTTACTTGCGTTGCGTAATGATTGCAATTAAGGGTCGCACACAAAGCCGGGGCTGCTTTCGGAGTCGCCGCGCGTGACGCTGGCAATTAATTGAAAATGCAAATACACAAGCTGATGAATGAGAAGAGTGCTGGGTCTACACTGCGTGAAAAGACTATCCGCCACACTTCAGAAGGCTGGGGGGGGGCTGAGAGAGAGGAGGATGCGCCTTGTATTCCTTCAGAGAGGAAATCAAACCAATTGGATGTGAAGCATAGCCGAGCCGCTGGGGAGAGCGTGCTGTTTGCTGAGACAGTGTGATACTGCAGACTCCAGGCACAGACACAATAAGACGCTGATTAGGCAACAACAGGGTTGTGGAAAAAATGCTCTTTGAGTTTACATTTGCAAAAAGAGAAGCTCATATATTCTATTTATATAAGCATCAGTATAAGCCTCCAGTTTTGCCAGTTTATCAGCCAGACACAGCCTCGCTGTGATCAGTCACGCCGAAGCCACTGCCAAACTGCTACCAAATATTGCTCTCAGTCTGCAAAGTACTTGGATATCTGAAAAGTACCAGACAAATAAAAATAGTCAGACGGGCGCAGGCAGACAGACACATGGACACACGGGCTGAGCCACTGTGTGCGGTTGTCTTGACAACAGAACAAGAGCAGCACCCCCGGACTCGGAGTGTGGATGGAGAACGAGACGGGGTGAATGGAAAAAAGCGCTGTGTAAACCCCATTAAAATCCATCCAGCCCACGCAAAAATCAGCTTCAACCTTTGTATAGTATCCACCTCTTTTTTTTTTTTTCCTGCAGCCGAGGATACACAGGCAATGTGAAGCCATAGAGATGGAGACGGGCTATTTTGCCTCCAAACTGTTCATCCAGCCCATTATGTTATCTACAGTGATTTCACCCCAGCTGCCTTTTTGCTGAATGCTAAATGAGCTATGAGCAATGCACCAAAAAGTTGCCCATTATCCTTCATTGCTGTAATATCCTGCCCAGACTGCCAACACGAACCTTGACATGAGTCTGAACTGCAGTCCAAAAAAAGAATCCAGTATCACTATGAGTAACTCTTCTGTGGTTACTTACTCATCTTGTTGTGCAGCAAACAGACTGTTAATATCAATGCCGTGTTTGTGTGTCCAATCGAACATGTCTAGACGTATTCTTCCCGACGAATGGTACACCAGCAATGTGACAGTAATGGTGAGCTGTCTGTATCCGTGCCACTTACCAGTGCTCCCCATCAGCTGCTGCATGTTAACTCTTGTGGGCCCTGGCATAGTACAGCTGGAACAGCCTGGCGGAGAGAGGTGGAATAAAAGAATCAGGATGGATGGAATTAGAAATGCTTGAAATATAATGGTGAACATACTAGAGATCAGAGATGACTACCAGTGACTATTTATTGATTTATTTATTCATTTATTTATTTATTTTTTGTTCATTGGTCAGTATGAGACAGAGGTTGGCCAAGCCATTGTATATCTCAAGTAAGGGGTCGTATCAACCAGAGCGTTTTTTCACCCATATTTTTTTAATTCGTATTTCGTGGTTTTTTTTTAATTCTTTTTTTGTTCTATGAGTAACTAGAGTTGAAACATGTTCCACTTTATGTAAAATGCTACTCTCCTCACTCTCACTTTTACCCAGCCGTCCAATCACAGTGGAGTGAATCACAAAGACCAACCATCATATCTTCCATGTACAAGTGCTGAACAACAACATCAACAACAACAACAACAACAACAAAGGAGAAACATGTTGGTATATTGTATATACTGTATATTAACATACATGAACCAACATATACCAGCAGATCCATCCCTATGTGCTTCAGCCTTCTCTACATTAAGAGTAGGTGCTGACCTTGCATCGGCATTTTCATTTCTGTGAATAATCCGTATCATAGCAACCAGATACAACCATAACATCTTAGCTGAAAAAACACTGTCACCTACAAACACCACCTCATGTTTTCAGCTGGAAAAAAATGCTTTAGTGGACCGGGAGCCAAAGTCCCAAGTCGTGGAACTCAAGTCCCAAGTTCAAACAACGCCAAAGTCTTATAACACATTAAATTTAGAAAAATGACAAATGCTTGTCAATTTTTTATTTTTATTTTTGTCAAGAAAGTTTTTGTTGGAGGTTATGGCTGCAATTTTTGACCTGCACATTTTGCATAAGGCAATTTCTTTCTTGTTGGCCACTGTATAGATTTTGTACAAAAAACACATGATGTCTTTGGTGGAATTTTTTCCAATTGGCACTCACTAACACAGCACTGTTACATCAAAGGCTTGTGTCATTGGTGTTTAAGTCCAAGTCCAAGTTCCTACCTCTGGTATGAAGATTTAGCTACTGCTGCTACTGTTGTCAACATTTTGCTAATTTTGACAACAGAATCAGTCAGATGCAACCAGCTTTTCCTCCAGGTTTCTGCAACCTCAACACTGACTCTTAAGTGATTGTCCTGTTATCATGGGAGATTTCGAAGCCTCAAAACATTCTATTTCTCTTGTTTGTGTTCTTGATTTCTTGGATAAAAACATTTGTTTTCCATCAAAAACTTGTTAACCAGCCAAATGTCTGGTGATTTTAATTTAATCATCCTTTTTGTGCACTCAGGTGGTGGGTCTGTGGTGACCGGCAGTGACCAGCTGGCTAAATCTGGCAAAGACAAAAGGATAAGCAGCTGGTGACTAGACTCTTGTTTAACTAAGTGAAAGCAGAATGCCACTGACTAAAACTACTCAACTACACTAGCACCACTGAGCATAAGGTGTTGAATCAGATATCAGCAATCAGGGGAACGCTCCTTTTGAAGTGAGTTGGACTTTCTGTGGAAGCCGGATGTATATTTCCCAATGGCAGACTCCATGGTGTGCTCTGTCTGTTTCATTTTTGATCTGATGGCAGTATATTATTGAATATTTGTGGAAAAACTATCAAATAAAATTCAATAAAAACATAATTTCCCTTAAAAATCCAATTTTGGTCAAAACCCAACCACAGACAAACACTTTTGAGAGATGGTCTCTCTCTACTCAGCCAGCACAGCATGGCTGGGCCTGGCACAGGCAGCCAGACCACCTGGCTGATGCCAACTGTGATGTATGGCACTGCCTTGGCAGGGGCCCCCAGCACAGTGGCATCGGGAGGGTACCACCAGTCTGACGCACAAAAGGCACTTGACTCCATCACACTCCATCAACCTCTTTATCCTCCTCCTCCGTGCAGAGGGGATGGACCCTGTCGTATGCTGTGCAGCACACACACAAATGCACACATACACAGGTGCGTGTCTGCGTGCGTGCCTGGTGACAGATGGGGGATGAAGTTGTCAGACCCACGCTTGGCGGTGCTGTAGGCCCTTGTCGGCTGGCTGCTGCTCCTTAACGTGTTAATTAGCCTACTTGTTCCTCCTGTTTGGTAATTACAGTCAGCCTGGGCCAGGACGCTCATCAAGGGCCACTGATCACGAGACAGCGGAGCAGGCAGGGTAAGCACAGGGACATATGGCTGAGGTGGTGTGTGGTGCATGAATGTGATGCATAACTACTAAATTAACAAAGCAGAAATCCAAGATAAGACAAAACTCGATGAGCATGTTTTGCATTCTTCATCACTTGTTTTAGTCTCTCACATTCCAGCCTGATGTCACTCCCAGGGCCCCAAAATAAGCTGCCTCAGCAGTGTCATGGGCAGCCTTTAGCATCTGTATGAGACGCACAGGGCATTCAAATAACTCCAATGTAAACCCATTCAGGTCAGTATTAGACATTTAGATCAATGGAGGTTGTGTAAAGAGCATGAAAGTCTGTTTATGATGGGTGGGACTGGGGGTGGATGGGCCCAACAAGCACAGGACTTTGACCCAGGAGACTGGTGTAGTTGTCTCGTGTGACACTAAAAGTCAACTTGAGTTGCTTTGTCACAAGTTGTCAATCATTTATTAGTTACATTAATCAATACTAGTGTCAACCACAACCTTTTCCTTAACAGAACCAAGTAGTTTTGTTGCCTAAATCTAACTACCGACCCCTTTTTGGTGACCTGAACTGACTCACACGATTTCGCTCCAACCTCTTCAGCATCAAAATACAACACAAAAGGCTGCCCCTAGCTTAATTTCAATAATGCCAGGGGATGATATGACAAGTAAGGATGAGATCGTGATGCACAGTCACACACATTCACACTTTGAAGCTGCTCACTACAACCAAACTATGATCTGTTTGTGTCTGAGCACCTCCATTAGAGCAGTTGGAGGTTTAGAGTTTTGCTCAAGGGCTCCTCACTGGTGGTAGTGAAGGAGGGGCAAGCAATGCCCTTTTTACTTACTCCACCAAAATTTATAATACAAGTCCTGGGATCAAACTGGTGACATGCTTAAATGTATTTTCCCTGCATTTAAAGAAAGACACTGGCTTCCAGCATGACCGAGTGCATAAATTCATGTCAGTGTTACATAATCATTGAATGGTAAAACACAGACTAACTTGAAGAAAGTCTGCACTGCATTTAACCACCACAGTAACAAAACTAAGTCAAAAAGATTGATGGTTTCAAGAGTGCACTGCTGATATATTTCAAATGGGAATGAAAGGAAACCAGGTTATGGAATGCTGGGATGGTACGATAAGCTGAGATGTGAAGTATAAGGGCTCATTTATGCTCAACATTAGACACAGATGGAGCCATCTGTCCATACTCTGCATTCGTTTCATCTATATTCAAACAGATATGGACGAAACGAAGCAGTACCACAAGAAATCATTAGGGAAAGTGTAGTTCGAGCAAGACAAGACCATAAGAGATGACGAAAAACATGGGAAACGGAACAAACTGGTGAAATAGTAAAAACAATTGTCCTTTCACATGTCGTGATGTCTTCACTGGCCTCATAAACAACCACTGTCTACAATGATGCCTCTATTAAAAGATACATTATTACAACTTCCTCCACTGTTGCCATGTTTGTTGTTGTTGAAAACTTTTGACTTTGCCATGTCATGAAGTGGTTGTATCTATGCCAACAAAACAGACGCGTGCAAATGTGTGGGCAGTGACGTTTAAAACGTATTTGTTTTTGTACATAAAGAGAGTGTAAATGAACCTTAAGAGATCTGTAGTAAATGGACTACGATGGACTGAGACGGTCCTTAAAGAAAACAGCATTGTGAAAGTAAATTGGCAGAGGGCAGAATGTTAGAAAAAAAAGCAAAAGAAGCATATAAACATACAAAACTGTCAATTATACTTACAGTTACAACACTGAAAGTCGTTGGTAGAATACGTGTATAAGAAGCATGAAAAAAGAACTTTTGATTAAAGCATCACTAGAATAAAGAGGAATCCAGCACTGAAAGAGAAAACATAAAAGGCTTAAGTTGTTTTTCACTGTGACTGTTTACCTTGAAGAAGGCAGACGAGTATAAATGAGGTGACAGAGTGAAAAGATAGAGATAATTTATGTAGAAAAACATGAGCAATAGGAGAAGGTAAATAAAATGAACATGCTGAGCGAGAAAGCAGGCGAGAATGGATAAAACATGTTTTTTTTAAGCACCTTGAGTGGACCTCAGATAAGTGCTCGGAGAGTCCGAGTGGTGGTGGTGGTGATGGGACGTCTCCATCTTTGCCGTTATCTCTCCCCCACCTCCCTTCAGGAAGCAGCTAGTTCATTTGCCTATGAGTGTCTGACAGAGGCGATTAAGAGCAGTTTGTTTTATAGACGTGGGCTAATTGAGTTGGCTAGATTGCCGTCACTCGGCTCGCTCTCTCTATATTGAAGATTACATATTTCCTTTTCATATCTTGGCGCTGCAGACGCCCGACCCATCTATCTCCATTCCTCCTTTCTTCCATTCCCCCCTCTGCCACCATGTAAAGTGAGAAGGGGCTTTGGTCCTACGTCTAATTAGTGCTCCTCTCCATCACTCTCCCTCTGCCTTGTTCACTACTATATCCTCACCCCAGAGACCTTGCTTCGCCTCTCCTCTCCTCTGTCTCTGACCCCTCCTTCTCATTATCTCCTCTTCTTCCTCCTCGTCTTCCTCTTTGCACCACTCCATCTTTCACCCTCTCCATCTCTCTGTCATTATTCGCCCACCCCCTGCCTGTGTCCCTCTCTTCCCTCTCTACCTCCACCCCCACCTCCTCCTCCCTTGCTCCCCTTCTCAATGAGTTAATTAGGCTCATCTCTGGCACCCTCTTGCCAAATCCTGTGCCCACAGGGCCAGCCGCAGCTCTCCTCTGATGATTGGGGGGGCTCTATTTTTAGAAGACAACAGAAAGAGGAGAAGCAGAGAGAGGGAGAGAGACAGCTGAAGGTCATTTGGTACTTTCACTTTGAGCATATCTCTACCAGACTGTGTGAAAGTGAAAGACAGAGTGGGAGAGCGAGGTGGAAAGTGAAGCTAAAGCCTTACATGAAGATTCAAGAATTTAAAGGGAATTCTGAATATACACAAAAAAGAATTTTCTGAGAGTTTGTGTGAATGTAAAAAATAAGAGAAACTACTTCAGATACCCCTTGCTATGGTAGATGCCACATAATGAAGCAACAGCCCATTGTGTGTCACTGTAAATTCAACTCTCTAATGAGCCAAGCCCTACAAGAGCTCTGTATGCACACTGTGACACGGCCCTGACACCATGGCTCATTTTAAGGTGAGCCACACAGACTAAAAATCCACATCTTTATGTGAAGTGCTTTGTTAAATTGCCTGAGAAACCAAATGGAGCTCTATTGCCATAGTTACTATGAATATGGGCAAAAAAAAAAGGAGCATTTCAGTGGGTGCGGTGTGCTGAAAACCCAATCTCCAGAAATACAATGTTTGCATTGTACATCTCTGCAAACCATTAATACATTACATTTACAGGTAATTATGTAGCAGAAATGTTGAAACTAAGTTTCATAAATACTTAACTTAATTAGGGGTAAGGTTTAGGCACAAAAACTACTTGGTTATGATAAGGAACAGATAATGCTTTGGCTTAAAATACCCCGTTTGAAGGGCACAACAGCAACAATATCTTGCCACTATCTGTGCTAAAAATATCAGAAAGCAGCCCAGTTTGGTACCTAAAAATCTGTAAGAAAAAAACATAAAATAAAAAAACCTATAAGTTGCTATAAAACATCAATGTTTGGGAGGAAAAAAGCTGTTGGATACACAACAAGTGGTTGCTACAAAGAATCTTTTGGGGGCTATAAATTTGAGCTAGGGGTCACTACAAACCCACTGCATTTGATTGCTACAAAACACCCACGTCTGATGGCTGAAAAGCTGCTAAACAACCAGCCATGGGTCACTACAAAGTAAATGTTTGGGAGCTAAAAAGCTGCTGCCAAAACACCCCAAATGTGGTGCCTATAAAGCCACCGGAAAAAATGACAGGCTGCAACAAAACACCTACATGTGGTGCCTAAAAAGCAGCTTGAAACACAGCCATAAGTTGCTACAAACCACCCACGTTTGGGGGCAAAAAGCCACTGGAAAAACAGCCACAGGTCGCGACAATATACCCATGTTTGGGGGCTGTAAAGATTGCTGGAAAAACAGCCATAAGTCGCTCATTAAGAACCACATTTGGTACATTTGGTAAACACCAGATAACAACCAGATAACATGCAAATGTAATATATTTGTGGTTTGCAGAAAAGTACAATGCCAACCTTTTCTTTTGCCCATTAGGCTGTGGCTTAAGCAGATCTTTTTTTTTTTTGGTTAATCACCTTGACCATGTTGGAAATTCACAACAAGGACAAATCCCAATCCTAAAACTTCTTTTTTTTTTAATTATTCCATTTTAATGCTCCACACTGGCAATCTCCCACAATTCAATCCTGCATGGACAGAATGAGACATCTCATACAAAGGCTACAGAGTCTGTTGGTATGAAGGGTCTTGCCCTTCTGCAAGGGAAAGAAATTCCCCATCTGCAAAACACTGTGGAAAGAGAAAATGAAGACGTATGTGGGATGATAAAAAAAGTGTATACCATGTATTACTGCAATATAGCTCTGCCAGCTGTTGAGCAAACAGCATGGGCTTGTACTGTAATGCTGTTTTTGTAGTGAAGTCTCTTGGTACAGATTATAGCTGCTTGCATGTGCAATCCACTGGAATATATTCAGAGAGTATATTTTGTCTACCTTGAATGGATACTGATTAAGCAGGTTTTGCTGATCCAACATAAAATCTGGCAGAAGACCTGCTCTGTTTTATTTGAGTCCAGCATAATTTTCATTTCAGGAAATAACTGAATGCCTGAACTGACTTGTTATGAGATGACGACAGCACACCACAGGGATGTCCCCTACTTTGTCACACAGTGTCAAGCTGACTGAAGTTACATTGCCTCACCACTCTGCTGATGCACCAACCGTCTACTATATGTTAACAAACAGGACCTCGAGGCACTCACGACAAATATAGACGCCAGGAACAGCAGAGACGGTATGAGTAAAACCACCAGGAGTCCATTTACCCCTCTCCCTCTAATAAACAAAGCAATCACTGACAGTCAGAGACACAATTATGAGGTAATTACACAAAATAACAGATTTTCCCTCTCCACCTTCCACGGTTGTTTCACGTGGGTACCCCCGCAGATTACAACAACTCCCATCAACCCCTCCTCTCCGGTGCGACTGTTAACCCCCTCGCTAAACGCACACACGCTCACATGTACTTACACAACGTGTATACACGCAGATACACAAGCACAAAAACGCACACAGATTTATGCAAAAGGTTATTCATGCGAGCGTGCGTTCACTCAAACATAGAGTCATCCCCCTCCCTCCCTGAGCTCGTCTTAATTAGCAGCCAAGTCGTCTCATGGCAACACACTCGTCAATCTCCCTCTATGTAGCCTTGTACTAATTAACCGATTTAAATGGGAGTGCGTAGCGGAGTGACACGGGGCGCAGGTTCTAGTCTCTGAGCTGCCCCCCACCCCCCGCTCCTCAAAACCCTTCCCTATCAAACCCATTTCTATCTCACACTTCCTAACTTTCTTTCTATTAAATCCTTCACTCCAGATCTCCCTTGCTCTTCACTCTGACCCCTCCAACACAACCGCTGACTTTTTTGATTACAGTTATCGACCCAGGCAGCCTCCTCGCCCTGCCAACTGGCAAGCCACTGTGCCACCGTGCCCACATGGCTCATTGGCATGGCCACCGCCGCTCATTTCGCAACATGGTCATTATCATGGGCAGCTCCACGGGGAGGGATTACACTAAATATGTAAATGAGAGCAATGCTGAAAGTGTCATAGAGCAAAAGAAGGAAAGTCTCACAGTCAGAGAGAGCTGTGTCCTGATGTCAAAGCATCTGATGTTGGTGAAAGTGCAAAATGACAATTTGAAGAGTCTGGGGAACATCTTCACAACCAAACTGAGCCAACAGCTACAGTATAATGGGTAACTGCAAAAATGAAATCTCATTTCCATAAAATGAAATGTAAAAGAATCTTTCTGAGTGACATTTTTTTGTTTCATAGACAGTCCTGCCTCCAGCAATTTCAGCCCAGGCAATTTCTTTGTTTTTGCAGAATATGAATGAGTCCCTTTCAGCTGTGTGTATTTTGAGGAAATTATGTAAAAATCAAAACTTTGCCTGTCTCACTCACCAGCCAAATTTGATCAGATTGATCCTACATACTTGAAAAACTACAATTACTGCCTTGCAGTTGTATGCCTCTGTGAACCAGTCAAGTTGCACTTACAGTTGCATCTCTGTGAAAACATGGATGCCTCACACACATCTTCCCAAAGGCAGCACAGAAGATCTACAATCAGCACAGTTTCAAGATTAGTGTCACCAATTCAAAATCCAAATGTCTTCTCTTCTGTTCCTGAGATATGATGTTAAATAATGGCCAGAAAAGTGTTTTTGCAGAACATTATGATGTCACAGTAAAATTGACCTTTGACCCTTGGGATACAAAATGTCATCACTTCATACTTTTATCCTATTAAGCATGTCTGTGAAATGTTGTCATAATTAGTGTGTGAACTGTTGAGTTTTGGCCTAAAAAACATTTTGAGCGGTCACAGTGACTTTGACCACCAAATTCTAATCAGTTCATTGCTGTGTCCAAGTGAACATTTGTGCCAAATTTAAAGAAATCCCCTCAAGGCATCCTTGCAATATCATGTTCACAAGAATGAGACAAACGAGGTCACAGTGACCTTGACCTTTTACCACCAAATTCTAATCACTTCATCAATGAGTCCAAATGAACGTTCTTGCCAAATTTAAAGGAATTCCCTTCTGGTGTTCTTAATTCATTCATGAGAATGAGATGGACGAGGTCATAGTGACCTTGACCTTTGACCTATGAACACTAGATTCTAATCAGATAATGGTTGAGTCCAATTGAATGTTTGTGCCAAATTTTAGAAGAAATTTACTAAAGGAGTTTTTGAGATATTATGCTGACAAATATGAGACTGAGGCAAGGTCGATCCATCGTAAGTCCCAGTGGACAGTTGTGCCAAATTTGACAAAAAAATCCCTCAAGGCATTCTTTAGATATACGTAGCTTTCACAAGAGTGGGACGGAGGTATGGACAACCCAAAAATATAGTGCCTCTGGCCACGGCTATCACCCACAAGGAGGCATAAAAACAGTCTTCATGAAGAGAAAGGCACAATTGAGATATAATGCTACAATCAGACAGACTTACACTGCAAAAATGGCCTGTCAAATTTAAGGCCAAACACCCTAGATTTAAGCATACTTGCACTTAAAAGAAGCAAATTTGGCTGCCAGTGCAGTAAGCAAATTTTGCTTGTTAAGATGTCTTAAAACCAGTAAAACTGTGTGACTCTCATTATAGCCCATAAAATCTTGAAATAAGATCAAAACACTAATTTCAAGCAATTTATTTAAGCCTAGTTGGACATACTAGTGCTTAAAATAAGGTTTCTATAGACCTGAAGTGGATGTTTCCAGACTTGTCTCCTGTATCTAGTTAAAAATAACTCAGAAAAAGACAAAGATGCTTAACAAGACCAGGCAAGTGATATTTACTTGAATTAAGTCAAATGATCTTTCCTAGTCAGCACTAGATAATACATTTATACTTAAAACAAGACTAACTAGATTTTTTTAATCTAAATATAAGATTATTACACTTGGTTAGATCAGCAGTTTTTGCAGTGTAGGAGCATTTAAAGGATAAATGACATCCAATTAATGCAAGATTTGAATGTAGATTCCTCCCAGTTCTCTGTTTCAGTATGTAAGGCATCATGGGAGGTCCTGGGCTGGAGCAGGAGTCTAGCTGCTGGCTCTTGCAAGCTGCCCTGAGGGCCTCTCTCTCTCTCTTTCTCCTACTGCTCAATTACAGCTGGGGAATGATAAAGCACCTCATATAGTAGCCAGGCTACAGAGCTGCGGGCACCATGTCGGGCCCTCATCAATATTTCAGCTCTCTTCCTTTATACTGTATTTACCCTTATCTGTACAATGATAGGCCACATCACACCTCCAACCTCCCTTCCCTTGGGCGGTGTGTCGTGTCAGGAAACGAGCTTTTACACCTGAATGAGAGCAACAGCACAACAGCACAAATGGGGCTTCACTGTGTGTGTTTATGCGTTTAATGTGTTTAGGAGGAGTTACATCGTCTCAAACTGGGACTGAATTTGGTGACAGGTTTCAGTATGTCCAATAAGTGAGGATACAGTCCATCTCTGGGGACTCTGCTGCAGAGCCACAAGATGGACCCTCAGGTTGTTTGTCTCTGGATTTCATCACTTTGGCTTGTTTTACAAACTCCTCTCACTTTTCTCCTTCTGGTTCTGATTTGTTCTTATTGTTCTTCTTCTCCCAGTTAAAGGATAAGGGCATTTTATTAGATCTTAGGTCTAATTTTCATAGTTCAGGCCACCACTCTTGTCGGTGATGATAACATTGTACTGTTCAAATTAATTGCTGAGATCTGGACATTAAAAAGGTGGAAAAAACATGAGCAGTCAGATGGTCAGATTTTATACAGACAACCACATTAGCCATTATTTGGAAGAAAAATGATGGCGAACATGAAAATGATTACCCAATCTGTTTAGCTATCAAGCTATCGTACTCCTTGTATTTGTGTTTTTGTAAGCAAAGAGGAATTATTACTATCAACATTACATGTATTCTCGCTTTCACTTTCACCTCAAACTCATGTAGTGTATTGTCTGGCTAAACAATTGGATAATTGGTTTGGTCACAACCTATCTGATCATCTGATTGCTCAGCATTGTCACTATCAGTAATTAGCAACTGATTTCGGTGAGTGCAATGATATCAAACCTGATAGATTGAAAAAAAAGGGTAGTTATATGCACATCACATAAGTACCAGGCTATGAAAAAATAACTTTCATGAGGAAAAAGGTTACGCCTGCACATTTACTCAATCCCACACAAGTTTAATGAAGACGATGTTTTCATCCTACTTGGATCTTCGTCATGTCAAAAGACAAACAAAAAAAACATTGTTATGAGAAAAGCTGCTCTGTTACTAAAAGTACTGCTAAACCATACACAACCTCCAACCCTAACCCAACCAGGATCTGGTAAGGTTAGGGTTAAACTGACCATAAACTGACCATAATAAAACTTGAGACCTGTACATGTAAATGGTTGGGTCTTGAGTTCAATGGTCCTGGGTAGACCCAAGAAGACCTCTGCTCAAAATGTTATTAAAGAGAATGCAAGGTAAAAAGAGCTAGAAAGCCACAGATAAAGAAGACAAAACAGAAAAATACAGGGATGATGAAATCCAATCATAGAGCAGCAGTGAGGGTCTATATGAGGATAAGCTGAAGGGATGCTGTAAGGCCATTTTTCTCACAGCGATCCAATAATATCAGAACGACCCCCCCAACACACACACGCACTCTCTTTTACACACCATGTACCCCCCTTCTGACACCCCCTGGCTCTCCATCATGGCTCGCAGTGCCCGTTTTTCACAGCAGGTAGCTAATTCCGCTTTTATCCCCGAGTAATATTGGCCTTATCGCTCGCGCCACTGCATCCATGCCGAGACTCAGTGAGCCACTGGGTGGGGGGGGCAGTGGTGGTGGTGGTGTAGGAGGGGAGTAGAAGCGAGGCGAAGCAGGTGCTGGTGGAATGTCAGCTTGGTGGAACTGATTGCGGCCAAAGAGCTGTTGCTGTGTTACACACACAAACACAAACACAAACACACACACACACACACACACACACACACACACACACACACAAGTCAGGGTGAGAGAGAAACAAACTCCCCCAGGTCTTGCTCACTCAAGTCCCTTCTTAGGCCACCAATATTGCCACTGATATTGCCTCGATTTTATATCCTTCAAGATTCACACACAAACACACACGCACACCTCTGAAGACTCTGCAGTCCCCCGAATGCAGCCACTGCTATCACTTGCCATCCAGCCATATCAAGGCACCCACAACCTCTGCTCCTGCCACTAGGCAAGTCTCACAGACACACACACATGCACACAGACACACAAACACAAGGGAGGGGCAGGGAAAAACCATTTCACATTTCGCCCACCCCTTCTCCCTCTATGACTATTTTCACTTTTCCCGTCCACATTTTCTCATTCCACTCCTCAATTACAAGTGAGACCTGGGGCTCCCCTTGTGCCCCCTCCCTCTCCCAACCCACACTCCTCACCCCCACCCAGAGGACAGGGTCCCTCTCTCTCTCTCTCTCCCAGTAAACAAGGTGCAGATGTCAGGGAATGCAGGCGCCTGGTAATGTGCTCCGCAGCTATACCGCACCATTCATCACCATGTTAAGGTCTCTGGTTGTCACTTAGCCTTGCAAACAATTGCAAACACACACACACACACACACACACACACACACACACACACACAGCGAGGCTGACACACAACGCTGCGGAGACTTTTGCGGCATTGAAAGCTAAATGGCACTAATAGGTTGATTCTGCACACACAATGAATTCAAATTGCCTGCTGTGCTCCACATCGTGCTTAACACACTGCACTTGAGCATTCCCATCAAACTGGAGGCATTTCCCCTGATGCCTATCTGTGCTGTGTTAATGAAGATATATGGGGCAGGTACAATGATGACATTTTCATGGGCAGCAGACAGCTTCCATCTGTCCCCAAGGCATCAGTTCATGCATTCGCGCCACGGCTGTCTTGCTCGTTGATTTGGCAAGTCCATAGTTTTCGGACACCACGACAAACAGGTAGTGAAGAGTTTAGGGAAATGAGCTCTGCATGCTGTCAAATGGAAAACTCTAGTGCAAGTTGTGACAAGATGATTGTGACAAGATGATTTTATGTTATTGTTTTCCGGCACTAAAAGATGACATGGCCCTGACACATGGCATAACTAAACTCCCTAAAATAATATGTTAACTGAGAATTCAGTTTATTTCAGCGTGGGTCTTATTTTTGTAGTTTTGGTCATTGTGTTAGAGGAACATTGTACTCACCAAAGTACATGCTGACATCTGGGACCACGGTTAGACCACATTACATCAACAAAGTCATACTGGATTGTAAACAATTTTAACCACATTTAACCACATCTCTCCTGTGGGTATGTGTGCACTCTCAGCAAAAATGTATGTACACGCACAAGCATCTGTGTCTGAGCTGCCATTGCTCTCCGACAGTGTAGTCGGTACTGAGGAGTCCAATCTATAGTAATAAAAAGATCACTGTAGAAGAAGAAAAATGGCAAAGCCACGTGTGATTGTTTTTTGTTTTCTTTTTGTCACAACTTTACTACATTTAATACTTTCTTCCTCATTCTTCTCATCTTTATAAGTATGGTGGTTACCTTATTATTGATGCGTTTGTAAAAGAGACAGAAGTGGAAGTTACTGGGTCAGGGGTGTCGTGAAACAAAAAAACAATCATTAACATGGATTAGTGCTCAGATGGTGTAGGCAAAGACCACAGTTTAGTTACGTTTATGATAAAGAATGTTACGCAACAGTCCGTCCTTTGAGTTAAAACCAAAAGAAAATTCATCACCAATGTTGTTAACAATCCATCATTACACAACAAATGGTGAATGGTAGGTTAATGTTAAACCAAGATTTAGATGAACTGTGATGGACATTTCTGGAAGTTAGGGATTTTTTGGTGGCATCTTAACAAGGAACACCAGCAAAATTTTGAATTCTAATATAGCACAAAGTTAATTCATTTAACTTAGATAGTTGTTAATTATTTGTGAACATTAGCTACTGTTTCTTAAAGCCAGAAACCAGAGTAGTTAAGTGTTAAACTTGTGATTTCATAGGGTTTTAAGTCTGCTCCATAGACAATGAATGGGAATTCTTTTTTATACCCAAATGAGCTTTATTGTATAGTATTTTTGTCTGTTCTGAAACAGAAAATGTACCCAAGAACATTCCCAGTGTCATCTAAGAACATCTTTCCGATTCATTGTCTGTGGAAGAGCTCCAGAATTTATACCCTAAAACATTATAAGTTTGAGTTTTAGCAGTCTAGCTTTTGGATTTGGCAGAGAGTTGTTTATTTTTTACTAATAGTTTTGGACTGTCTTAGACCACAGGAAAAACATGACATGACTTTTGAAAATGGCCATATTTTCCCTTTGAACCCAAAGCCTGGGCAAGAATTTTACCATTCACATGACTGATGACATGATTTTGGTATCAAAAGCATTCTGGTTAGTAAGTAGTATGGACCAATCACGTTTGAGCAGACTTTGGTTGCATACATGTCAACAGTTGATGTGGAGAGCAAAATAGGCAGAATTCATTGGCCAGTATGTGATCTCTTAACCTATAGGCTATCATTTCAAAAGGAAGATTTGGCATTTTCTTAGTTTGTTTAAAAATGTATCTGCATTCATATACAGATATCTGTTTATAGAGTGTCATTACTGTGCATATAGCTTCTCAGTGTGCTAATCGGACTGCAAACCGACGTATGGAAAAGTAAGTGTCAGCAGTTTCTCCCAGATCCTAAATCATCAGACCAATAGTTGATGGGTTCCAAGATTGTCATCCAATGGGTTTGTTTAAAACTTTTTTTGAATGCCCAACTGGACTTCTTTTTAGTGTTGTTGTCGTAATCCAAGAAATTAGAAATTAACTGGCGAGTGAAATGTTACTTTAACAACAGGAGTGATGGACAATATGAATGATGGAAACAATTTTAAAAAATGACCTCAGCTCTAATAAAGTGTAATGATCCTTTTTAAACTGCCAGCGCAGTGTTGTTGTTAACATAATCTGAAGAGTTTCACCCTCTGCTACTCTCATTCTCAACTATTTGCATTACGCTGCCTGCTTATTTCTCTATCTCTTCTCCTGTTTTGTCTATCTCCACCAATTTACCCCATCCCTCACTACTCCTATCTCTCTGTGTCTCTCTCTAGGTGGTTGTAGCTGGGAGAGTTGGGGCGCTGGCTGGCTGATGGATGAGGCTGAGCACGTTGCCATGGTGCTACCTGGTGGGGAATATTCTGCAATGGGAGGCTAAAGCCAGCCGCCTGCCAATGGGAGAACAGAGGGGGAGAAGAGGGTGGCGTTGCCGCTGTGTGTGTGTCTGCTT
The DNA here is from genome assembly GCF_026936395.1 of Plectropomus leopardus. Classification (NCBI taxonomy): domain Eukaryota; kingdom Metazoa; phylum Chordata; class Actinopteri; order Perciformes; family Serranidae; genus Plectropomus; species Plectropomus leopardus. The sequence goes on from NC_142178.1 coordinate 10,287,928, forward strand.
GTATGGAGGAGGGGTTGTCTAATTTCACAAATACATACACACACTAGCTCAAACAAAAACCTTGCAGGCATGCGTGCATCTCAGTACACACATTCTTTCACACACACACACACACACACACACACACACACACACACACACACACACACACACACACACACACACACACACTTCCCTTCAGTAGAATTAAATCTCACCGCTTCCAGAGACGGAGCAGTTGAATTATTTATGGCTGCCCATCTCCGGGCCAGGCCGTAATAAAGTTACGGCCGAGACTAATTTTCAGTTTGATGAGGTGGGCTTTTAGCAGTGGATCCTGGGCCAACATTAAGTACATATTGTTTTTACAGATTTGATTACCTTTTTATTGTTATTGTTATTAATGCACTGGGTGTGTGCATAGGGTAGAAGGGAGAGCACCCCGCCTCCTTTTGCTCTAGACAATACAAAAACCTGACCAGAGGAGAGAGACAAAACTGAATAAGCAGTGTGTGGGGAACCATTAGACATATATGGGATGTAATCTCCTCACTTTAAAAATCCAATAAAAGTGGCAGCTCAACACCTTTTATAGCAACCTGGAGGCAATCTGCTTCTAAATACATAAGCCTCAGCCGTGAATCAGCTGTGAATTGGACCTGAGCCATCTGCCTGCTCGCACATATACAAACACACACACACACACACACACACACACAACATGCACACACACCTTCATAAGTGCCTATAGAAAAGTATCAGGGCAGGTAAGCTGATGTTGGCACTCACAGAGAGAACATTAAGGCTAGAGTGGGGAGCTTTACAGTAATGGGATGATGGTGTTGCGAATAACAGATTCCGATTTGTGATTTACCCAGACTAAACAAAATTCAATTTTACACTTTTTTCAAAGAGAACCCCACTTTGCCGCCCGGTACAGACTGCACACTGTAAACCCTGTGGATAATTTGATGGAGTGTTGCCGAGCTGTAAAATAAGGACTTTCACAAGCTATTAAAGGCTTAAAGCCTGTAAAAAATGTTATGGCGATTAAAATACACACAGAAAAGTAGGGTTATACAACACCATCCAGACCCTCTATAAGAGTGAGACTCAACTTATAACCTGCGGGCCAAATCTGGCCTCTGATAGGCTACCAGGTGGCCCCCGAAACATTTTCTAATAGACAATAAATCTAAAGTGATTCACACTGGGCATTGTTTTCATACTTTTAGTATACATAAGGCGTTGTAAAACAGCATCAAAATGGAGTTTATCATAAAAATTGCCAGTGGAGGATCCCCCCCCCAAAGCCCCTAATCCTAAAAACATCCTAAAATCCTAAAAATGTCCAAAAAACCTAGAAATGTCCAGAAATCCTGGAAACGTGCTAAAATCTGAGAATCGTCCAAAAACGCCCTAAAATTCTAGAAATGTCCTAAAATCCGAGAAATGACCCAGAATCTCATAAATGTTCTAAAATCTTAGAAATGTCTCAAAATCCTATAAAGGTGTTAAATCCTAGGAACATCCTAAAACTCTAGAAATGTCCTTAGATCCTGAAAAGGTCCTAAAATCCAAGAAATGTTCTAAAATCCTAGAAACATGTATGGGGCTATTGCAACTAGCCCCTGGCATCCTGTCATTTTGCAAAAGTGGCCCCCGAGCAAAGCCAGTTGAGTATCCCTGCTCTATAACATCTCACACTTGCTAAACAAGAACAAGACACAGTGCATTGGCCCTCGCCTGGATACATGATAATCCTTTGATTAATGACACCCAGCATATTTAATGCTTAATACGTAGAACAGGAGCTGACAAGCCAAACAATTAGGTCAATTACCGGATGACAACTATGTTGTGTTGGGTTAATTACTGGAATCTTCTATGGCGGGACACATCCATTTGAGGGCCAATGGCATGTAACAAAGCACACATGCAAATGAGCTCACCTACAGTACAGGACAGAGCCATGCAGGAATATGTGATCTGTGTTATGGATGAGGATCAGTTGGCTGGTGTTTGTGGGGATGCTTTTGCATTTTTGCAGAGATAGATAAAAGGATTTCTTTCACGGTAATTTATCACTATTTCATAGGTATAAAGGTTGGGGTTGAATGCGCATATCTGGTCCGTGCTGTCCATGTGTGAATATATTGCTCTTAAGTAAATATTTATATAGTGAAAAAGAGAGTCAGAGAGATAATTTATGTTTGCATGTATTTTCTGTATTAGTTATATTAGTCTCTGGTGTGTAGTTGTGGTAGCTCCAGGTGGAGAGGGGAGAGGAGGGGAGGAGAGGAGAGGAGAGGAGAGGAGGGGAAGATGAAGAGGAGAGAACAAAAAAAGGAAAAGGTAAGGAGAGGAGATGAGGTAAGGTAAGGAAAGGGAAAGGAAGATGAAAGGAGGACAGATAGGAAATATGAGAGAAGAGGACAAGAAGAGAAGGAGGAGAGGAGAGGAGAGGAGAGGAGAGGTTCCGGGCGTGCTCTCGGTCTGTCAGGGGCTGCTGTCACTGGAAGCATATTAATTACTCAACACCAGGACACTTGAGCCACTCTCAGGCACTCCTCGGGACCCATCATGTCATCATACTCTCCCTCCTCATCCTCATTCTTCCTCTGCAACTCTCTCTCATACTCCTCCCCTGTGTGCTATATCTTAACTAGAAACGCACAGACGCGCTCCTTTAACGCTTTGACGCAGACTCATAAACAGGACATATATACTCGTCTCTATCACGGCACTCTGTGCGTTTGGAGAGGTTGGCGTGGGAGCAGAAAGAGGATGGCGGAGGTCATTTCCATATTCACTTAGCAGAGTGTTGCCTTTCTCCTTTCTGCACTGTAGCGCTTTAATCAAAGCGGGCGGCGCTGCTGCCACTGCTCCTAAATGGCCCTGGAGCGCCTTTGAAACACACTGACACCGGTGTCACGCTGAAAAGGACATGCTTTTTATCCCCTTAAATAGCTTGTAAAAGGGCCCCATTGACTACACAAGCAGCCGACACTTCCATGCCTCCTCGCTTTTCGCCTCTATTGTACTACCAAGTGAATGTGTCAACGATACCGGACGAACACAGGCGCCCTGTTCAACAATATCCTGTAGGGTTTTTTTTCTCAATAGGCTTGCGGCGTTTGTGCGTGGCAAATATTTATATTGACATCCTTGAGCTGGTCTTTTATGACACTGCTTTGATGCAAAAAAAAAAAAAAAAAAAAAAGTAAGCAACCTGATTATAAGGACGTGAATCTCAAAGACGTCATTTTCACACTTTCCTTCCAAGAGTGCGAGCGTTGACACAAGACAGTAATGGCACACAGACAAGCACATTCAAACCAGAATACACAGCCATACACACTCAAACTTAATAACACACCAGCATGCACACTGAGGGCCCCCTCAGCACACACATCCTATAAGCATGGCAGTACAGTATGGAGGCTGTCATCCATCAAGAGGTATTGCCTGTCCTCGTTAGAAAGTCCTAATCCACTTGTTTCTGCAGTCTATTCTCCTGGTAGTTGCCCTGCACTACCACTGTAATGGGCCCATAGAGCTCAGTGCACACACACTCACACACGCACACACACGCACGCACACGCACGCACACACGCACACATTCACACTCACACTCACACTCTGTCTTTCTTCTTCTTCTCTACTCCTAATGGTCTTGGAGTGCTGATAAAGTAGCAGGAGAAATGTTGGGCCATTACCTCCAAACTCTGTGTGTGTGTGTGTGTGTGTGTGTGTGTGTGTGTGTGTGTGCGTGTGTGTGTGTGTGTGTGTGTGTGACTGACTGACTGAGGAAAAGAAACAGAAATGTACCCCAAGAGCTATTATGTTATTTTCTTACATGTAGCTGAGTCAGCCTTTTGAACATGAAACACTAATGTTCGAATTTCAGTCTACATACTAAATGTATACATACAGGGGCATAAGCTTGGTTTAAAGATTGATGGGGACATATTGGGAGGTCATCCTCCAGGGAATTTTGACCATCAAACACTTAATTACCAGCATTCTGGTGAAATTTTCTGCACCAATTTGTATATTTTCTGAATGCGCTTATGGTGGAATGGTCTTGAATTCTGTCAAAATAAAAGTCCCCTGCTATTTTATGTTTTGAGGGGGGTGGGAAAAAATTACAAAATCTAGTCTTATGATTATATCACTGAATACAATAATGAATATTATTATGAATATTAGAACAGCTAATGTTTATGATACTGCGATTTCCAAAGCCTAAGATTATATCTGGTCTCATATCACGGTATAGATATAATATCAATATAAAGTTCAATCCTATGTTTTTGTAATCAACAGACTTTACAGTTTGATACCAGCAAACTTTATACAGGGAGACTTGATGCAAGGAACATCAATCAAACAAACTTTTCAGTGCCACTGCCAATTAAAGTTCACAAACAGAAAGCAAAAACATCTTTGAAAAGATTTAATTCTTTTTTTTTTTTTGTCATGTTTTTTTAAATTCTCTTTCTGGATCCACCAATTACTTTGTTTCCCAGCTTAAGAAGCACTCCCAATGTCTCTGTGGGATGATAATTTATGTGAACAGAAAATTATTTTTTTATTTTTTTAGTTTACATACCTCAACATGTTACATAACAGAGACACAGTTTACATCACCTATGACAGAATTATAATTCATTAGTGTGTTCTCATATGTTCTGATGCAACCGTGATGCAACTGCCTGTGATACAGTGAATCACAAGGTTTGGTAACCATGTGTTATACATGAATAGAGAGATAAGTCACGTCTTACTGAGGGAGAGACTCAGAGATGTTTCAAGGCCTCACAGACACAACAGAACACTGTATCGACTATTTGGTTTACCCTGCGCTGAGAGACTTCTCAGTGCTGCTATATTAAGTGCAGCTGCTTCTTCATCAGATGTGATTGGTGTGTGTGTGTTTGTTGTCGAGACACATAACAGGGCGTGTACAGTGGCTTTATTACCACTTTGTAATGCTTTACACTTCTTCATGTGTATGTGTGTTGAGTGTTTACTTGTGCACGCATGGAAGCTGTGGGTGTGTTAGTGGATGTAATTGAGCTGGTGTAAGTGCGGCCCTATCACTTCTCTCTCTCTCTCTGTAGTCTCTCAATTAGGCGGAGAGCGGGCCCATGGGGAGCCATTGTTTGAGCAGCGGCGGAAGACAAACAAGACTGCCACCGCACGCAGGAGCTCCCTGGGCAACACTTGAGACTGCGGCAGTCATTCACTCACCAGCTCCTGAGCGCTCACACACGTGCAATCCCAGCTCTAAACCTTGCATATACTGTACTTACTAATGCATATAGGCACAAAAAAAACATTAGCACTCACCGTGCATAGATGCTCATGCAAACTCACATACAAAACCATATGATATATAGAGGATTAAAGCACAGCCCTCTTGCTAAATGGACCAAAACCACAGATCCGGGGGGAAAAAAACGAGGGCACACATGTTTACACTCAAATTACACCCTGTGGGATAACTTAGCCCCATTTCCACGACGAAAGGCCACACAGTGTTAGATGATAATGTGCACACGGATATTCCCCTTACGCCAATTTACTTACACCTCAATAACAGCCGCTTTTCCGAGGCCGAAAAACGTGCGGAATTTGTGTCCATAAGAGCAACAGAGATGCTTTCTATCTGTCTCCATTTCTCCCCTCATCCTTTCATCCTTTAATCTCTGTGTTTCTCTCCACCGAGAGAAATAGAGGATTTTCAAGTCATAAAAGTTTTATAGGAGCCGTAAAGGGTAAGCATGTACAGTCGGCCTCTCTGAACTCTCGCTCCCTGCTCTTTATATCCATCTGAGTGGAGAGATGGGCAGTCAGGTAGAGAATTGCTCTGGAAATAATCTAAAAGCAAAGGTCTGTCCTTTCTTTTAAGCTTTTCTGTTTCCTCATTTGCTGTTTCAAGGTTTCTGGTTTTGCTCTTCATGCTGATCCCACCTGTCAGATGTGCATTCAGCACCTTGAAAGCAGCCTTTTACACTCAAGGAGACTTATTGAAAGATAAAAAACAATACAGCCTCAAGTCACAGACAGTACAGGTATTACTTCATATTACGGTCTGAAGTGCAAAGATGTACTCCCAGGCTTTCAGTGTCACATTAAAGCACGCTTATATTTATTGTTATGTACTGTAGGGATGCATGCCAGCATTTCTATTGTTGGTATCTCTATCTGTCTTTTCACAAAATAAGGAAATGACTTCCACGTAACAACATGAGCTCGCAAATGGGAGATGACAGTTATTCAGCTGAATGGGGGGTGGCAGCCCACCCCCCCCAACCTATGCGGCAAGCTGTAAAATAGCAAGCGAGTGAACAACAAGAGAAATAAATGACTTTCTGGACAAAGGCAGCGGCAAAGCAGAAAGCATTTCTCCTGAGGCTAAGAGGGAGAACGAGAGAGCGATGGAGATATGGAGGAGGCGCGGGAGGGGAGCGGGGAGGGGATACATCACCTTGTGCAGCGCTCCATATCATTTGCATGGTTTATACTCTCCAAGGCCCCCACCATGCAAATGACTCATAAAGTAGAAATAGAGAGACTTTGGAGCTGGTGTCAGGAGTGAATTTATATATGATTGCCAGGCGGGCCCGGTGTCCTAAATCATTTTCAATTAGATGACACTTTCAATATCGAGCCGCTGATTTAGAGATATTAAAACTTCTTCTCCCTTATCCTCCGCAGAGTTGAAAGCAAGCAAGCTTATCTGCTGCCCGCCCCACCCCTCCTCTCCCCTTCCTCTTCTTCTTTTCATCCGCGTTTTCTCATCTTCCTCTTCTTAAAGGTATATGTCAGAGGGATCTTTTACAGGAAGCCAGTCGGCTCTTCAAGGGAGGAGAGGCCCCTGCATACAGAATGAGGGCAATTTGCAATTCATTTTTAAATTTACCATGTCATTGTCTGGGCAGGCATATGCAGTGCTGAAATAAATAGGAAAATTTTGCCGTTTGTGAGCGATTGTCTTTTGTTACAATTACAACGGGGGGGATGTAGTAAGTCAAGGTGGCATCCATTTACAGAGGGTGGGGAAAGGAATATTTATGATGACATTCTGCTGATTTGCCCTTGCATTATTAACTGCGAGAGAAATACGACTTCAAAGGGACAGTTTACCCCAAAATAAAATACATATTTTTCCTCTTACTTTTAGTGCTATCTATCAATGTAGATAGTTTGGTGTGAGTTGTAAAATGTTGGAGGTATCAGCTGTAGAGATTTCTTCCTTCTCTCAAATATAACTAAATGGCACTCGGCTTGTGGTGCTCGTTGTGCCAAAAAATACAAAAAGTGGCACTTTTGACGCAGAGATCATGCTATAGGGCTGCCACAAAGTCCCTTCTTTTTACCATCTTAGCATTTTTACAATGAACCAAACAACGGCAGTATTACGTCACTCCAGTGTGTTATTTTAGACAGCATGCCAGCATCTCAGAAGCAAAAGAGGCGTTACATGTGACACAACAGTGTCAGCCCCTAGAATGTTTTCACGATTTGCGGACATTTTCAGCTGCTGTTCTTCTTTGAGTTAGCCGCTTATTGCAATCAGCTACTTTTTGAATATCCCACAGGGGATCCTATAAATAACACATTGTCACATCACAACCATCCCGCCGGCTGTCTTTTTTACACAGACACTAGCAACATAACAGCGCAATATTCCCACCTCGAAGAGGCAGTGTAAAAGGGGCTTCTAATGTCTCTTTCCAGAAATTGAGACCCGGTTACTCACAATAACACAGGCCTTGTTGTGAGCATTCAGATGTTGGAACTATTTTCTTTCCATGTGCAACCGCATCACTGCGCAGAAGGAGGAATGCATCAACTGCTAGCTCTAGCACCACAGAGATAGATGACATTACAGCTCAGCTGACGTTTACACCTCACACTGTCACGTCCACAAGCCTTTCCTTCACGAGTAGATGCACACTTCCTCTTCCACAGTGATACAGTTGGTGGGTGTTGTTTGGTTTCTAGAAAAGAAGTTCTTACATGAAACTGATTGATGTGCTGAAAGCACCAAAAACATAAATTTGAAAAACTCAACAAGTGTCATGTAGGAACTGTTGTCTTGATACTCACCAACGGTATCACTGCGCAGAAGGAAGCATGCATCTGCTCATGGTTGAGAGGCTGGTGCTTGTGATAACAGGAGATGTAAACATATACTGCATCTTTGTCAGCTGAGCTGTTACATTAGCTAGCTCAGTGCACGCTAGGTGAGCTAGAATTGACGCATGCCTCCTTCTGCACAGTGATACGATTGGCAGGTGTAGTTTGGAAGAGATAAAGCAGTTCCTACATGACCTGCTCACAACAGCGTCTGTGGATTATCTTGATTAACCACGTCATGATTTCTGAAAAAAGAGGTATTGCTCGAGTTTTTCAAATGTATTTTTTGGACACTTTGAGCACCACATCTAGTTCCACTATATTGGAGAGGAGTTAGACTCCTCTGATATTGGCTAGATATTTCTAGCCGATATCTTTAACACACATGAACTCACCAAAATAATCTAGATTCATGAACAGCACTACAGATAAGAGGAAAAATACTTCTTTTTTTATTTTGGGGTGATCTGTCCCTTTCAGTAATGTCACAGAAGAGTTAACTCATGATGTTCGTGAGCTAAAACAACCGGCACATTTCCTGCCAAGCAGCTGAAACTTTCACTGCTTTACCCTCACAAACAACCTCTACGTGCTGTCTTTGCACGCACATCATCAAGACAAGCATCGATCCTGAATCTCTTTAAATAGTCCTCCCTCATTCTCATTCTGCTCATGTGGCCCCCTCGACCTTTCTCGAGGCTGCCTTTCAAGCGTTCATTGTACAGCGCTTAACGACTCAGTTGCATCTGCCTGCGCTTCATTGTAAACCTCAGTGTGAAAGGCACCTACATTTAACCAAGTGCATCAGCGTGCTCTTGCTTCATCCAGACTGTCTCCAAAGCAATAAAGCTGACTGGAATTGACAGAGTGAGGTCCGTATCAAAAGCTTCGCTCGCCACCATCGCCTTATCTTTGGCAACACTGAAGAACACATAGCAACCCCGACCCATTCGGAGGCAATAAAATCTATATCTTAATGGACATACACTAACAGAATGTCCCACAGTAATGCACCCAAATGGCATCCCCACCCCACATCGTTACAGTCAACCTCTCGCATTTTGCCTAACTTATGTCTCCCTCCACCCCCCCTCCTTGAACCACCACCACCTCCCCCTCCATCCTTTCAAGAACAATAAAACCACAGCTTAGATGGACATCTCCCATTTCTGTACTTCGCTCAACACGCTGCCCTCCACCTCATCCTTCTCTCATCCCATCTCTGCCTGCCACTTCTCTATCTCCCTCTTCATCCCAGCACTCTCTCTCTCGCTCCCCTCCTCCTCCTCCTCCTATCTGCTGTACCCCACCTCTTCGATCTCTCGCTCTGTCCTATCAGCCTCCTCCTCCCCCCTTCTTCTCGTCTCTTGGTGTGATTGTGTGCGGGGCAGGTCTTGCTGACAGGCCTGGGCAGGGCCGATAACGCCGGGAGCTGAACAATGGGGGGAATATTGTAAAGCCTAATGGAAAGGAGCTGGAGGTGGAGGGTTTCAGGGACATAAATCAGCACGCCTGGCACTGATGGGGCTTTTCAACAGCAATAAGGGAGGCAATACCTCTCAGAGCCCCCATGGCAGAGGATGGGAGAGAGGGGGGACCTACATTCTCCTCCCCTTGTCTCCGATTGAGAGGAGACACATATGAAATGACCTGACACTCTTACAAAGACACATTTTCATGCATACACAAACGCTCATACATACACAAAAGTCTCTCTTGGAAACATATATCCACGAGTGAAAAATGCTCGTATGTGTAAACATCTCCTGCTCACACACGCAGACACACACTGTACAGTAAAAGCACTTTCTGAAGGGCTATGTTAAGTAGGCAGTGTGTCAATCTGTGTGGGGATGGATGGGGGTGTGTAGGGGAGGGGAGGAGAGAGGGGGGGCAGCTACCATAAGCCATTGAGAGTGATAACCGGTGGGGATGGATGAGTCACATTTTACCTTTATGGTGTTCTGCTATTCACTGTGTAAAGATAATGGACGGAGCCACTTAGTAATCAGAGGTAGAATTAAAGAGCTTCACTCATCTCCATTCTGACTCACTACAAAGCCTTTCTTATTCCATCACTTCTTATTCGCTCTTTTTTTTTTACCTGCCATCATTTCTAATTATCTAGAAATAAATGAATTGCTCCTGCGTTTGGAAAAAGGTGCTGTGTGTGCTGTTTTAGCCCAAAATGTGAGCGGGGGCATCTACAGTATGCAGAGTGACTATTTGTGTAAGGTAAAAGATTTTTTTTTTTTTAGCTCGCTGTCAGCATGGGGCTACAAAAATATATACATGGTTACTTCAACATTTGACAGTACTTTCACAGTTAAATTGTAGTGGATAAATTATGTTATTGTATATTTTTTTGTACTGTAGATTGGGCCATCATGTCTGTTGGTTCTATGAATCATCTGAGTGAATTTCACATCCCACCTGACTTTAACGTTGTTGCTGCGTTAACTTGTTGAGTATAATGTCATTTTAATCTGGAGAGACTAAGTGCAAGAAGGGCTTAAAGAGCTGTGAAGAAATTAATTAATTAGATTTAGTGCACAACAGGCAAAGGTGAAGGATTGAGTGAAGAACAGCTGAGCTGAATGTCTGGATGAATTTGATGTGGACTTCTTATGAGCTCAGTGGAGGGACCCGGGGGACAGGTGATTGTGATGGAACGAGAGGTGAATTGTATTGCACTGATTTGACACTAAAATGACAGCAGCAGAGAGATGACTGGCTCACAGAGACTGTGGGAAAAATCTGATTGGTTTAGGTGAAATGTGGATAGGCCCTCGCTCAGGTGATTGTTTTGAAAGTGATTTTTTTTTTTCTTTTAATCTGAATAAACTACGTGAGCGTGATTGGCTAAGCTTCAATAATTACAGAAAAGAAGGAGACTATGAAAATAAGACCTACATTGTAATAAACCATAATTATCTTTTATTACTCAATAAAATTGTTTATTCCATCTTTGTCTGAGAATTCATGGCTGGTGGTAAAGTAACACGCAAAACAGAAAAAACAAATAAGGAGTGACTGACCCTGTCATTGACTTATAGAGCCTATTCACAATTTGTATTAACATGGGTCATAAGTGATCCAATCACAAGTGAACAACTCTCAGTCCATCTGTTCACACCTGGCATGAGAATGCATCTCGAGTGGCAGTTTGTGATCGGATATCGCTTCCTCGCTTTATATGCAAATAAATCATTAGTAGACGACTGCTGTGGAGTGCAAGCCCCGTGCCTAAGACGGTTGTTGAGAGTCTGTCCGCACACATACAGTTACAGGGCTATGAGCGTCACATGGCTAATGTTACCTAATAGTTATTAATGGGTTTAATGACAGAGATGAGCCTATACTGTGTTGATGTGAGTTTGTCACTCCTCTCACTGAGAGGAGAGCGGCTGCGAGGACAGTCCTTCCGCACTGTGTTTAACCTTTGTAATGGCATCAACAGTCAGATGAGTAAGGACATCAGTTGCATTGTCGGCCCTTTAATGATGCCCGGGACAATTAAAGTTCTTTCAGGATTTTGCAACGTTGCAATCGCAACAATGAACGCAAATTCAGCCAGTTTACGTGAATTCTGAACAACCTTGCAATTTTGTCCAATCACTGCATTTTTACCCCAGATTTGACTATTTAAAATGAGTAAGATCTCTTTTCAGTAGAGCTGCCTGCAGTGTACAGATCTACTCAGCACCTCCTTTCCCTGATCTCTTTCTCATTTTATTTTTCAAATTATTATCATGATAAAAAATGCCTAAACATATCACAACTTTCATCACATTTTTTTTAGAAAAGCAACCAATAAATCAGGGATTTCAGGCTGAAACAATCACAAAAACATTGCACGAAATCCTTTAGCATACTCACTGCTGGAAGAATTTGGCTATATGTGGCCTAGACCACTTCCAGATGTTGTCTGAGTGATTGAATGTCAAGACACATTGCATACGCATTTGGTGCATCCATACGTGTACGCAGAGCTGTCCACTTGTGTTCTGATCACCCAAGTCATATATTAATACCAGGGCCAAAAAAAAGGGCCAGACAGGTTATCATTTAATCCGTTTTAACCAAATTAAAAGACTGTGTGCAAGAGAAGCTCATGTGAAACATCACCAAATTACAATCATTATCAAACACACTGTTATTAGTCTATATGGGGGAACATGAGGGCAAAGTGTGAAACAAATCCTTCTTAAGTGTGAAGAAATACATCAGGGAAAACAAACTTTGGACAGAAGAAGATACACAGCAGACAGAGGTGTTAAGAGCACACACACACACTTTCCCTCTCATCTCACCTCTGATCTTACAATATAAAACAAGTGTCACGGGCCATCTTTGAGCATTCATCACTGTAATTGGCTACATAACAGCAGCTGCCCAGTCTGAAACTCAGTCTCCAGCAGTCAGTTTTGTTTAAGGAGCGAGGAAGAGAGAGAGAGACAGACAGAGAGAAAGAGAAAGAGGGTGAGAGCGATTAGACATCCTTCATAGGTCTTAAATCTTCATTAATCATTGCCTCTCTATTCACATCCCCGACTCTGACACAGATAAGAGCTCGGTATGAAAGAGGAACTGGGAAAGGCAGAAAGAGGGAGAAAAAGAGCAAAGGAAAAGTGGGAGATCACAGACTTGTTAAAAATAATAAGCTGCTACAGAGCCACGTGGAGAGGCCCTGGCGAGATGGGAATTGCTGATTAAATTAAAGGCTCATTAATCAGCCCTTGACCATGACTCCCCCATTTCTCTTGTTCAGCTCGCGCCACTGACTTCCCCCCCTTTTTTTTTCCTCCCCATGCACTTTTCTACCTCCCTCTTGCCAAGAGAGGGATCTCATGCTGGAGGGTCAGGGTTAAGAGTCAGCAGGAGAGAGGAGGGGTAAGAGGGGGGAGGGAAGATCTGGCAACATGCACCAATGATTAGCTTGGAAAAATAGCAATCTGGCCTCTCACCTTCTTGACTGCCCCCTGGTGAAAGTGAGTACAGCCTGGGCTGCCTGTTTGGCAGCACCAAAAGTCCACTAACACACACACACAAACACACACACTCTTTCATCCAAACAAAGCTTTGTTGGCAGCCGGCTAAATTTCTGCTGTGATTTGGCTGCAGATCTGGCAGCAGCGTTGGTGATCTGTTGGCTGACAGAAAGACGAGCGAGGAGTGAATGAGCGATGGCTGTAGGCATGAGTAGGCAACACTCTGATGATGAAGTGGATTTGAGAGCAGAGCGCCTGTTTCATAATGGTGATGATTATGCTGAGGTCATTAGAAACCTACGCGTTACATCATGGCTGCCAGCACGGGGAATCCCTCCCCGTCCCCCCCCCCAGTTGGCTTTAATGGAGAAAAATGTGTTTTCCCCTCATTACAAAACCAATCAATTAGTCCGTCAGCTAATCAATCAATCAGTAAATCCATCAGTTGGTGTAGTAGGAAAATGATCTCTGCTCCCCTTAATATGGAACATGCATTATGGATGTTGTGTGTCCTCTGATGCTCTTAGTGGAGAAAAACATCATGTCCTCATTAGGACTCAATCAATTAGACAGCCAGCTAATCAATCACAGAGCCGATCCATCAATCAGTATTTGGTGTGTTTACAGTTTGAAATGCACCTACAGTAACTGACATGCTGACAATTTATATCATTCTTGTTTTTTTTCATAAAGTCATGTGTTAAAATGATCCTATCCCCATGTCTATAACACATTAGTCATAACAGGTGAAAGAATTCCAAACTACCCCAGACCAGAGTCCTGCATTGGGTTGGGCATCAACAGGTAACGGCTGATTCATGGGTGGAATTTCGTCTTTTCGGTTCTGGATGAAAAAAACAACATCAGGTCAGATTGGCAGTGCTGGATGATAAATGTATTACAATAAAATGAGAATAATAATTAAATGTAATGTTCTCATGTTTTAATCTTGCACTGCTGGACTCTGACTTTGTGTGCTGCACCAGCAGAAGTTTCCTATGCATTCATTTATTTGTGGTGGCCTACAGTGATTAAAACATCTGCCACCAAGATTTTCTATTTTTGAGACTGATCTGTTCATTAGGAGCGCTGCTGAAGTATACATACGCTTCAGTTATTCATTGCACCACACTATCGAAGCGCAGAGTGTACTCTGGGCACAGATGGGGCAGTAGAACATCAGGCACATTAAAAGTGAATCTTAACTGTTTGTTCGACTGGGACTAAAAGTCCAGCTCTGATGATATCGGAAGTAAAAATACTCATTAGAGTTGGAGAGGACACTGTGATATGCAAGCAACATTATAGCATCTCATTTAAACAATTTTGTACTTTGGGGTAGTTCAATTAAAGGCAATGTATAGTATTTTACAACATGAGCACATCGTTTTGCTAACTTGCCTGACTGCTGTGAGCCTCAAAAGTTCAGTTACTATGTAAATGTGCTTATGCTCAACCCTTTTCTGCAATAACAGGTATTTCAATGACTGAATTCCAGCTTTCACACACAGGCTAACAATATCAGCATTGCAACCAATCACAAGAACACCACATTGGAACAACCTCTACAGCAGATATCACTGCCATATATAAATCTCTTCTCTATTATTTTCAGGTTAGATGCGGCCATCCAAAACCACTAGTCTACCTATACTTTCTGCACCTCGCCCTGTGAGGTCCCCCTCAGGATCACCAGATAAATTGAACAGGAGTCCTTGACATATCTGACAGCATCCTTTTTACTCCTCAGCGCGCCCTACTCTGCCGTTCCCTGCTCCCTCCATCCGCCACAGAGCGGGGGGAGTAATGGGATCCGTGGGCTACCTGACCCCCACGTATGAAAGGGCCGACGCACAAAGCAAGGAGGGAGCGGCCACTTAAAAAGGAAATGGAATGAAGGTAGAGAAATAGAATAGGAAGGAGAGACAGCAAGAGAAAAGCAGGGGAGGATGATGAGGGGAGCACAGAGAGAAAAAAACAAGTGCCCAGCCATGTGTGAAAGACATAATTGAAAATGTCAAAAGATGTAAGGAATGACAGCAATGAACTGGCTGAGCATGGCAGTGCAGTCTGTCAGTGAGCTACTACCTCCATCCTCAATAGATTCCGCCTCTCTCTCCTACATAGATTCTCTCTGTGTGGCGCGCACACACACACATGCATAAGCACACACTTAAATAATTTGCAATATTCTCTTTTACTCATTTGATTTCATCCATCTGCTTTTTGTCGCCGTGTGACTTAACCTCTCTGGCGGGATTCCCAGCAGAGCACGTGGGCGTGCAGCGACACATGTGGAGCTGAAGACTCTTATGCGTGCATGTGAGCATATGCATATAGATGGATTTGAAAGGGAAATGTGATGCCAGATCAGCACTTGACCCCTCATGTCAGCTTTACCGCTTATCCTAACTTCCGCCCCTTTATTCTTTTCTTCAAGATTATGCCCCCCCCCTCCTCATCTTCTTTTTCATCTATGAAGATGAAGACAAGATTCGTCGCCCGTATTGGCCATAGATTATGAGTGGAAACGCATGAGTTGTAATTCAGCAAATCTGCCCGCTGTCAGGTATGTTTTATCTTAGAATAGTGCTGGGTGGGGGGTCTGTAGGTAGATTAATGAAAAACGCTGTTTGAACATCTAAGCATTATCCTACCAATGCAAAATATACAAGAATAGAAAGGCAAAACTTTTTTCATTAAGATACTTCATACATTTTTGCTATGTTAGTCAAATTTATGATATTTATGTCGAGGACAGTAGAATGACCATGTTGATATAGTAATAAAATTGGGAATGGAATATAAATTATCAGTTAAATTATCAGAATCACTCATAAAAATGTGCAGATCATATTCAGGTGGCTGCTGGCTCCAGAAATCATGACCCACTTACTCAAGATAATCCACAGACCTTGTTGTGAGTAGCTTCATATAGTGACAATTTCTACACCCGCACCACACAGAAAGAAGAGTGCATCTACTCATTGATGAAATGTTCATGCTCGTCACAGCTAGTAAGCACAAACACTGAGCTAGTTAATGTTGCTGAGCTGTAACATTAGCTGGCACAGAGGTGCTAGGTTAATTAGCAGTTGATGCACGTTTCCTTTTGCTCAGTTTTGCAGCTGCACGTGGAAAGGAAATAGTTCCTAAATGAACTCAAGATAATCTGTGGATTATCTTGAGTGACGGATTTAAGGGAGAAGATATTGCGGTTGAGAAATCGTGACCAAGTTATTCAAGATACTGTTGTGAACAGTTCCATGTAGGAACTATTTTCTTTCAACAGAACCACCTGCCAATCGTATCACAGCGTCCTTCTCGGCTGAGAAGATATGAACCAAAGAAAAACAAGAAATTAGTAAAAAAAGTACAAGAAAAACAAATCAAAACACACAAACAAAAGAATGACCTGAAAAAGTGCCTAAAAATTGTAATAATTCTGTAACATGTATTTAAATATGTAATTATGATCATTATGAATTATTATTTATTATTATTATTATTATTATTATTCTTTTTTCCCTTGACATTTTTTCCCTAGCTTTTAAAGATAGATAGATGTTAGACTTCCGAAAAGTAATGTCTATACAGGTTTCAAAGGGTTAACGTTTATATCTTGCACTAACACGAGCATGAGCCTCTTGTCTATGAGTAGATGCACACTTTCTTCTGTGAGGGATACAGTTTGCAGGTGAGGTTTGGTAGAAAGAAAATAGTTCCTATATGAAACTACTCACAACAAGGTCTGTGGATTATCTTGAGTAACCAGGTCATGATTTCTAGAAAGAGACATTCCTGTTGAGTTTTCAAAAGTATTTGATGGCACCACAGGCCGAGTTCCATTATAGTGGAGAGAAGGCAGACATCTCTACAGCCGAAATCTGCAACACTTTATCTCAACTGATAAATAGCCCTAAAGGTTAGAGACAAAAATACCTATTTTTAAGCTGGGGGAGAACTGTCCCTTTAAGTTAAATATGTTATGTTGTTATATGTTATGATTGATATGATATGATATGATATGATATGATATGATATGATATGATATGATATGATATGATATGATATGATATGATATATGTTATATGTTATGTTATGTTATGTTATGTTATGTTATGTTATGTTATGTTATGTTGTGTTATGTTGTGTTATGTTATGTTATGTTATGATAGTACTACAAATGGGTGAATGTCTATGCATACAGATATCCCCTTTGATTTATTATGCCCCCACAGGGTAAAATTGGCAGTAAATTAACATCTTCAAGTATTTACAACCTCAGTTTTACGATACTCACATAAAGAGGTGTGACCGTCTGATGGGGAATATGTATTTCCTTAAGTCACCAAGTCAAAACAAGTCCAGAATGATCACTTCCCATTAATATCTGCGCTGATTCTGTCTTGAAGGAGCTAATTTTCCCTGGAAGAAAAAACATTTTCTCAGCATCATTAATTAGGGAGAAAGAGGGGGCTGCATGGCAGCGTGGAGATGTGAGGATGTAATTTGCATAGCTTGATGACACGGATGGAAATCACTATGATACATATAGGCTTTCTGCACATTCATGAATATTCATCTGTTCGGTGCGCCACCAACACAGCACATCAAAAATAGATGGTGCAGGGTGGAAAATGATCTTATCAGAAAATCCATGGGTGACATACAGCATTCAGCTGCAGTCCTCCACCATGGAGAATCTGCTCAGTGATTTTAAGTTCATTGAGTTCAGAGTCTTGGTGTAAGCCGGTTTATACAGCCATTTGATAACTGAGCTCCACAATATCATGTAAGTCTTGTGTGAAAGATAGGAAAGGACCCCCTGCTGTAAAAACATGAAACTCTGAAAGACTTAGTGCACAACAGCACACTGTAACTCTCCCTGTCAGCAAAAAAGGCAAATGTCACAGAGGCTCTGAGACACAAACGGACTATATCCTGCAGCGATGTGGAAGGTGAGCGAGGTAACTCATCCTTGAACACTAATAGGTGTTTCTTTTTGTTGCCTGTGGGAATCAGTTTTACTTATACTGCCCTCCCGAAAGAGAGGGGGAAAGGGGGAGGGAGGCAGTGAGGGAGCAAGGGAGGGAGAGAGGAGAGTGGGACGCAAAAAAATGGCTGCAGGGTCTGGGGAGTTTATTTAAGACTTAAATTAAACATCCAGAGCAAAGGCGCCAACAAAAATTAAACATTTAATGACAAATTATTGCCCCCCATATTAGCAACTCACAAAAGACACAGAGGGAGCGTGGCTTGGGAGACCTTATGCATGCATGTGTGTATAAGGGAGATAATGTGGGTTAATCAGCTTTATTGCTCATATGCCCCACATGAATCTAAAATACAAGAATAATATGTATACATATATATACATATATATATATATACTTCTCGTCTCCTCAAATGAGTTGAGTGGCCACAGCAGAGTCTTACATTGTCAAAACTAAAATGTAATATATTTGCTTTAAGCTGCGTAAATGAAAATTAAGTGTTAACATTTGATTGAAGAAGATGGGTTTAAGTTAGTTTTACTTAATTCAGATAAATTCTGTTAACACATTTTAATCCCTTTGGAGAAATGCAACATTTGAGAGCCCAACACTTCATAAATCTAAGTTCCATTAAGTGAATGGAATCAGTGACATGAACTTTATTTACCTAAGTTACTTGCAATTAAATGGAACACTTTAAGCTTTAATTGTTTAAATTTAAATAGTTTAAGGCAACAGGTTTCCTCAAATGGGTTATACTGAGCTTGTCAGGTTTTACAGTATGCTAGTGATAAACCTTTAAAGTGATCAGACAGGAGCCTTTTGTGTTCTGTGGTGCACGAATAAACGTCACTTATTCCAGAAGAATTTACTTAAAAAGGAGAATAGATAGGGCCTCGTAAAAAATAGGGTGAGGGGGACTGTACCGGTGCAAAGCCTACAGTGTAGTCAAAGTATGTATTTTTAAAAACAATACAGAGGCAACCATATCATGCAAGACAAAACATAACTTCAATTAATGCCAAGAGGTTGTACGCAGTTGTTGCAGTTACAGTTTAAACCCATTTCTATGGAAACATGGATGAACCACATCTTCCACCCGACAATACATGAGATCTACACAATTAGCACAGTTTTAATTTAGGCACCCAAGATTAGTGTAACAGTTCTTTAGTTATGGCCAAAAACATGTCTTATTAGGTCACAGTGACCTTGCTCTTTGACCTTCAACCACCAAAGACTAATCAGTTTATTCTTGTCCAAGTGGACGTTTGTGCCAAATTTGAGAAAACTCCCTCAAGACCTTCTTCAGATATTTCATTCACAAGAATTAGATGGATGCAAGGTCACAGTGACCCTGACCTTTGACTTCAAAATTTTATCAGTACATCCTTAATTCCAAGTGAATGTCTGTGCCAAATCTGAAAAAAATTAAGGTGTTCAAGATATCGCGTTCATAAGGATGTGACAGACGAGGTCACAGTGACCTTGACCTTTAACCTATGATGACCAAAATAAAATCAGTTCGTCCTCAAGTCCAAGTGGACGCATGTGCTAATTCTGAAGATTCAGGCATTCTATAGATATTGCTTTCACAAGAATGGGACGGAAGGACAGATGGACAACCAAAAACATAATAAAATATATAAAAGTATTGTATATTCGACTAACTTAAAATGTGCAGGTAAGTTTAAACTGAAATGCACTGCAGAGAGTGGTGCATGTGTGTATGCTAGGCACATTTGTGAGAATGTCTACACAAGCCCTGGCATGCGTGTCTGTGCACATGTGCCCGTGAGCACAGTTGTGTCAAGCTCTTCCAAAACAACCTGTGAGTGCCTCGACGCACAACATGTTGGGAAATGAGCTGGCCATCCAGCAAGAAAGAGTGCCGACACAGCAAACAATGCTGCGACCAGGGACAGACGGTAATGGGATAAGTGGCGGGTTGCAAATGTGTCAACTGGAGTGTGAACGCCATGTTAGGTATGCAAATGAAGAGGAGAACCTATTGGCTTGGCAAGCACGGCCCATCTATTCCACGGCAGCCTGCCACAGTGATACAAGGCTCGTCAGAGATGGCCTGTGGTGGCTGCAGCAGTTTATGCTATAAATTAGAGTTTATGGGTTATTGATTCCATCCTAAGGAAATTAATTCTATATATCTCTCACTGCGAGCTAACAAAAATGTCCTGCTCTCTGAATGTAAGCTCGACTGTTGTTCCAATGGGGGCTGATGTTTTCAGAAAATTTTGCAGCATTAAGGCCAGTGACATGCAAGATAATATTACATGAGCTACAGCTGTGCAACACATAATTACAACATACATGTAAGGCCATTTCAGTTCACCTGCTGTACACAAAACTACAGCTACTGAACTTGTTCATGGACATTAACTTAATTGGGACAGACAGATCAACTGAGTGATATATGGCAGTTTGTCATGCCATAATATGCATACTGACTTTATGCTGTATGTTAATATACAGTAGGTGTCTCTGACTACCTTGACCAAATCATTGTATCCTCAGTGTGTTCAGGTGTATTCATGGAATTAGCAGCTGTCCACTTATGATAATAACAACTAGAAGCATAGGATACTTCCACACTGATATGTTTTTGTATACTTTTACGATTGGCATCCGCACTGCTTTATTGTTTTCCAATCCCATCTGGTGTCCACACACAACTCTGGCACTTTTGAACCCCTAAAATGGAAAATTTTGAAAAAGTTCAATTTTAGTCTGAATTGCCAACTATCAGATTAGCTTCCTGATTGGGTCTCATCAGTTACAGCATGTCCTTAACTAATACATAATGACCCTTTTCTAAGAGAAAACAAACAACATTAGCTTTGACTGCCA
Source organism: Plectropomus leopardus (assembly GCF_026936395.1). Classification (NCBI taxonomy): domain Eukaryota; kingdom Metazoa; phylum Chordata; class Actinopteri; order Perciformes; family Serranidae; genus Plectropomus; species Plectropomus leopardus. The sequence continues at coordinate 10,308,911 of NC_142178.1, forward strand.
GGGATTCATTTAACATGGGCAGACACTGCTGTCTATACTTGCAGCTGTTGTGCAGTTACATGTTTCATTTTATTATGTGACTACTGCCTACATGCAAAGGAGGCATGTTATTATTCGAGCAATTTGTGACAATTACCATGTCCAGCAGCGGTGTCAGCTCTACATGGAGCGCTGGTTTTGGGTGAGGCCTAGAAGAATCAGGACTTTATCTATCTGTCGGACCAAATGCCTGTGTGGAAATTATTTTCATTTTAAAGTTTGAAAATTAAAATATATGAGTATGGACGTAGTCTTAGATTAGAGGAGGTCTGTAAGATACTGTATCATAAGCTGAGAACATGTTACAGCATCAAACAGCTCACAGTGTTTGACCTGCCAGTGCAGCTCCTTTCACACTGGAGTTTGCCAACATGGTCAACAGATTTGGGCGACTTTCTAGTTTGACACAGGTTCGCTCAAGATGACAGGGGGGACACTTCTCCCAAATCCAAATGTCAAGTCCTGAATGAAAAATCAGACGTGATTTTCATAAAGTTTCATAAATGTAGTTCCGTCCAATCTCTCCCCTTGAGCACCCTTCAGCTTCTTGCAGGAGAGGAAAAAAGTTGCCATAGCAAACTCTGAAACATTTAGCCACATATCCAATCAGACACAAGTGTGATTTCTATCCCCGGTCTACCCAGATAATCAGACTGGAACATCATTTTGATTTTCACTTAAAAATTTGAGATGTGAGCAGCGGTTCAGGGGCCAGGAGCCAGGTGATCCCTGGTTTAGACCCAAACATTCTGGCATAGTGCTACGTGTTGGCACATCAGAATGCCTTTTCCCAAGTGGCACTGCTGTCGTTGTTGCTGGTTGGTATCACAGAACAGATTTTGTTGGGCCAGTTCAAACAAACAAACACACACATACACACATACACAAACCCTCCCACCGCCACCGCTGCTCCCCCCTCCTCTCCCGCTTCCAGCACCCTTATTTATCTTTTTGATTTGGCGCCCTTACAGCCAGAGAGTTTGTTTTTCCTCTTTGTACATAAACAAATGAGAAAAGGCCAGTGGCGATGTTAAGTGTGCAGAGGAGGGGGAAGAATTTATCATGAATGCAAAGGCAGAAACAAAAAGCGAAGCAAAGTGACCCACAGTGGCGCCCAAATGACACGCGACATGCCTCAAGCTCCCAAGTCAGGAGCCCTTAAGGTTCAGAGAGGAGAAAAACCTGATTTCTGTTCCTCTGCATTTTTCTTTGTCCTTCCAGTCTGCCCTCCTCCCCCTGCCTATACCCCCCTCTTTTTCTAATTTTCCTGAGGACGGAGGTGCCTGCCTGCCTGGCACATGACATTGATTTCCATCAGCGCTTGGAAATAACCTCGGAGCCGTTGCCAGGGCAACCCGCATCTACCTTTTTGCATTTTTGCATATTGCCTCTGAGTTTTTTTTCCCTTTTCTGTCTCTCGTTTTTTTTTTTCTCATTGCATTGGCCGCAGCTCGCAGAGCGATGGGATGACAAATGCTCTCAGGTAGAGAAGCGATGGCAGGGGATGGAGAGGAGTGGAGGGGAAAGGGGGGTGATGGAAGAGGAGGGGAGAGCAGCGGTCGGGTGGGTGGTGAGCTGAGGAGGAAAGGTGGGGGGGTACACGGAGAGATGGATGGCTATGCCAGGCAGGAGCAAGCAGGGCCGTGGAAACTCTGGCACGTAGTATGTGTGTTGTGGGGGAGGGTTATTGATGTCTCCCCATTGGGGGCCGAGAGGGGGGGGCAATAAAACACCAGAGCACTGACACCGATGGACTTCTGCCTCCTAATTAACTACATAAGGACAGGCACAGAAATTGAGAGAGAGAGAGAGAGAGGGAGAGAGAGAGAGAGAGGGAGATGCATGCAGGGAGATAAAAAAGAGAGAGGAGTTACATTTAGTGGGTCACAAGCACAGCAAGATGCTTCTCTCTTTTTAACACGAACTATCATCCATGTCTGCTGCAGGCCAGTGCTGCCACTCACAATGTAAGCCTGTGGGGACATCAACTTTCTCTCACTGACAGCAAAAGCCTGTGTGCTTGTGTGTGTGTTGATGTGCATTCGTAGCCGTGTGTGAGTGGCCTTCTTGCTTTTGGTCATTTACAGTTCAGTGGTGTAGAGAGGGAGGCATCCTTGTTATTGTGTGGGTCTCTGCAAATTTGTATGTGCACAGGAGCATGGGGCGTGTGAATGGGTGCGTGGGGGTGGCTATCGAATCGGCGGAGTGTGTCATGAGAAATGCACGGAGACAGAAAGAGAGAGGGAGAGAGAGACCAGGCTACCTACGACATTCCCTCACCAACATTCGCCTTGTGATTTCTCTTCCCCCTTGCCTGTATCAACACCCCAGTCAAAGTGCAGCCAGGGAGAAAATTAATTTCTTATTACCTGATTATATTATTAGGTTTCGCTTGGAGTGTCACTTAAATATTCCACATCAGCATTTCATCATATAGCATGGTATAGAGGGGTGTATTGTAAAGCCATGGGCTGGGCAGGGCAGGCCGGCAGTGTAAGCCTGAATTGGGGGGCTGTAATCGTCTGAGACGTGCCTCCCCATCCTGAGGAATAAAGACTGGCGCTGGCAATATGCTGGCAGAAAGCAATTTGCTCGAGTGCTATTCCCTCTCCGACGTCCACCGGACACACACACTTTCTTGCAAGCATGCACACACACACAGCAAAGTAGTGCAATGCCCAGCTGTTCAATTCACAATGGGTTCAGGAGTTTCACTCACCTACATACACATTTTCTGTCTCACTCTCACACACACACACACACACACACAAACACACACACACACGTACACACACAAGCAAGATTTTTTTTTCAAATAAGCACAAGCTCACTGCAGTCAACCAGCCAGCCCTCAGATTCGCCTTTCATTCCCCCCCTGCTTCGACACACAGAGGATTTAAGACGTGACCGGTGCCTGAGTGCACCCTGCACAAACCACCTCACAAACACACAACTGATAGTGGAATTTAGAGGCCATCAGATGAAGAAATTCATATTCAGAGTACTGCAGGGGCAGCCACCAAGGGTATATGAACTGTAGAAAAAAAGAAGGAAAGACAGACTCAGGTGTAAATCAATCTCATGTTATATATCCCTGGCTTGAAATGTCCTGATAAGTCTTGGAGGGGGTATGGTAAACAGAATTGATCATTACAAAATTCATGAGGTCCAAAAATCCTAACTTGGGTCTCCTTTCTCCTGGAGGGCAATGTTATTATTTTTTTTCCCTCCATCCCCTTGCAACAAATCTACACATTCAGTGGCTAAGACTCGAGAAAAGGGCAAATTTGCATACCTTCCATAAGGAAGAAAATCTGATCATATAAATGTAAATAAGGTGAGCTTAACTTATATTTTCCTTGAGAAAACAGTGAATTGATGACATGAGTGAGCAGCGGGCGGAGGAGCAGAGATGGATGGAGTGGCGAGGGCTCCGAGGGGCTCGTGGATCAGTATATGCATTAATGTCAGGGGCTGACAGAGGGAAATTAGCTTTCTCGCACATGCTGGCACAGGCTCGAAATGTTAGTGCTGGGGACAAACAGCAGGAGGCAGTGGTGCAGCATCAGCAGCACTGATGCAAACACAAGCTCATTTTGCACACCCTCTGTACCCATCTGCTACCCACCTTCATGTTGTCATTTGTTGTTTTACAGTCTCTCAGGCGCTTAAGCACATTTCCCGGAACAATGTTGCAAACAGTAAGTGCAGTTGCTTTATCAGTGTGTACGGCAAAGCAAAAAAAAATTATGCTTAAAAAGGTCATCTCTAACTCAAAACATTAAACTCATCTTTCAAAAGTCACAACAACCAACCAGTGGTTCCTCACAATTGCTTAAAAAACAGTAAATTATCTGCAGCACTGCATCAGTATGACAGAAGGACCTAAACTGTTTCTTTTCATGCAATTTCACAATCAGACTCGCAAGTATTAACCCAATAATAAGGTCAAATATCGACTATATCTTACTGAACAAAATCATGTCGTATAAACATGAGTTTCAATAGTCTGCGTTCACCTTTTTGGTGTGTCACCTATTCTTAAAACAGACCTTTTAGGTTAGAGTAATGTCAGGGACTCAAACACATTCATTTATTTGTGGTGGTCTGCCACAACTAAATCATCGGCCACTGCAAATAGATTTTTTGGAGCTGGACTATTAATGGAGCTCTACTGGAATATATATTTGGTTACATGGTTCAGCAAAATGTCAGGTGCACTGAAAGTGAAACGTTCGTTCTGCAGGGTCTAAAACATTGCTTTCACTTACAAACATCTGCAAACAGCTCCTCTCATACATCAATGTGATCTGATCAGCTTTGAGGGAATCTACAGATCAATGCCATGACAAACTGCTACAGAGGAAAAAAAGAAGTCATGGAAACTCCATTTGCTGTATGGTGATCATGGACCTGCAAAAATCATCGGATTTCAGAGTGAAAATAAATTATATGATTATATGGTAATGACGTTTTTTTTTGTTGTTTTTTTTAAATATAACCGCCCCCGTGAGCGACTGCCACACATACACGTTCATTCAATATAAAAATAAAGGAAAAACAAATGTCACACTAGAATAAATGCATTCATTCATTTATCATTCATTCATTCATTTATTTTCCATAACCTCTTCCATAACCATTTTAAATACGTAATTATGATAACTATATGCGTAGATTTTCCCTACCCCCCCCCCAAAGATATTTGTCCTTTTTTTCAATCAATTTTTTTTTTAATCTACATATTTTGTGCAGTTCGTGGAATATTTCTTACCAAGTTTTTTAAGAAATCACACCAATTTGCTCAGAGTTCTCAGATTTGGATACATGTGAAAGGCATTTAAAAGCAGCAAAGCAGCACAAGGAAAGTAATTTCGCTCCAGGTTTCAAAGACTTAACTGAAGTTAAAGACAGAGAGGTTATCAATCCTTTCCTGGTACTGACATGTTACTTAAATGACTGAAACTTACAAAACAAATACAGTTGGCTCAGATATTTTTGAGTGTAATTCAGTTGAAAAACAGTGTAATCCATTTATACTTTTGATTTTAATATGAAACTATCATATCAGGAAATGAGCTGTGCACAGTGTTGCCACAGCAACTGCAAGAGACTGTATTATGTTGCATTATTGTTTTTCAGGAACTCATGATATAAACATAAAGCCAGCTCGCCTGTTTTCGCTGAGATCAGGACTACTTCAGAGGTATATGAATGCACGTCCTTGTCAAGTTCAACATAAGCATTTGACTGCCGTGCTTCAGCTAATATACTGTTTTTGGCTGCGAGGCACACACGGGCTTCTGGACTGAATGTAATTGTGACAGAGAAAAAGTTCATGGCTGAGAAGATACAAGACAAGCATTCTATTAGCCCACTCCGGGAGACGCTGCTCTACCTACAGAGAAAATGAAAGGACAACCTCTCTGGCTGTACGCACACTGCAGGCTTAAATCTGATTACTTTCCCCACCTATTGTAAGTCAGAATTTGATCTTTTCATTTCTATCCAAACAAACAACCTGATTTTCCCCCATGTTTTGACATACAATGAATACATCAGATATATGCCAGAATCCATAAGAGCAACACAAGGAAGGAAAAAAAAATCAGGTTTGAGGGTGTGGTTTAATTCTTCCTCAGAGCAGCACAACCCACAGAGGAACAAAATGCGATTCACATTATCATGACCTCGAAAGGGGGGTTTCATCACAGTGTGACTGTGAGGATGCCAACTCGGTCAATGGTGCATGAAACTGCCTCCTTTTATTGGCATGGCATTCAATCAGTTCCTCTTGGGTATATGTCCTTGGCTTTGCAGCGGGGGCCACCCATTACAGCACTCCCTGCACCTGCCCACATCTTACTACCCAATCCTTTTTAATGCCTCTCCCCCCTCGCTTCCATCCCTGCATAAATACAATCAGCCCTGTCAAGAAAGGCAGAACCACTCGTTCTCTTCCTCCATTGTTTCTGATTGATTATGCAGAGGAACCGCCGCTCCGTCCTCCCATCCCTCCCCATGTCTTTGATTTCCTCTGGAGTTGGCTCTGGGCCAAGAGATCCTCCCCCATCCTTCCTATTCCCACCCTCTGACCTCATAGCGTGCCCACCCACCTATACATCACCCAGCACCTCCTGTAATGCCGCCCTCAACCAGTAAAAGAACTAGAATTGACGCCTTGCAGTTGTATGCCTCCACGACCAAGTCAAGTTGCACTTATACAGTTAACATCCATGTCTGTGAAAACATGGACGCTTCACACACATCTTCCACCCGGCAGCACAATCAATTCAGTCTCAAGGTGGACACCAAAGATTAGTGTCACCAGTTCAGTATCTGACCAAATGTCTCCCATTCTGTTCCTGAGTTATGATATAAAAGGGTTTTTGCAGAACAATAAGATGTCACAGTGAAGTTAACCTTTTGGATATATAATGTCATCACTTTATCTTTTTATCATTAGATTCTTGTGTGGTATTTGTCATAATTGACGTATGAATTCTTGAGTTATGGCCAAAACATGCTTTATGAGGTCACAGTAACCTTGAACTTTGACCCATGACTACAAAAACAAATCAGTACACCCCTGAGTCCAAGTGAATGTCTGTGCCAAATCTGAAGAAATCCTCACAAGAGGTTCTTGAGATATTGTGCTCGCAAGAATGACATGGATGCCAGGTTACACTGACCTCTGACCACCAAAATCTAGTCAGTTCATCAGTAAGTCCGAGAGAAAGTTTGTACCAAATTTGAAAAAATGCCAAAATGGAGAAATTCCCTCAAGGTGTCCTTGAGATATCGGGTTCACAAGAATGAGAGGAATGCCAGGTCACAGTGACCTTGACCTTTGACTACCAAAATCTAGTTGCTTCATCACTGAGTCCAAATAGATGTTTGTGCTATATTTGAAAAGAATCCCTCAAGGCATTCTTAAAATATTACATTCACAAGAATGACAAAGATAAGGTCACAGTGACCTTGAACTTTGACCTATGAACATCAAAATCTAGTCAGTTTATTGTCGAGTCCTAATAGATGTCTGTGCCGAACTTGAGGAAATTAAGTCAAGCCGTTCTTGAATTATCGCATTCAAGAGAACGGGCTGCATGGATGGACAACGCAGAAATGGAAGACAAGGTGGGAAAGAAATAACTATTTACAAATTCATACAAAGAAAATGTAACAATTGATAGATTTGCAGCATTGCTCAGTTGGCCCTCAAACACTCAGAACTTTCAGAGAAACAACTTGTTTCACCGAGGAGGTGAAAATGCATTTTGGAAGTATTGTTTTTCCTTCACCCAGCACACAAGGGAGCAGCCTATCTGCCACAGAGTAAAAGATGGCCACATGAGAAACCATTTCTCATTTTATTGCTCAGAAAAATGGGGTGTTTTTTTTTCTCAGCAGCCTGGCAGTGGTGGGTAGCAACACAACTGCCTTGGCATGCCAGAGCACCTTAAAGGCTGATGGGGAGGAGGGGTCTATATTTCATTGTCAATTGCTCCCGTTATCATGCAACGCACATTCACTGGCGCTCTGCATCAGTGTGAGCTTTAACTGATGTGCCAGTCAGTCAGCCCCATTAAACCCCAAAGCAGTCCCTGGGCAGCCCTTTTGTCTTCGCTATTTGTTCACCTCAGCAGCACTAAACAGTAGCTCCCACAACATTCACTCCAGCTAAACAACCTCCGCCTCCCCAGAGAGGTATGCCTTCTCTGCTCCCACCTCTACTGGTGACTTTAATGAAATATGCAGCTGTCTTTTAATCAAAACAAGGCCAATTTGCATACGGACGGGAAGGGGCGATGGGCCACCCGCCCCCCCGCCCCGCCAGCCTGACCGCACGAGAGCTGGCTGCGATCCAAGCAGATGAGAGAGGAAGGAGATGGAAAGGTGGCAGAGGAGGAGGAGATGCAGGAGGTGTGGATGGGGGGCAAGGGGAGGGAACGGTGGAGTGGGAGGGGCGGGAACATGGCTGGAAACAAGCAAAATCCAAATTAAGCAAACGAACAGATGGATGTTGCACATTAGCATACATCAACAACAAACAGGGGCGCCATGCTTCGCATCCAGGAGAGTGACTTGGCAGGGCTCAAGGGTAAATCGGGCAGCGGATTAGAGAACACCAGTGGTTGTTTGTGTGTGTGTGTGTACACATGTTTGTGTTCGTGTAAATAAGTTGGTGATTTTAAAGGTGCTGATTATCCCAGAGGGGGAGAGGATGACACAAAAAACAACAATCGTCAGCATGCACAGCTTTAATAAATGCAAAGCCATTAACGAACGGCGATCAATTACCAAATTACCTTGCGTCGATTACTTTGGAAGCGCTGTGCAGCAAGGCGGGGAGTGTGTGAGCTGGGCAACGGGTGGCGATCTTTTGTTTTGGGTTGTTCTGGCAGCGGTAGACTGAGGGACAGGCAGATATAACAGAGTTCTCTCCCGTTCTGCGTGTGTCTAAGTAGCTCTGAAGGAGACAGAGGCTGACGAAAGATTTGTGTGTCTGTGTGTTGGTGTGTGTGTATGGGTGTGTGCGTGTGTGTTTGGGACTGAGAAAAGCAAGACAACTAGCCACTGGTGCCACACCAGCACAGACAGGCGTTGGCTGCTCCACGATAGGCTTACCAGCCAGATGGTGAGCTGGCTGGCTGGGAGTGTATCTGGTTGGCTTGCTGGCTGTCTGGTCGGCCTGGTGGCTCATTGGCTGTCTGGCTGGAGGAACTCTGCCTGGTAACGACGGAGCCAGTGAAGGAACAAGGAAAGCTGTGTTTTTCATCTCTCTCTCGCTCTCTGCCTCTCTCTTGCCTTTCTTAAAATCTGGCTCTGATCTTTCCTTTTGCATTTGGGTGTAAATCTAAGCACAAAGGGACAGTCCTGTATTTTTGCATTTGATTCATTACAGACTAACACACTGTGAGGTTATGATGGTAAAAGAGGCAGAATGGGGTATGGCAGGGATACTAAACTCGCTTTGCTTAGGGACAAAGTAACAGGAGGCCAGTGGCCAGTGACAGCAGCTCATACATGCATCTAGGATTTAGGACATTTAGGACATTCATAGGATTTTAGGACTTTTTTCAGAATGTTAGGACATTAGGGCCTTACTGGGGATACTCCACTGGCACCTTTTTTCTTTTAAATAAAAAAGCTCCATCACTTTACTTCATGTTTATTGTGAATTTTAAAAAAAAAAGGTTTGGGGTGGGGGTGGGGGGGCACCCAGCACCCTATCAGGGGCCAGATTTGGCCTTTAGATGTTAAGCTGAGTATCATCGGCATATGCCTTTCTTCCTACAAATGCCACCTGTATCAGTGTTTTCCTGTCGGTAGACACTGGTAACATGTTGCTGTTCGAGCATTATGGTGGTGGGTGAAGTGCAATGATATATTAGGCAATATGATCCAGCTGAGACACATCATGCACCTGCTGTTAGATTTGGCATGAATTTCTACATTTCGAATGCAGCTCTGTGGTGGCGAGACGAGGCGAGCCACCTTTTTCCTCCTGAGAATTAATCAGCTCAGAGTTACAGCTGAGCCATTTACTTTTTTCATCCCGCTGAAAAAGCTGCAACCCTATTGCAAAAAAACAGACTCATACCTTGCCAATCTCCAACTGCCCCACCAATGCTGTCAATCCAGCAGACACATCATCACAGAGCCCTGAGCCCAGCCAGCCACCTGCAGGCAGACCGCTCACCATCTGAGGGAAAGTGATGAAACACGCTTCTTAGTGCTGTCAGATTTAAAAAAAGCTTGTCAGATCTAGCTCGCTCAAGCTGATATAACTTAAAATCATGCCATGTTGCTGGTTGTTGTTAAATGGCTAATTAATCCAGACCTCCCAGTGTTTCGCAGTGCGCTGCTACATGTTGCATGTAGGTGCATCTGCCAGAACACTGCAAAACATGTTTAAAGCCTCCCAGGGGGGTTTCCTTTGTGCGTGTGACTTCTATCTACATATTTGTTAGAAAAAAAGGCTTTGATGAGTCAAAGCTTCACTCATTTTGAGGTGCTGAGCAGGAAAATGCAAGCTCTCGGAGTCAGCCTGCCAGAAGTTCCCTTGTTGCCTCAGTGGATGAATGGATGGATGGTGCTAACACCAGTTTTAAAGAGGAGTGCAGAATCCATTATTGAGCCGCCCTATGTGGTTGTCCTGCAATTCAACAAACCATGGTTCTAACATGATAATTCTTTTTTTTTTACTAAATATCATGACATTAACACCGCCTAAATTAAGAATTCCAGTATGTATTTCCATGGCCTAGGAATGTTTAATCAATATTTGGGAACATGAGCCCCCCTCTCTGAAAGCCAGAAACCAGAGAAGTAATACTGCATTCCAGTCAAAGTCGGAGGTCAGAATTTGCCAGTTGAAGAGTCCAAGTGTTTCAGATGTGCAATGCCAAATGTAAATAACAAAAAAAAAAACATGGCTTACCGTGACAAGTTTATGTTTCTTTGGCAAGTGCAGTGCAGCCTCCTGGAATATAGATACAACGCTGAGGAGGAAACAGATGCCATTATATATTGAATTTTACAGCACTTTTATACTTGCAAATGTATCTAAATATTCCATCCACTAGCCTTATCCAAATACTGGAGTCTATAAATACATCCTACATCCAACTAGGAACTGAAACATGCACTTCCATGGGGGTCAGAAATTCCAAGTCTGGAGCGCAGCATGAATCTCCAACTTGTGCTTTCATAAGATATACAGTCTGAAGCTGCTCCACAGACGAAGAATAGGAGTCTGATTTTGTGGAACAACATGGTTTTTGTTTTCTACTTTTTTAAATACCCAAATGGGTTTGATTCTATTGTGGTTTTCCCAAATCTGAAACAGAAAATGTTGCTGCATACTCAGGACATTCCCCTGGATGCTCTCAGTGTCATCTATCTTTCGCCATTCACTGTCTATTTACTAACTCAAGACTTTATACTTGATGACATCAAAAATGTGAATTTAACCTGTCTACTTTCTGGATTTGGGAAAGAGGTGTTTATGTTTACTGTGTTCATTGTTTTTTGAAATGTCTTAGGCCATAGCAATAGTTTGCATGAATTTTGAAAACCGGCATAGTTCCCCTTTAAACTGGGAATCTGAAACAGCAAGTAGCAGGAGCCCAGCTCATACTGTATGTTCTCAGTTATGCATTTCATATGAAGAACACCTCAAAGAACTCTGTAAATGTGATGACCTGCTGAATCTGGAGAGAGATATGGGTTCACAAGTGGTCCATTTAGCCATTAAATACCAGATACCCTATACCCACCCTGCTGGTGACTAGCTAGCAGCTAAATGAGAAGCTAGCTAGCATGCAGGCGGCAAGCTAGTAGCTAAAAAAAAGGTAGCTAAAAACTCGAACATTTTGACTCCGTGTTTGAAAATGAGAGCTCACGTGGTTTAAAATGTAAAACATGAGTACAGTAACAGTACAGAGTACAGTGTGTTACAACACAGTAACACATGTATCACCTCAAATGATTGAAATACGACTTGAATTTAACTGTAAAAATGACTTGACTGCTCATTAGCATGGCATTGTTGCACACTAAAAGTAAAAACAATTAAAACCCAAAAGTTGCTAATTTACACCCATCTTCATCTCATTAAGCCTCTTTTTTTTCCTCTTGTGTCTAAAAAAAGTTCCACCTAACAGAAACAGCAAACTGAAATGTGTACTTTTAAAAGGACTACTACCGGGAGAAGTGAAATAAGGAGAGTAGCTACACTGCTGTTGCTGCTGCACCAGTCAACGAGGTGCTCAAGTGACAAACAAACAGCAGCTGTATGACAGAGAGCCTGACACCACTCACTTACCTGATTTAACCCTTTCAGGAACTGCCTCACTCTTTAGCTGCGGTCGCAAAGTTCAAATAATTTCCTAAACACTTTTACTGAGCCTCCGGAGAAAACGTCACGAGGTTAAGGGAAGATGTGAAGGAGAATTTATAATAATTTAGTAAAACATGATCGCGGTGTTCAGAGAATCCGACAGCACTCCTCAGCTCTGTGACGATGCGACGGCGGATGTTATTGACGTGCGTCTGCTGTGATAAAACTACAATGTTGACATGATGGACTACAAAAGCACATCATCAATGGATTGGTTTTCTTGCAGCAAAAAGGTTTTTTTTTCCGTCGTTGTTTTATTTGTGTTGTCTTTTAAAAAACTTTATTTGCTGTCTTCTTCAAGCCTTTTGTAATTTGGATCTTAAAAGTGCGCCAAAAAGTATTAATATTATGATCATGATAATTATGATTATTATTAATAATATTATTATTGTTATCGTTAATATCTCAGTCAGGCCTACTTCGCCCCGTGCGTACTCACGAGGACAACCCGGTGAAAAATATTACATTATTACCAAAGTCAGGATTAAAATAAAGAGTAATACAGGCTGCCAGTCACACAAGTGAAATGTAACGTTGTCACACGAGATGGTTGCTCACACTCACCCTCCTTTCCCCTCATTTTTGTCGTCATGAATCATTATATGATTTGTGAAATTATCCTAATAAATATGAAAATATGTATGACGTGTTAGATCCACTACTGTGGAAACACCAGTTGTCTTAAAAAATACCCAGTCATGTTGTGGTTAATGTGCTGATTTTGATCTTATAGGCCACAGATGTTTATTAATTTATTAATATTTTTGCTAGCGGCTCACTTTGAGAGAACAGTCGATAGTAAATATCAAATACACACTAAACATGATTAAAAAAAAGAGAATATAAGGTGCAATAACAAATATGTGTTGTTTATATATATATATATATATATATATATATATATATATATATATATATATATATATATACATATATATCCTAAATTCAGGGCAAAGATCTGATTATAAGCCTGTGTATGTAATAGCAGCTTCTTACAGACTGTGGATGTAAATGAAGAAAGAAGAAACTATAATACATCCATGGATGCAACACACCTTTTGAACACCAAAAATGGCCGGTACTATAGAAATTATCTAATCAGGGCTGAGCACATATAAGGCCCGCCTCCAAAGGATGCTCCACCCACAAGTGAAAACTTTCAAAAATAAAAGTTCTTAGAAAAGTTTGTACCTGGAGGAATGGATGACAATTTGACAGTTGTAGTTTTCTGATGTTTTTGAGGATTTCTCTCTTGTATTAGGCTGCATTAATTTTAGCTGTGTGTATCTAATAAACTGACAATTGATTATATATAGGTTGAGATTTTACCTATATGAAAAAAATTAAATAAACCCTGATGAAGGCTGTGAGCTGATGTGTATTGGCTGAATCAAGCACTTAATCAAAAATTATCTGTTTTTGGATACTTTTTTCTAGGAGGCACGTGGGTATAACAAAGTTTTTGTCATAGAAATGATCATTCTGGTGGTGAAGTATTCCTTTAAATTTTTGTAGCACATTTTAGTGTCTAATTTATGGCATTTTTACATGTACTTCCACTGAAAATGGTCGTTGAATGAGATAAAAACACGCTGTACCAGTGAGAAAGGACAGATGTCAGTTCATATGCACCACCAAATTGGTCTAGTAACTGTGCCAGCCAATGGACCTGTCATAGCAGTGTCACAGTTGTCATTATCACTCACCTTCATGCTTCTGGATGGCTGCCTGGGAAACAGTTTAGATAGAAGTGTCAACGTTAGGTGAGTGTTCAATATATACTGATATTTCTGGAACTTTTATTGTCTCTCACCTTCACGTTTGTCATTTGTCACCCCGGCGGTGTCGTCCTCGGCACAAAGGAGTTTCAAAGCAATGAATCCAAACACAGAGATGGCAGGAAAAAGCCACAGCAGGAGCTCCAATGTGTGAAAGGGTGACAATGACCTTCGACAAACAACACTGTCAACACATTACGATCAGCAGGGTAGTTGAGAAAGTGTGACAGGAGGCGTAAATGAGAAGCCCTATTAAACTGGTGCTGTGTGAGTGTGTGGTGATACCACTGCAAAGCTGCACATACACAATTCCTCCCAGTTGGGGATTGTGCTGTGTGGGTATGTTGCATGTCATATACATATATATATATATATATATATATATATATATAAACTGCGGACACTATCCTCCTATACTTTATTAACATATGTCATTATATCAGAAATAATATTAGCCAATAAGTTCACAGCTGCATATTGCTAAAGTCTTACAATCTACTTGCTATGATAGCCTTTAGCATCAACTGTATTATTTTGATCCACGTGTTTCTTAAACAATAAAAGACTGAATATCAATATTTAACTAATGTTCAACAACAGCAAATGGCCTACACTTTCTGCCAGTTATTTTTAATTTATTCAGGGCACATGTCCAATATGTGTACTATATCTCTTCACACAATGGCATTAGTTACATCCGTTTGCGTTGGTAGTAAGTGAAAAACAAGTAGGCCGAATTTCAGTGTGTAGGATTTAAGGGAATATATTGGCAGACATTGAATCCAATATCCATAATTGTGTTTTCAGTAGTGTTTATCACCTGAAACTAAGAATAACTGGTGTTTTTGTTACCTTGGTATAGAGACCTTTAGGAGTCATACCTTTTTGAGATGTTCTAAATTTACTGCAGTAAGCAATATGTTTAGTGGCTTATTCCTTAATTAGAGGAATGACACATTCAAAGTGTAAAAATGTGTTTCAAGTGATTAAATGTTGATGAGAAAGATTTGGCTCCATCAGTCACATCTGAGGTAGAATCTATTAAAGGCCTGTCTGAAGGCAGGATTAACTGAAAATGTTCTGAACAAAATAAATAATATCATTTTAACCTTACTTACACAACTGATGAATATAAACAGTTTGAAAACAGCTCTAATTAATTAAACCTTTGGGAATCAAAAAACATCAGCCCTAATTTGCATCGCTTCACTCGATAAAGTTTTGACAATCAAGACAATCAACTTTAAAACAATAAAAATATCAATCTTTATTCTTTGAGATAGCATACCAAAGATAAAACCTTAATCTATGATAACATAACATATTACACAAGAACTATACAACAGTAAACAAAGTGTAACCCGATAACTTTCTCTGGATAAATGACAACAGTTCTCTTGGTTTCTGAATGTATTATCTCTTAAGTATTTCTGGAACATATTTTAGTCGTGTCTTATAGAAGCAGAAAGTACACACTCGGCTATTTTTGTTAGGAAAATATGTTTTAAATTTAAATTTAGCCTCTATAAAATATCCCTTGAGTTTGTAGCAATTCACACAAATATTAACAATAAATGTTATTTGTTTGTTTTCGTTTTTTGGCACAAATTCTTGCTCAGATAAAATGCTTTACTCTTGCACTGGAAAGGTCATTGCTCTACAACTATTATCTACTGGCAGGATTGGTTGAAATTCTTAACAATCAATGTACAAATATAGACAACTTTTGCACTTTGGTGCCAGTTATAGTGCAGCCTAGCCAACAGGATACAACATACTGTTTGAATGCAGGCCACTAAAAAACAAACACTGTCTAAAGCTAAAAATTCATCACTGTTCGAGACCTGCAACAAACCTGTGGAAGCCAACAGCTGGAATGAAATTAAACTGATTACACTGAACATACACATAAATACCTATTCATAAATCAACTCTATATACTGTATGTGCTTCTCTTTAGAACAGAAAAAAGACTTTTATTTGGTTTTACAGTCAGAAAAATTCAAAAAAAAGCATGAGACAACAGTTGCACAGATTCCTCCACAACTCCCATCGTATACATTAATATTAAAACATGAACAACAGCAATAAAAATACAATAGTAAAATGTAAAATGCAAGGTATTACACAACATTGGCATTATATAGAAAGAGACAGGATGGCTTGGCAAAACAAGGGGTTTTTAAAAACATCATAACACAATGGAAAAATGACAAGGGGACTATTTTTTTCCAAATGCTGCTCCGCACTGACACTGCTTTTTAAAAAAATTATTATCAATATTTTGCAGTGTGGAGGTGTCGACAATATCTTAACTCTTTCCATGATGACATAAACCTAATCTAAGTATCCCTACTTAAATCCCTAGTATCTATACAAGACTATACACCACAACACAAAGCAGACCAGGCCAGTGGCACTAACAGTTATTCCTAGTTTAGAGCTAACGTAGAATCACCTGATTACTGTACTTCATTTGGAAATATGCCTTTTCACCTCATCTGGACAGCCCTGCATGGTTAAACCTCCTCTCTGTCAACCCAAGATCCTGCAAAGGTACTCCATACAAAACATGCTTTATTCCTTTTTCCATCATTCTCACTGATTCTGATCAAAATCTTGTACATTGTTTCCACTGATAACATCTTACCTTCATGGATACTGCACTCCTCTGCAGTTTTGACAATGTGCAAGTGCACTAAAAATAAACCCAGCAGGCAAAACTCAGTAATGAGACATTTACATTTACCTATGTTCATCCAACCTGACAACTTTAATGGTTTAACCCCTTGAAACCTGAGCAAACTGTCTTGATTTCTTTCAAAAACATGGGAAGAGGGTAATGAGCAATGGAAGCGATGGACAATTAGCAAAGAAATGAGAAGAAAATACAAGAAATCTACTGGGAAAACAGTTTTTTTTTATAAAAGATTAGAAAATGACCTGGAAAAGGTGCTTAAAATATAAAATATATGCTCATTCTGCAACATAATTTTATTTATTTTTGGAAAATTTCTTACCGAGCTGTTCATTGCCCCTTTTTCACAAGTTTTTGACAGAAATTGCACCAATTTTCTCAGAGTTCAAAAGTTGAAAAACTTAAAGGCATCTGAAAGCAGCACGAGAGAAGTGACGTCACTCCTGGTTTCAAAGGGTTAAACATCCTGAATGTAGATTGCATAGTGCAGTCAGGGAGACGGAGAAACAAAGGGTTTCTTTACAGTATGTGGATCTGCAGGGAAAACATGATTTTGCTTAGAATTGCAATGATGGAAAAATTGTTATAAAAAAAATCACCCTCATGAAGGAAAATGTTGGTATTTAGTCATTTTCTCATGTGTCTTATAACTTGTGGATCAGGTAGTTTTTTTTTTTTTTGGTAAAAAAAAAAAAAAAGTCCTTCTTTAAAAATGGGCTTCACAGCATAAATGTGTGTTTGTGTGCATGTGGGATTTGTTCATGTAAACAGAATACATGTGCGAGTGTGTGTTTTGGTGCCTGGCTGTGTCCTGATATCTGCACTGACTCTACATCTCGTGGGACAGGGCTTCGTGCTGAGCAGCCACTCCGTTGGCTTGTGGCGCGCTGGGCTGCTCCTCGGGCTGACCGTTGGCCTTCGGCTGAGCAGCAGGATGGTCGGGTGGGTGTGAGCTGAAATGGGCGTTGGATTCATTTAACCGGCGGACACGGTATGTCTCATAGTGGATGCTGCCTGTGATGTCTTTGATGTTCTGCATGTGTGTCCTGAAAGACAGAAGACAGGATTTCAACACCAGCAAAATAGCTTTATAGAAAATGCCTTGAAGCTTAATACACATTCTTCTGCTCATTTCTATGTTTTAGCCCCGTGGTTCAGCCAAGGGTGCTTCTTGATTCATTTTATCACTGTGCATTTTAACTACACATGGCTGACTGGCCTGCAGCTTCAAGTGAAATGGGGAAGCTAGCTGCTCCACACTGGAACGCCTCATCATATGCAAGGAAAAGTTATCGCATGTAAGTGAGCAAAAAAAAAAAAACAGAATCAATGCAGGATGTTATGTGTTCCTGTTGCTCTTGTAAAACTAAAATGTAAAAAAAAAGTACCTTTGACGAAAAAATTATTTACTAAACCATCCAAAAAGCCTGCCTGAAAAAAGTCAATATCAGTTTAAGAGTATGCTATATTTAGAATAATTTCACTGCTTTACCTTGCCAGATAGCGATTTTTCTCACAACCCCCCAAAAAAAAATATTTTAAATAAATAAATAATAATAATAATAATAAACACTTCAGTTCACTTGGAAAACAGATGTGAAAATTAGAAAAAAAAAGCAAAAAACCCAAACACATACCAAAAAAAAAAAAAAAAAAAAAAGATGGGAGGGACAGGTTCAAGAAATTGAAATTGAAAGATTTGTTTTGACAGTTTAACAGTAAAAACCCATGGTCATTTTTAGCAGAAAAGGTTGCACGTGTAAAAAAAAGTGGAAACCACTATTATTATTATAAGACTCCTGCACGAACAAGCAACTCAGAAGCTAACATTTAATGGAGAGCGTTTGTAGAAATGGCTGTTGTAACACTGTCTGGGGAAGCACTCAACTCATCTAAAAGAATTTCATTAGTATTGATTTCAGCAGGGAAGCGGAGCTTCATAGAGTCTCTGTGCTGTTTCCAATTCATTTCAGCAAATAAAGTGAAATGTTTCCAATCCAACTGGAGGCTCGGCCCACAACAGGGCTCTTACATCAGCTCCTTCATATCAGAAATGCATACAATAAACTCCGGAGGGACTGTGGAGGCTCACCTGATGAGGAGGTCTCGCAGGTACGCAAACTCACAGTGTGCAATATTCTCAACTGTAAAGAGAAAAGAGGAAACATTAGTTGGTTTACATAAATGATCTTACATTTTTATGCCACAGTGAGGATAACTGAGGGCTTTACATACACAGGGAAATGAGATAACTGCATACGATCCCTTCTGCTCCAGCCCACTTGTCATTCCTCAAAGTACCACCAAACGGCAGTGTTGCTCACAAGTCAGCTGGAGGGCATTCTCTAACGTGACATCTCCTGTAATTTTCTCAAGCCAAGATAACACACTCCTCCACTTTGGAGTCACTTAATACATCTCGGCTCTCCTCTATATTGGAGAACTTTAAGTGAGACGTTCTAACAAACTCCCCGTGACAAGCTGCTGGTGCCTCCAGTGGGTCTAACACATGTTTGAATTATAGATTATGTCAAGAGTGTAAATGAAAAAAAAACGGAGGGTGCTATTTATGTAAAGCTTTGAAATCCACGGGCAGGAAATTAAATTCTCTTTGAAAGGAGAAGAGTGGAATAACTGCTGGGTCTGTGAGCACTGATTAGCGGCGTCGAGGCAAGACGCGACTAACTAACTGGTACCTCTCTTCTGCTCGTCCCTATAAGTCCCTATATACAGTATGATATATACATTTAAATACACGCATACCGCTCTCCTTTTTCTCCCTCCATCTCTAAATGTCCCCCAGCCCCTGAAAATAAATACTTTCTTTTCCACTCGTGACTTCTCCTCAGGGGCCTAAATTATGTCGGTGCCGACAAGTCCAGCCGCGCAGCAGCTTCCCCTCTCCTCCTTTTCCTTGTTCACTTTCTCCCACCGCCTGGTTTTACTAGAATGGAGCCATTGTTCCTTTGGCCGGACAAGACGGCATTTGTCCCACAGTCTGTGTACTTCACCTCTCTTGCCCCTGCTGTTCTGTGGAGTTAATTTCGTAATGCCTGCTGAGAGAGAAGTAGTCACCTTCAAGTTCTTAACACTAAAAGGGTTCATGGTAGAAATGTCAGCAAATACAGCTGCCTTGTTTGAGCTTGAATTAAATGCATTTCTTCACGCAGACTCTGTGTAATCATTTATTATAAGTAAGATAATACAAACATACAGAGTCGACACAGCTACATGTTTGTAACCTTTAAAATCTTGAATAGATTAATATCCCAGTACCACGCTTAATTCTTGTGATTGGCTGTTTTAATAATTTTTAAAGGGATATTTCACCCCAAAATCAAATAATATTTCTCTCTATGTATTGTATTTATCATAAAACTGAGGTTGTAAATACCTGAAGATATGAATTTACTGCCAAAAAGCAGGAGAAAATAAATCAAAAGTGATGTCTGATTGGATAGACATTCAGCCATTTGTATTGCTATTTTTACAACCATAGCACCTAACTTAAAGGGGCAGTTCACCCCAAAATTAAAAAAATACATATTTGCTCTTTCCTGTAGTGCTATTTATCAGTCTAGATTATTTTGGTGTGAGTGTTGGAGATATCTGCTGCAGAGATGTCCGCCCTCTCTCCAAAATAATGGAACTAGATGGCACTTGGCTTGTGGTGCTCAAAGCACCAAAAAATATATTTGAAAACTCAACATAAGCATGAGCATCATTTAGCTGTTGTAGCCGCTTGTGGTGCAACTAATTTTCAGTAGTCTGGTCCAGTGGTTGCCAACCCAGGGGTCAGGCCTCCTCCAAATGGGGAAAAAGAGATAATTAATGGAGTAGTAACGGAAAAAAAATTAACTTCTGTCTGCAAGACACAGTTTTATATGAATTTAAAAACAAAAATCTATAAATTTTGTTGTTTTTGTGTAAAATATGGGACTGCTTACTGCTCTGTTAATTTTAGAGTTATTTAAATTAAACCATTGTCGAGATTTAGAGGGGAAATCTTTCTTCGGTTGAACTGCCAACAACTTGTAACTAGACATGCGAAATTTAACAAGGGGCCCCAGGTATTCACTGCTGCTTTGTTCGAGGTTTTGTTTTGTATTCATTAAGCTTATCCTGTGTTTTCATGTAAAAATTAAATTTGAAAAGTAACTATTAAACAGTTGTCAGATAAATGTGGAGTAAAAAGTATGATGTTTTCCACTGAAATCTGAAAAACTACAAAGTATCAAAAAATTGAAATACTCAAGTTAAATACAGATACTAACTACCTAATTTTTTTTTACTTAAAAACAGAACTTGGGTAAATCTACTGAGTTACTTTCAGCCACACTCATAGAGTTAAACAGTCCATGAGCGCACTTCACGAGGATATACGTCGTTTCTTTCAGTGTCTCTGAAGGTGGTATTCTCAGTGACCACACACTGACTCACAGATGAACCAGAGCAGCAGCTTTCTGCAGTCTACTGTCTGAATAATTTACAAGATATAAAAATGCTTTATTTTTAGTGACAGATTTATATTCTACAATGCATTTACAGCAAAGCCAATAAACTAGAGCTCAATACGCACTTCAGAAGAGGGTGCTGAAGTGCATCCTGGGAAGGTGCTGTTTAACAGTGCAGTGACAGGCCCTTGTCCAGGCAACCTTCAGCTGTCTTATTGTCCTCCAGTTATACTATCACTCCCTGTCCAGACAGATGTCCTCTCTGTCTCTCACAGACACACAGACACAGACACACAGACACAGACACACAGACACAGACACACACACACACACACACACACACACACACACACACACACACACACACACACACACACACACACTAACCCATGGGTGATGTGAGGACATTCACTTGCTAACAGCCTCCTTGGCAGTGTGAGCATGCAACGCAGGCCAACGTGTAAACTGTATCACAGTTGCTGCGTGCGAGTGTGTGCGAGGCAGTGTGTCTTTTGTTATCCCAACAGACACAAGGGAGTCCCTGTAAATCTCTTCCTCCTGCCTCATACATGTCCATAGTTACAGACTCGGGGAGACGTATGTAAACAAACGCCTGGTAGTCAAACAACAGATGGTTAAACCAGCTGGCCAGAGTTTCAGTTCGTAAATTTTCCACATGTTGAAAATACACCAAAAATAACAATCTGTTGTCTTCTGCGCGAAGCTGTTTCTCCGTTTTGTTCGCTGGTACGTTTGTGTGAATGCACTCAACTGATCTGAAAGCGAACATGTGATCATATTATCTATCAGAGTGATTAAGCTACAGTAGATGGCCTGGCACTGTCAGCTGAACAGGTGTGAGTGCAGTAAATGAGACGTGTTAGTGTTTGAATGAATTCCATGGTGCAGATGGACATTATGATATATTATTAGGCCAATCTGTGACATATAAATGAAAGTCACTCGCAAAACTCGCTGGATTTTGCTGGCAGTGAGGCTACATGTGTACCCGGTTGACCGTCAGGAAACATGCGTCATTCTGGCAGGTGAATCATTTTCTGTTGTCTGTTTGGCAGGATAAGTAACCAGCTGTGTAATTGTATGTGTGCGTGCATCTTCGGATTTATGTGCATTACCCTCTATGGTGCCCCATTTTGTTTTCCTTCCCAGAATCCTCTTTCCGTTCACCTGGTACTCCTGGTCACTGCCCACGACAGCAAAAGGGATCATCTCCTGTTGAGTGCACACATGCAAACACACACACACGCACAAATGCACACGTTCACTGAGGTACTGCTGCTGATTTGCTTTCAGGTCATGCTTTTGGTTTGTTCACCTTCGCTAGAACAGGAGGCTGCTTATTGACATGTTTTTTGTGTCTGTGTGACAATTCTCAAATAAAAACAGAACAGAATAGGAGATGAAAAAAAAGATAATGTTACATCAGACAAAGGCTTGAATTTCAGCTGAAAAATACACATTTGTGCTGTGTCAAGTGCTGGAGCCACAGGAAGGATGCCCTCTATTGAACTTACCCTGATTTTGTCATTGATCATCCTGTCGTCTGCGTCCTCGTCAAACTCTTTCTGAGGGTAAACGTCAATTCCGTTGGCTCGCAGATCTTCCCTAATCTGCACAAAGACAAGCACAATGAAACAGAAATTAAATTGGCCAAATATACTGTACATAGCAACGGCACTAACAGTGCCATCATTAGAAGAAAATATTGGCATTGTACTTCTCCGCATACCTCACATACTTTTCATTTGCACATTTAAGATGTATCATATAGACATTTATAAAGTGACGTAATGTACAAGCTGAATTTGTCATTGGAGGGGATGCTGAGTGGTGTGTCAGCTAGGTGTCACCTGTAGACGACTGTAGACCATTATTCAAGACCAACTAGCAGCAAAGCCAGGTGTAATTTAGTTTTTCATTACTGCGTTTCCAGCAGCTTTTAAGTTCTGTTTAAACCCTGTCACTGTGTTTTCAGTGGTTTTTAGGCACAAAAGGCAGTTGCCGGTTTTTCCGAGACGTCACCGCTTTTCCTACTGGGATTGTGGCATTAAAAGCAATTGTTTTTTTTCAGCAACATTACTACGTTTCCTGATGGGATAATGCCACAAAAGCAGTTGTCTTTTAGCAAGTAATCAATTCTTTTCCTGCCGGATAGTGGCATGAAAAATGGTTGTTTTTACTGAGTAATCGCTGCTTTCCCAGGTGGGGTAGTAGTACAAAAAGTAGTTGTTTTTAACAGAGATGTGACTGCTTTTCCTATTGTGATAGTGGCATTTAAAGCAGTTGTTTTTACAGCAACATCACTGCATTTCCTGTTTCTAAATTGCTGAATAATAAGCTAAAACATGACATTTTCCAAACAATAACAAAGTTGTTTTTTTCTTATTGTAACTAAACCGAACTAAAACATTGTTGTAACGAAAAGTTTCAACATTTCTGTGAAATAATATAATGCAAATGTAGCATATCTGTGGTTTGCAGATACATACAATATCAATTTCTTTTCTGGAGGTTGGGCTGGCACTCAACATGTAACTGAGCGACTAATTTTATTAAATAATACATTTTTCACCACCCTGAGGCAGTTTTTGAAGTGATTTTCTATAATTGCTGAATCACTACACAAAGGTTTCCGTAATGAGAGATGAAACGGACACTGAAAAAAGGGAAGCCCGGTTGGCAAACAAAAACAATCAGTCAAACTGTTCATCCATCATCTTACAATGCCGGCCAACACCGAAGTCAATGGACTGTAACACGCAAACACCACTTGATGCTTAGACTGAATCCTGTTTACATCCAGGTATTTAAGTCTGGGCTGAGACTTGAATAGAAGCTGCTCTGACCCAAAAGAGGACTTAAACAAACACTTGGTTACGTTATGGAGGCTGGTGTTGACATTAAATGGTTCCTAATAGCCTTGACACGGAGGAGTTAACATGGAGGTTAACCGCTCTTAGGAAAAAAAAAATACTTCCAGACAGGGGTACGGCTTAAAACACGTCCTCCTCTATTCTTTGTATGTGGTTATAATGACTGAAACTCAGGGAAGAATGCAGAAAAATAGACAGAGAAGCTTCTGGAAGAAATGTCCTTTTAATGAATGACTCTTCACTCCCACAATTACTACTCTGGCAATTTCCACTTGGTCCTTGATCAAACATTTTATTGTTTATCCTGGGAAGCTTTCTCAGGCTTACATTATAGGATGCAAACAGGGTGAAATTCTGCAAAAGAAGCCACATCAACTGTTGGTTAGAGGAATGCGATCAGACACTCGCAGCTGGACACACTGAGGCTGAACATTTAATAGAAAAGCCCCTCTTATTCTGTTTGCAAGTTGCTGCAGGGAAAGAGAAAAAAAAAACATTTGGCACGAGAGGCTTTTAGTCAATAATCTTCAGGGTCATACAGAGCATGTGCGGCCAACCAAAACAATCCAGCTACAAGCCCTGCGGCTTCCATTCTATGCCAGGGCCTGGTCCAATCCCTGCTTTGTTCTTATTGGACGGTGTTACAGGCATCAGGGGGAAAACGGTAGCCAAGACACCCATCGTGCTTCTCTTAAAAGAATAAAGCTTTTAGAGAAGTCTGGAGTCTTGGAAGGAGGGATGGAGAGATAAAGGAAGTGATGGAGGAAGGCAGGTGGCTGTCTGCCTCCTGTGGACTGAGAATTATCCAACAGAAACACACTGAGGAAGGGATGCAGCGGGGACCGGCTCAGACTCAAACCAGGTGGGGCAGGAATCTGCTGTAGCAGAGTAAGCCGTGATAAGAAGGTGAGGTTACAGTGGAGGATTATCAGCCTGAGGAGTCTCACTGTGTGTTCACTGCGAATGAAACGACTGTGACACACAAAGTAAAAGCAAATTAACCCCTGAGAGGCAAAGCAAGTGACTAGACCAATGGTTCCCAACTGGCCCAGTCATTCTCTAACTTTGACCACGTTGTTTTGGTTATTGTGCCAGCTCTTGTGATTTAAAATTTGACTGTTAAGGACATAATAGGAAAACTAAAGGCTTTTCTAATTTGTCTGTTTTGTGCCTCCCTGTCTCCTCTTTTCCCCGTTATCCTGGTTGTGACCCAGAAATCAATCTCAGCGCAGCATCTTGAAAGATGTCTCAGTTCCAAAAATGTATTTTGGGGACACAGGAGGCTTGCTGAAGGAGTTCTGTGAAAGGATGCACAAGTGTATCCTTAGTGGAAGTC
This sequence comes from Plectropomus leopardus, assembly GCF_026936395.1. Taxonomy (NCBI): domain Eukaryota; kingdom Metazoa; phylum Chordata; class Actinopteri; order Perciformes; family Serranidae; genus Plectropomus; species Plectropomus leopardus. The sequence goes on from NC_142178.1 coordinate 10,334,018, forward strand.
TTTTTGGCACCTATGACGTTTGCTTATGATGACACTGGAATATCCAAACAATGGCATGGAGCAATCTACAAATGCAGGCCTAAGTGCTCCTTTAGAACTAATCAGTTATATTAGTTATTTCAGACGATCAAATGTGTTATTATTTGATGATGCAGCTGTGCCACAAGGGCAACCCGATCAAAGGCAGAGTTAGACGGGCCATTCCATCGCTATCTTCGGAAACGCAAATTTGAATGCCATACGTCATTGACATCGCTCTGAAGCATGGACATCTCATTTTGTTCAGTGCCTGTTGTCTTGACTCTTCTTTCCTCTCTTCCTTGCATCCTCTGCTCGTATCTCAGGTGGGATGGATTAGGATGTGAGGAGTGGATGTACAAACTGGGTAATGAGAAAAGCCCTAGAGTCTACAGCCATGCTGGCAGCTCTGTGAGGCATTACTCAGCTATAGCCTGGCTTTAAGCTAAGTGCTGTTGTATGCATGTTTACATGCTGGCGATGACAAGGTTAAGAAGGTATAATGTTGATTTTGCTTCACCGTCTTACTTTGGTGTGTTTAATATTGACTAATTAGCACCTGATCACAAAACACATTTAAGGCTGCGAGGAGTGTCATTAGGTTTGCAGGTATTAAGCAATAAACCAAAGTTAAGGGGCCACATAAGTCATTAATATTCAATCTCTGTGTTCTGTGCCAAATTTCATGGCACTCAATCTAATAGCTGTCAAGGCTTCTCATGAAAATATAAGAATGTAAACCACATGATGGTGCTAGTGGAAAATCCACAAAACTCATTAGGAGATATCACCTGGAAACCATGACTGTTTGTACAAATCGCTTATCCATACAACAGTTGTTGATACTTCAGTCTGGACCTGCTAGCATGGCTAAAAAAAATAGCAGCACTCCAAGATGAGCAGACTTACAGCATTGACTATCACCCTGGTATCAAAAACAGATAAACTCGGATGACTCGTCAAAACATGATGAATATTCATTGTTTACCAAAACTACTGCTTTCTAGCCTCTTTAATTCTGGTCATGTTTCAGAAAGGTCATGTTTTTTTCATACACCACGCACTGGAGACTTCTCTTGCTGACTTGTACGATCACCCAGTAATTCACTGGTAATGAAGGGCCTGCCTGCTCGCTTGGCAACCGGGCAGAGGTTCCCCATCTAAAAAAAGGGCCAGACTTAAGAGTTGTGGAACGCCGCTCAGTAAATAAAAGCTTCAAATAAAGAGTTCTTAAATGTTTCCGTCTGGACTGAGCAGGACTTTGGGAGTGAGATGGTACAGTATTCCCCAGGATGCGTACATTGTGGGTTTGCCCAGATGTCTTTTGTTTGTGGTACCTGGCAGCTCTTCATGTGTTACCAGTCTGTGGTTGTGGATGTCCGTACACGTGTGTTTGTGAAGGGAATCCGCTTCGTATTTAACCTACTGATACATTTATTCTAAGCTTATGTTAAAGACCAGTTTCAGGTTATTGCAGGTGTGATGTGAGGATGAGATTAACCAAAGTCATGAATGAAAACCAGCCTCACGCACATAAAATATGTTCAGACACTTGTAAAAGCACATCTCTCAACCCCACACACACACACACACACACACACACACACACACACACACACACACACACACACACACACACACACACACACACACACACACACTCCTCTCACCGTCTGTTTAAAGAAGTCCCTCTCTTCCAGGGTGAGTGTGTCAGCCTTGGCAATGACGGGGACGATGTTGACCACTTTACTGAGACGCCTCATGAACTCCACATCCAGGGGCCTCAGACTAGAGGAAGATAGAGATGACAACTTAATTTCTTGCATTAATGTCAGTATTTATGTGGATTTGTCATTCAGATACCCTAAACTGTGCTAGACTAAAATAAAAAGGGAAACAACTCATTACACTGCAGATTTATGCATGTCTAAACCATTAATATTTTCCTCAGTAGTTCAAAGAACATATCTTGTGCTTGTTGCTGTCTCCGTAAAAATGGATGTGATGAAACAGAACAGCCACTAGAGGGCAATCATGGTCTGTTCCCTTACATTCAGTCCCCCTGGTTTCTCATGTTGACACTCATCACACTACATTAACATATGCTGCTGTTTCTTTCCTGTACTCAAGGAACCATTTTCCTGTTACACTCTCCTAGGTGATTTCAGGAAAATGTAGGAGAGCTTGCTCATTCATTTTGAGAGTAAATGCATAAAACAGTCAGTCTTATGCTGCTCTTTGTTTGCCATCTCCCATTTGTCTCTAATATTCTGCTTTTGCTTAAACAAATTTGGACAGAAATATATTCAAGCAAGGTTTTCACTTTTCTCCTTTATGATTGGTGAAGCACTGATTTGTGCTGTCCTTAAGTCGCTTTACATGGTTTCACACTGCAGCTCTGCTCCCGTATGTTTCTTTTTTTTTTTTTTTTTCGATTCCAACATTGCCTCCAGTTACTCCTGCAGACAGACTCCCCCTCATGCTGCCCTCCAATTAGCCCCGGTCAAGCCGGGCCAGCCTGGTTCAAAGACCCAGGGGCAGCTGGAGGAGAAGCCTGGTTGGCTCTCGCACACACAGACTGACAAGCATGTCACCATGAACATAGGATGAGACACGGGGGAGCATGTGTTACATGGAGCGAGACAGAGGAAAAAAGAAGCAGAGCTGCAAAAAAGGTAAAGACAGATGACACAGTAAGCGGTGCGTTCAACCAGATATCACTATGTTTTTTATGCATTTTTCATGCTGAGGGGACAACTGGTGTGTCATATGGTGTGCATGCAGAGAGGTAAGATAGCAAGTAATCAAAGGGAAAAAAAGAAAAGAGGTTGATCATGTCTTTGTGTGTGTTTATTGCATATAAATTATGTAACTGCATATATTAACTGTATATGTGCAGATGCAGGAACGTGCGAATTGACATGTGTGCTGTGTCATATGCACCAATGAACATACATGCACACTTTCATGTGTACACATGTATCTGTGCACATGAACATATGGGCAATAAATAAGTATGCATGCATGCATGCGCAGATGTCCCCTTAAATGTCTGCTTGCATGCACAAATTCTCCTATTTATGTGGCAGAAAAAAATAGCAGTCATGTTTGTATTTGAGAACGATAAGCACTGCGGTCACATGAGAAGTGGAACAGCCCAGATAGCTCTCCCTCACTTCCTTCTTTTATATAACAGATCAGAAACCATCTCTGAGTTGATGAGAGCCAAAGTGCAGGCCTCTTCTTTTCAGGAAGACATGTTAAATGAGGTAACAACAAGACTGGCCAGAGGGGAAAAAGCCATTATCAGAAATGGCTGCTGATGCCATGAGTGTGTTCTGCTTCACTGAGCACCGTTCGTCTGTTTGAAACCACAGAAGCAACTCAAAGAGCAAAATGCTGACACGCAAATTACATTAGAGCCTCGATAAATACAAACTGCTGTTTGAAACACGTCAGATAAAAAGACAATCGGAGGGGGGAAAAAATTGAGCATATCTCCAGTGATAGAGGCCTGTGAGAGCTACCAGGGAAGTTCTGTCATCATTTTCCTGCCTGTCATTCTTGGACTGTGGTCACATGGCAGAGGCGTCCAGAGGCTTTTGGCGCTGTGTCTGTGTAATTGGTTACAGGCCCTAATTTAAAACTGTGTGAAATGAAGAAGCCAGGGAAAATAAGCAAAAGGAGAATAATAGAGAAGGATTTTAGAGTTAGTTCCAACACTTTTTTCCACTCGTGAACAGCTAAAATCTGTGGGAGAAAAACAAACAAATCCAGCATAAATCAGCGCTAAGTGAAAGTGTTATGTTGTTTTTGGTGCACAGAAAATTTGATTACAAATATGTACTGTATGTTCTCAATTCAAAAGCACCATTTGCAGAAGACTAGCATTACCTGGGGACCTCTGGTATTTTGCAATGATTGAAGAGGTCATCTGTAATGTTAATCCTGCGCAAATTTGCAATTTCTGTTATTTGTCAAGTGCCTCTAATTATCGGTTTGCAGTTCTATTCCTCCACAAACCAGTCAAGTTACGGTTTACATCACGTGTGTGAAAATGTGGATATATCATACAAATCTTTCCCTCCACAGAACAGATGATCTATACAATCAGCACATTTTCAAGGTGGACATGCAAGATTACTGTCACCAATCTGGTATCTGACCAAATGTCTCCCCTTCTGTCCCTGAGTTATGACTTTGAGTAATAACCAGAAAAGTGTTTTTTTCACAACATTATGAGGTCACAGTAAAGTGACCTTTGACTTTTTGGATAAAATGTTTTTAATCACTTTGTCATTTTTTCTGTTAGACAACAATGTGAAATTTTGTCATGATCGGTAAATGAATCCCTGAGTTATGACTCAAAACATGTTTTGTGAGGTCACAGTGACCTTTGACTACCAAATTCTAATCAGTTCTCTCCTGAGTCCCAGTGGGCATTTGTGGGGAATTTGAAGAAAAAAAAAAAGTTCATTCACAAGAATGAGACGGACGCAAGGTCACAGTGACCTTGACCTCTTTGACAAGTGAAATCTAACAAGTTCATTGTTGAGTCCCAATGGATATTTGGGCCAAATTTTAAGAACTTCCTTCACGGTGTTCTTGTTATATCATGTTCACAAGAATGGGAGAGACAGACGGAAGACCTGAAAAACATAATGCTTCCGGCCATGGCTGTTGTCACTGCAGAAGAATAAAAACTCCATTACAAATTAGGTCAACCTTCAATATTACACTAAACTTGAAGGTTGTGAGATAACTCCTGTGCTAATCGTTAAATTGGATCAAATTAGGTTTTCTGTTTTCTCCCCACCTTCTGCCTGTTGTCGGCCGCAAATCACGGAGGCTGAGTTGGTCTTTGTGAATGAAAGTTTTGTAGCATCTTGCTACACAATTTGGAGACCCATTTTCCTAAAAAAAAGCAAGCTTAAATCAATCAGAGGAGCAAAATCTCGAAAGATGATACGATGGATAAAATGTGACATTGTGTGACAGAATTGGTTCTGTTTGTTTGACCCACATTTTAAGTGAAAAAGGTTAATACTGGGCATCACCACTATTGATTAGTGCTGTGTAGTCTTTCTGTGTGGTGAAGCACTGAGTCACAAATGACTGTGCTGATCATATCCAGAGTGTAATGTCATTAAATTGGAGTAAAATACAGACCTCCCTTGTCCTGTGCTAATACGCATGAAACATAGACATGGGGGGTAATTTCTAAATAACATGAAGACCCTGAGTAAAATGAGTCCCCTGCAAATAGGGCTTGAGTCACAGATGCACACGAACATGCTTGAAAATGCATTTAACATAAAAACATCTCTATGCCTGGTCCCAAAAGCAGCCCCAACAGATGTCTCTTTTGTTCTGCTACCTACAACCTTCTGGTTGGTTGTAAGAAAGATACCAGTTTCTAACAGATGTTTGCATCTTTGTCTTCAAAATGAGTGTGTACTCTCATGTATTTATAAGTGTGCATGTCTCGGAGGTTTATACATGTGTGAGAGAGGGAAGCAGTACAAATTCAAAATGACAGAGAGAACAGTGAGCAGTGTGTGTGTGTGTGTGTTGTTGAACTGAGCAGCTGTGAGTTGTGACACACACACACACACACACACACACACACACACACACACACACACACACACACACACACACACACACTCGGTGCATCCACACAAGAGTAGTTATACAAGTGTTAGCATGCCTACTGCCCACTTGAGTCCACTACACGCTCTGCTTTGCACGAATGGGGATACACACATTCTCTGAAGCCGCAGCTGTGGCGACATGAGCAGATGATGAGGGGGTCTGTCAAACAGCAGGACACAAAGACACACACATGTCATCCTCCACTCATGGAGAGCGTTTAAGTGGACAACTGTTGAGCTGCTGGTGCACAGAAATGTGAAGCAGCAGCCGTCACGGAGAAATGCGCTTAGATTGTAAGTGGATGAGTGTTTACAGTTAGCGCACATGGGTATTGTTTGTGCTTTTATGTGCATGCGTACAATACAATATTTCTTACAAGATTCCTTTATGGGCTATAAATTCTGTGTGTGTGTGTGTGTGTGTGTGTGTGTGTGTGTATGTGCACTTGGCCTTGCTGTGTACTCTTCCTTGACCCTCAGTGCACATAAGGACAGACCAATCATTGCTGTTACACTGAACAAATTACAGAGTGGACTTGGGGGGAAAAAAGACAGACCCTAATCACTGAGAAAACAGCAGGAGAAATGTGGTTTGTGTTATCTCCGCAGCAGTAAAATGTGCCGACACAAACGCTGTGTAATTGAAGCAATCAGCCACCACCTGGTTGTTTAGAAAGAGATGTGCGCTCTGCCAAGAAGTTGTAAGGACACTGAAAGGAGACCTTTCTTTGATTCATTTACTTGAACAAATCTGATGCCAAATTACAGCATCAATACTGTTAGAATTCTTGCAACTTCCGACTATCTGCATCGCTTATGCTAAGGACGATCTTTTTTTTCTGTTCCGGCTCCATGCAGCCTCATCAAAATGTGCCCGTCTCTGACCACTGTCATGCCGGACTCCACCTGGAATGGATCTTTTTGTGTTCCAGACGAATACTGAAGGCACTGAATCAATGATCAAATCCAGATCTCTGATTCAGCCCCTTTTTTCAAATTTAATTCAGCGGAAAAACACTTTCAGGCAAAGTGATTCATTAGATTAATAGGTTCAGATTGTGGAAACTTAAGACATGTTAAGGCCACACAATTTCATTCAATTTAGGGGTAAATACATTAATTAGTAAGCCTATAATCAACATGTTCAGACCAAAGATGCATTATATAAGACACTTAATACATCCTGATAATTGTTTCCCTGTCTCTCTACCTCTCCAAACCATGAGAACTGTAGAGTCCAATTTCATTGTGAAATCGGACTCTTGGAGTGATATTAATCGTCCCCGAGGAGAGAATGAGTCCCACATGTGGTCACTACAGACATAGATGATAGAGAAAAGCTGGTGGAGAAGGATGTGGTTAAAGAGCTGTGGACAGACAATGGGTCAGGGGAGATTCCCACAAGGCCTGATTAGTCTCTGCAGCTGTGGGAGAAACTGGTGGAATGAGGAGAAAAAAAGCCGGGCACTGAGTCACAAGACTGCACGGCTTTTTTATATGTGATCTTACCTGTGGCCTGTGGCAGGTATGAAGTATATGCAGCAGTGCACCCTGGAGTCTGGGATTCTCTTCTTCCTGTTGATGTTGATTTCCTCCTGCAGGTAGGCTTCATACTGGTCGTTGATGAACTTCATGATGGGCTGCCAGCTGATGAAGGAAATAGAAAACAGCAGTCAAAATCTCTTGCTTACAGTTATTCAAGCTACAGCAGTGACTGAAGAATTATATAATTATAGTGATGAATAATGTCATGCAGAGTTAGATTCTGCAACTTTATAGTACATATTCTTATGGAATTTGACCTGACACATTCAGCGCCTGAGGCAAGCAACCTAATGTGCTATTATCATCTTTTACATGTTGTGTGTTTATTACTGACACTAATGGGAAATCAACATAAATAAACAACGTAGCTAGCATAAAATAATAATAAATGACAAACAATAAGAAAAATCGGTATTGCAAATTTTAAGTGAAGTTGACCTTTGATGTTTTGGATATGAAATGTCATCACTTGACCAAAACATTGACCAAACACTGACACTGACCAAGTCCAAGTGGACGTTTGTGCCAAATTTAAGGAAATTACCTCAGGTCCTTCTTGAGATATCGCGTTTAAGAGAATGAAACGGATGCAAGGTCACAGTGACCTACAATCACCAAAATCGAATTAGTTCATTGTAGAGTCCAAGTGGATGTTTGAGCCAAATTTAAAAAAAAAAAAGAAATCCTTAAAGGCCTTCTCGAGATATCACTTCTTGAGAGAAAAGGATGGATGGATAACCTGAAAACATAATGCCTTTGGCCACAGAGGCATACAGATTGCTTTGATGAAATTATTTTGATGAAACACTGAACTTTGGCTTCCTTGTCCAAGTCGGATTAAATGAATAACCATACAAATGCACTAATTAAAGCTACTGAGGCCTCCAGATAAAGTAACCTGAGCTCACCAGTTTTCATTGTTGATCTGATCCCCAAAGCCCGGAGTGTCAATTACTGTCAGCTTCATCCTCACACCTTTCTCCTCAATATCTAGACAAACAAACAATATATAATAAGTTTTTCTTTTGGACATGCACACAAAAAACGCAACGAATCAGTAGTATAATGGTGCAACATGAAACACATGTTAGTACAAATATTTTGGCTGTAGGCTATTGATCATGAACACTGGCCAACCGTGACTGATGGACTTGATCTCGATGGTCTTAGGGATCCTCTCCTCGGGGTCGGGCTGCACCGACTTACGGCTCACCTTGGATTTGAACAGGGTGTTCATCAGAGTGGACTTCCCCAGGCCGCTTTGCCCTGATCAGGAAAAAAACCCCCACAAAGACACACAACAGTTAGAGACACTGAGAACACATTCACTCATGGTTTTAACCCTAGACAATCGCAAAGACAAGATCCTCATTCAGCTCTAACAAAAGAGTTTATTTAGGCTTTTTCCTCACAAAACCAGTGAGACTGAATACGCATGTGACATCATCTCGAATGTATGGATTGTAACATGAGTGTGTGCGTGCGTGTGTGCGTGCGTGCGTGCGTGCGTGTGTGTGTGTGTGTGTGTGTGTGAGTGTGTCAATAGAAGATGAGTATGGCAGGACAGCTGCAGGGTCAGACAGGCAAGCTGTAGAGGCCAAGAGGACAGATGTATTGTATAGACCACACACATACACATGCAAAAGGCATTTTTAACTATTTTAAGATGCATCACTGCACTCAAACCACTGGGGGATAACCAATATGATATATATAACAATAAACAGTTTCTGGACTGTGCACACATGTTGGGTATTAGTCTCTCCATGACACATCAGCACTGCACATAAAATCATGATCCACTCCATTTTTATTTGCAGTTTAACCAAATTAAATATAGGAAACTTACAGAAAACTAGGCTTTCTAAATACAAGATAAGACTCAATTTGACTTTACAACATTACTTCATACACAATGCATTTTTTTTGTTTAGTCCTTTGAAACACAGTTATTTTGTGGTTGCTTGTACTAAACAGCTAGGGCAGCAAATCCATATACACACCAATTCCAAAGAAACGGTTGGACGCTGTGCAAAATGTAAATAAAAACAGAATACAATGATTTGCAGATCCATTTTGATCTATATTCAATTGAATACAGTAAGACAAGATATATAATGTTAAAACGAATAAGCTTTGTTTTTTGGAAATATACACTCATATTAAGTTTGAGGCCAGCAACACTTTCCAAAATAATTGGGACAGGTACATGTTAACCACTGTGTAACATTACCTCTACTTTTAACAGCACTCAGTAAGCCTTTGGGAACTGAGGATACAAGTATTTTAAGTTCTGAAGTTAAATCTTTTCCATTCTTGTTTGATATGTGACTTCAGCTGCTTAACAGTGCGAGGTCTCCATTGTCATATACTGCAGTTCATAATGTAACCCACATTTTTAATGGAAGACAGGTCTGGACTGCTTTTACTGCTGTTACTACAAAGCCAACCTGTTGTAAAACGTGCAGAATGTAGCTTGGCATTGTCTCGCTGGAATAAGCAGGGACATACCTAAAAAAGACTTAGTCCAAATGGCAGCGTATGTTGCTCCAAAATCTGTACCTCATCGTAATCACTGTACCTTCACAGATGTGAAAGTTACTCCAATGTCATGGGTACCAATCCCAAATTCAGAATGATTGCATATTTATAAAAACAATAAAGTGTTTCAGGTTGAACATAAAATATCTTTTCTTTGTTCTGTATTTAATAGAATATGGGTTGAAAATGTATTATATACATTTCACACGGTATTAAAAAATTTCAAAACTGGTATTCTTTTTAACAATTCCTGTTTCACACCCCCCCCTTTCCTCTGCCCCTGTGGGCATCCACTGTGCCGTGTGGAGCGTTACCAAGCTGCCAGGCCCTCTGTGACACCCAGGGCAGCCTTTTCCACCACTCTTTCCATCTTTGTCACACACTTGCTCTTTCACACACACCCTACATGCTGTCCATTTAGTTGCTTGCATTCACCCACACACTCAGATATTTTCTCTCTCACACTCACTAAGACACCCTAGCTGCCTTCTCTGCTCTGCGAGGTGGAAATCAAAAGGTCAGCTGGCTGAGGGCAGGGATTAGGCAAATGCATCTCAGAGGAGACCACAACGGACACGGCCAAGACCTCTGCTGCTCTAACCTTTCACGTCCTCACTCGCCATCCCAGTGACATCTCTGTTAGCCAACGGAAATTTAATTAGAATCACAAAATATGCTCCAGTTTCCAGTGGTGGGCCCATTGTTGTTGTTTAGCAAGTCACAAGTAAGTCTCAGTTCTTAGCACTCAAACACCAAGTCACCAAATGTTGTGTGTTAATGAATAGGTAACAATAAATTACGTTTTCAAAAATCATGAATACTTTTTTAAAATACATTCCTCTTTTGAAAGAAGACATTTTCCTCTTTAACTTTTGCTCTGCACATTTTGTAGACTACACTTAATTTTTTTTTGACCACTGTGCAGTTTTTGTACATGAAAGAAATTATCTTTGGTATCATTTTTTCAAATGGTGCTCAGCAGCACAATGTTAGCTCTTCATGGTTCTCTCCTGCAACTTGATGTGATGCTATCAGATTGGTTCAAATGAAGTGGATCTAGGGAATTAAGTGATGACTTGCTGTGAATGAATGATATTAAAGTTAGCTGGTTTGGGAAATAAAGGGAAATGAAGTGATTTGTGGCAAACTTTTAAGTAATATACTTTTTAATCTTTGGGTTTGGGGAAAGTTATCAAGTATATTAAAGTCAAAATGTCAGAGTGAAGTCATAGGTCCTTTTGTCAGTTTGTCAAATTTTGTCAAGTCAAGTCTAAAGTCATCAATTTGTGGCTTGAGCCCATGTTTTGTGACTACAGCACGCATCTCTGCTAATTAGCAAATGTTAGCATGCTAATATACTAAACTAAGATTTATTTAGAATATGAAATATAACAAACTCCAACACAAACCTTTGTTTAAATGCCTTAAGCAAATGCTTTATCAAAACTGAAACTTTCAACATCATATACAGCAAGTTCCCAGCAACTTTTTTTATAAAGTCAAGTGAAATAAAAAGAAGGTTTTACTAAGGAAAAGTTAACTGTACAATATTAAATCACAAGCGCTAGTACAATTAACAAAACTAAATGGTCAAAAATAGCTAATGTATAGAGACTAAACATCGGAAAGCTATACAGGGTTTTTATTTCAGCAGTAGTAGTAGTATCACTTGCTGTTCCACTCTGTTCAGCTGTTTTTATTTATGTTATCCTGCAATTCTTCATTTACATACACAACAAGAATTTGAATGAAGTTAATGCAAAGAAAGCTCAATCCTACGGTGAAAAAAAAGTATCTGACTACAGACTGTAACAGTGTGTAGTAGGTTAACTCAATATCACAAACACCTCCACAACCACATGCAGCCCAGTTTCTGAGAAGTGACAAGGAAGTCAAAGATCTAATAAACTGAAAACATTTAGTTCTTGGGATTTTAAGGACCAGGAGCAAAAGGCAGGTCAATACTAGCCTTACAGTGAGAAATAGGAGTCCAATGAGGCAACTATCTGCCACCGCATGACCCAGAAGAACTTCATAGGTTGCTGTAGCATTGAAAATCAAAGCTCCCTCTGGCAATCACAAAATCACGCAGGTTTAAACTCATCGTTATTTTTTACAGTAAACTTTTTTATTGCGTTGTGCACAATGTGAGAGTATCATTTCACAACTCAGTGTTTATTCGTCTCATGATACAAGTTTCATTTATCTTCGAGGAGTCGGAGCACTACAAGTGGATACATGTTGGCGTTATGTAGAAATGTGCAATACAGATTTACTTTGTCATATTGCCACTTTCTCGCTAAAACTCTTACACTTTCACTTAATTTCCCTACATCTATAAATCAATATGTCTCTGTTGATGAACAGTATTATTCCTTTTTGGAGTTGTGCCGACTTGCCACCTTAGCAGTGTGCACAAAACACTTCCCCGCAGGGCCTGAAATCGGACTGACTGCATTCTATAACCACCACCTTGCCAACATTATCCAAACATAATCACCAAGGATGAAAAAATCCAATCATGATATCGCTGAGGGTTTTCAACATATTCCTGTTGAGTAATCTGTATCCCCCTGTGTGTCAAAACACATTTTGACATTCCTTTCTCAGAAGACAACATGTGCATAGATTTGTTCGTGCCTGCCTTTGTGCCTGTGCACAGGTGCATTCAGGGATAATTGTGTGTGCAGAGACTTAATGGTAACATCTACAGTAACTGGTGGTGTGTAGCTGCTGCGTGAGCTTCAGCTCGTCAGAGTAATCGCCATCATTATGCCACTTTCTCAGCAGTGACAGCCCCCTTTTGTCCACTTGAGTGTGTCTGTTTGTTACATCATTGACACAAAGAATAGAGCTTGTTGAGGAAGGCACCATGCTGGCTGACTATTAACTAAACAACTGAAGTAGAACAGCACATGCAAACACACAACATTTTTTGTTTTTGTTTGTTTGACTGCATCAAAAGAGAGCCGAAGAAAAGCTTCAAGATAAATCAAATAAAGAAAAGAGTATTTTCCAGGTCAGAGAGAATCTGCAAACTAAGCATGCTGTGAATGACATCCTGTTTTTCTAAGCTTTGTTCTGCATTCTGTGCTGCTGCGAAAATTGAAAATGCCTTCTGATCTTTTCTACTGAATTCAGTACCCAGTCAATAACTATTGCAAACATTTGGAAGCAATTACAGCCTCAAGTCCTCTCCGATACATCTGTGTCAGTTTAGATTTTAGGAGCTGCGTCCAAATCAAACATGAAGGCGTAATCAGGCTCAAGTAAAGCTCAAGGTCAGGCTGGATGGGAACAGTTAAGCTAATCTTTACATCATACCACAGATATTTTTTAGTTGTATTCATACAGTGTGGTGACCAACCTTTTATCAAAAAAATATCTTTTTATATGTCATTACTTAGCATGAGCAACACATGTGTTCAGCCTTATAACGTTCCAACTGCCCCCACAGTACCTTCGCATGGCAACTAAAGCACAGTTAAAAGAGCTCGATATGATATTCAAAGATTCAGATTGTCTGCAAACAGAGCTAAAAACAATGCTGAAAGAGCTACGGGGGTTAATGTCTGGTGGACTTGAGGGTGGCAATACGCAGTGGAGAGAATCAGTGATAAACTTGCATTAACTAACATGCTTTCAGGGCTGGACTGAAACACCACAACACTACTGAAACAAAAAACAGAGAAGCTCAGATCGAAAAACCCACAGAGGTAGCATGACTTCATTCCCCGCACAGGATGCCATTACTCCACTATATCTTTACCTAGCAATAGTTGTGTGCTGCCATATTAATTTTCCAAATGTCATATAAAGCTCCTATAAGTGGAGGTGAATTGCTATTGCAAATTAGATGCATATGCACATAGTTTGCGGTAGTTAAGGTTAGGGTTACCAACACAAAATGTAACTACAAAGGCAAGAAAAGTCAAGGCGACTGAACACTGTTTGAAGGGACTTGACATTATGACTTTTGTCTTCTGTTCTGGGTGGTTTTTGAGTGGTTTGAGTGTCAAGGCATTCTGCACGCACTCAAGTTGCAGGTGAACAATAGAACTGTTGACTTTCTTTTTGTTAAACGAAATGTGTGAATGTCAGACTCACCCACAACCATGATGTTGAGCTCAAAGCCCTGCTTCATGGCCTTCCTCCTCATCTGCTCCAGGATGGCATCAATGCCCACGTAACTGAAGTCGCTGCCATGGGTCTTGTCCCCCTTACCTTGTGGGTTGGGGTGGTGGGGCTTGGCGGACTCCGACATGTTGCTGTGGCTCAGACTGACCTCTGACCCTGAGAGATGTAGATTAAAGAAAAAAGGGGAAATAAAAAGAGATGTTAATTCATGTCTTAGATTTATATATCATCTAATATTCAATATACAATCATTAAGTATGGCTTCTACTCATCGGACGGCACAAAGTAAGTTCGGAATAAAAATGGATGCAGTGACTTCAAAAAACTGCACAACTGAAGTAGAAAATTGCATGTGAAAAAATATTAACTGCAGTGTTGAGTGCGAGGACCATAGAAGATACTGATCTGAGCAGTTCATTTCCTGTGTGAAACAGGATACACCAGACTTCAAATTCACATTTGTGAGAACCCGCTTTTGAACAAGACAACACTGAAAGGTGTTAATCTGTCTTTTACACTGTCTGCCAAAAACTCAACTTGTGACAGCAGGGAGACATGAGCACACATGTGCAGATGTGCATGCACACATAAAACAACAAGAAAAACTTTCCCATATAGTTTCAAGAAAGAATTATTGTTTCCCCAGTGCTTGTTACTCCAGTGCATAAACTCATCTGTAAAACTAGACAATAAATCATATAGGGACAGGCACACATCTGTTGCTCCTTAATGCTGCATACATTTCGATTAGCAACTACCTCATGTTAGCAGCACAGCCCACAAGAGAAATTCTGACTCTTCAGAAATAAACGATGTGGAAGTTGTAACCAAAGTGAAGCAGTGCGGCTGTAGATTAGAGGCATGTTTCATAATCCTAAAAGGATTAGGTAGACAAAACGAACAGCCCTCGTTGGGAGAAAACGCTGCCAACTACAAATCACGGCTTACCTCACTTTAAGGAGGATCAATTGTTGTGTAGAAGATGAAGGCTGTGTGCCAAGGCAGCGCCGCAACGGGCAAACTAAAAACACAGCTTGACTTTGCCAAACGTGCTAGTATGTGCTTGCAGCAGCAGCGACTCACACTCTTCTTAATGTAGGAGGAGACAACATTTCCTGTGCTGTGACAAAAACTTGTGGTATTGTCTGTGTGAGGTTCGCAGTCACAGACACTGCAAACCACAGACACATATACCTGAGTGGAGACATCCATCCTGATTATACACAGACACGGTATCCTTTAGCTGTAATAGTTTAGGCTCTGTTTTGCATCGAGGCAGCATCTGTAAGCTTTTTGCTGGAGAACATAGAAGCCTCTGTACTTTTGATTTGTCTGTCTGACACAACACAGCGACAGCCTGCCTGCAATACTGGTGATAAGAATATAAATGCAGCCCCAATAACAGAGGAACATTTTATTATATCAAACTTTCCTCCTTAGAGATTTATCTTCCTGGGCCCTCAGATAAGATGGAAAGTGTCAGATGGAGGTACAGTGAGAGACAGTGGGGGGTTGTGAGAGACATGTGGTCTTGCCAAGAGTATCAATTTTCCAGCTTTTACTGCAACTATGAAGTACAGACAGACTTTCCACAAGAAAATAAAAGCCCTTCTTTGGTTGTCTGTGACTTTGTCCTGGGAAAAGTGTTGTTAATAACCACTTAGTGCAACTCTTGTAGCATTGTGGGTGCTGTTAATTTAAGGGCACAAATGGGCCCGTCTCATGGGAAAGAGACACACACATTTACACTAAGTTGATGGTACATCTTGAAAGATTCAGTGTAACCACTTCTTAAAACCTCACTCTAGTACATTTTGGCATTTAATGTTGATTAGGCATGTTTTTCATCAAACATTTTTGACAAATTACTTAATTTATGCTCAAAGTCCAAACAGAAGAAGGTTGATGATTGAGAACAGAGAGATGACTTAGCTGAAGGTCATATGTCATCCTCCAGGCTTGTACAGGTGCACTGTGATAGCTCTCTGCATCTGAACGGCAAACAGGTGCTAGCAAGTCAATATATCTTTTATTTTGGCTATGCTGATGTTTATCAGACGCAAAATGTTCATGCAGATGTTAAATAGGCAAAACAAGACAGTGAGCTTTCGTTTTTGGATTGTGTGGGATTGTTTTATCAGTGTCTGGACCCAACACAGCACTATGATTGCTTAACATGTAACATGTACATACTACAGTAGGTTATGGGAAAAAAGAGAAAAAAGTTATAGAGGAACTGCCAACTTGAAACGTTGCTAGAAAAATGTGCAGACAGGGCAATCAAACCCCAAAGTGGAAGCCCTGTTAATTAAAGTTAGCCAATATTCAATATTACTAATGAACTTATTAAAGATTTCTATATTTAGACATGAAATATTGATATATAATTAAAGTATTTTATTTACTTAGTGCTACACCAAGTCGAAAAATTAAATTGAAAATGAATTTCCCCTTTTAACTGTCATTTAAATAGTTAAGCTATGCTGTTGTCATTCAGAAATAACTGAAATCCAACTTAAGTTAAATTCAAATTCATTAAGATCTCCTTCAGGTGGAAGAGGGCAAAAGTCCTCCACATCGTGACTCATGTTTGAGTTACTTATCTACTGCTCTCCATGCTAAGATCCATGCCAATCTGGTGCGTCAGACTTTGGAGCTAATTTGACATAGTGAAAAAACTGTGGAACTAGAACTGGATCTGGATCCGTCACATGATGCCATTGGGCCCAAAGACATTTCCCCAAAACATTACACTGGGAAAAATACATCTGTAACTCAGTAGATTATTATTTTTTGAGTGTCGAAACAAACACTAAATCCAAATTCGATCCATCCACACAAATAATTCTATTCTCATTCAAGTCTAGTGAGGGGCTAAACCGAAGTAGCCATCTCTGCCAGCGGAGGTTAGCCCCTCGGCCTGTGAAGTCTCATGTGTTCTTGCTCTGTGGTCCCAATAATGCGGAGGATCTGAGATAACTATTTTTACACTAATACTAACTTTCATAGGAATGAACAGGGGCCCGTCTCCAGTGCTGTATCCAGTTTTTATGCATCCATGCCACACCCCCCATTCTCTTTTTGAGAAAGAACAAAGTCAAAAATAGTAACACTAGCTGGAGTGATGCTTTAATTACACAATGTGAATAAACACATAACCACTTCTAGGTCACAACAACAACAACTACTTCATTCATCATACTGGACATGTATGCTAACATCATACATGTTATTAAAAGTATGCATTGACATTACAGCGTAATCCACAAACAGTATGGGAGTATTAAGGAGTGAGCTGAATATCTATGAACTAAATATTTCCTCCAAGCAAAAAAAAAAAAACATAACAAAAAAAAAAACCCAACAATTTTGGACCGTGAGGAAGGGAACCACACCCTCAACAGTCTCAATATATCCACCAGTACTTCCAACTTTCAATTCTCAGACTGTCTACTGTGCTGCAATACCACGTGTGGCTTGGCTGAAACTCAACAAATTGCTGAAATCTTGGGAAAGTAAGAAAAATCCATCCCCCCCTGGCTATCATCAATCAGTAAATGATCAGTATACAAAATTTTGTTTTGCATTTCAGGACCAAAGAGGGCAGTTTCACTTTATGCAAGGACATTCATTTTATGAGTAAAGAAAATCCTGACATTCAGGAGTACGGTTCAAACCATGCTGTAATGTGAACCTCGTGTGAATACCCCATCATGGTGGGCTAAAGCTGATTTAGGGCTGCATGGCTGTCCTCAAGAAACCCGACAGAGAGACACAATGTCTTGGAAAGTGATACAATAATCCTGAGGCATTTGGATCGATTTATCTTTAGCCTGTGAGATGTGTTTGCAAATGTTTGCATAGTGTCATTTGGCTAGCACTGCACTGAACTCTATTAACATTGAGCCCCGATTGCATCAGTAGCCTCCTGAATGACAGAATGCAGATTAGCTCTAATGACATACTCCAGGTCTGTGGCCAAACTGCCTCCTGGGCACCGTGACAATGCCAGCCTTGGGCCATCTGCTGACTTACATGGCTGCTCTCTAAGAATAGACAAACAGTCACACTGTAGAGGAGGCAAACACACAAAGCGTAGTAACAAGAACTGGCAAGTGTGAGAAACCCATGAACACATGAAATGGAAACAGGAAGAACAAAGTGGCAGTGCCAGGAGAGTCGAAAATGTTACCCAGCCTGAAAACCACCCTGCTGCTTTAATGTTCACTTCTCTTTCTCGTTTAGCCCAACTGAGCACTTTCATTTTCATCAGCACTGCTTCCTAATGGATTCACTCTCCAGGCTAAGGATGAGCTGGTCATTAGCAATCCTCTCCCCTTGCATTTTTACATAACTGTTTATGTGCTTTGTGTATCAGAGTGACAGTTCTGCCATTTACATCCCCAACAAAGCGTCTCTTTATGAGTCAGATCTGCGCTTGAGCGTTTTGATGTTCCACAAAGAAAGCGTCAATAACCTTTGCCACGGCAAACTACATTTCTGGATGAGTAACCTCATTTCAGATAACAGTGTGACTCAGATCACGACTCAGAAACCTCGGCCGTTAAATCCTAACTGTTCTCATACGCAACAAACCCACCGGGGGCATAAAAATAGAACAGTGTATCAGACATGCAAGACTTCACTAAAACAAACTTCCTTCGAAGAGCTTTAACTGAAGCTAAAAAAGCCACAGTGAGCCAAAGGGGTGCACAGTTGATTCAATGAATAATACAGGAAGTTAACCAAACAGGTGCATCAGGGAACCTGAACTGACCCCTCGATGAGAAAAGAAATCATTTGATTTGCTGCTCTAATCTCCCTTCATTAATGCAACATCTCAAGATGAATACAACTTAATTAAAGTGCAGCCAGAAATACTCTGCCTACATACTTCTCATTTTTGCCCAGTGACATGCAAGAGCATCATTTTAGGATTAGCTTATCTGAGAGCTGTGTTTGATGAATGGAAATGATCTCAGGTTTTTTCTTTGCATGAATGGACAGATCCTATCAAAGAGAGAACCTGATCTTCTTATGAGTGCACTTAAACTTGAATGGAAGCTGTTTCAAGTTTTATCATTGGCTTTATATGGAACCTGACATTTCTGCAGGTGACACTGTGCTGCTTATTCATGGTCTGCAGGGTATAAACATTGGTCTCATTGGTGAAAAGTGCCTGTAAGTATTTCTGAATTCTTGTATTTCACTCATACAGTATGAGTTTCTGGCGTGTGCAATATCTGCATTATGGTAGTTGGTTGGTTTCCTGTTTGTCACCAAGGGCCTCACAGCATACAAAACCACAGCATTTACATTCACAAGAGCAGCTTATTGGAGGTACTCCAAAAATTTAACACATTAAATGTCAGTTGACTCGTCACAGGGAGTACTGCTCAGCTTGTGAAAGCAGATATTCTGATATTCAGATAGATTCTGTGGTTCTGGAGGGAGCTTTGTCAAGCCTCAGGAAAAAACCCTAATGATGTTGTCAGGGTTATCTCAGCTTGAGCTTTTGGATGTACATTTTTTAAACAGAAAGCCTGTGTTAGCCTATAAACTTGGGGCACAGAGTTTGAAAGAGGTGGACATTTAACAGGTACTGAGGACATAATGAAAAATTCCTCCAAGAATCCAGTGTTTTTGAATCATGACCCATGCTAGGGACTAAAAGTCTGGTTATCTCACCCTCTGCTACTTTACTTTTTACAATTTTCAAATCGTAGAGACCCGCAACCTTATGGAAGGGCAATACCAAATCTAGTGCTCCTTAAAAGGAATACCTTACCTCTGCAAATGACCATTTTTATGTATATCAGTTACTCATCCTGTGTTAGTTTGAATTTGTGAAGAAAACTTAGTTTTTCATGCATCCCCCTCAGGGAGGAAGATTCCAGAAATTGAGAACAGTTCTCAATGAATTGAAGTCATAGGGGTCCACATTAAACTACAGCAAAATTATATCAAAAAATCTGTTTGTTCGTCGTATGTCGTATGTCGTATGTTCACCAATTCCCAAAAAGACAGCCCTTTCAGACTGGGAACTTTTGGATTCCTTGGTCATTGGGAGGCATATGTGAAAAACAAAGTTTTCTGTGCAAATTTAACATAACACATGGGGAGTTATTGATATGCAAATGAGGATTTGGGGGTTGAGGTATTCCTTTGATGAACTATCACTCTTAAATTTAGTTTAGTTTTCATCCATATTCCTTATGATACCCCATGTATTGTTAAAAAACAGAACAAAGTAAAATAAGTAATAATGTTATCATTATGTGTGGATAAACTTCTTAATTAATAAACTTCTTGGTTGTAGCCTGCACTTAAGGAAAACCATAATAAACTGTCATGAAGTAAGAGCCACTCAACAGATTCCTTGGAAAACATAACAGAATACAGCATAATTTATTCTTGTTAATCCAAAGCGCCAGTTTAGCTCAGTGAAGGCCAGAAAACACATAATGGCTTTTAGGCTGTATTTTCCTCTAACCTTAACCTTCACGGAAAATTAATATATCATGTTAGTATTTCAAAAAGTATGTAACATGTAAACATTAGGGTTGACAGAAATCAATAACCACCATCCTCAAGCATCAAACCCACTTCCTTTAACTGACCTGTAATGTAACCCTCCTGGGAAACCAACACAAAGTGTTCCCTTTCAGTCAGATACATTTTTCTGTTTTACTGTAAAAGAGAATCCCCTTCCCACTCCAGACTCACACACAACTCAACACTCCCCTCTCAAGCCTTTCATTAAAATCCCATCAGGCACATCACATCCAACCCTGCATTTAATATTCACTGAGTGAAACTTGAATGTGCCAATCCAGAAAACAAAGCCTCTATTGTCTTCTCGAGATGCCTCTTAAAAACCAAAGAAATTCAGTTTGCTTCGATCCACAAGCGCCACTTCACCACTTTTCAGCCCTGCTTTAAATTATATGAGAAGAGAGGTTACTTTGTGTGTTATTTATCAACTCCCGCCCTGACAATATCAGAATGGTAAATACCCTGCAGAAAGGGAAAGAAAAACAGGGGACGAAGAAGACAAAAAGATATCCGGAAAAGGATTCATGGAATGCACAACATGTAATTAGTGCAGTTGAGCCAAACTGTTTAAATGAGTGTGGTTGATGACTGTCGCTCCACATGAGGAACTGGTCTTCATGGGGGGATTTTACAGTCGACCATAATTTGTTTTCAGTTCTGGATTCAAATAGTTCATCTCACAAACTTTGCCTGCAGTTTTAATGAGCACACTGAAGTTTTTGCACTGGCTCGAGGCTGAATATTAAAATCTGCTGCCGTCATGCAAGATGCAGTTGCAAGGAAATGAGAACTTGACAATAATGAACTATTTTCTTATGCTCTCTGTAGCAGGCACATGGAGTTAAACTTGTTGCGTTGTCAGAATGCCAAGTCATTTAATATTTCAAATCTAGCTTAGTTTTTGTTTTCTACTGAACTTCACATTATGTCCAATCTTCATCATAAAGTAGTCTTGATGTGAGGACAAGTGAGTCATGAGTAAGTTTGTTGTACCATGTGTGAACAATAATTGCTTTAATTGCTTTCCATGAAAAGTTTTGTGGGACATCCAAATCCACCCAAAACATTACATTTCACATAAAAGTTCAGATTTGAGGGCTTATTGGCATCAAGCAGTGAGGTTGCAGAATTTAAAACTTCCTGTGTGCCAAGCATGTAGAACTATGGTTGCAGATGCGAAAATGTGAAAAAAGGAATGGCCGCAGATATTGCCAGCGTCTCTAGACTGGTCCATTCTGGGCTACTGTAGAAACAACACGGAGGACACCGTGGGAGAGAACTCAGGCAGAGCGCAAAGCTTTGAGGTCAGTTTTTGTGGTGGCCAGACAGTGTAATTACACCATCACATCACAGCCCAAAAAGACTTTTCCCCCTTGAGTTAAATGGCAAAACTTCTGTAAATCAGAGGAGACATTTTTTTGAGTGTCATTATTCCCACAAAATGACGGATTTCACTATCAGGACTTGATCTGTTCAGTTCAGTTGATCATAAATTGATGGAAACATAGTTATGAATATCAGATACATTTCTGCAAATAGCTGCCAATTTTTTTTTAGCAAGGCTTGCAGGCGAACTTAGGGGGTTGTAATTTCGGTAAAGAAGGTATCAAGCCTGTTCTTCCACTCGCACACCGTTACTGGCAGCTCTTAAACACTGTCTGCTCTGTTATTCCTTTTCAAAAACATGGTTCCCATGAGGTGAAACCCCTCAATCTCTGCCACTGCGTCGTTTTCTTTCACATGTGACTGTGTTTTCCTCTCTCTTTTCTCCCTCTCTCTCTGTTATAAACCGGAGATGACATTTCCACTAGCCCTTTGGTGGCTCCTTCTAAAGAGGAAGAGATCGTTAAGTTTTATGTCTGGATGATGGAGGGTCCAGAAAGACAGAGGCAGCACACAGAGTTGACTGACAGTGATTAAGTGTGTCACATGAATACAGGATTAACATATGCACAATTTAATATCATCTAAAAATTTTATGGCGTTGGTTTATGAGTATGGTCAGGTAAGGAATGAGCTTTTTAAGCCAGAGTCTCAAATGAGAAATACGGCGTGTCAACTTGGGACATAAGCATCTTAAACACTCCAATTTAAACACCTTGCTTCCATTTTCAAGCCAACTTTAATTGCTTATTTTCTAGATAATGAATATTGACACTAATACGTAGGAGGTGCCCCCAACTGTGACAATAAGACACACAATCTGTTATGCAGAGCATGGCCAAGATTCAGATGGCAAAAGAGAGATAAGAGTATGTTTCACAGGAAGAGCTCTATTTAAAAAATATAACATCAGTGATAAAAATAGACTCTTTGTCTATCAAAAATGATAGCTGAGTGGACTCTTGCAGTTTTTCATGTGGCTTTCTAAGTTAACATTTCGTTACAAGGGCTTCCAGACTGAATAACATTTGCAAAAAAAGCCCTTATGATGAAGCTAAACTTCACTTGGGAAACAGCAGTAGACAAAATAATGTAAGAACTTCATTGAAAATGACTTTGAAGCAACCATAAAACAATGTTGCACAGATGGTCCATGTTTGGTTGAACATCAGTTAGCAGCTTTTGTTAGCTTCAGTATATTGAGAGCTGGCAATCACCCTTTGGAAAACATGTCTTTGAGGAAACACAAGACAAGACATTAAATAACGTGTGCCCAAATAACACTGGACAAAGAATTTTGAAATTATCCATGTTGGAGAAGCAGTCAAAATACTCACAGCATAGGCCAAACTCATGAACATCGGCCCCAAGGTCAAACTGACTGAGGGAGGATATGATACCACATTGTGGCAGTGCTTACAGCCATGATTTACTGAGCTGGCTTAAGATGCTCTTTTCCCATACAAGATTCTTTCCAAGAGTTGTTAATATTGTTTTGTCTACAACCTGTGAAAGGTCTGATAGTGGGCCAGCCACAGATTTAGAAGTGCCAAAGTCTTATAGGGAAACTTTTCCAACCAAGACCCTATTTTCTCAATCTTTTTTGGGCTGAGTGATTAATTAAGGCAACAATCTTTGAAATTCCTCCAGTATTGAAAGAAAGGGCTGCAGAAGTGGGTTGCAATGTAACCACTCTGGGCCAATATGTTCCATTGATAAACATCCAATAAAAGTTAATGTTTTGCCACTGACAGGCTCAGATTGTTGTATAGGTGTCCACTAACATTGTGGAAAGGACCCTATAAGATGATCTGTTTGTTATCTTGACTAACTACGTCACTTTCTGAAATTTCATAGACTTTTTCACATTCTCAAAATCACCATAGTATTGTGCCATGACGCTAAAATCCTTTTCTCTACAACACAAGAAACTCTTCCTGGGACTCCTCTCTCTAATTCTCAATAACATTTCCACCATTGTCTTTCTGCAACTTGTCACCTCACAAGATTTCAGAGCGACACTTCTGGACAAAACATGTTTAAACACACAAACAAACAGACACGATCAAGCAAAAAGGTCAATAAAAATGTTTTACTCCTCTGTAGGATCTTTTCCATAATAGATGTACACTGACAGTGCCAAATGCCCCAAGAGGTTACATTTCAGCCTGTTTTGCTGCTGCAACATTCTCTCTAAATGTTGGACCAATATCAAAAATTCCTGTTTCCACTAGTCACTTACACACACAAAAATGGCAAAATAGACTCCAGCTTAAAAAATATCCCTTTAAAAATATTCCTTTTAAATCTCTATGGAAGCACTTGCCAGTTTTTGCCTGGCCCAGTGACTTCAAAGTCAAGTATATGCCTTGTGTTAATGCTACACTGCGTTCTGTTTGAGAGAGATAACGTGATGGTGTGTTTACAGTAGGTAGTGACAGAGTGAGGTCGACAGAAGGGGGCTGGGAGGATAGAGGAGGTTCTCGCTGGGCTGTCATCTACATCCAAGAGGAAATCCCTCTCACTCAATCCCCCATCCGTACTTTGAAACCAAAGGTGCGCAGAGATTTAAAAATCCAGACATGTTTCTCCATCATAACAACTCCCCGCCATGTAAGACGATGAGGTTCGGCGGGCTCGATGACGGCTACAGCCGACACATACAGACGTCGGCACTTCAGAAAAGGTCTGAAGAATGCCACTGGCCCACATCATCTTTCAGCTTTGTCACTTGTGTCGGCCCACTGAGAATGCGACCCCTGGCCTAACATGGAGCAAAGCAGATGGTGTTTGCTCGGTGTTGAAATACAGCTCTCCACACGGAAACTTCTGGTAGTGTAGATAATGACCTGTCCCGAAACACCTCAAAAAGACTGAAAGAGTGAGAAAAAGAGCTGCAGAGGAAAGGTCAGTGAGGTAAAGGGCATGACCAGGGAGGGATGAGATGTAAGATAAATGCTAAAATAACAGTGACAAGCTAAAAAACACAACATGAGTGAGCGCGGTTTGGGTCTATAGCTGCAAGCTGGGATTGAGAAAATGAGAAAGCAAAGCCCGACACAGCAGGGCGGTCATTGTGGTGCCGAGTACAACTGTAAGAGCCTGCTGTTCTGGGCAGCTCTTATTACGGCAGGCTAACTGACCACAGGCAAAGCCCGAAACATTTCTGAGAAACATGGATGGGGTACTAGGAGGGTCCAGCCACAGACCCATCCACAGCTGCAGTAGGAGAACTGGGACAGGGGAAAGGACAGACACAGCCCATGGAGCAGTATGAAGTGGGAGCGGGGCCAGCTGGTTTGAATACTTCAACAGTGGAGGCTGCGTAGAGCTTAATGAGAAGAAATGAGTAGCATTGTGCTGTTCATAGCTGACATGGATATGGTTCTTTTTTCTCAGAGTCGCACCAGTAGGTTGTCCATAAAATGTACCACTAATTAGGTCTTTTTATTAGTTCACCATTTAACTTTAAACAAGTGCTTAAATCCAACAGTGAAGGGAAACAACAGACAGGAGAATGAGTGGACAAAACTGTTTTATCAATAGGATGCGTATGTTTCTAAATTTCTTTGTGTAAACCGAAGTATTATTTGTTCAATTAACTCTACGGTGACAATTAAAGGTGGGGAGTGTAAGATTTAGAGGGCTTTTGTTGCATCTAGAGGTGAGGACTGCAGATTTCAACCAGTCGAAACTTCTCCTGGTTAGTATTCTATAAGTGTTCATTGTTCAGGAGGTTTTATTTAGCAGAAGCCGAATTATCCTCAGAGGTCTCTTCCTCTCAAAAACAAATGCAACAGGTGAATAAAACCAGTAAAAGTTCCGAATAAAGCAGTTTGATGTTACAAATCAGTGTTTCTTAGAAGCAGTTTGGCATGTCTCAGATGGGCTGGTAGCCCAGTCCTGCTAATGTGTGCTCACCTTTTTTCTCTGGTAACTTAATATCCAGACATTTAGGAAGTTTTTAACTGAGGCCGAATTGTCCGCAGAGGTCTCTAAATCTCCAAAACAAATGGACCTGGTGATTTAAACTGGTAGAAAAACCTAATAAAGCAGTTTTATGTTAAAAAAAAAAATCTGTCTTTCTGATACTGCTTGCCGTTCACAGGTAGAAAAACTATGGTGGCCAATGCAATAAAACTGAAAAAAAGGAAAGCACAAATCTCCTTACCTGAAGCCAGTGTTTGGTTTGTAAATTCTGAACTATTGCAGAACAACATGGCAATGACCCATAATTTCCCCTTAGGATCAATAAAGTATTTCTGATTTTCTAATTCTGATCTCTGTAGATGAGGACCTTCTCCCTATGTACAAATAAACAGCTCATTCTACGGTAATGAAAACACCATGCTTCTTTTCTCTGTGGTTATACATGAAAAAAAAACAGACTTATTGTACTGTATTCAATTTCTGCAAGTATATCCATATATCCCCTGAATTCTACATACCTGAAGATAAAATACAAGTTTTGCATGTTTTTTTGTTTGTTTGTTTTAGAAGAACATGCTAGAAATGTATTCTAATATGAATAACCATTAGGTGTGTGAACTAGAAAACATTCTGTAAATTCACGTCATCATCCCAGAATTAAAAACACTGTGACAGATGACCCATAATGCCTTGCTTGAGGCCTAGTACTGCCCCTGCTCTAGATGAGAAAACCACAGCCTGGCATACACCATCCGCTCCCCTCCACCTCTCCAGGCTTATAATCTGTCACCTCTAACAGAACATGACATGTCTGACTTCCTCCCTTCTCTGACACACATATAGAACAGAAAACATCCTCCCACTGTGGGCAGCTAGAGTGATACACGGTGCCAGACTTGTTGGTAACAATGTGTTTCATTTTGACTAACCGTTACATTTTACGAAAACACTGCTAGTCCATCATTTCCTACTTTGGTGTGTCAACCCAAAAGATTACGATCAGTCAACGCTTGCTAATGGATCAGGAAAAGAAGACAAGACCACATGAGGTTATACACACATGGATACAATTAGTTGGAGGACTATGAAGACATACAGTAATGTGGGAATGAATATTTTCAGACAAACAGTCTGCTTGTTTACTGTAAAACATGCTCACACCGCCCCTCCTCCTTTCAACTCTGCTGCCCTCAGGGCAAATTCTTTGGTGGAAAACATGGACTGAAAGTTTACTGTTCAACATGATGGGAATAACAGGTTAATTCTATAGTGAGGCAGATTTCCCTTTGAAGAATCAGGTCTTTGCACCTGCAGCATAAAGATGCAAATAAGTTAAATTCCTGCAAGAAAAAAATGCCTGTGTGGATTTTTCCATGCCGTTGATCCCAACCAATCCTAATGAAGTGTTTATCTGTGGTGATTGAATTACTTGTTAGTATCAGCATGCTAATCTGATTAACAACACGCAAACATTGGCTGAGTGGCTTTAACTGGCGCCTATTGTGAAGCATATTGTTATAATGCTTTATGTAAATCAGATAGGAGGCAGCATTAGGAATTTGCTGGTATCGACTCTATTATGTGCTAAGCTGCAGCACACTGACACTGCTGGCTGACTGCTGTGGGAAAATAAATCCAAATTAATTTCTTAATTCAATAATGCTCTGCTGTTACAGTAACATGAGGGAAGCACACAAGTGCATTTTATTAAAGGGGCAGTGCAGACTTTTTGAAGTGGGGCTGTATAATTCAATGTATTACACACAGCAAATATCAGTAAGCATACATACAGCAGTATAGCATTTACTTAAACAGATATTGATCTTTTAGGTTGGACATTTTTTAGGTGGCTAAAATACATTTTGTTGCTGACCCCCATTCAAAGCAGTGCATTGCTTTGCTTCAGTGTCTGCACTCCTGCTGCTTCTCCAAACTCTAAACCAATAGACTGACTAATGGATAAGTACCCCATACAACCCCACTTTAAAAAATCTGAACTATCCCTTTAATGCAATATCTCAATGTGCGAGGTCAAATGCATCGCTCTTCTTGTCAAATATTAAGATACAATGTGAATATCTACATCTTCAGCTAAGACAGGGTCATGGGGTTTTCTGGATGCAGCATCCAACAAAGAAACTATTCAGCCACTGTACTACCAACTGAGTCAAAGCAGAACATGTGACGCCCTGAAAACATGGCAGATAGCTGCTATTTCAAAAGTTTTTCTGGCCTCCGGGGCTCAAAATTAAAGCTAAATGACTCAGTACAGCCTATTTTTCTTCCCCCTAGAAGCATCTGACAAGAGTTAGAGGAGTTCCTACGATTCTCCTGTGGAAGAGCAAAACTCAAACTGAAAGTATGACCTGTTCGACTCTTCAACTCTCGCTGAACTTGACAACAAACTCTCCGGAGAGCAGACACAAGGGGATTGTCAAAATTAAATCACGTCGAAACAGCTTGGCTCCATCAGCCTGGCTAATCCACTGCACTGGATCAAAGTCAGGCTACAAACTCTGTCTGATGTGACGAGAGCTGAGGCCAAGGGAGAAAACCTGAGTGAAGAGAGCCCCGGAGACCTTAAAGAGTAATGGTGGGCTATCCTGATTGGTCAACATGCAGTCCCATTATGGCAGATTGATTATCCATGCATGCTCCAGAGCTGAAGACACAATGGGAGGGAAAGGGAGAAAGAAAAGGAGAGGGGAGGAGTGTGAGAAGGAGGACGAGGGGGGGTAGTGTTGTAGTGCTGACCCCCAAACTCTCCCCAATGGCTGAACAATGGGAAACAGAGAAAACAGAGAGAAAAAAAGTTAAAGAAATTAGGAAGTACAAGGCCTGCACGCTAAATTAATGGTTTTCAGATCTTCTGCCAAAAACACACTTCACCTCTCTGCCTCAAAACTTGTTCTAATGTTCTAATCTACACACAACACACCTGGCTAACTAACTTTATCACCAACAGCCTCAGAGCAACAATCATCTCTCCAATCCCCTTCTGTTTCTCTCTCCTTCCCCCTTTTCCCCCAAAATCATTAACAGCTCTCCCTGCAAGCCAGAAAAGCGCAGAGCAAACATAAAAATCGACAACTCACCAAACCCTTTCCTCTCCTTCTCTTCACTCTTCCTCTCTCAATCACAGCTCCAGCTGGTGAGGCTGAAGCTGCTGCTGCTCCCCCCTGGCCACGCCCACGGCTCGGTCACATGACCGCCATCCCAAGTGGCTGGGGAAGCATTCTGCAGCCACACCCCTCATTCAGAGAAAGTGAATGGAGAACATTGTGAAAACAGCAAGCTATCTCTAACCACGTGCGATTAAGTAAACCCGCTAGAGATAAAACCTGTGTGTGTGAGTGTGTGTGTTCATTGAATGTAAATGAAAAAACAGTGGGAGATTTTGTTTATGTCAAAATGCAGGGACATTTATTTTCATTAAACTCTGTGAGTGTGCTTGTTTGCACAAGACAAGAGGCAATATCCTTCCTACTTCCCTGTCCTCGTGTGTGTCCATCTGCTCTCTCCCTCCCACTGCTTTGTTTCACAGAGGAGAGTATTGGATTATGTTTGTGTGTGTGTATGTGTGTGTGTGTGTGTGTGTGCGCGCGCTGAAAGCATTTGGTCATCTCCCTCATTCAATCCTCCAGGGCTCTCACTCCCTCTCTCTCTGCCAAACACACAGAAGTCGCCATCCCTCAAAACTGTGGTCAACTCGTGACTCAAGTCATGACTAAAACAGAACATTTCTAAGTTTAGAAAAGTAAAACAAAGCATCTTTAAAGGTATAGCTTGACATTTTTGGTAATATGCTTGGTCATTTCTGTGCTGACACCATCCTCTGTGCGCTATGAAGCTTAGCATAATGACTGGAGGCAGGGGGAAACGGTTAACCTATCAAAGTTTAAAAGAAAAAGAAAAAAAAACTCCCAGTCAAAAATTTCAACTGGAACGTCCCCTAAAGTCTGATTTCCAACTCAGAAAGTTGGAGGATTGCTGCAATCCATTTACCTTAGAAGTTGGAAGTTGGAGCTGGGTATGACCACGATAGAAGGATAATTCTTTATTGTCACATGTACATTAAACATGTTTCGGTTCTGCAAGAACCAAGACTGATAGTAATTCTCACCAGGTTAGAAGATAACAACACATTTTGTTGTATTTTGTGCATATAAACATCAAAGCAACATGTCCGCATAATTGGACAGCGCTCTGTAGGACTGTTTTAATAAGACACAAATGAGACAGAAGTGCTAAAAAAACCCCCCAGTATGTTGCAGCTTTTACTGCTGTTAATTTGCGGAGCAGCCATCTTGGATTTCGTGTTTGGGGTTGGTAAGGTTCATTCTTTGACTTCAGGGCGCATTCCAGTCGAAATTTTTGCCCGGGAACTCAAAATCCAAGACGGCTGCTTCATGCATGAACAGTAGTGAAAGTCGTTGTAATATACTGTATTTGCACTTCTGTCTTACCTGGGTCAGCTTAACACAGTCATATAAAGAGTACTGTCCAACTTATCTGTGGACATGTTGCCATGATGTATGTGCATATTAGGCCTACACTGTAATGTGTTATCGACTGGCATTACTGACGATAGCTAACCTAGCGAGAACTTGTAGTGCTTAAAAACATTCTGGTTTTCTGACTTGTTGAAGTGGCTGATAGGTTATTACTCCAACCTCCGACCTCCAACCTCTGAAGTAGGCTGTATGGAACACAGCAAATGTCTTGGTTGAGTGTAGTGACATCCTGGAGTCTCTGTTGGTTGTCTGGCATCTTCATGTTGACGAAAAGACTTTTTATAACCTTTGGAGAAGCCCAGGATCGCTGTTCCGCCTGTCTTCAGACTTTATGCTAAGCTAAACCAATTTTCCCCAAGCATTAGCTTCATATTTAGGGACAAACATTAAAGTGGTAGCAATATTCTCCTCTCAGCTCTCACCAAATAACATATTCCCAAGATGCCAAGCTAAACTATTCCCTGGACGATAATCAGTGGTTTTAAATGCTAGGTGCTGCTGTTATGTTTTCTTTATCCCATTTTGCTGTGGTGACCTGCTACAACTCAGCTATCAAATACTCATGTGGCAACAACTTGAGCGAATCAAGCTGCGTTGAAGTCAATATTGGCTGCAAGACAGATGAAAGTGCTTCCAAAATCCAAATGTTCTCTGGAAATATGAATCGCTCTGCTGTGCTTCCTGTGTCCCGGTTCACCCACAACAGAGACATTCACATCTATCGCCAGCATGGTGGATATGTTAAAGATGTCGTCTAAAAATAGCTTTCATGATTAAAGAAAGATTCTGGTAATAAATTGGATTTGATTTTGAATGACTGGAATGAGCGAGTGATTCATTTGTTCCTTTGTTAATACGGCTCAACTTTTTTTTCCATCAGCACACAGACTGAAGGCCTAAGAGAGGTTTTCATAACACTCAGCAGAAAATGCTTCCTTCCTGTCGAAGCTGGAGCTTAATCTCACACTTGGTGGTTTCGTTGTGATTGTAAATGTACGGAAGCATGAATGCATCCGTCTGTGTGCTTGTATCAGGTACTAATCTGTGCTGCACACTACTGGAACATATTCAATATTGTGAACAGTGTCCATTTATAAGTCCTATACATCTCAAGGGCTATGGAAAAAACATACAGCTGACTTGATTTAAAACTAAGCAATTTAAGACAACTGGCTCCTGGTGGATATTAACTTCCCATGTCAACACTGACAAACTGATCCCATGTCAGTATTTAGCAAAGTAACATAACTGACTGTGTATGACCAGCAACAAGCAATCCAAAACCTCTTGGCTTCATGAAATAAACATTTTGACGGGCCTCAGCTCAGTTTCAATTACAGCTCAGCTTGTTCACATTTTATCAGTTTGTGGGGTTATACACAGATTCAATGCAGAAATGCAATAAAGTCTAAAGCAATGTTCTCTCTCTCAGCAAGTTCTTTTTTTCTTAAACTCACGATCCTAAATCTGTCACCTCCAGTGTGGAAACAGGACCAAAAGCAAATGTTTTCACTGTCCTGCAAGCCCAAGGAACAGCCTTTTTTGGGGGAGTTCTGGGTAAAAATTCTGGCACATTCCCGCTGTATATCTCTTTTCGGTAAAGTAAACATTTTCCATATAGCTATAACTAAACAATAAACAATGTTGTCAGTGAAACTCATGGCCCACCAGTGTCTGAAGTTACCATTTCCTCTTGTGGGAACCAGCGATCAAAGAAGGGGTCTGCTGTGTGTGCAGAGTTTTATTTTATTAGTCTTCCTGAAAAGAAGCTCTGAGCTAAGATTTATGGCAAATAAATTCAGTTAGAGTCCAAGCTTGGTGATTGACTATGTAAGGCAGGGGACACACGCAATATGTGTTTGCATGCAATTTCATGTGAACTGATTTCAGTATACCATGCAGTTTCTGGTTTACATTGTATATAGTCATAAGAGAACAGGCACTTTTTCCAGAAGACAGCGCAAAAAAAAACAAAAACAAAAACCATCCGCTTTTTAATTACAAAAGGTTTGTTGAGTCACGCTTTCATGAGGTGAAGTCATTAGTTTACTGCTGCTTTGCAAAGCTCAAATTATGGGATTCTTGCTGTGTTTCATCATTCTTTTTCTCTTAAAACACAGCGGCCATTTCGTCTCAAAACACAAACATTTGGTAGCATCAAATCATGTGGGCTGCAGAGGTAACTGAAGACTAATATGCGGTGATGACGGCATGCCATCAGCTCCAGCGGGGAGCTCTGTGATTGGCCCGGAGGTCAGGGCTGATTGCTGAGGGCCGCCAGATCAGGGCAGAGCGCATATGGAGCTGATTAAAAAAAGTCACCTCCATGACTCAGCTGACCAAGTGACTCAGTGACACATCACAGGAAGGGCAGAGAGGAAGACGACGAAAAGGGAGTAAGGGAAAGAAAAATATAGACAGAGGAGGAAGGGGGGGAGGAGAGCTGGAGCAAGAGGGGCAAAGGAAAGAAGAAGAACATCTGGCTTGGCCCTGATGTCTACAGGGATGATAGCTGGGCCTGTTGGAGACTTCCTGTTGTGTTTTTTTGCTGTGGTTGCTCTGCTCCCCTGTGGTGCAAATGGAGACAACATGTGTGTGATGAGTGACGATGGTTTATCTCAACACCCTACAGTGGCCTCATCCTCCCCCCTTCTGCCCGAAATCACTGCTCATACGTTACCAGTACAGATGGATGAATCCATGTATAGGTATACTTCACATGTTGACAGTAAAATACTTTACTCTTCCAGGTTTATTCATCCCAATACCGGAGCGTGCACATTTTATACCTCAAGGTTACAATAACTGAAGTCTGAGCTTGCTTTTACAAACAGGGTAAAAACTCTGTGCTGTTTGCATAACTATGATGGCAAAGAGGATAAACTGGACATTTTGCGGTCTGAGCATTTGTTTATGGCAAAGTGTTTGCCTTCTGTGTCTTTCCTTTCTTATTTTTAAGACACCAAAGCTTTTCCAGATGGACTGCATAAAGGGCAACAAGTGACTAATGCGAGCAAAAGTTTCTGAATTTGGTCTAGTAATGAGCAAGAGGGCTGCAGCCGACAGCAACAAAACAGGCTGCAATGTAACCACTTGGGACAATTATTCACCATCAATTAAGAGCGCTTGCTTTTGCCACTGACAGGCTCAGGTTGTTATTCTCAGAGTTTGACAATATCAGGATTCCTACAGAGACAAACCTTTTTGCTAAAGAGTAAGATCATTATCCCCAAACCCACCAGACTTCATTTAAATAAACAGTAATTCTATCAAAGTAAAACACATTTGATTCAAAGTTAACAGAAACAAAAAAAAGTCTTGGTTTGTCTTTCTGCTATTCCAACAATCACCAATTCTTGTTTTGGTTGAAATAAAGCTTCAATTCATCCTGTGAGATGTGAAAATATGCTTGCTTTAAAAAGGACTGAATGACTGTTTCTTTAAATGGAGTTTGGTATGTGTGGCAATGAGTATTTCTGAGCTGTTTCTGGTTAAACAAAAAAGATCTTACTTACAAAATGGTCTATCACTAAAATGATCACTTGAGCTTGTCAGTGGCTAAAACAAGCACCCTTTAGTGGATGTAAAATTATAAGTGCATATTGTCCCAAGTGGTTACACCCATTATTATTCAGGGCTAGCATCAAGGACTTCGAAAAATGAGGAGTCACCCCTTTTGCTTCCAATTACCATAAAAACATTGTTTCTTTAACACAAGACCATAAAATAAGGATTTTATGAGGAAGTGTATAAAAGCATCAAGCAGATTTCTCTTGACTAAACAACGAGGTTTGCAATAAAATAAAGAAGGAAATGGGGAAAAATGTTTGACCAGCATCTTTGGATGTCTCTGTGTATCCATTTCCTATGTTCCCAATCTAAAGAGGACACATCATTCTTCAACATGATTGGCCTTAATGGAAACCATTTGTCCCTCTTGCCTCTGCAAACTCCAAAAGAGTTGAGCTCCCCCACCAGCACAAAAGACAACCAAACAGATACTTACAAAGGTCTTCCGTCTCATGATTGTTGTGTATCTCACTGGAAGTAGAAGTCATGTCTTCTGTGAGCTGTTTTCTGTCTCTTCGCTCCCTTGCTTTCCGTATTCAGCAAGAAAAAAAGAAAATCTGACAAGACCAGAAGCCTCTGAATATTTCCCAGCCCAGCTCGTGGCAGCTGCTGTTACTATACTGCAGATAATCTCTCAAAGTATGCTTCCAATGCATACACACCAACATGTACTCTATATTTCTGTTGATGTTCTGGAGTCAAAGCCTTCCCTGATGAACAATAAACACAGCGACTCCAAGGGATCGGCCTTCTGGGGAATCCCTGGCCCCTCGCTGCATCTGCGGGGGCGAGGGACAGGGATGACTCAACTCCAAGAACGAAGAGAAGACGGAAGGAGCTCTGTGATTACACTCGTTGTGCGGCCGTTGCATGTCTTCCAGAAACATCTAGCCCAGTTATGATGCTAATTATCTATAATAGAAACCTTCCATGTGCAGAGACAGGGAAGCAGAGAGACAGAATTTCTGCTGAGAGATCATGAACC
The DNA here is from genome assembly GCF_026936395.1 of Plectropomus leopardus. NCBI lineage: Eukaryota > Metazoa > Chordata > Actinopteri > Perciformes > Serranidae > Plectropomus > Plectropomus leopardus. The sequence continues at coordinate 10,368,850 of NC_142178.1, forward strand.
ATCATCTTGTTTGAATTGGTGTTACATCCAAAATCTGTTTGGCAGGACTGGACAACAAGCAGTACTTCCACCGAATACTTCATTTAAGGATAACTCATCCGAAGCAACTTGCCCTTTCCCCCAAATCCTCCATTGTAAGTATGCTTCCTCCATCTGCCTCCTCATCTAGGGAGTGATGTTGACGTCTGCAGTCTGCTGTGCAGCATCACAAAGCACTTCACAGCATCAAGGCTGGAGGTGAAAGTTCACCCGAAGCTCCTCCACGCTCCACTGCCGAGGCTTTTTTCAACAGATCATGGCGTTCTTCGAGGAAGCTAATTGCCTGTAAACCACAAATCTGCAGTGATATTCTCTAAATCTCTAAATTATCACTGCAAACCTCAGATATAAGATCCAGTCTCTGTTTTTGAGTACTTTTAAAGTCTGTGCCAATTATTTCAAAGAAGAGTATTCCAAATGATTTAATAAAAGCTGCCTGTATATTCCCAACTGAGGAACCAATCAGTCAGCTAAGCAGCACGTCTGCATGAGGCTTACTCGGCTAATCTAAAACATTAATCTGTGGGGTGAGAAAGGTGAGGGTACTTAAGTGGAAAAGAGGCAATGAGGATTATTAGAAAAGGTATGTATTACTTTCCTTCTGCCTGCATTGTACAGTTACGCAATGCTGTGTTTAACAGTAGAAGCCAATTCCCTTTTTTTTCCCTCTTTAGGATTATCTTTACACTGAGCTGCCTATGATCTGAAAGCTTCCCGCTGAAATAGAGATCAGAGCTTGCACAGTTGGATATCACATCTACAGAGCTGACGGCCTGGAAACAAATGTCACTAAAACCAAGCATCACTTTGTCAAAGTGGACCATGATGTTTTAAAACTAGGTGTCTTTCCGGAGTGAAATCGTGATTGTAATTTTGTTGGTTGCACATCAAGACGACTCATGTACCTGTAGTCTTGGGACTGAGTTTTAATTTATAGGGGGAAAAATACTGGATTTTTACATACTTTCTACAATCACAAAATCTAGGGGAAATGTTTGCTTTGAGTGGTTTTTCGTAGCACACACTAACCAAATGCTTTGCATTTCAGCTTTTCAGCTTTGCAAAATTAAATCTAAGAATCTGTTGTCTTTGGTTCTACACTATTTGTTGAAGAAAAACTGCTACAGTGGAATAATTTTAAACATCAAAATCTGTTTACAGGTGTTGGCTAGTCCTACTGCATATGTGGGGAAAATTGCACAAACCATTTTTGGCTTCAGAGGGAGCTGCACAAATCCAATTCATTTCATTAAGTGGTGTCACTTGATTCAGTCAGTAACCGCCTCTTGAGGCTGGCAGCTCCAGGCTACATTAGCTGCTGGTAGCATAGCACATCTATAACTGAACTGTCTGTGGTCAAGTTGCATTCTGGGTGATGCAAGCATAATGCTAAATTTGTGGTGTACTCTTTAAAAGTGGCAAAGTTTTGCAACCAACGCAAAATGTTATTTATTGCTATAAAAATCTACATCTTCATTAGCTAACAGGAGCAAGAAGTAATCCTATAACCAGAGGTGGGAGGAGGTGACATGTTTGCATATCACAAGTCAAGCTGAGCACTTGTCAAGTCAAGCAAGATAAATCAAGTCATTGCTCAGGTCAAGCAAGTCATAAAATTCTGAAGATTGCATTTGACCAGTCAGTAAGCTAGTAAGGTGGCTAAAAAGACGCATTCACATATAATTCTTTGTGGATTTGGTAGTTATGGATGAAGCTGAATGTTGTGTTGGTCATATCCCTGATTTTTGAGCTGCACAACTTGCATATTGCCTTTCTCTTGTTCCTACCTTCATCAACAACATAATCTTTGAATCCAAATTATTATGATAGCTGCCGGGCCTGCAGGTCACAAATCATCCGTACATGTTTCACAAACAAAATGTAACAAAAAATTTACAGTTCTCAAAATCATATGTTGAAAATGTTCTACAAAAAAGAAAAAAAAACAGACATCATTTTCTTTAGTATTTTCACGATGCCATTTTTGTTGTGTTTTCTTTTCTCATTTTCAGGTAGTTTTCTTGTAACTTTTAACAAATTTCTTGCAATTTTTTAGTAAATTTTTCTAAGTTGCCCTCTTTATACTGTATGTTTTTGAAAGACATCAAGTCTGTTTGCTTAGGCTTCAAAGAGTTAACATCATGTCAATAGCAAAAAGCTGCTATATCATCAGTGTGTAGCACACACATTCACACGCATAGTCAGTTGTAGTTGGTGTAACATAAGGGAAAAGACTGCACCCTCTTATTTGTCATATTCCACACATGCTCACTTCAGACAGACTCACACCCTCACACAAGAATCCCTTTGCTTCGTCATCTACTCATTTCAGCAGATGGCAGGACTGTGGCACAAATGGCCATCTGTCTGTCCACACACACATACACACACACACACAAAAACAATTACTGTTTTTCAAGTATGTCCTCTATTAGCCAACAAGTGGGCCAAACATCATTAGCAGAGACTGTGGAGAAAAACCTCACCTCATATGAACCTTTTTCAGCCATTAAAATAATTCTGAGTGTGAATATAAATGGTTTTCAGATGCTCCCATCGAATTCACACATCTCACAGTGTTTTATTGTGTTTGCTTTGCAGGTCTGGTAAATTCAGTATTCACTAAAGTATTTCATCCTTCATTTTTCCAGGTCATCTAAGTATGATTGATGAAACGGAATAAGCGCTATATGGCTCATGCTGGCATGGTATTTTTTTGTGTTTCGTTTCAAGGCCAAACATTACTCTGGCTCCATTTCTTCATTTCCACAGCCATGATAAGAACATGATTTTCCCATCAGTTTCTTGGACAAAGGAACTACAGCGGATCTGGATAAACAAAAGCAGGGATTCACCCAGAGAATGAAGATAATGTCAACTGAGAATAAACATTATCTGAGTTTGCTTCATCAAGCTCTGATGGCCCATATCTTTGTCTTTTATCTCTTAGTAATAGAAAAGGTGGTTTGATTGAGTCTGTGTGCATCCAAAGTTGGGCTTTAAGTGTGATCATAGAGCCAAAAGTATAGTTGCTTTTTGCATGTATGTAAAGGTGAATTGCACAAACGTGTTTGTTTCACAGCACGCAGGAGAAAGGGAATGAAGAATGCAATTGTGGGATTTAGTGAGATGACTAAGGAGGACAAAGGTCCTTCTGCAGTGGTGGGAAACTTCTTTAACCCTTGACTTCCCCCAGATGCTCAATGTAAACTTCAACTTCCGAAAGCCTTATCTGGGGGAGAGGGGAACTTGGTGTGTGTGTGTGTTTGCTTGAGTCTATTTATCTGGGGCCTGATCCTTTCCCATTTCTCTCAGCTCCGCCCTCCTCATCCTCCTCTAATTTGAAAAAAAGAGAAAAACCTTTCATGTACAGTCTCAAATGTCCACACTTCAAAGAGCTGTAAGACATTGTTTTGAATATGTGTCTATCCTAGTGATGCATTGGAGTATTAAAAACATGAACGGAAAAAGGCTGACATCTGTGTGTTGAATGTGTTTCTGCAGCCTGTGCAGGCCAGGCTTGTGACCCTGCAGTTGTTAGAAGAAGCTTTATGGAGTTCAGTCCTCTGAGAGAGAGGACATGAGGACTAAACTCATTTAGAGATCCCTTTGTAAATATAACTGGCTTTAAAAAAGAGGCTTTTTTTCACCTGCAAGTCAGGTTCAGTACATGAGGAGATTTCACCTGTCACACACTGCCTCCTGGTGGTTTGTTCAGGAACAGCAACAGTGAGAGGCACATTCAAGATAATGAGAAGTGACATTTGTCACTGTGATCACCGTGGGATATTTTTGAACTAAAAAGACAGACGTAACAGTCTTGAGGCTCACAGACTTCAAGTGAGCAAAACTGAACAACTTGGCAACTTAGTCAAAGGCACAGTGAGGGACAATCTGTGCCTCAGTGTCAGACCATCATCATGTGATCATCTTAAGGCAAGGATGACACAAATAGTCCAAGTCCAGGATGGCACTCAGTTTGTGGTGCTAAAAGAGCCAAAATATACATTTGAAAATTAATTAAACAACAATGTCTCTTTCCAGAAATCATGACCCGGTTACTCAACATAATCCACAGACCTTGTTGTGAGCAGTTTCATGAATGAGCCATTTACTTTTTACACAGTATCACCATGCAGAAGGAAGTGTGCATCTACAGAGACAAGAGGCTCATGCTCATGACAGCGTGAGTTGCAAACATTAATGGCGTCCTCTTTGGCTAAGCTGTAACATTAACTAGATCAATGGTGCTAGTTGAGCTTGCAGTAGATGCACACCTCCTTCTGCTTCATGATACATTTGATAGGTGGAATTCAGTAGAAAGAAAATAGTTCCTACATGAAACTGCCCACAAAAAAGTATGTGGATTATCTCGAATAACCGGGTCATGATTTCTGGAAAGAGACATTGAGTTTTTCAAATGTATTTTTTTGGCACTTTGAGCACCACAAGCTGAGTGCCATCTTAAACCACTATATTTGACAGAAGAGAGACATCTTTTCGGCTGATATCTTCAACACTCAACTATTCACACTGAAACAAGCTAGAATGATAAATAGCACTACAGGTAAGAGGACAAATATGTTTTATTTGAAATTGGGTTGAAATGTCTCTTTAAGATATGTCAGACTGAGGGCAACTGAATGATATGTTGAAATCCTTATCATAACATTGATGAGGACCCAAAACAACGAGTCTTTTATATCTTTAAACAAATATTTCATCATTATTAGTAGTAGTAATACTACCTGATTTCATTGATTTATTAAAGCGTGTTTGCAATCATTAATTTGGTAAATAGATTAGCTAACACGATAAGACTGATGAGAGATGTTAATGACTTATTTCCCGGCCATAACTGTATCAGCCCTTGGGATAGTTTGGAACTTCCTTTAACCATATCTTTACAGGTGTGACCACTGCAGAGCATCAGACTTATGCAGCTGCATACGCAACAAAGCAACAATGTTATTTTCAGTGTGCAACAGTTCCCTCATCACAAGCATGTAGGCAAAAATCTCTCTTTCCTTTTCTTCGCCTGTCTCCTTTTTCACTCTGGGTGATTAGCCAACAGGTCACACTGAGTAATGGTCTGGGATCAGTCCACAGTAATTACACTGGGAGAGGATTGACCTCGGATATGCCTTCGCCTGAGGGTGCCTTGTGTTTGTGCGTAGGTGTGTGTCGATGAAAGACAACAAAAATGTGAGATGAAGAAAGTGTGTTTATGTGTGTGTTTGTGCCCTTTCCTGACCCGAGGACAAGCAGAGACAAATCACCCGTCGCCCTCCGCAGTCCCCTCCTCCCTACTTTCAGAAGGTCAGTCCAAATAAAAGACAAATGGCTTCACTTGCTCTTTCTCCCGTAATGACTACACCTCAATTAAGGAAACAAATGCACTACAAGATAATCTGTTTATTTAGGCAATATAAGGACAAATTCCAGCTCAGCACACAGAATACGGCCAGGTTGAGATCAGGATAACTCTTAAGTTTTGCACAACAGGAAGGAAGGACACAATGGCACTGAAGTGACCACTATTGAATACACATTTCTTCCCCACAGCAGAAAGCAGCACCATCAGTGCTGCAGCCGTTTTGTTCCTTTCCACTCTCTTAAGTGCAGTAATCATGTTGAGATGGACGTGGCCAGGAGTTGCTAAATGAGGTTACTGAATGTGACCCCAATGATAACCCACCAGTCCCATTATCCCAGTGATAACCACACTATTTATGGTCAAGTCTATCCAATGGCCTGTTCAAGAAAAGCAGAGCTGCAACTGACTTATTTTCATAGTAGATTAATCGGTAAGTTTTTCTGATCTATAAAATGTCAGATATTAGGGAAATATGCCAACCAGTGTTCCCTTAAGTCCAAGATGACATCTTCAAATGTCTTGTTTTGTCCTCAACCCAAAAGGTAACTTTTTTGTACTATAAAATGTCAGATATTAGGCTAAAAATGCCAATCAGCGCTCCCCAAAGCCGAGATTACGTCCTCAAATGTCTTGTTTTGTCTTCACCCCAAATGGTACTGAGATTACTGTCATAAAGGAGGGAAGAAAGAGGAAAATATTCACATTTAAGAAGCTGGAATCTGACAATTTTGACTTAAAAAAAACCCCTACTCAAACCAATTGTAAAATTAGTTGGTGATTCACGATTAATTAATTAATCACTGCAGCTCTAAAGGAAAGAAGTCTATCTTGAGTGTTCAAATGAAAACAAAATCAAAAAGGACTACTTTTTTAGTAGTTTATATTAATCTATAGTTTGTCACTGAGTTTAATCAATTGCCAACTATGCCTAGAAACAATTGATTGTCTGTTGAGCTAGATTTTCTTTTTAAAAAGTCAAATATTCACTGAGTTACGACCTCTCAAACGCGAGCATTTGTTGCTTTTCTTGACTGTATGTATGATAGTCAACTGAACATGTTTGGTTGTTTGGGTGTTGCTTGGTCCAGTAAAGCAAGAATCTCGAGCTATTTGAAATGATAACAGGCAACACCTGTTTCTGACTTTTCATGGATACAAGAAGTAATCAAGGCAAAAATCAGCAGATTTACCAATAACGACAATAGCTGTTAGCTGCAGTCCTACAACTAGGTTCCTGCATGTAAACTAATAATAAAGTTTTCCAAATGAAAAAGCTGGTCTAAAACATGATAATAATAAATGTGCGGTTTCTGACCACAGGTGGTCTTCGCTCTTCTGTCTGGAGATGTTAGATAGAGCTCTCTCGGCGGTGTTTGATGGATTGATGAACAGCAGCCCTGCCTTTCTAGATAAGGTTCCCTGTCTGGCTGAACACAGCGGAGCAGAGCAGATACACATCAGAATGAGTCTGGTGTCTGTAGCCTGAAGTGAACCTGACGGTCACGTTTCTCATCGTCATTTTCCTTCTTAACATCCATCGCCACTTATCACACCAAGTCATAACATATAGATTCTGTTCTAGTCTCCTCCAGCACTTAAAGCTACATTTAACTGATAAACTGAATGAAATATTAAAGTTTATTGCATCACCTTCTCATTTTATACACATTTATCAGCAATTCAATTGAACTGACTATTTAACATGTTGAAAACAAAAAATATTTCACTTGCATTCAAATGCATTGGAAAATACTTGACAATAGAAAATAAGTTTACAACAGTTAGTTCATTATTGATTGATTTGCCAATTATTTCATCAAATAGTAGATTTGTTTTTTGGTTTATTAAAATGTCAATGAATAGCAAAAAATAAAAATCACAGTATTTCACAGTACTGTACAATATCTAAATTTTAAAAAAATGGTTAAACAAGAAAAAAGTGGCGAATCGTTACACGAGAGGTGCAGAAACAAGCACATGTGGGCCATGTTTGCTTAAAAAATAACACAATCAATCTATCATGAAAATAGTTGCTAAAACATTTTTGTCAGTGATCTAATTGATTAAATGACTAATTGTTTTAACTCTGTAGGAGGCTAGTCTGTGTGTCTGTGTTTGTGCGTGACTTGAGCTGCCTGAGGGCGTCAGGCCCAAAAACATGACGTATTCGCTCTTTGGTTATCCTCCAATAGCTGCAGTTCACTCTATAGTATGTGTACGTGTGTCCACAACCCTTTTATTCTGACCTTTTACATAAACACCAGAGTGTATCTCACTCTCTACGATGCTTTGATCAAAGTACAAAGGGATATTTGCTAGGAAGTTGCCTCAGATCACATGACCCCTGAGAAAGGAAGCGCACTGCAGTGAGGTCACGCAGCGGGGGAAACAATCACGCTGACAGAACAAGGAAGGAAGCACGGAATACTGTGTGTGTGTGTGTGTGTGTGTGTGTGTGTGTGCGTGCGTGCCTGCAAATAATGTGTGATGTCATTTCCTCCTGGAAAAACTGAATGGGGCAGGGATAAAGCTTATCTAAAAGACTCCCAAAGATATTGTTAACAGCCATATGGAAAAATGTTTAAGCAATGTTAAATAATCTCTGCTTGGAGAGTTTCTAGATGCTCTTCTATGCATACAATTTTTCAAATGTCACTAAAGGAAATCGATTAAAAACACTTACAACTGGAGCAACAAGATAAATAATAATAATTTTTTCTTACAGAGCAAGAGAACAATGTTTATTCATGCCTTAGATATAACTTGGACTCAAGGGTTTTATATTTTCATTTTATATTAAATATTTAAAATTACAGTAATTTCAAATCTGCTAATGCAGTGCTACTATTATTTGGATTTTTTTCTGTTTATTTGTTTCAGCTCCTTTGATAATATGTTATAGCAGAGCATGGTGGGCCCAGTCAGAGCCCCTGGGCCCTCCAGGCAGGTCACCCTTCATTTAGACCCCATTAGGGCCTCTCCCTGTGGACAAATAAGTGGAGACCACCCCCATAATCCAGAGGAGAACTATGTAAAACCTTCAGCGCAGAAAAAGACTAGAAATTTATAGCCATTTGAAGAAGTTCACATTAGGGGTATTACATGAAATACTCAGGCATGGACACTACAGTAAATATACTGTGGGAAATCTGACTACAAAACATCTGCCAAATGACAAAGTGCAGTATTTTATCTTACAGCCGATATAAAGAACAAACCAGGAATATATAACATGAAATGCCCTAAACCAACAAGAAAGCACCATCATTACGTTCCATTAAGAGCTAATGCAAAGTACTTGGAAATGTGATTAATGGTGAAATGGAAGCACTGATATATCAAATCAGCTCTCCTCAGCTTAACAGCTCATTGTTTAGCTGTCCGGTCCATAACTTTACTGTTCTGGTTCATTCTTACTGCTCTCATAACTCAATTTCCTGTTGCAGCAGGCAACTATTTTCAGAAAAAAAAAGCCCCCAAAAACACTGTACACGACCTGCTTAGCACCAAAAAGCAGACACACAGTTTGAGACTAGCATGGTGGAGCACTTAGTAGCTAAAAAGACAGGTATTTCCCCTATGAGTTAGTCATGACCAAAGACAGGGCTAAAAGATCGTGAATATTGGATCTACATTAATCAGGTGGCCAAAAAGGGGTTAGGTTAAAACACATGACTTTCCTCCAAAAAAGCAGGGTTTGAGTTTCATGGGAAACTCAAACCAAAAGGTTCGTGAGAGACACCTGGATCAAGAGACTGATTTTGCATAGGGCCCAGAATTTGAAGCTATGCCCCTGGGAGGACATGAAAGAAAAAGGCATACCATTGTGTTTCAGCATGAAGTATCTTGAGGACAGGTTTGTACCTTACATTTACCACTTCAGCTTACAATGTGAAAACTGAAATCAAACAAGCAGGTGGCATCAAACACAGCTTATTTCATATCACACATTCAATTCTAACTGCACATAAACATATACACAAATAGTTTTCTGTTCGTGTACCATGGCACAAGCTGCAAACTAATGTAACCCTGTGGACTAAAACACTTCCTTCTCTGTCACACTTAGTTTTACTGCAATTTAGGCACTACTTACTGTCCAACTACCATACTTCTGTTCTGGTGCTGCCAAGGTTAGGCTTTCAACACATTGGCTCCAATACTGCATTAAGAACAGACATGGATTACCACAAATACAGACATGGAGTCTGCTGTTTCTCCTGACAGTCAGGCCTCCAAGGACAGGGTTACTTATGTTACTGACAGCCATGCAGACATCGGACTAATCAAAAAGCTGCTCCTGTTACTGACCTTATTCTTTAAGTGTGAGATCTGATACTTGGGTTAGTCTGTTAGCTCAGTATGAGTGGAGAGGGAGAAGGAAGATATGAAGTCAGAAATCAAAACCCAAATGAATCAGAAGGCCAAATGAAATGCAATCTGGAAAATGTGACATTTTGTACCCAGTGGAGTTTGAATGTAAAATAACTTACAGCCAAGAGTGAAGCGTTTTCCTTTCCTTTGCACATAATTAAATGCAATTTGGTTTTATTTGGGTTAAGATAGGCTGCTACACTCACTTTAATCTCCTTTCCGCTGTTGACAGTGTCACACTAAAGTCAGGAGTCCATGCTAAAGCAATCACACGAGCTGGTGAGCTAAATCACAGCACCAGAGCGCTGCTGTGCTTTTACACAATAACACAACGACCTCAGGAGATTCTACAGGAGATCCAAAGGAAATGATGTTTGAACAGAAAGAGAAGAATCTAAGCATATAAACAATTTTAGTGGTTTGGCCAAGCTTATCACAAAAACAAGCTAATCTATTACCATCAACAACCATCATCCCAGAAAGCATGCCACTAAATAGCAAAACAACCAAGCTGCAGTATAGGAAAATATATATAAAGATAGCTTCAGTGCACCACTACAGTAGCAACGTATTATTTCATATGACTATAAGTAACTATTTCGTGTTTACTTTATATTGGAGCTCCTCATTGCGGCTGACCACACAAAAATAAACTTTCAAAAAGAGCTGAACTCGTCACATCACATGGGTGCCTCAGTGACATGAATATAATTTGTTGTACGCTTGTATTTTCTGCGTCAATTTTGATTCATTTTTACATCAAAATAGGGGGTTGGGAGGTAATTCCTGGATCTAATTGATCCAATGATTCAATTCCCATGTCTTCCTTCTTCAGAGAGAGAAGTGGGAATAGGCGTTGATTTTGGGGGTAACACTGGGGACAAGTCACTCAATATTTAGCACATGTGCATTTGTCCTCTATAATAAAAACATGATAGTAGCAGAGATAATATTTTATTAGACAGCATATCAATAGGATTTACACCCTTGGTTGGTTGCGTGCTTTTTCTGTTTACTGGTCTTAAAGGATTTAAGTGGGGCTCAGTCTGCAGGTGTTTTGAAATCTTAAACAAATTTGAAATGTTGTGTCATGCACGTAAGGAAAAACTCCACAGATGTTCTTCTCTCTAATCTTACACATGCCTACTCTGCAAGATTTGAAAATAATGGCACAGCTTGCTGTAATGTAAATAATGCTTTGCAGTGGGACAAACTAAAGCAGAGGGCTAAACAAGTGAGAACACGGTCAACAAGGGTTGTTTATTCTTCAGCGAGAACTGGAGGGGAGACTTTAACTCTTCAGTTTTAATATCTGTCAACAGTAGTTTGCAAGCTATCGTTAGCCTCAGATGCTAGAATTAAAACCGTTGCTTGGCAACATTGTCAGATGCTTGGTACCCATGTAATCATAACCGCAATCATCCAAATTTTAAGTTCTAAATATTTGAAATTATTGGGGAAGCCCTGATGGGTCTGGATCTTTAAACCTTACACTACAAGATAATCTTAATTGAACCTTGGTACTGAATCGCGATCTGATTTCTCTTTGGTTGTCTGGAGGGGTGACTTGAGGATAAATTGGCCCCAAACTCCTGTAGTCTAAGCCTGTCTCTACTCGGTAGTCAGAAGTATAGCACATGTAACCATCAGTGATGTCACCGTGTCTATCCCTGAAGTACACTTCTACGTCACTGCAGTGTGGCGAGAAATGGCACCACTGAAGGCGAACATAAACAACACTTTGGGATAGCGTTCAGTTGCTCTTTAAACCAAAAAAGTGATCCCACAATGACTGAACAGAGAAAGTGTTGCAGAAATGACTGGGAGGTGAATATGTCACGAAATATCACTGATTGCCACTTTTAGGGTTTTGATAGCACTCTATCAAGCTATTTTTGGGTTGTTGTTTTTTAATGAATTGATCTCCTTTTTGTTAATCTCATGTATATTTACGGGATGTGATACACGTTCCTGCCTGTGGTTTCACACAATTCTCTGATCATCAGGTGGTGTTAATGCACCAAGATACACAGAAATATGTCAGCAAAGATAGGGAAGAGGAATCAGTGAGCCAGTTAACATGGTTGTTAATATTACAGGACTTCAAATGCCTCAAAAACTGTGTTTGCAAATGCTATATGCAAAGTTAGATGCATTCATTGCACATTGTCAGAGCTGACAGTCACCCACAATGCATTCTGGTGAGTAACACTGAATAAAAATATCACTTTTGTTTGTTCACAGGAAATCCCCAGAAGGCACCGTTAAGGTTCTCAAAAAAAAGAGATGGGTATATTATGATTAAACAGACTTACTGTCAGGGTTGGGGGATTTTCGTCCATGACTTGGCGAGGAGCAGCGGAAGGTGGTGACGATGGTGTTGTGGTGAGGGTTGGGGTGGTGCGGGTGGTGCACTGCAGGATGGTGGCCGTTGTTTTCTGGGGGAGCTCTGGTGATGCTGATATCAGGTTTACGGACATCTCCTGGACTAGGAGGCTCAAACTTGCGAGTGTGATTCTGCTCAGGCATCCGGCTGGTGCCATTGTTATTGTTGCCCTCGTTGCGGCGAATCACTGGGGAATCAGTAGGTGTTTTGGCAAAAGTGACCTCCCTCTTGTGGCTCATCTCGGGGGTCTTGGAGTGGCCCAGGACTTCAGGGCGTTTCAGGGCGCTGTTGGTGGCAAAGCGTGTGGAAGCGGGGCTGGTGACGTTATCCATCTGCTTGCTGGAAGAAGAGATGTCGATGGAGAGTTCGGAGCGGCGAGACACAGGCTCGGGGGTCTTGGAGCCTCCTCCACCCATGATGGAGCGGGGTTGAGTATAGTTGAGGTTGTTGTTGTTGGTGGCCGGGGCGGCAGTGCCCAGGTCGCGGTAATAGATGCTGGTTGGAGACATGGCGTTACGGTGAGGGGAGTTGGTTGTCCGACGGGAGCCGGGGGACAGGTGAGATGAAGTGTCGACATCCTCCACCTCAAAGGACCTCTTCAGAGCTGTAGGTGAGAGACAAACACATCAGTCATAGGGCCATTCGACCGCTGAATTACTGATCGGTTGATCGACTGAAAAATAATAGGCAGCTATTTTGATAATCTAGTTATCGTGTGATTCAAAGAAGAAATCACAAACCTTTTCTGGTTTCAGCTTCTCTGGTGTCAAGTTTTTCTATATTTTTGTTTTTGTATCATTGTGAACTGAATACCTTTGGGTCATGGATAATTAAGTTCTTATTTAGAAAAATAATGGCTGGTAAAAATAACTGCTCAAGTCTTTTTAAAGCACAAATGATTCAGAGTTTGTCCCATCACAGAAACATGTTATGAACTACTGAGCCACGTTTGAATTAATAAAAAAATTGCCAAATAGGCTATATCAAATTATGTTTCAAAATTGTGAAAAAATAGGCAGCTCCATTAGCAACTAACCCAGTAGCAAAGAGATACACACACCCCGAGCTGGGGAGAGCTAGTGAGCGGCTGCACAGTGATAGACTCTTGTTCAGCAGCTACTGTTAGCACACAGCAGTGAGCAGCAGCTATCAGGCCAGGCAGCCGATTTGGGCTGAAGGACTGAAAGCTACATTCATAGTAACTATTTTGCTTGCGTTTATATGATTGTATCATTTACCACTGTTGTTTATCCGTGCATTTATTTGTCTGAAAATAGCTTAAAGAGCTCATCGAACGCAAACTTGACAAAAATGATGAGTAACGGTCTAACAGTCCAACTCTACAATTCAGTACTGTAAAGTTTCAGCAAGTATTTTCCAACACGTATAATGTGTTTAGAGAGAAATCTCAGAGTTTACTTTCCCCGGACTTAAATTGTTGATTTGACAGAACATAGCTATGATTTAACAAAGTGCACCATAACAAGGTCAAGTCATTGGGGAAAGACGTATTAGGTAACTTTGTGTAGACTAAAGCACCAATCAGCAAATTACACATTTAAAAGAAAATATCCTTTATGCAAACCTAAGAAAAAGTAAAGAAGTATCATCGGAAAAATGTATTCCAAATATTTTAAGTAAAAGTGGATGTTCTGCCAAAAAATACTCCCCCTGCGACAAATATATGATTCATTACATTAATAGGTTGTGTTACTTGAGAGACAAGACTAGAGCCTCTGAGTAAACACACTTTTTTTGTGAGGGGTCACCACCAATAATGCATAACAAGAGACTGATTTTCATAAGCTTTTGTGAATGTTTGCTTACCGTAAAATCTTAATGTGAAAAGAAACTAGTCACTCCAGCTGCCAAATAAATGCAGTGGAGTAAAAATGACTATTTCCAAATGAAATCCACCCGTGCATTCAACAGAACACAATAGGCTATTCTGAAAGCACATTAACTCTGTTAAGCAAATTAAGGTCACCGTTTCCTTATAAACCATTTATGGGTCAAGATTGCTGTTTATAGGAAGTGGGAACAATATCATAAAATATTCATCAAAAAGGTCATACCAATTAACTGAGCAGTAAACAAAGTATTTTTTCTACAACAAAGTATGAACAGCAACCAAATAATAAAGCGGTTGAGGTTTGAGGGTGGGGTAGCTGGAGAGGCAATTTTGGTGGCGACACAAAGGGAACAGCATGCTTTACTAGCCTTTAAGCCATACTTATCTAATTTCACTAAATCCCCCCATCACCAGCTGCAGGTTCTTCACTATACTGTATAACAGGCTTGAGTCGATTCATGTGTTGATTTGTCATGACTTGGACGCTAAGTGTGTGGTGCTCTAGAAAATAAAATTCTAGGGTTTTACACAGAGCCATCCGAAACGGTTCATGACATGTTATAATGCATGCAATCAGCCAAGCATTGTTCTCTGCCAAGCATTTAGGCAAAAAGGTCCCAAGTCTCCCTGTTTATGAGCAACATGGGCGCACAGATAGAGGCACATCCTTCCCCTCGGTTAGTTGTGACGTGAGAAAATAGCTGCACTGTCCAAGATGAAGATACTGCGGGATGGGATCACCCCCTGGGAAGAGCGCACTGGCTCAAAGTCAACTTGAATTTGACTCCAATTGAGAAGTTGCTGTGCCAAGCCAATGGCCAGGAGCTGGTATCATAATGACACACTAGTTAGACCAGTCCGCTCACGCACACCCTTAAGAACATCTCCTGTTTCCGGCACTCCAAAACGCAGTGCTGATTATTTGATCTGCTTGTGGCTTGTGGTGTGTCTGCGTGTGCACGTGTGCTTTATGTAACTATATGCAGTTTTGTTCAAAGTGCTTGTAAAAAGTGTGTGTTACGGGAATGTATACGTGTTTATTTTTAAGCGGGCTACACCCACAGGGAGGGGACCGTGCCCCAGCCCCACTATGCTCTGTGTAAAGCCCAAACCCTGCCAGGGGATGTGGAGCTCAACACAATCGCATCAAAGCCGTCTCCCCGCACACATCAGCCAAGCACCGCTAATCTAATTTACTGCTATAAGCTGCTTCATTCTAACATGGTGGACATTTGATACAATTTACCCCCTGAGAAAAATTCAGGCCAAAGCCAAAGTATTATTCTTTTTTCCTGTTAGTCGAACACACCAAGGACATTCTTGTTCACCACGGGAATAAATGGATCTGCACTCATGTCTTGGAGTTTATGGTGATTTGTGTTACAAAACTCCTTAACCCCCCACTACTCCCCTGTACACCTTTTATCTAGCAGAGTTTCCTTTCATCTTTGGCATTCTTGCACTGTAGAAGACTGGTTGGCTGTAAAACTAACTTTAGCCACTCCAGAATGACTGAACACTAACTACATTAAGTGTGGAAAACATGAAATATTGCTGATGGTTGCTGTATATCAATTACTCCTCCTGTGTTACATTCAATTTTTGAAGAAAACTTTGTTTTTCTCATACGCCCCCATGGTAAACATAGAATCCAAAACCAGAGAAAATTCTTGATGAATTGGAGTTTTAGGGGTCCGCAAAAACTTCACCAAAACAGTCTGTTAATGAACTCCTAAACAACTCATTCAATATAATAATAATATAATAAAAAGTCCCATTTATCTATTCATAGGCACAGTACTTCTTAAACACATGCATTTTTGCTTAACCTTAGTATTCAAAACTAAACTGAAAGTGATATTTAACTATGCTCTCTTCAAAGCCAGTCTCCATTGACAAAAACAGTCATTTTACCTCACTTAACATGGGAGCTACTGGTTTATCACTGCCTCAATTAGTCAGTTATTTAGTGTTATATTTTGACTTTGATGTTTTAAAGAGTTAATTCAGATTTACCAAGGTTACACAACACAAATAAACTTTGGATGGCATCAGTGGTGGACTAGCAGCTCCAGTGTTCAGCGAGGTGAAATTAAAGTTTTGTTTAAAATAGTCAGATATTGATGAAAATGAATGTTTGTGAAGTACTAAGCACATAACTTGACAAATGAGAGTTGGTTTATACTGGTTGGTTGGTTTTCAGTTTTTGTGTTATTCCTTCACCATAGAGGCATGCAAGAAAAATAAAGCTTCTTCACAAATTTAAAGTAACAGGGGTGAGTAATTTATGTACAAATGATCATTTTAAGGTTGAAGTGTTCTTTAAAAAAGCACACAATAAAGGTCTTAGAGTTAAAACACATACCCACTTTAACGTCATTTTCTCACACTCCAGTGGCTTATTTTTGTGCTAAAATTCTGATGAGAAAAGAGTTCATTATCCAGTGAGGCACCATATAACAGCTTAATAATTTCATTCCTTTGATAGAAATACATATAAAAAAAATTATACACAATAATCTTGCAATTTGTAAGCTGGCATCCAAACCCATATTGCCACTGGACTGTGTCCTTCTTACCACTGCTTTCCACTCTCTTGTGTTTTATGATTGCTATGAGAGGGAGTCCAAGGCTGTGGCTACTTTCAACCCTGGCCAGAGAATAAGCCGTTCTGCCAAGACTGGTTTGCAGAATTCATAAGGAGCTGAAAGGTTGCGATGCACCCTTTAAGACTGCATTATGTAGCGCGCGAGGCACTCATTCTAACCTCCTCCGAGGGCTCCAACACTTTAGGAAATGGTGCACACTAACATCTCTTGACACATGCTGTAGACTTTTGTTATATTTTGGAAGTGCTGCGAGTACTAAAGCTGAACACGGGAGGGGATATCAGGATCCATATTCGCAAATTTTGTTCCAAATGAGAAAGTTGAACCGCAACGTTGTTTTGCCAGTGACCTGTTAAGTGATCTTAGATTAGTATTTCTGTTCTTGGCTGCTTTGTGATTATATGCCCACAGGCACGGGACCACAGCAGAGAACTTGAGTGCTTTCCTCTCAAGCCGTTTGTTTGTATTTAGAGACCGTGCAGTCGAGTGTACATGATTTAAGAGCAGGGATGAATTTGAATCTCTCCGTGCTTTAATGTTGTCTGGGAATACAGAGAGTGGAAAAAAGGCATTCGGGGCATCTCTCACTCAGATGATCACTCAAATCGTATGTTTTTTAAAAATTACGCTTCTTCCAACAGACTCCTTGCTCTTTGTTTTTCAGCAGAAGCAAAAGTAGAAATATGTCTTTACTTGCATCAAGGATATTCTTGCATGAATATAGGATCATGGAGTATTAGGCAGAAGAAGGAAGGAGTGTGGGACTGACAGATGGATGAAGGAGTATTGTTCCCAGTGAAACAGCATTCCCAGACTATGAGCTGGAAACGAGATGTCCAGTCCACCTCAGAGGAACCTCATTAACGGCAGCCTGGAGCCTCGTCTCCCCACGTCCCACCACTACCTATCACCGCCCAGTGTCCGCTATCTCACGTTGTCTCATGTGGGAAGATAATGTAGCACAGACAATATGGTAAAGGATTATTGGCGCAACAAAAACAAAGATGGAGGCAGCTGTATCCTCACTTTGGTTCATGGTCATTTGTCCTAATACAGCCCAGGTGTGAGGCTAGGCTGCCTCTTTATCATCAGTGTCATCACTTTCCTCTCAAGGACATCCCAACCAACGAACACAAACATTCAGTATCATCTCGGCCCAGATGCACTAGCAGGAGATAGTCAGAGTTGGGGGAGAGGAAAACAAACAGAGAGACAGGAGGAAAGAGAGACTGGAGATAGAGAGGCAGAGAGGTCGCATGGTGAGAAATGGGGAAGTTAAAACAGGTCAAGACAAAGTTATCGCTTATTGTGTTCCATCACTGACTGACAGCAGTCAACAAAGATTAAGTATGCATACATCCCACTACTGTGACAGCTTACGTTACGTGATGTTACAGTTGCACCTATGATGTTGTCCTATTTGCTAACTGTCAGGCAATCATGAGAAAGTTAAATATTTCAAACTAAATACCTTACTATCACTAACAATCTGAAGTACACTAGTGTATAGTCAGTATTTGTCACTTATGATGCGACATAGATTCTTATTAATGCATGAAAACTTTA
Source organism: Plectropomus leopardus (assembly GCF_026936395.1). Classification (NCBI taxonomy): domain Eukaryota; kingdom Metazoa; phylum Chordata; class Actinopteri; order Perciformes; family Serranidae; genus Plectropomus; species Plectropomus leopardus. The sequence goes on from NC_142178.1 coordinate 10,387,053, forward strand.
CTAAACACAAACAATGAAACATGAAGCACACATTAGAAATGCATCAATATGTAGCTCACTTTAGTTAACACATACAATGAAAACTTATGATACTGCATGGACTGTTACAGCACTCTATGTGTCTATGTGTGTATAATTGAGTATAAGTATGCATTATAAGCCCCATCAGTCATTGTAGGCTATTCAATAACTGTAACAACAGTCAAAATCTGTTAATTGATCAATAATTTCTTATCATTGACTTTCAGCTGCTGATAATAATCTCTATACTTCCTACAAATGTGTAACAATTAACACTTCCCAAGAGTTTTTTAATTGTGAATCAGATGTACAGTGTTAACTCAGGTCAGGACACATGAGGTTTATCACTGGAACACAGCAATGTGTATCTGTACTCAATACCAAAAACCAGTACCAAGTAGTAGCGAAACGTCGTTTGTCTAACTATACCTGCATTAAAGCCTTTTGGCACCAGTGTTTTGATCCTGGACTGCCGTAACTCCCTGCAGGATCAGCAAACTTTCTATCACTGCCATCTCCAAAGCTGTTTTTCTCCGGTGAACAATCAGTTCAATGTCTGCATGCCTAGAATGAGCTAACAAAGAAGCAGTAGCTAACATCCAACATGGAGCCGTAAAAAAAAAACAGCAAACAGGAACCAGCACCAAAATGGCTCAAATGTGCTGTTGAACCTGTTCAGAACTGTTTGGTAGTATCAGCCAAGTGATGCTAACAGTTAGCCCTGTCATTGTGTGTGCAGCTGGGCGAACTCTCAACAGTTATCCCTGGCGCAGAGCTCACATTCTGGCAGCAGCAGCTACAACCCATACAGTCTATGGTGTGGTTAAGATGAGCAGGGTTTATTTCCATCTTGCGGAAATGGCACCAAATTTGTTGAAATTATGGCTACGCTACACGCTATTCCTTTCACAATATAGGTATTGAATGAAGTACTCTATTAGTATTGTTGTTTCTTTTAGAGAATTAGTACTGGTACTGAATTAACAAGATAACGTGATTATAATTTTGTTAATTCAGAATTCCGTAACTTTTCACATATAAACACAAATTAATGAATTGATTAGACATCATGACTTTTGAAGAACTGTACACACAAATACAATATATGCAGTAGCCTTCAGTGACAACGGAAAAACCCAATGCACCCGTATTTTAATTAATGAAATATGTACTGAACTGTAGACATCCTTGAACTCCTAATCGTTCTTGTAATTCTAGCCTCAGGCAATAAGTCAAGAGATTGAGACAGTTACTCTGTCAAACACTGGTTATATAAAACCAGGTTATGCACAGTGGAGTTTATGTGATGTCAGTAGCCACAGAATACAAGTCGATGTGGTTAAACCAGGAAAAACAACTATTTGACAAGACAAGGCCAAACAACGAGCGGTACAATTTCACACTATGGTATTTTTGCTTGGTCAGATGAAACCTTAATGCTACACTGTCAAACACACATTTCCTTTTACTGCCCAGTGTGTTGGGTTTACTAATGCTGACCAGCAGCAGTACAGCTCACTGTGTCAGATTTACTGCGTGGTTCCCTGCTGGTCTGGCCGACACCCTGTGTCCAACACAGAGGAATTTTTTGTTGTTGGGGGGGTCTTTACCATCTTAGAAAAGGTATGATGGTGAAGATCTTTGGTCAAAATTTGCCTTTTTTTCCTAGTAATGTCAAAGTGCCAGAATCCTAATCAAAACCAAGAGGCAATTTCTTCCATGATTGATTTACACACACACGCACAAAGCCATTCAAGCAGCGGCTGAATCGCTGGCCTGGTGCTTAGCTTCAGGCTCTGCAGCCCTCAACCTTTGACAGGTAAAGCCTTGTTCTGTTCCTTTGATCAAGCGCTGGTTAACTATCCACTTCATGGACACATTGATTTACTTCACTGACCAGTGAGGGTATAAAGATAGCGGCAGATTTTTAGAAGTGGCATTGTATGTAGCTGTATTACATACAGTAGATAGCACATCCCCATTATGGAGAAGTAGCAAGAGACAGAGATTTAGGCTAAGCAATGTGCTGCTGTAGGGGGGTCTGCAACAAGACGTATTTTACCCACCTAACGCAAAAGTTAGCTTGTTTGTGTTATTGTGTGACTTTGGTGTTTTAAAAGCGTTAGTTCAGATTCACCAAAGTCACGCAATAGCACAAACAAACTAATTTATTGAAACAGCTGTAGACCAACAGCTCCTTTGTTCAGCAAGCTAAAATGACTGTTTTTGTCAATGGAGTCTGGTGACTTTAACAAAAGTATAGTTGGGGAACTGAAGCTGACGATGACTTCCCCATTAGAACAGGCTGTCTGACGGTGACCTAAAGCAGTAAAAATACTCTTAATACAGCATACACTTAAACTGATATTGATATTTTTTAGGTGGGACTTTTTCATTTGTGGCTAAAATACGTTTTGTTGCTAGCCCTGATCCACAGTACACTGCTCATTTTTTTTTCCCAACTGCTTTTCCAAACTTGGGTATGCTGTATTACTGTCTGTAATACACTGTCTATGGATAAGTAGGCCATGTAATGCCACTTTTAAAAAAATCTAAACTATCCCTTTAACATCTGTTAACACAGAGTGTGTCTTTCTGTAAAGTTTAGAAAGCTGAGAGCTCAAAGCAGAATTGAAAGATTCAGACAGAGCACTTTTTATGGATGAATCACACAGCCCGACACAAAAAAAACATGTTTCAGCAAAAACATTATTTTTCAAGAAGGCAGGACACTGAATCTGCCACTAAATTACTGGGTAGAGCAGATGATGGCGCAGAGCTGTCAGCTCTATCTCCAGTGTCTGGGTGCAGATAGAAAGAGTGTGTTTGGGCATTTATGTGTGTGTGATGGTAGAAGGAGCAGGGATAGACTGACTAATGAAAGATTCAGTCAAATGGTCTGTGGAACTTCTGCACAACTGGCCTGACACGGTCATATACTAGCAATACATGCTTTTCCTGCCACCCCTGGTTTAATATACTTCTTAAAGCAAACAGGGCCACTGAGACCTGTTAAGAAAGTGTTGTATTTACGCACCTAATCCCAACGAACCAACTTAATAACACACCAGCCTCTCTGCCAGGTTTACAAATTGTACCACACACATACACTCTCTCCCTTTCAATGTTCATTTCCTCTCTGTGCCCACATGCCACACTAGACATGGCACCTTTAAGTAGATAATCAGTACAAAATACCTTGGAATGGACTCAAAGCTCAGTTTAGGTTGGCAAACACAGCAGGAGCCCATGTCCGACTCTACAAAGTCTCTCTGAATATACAAACATGGTCTTATTCTGGGCTTATTCTGCGGTGACTCATACGTTTAGATTCGGCAGAGACATTTTCTACCTTTTACAGAATCATAATATTGTTTCAGTGTGCAGTTGTTATGGTGGTTTCTATCATGCGTTTTCCATAATAGTTCCTCACACGAGTCCATCCAAGAGGCATTATTACATCTTTAATGTGCTCAACAATTGCACTGCCTTTCCTCCTCTGTGCATGTTTCCTCCTCAGTGTGAGATACAGCACAGTGAAATGTACTGGAAAACATGATCCGGGATCAAATGGGGATTTAGTCAGTCAAGTGTTTGCCACGCATCTCTCTATATAGCTGTTTCCGTCCTGGATGGAAACACTGGGATGGTTCATAATGACCAGTTAAATCCACTAGTGGGGTAGATTGTGATGGTCACTGGGATAAAGCAGGTGCTGTCTGTGTGTAGATAGTACAGTCATGCCATCTTTGACAATACATTGCAAGAGCACAGGTAAGAAGTTAAGACTGATGTTATGCTAACATTCAGCTTTACTGCTTTTCTCTGTTATTCTGAGTAAACTACAGCTATCATGAACTTCCTATCTACCTGTAATACCCTGTTTGCACCAAAACAGTCTGCCAGCATATTGAGAATACCTGGCCACCACTGACTGAGCGCTAGGTTATTATTAGTACTAAATACAATGTAATATTATAATCCTCAATTAAAAAATGAAGGCCATACCATGTTTTCTGTTGAGAAAATATACCAGTAAATGTCAGACTATGCTGGAGATGAACTAGTTTTTAAAATGTGTTGTACAACCACAACCAGTAGGCAATTTGGTAATTTTCTGGTAATTTTTTTTTTAAAGATATTTTTGGGGGCTTTTTTTTTTGGACTTTATTCGACAGGAAAGCTGGAGAGATGGCAGGAAATGGGGATGAGAGAGTGGGGACCACATGCAGCAAAGGTCCACTGGTTGGATTCAAACCCAGGGCTGCCACACACTCTACCAACTACCAACTACCCAGCGCCCCAATTTTTTGGTCATTTTTAACGGGGGGGGTGCTCAATGAAATTAAATCAGTTTACACATACACGAGAATATTTTCACCACTTTACCATGCAGTCAGACAGCCCTTTGCAACAGAGCAGCCTCAGTTCCCTGCCCAAAATGACTTTGTGACAGCAAGGCAGAGGGGTGAAAATATTCTTAATGAAGCATGCACTTAAACTGATACTGATTTTTTTTAGGTGGCTAAAATACATTTTGCTGCTGCCCCTGGTCCACTGCAGTAGGAGAATGTCTGAGAAGTCTGGGATCAGACCTGGACCACGGCACACCTATTAGTGACCTCAGGGGAAAAGGGGAAGGATGTCATGTTAACATGGGGAGTGTATTGTGGTCATTTCGCTAACAAGGGGGATAGCGACCCTGCTCATCCCTTATAATCACCTCCTGACCACAACAAAAGGCAAACGTGTTCCTACCTATTCCAGGCCGTTACACTGGCAGGCAGAGCTAAAAGCTGACAACCCTGAAGACAAACAAAGCACAACGATTATCCAAATGGGTATAAAGATAACTGGATGTTTAATGAGGAATGGCCAGCCCACATAATTGAGGCATAAAATCAATCAGGTTTTCCGCATGATGTAAAAAAAAAAAAAAAAAAGTCAAACCAGATTATCTCACTAACTTGATCAAAACAGAGTCCTCTGTTCTGTGCAGCCAAATTTTTCCTTAACCTCATCAAGGCAATGCGTAAGCCTTTGAAACTATCATTTTAAAACTTTAATCTTATTACTTTAGTTGGATTATCATGATCAGATGAAATGACACAAACAAAACAAGCACAAGCAAGCAGACACACCTCAAGATTTCTGTCAGCTTCTCTAAACCTTCCACATCAGTCAGATATGAGACGGAGATATCAGCAACACCAACGAACTCACTGCAACAACTCAAACAGTCTGATTATTAAATGAATCCATGTAAAGCTGGATACAGGACAAAAGTTGTGCTATCTGAGCTATTTTTACACAGCAAAAAATGTGGCTTAAAATAGAAAAGAATTGTTCCAGTTCAGTATTTATACTTTTTCTCCTTTCAGCATCAGCTCATGACATCTCAGAGTGAGCATCAGGCCAAAGACCAGCTGGAGTGACCCAATGTGACCGGAGGAGGAACAGGAAAGAAGTGAGGAAGGAAGACAGACAGAATGGTAGAGGAAGAGGAGCACAAAGGGAATTAATGCCAGCTCCACACCGGCTTAGAAGACAAAGGAGAGACACAGTTGTGAACGTTGTGTGAGGAGGTTATACAGATGTTAGCTCTTAGTGCTGAGGTTTCCACTGTCTCCCTCTCTGTGCTTTTGGCTGAAAGGCTTTCCGGTGCTGGAATGGTGTGGTGTCAGTACTGTTTGTCTCCATTATTGACGTAACTTGGGTATAATCAATGACAGACTATAGGCTACAGGGACTTGGCTAGCAGATGCTCACCACCCTGTTTTTAACACAACACATGCACAGTATTACACACACACACACAGTGGAAAGATATCAATCAATATTAACACTGTTCACAAACAGCATTCTTTTGGCAGTTCTTGCTGCTTACCATTAATTGTCAACATGACCGTTAAAAGTAAAGAAAAGCAGAAACTAAATTACAAACCTTCAAAATCTGAAATAATTCCCTCCAAGTGTGGATTGACTCCAGAATCAGACATTTTTTTCATACAAAAATACTTATTTTTCTTTCTAAAGTGGCTCCCTGTTAAATCTGAACAAATTCCAAAACAAAAGTTTATAAAAAAAAGAAATCCAAACTTTCTTAATGAGCAACTGATTCACTCTGTAGTCCCAGTAACTTCTATATCGCTGCATTCAGACTTCAGAGAGTGCGAAAAAGCCGAGCCTCCTCCCTTCTCCTCCCCTCCCTGCAGCTAGAAACACACTCCCCCTTCTCTCTCATGTCCTGTGTGAGTGTGTGTGTTTCCCCTGCCCCCCACACACTCGTATATGCACACGCAGGCATTCACGCAGACAACAGACCCCGTCAAAGTGGCCCGACCAAAGTGGTTCTCAGGTCTGATTTCCTCGTTGAGCCAGTGAGCGGCTCTGACAGTGAAAGTGGACAACATGTCACGCAGCCGCTTTAACCACGTTAACCTACAATCAGACGAGATCCCCTGTTACGACTGTGGCTCTTCAAACGGCTCTCACAAGGGAGGCCGGTCTCACTCTGTCACAGCTGCAGAGGGACTGAAGTTTAAGGAGTTTGTGGCTTCAGTTTTGAGTAAACAACTGCTGCAAACTGGCTGACGTGTTAAATTAAAGTGCAGCAACTTCTGTAGGAGCTGCTTTCCTGTGACGGAAAAAAACGGAGAGACTTCCTAGAGAAAGTTGACATTAGGGATATACGACGCCTCAAGGCAATCAGAGGGTGATTCGTGCACCAACCCGCCCTCTGTGACACCGTATTATCAGGGAGAACAGGGGAATTTGAGCTTGGTGGACACAGCTGACCAGGTAATCTACCACTTCTTTTGGGAGCGACACCGATGACAGGCCGGCTTTGATGTGGCGGGTTTGGTTACACTTCTTGTCCTTGAAGCCTCTGTGTCCAATTTAGACACCGTTCTTTGGGAGAAGCTGTTGAAAAGATGTTGATTAAAGTGACAAAATATCAAAGTTGGCCTTGCATTTTTTTTAACCACATCCACTGTCTCCCTGTGGGACAGTATGTCTTATCCATTAATCTCCCGCAAACAAAAAGTGATGCTATCGCTGTAAGTACTGATTGGTCATGAGTGAGTGGCTTTTTACAACTTCCTGTTTGGAGCCAGACCTGACTGCAAATGAGATTTGTGATGAATTGTCTCTGATTCTAGGTCACTTTTATCATTTCAGTGCTAATGGTTAAGGTCATAGCAGTGAATGTAAAATCTGGTCCACAATCAGCGCTCAAAGGAAACTAAAAACTAAAGAAAATCCACAGGAAGCTGGCATTTCCCTATAGCCACGAGATACTGTCACACATCAGATATCACAAATCACATGGAGTGTTTCACCTTTGTTGAGTGCAGAAAGGCAAAGCGCCAGTGCACTTTTACAGCCTATGAGTATTCAGGGAAATCCCATTTGAATGAAAAGCTCCATTCTAAAGGGGCACTAATAGGATGCCAAGCCCACCCAGTGGCCCCTAACCCTAACACCTGAGAGGTCGATGCTAGCACAGAATAACTCTGTGTTTATGGCGCAGTCTGGTTATTTTTTATACAACGGCTGCAAAGGTGTGTAAGGATAAAGAACAGAGTGTGGCACACACAGTCGTGTGTGCACTCCATATTTGCATTTACTTTATCCCAAATCCATCAGTCATGGAACTTTACTGGGGAGAATATTTAGACACTTGTTGTCTAATTTTACTCATATAAGAGTGCATATGATATGCATCATACACCCTAACAGCTGCGTGTGGGCATTTGTCGTTAATGCATGCATGTTTATGGATTTATTGCACCTCAACAAGCATGTGAAAAAGCATCTATATGTGCATGTTATTGGTATGCTTCCGCATACTGTATACATGCATGGTAGATACAGTAGGTGATTATAGGAGGAATGGGGACCATCCAGCTTGCTAACTGTACAGATATGAGATGAGTGCTGCAACACACGCTTGTTTGAAGGGTGATTGGCTGCTGTCAGTAAGATATCTCCACTACTCATTGAGGACAGATTGTGCGCCCCCTTTGGACTGACTCCAGCAATAGTCCATCTCATGTGTGGCTAGGCATCTTTAAACTGACAATGGAAACATAAATCTCCACAGTACGTTTTGACTCAACCTGGCCACAAGTGCCAATGGAAAAGCCCAGGGATGTTCCTATAATTTGAGGACACTGGGGGCCACGCCCAGGCCCCAGGAATTCTCTTTGATGAACAAGATCTATTTTGATGTTTTTTAATGCGCTCTCACACCTTATTTACCCTTAAATCTTGTTTATCCTTCACTTTCCAAATTACTTTTGATATGTGATGTGCAAATTATTAGTTGTTAGTAACTAGTGCAAAATTCTTTCCAAATGCTATCATTATATATTTGCTGACTCGAGTTTGAAGGGGTGTTAAATGTTAGCAGAAGTGGAATAGTGGAATGTAACCAAGTACATTTATTCCAGTACAATTCTGAATGAAATTACATAGTATTTGTTTTTTATTTTAGGCCTATTCTCATTTTTTGAAAAATAAACATAACCTATAACATGTAGATCCAGGGCAATTTCTAATACATTCAGGGGTGAAACCGAAGACGCTCAGGCCCAAAGATGACACTGGAAAGCTCTAGAAACTGACCAAAATATGTCCCTTATGCAACTTAGAAATATACATTTTTTATGGTAATTATTGAAATTTGACAGAGAGTTTTTATTTCAACCCACACAGTATTTCTAGACTTCACTGACCAGGAAGTTAACAAATGCTACTCAGCTAATCAAATCTGTGCATCTGATAAGCACTGCAACTCCAGTCTGTGAGATACACACACACACACGGGGGAGAGACGAGACGACAGACAACAAATAAGTGAGTCACAGAAGTGTAATTTGGGGGGTAGACGACTGGGTAGATCTATATATACATACTGTATATACTGTACTATACGTAACAAAGTGTGTGGCCTCTCATTGCCCATGCAGGCCCGAGTGGGCTGCACTGTAAACCATATGCCACAAGCCTCTGTAGTACTCAATTAAACCAAAACACACGGTGTGTGAAACACACACCTCCCCCAGCCAGTGTGTATTTATCTAAACATGGATACACACTCTAGGCTGGCTGCGAGGTACAACTGAGCGACAGAATGAGGGAAAGCTCCAAAACAACATCTGGAGAAGCGCGTGTTTGTGTGTGTGTGTGTGTGTATGTGAGTAGCATAATGTGAATATGTGCCTATGCATGCATGTGCACATGTGGTTACTTGACTGTGATTGTGGATGCGGGTGTGTTTGTGTGTGTCTGTGCCCCCGAAATAGCACTGTAAACACAGAGGCCTTTGCACTTACGATAAATCTGCTTAACCAAAACCATTCAGCGCCAAATCTCTGTCATGCTGACAGTATTTTGTATCTTGTTAATAGGTGTGAAAGTGTGTAATCTGCTTACCAATTCACAAATAATTTAATATTTTCAACAGCAAGGTTGTCAGACTTCGCGATTCATGATGCATTCTTCTTTGTGGGATTTGTTATTCACTTTGTAGCTCATTAAATTCACTTTCCTTCACAAATCCATTCACAAATTTGCTCAGTTTTTAACTGCAATTGTAGTTTTATTAATTGTGCATATCCTCAATACTCATATTTTTGTGGCCCTTAGAATAAACAGTAATGTGTCAAAAACATACACACTGGTTGTATATTGATACAAAGCTTATACAGAAGAAATTACTATGTACCTCAGTTTCTATAGGCTTTATTGCTTGGTCAGTCTAAACAAACAGGAATTCAGCCCAACCACAAACATTTATTGGCAGGAAGTTACACCAAACCAGCCTCTCTTTCTCTATGCGAGTGTTACTTCTGTTTGCATGTAATAAGCTCATGTGTTGGGTTTCAGCGTTTATCTAAATGACACCTTTAAAAGATGATTCGTTTGACCTACATGTGCAAAAAGGGGGCTAAATTACACTTCTGAATGTTATTGGAATACACTCACTTATTGTAGCAGAGCCTAAATAACACGCTGTCACTGCAGAAATATTGTGCAATTAAACAGGGTAGTGAAACCGCTGCACAAATCCAAAGGAAGAATACAAGCAACAAATAGTTTGAAGACGGAAGATTGAGACTGCAGGAGGTATTTGGGTAGTTCACTGTGAGTAGCACATAAAACCTTGCTTTAATTCAATCTTAGCCACTGCTCACATTCATGTTTTTATTAATGTGACAGTTCTTTGGAAAAATCTATTATCCTTGACTCTTTCATAGTAAGCTTTTTAAATTGGCCTAATAGCTGTGTGGACAATTTATGCTGGCAGCAGAATCACTGCAGTGGTTTCAAAACTTGGATGATCCTCACTGTGCAGAAAGATTGTCTTATTTAGCCCAAATATCATTCGTATCAATGATTTTTGGAGTCTGTGATATCTTGGTGGAAGAAAACAAGTATCACATGAAAGGTTATCTTCAGAAAACTTGCACACCTACAGAGGTGATGCCACTGTGAGGATTAGAGAGTGCACATATGGCTTCCTGTCTGTTTGAGGTGATGAAGCCCTTCATATAACATTACATTTATCTATAAATAGTTTTATATGCATGCAATTTATGTATTTTTGCCAATATGTGCTGCAATTTTTGAGCAAAACGTATTAAGTCCATGATTTTCTTGCATTAAATGTAACAGATGCCGAGTCACTTATCATACCAGTCACAAATAGCTGTCTAAAATAATGTTTAGAATTTCTGGAAAAAAATATTACTATTATTCAGAGATGGGACCATGTCATTGTTTTGCAAGTCACAGGTCAGTCTCAAGTCTCGCGTCAGAGTAATGTGACTCGAGTTCACACCTCTGCTATTATCATTCTAAAGGCTAATGTATCATGATGCTTTAAAAAATCCACATCTGTTAAATACGGTGCTGACCAGTTGCCTTTATTACTGTGTCAAAAAAAGTGCATCTTCTGCATGAAATTTGTGTTCCAAAAATGCATTTATCAAAAGGTTAATAAGTTAATAATTATGGACATAAATGTATCTTGTGGCATGAAAAGTAACACACGTTATGCTGTGTGCATGAAATGCATGTCCCCCTTCACTTAGTTTGTCTCTAGGTTAACATTTTGACACTAGCTGATTTCCTCTTTGCACCACGCTGACCGCAAGTGCATCTGCTTGTAAACAATCACCTGAATGAGCTTTCACTGAGGATCTGTTTCTGTTGTACCACCCCTGGCCCGAATTTGACATGTGCTTCCATCATGTTGAATCATTTCACCTGTCAGAAATCCTGCCTCAGGCAGAATGAAGGTGGGGCTTCCCAGACAGTTTCCTGAACTGCCGGTGCTGACTGTTTCCATGGTCTCCCTCACTTATCATTACTCAGTAATAATCGGGGAAACAATATGAGGTGAGATACCGGGAGGTTAGTGGGAGGAGGACTGCGGGGCGTTCACTCATAGAGGATATCCTGTACACTTCTTTTATGGAACATGGTGCGTTGGGTTATTTCCTTGAGTTCCTTTAACTCCGGGTTCATGTATGTTTGTGGAAGTGGGTGGGGATCTGCGCACGTGTGTTTTGGGGAGAGGGCACACAGGCTCTGGGTGGAAATATTGGCTCTTCGTAAAGCATACTGTAGATTCCCGAGAGTTCACATTCCATTAGAGATGCTGTAAGCTATATTAAAAGCAGATCTATGATTCAGAGTCTGAGCCAGGATTGCCTGCACGTGGCTCTCAGCACGGAGGTGGCTGAACAGCATGGTGCTAAAAGCGCGTGTGCTAATGACGGCAACAGTCATGACAGAGCTAACTGTATTGACATGGGGGAAACTGGAGGGCGACACCACAACTATGCTCAGAACTTCCTAAATGCATGAATTTTTACTAAAACCTGTTATTTAAAACTGAGAGTGAAACTTAATTATACTCTCTTCAAAGCCAGACTGCATTCACAAAAAAACTAATTTTACCCCACTCAATTTTACCGCTGCTGCAATTAATTACTTTGTTAGTGTCATTGTGTGACTTTGGTGTTTAAAATGGTTCATTTGGATTCACCAAAAGTCACAATAACACTAACTAACTAACTAACTAACTAACTGATCAAAGCAGCGATAGACCAGTAGCTCCTGTGTTCAGCGAGCCAAAAATTACTGTTTTTCTCAATGGAGTCTGGCAGCTTTAATGAGAGTATATAGGAAACTGAAGTTCTTAATGCTTTCCTGTCCAAATGGACTGCCTGACATGAAGGAAAAGTTGTGATAATATACTCAACATAGCGTACACATGAACTGATTTTTTTTAGGTAAGTAAAATACATTTTGCTGCAGCCCCAAGGCACTGCATTGCTTAGCCTCCTGCATGCTTTCAAACAGGGGGAGAGACATCTGACTTCTACTGTATGTAATACAATGGCTATGGAAGATTACCTCACACAGACCTACTTAAAAAAAACAACAACGAACTATCCCTTTAAATTTAAGGCCAAATTAAAAGTAACAATAAACTTAATTTACCCTTTCTGGATAATGCTTGTTCAGTTACTGGAAATGGGAGACCAAGTGGAACCATAAATAAGTCAAATGGCCTAAACAGTGATGAATCAAAGTATTGGACGCATGAAGATCACAGGTCAAAAATATAGGTCCTGTCCTTGATCAAATGCAAACAGGTTTTGATCTATTTATTTCCCTAAAGAAGTCTATATGCCCAAAACTATCAAATAGGGTTGTACCTATCCTACTTGTAATTATCAACTCAGACTACTGAATCTCCTCTTTTATTGCTGTCAGTTTGATGCTAAACAGGCCACACAAAGACTGCAATTAATGTCACTGCAACAGACAAGACAGTGATTTTCTATCTGCTTAATTGGCAAAACATAAAGCAACATGACACAAGTCTTTCTCTCATTTCCAGACTGAATCCTTTTGTTTTCTTTTTCCCTTTGATTCATTTTCACGGTAGTGTGTCACTAATTAGCTATTAACAATGTGGTCACCATACGGGACGGTCATGTCAGATGACACGTCATACTGAACAAATTATTTTAATCCTGAGCAGGCTCGGAAAAAGGAAATAGGAGGCACTCCGAGTCAAGATCGAGGTGCAGAAGATGCACCCACAATCAAGAGGTCCAAAGAAATGCTTCTATCATTATCAAAAAAATGTTTAAAAGGATGGGAGAGGTAGGGGGCAATGGCTGTTGTCAAGGCAACAGGTCCAAACACAACTACACAGCACAGGTTGAAAACCAGGAAGCAGCTCAGCCCATGCAGGACTTCCTTAACTGAGAGGAGTAGGAGGGGGGGTGCTGCCTGACATAATGCTCCACACCACCTCACCTCGCCCCCACTGGAGTCACCAAATTCCTCCTCCTCCCGTTAAAAAAAATAAAATCCCTCTGTCTGCAAAATATGAATCATCCTCATGGAACATTTCACAGAGCTTCACAGGGAAATGGTGGCTGCACTGAGGAAGGACAAAATGACACTACAACGCTGCCACCAAGTGGTAATAAATATGACTGCTCGGTGCATCTGCATGCATCATACGGCTCGCTGAACTCAGCCACCTTATTAACGCTCGAATTAAAGGCTAATTTGCAGAGTGTCGCTCAGCTTGATGTCCAGCCTTAATCACTGCAGGATGCCAGATTATCTTCTCAGTGCAGACTGGACACATATGGACCCGAGCACGTTCCACTGAGTCTCCATTAGACAATTAAACAATTAAAATCAATAACTGATTAAAGGAAACAAAAAGGATCTCTGTTGCCACAAGAAGAAGGTCAGAGCGATGACGCCACAGATGACAGTAAACAGACTCTGATGCATGCTAAACATTCCTCAAAAAAGTCTGCCGTCTGTCAAAAACAAAATCATATTAGCTGACATATGAGCTCCGCTTCCACTCCCACGAAACTTAAAATAAACCATCTGTGTCAGTCGGAATTAATCTGACAACAGGACTCCTCGGCTTAAAATCTAATCATGTGATGATGGCATGAAGATCTAACTCCGTTCGTGTATTGTCAGATCATAGTTGCGTATGTGGGTCAGCTGTAAGTCTGCATCCGAAGCTGCCAATTACAGTACAGCAGCCACTTTGCACTGGAAAGTTCTTGATTCTGGGAAGTCGTTTTTGACAGCCCATCACATGAAGGTTACTCGGAGTTACAGTGCATATGGTAGCCATTCAGAAATAGTAAGCTTAGCTGTCCATTCAATAGGGATGAAAGAAGAAATGTCTGAAAAGGTCAGTTTGTAGCTCAGACAACACATATGAGAAACAAAACTAGGGTTAGAGTTTAGGGGGTAAAGTTGATATGTAAACACAGACAGACAGACGTATCTAAACGGCAGTTCCCACCCCAGCTGGCCAACTAAAGCAAACACAACCAGGGTGGCTTCTCTCTGACTGCTGCCACTGCTAATAAGCTCCTTCCTCTGCAGCCTAACAAAGACAGAGTCTAAGATAGTCCCTTCCGGAGAAAGCTTTCTCAGTATTAAAGTATCAAATAAGTTGGAAAGAGCCACAACTTACCGGCTATTCTGTCTCGCTCCATAACTCAACGGCTACCTCAAATAGCCACATGTAACCTCTCCTTTTTCTCTCCTCTCCTCCCTTCCCCTTTTTTTTTCTTCATGAAGACTTCCCCTTTCTCCTGACTCAGTCACCCTGTCCCCCTCTTTCAACCCTCCCTCTTTCCTCCCTCCTTTTTCCTCCCTCTGCATTACTTCCTCCAACTTTTAATGTCTTCAGTCTGTCAGGATAACAAGTGAACGGAGCAGACGTCGGCAGCCATGTGCGAGTCATATGGACTTGCTTTCTCTCTCATAGCTCTCTCTTACACACACACACACACACCATGCAGGCTTTTATCCCAGATACACACAAACTGACACTTTTTACCTCTTTTCTCTCCTCGCTTCCTCCAGTGTTTTCTATTACTCCCTTGATACCCAGGCGAGTCACACACACACACACACACACACACACACACACACACACACACACACACACACACACACACACACACACACACACACACACACACTGTGGCTGAATTGTATTTGAAATAGATCCTCAGCCCTTTGACCAAAGGTCCTAATCCGAAAATAAACTCAGTCCACTTATTACGGGGAAAAATTTCAGCAGTCCACCAAGACATCCTGCACTATACCAACAATACACACTCCAACCACGTCAGCATCACCATCAGGATCTAGAGACCCACGTTAAAGGGATACATCGCCAATTTCAACCAGCTTTCCATCAAAACAGTGTGGTTAGTATGTGTAGATGAACTGATAAACTTTGAGCCAGTACTTTAAAATATCCCTCCCCACTCCTCTGTGAAACTCCACCAGATGATGTACTTTCAGCCCATTCTAAAGTTGTCAAACACCATCTTTCTGTCAACAATTTTGGCATCAGACACCAAAACCAAAACCTCTTCATGCGGCAGTATGATACGTCACCAGGCAGAGTCAGTTTGTAATGCAGCCAGACAGAACGTTTTTGCAGTGGTATGAAATGTTGCAGTACATTTATACTGCCGGTCAGTCGGACATCACCTGGTGCGGCAGTATGATGCACAGACGGACAGTGTCAGTTCATAACGTGGCTGGACAGAACCTGCCGGGGCCATATGCTACGCTGCTAGATGGCATCAGGTTGAAATGCTGCTGGTAACTGTACAATATAAGGATCTGTAGGGTCCGTATTGGATAGGCGGGAGGGGTGGTGTATGGGTCCAACAAACCCTGGACTTTCAACCTTGAAGTAAAGTGCTGATTCTTGTATTAATTCTTGTATCGATTCTTGTGGCAATATATGATTACTTACTATGTATTGCCCACCACCATGGACACAAAGAGCATACAAGCAGATCAAGAGACAGACCTGTCCCTCTCTCTCAAACTCAGACTGAAACCAAATCAAACGGTTAAACTAAGCAAGGCTGATCAAATATAAACTAAGATTGTGTTTGACGATGTCTCTCCTCAAATGTGTTCAGAAACATGTTTTTTAGCTTACCGTTTTAAATCTAACACAAGAGCCAGCAACCTTTGTTTCAGACAGACTAGTTCACATTGCGTGATCCACCAGCAGGAGTGTTTATTGGTCTGGTATGACACAGTGCATTCTGGTTGTTGTAGGTTTTCTACTTCTTGAGAAAGCAAAGCCTTTTTTCTCTTAATGTACTGCATGGATAGCCTAGTTTCATGTGAGGACCTGTTTCATATCTGTCAAATACTTCTTTAAGTCATTGTGGAAACAAATGATGGCTGGTTCTGAGTGGATTGTAGAAGCTCTCGTGTGTGAAGTAGTTCTCAATAAGTACTGTTTATAATAATAATCAGCGTTACAAGATCTCAGCCAATAAGCTTGTTGACCTCACATCTAATGTCTTGCTCACAGTGTGAACTCATCATTATTCAAGAGTATTAACGCCTTAGGCAGAAATCCCCAGAGTTACCAGAGCAGCACTCACTCACTCACTCACTCACACACACACACACACACACACACACACACACACACACACACACACACACACACACACACACGCACACACACACACACACACACAGACGTCATGCTTAGACTTTGACCCTCAACTTGCAGCTCGACAGGTCAAGGGGCCACTTAGCCAGCCGTCGTCTTGGTGAGAAACTCCCAAGAATATACAATACACACACAATCTCACACACACCCATCTTTGTTTTTGTGTCAGGGAAAGAGGCTCAACAGCTCACTTCCTCTTCCCCTTTCTTACAAGGAACATCCTTCCCCAAAAGTATGTCTTCCATCAGCCCAGTTGGCAGAAGAAAATGTACATTTCTGCAAACCACAGATGTTACATTGTACATTTCATACAACTCATATCAACATTTCTAAAGTGACGTAGTTCAGATTACATGAGCGGAGTTTCTCATCAAGAAAAGGAGGGGACGGTGGATGGCGTGACACCTCGGGGAGCTGCCTGCCAAGAAGCAGACAGCAGTGTGTTGCGACAAAGCCGGGCATTTTTTAATGACACGTCGGGACATTTCCAGTCATGTTTGCAATGACCAAACTGGGTATTTTAAGTCGAAACATTATGTTTTCCTAACCCTAACCAAGTAGCTTTGTGCTTAAACCTGACCGCAAGTTAACCACAGTGTTGTCACAACATAACATTGAAAATTAAAAAGCAAAGTCTCAACATATACTGTGTGCAACATACGAAATGTCCAAATCTAACACGATCATACGCACCTTGCAGAAATGTACATTGCCAACATTTATTCTGGCAATTGGGTTGCTCCCAGACCTATACATCACAACTACACTAACTTAAGCTGCAATCAGTTGACCTGCACAAGCACACAGGCAGTAGGACGCAACAGGAACATCTTTCTTGGGTGAGGTCGTTGCTCGGATAAAGCGTAGATATGACCTGGTGTTTCTCCAGGCATGTCGTGATGACAAACGCCTCTCCCTATCTGACCTGCTCTGATACAAGAAACATGCACTCTTAAGTTCTGAGCGGCCAAATTTTTGTTTCTGTTTGAGCGCTCCACATATCCTAGCCTGTAAAACAAAGAATCTTCACATTATTTTATATTTCAAAGTATATATATTTAGATTATGAACACAAATGGTAGATGGGTGGAGCATCCTGAGTGATACAGGTCACTTAACACACACAAAGACACACACATGAACACACATCCCACTCCCCTGCAGTCCTGGGGCCTTTTCTGACATCAGCAATAGAGTAAGGAGAGGAGTGAGGAGAAGCAGAGCAGAGGAGGCAGATTAGGGATATTCGAGTGTAACTGCTCTGTGAGTAGATTTTGCCCCAAAAGGCTCCTCTGACTAATTCTAAAAAGATCTGAGTAAAAATGTGATTTATATAAGCCTATGCGGGGTAATTTATCTCTCTCTTAAAACCTTTAAGTTGGACTGTAGAAGATATGGTTTGGATGGCTATTTTAGTGTGTAAAATGTATTAATATTTCATTATATATAGTACGTCATAGTGCTAAGAATAAGTTAATTGCCATTACGGTACATATTTACATTTGTATATTTTTAATAACTAAGGCCTGAGTTGGGGCAGTCAACGTCAGAATGTTTTATCTATTTTTTAGGTGTTTTATTTAGTTTCACAAAGACAGACAGATGAAGGTTCATCATTTTTCTCACTCAAGCCCTATCCTCCATAACCAGTCCCTGCCTCATAGCATGAGTAATTTAAAAAACATCAACAAAAAGAAAATTCAACAGTCGTTAACAAAATACAAAAACAAAAAAAAAAAATTTAAATAGAAAAAAACAACTATTACAGATTTACATGTTTTTTTTTTGTATTTTGATTTTAAGGAAGTTTTGCCATATTGCATTATAATTTGCATTGGGTGTCTAAACATTGACATATATGGCCACAAACTAAAAATGCATTATAACACAGCATATCAACCAATAGTACCTAAAGCTGTCCTTCTTACCATAAAATCAATATGTGGTTGCCAAAAAAATGTTGACTCTTACATCTAGTAGATTTTATTTAATGGGATGTAGAGAGTGTTGTATTTTGAGGGCCTAGATAACAAAACTATTCAGAAGTGTATTACACTTATTCAGTTTATTGACTGTATTTTTTTTTTTTTAATGGCAACCTTTATTATTTAGTGCAAAAATGCTATTTAAGTACAACCACATGTACACAGCAACCAAAATCTACATTCTGATCAAGGTGATAAATAATCAAAACAGACTAATTCAAAATGAGCCTTTCAATGCTGAATCCATATGGAAAGCTGGATGCAGGTGCTGCGATGAAAGTGTGGTTTTGAAAATAGAGTGACAAGTCTCTTTTGGCTGCTGGCTTTTTTCTGCAGTCTTGTGATCATTTTCCAGACTTAAAATGCTGCAGTTAATCACAGGCTCAGGGTCAGAAAGACACATGAAACACACAACATGTGCTTATGCATTTGTTGACTCATTCTCATATGCACAACAAAAAAAAACACATGTTCAGACATACACGTAAAGCAGCAGCGTCCTCCAACCCTACAACCACATAGGTTTTTTGTTCCTGCTCTCTAATCCGACCCACAAGAGCGTTTTTTAAATACCGGTGACAGGAAATCAACACAAGAATGACATATATGACGGTAAATGGTTTCAGTTTTTAACATGTGGTTTACATTGTGAGACAGTTGCAGACTGGTTAGGTTAAGGTGACAAAAGTATTTGGTTAGGTTTTAGAAAAAGGTCATGGTTTGGGTGAAAGTAAATACGCTTATTATTTTACTAATATCATTTATGTAATGGTACACACAGTTATGTTACATCAGTTATCATAACTTAAAGTAATAACCTCAAAGTTTTTCATTTATATACATGTGTCCTGTGTGTAGGATTTAGGGGCATTCAAGAAATCTACCATGGAGCGACCATGTTGTTCTACAGTAGCCCAGAATGGACAAATTAAACACTGACTCTAGAAAGGGCCATTCACTCTTTCTCATCAGCCATAATTCTGTGGCAAAATGAGGTAACACAATGGTGACTGAACCAGTGGCTCACTGACTGCAATATTACATTAGCCATATGATGAACTAAGTGTCGATGGTGAAATTTTGGGGGAAAAACGCTGTATTAAGTTACTGCTAATGCAAATGTGACATTTCCTTACTTTGGCCTCAGAACAAAATGTTTAAAGGAAAGTTTATACACACACATACACATACATACACACACACACACACACACACACACACACACACACAGGCACACACACAGGCACACACACACACACTTGTGCCTCTATAGCCTCTTTTTCACTGCTAAAAATCAGCTAACGTGGCTTTTTAATGTAATTGAACAGTATGCTATCAGCATTCTAATTTTGGTGGAAAAGGGGTGCATCGTTGTAAGGACCCTCACTTTGAGGAAGCACACTCACTTGTATTAATGTAAACGCTAAACATGAGTTTGGAATTACAGAATTAATGTTATAAGAAATATCTGGGTATTAATTTAACTTACAACATGAAAATGTAGGCATTGAGGCATGGCAAAATCCCTTAAAAAAGAATGCATTTCTGACATTTTATAATTGTAATATATTTGTAATTTATTCATTTAATCATTATTCATTTTCCCAAATAATCTAATATTAGTTTATATAACATCCACCTGTTTTTTTTAATTGAAAAAAAGAATACATTATAACTGTTGGAACCATTTTGGTTTTACAGTTACACATTAATAAGTAAACCTGACTTCCTTGTGTTTCCTGGTGCAAGAAGACACAGTTCACTGCTGTTTTACAGTAAATGAAACTGTTTGAGCTTGTAAAGGACATAATTCAGACAAACTGATGCAAGAGAGAACAGACCGAGAGGGCCTCCCTCACTCATACCTTTCACCACCTGCCCTCTCCATCATCCCAACCTGCTGGCGAGATACAGCCGGACCCTCCCACCACACACACACACACACACACACACACACACACACACACACACACACACACACACACACACACACACACACACTAAACATGGCCCTCAAACTGAAAACAAATGCATATGAACACTTCACTTAAAACCAGACACACACAAGACTCAAAGGGTTATCTGAGCAGATTCCTCTCGCATGACAGTACACCCTGTAAACACACACACGCCCTCTCTCTTTATTTGACTTACATATATACCAAACGTGTAGCCTACATTTACATCCGACGACACAGGTGGTCATGAGGCACAGACAGCCACGTGTGCTTGTTCACTCATGCGGGACAAACACACACAACCCAAAAAAAGGAAAGAAAAAAACTATGTATCACACATTGACTACGGGTGGATGGCGAGCCTTGGGGTGCACATTAATGTAAGCCGTCACTTCAGAGCACGACCTATGGCCAAACGCGTGACTCAAACATGCTAAATTTAGTTATATAAGAGTCAAGCAAAAAAAAAAAACTCACCAGCATGCCAGCCAACACTAAAGGGATGCCTGCGGGGCAGCGATGCACAATGACGGAGAAAGAAACAGTGGGAAGACGATAAAAGATGAAAAGAGAAGAGGAGGAGCGGGCAGGGGATGTAGTGAAAGAGGTAAATGGAGGGGAAGAAGAAAGGAGATAAGGGGAAGAGGGAGAAGAGGAAGAAGAGCTGAGGCTGCTTGGATCACATGCGAGAAGGATCGAAACACAAACTTTAAAGGTGGAATTTTGCGCTGTGGCGTGTGCAGCAAACGCCTTGAGTGTATTGATTTGTAGTTCAGTGTCACATTAAATCTATCACACCAACACTGGATGGATGTGTTGCACATTATGGAGTGATATTGAGCTCAAATAGGCCTAACAGGCACGCTTAACAACACACACACACACACTGTAACTCTCTTTATTCCCCCAAGTCTCCAAAAACCTCCTTTCTCCAAACACAACAGATGAGGTTCAATGAGATGGTATAGCATGAAAAAGAGAAAACAGTGTGATGTGGTGATGCTAGCCACAGTCTGATGACCTCACCAGAGCGCTACGCGGCACTCATCTTCCCCCTGCCCTGTCTCCATCATGCCCACACACATAGAGAGAGAGAGAGGGGGGGCACTGTCCTCTTCATTTGTGTCCCCTGCTGCCGCTGCTCCAGCCTACACATCCAACCTGGGGCATGTGCAGCGACGACACAACTCTTCACATCACTCATCTACACAAGGCAAATTTTAAAAGCGGACCCCGTGCTCTCATGTAAAGCATGAAAAATCCGTTTTTGTAAATAAAAAAAGCTTGTTCTAAAAAAAGAAAATAAATAAAAATCTCTTAACGTCTCTTAACACTGAGAACCATCATCTGTAAGAATCACAGTGATGACGGTGTTTTTCTACAATAACAACTATGCGGCTAAATTTTGAAACTGGAATTCAGTCTTGACAAGCTCTCCTCTTAACTGCAGCGTACCATCCAGAATAAGCCCAGGAGTTATTCAGACACTGTAAGTACACATCAGTACAGCAATCTGGGAATAAGAAGACCTGATTGTATCTCTATTTTCCAATCAGACTTCCCAGCCAGGCTTGATGGCAGCCACATGGCCCCACATATGACTCCCACTGAATCTGAGCGAGCGCAGAGGAGAGACAAACAGGAGAGCTGCCGGTCTGCTGATGTTCCTTAATATAAACCCAATGCCTTGATGTTACATAGCATCAAACCTATTCATAATAATGTACGTCAGATAAAAATGAAAGTCATATCACTCGGTCTGCTTCCCATTCACTATTGTGGTATTTCCGTGCAGAATCAGAGCTGCTGACCTGCTGGGTTAAGTGAACAAAGTGAGCCTGGATTCAATAAAAAGGTATGAGTGATCGCCTGAGAACTGTAAACATATCATTTATATGCAATTTGTGAATCTTTTTCGGGAAATCCACTTTTGGGATTCCCATGAACTCATTTTACCTTTATGGTCTGCCATAGTTACTGGAAAATGCAACAAATTGTTCATAAAGTAACAAGAAAATTAGTTTACAGCTATGCTAGCAGCTCTGGGAGGCTAAACACAGCTGTGCTTTGAGCTAAATGTTTATGTTAGCATGGAGACATGTGCATAATTAAAATGCTCACTTGCTGATGTTTAGCAGGTATGATGTTTACCTTGTTCAGCATCTGAGTTTAGCATGTTTGCATGCTTAGATTAGCTTATTAGCACCAAACATAAATCAGCCAGATTGGATGGGCAGGGATGAAGGTGACAGAGCTAACCTGTTGTTTGTATTAGTTAGCAGCAGATGAATCCAATATTTTCATATTTTAAAAATGTTTAGAAATTCCAAACAATATGATTGACCAGAACTAGCCAACAGGGTTCTTCAGGTAATATCTATGTAAGGCCATAGCTGCGAGAGCATAAGGGCACCCATAGATACTACAGATGGAGAAGCTACAAGCTAGCCCAAAGAAAATGCTGAAAAAGTGATGCAAACATCAAGGATACTGGAGAGAGGTTTAAAAGAGACAGAACCTGCAAAGGTACACCAAGAGGCTGCAGCATCATCAACAACTTCAACTGCATTTGTGTCACAGCGAGTCAGCAGTGAGGCAGGTTCAGCAAAAAATGCCACCACAGCAGTCAGTGTGCTCTCCCACCATACTAATGTTAGCCTCAATCTTCTGCAAGATGAACATGAAACTTGAGCTCCAAGCTGCACCACTCATGCCCAGGATAATTTGGGCACAGAAAAGTTCCATACTCTGTCTGTTTTTGGAGAAAAGTCTCTATTTTAGTGCCGTTGATGCGGTTCATGGTGCCCAGCTTCTGGAGGTGATGCCAAGTGTGCTGACGACGCTCAAGTTTTTTACTCGGGAGTTTGTTTTTTTTTTTTTTGGAGGAAAAAAAAACAACAAGGCTTCTAAATCTATGAGAGAAGCTAATGGTGAGTTAAAGAATGTGTTATATTCCAAATTGAAATGAAGTGAATGTCTTTGTGTCATATTGGCAATTGCTCCATAACATACTGGAGTTTAAATCTTGTGCACTGAATTGGCAGCCTGTTGCTTCATTGATTTGGATCACGTAGTTATTAAACCATATCAAATGTTGAATTTGCTGCATACTACTCATTATACACATAATGATCTTTCAGGGCGAAATAAAGTGTTAGCTCAGGGTAGCCCATACAATTGCAATATAATTGAAACTCGCATGTATACTAAAACAAATTATGAAGTAGGCCTAAGTTTTGCAGTTCAAAGTACTGATTTATTACTTTTTTATCTCAATGTTCCTTAAGTGGCGGAAGGCATATTGCTACAGGGTACTTTGGGGTATTGCAGAGGGTTTATCACTTGATTGTAAGTGTATCTTACCAAAAAGGCAAGGATCATTGCAGCCATAATGCAGTGTTATTTTACAATGACAAAATATTGGCTTGCCATGAATTTAGAGATGGATTCTAAACATTTTTAGCATTAAGCATTTAATGTAGCATTTGGTGTTATTCAGTTACAAGGTCATTGTGTTGCAAACCGTTGATGGCCTTGCACTTTATTGAAAGCTTTTGTTATTATACCTTTTTATATTGCTTTTTTTCTACCAAAAATGTTGTGGACTAGTACTTGGCTGAAAAAATGCTTCAAAGGGGATACACTAATTTTAAAAAATGTTTTACTTTATCTGATGCCCCTTCTCATAATCCAGCCACATGGTCTGATGGGAAAGTAGTTTTGCAAATATTTGGTCATACATGTAAACCAAAGTCTTGAACAACACAAGAATTAGACCTGCCAGTGGCTAGCTAAAAAGTATGCTGCGAGGATAGCTAACAATTCTCCAAATTTTTACAGGAGCCAGGCCTAAATGTCCTTCAATGCCATGAATAATCCACTTAAAAGTAAAAAAAAAAATCCCCACAGAAACACTGACCTCTAAAATTACTAACAATGTATCACAAACTCAACCACCGAAGATGTTTCACAGCTCATGAAATCGGTAGTCAAAACAAAGTGCAAAACTCATGGCCAAAGTCATAACTGATGTTGAGTCAGCAACTGGCACCACTTCCAGTCAGCGCTGAGATGCTCTCAACCAACCCTCAGCGAGAACCAGAGAAAGTCATCAAGATAACCACTACATGACCCCGCTACTCATACGCAGAGAAGTACACTCACACTGTTCGTTCAGTCGCATCCAGTTCACAGAAAAGCCATTCCTTTAACATATAAGTCATGGAGGCTCCTCTCCTCCAGTTCTTTGACAATTTAAATCCCACTCTCGGGTCATTTGGACTATCAGAGGCTGTAAAAGTGCTAGTAGTGCAGTCTGTCTGTCCCAGCATGGCTGTGGTAACTGCTGGCTATTTCCTCCTCGCCATAAGGTAATCATTAGACGTGAGAGGGAGTTGGCAGTGGAAGATGTTAAAATGGGATATCCTCAAAGTTCCAGATCCCTTGCAGGAAAGAGTCTGTTGTAGCGATTGATAAATATATAGACACCGTGTGAATACTGCGCATAGAGCAGAAGCCACCTTTCATCCATTCTGCAGGATTTTTCTAAGAACTCCTCTCGTGGTTTTGAGTGGCACTGAGGCTAGAGTTAAAACAGCCTGAAAAGTTGGCTTCACAAATCCATGTGAAATTAGTTAAGCTGGAACAATAACAGTCTGTCAGCGGTGCTTAGTGTTTGTTACAGTGTGTAATATACCTCATTTTGCTCTGTGCTCTTACCATCCACACTGCTTAACTGTGCATTAGGTAATTGACTAAAGGTAAGCTTAGATGGAGCATGGATGAGAGGAGCAAAGCTATGCGATTTCACTGATTATCATAACCCGGCCACATTAGCCCGAGGCCCGCTGCTTTCACCTCCATCTGCGCAAATTAGCCTGAACTGATGGAGGGATGGTGCTGGAGAGAGAGAGAAAGAGAGGAGAGAGTTCCTGTGGTTCCCTGTGGCTTCGGACCTCTGTAATCAGCATGCCAAGCTCCTGATGTCTAAATCCACAACTCGGACCCAGACAGTCTGCACTGTACGCTACACAGATGCATACACACACATATACACAAGAGATATGCACATGCATACACACATATACACACACACAAACACACACACACAGCAAGCTCCTGACACATGAGCTCTGTGGTGATCTCTGTGAATGTGGAGTTTGGCGACGGAGCACAGCCCAAATAAATGCAAGACGACTGAGCGTGAAAAACATACTGTATCTATGCAGTGTTACGCAATGTCATGTGTGATTCATTAGCATCTGAGTTTTCTGATTTCCTAATAAGATCACTTAGATTCAAAACAAGGGACAAAAAACTTCTTGGTAGGGCCCAACTGACACTGTATTTTTTTAAAAAATAATTTTCTATATTGATTTGTAAGAGTAAAAAAAATCTGATCAAGCTCCATCAGCCAATTCACAGTTTTTGACATAAATACATAACACTAAAACATTTAATAAGGTTCCCATACGTGCTGATGTTAATATATCTGTGATAAGCTAATATGAGTCCAGTCAATTTATCAATTAATCATTTAAAGCATTTTTCAGGAGAAATGCCAAAGAAAATGCAATCCAATCACCACAAAAAATGCTAGCCTTGCTCATTTCTGCAAACCATGGTTACATTACATTTATATGCCATTATACATTTAAACTTTACATTACAACAATGTTATGATTAATGTGGTTATACTTATGCATGAAAATCACTCAGTTATGGTAAGAAAAAGATTATGTTTTCACTTAAAATACCCGGTTTTGGTCGCATAATCCCAACTAGAAAGACAGCAATGTCTCAGTAAATAACAACCACTCTTCATGGCATGATCCCGGCTGGAAACGCAACATCTCTGTTAAAAAAACAAAACAAAAACAAACATAAAAAACATGCTTTTTGTGGCACAATGCCAACAGCAAACCTAGTGATAACTCATGAAAAAAAAAACCCAACAATTTTCTCAACACTTTGACAGCTGGAAACGCATCGATGCTTTGTTAAAGAACCACTACTATCCATGGCAGGAAACGCAGCAACGTCACAGTAAAAAAGTTACTGCTTTTCATGGCACAATACTGTGTGAAAACTACCATGTCTCCTGAAAAAACAACCACTTTTGTTTGGCACTATCCTGGCTGAAAATGCATCGGTCGCCATCAATAACAACTGCTTTTTGTGGCACAATCTTTGTCGGACACACCGTGAGAGGTTGCTAAAATACCTCCACGTTTGATGGCCAAAAAGACGCAGGAAACACAGCAATGTCTCATCTTAAATCAACCACTTTTCCTGGTACTATATCCTGGCTGGAAACGCAGCAATGTCACAATACATAACAGCTGCTTGTTGTGACACTATTGCTGGTGGATACACAATAAGATGTCGCTAAAAAACACCAACAATTGGCGGCTAAAACGAGACTAGAACAAAAGCAATGACTTTCTTAATCATAACTGTTTGTTTTGTTTGTTGGCAGGCGCCTTGCTTAGTTAAATGTACAAATGTAACATATCCGAGATTTGCAGAAATGTACAATGCCAAACCTTTTCTGGCAACTAGGCTGGAAAATGCTGCTTCAACCTTTTCAACTGTGAGAATTTGCTGGTTTTAATATGTAAGAAGACTGAATGTCTCTGGGTTTTGGACTGTTGGTCGGACAAAAAAAAAATAAAATCTGATGACATCATCTTGGGCTTAAGGAAATTGTGACGTGCAGTTTTAACTGTTTATTGATGATTTATCGACAAAACCATTAATCAAGAAAACTTCTTTTGCCAGTGTACCAAGAGCTTAATGTGAAAAAGGTGTCAGTAACATTTTGGCCAAAACTCGACTATGTACATACATCACTGGAAAAGCTTTCGTGATGAGCCAAAAAAACCATTTGAGAATCAGAATCAGCTTTAATGGCCAAGTATGTGTGCACATACATGGAATTCGACTCAGACTAAGAATTTTAAATAAATGGGAAATGCACAGAGTTCAAGAAAACTGTAGGTGGAAACCATTGTTGAAAAAAAAACAATTTCTAGAATTCAAATCTTTGTTGAAGTATGAATGGTTTCAGTGTTATGGTTGGAAAAGAAAATGTGCACATCATCAGGTCTAATGTTAAAAAAAAAAAGGATAAGGTCACCTTTCTTTTTCTGCCACACATTAATTTGTATACACGCGTACACAAAGAGAATATAAATGTTTATGTTATTCCTTGTACTACATCAAATGATGACAAATGAAAAATAAGAGTGATGCTCCCTTTATGATCAGCCTGTGTTTTATTAATGGCATCTGCTTGTAACATCAGGTGTGTCTTTGATGAACATGCGGCTAAATCATTCACGACTGGCTGGCTGCTCATCATGATAAGCAGCAGTGACATGGCCTGTTTTCATCCTTATGTTATTCACGAGTGGGGGGCTTTGTTAAACTGAGACGTCATCGTCGACCATCTCTATTTATAGCCAAGCTCTTACACAGTGGCAGATGATGTCATACTCGTGTGCATGTGCAATGCGAGGGTCTCTGGGACTATTCAGCAGGGAGCGAGGTCTTCATGGTACGCATGCATTGTTGAAGCATGGGTCAGCCTTTCAGAGCCCGAAGCTAAGTTTAATCAGATAAGAATTACGGCTGTGAAGAGATAAACTGGGAGATAAAACCAGAGAGAGACGCAGCAAAATCCACGTGTCACTTCCTGTAGTGGGAGTGAAAGGATTAGGCTAATAACTGAGGGAGAGTTAATCTAAGGGGAAAAGTCCTTTCCATGAGAGAAACTTTTGTTGAATAACCGGTATCTAAGGCAGCCCTCGGGGGTTAAGACAGTGAGCGTTTGTACTTGGCACTCATGACAGAAGGCTGATAAAGGTAGTCTAATACTCACGGAGGCTTTCACGCAGGGGTTTTAATGTGATAAGGATTTTATGAAGCAGAGAGCTTGGCAGCTTGACTCTTAGGTAGTGAATTAAGTAGTAGCTCACCGATGAATAGCAATGTAATAAAGACAGCTTTATTGTCACAGGGAGTAGTAGTGAATGTGGTGGTGGTCCAGGCCAACGTATGACTCAGACTGAAGGGAATCTAGTTCTGCTGTCACTGAAGAGCCATTGTTGAGGTGAAATAAAGAGCTGTATTGACTCTCCTCATCTGCTCGCTCTCTGTGGGACCTACTGGGGTGGTTTAGTGGGAGGATGGATGACATGATGGATGCTGCAGTTTAAAAGTGCCATGTCATGTTTTAAGAAACCAGAGTGACTGTGCTGATTTGTGACCAATTAAACTCAGTCTCGTGTTGGTGTTAGTTTAATAGTGATGAGCGGTGACCGTGGATTAATATATCCACTCTTACGACCTGCATGAGTTCAGTGCTAAGGCAATTCATTCACACAATACGACAATGGAAAGAAACTGATGGCAACAGTTTAAATAATCAATTGAGCAATTCATCATAATAAAGTTGCCTTGAGCCCTGGTAATTAATGGTAGATATTTTTCAAAATTTTCTTGAGATTTACTATAAAATAAATGCATCTTAAATATTATAGCCCTGCATGGATTAAGGCACTGTAACTTGATTTGGGGAACTCATTCCAAAACAGTACTTGATTCTGACGTCCGTCCGTTCTAGAAAAGGGATCTCTCCTCAGTCACTCTTCCTGAGGTTTCTAGCATTTTTTCTCCCCATTAAAGGGGTATTTTGGGGACTTTTTCCATAGTTGCTGTGACAGTCCAAGGACAGAGGGATATCATGTGCTGTAAAGCCCTCTGAGGTAAATTGTGATTTGTGACAATGTGCTTTTAACTGATTGCTTAAAATATATACATAAGAGTGATGTGGCATTACATGGTTGCAGACCTCAGTCTAATATTGATATGATAACGTAATGGCAAATATATGCAAAATAACTGCTGCTATTATGTGATATTTACTCCAATGAACTGTGTTCTGCTGCTTTATGAGATACAATTTTTCCATGTTTAGAATGAAACCTTCAGCTTCTTTTGCCAAACGTGTAATCACTGATTTTTTTGACTTCTTGGTAGAAACTTAAATAACTTTGGCATATCATCACCATTAAAGTTGATATGGCAGAAATCAATTATTTGCACATCCAGCAGTGACAGAGCAACATTATCATTTATTTGTAGTCGTGTTTCTCTTTTTTTAGCTCTGTTTTTGGTCTCTACCAACTGCTTGGGAAATAGCTGTCTCATTTGCTGCTAAATGTTCCAATATGTTGACAGCTAGACTCTGGCTAGACTCTGGAGTCTGTCTGCTGTTTGGTGTTAGGCAGATAGTGTACAATCGGTTTTTAGAGATTTTGACTCTGAAAATAGCTACCTATTGCTGCTATTACAGCAGTGAAAGTAAATCAGAACTGTAAAGCTGTGGGCCTGAACAGATAAACAATGAGCAGAAACTAACTATAAAGCCAAGACAAGCTGCAGATTCAGGTGATAATTCTCTGTAGGTTCTTCACTACAAGCAACCCCCTTCACATTGTCAATTCATACATTGTTATTATGAGCGCTTTGGGTTTTAATTACAATTTGCTTGGAATCGTTCATTTGGATAACAGAATTTTGTAAAACGATACGTGAGATTCTATTACGATAATATGATCATATTATCGTAATAGAATCTCACTGAAATTTTTTGGCAAAAATCGAGCATCTTTAATTATTTTGTTTTTCGACCTGCTATTTTTACACTTTTGGTCTCTTTTGGAGACAACAACTGAGCGAGCATGCTGCAGCCAACAGAGGCAAAGCCGGCTGCAATGTAATCGCTTGTGTCATGTTCGCACTACTAAATTATGTCTACTAAAACTGTTTATTGACAGGCTAAATTTATTAAACTACATGTTTGACAACATTATGAAAAGGATCAAAATCACTATCACCAAACCAACAAGACTCCACTTAAATAAACTTAAAATTTAGTGTGTATAAAGCCATTATATTTTCACAAGTATCTGTGAGAATAAAGAGTCTATTTAACCAAACCAGAGTTGGTAATTGTTGGAACAGTGGAAAGACAACCAAAATGACTTTTGTGAGTTTTATTTTGTTATAGTTGGCTAAAGTGTTGGTTAAAGTGTGTTTTACAATAATAAAAAAGTGTGTTTTACAATAATAAACTCTGGTGGGTTTGCCAATGGTGATTTTGGGGCAGTTTCTGTAAGACAAAAACGATTTTACTCTTTAACCAAAAGGTCTATCTCTGTTGTGATCCTCTGCATGATGTTGTCAGACACAGATAATAATCTGAGCCTGTCAGTGGCAAAGCGAGCACTTTTAGTGGACATAAACTGACAGTGTAAAAATGCCCTCAGTGGTTCCGTCAAAGTCTGTTTTGCCGCTGCTATCTAAAGTGCTCTTGTGCAATAATGGACTTTTTTTTTAAACTGTTATTCCCATTAGTCACTTAGACACAAACACATGTGAAATATCAAGGTTTTCCTTTTAGTCCCAGTTGATAGGACTTGCATTAATCTCATTAGAAGTACATGCCCAGTCTGACATTCCCTCAAAAAACTCAGCTTAGTCAAATATTTTAGTGTGTGTGGGCTAAAGTATGCACGTCACCCACTACGTCTAATCCGGCAGGCTAAATCCTGTCCATCACCCCCTCGAGTGTGCAGCACAGCGCTGAGATGCTGAGTCATTGTAACAATTAGCCATTTCCTTGTAAAGTTGGCAGATGAGAATGCCTCCCCTAGACACTCAGCATTGTGGTGGTTAGTGAATGTTTTATATGACGTTGTTGGACGTAACATGGCAACCTAAAAACACTACATCTGTCAGTTCCATCCACAAGTCAACATCAAGTACACTTTTTAAGTTTTTATTAAACCTCCTTATCAAAATCCACACAACCAGCCCCCAGCCAATGTTCGCCACAAAGGAGTCTATTCAAGCTGAGGATGAGCCTGTTTTGTAAAATGAGCCAACCATGAGAATATATTGTACAGCTGACTGGGATCTCTCATGCGTAGGAAGATAGAAAGAAAAAAACGGGGGAAGAACAGCGCATTTACTCCGCTGGGTCTCCCTGTTCATTCAGGGTCACATTACTTGAAACTATACAACAACGTTGGGTACATTCAGTTCATTAAGCCCAACAAGCTCCGGGTCTCAGAGGACTTTCCTAAATGAGAGCCAACATATTTTTGTTGGTGATCTGTGGGACGACACAATGCTCCCACTCAGAGGGTGAAATTAAGCTTGAGTGACTGGAGAAAACATGGATCTAATGCACTCATCCCAGAACATGTGGGGTAAAAGACAGAGCTTTGAAGTTGTATTTGCATGTAGTTTTTGGAGACTGTTACTGAGGTATTGCACTGCTTCTATGCATATATCCTCAAAGAAAAATACATCAAACATGTTTACGATAACATATGCTGATAGGGATTCGATATCAGGGTTTCCCACACATTAATTTATTGTGCCCGCCTCAATTGAAACATCTGCTGCCACATACTGATTTTCTATTTTTGGAGCTGGACCGTTCATTAGGAATATATCTACTGTTCAGTTAATGATTGCACAACACTCTCGGAGTGCAGAGCATACTCTGGGCACAGTGAAAATGAAACTTAACCATTTATTGCACTGGGTCTAAAAGTTTGCAGCAGCTGCACTTCTCAACCATCGATTTGATCAACTCTGACCAGATCAACAGAACAGTTATCCACCACGCGACTCAAACTCCTCAAATTGCTGCTAAGGAAAAAGAGATCTCATGGTGAGCTCTGTCTGTGCTGCGTTCACGGACCCGCAAAAAGGAGAGGACACAGAATGAAGAAAAAAAACACACACAAACAAATTATTAAAAATACAGGCAATTACCCCCAAAGTTCTTGGTCTGTATTGACCATTTTAGCTCATAATAGCTGCTCTCAATTATACATTTGCACAACTTTCAAACATCTGCAACTGCACTTTTGGAATAAGTTGGCAGATAGTAGACGTGATGGTCTCCCTATTACAAGCACCTTCATTAGGAAGCACAATATGGTATTGCTAATTGGGTTCTCTGTCAGTTCAGCCATGAAATGCTCCAGCCTGAAAGATAATTTGACACCTTGAGGTCAAGATAGTGCGTGGAGAAACTGCTGGAGTTACTATGGGCCTTGAGCTGAGTGTGGCTGCCCCGTCTTTTTGTTTGTCTTTCCCTGAAGAGAGATCAGACTACCAGCCGACCTAATGATCAAAGTACATAAAAACCTCAGGGTTCAAATACTCTGCCTTTTTCAGTCAACAGAGAGAATTTGCTCTGCCTTTTAAGAATGTTGGTCGAAAATTACTAATTGTGTGAATGCACAAGTTAATATGGCCTATTTATTTTCTCACTCAGTCATTTCTAACATGACAGCTGCTCATTCTGCAGCACTGAAACTTTAACCTTAATGCAGTGGATTTAAACATTATAATCAAGAACTACATTGAGGTCTGACACTGTTCCATAAAAAAGGAGACATAAAAATCATTTTAGTTTTTTGACAAATCAAAGTGAAATTAATTTTACTGATTGAATATTATCGGTGATAAATACCAATATACCAATAGACTAATCTATCAGCTGTAATATATCAGCAGTGTGAAACAAACTTCAGGAAAACAGAATATATTATTTGTATTTGTGTGTGTGTGTATATACATATCTATATATATATATATATATATATCTATATATATACATATCTATATATATATATATATATATATATATTCTCTCAGCTGAGAATTTGTATCACTCACACACTGACACTGATTATGGAGGGATGCTACTCTAAGAGGCTGTGAATGACGCTTTTCAGCTGATTTCAAACCAAAACTCAGGTTAAAAGGGAGCCACCTTCACAGGACAGAAAACTCTGGATTTAGACTCAACATACCTTGATAAGACACTAATCTTGCTTTGTGGTAAATCCCTCTGAAAACTGCTACCAACACACACCTTAAGCCACTATGCCCACTTTCAGCCTCATCAGAAGTCTGACCACCTACCTAGCTACAATTCGGCTGCTGGATAAATGCAACAGCAAACAGTTTGAAGGTGTTTGTATAGCTGTGCTATGTCAGTGCAGGTGCAACAGTGAGGATCTCCAGAGATAGAGACTGACAGTTAGTGATAAGACTTCTTAAACTGGCCAGTCCCTCTAAGGCTGACCTCTCAGTCTTGAAAGGTCAAGCAGTAATTCTTTGCGGCTCCAGACTGCCGCTGTGTTTGTGATAGTTGCTACGTACATCTACGTACATGGCTAAAGCTGAAGTAGGCAGGGTTTGTTTTTGCCAAACCAGACTTCTACACCTCCTCTTGGCACTGAAAGTCTGATTTAATGGCGCAAAATACAGTAGTAAAAGCTGCTATACCCTCTTTAGCAACAACTGCCTACACTGCAGAGCAACTCAAAAAGAAAGACAGACTCATCAAACAGAGAGTCTCAAAAGAGTCTGACAATAAACAATACTAAACATGTGCCAAGATCAGCCTCAAAGTCTCAAATCACAGTGTGTCCTCTTAAAGTACTTTCTAAACCCACATATTTGCAAAGTAAACAGGACAGTAACTCACATAGAATTGATGCAAAATAACGGCTTTGGGATCAGAATTACATCCAGGATGACTGAAATGAAAGGCTAGTATCTGCACAGGTTACTGTATGAAGCTCCTCCATATGACCATGCTTGTCTGGTGGGAGGGGCTTGGGAAAGAAAGGAAAGAGCTGCAGGAGGTAGTCGTATTTTTTAAGTCTTGTGAGTTTTTATGACTCTGTCCAGTGATGGCGTGGCTGGAAGCATTATGTTTTTGAGTCCATCCATTCCCATTCTCGTGAATGTGAATGGTATCTCAAGAACACCAATGGGAGTATCTTCAAATCTGATACAAATGTCCACTTGGACTCAACGATGAACTGATAAAATTATTGGTCGCAGGTCAAAAGTCAAGGTCAGTGTGACCTTGTTCATCTCATTCTCGTGAACGCAATATCTCAAGAACACCTTGAGGGTTCTTCTTCAGATGTAGCACACACATTCTGGACTGTACAATAAACAGATTAGAATTGGGTGGTCAAATGTCAAAGGTCAAGGTCACCATGACTTTGTATCAGTTTCATCTTTGTGAACATCAGAAGAGGGCCTTGAGGAACAAACATCCACTTGGACTAAAGAATAAACTGTTTAGAATTTGGTGGTTGAAGGTCAAAGTCAGAGTTGTTTGTTGGTTTTGCTTTTCCAGAAAACAACCTGCCTACTCAAGTTTAAATACTATGGTAATCTGAATTTTGGCAGAAAATCAAATGTATACCACGTGTAATGTTTGAGATTTAGAATTCATTGTGGTTTAAGTCCAAAGAATAAGGATCTGAGACTTGGCAGTGGGGAGTTGAATGCAAAATCATTTGAGTCTCAAGTTTGAACCTGGTTAAATAAAAAAAAAAAACAATGACATGTTAGCCTTGCATAGCCACCCAACTGGAATGTCAAAAACACACTATCATCACACTCATCTTTGAAAAGAAAATGATGAAATGACATGCAATTTTATTGGTCACCCAGTGAAAGACTTTCAAGTTACCCAACAACTTAAAAACAGATGTCGATATAAGCGTTGTCTTTTGTAGCATGACTGAACATGACAAGCTTTTTCCTTAAACACATATGCTATAAAACTGAGGAAGGCTGATACATTTGAAACTTTATTTTGGTTTTGTATAACCTAAAACTTGTAGCGAAAGGGTCGCTCATTAGTATGTTCTACAGAAAAAGGGTATGCATAATAAGCTTAGCTTTTTTCCTTTAAATATATTGCCTTCTTGTTATTTATTCCTTTTTATGTGTATTCTTTTTGGAAATTAGTTCATAAGTACCAAAATAAATTACCACTACTAAATTTGTGCCGTTTTCAACACAGGCCTTTGCAGCATCAGCTTGTGCCACATTTCTGCGTCTGTTTAATCTCTTTATTTTTTTCCCCAGAGCCTCTCCTGTGTTCCTAAATGTTGAGAGAGGGGGAACGCACAGATGGGGCCCAAGCAAAGCTAGAGATGTGTTGTATAACATACACTCACACACACACGCAAGCACACACTATACTGTGTCATGCATGTACAACAATACAGAAGCAAACTTAAGCGCACAAAAGCACTGACATCATGAGCAAGCAAACGTCTGCAATGTGTGTAAAAGCTACACACACACACACACACACACACACACACACACTCATAGCAGCAGCAGTATGAGTCCATGTAGAGAGCGCAGCCTGAGGGGGCCAGTGCATCCATACAGAAGGTCATGCTGAGAAGGACAGATGATGATGCACATCAGACTTTAATAGCCAGGGGACCCCGAGGTGCTCCCCTGGGTGCTGCACACTCAGCCGAAAAACAAACTGGCCCAAAACAACAGAGCAGGCAAAGTGACAGAGTTTGGCAAGTTGGAATGTGATAGAAAAAGACAACTCAAGACAAACAGACATACATTTCTGCAGAAATTCATCCAAACTACACAATGATTTCATAAATTGTATCCATATACAGCTTCTGCTGTAAAACTTAACATGCAAAAACACTGGCTCACATGCTCCAGAAGTAGGTCACATTTTACATGCATAATTAATACTTACAATCACGTTTCTGCATAGTTTAGATCATATGATATCTGGCTAAATAAGTCAAAGTGATGCAACCTAACATCACTGCAGTAAGTGTATTTTAGTATACTTTTAGTACACTTTCTACCTGAATTTGGAGTCTTCTTCATGCTCTGGCGTTGCTGCTGGTCCACTTCTCTCAATCGTCAGTAAAAATCAGCACCTCGGTCCTCACGGGAAAGCCGGGACTGCCCGCCTGACGCTGCTCCGTCGTCCAAAAACAAAACTGGAGTCGACTTTGTTGTCTCAGTTTCTCTGCACTTGTTCTTACGCGGCTCGCTCCAAGTGCGTGATGACCCGGTGTGACTGCAGGCAGCGCAGATGCAGAAATGCCGTGTGATCCGCTCAGCTCGATGATGTGCACTTTAGTTGAGAGTGTCGAGACCGCACGACCATGGTAAAATAACTGTGAGCGCGGGGGGTTCCACTGATGCGCTTTTACGCACGGAGCCAAATTGGACAAAGAAAAATAAATATAGCGAAAATTAATGACTATTAATTAAAAAATAAAATAGAATTTAGGTAATGAACTATAAGAGGAAGAAAACAGCGTTGGTGTCACCCCTTCTCGCGGTAGTTCATATCTTCTCATCGTTTGCATTGCAGATGCGTTTATCATGGATAGTCACTCGGATTTTCAACTTATGGATAATATGAGTTTTTGAGAAAAAAAACTGTGAGTTGGCGACTTTGCTTGATCGATTGACTTACTAAGATACAACTTTGCAGACAATGTGCCTAATGCAGCAACATTATCTTGCATTTACCTATTATTTTATCTTAACTTTGAGGAAAAAATAAGAGAAGTCAACTCAAAAATGCACCAAACGTTCCTAACGATCCATACCTGATCCAGTTGTGCTGACTGATGAATCCACTCAATTATAACTCACCAAGTAGCATAGGTAACGCCCCCTACACGCTATATAAAAGACAGGTGTTGTGCCGTGTGCAAACACTCTGCTACATGCCCAAAACTTAGAGATGCACAAAAAATAAGAAAGTAGGAAGAAGAAGTTGAAGTTAAAAAAAAAATCTATTTACTATTGTTGAAAACACCAAGAAAAAAGTAGATGTGATTTTCCAGAGTGTCAGTTATGGTGTTACAGAGAAATAAAAAAAACTCAGCAATGACAAAATATGCCTCATGCTGTAGCGTAAATACTGTGTCAGCAGCAGAAGAGGAAGAAGTGTTCAAAACTTTTACTGAGTAAAAATACTATTATCACACTGTAAAAATAATCTGTTAATAGTCCTGAAAAGTGAAAAAAAGAAAACATTACTAACACAATAGGCTAATTTTTAAAAAAAAGTGAAAGCAGCAAGTCCTTATATCTATGAAGCTGAAACCATGACATGTTCTTGCATAAAAAATGTACTAAACAATTATCAAAAGATACACTTCCTGACTGAGCATGCAGCACTGCTGTTCAGCAACAAAGTTTTATTTTACTTGGTGTTCATTATACATGTACACATCTGTGATTAAAGCAGACTATCATACAACCAGTGACACGTTTATGTGTTTTGCAGTAAAACAACTGTCCAATACTGCTCTCTTGTGGTTAC
Organism: Plectropomus leopardus; assembly: GCF_026936395.1. Taxonomy (NCBI): domain Eukaryota; kingdom Metazoa; phylum Chordata; class Actinopteri; order Perciformes; family Serranidae; genus Plectropomus; species Plectropomus leopardus. The sequence goes on from NC_142178.1 coordinate 10,424,826, forward strand.
AGGCTGCCAATACTGCAGCTGCTGTCTCCACTGGGAAGCAAGAAATGGGAAAAAAAGCAACAAAAACATGGATGTTGTTCTGCAGGAACATAAAGATCTTATGTCAACATCACCTCAGTTGTGTTAGCAGAAAGAGCAGATGTGGAAAGAATAACACTTATGACTGTTGTATATACATGCATGTATTTACCTGCTGCATCTAAACGGATGGTGCTATTGGTGCTTTTTCTGCTTTGACATGACAAAGTTTCTGCCATAACTCAGGGACCAATATCTGCCCCTATATTTTACAAAATGTTATTCAAATTTCCCAGACTCTTACTATATTTATACAATATCAAAAGGCTTTTACATTTTCCACTTGTATAGCTGCATTACTATTATTTTGTGTGTGTGTGTGAGAGAGAGAGAGAGAGAGAGAGAGAGAGAGAGAGAGAGATTTATGGGCAGATCCTTTCGAGATTAAAATATTTCATTGTAAGGTCTTATTTTATTTATCAAACTATACAGAAAAAGCAATATTCAAAGCATATTTCGTTTTTTTTTCACGTGATACGTTGACTCAATGAAAAATATAAATAATTGTTAACCCTATTAAACGGTCTTGGCAATGTAAATTGAGTTTTACCAGCTATAAATACCCTGTGTGTTTCTTCTTCCTTCGCTTACGGCCATACCACCCTGAACACGCCCGATCTCGTCTGATCTCGGAAGCTAAGCAGGGTCGGGCCGGGTCAGTACTTGGATGGGAGACCGCCTGGGAATACCCGGTGCTGTAAGCTTTTCTTCCTTCAGCAGAGGACGCTGCGTCTCCTTTAGTGGAGACAAAACTGTGCAAATCAGCACAAATGGAAACAGTCTACATGTTCTGTACTTGGTACCCAGGGCTTTTTTCTCAGTGTTGTACTTGTAATGATTTTGTCATTTCCAGCATTCACATGCATCGGACAGTAAGAAGATGTCTGCACAAGTATGCAGTTCTGCTGATAAACAGGATATTAGGCGCTCTACTGAGAATACATGATCTCAAAATGAACTACAGTGTGTGTATCCAAGGTAAAAACACAGACTTGTCCCCTAATCAACACAGCCCACGCACCAGGGCATATCTTTAGAGAGGGAGCGTGTTATTTAGATGGGGACAGGAGCACAGTTTCAACAGGTGCATTCTAGGTTACCAGAAGACGGCGCACAATTTAATATGCGCGGCGCAAATACTGATTAAAAAACGGCTGAGCATGACAAACAATCAACATTACATAAAGACGCCTGCTGCGCTTAAATACGCAAAAAGCAACACATGGACCAGCAGCGCTGAGTAAATGCGCAGGTATGGGCACATATAAACAGCAACACTGCATAAAGTGGCACAATTCAGCAGCAGCATGGCCCAAACCATTGTGTAAAGGTACATAAATGCACACCAAAAAAACACCACAGCAGCAGCAGCTTTGTTTACAATGGCTAACCAGCTGCCCACAGGCACACAAATACACACACAACACAGAGAAACAACACTATAATGTACAGCAAGGAACAGCAGACACCAGATAAAGGTAAAAACAGACTCACCCAGGCTGTGCGGCTCCGCTCCTCGCTGATGCTAATAAAGCTGAAGACGCCGTTTTTTCAGGGAAGGGAATCTCCTTAAACACACCGTCCTTGCAGATATCCTTGTATGTAAGGGTCACGTCATTTTCGAGTCGAATTAGTTGAGCTTTGCGTGACTAAAGCATACTCCTTAGGTGTGCTGATAACGTTTTTCAAAGCTAATAATGCGCTAGCACCTGCAACTTTTCGGCTAGCTGCAGCAGGTGCAGGCTCATTAGCAGCTGCAGCTCGCTCACCTGATACGTCCTTGATTTAAAACCAGTTTCCTGTATCCATTTTTAATTTAAAACACAATACTGCCACTGTAAAGTTTCTTTTTAGTTCACATACCTGCTCAAATCTCTAGCCCACCAGTTTGAAAACTTGCACGTCATCCGGGCGGCCAGAGACGTCATATGGGCGGGGCCCAGTCTGACCCGCCCCTTAATGCCAAGACCTGAATCAACATTGTGGCTCTCTGATGTTTTTTAATAGTCCGTATTTGATGTTACAGAGAAGTTAACATTCAAAAACCGAATTAATCCAACATTGTGTGAGTTTTTCTTGTCCTATTAGTGGTTATTTGTCTTTTTTTCTGAATACTTGAAAATGAAAATGATAGCATTTAAGATTTAGGATGGACTATGTACATATATGTAAACATGTTTTCACCCTTGATGATTAACTACTACAGTGCAGTTTTATTATGTGCGTCTTTAATCCCTTGAAACCTGGAGCCACATCAATTTTCTTGTGCTGCATTCAGTCACCTTTCAGTGTTTAAAACTTTGATCTCTAAGCAAATTGGTACAGTTTCTATCCAAAACATGCAGGAAAGGCCACTGAGTAATTACGTGAGAAATGTTGCAAGAAACTTGAGGATTTAGAAAAATATTTTTAAAAAGCTAGGAAAACACTTTTGGTGGGGAAAAAAAGAAAAACAGCAAGGGAAAAACAACTAAATTTATAGGCTGATTATCATAATTACATATTTAGCATTATAATACAAAGATATTATTAATTTTTTGTTATTTTAATTATTTTTGTTTTTCCTTTTTTAACGTGTCCTTTTCACTTATTTCTTGCTTATTTTTGGGTCACTTTTTTAGTTTCTCATTGCGTTCTACCTGTGTTTTTGAAAGAAAAACGGGCCAATTTGGGTTAATCATATATAATTACTGAATAAAGACATACGCACGCTGGCAGTGATAAATAAATAAATTAATGAATCAAAAAAGGCAGAGGCTGGCATAAGAAGCACAAGACTGAAAAGATGAGGCAAAAGGCGACATAGACAGCAGACATACAGCTGCCAGAGGAGGTACACAGACCAAATAGAGGTAGCTTTATAAAAATGGTTGTTTTGAGCTTGGGTGAACAATGATCAGGAAGTGAGCTCAGATTACCTGTGGCCATCTTTCAGTATGAATTCCTTTAAAGACGCACACACTCACAGCCACACCAATTACCAACATGTTATGTGGGTCAGCGGCTGAAGGTGCAAATACCACAGAATAGGCCTGAATGTCATGTGATTCCCATCCTGTGGTTTTCAGTGCAACAAATAAGATATCAACAGTTGATTCTATTAAATGAATCAAGAGGAAACATTATTATTATCATTGTGACGTCTGTCAGGCCTTGTTTTGGTGATGCATGCGGTTAAGTATAAACGCACTTCCTGCCCTCAACTGACAAAATACGTCTCACAAAACCATAAATTAGATCAAATGAAAACATAAGCAGTAATATTTGACAGAAACATAGCGTTGACATGGAGTTAAAGTAAGATAAGTTTGTGTTTTAAAATAAAAATTAAAATCCAGTTGATCGTTGTAAAATTTATTGAATATTCTACATTAGCAAATCATGCATGCTCGAATACCACATAGGCAAATAAAACTTTCTTTGTTGTCAAAGCAAACACCTGACATCATAGAGAAACCAGTATGAAGTTTGATGCTACAGCACAAACATGTGTATGTAAATGCTTCAGTATAAGTATACATCATATACACAAGAAAAAGAATATAACAGAAAAAAGGAAGAGAAAAAAAAACAATCCAGAAGGAATGTATGATCACAATGTATGAAAACATATTACTCATTAGATTTCTAAAAGTGATAATTACAATTAACATTTAAATTGATTTAAAATTAGCATCACCAACACACTTAATTTCAGCATTATCATTTTGATGTTGACAATTTTTTATCTTCATGCCTATCAGGTCTCATCATAGATATACGGACTGAATAATACTTGTAATGTGAGAACTCTACAGTCAGACATGCAAACCACCCACACATTCACCACCAGCCCCCCGGTGTTAAGTTTGTGGTTTGTGCCCACATGTACTCGCTCGCAACTGTTTCACAGAATATCCGCCCCAGATTTTCACCTGCACCTGTTAAGTAGCTACAAAGGTCAAAAACATACTAATCATGCTTCATGGTAAATTCAAACAATAATAAATATAAATTCATAAATTGAGCGCTTATACCTGTTATGTTGCTTTCACCCTCCTGTACCAGATACTAATTAATCATTTTCATTAATCATTCTTCCTGGTATGTTCATTATTGCTTTAACACTCACCTTTGATTGTTTCCTGCATTTTATGTGAAATTATTAGAGTATAAAACCCTCCAAACCCAAGGAAATAACATTAAAATAGCATTTACTCTATCGCCTAAATGTACAGCAGTCAAAAAAAGAAAAGAAAACACACAAACATTTCAATAGAAATGTTGATAAACAACAATTAATATTAAGAATTATGTGAATTTGATACATTTACAATAATGAATACACTTTTGAAAAAATGATGACCCAGTGTTTAGCTGTAAACATGTATTTTATATATTTTTTAAAGTATTTTCTTGAAGTCATTTTCTTGTTTGCTTTGTTGTTTGTTGGGGGTTTTTTGGCTTGTTTTTCAGGTATTTTCTTGTAGCTTTTAATAATGTCTTATATTAATATTTTTTGGGTCAATTCCTGATAAGCTGCTGGTCACCCTCATCTTATGTTTTTGAAAGGGCTTTGTCTATTTTTAATCCAAAATTCAATCTTTCAGCCAATGTTTTTTAGCCAAATTAATTAAATTATAGCACTAAATACTGAGTAAAAAAAAAACAAAACTTCTTATTCCTGGCTCTTTGTGGACCCCCTTCTATTGTGGCTCTGGGTAATAAGTGCCACTTTTCCCTTCACTGCGATGCCCCGGTTAATAACGTGGGTTTGCCGTGGCGAAATTACAGTTTTCTAAAGACTGAAGACTACTAGAGGTGCACTTTTGACACTTCTGACTGTTGTTTCATGCGGGCTATAAAAAAAAACTGTAAAATCTGAAAAGTTGATTTTACTTCAAAAATCTAAGAAACCAACTGCTTTGCAAAATGTGGGTAAATGTAACTATTAATCTTATTAACTATTAACTCTAACTGGTAAGATTTATCAAGTTGTTGTATAAATGACAAATTAATTAAATAAATCTTTCGGTTATATATTTAGGTTTAGCAAGTTCAGTAAATCAAATTTTATGTGCTATATATCTGAATTCTGCTTGGCAAAATCCTCCTTGTCACAATGAAGTTAAGTCAGACTAACTTTGTTTACTGAAGTTGTTATAAAGAACAAGGTAATTTCACTTATCATTTTTAAGTTGCAACAACTTCGACTTAATGTTGACTAAACTTAACACTTAGATATAAAGTAAACATATATTAAGATTTATAGTATATTTACTTTCCTTTTTTCAAGGCAATCTGTTTCCAAGACTATTTTCAATAAGATTAACATGTCAGGTTCTACAGTGAAACACAGACAACCCAGTGAGAAATATTCCTTTACCACCACAGTTGGAGTTCAAATTAAAAGGGAAAATAGTTTACCAGTCATTAAAGTGAAATGATTTCTCATGCTGACTCTCTTGCCCACTCAGATTTATCCACATGAATCCTATTACTATGATAAGATTAAGAAAAAATTAATGTATGTAAGATAGGCACATTGTTTTCGTCAACAGTCAAATGGTGTGTGACTTTGAAGGATGCTGCCGCGAGGAATTTAGGGACCTTATTTACCTCCTTTCCTTTGATAAAGGATGGTCATGTGTATGCACGTAAAAGAAATCTTTTATTTGCATTCATAGGGGCTTGGTGTTGGAGATGAGTGCCCCTAAGGTGGGCAGAGGCTGTTCTTGGTCATAACTTCATACACATTATCACTAGGGACGTGCAAGGCACCGGCTGCTGTTGTTCCTCTGCTGACCATCCATCGTTTCACCTGTTGGTGGTGAAATATTACTGTATGACCGCATAAAGGTTTATACAGATGTTGGAAAAATACAGTCTATATGTTTAAAACATTTTAAGACCAAATGTAGATAAACTGAAGACTGAATTAAATTCCCTCCCAAAGCAAATTATGCTTTAACCCTCTGAGACCTGGATTGGTGTGAGTTTTCATGTGCTGTGTTCAGACACCTGCTAAAGGCTCTTTAATCCTTTAAAACCTGAGGAAATTGGTTTAATCTCTCTCAAAAACATTGGAAAAAACACAGTGAGAAACTTAAATAAAGGTCCTGCATATTGCAAGAAATCAGTAAAAGGAACCAGAAAATGACTTGAAATTTTGTTTAAAAAATGGAAATATAAAATATAGAAAACATTTCCCCAAAATTACAGTATATTTATAATTGTTCTAATTCTATATGTTTAAGGAAAAAATGATCTGCATTTTTATTTTAATGTTATATTCAGCACTTTTGGGGTCTTTTCTTTAAATTATTTTGAAGAATATTTCTTACTAACTTTTTTTTTTTTTTTTTTTTACTAATTTCTTGATAATTTTTGGGCCATGTCATATGAAGTTGCCCATTGCCTTCTCCCCATATTTTCGAGGGGAAAAAAATCAAACTAATTTGCTCAGGTTTCAAAGAGTTAAGCCTGACAACAACGCCATTTCCTTAATGAAAAAGTATATCCTTAATCATTCACAACCCAGTAAAAAATCAGGGAATTTTTATTTATTCAAGGAAACTTTTCTGACCTAGAAAAATTATATTTATTGAGGCAACCTTGGAGAAAATGTAAAAAGAGTTTAGAGAAGCTGCACACACATCCTGCAGAGACAGTGCTCCGTGGTTTGCTATTAAAAAAGCACGTGAACTGAAGATCTTAAAGGGATAAACCTTCCAGCAGGTAGGTGGGTTTGGTTGGATGCAGTGTGAAAAACTTATAAGTGTGTTTATGTAGAGCGAATATCTGCAGAAGTCTAACCACCACTAAAGCTGGCAGAGCTGCTTCTACAGCTAATCAGTCCGCTGCAGTGATGCACAGGTGTAGATTTCTGGGAAAACCAAGCAGACACTCCACCCTCAATTTTAAAATGTGTGCATTTTGTCCTGCCCTTATATGTATAGAGAGATCTGAACTCACCCTCGGGGTGATAATCAGGATGAAGATCACGGTTATCAGTATAGTGATGGTGCAGGCAGCAATGACGATTAACAGGAAAGGTGGCTTTTTTTCACAGGAAGGGGCACAAGGCACTTCTACTGATGTGGGACATGGCGCCGCTCCTGTGTGAAATAAAGGCGACAACGGGTTACACCAAAATACAATGTCTTCATGCTAAGGTTCCTGCAGCATTTCATCCAGTGATAACATTTGTAGCACAGGTTTAACTTTATTTTACAACTTCAAAATTTTGAAAGAAAAGAAAAAAATTGCACCTCTTATAAAAAGTATGTACTTGCTGCATCGCACTTCATGTGGGAGTCTCGTGTAGACACATTGGTAGACACCAGAGTCATCCACAGTCAGTCTGCTGATGGTGATAGTGTGGTTCTGCAGGGATCCTTTGATCTGAATCCGGTCTGTGTATCTAACTCGCGGGCTGATTTTGTCAGCTGATTCTGGATCAGAGTAATAGTAAAGCACCTCTTCTCCCTCCTTGTCATCTTGATACAGATACAGAAACATCCCATCATACCCTTCGATGCTGCGAGGACATCCCGAAGAGGAACACTTGAAGGTGACCTTCTTGCCAGACTCTTGCCACACCACGCTTTCTGTCAGAAAAGAGACAAACTGTCAGATAAGCGGATTTAAATACACCACTATCCATCTACACTGTATTTCAGGAAGCAGCAACTGAAACTAATTTGCACAGTTTAAAAATATTCCTCTTGAACATTGCTGCAGGCAGATCCGAACATAGCAAACTCTTCTTAAAGTCTTTTAAGAAAAGCAAGTAGTCATACCAGCATTGGCAGAAAGACAGAGCAACAGTGTGGACCACCAGAGCTGCATCATCTTACAACACTGACTGCATACTGTCTTTGTCTCTCACATACATACAAACACACACACACATAACAAGTAGGGCAAACGGTGCTTCCTTTACCGTTTGATGTGGGTGATGATGTGCAACATGGGAGACAAAATCTTTTGATTTTAGTCATATCCTTACAATGAAAATGTGAAAATGGAAGAAATGGTAAAATACTCCTTCACCCACACAACAACCATTTGTAAATCAGTCATGTGTTCCCTAGAATATGAGAGGGAAGTTTTCTTGTATGCCTCCTTGAAAAAGGGAGAACATATTGATTGATTGATCAATTTATCATTTTGATTTACAAAATTGAAAAAATACACACACACACACACACACACACACACACACACACACGCATATATATATATATATATATATGTATATATATATATATATGTATATATACTTATACTGTATTCCAGGTCTAGCCTTGCCTTTATAAATTATTGTGGAAGACAACATGCAGAAGATATTCCAAAAATGGCATACACTCAAACTGTTATTGATTTTTTACAGTGTTTTTGTTTATTTTAAGCGGCTGAATTTTTATTTTTGCAGCCCATGTTGCCTGCATATATAAAATGTATTATGCAGAATCTTCTGTACGCTGCCATGGTAACATGTTTTTGTTCATGCCAATAAAGTTTTATTATTTTTTTTTAAAAAAAAGAGTGAAGAGGAATGGAATGTCATGATGCAACAAAGCATAGAATCATCCATGATGGAATCTAGTGACGTCACACGTCTCACTTTATGATGTCATCTTTTAGAATTCTGGGAGCTTATATCTTCAGGCGAGTTATTTGATCGTATCAGTTCGATTTCTAAAGACATCGCAAGTGAGGAAGACACCAGAGGCTCTGAAGATGATCAACATATCACTGAAATTATCCCTCCCTGCCAAATGCCTTGCAGCATTGGACTCCAGTGCAGGGGCTCAACCAGGACCAACGGTTTCGTGGACTGTACCAGTGACAACGGCACCAGAGGCTCCTGAGATGATGGACACCTCCCCAAGCATTCCAGTACCAGCAAAATGCTATTCGCCATGGTACACCAGTTCGTGTGCGTGGACCGCGCCAGTGACAGAGCCTCCTGAGATGATGGACACCTCCCCAAGCATTCCGGTCCCCGCAAAATGCTATTCGCCATGGTACTCCAGTCCATGTGCGTGGACTGCGCCAGTGACAGCGGCACCGCAGGCTCCGGATGTGAGAAAACTGCCAAAATGCTACTCAGGAGGGATAACCAAAATAAGGGGGGTTGTGCAAAGGAGAAAGAACAGGAGACTCTAAGGGATGATTGAGATCTCCCCAAGCATTTCCATTCCATCGAAATGCTCTACGGCCCTGTCCACCAAAGAAAAGTTGGACTGTGCCAAAAAAAAAACACACAGACATGCATTAGTTTTTGTATAGTTGTGAGGATTTACAATTTAATTTCCACCAGATCGGCGCAGATCCTTCGAAGGCAGAAGGTTAACTTGCCTGCGGAGTGGCGGACTGGGGTGGTGGTTCCCATTTTCAAAAAGGGGAACTGGAGGGTGTGCTCCAATTAACGGGGTATCACACTACTCGGCCGCCGAAGGAAAGTCTACTCCAGGGTGCTGGAAAGGAGGCTCCATCCAATTGTCAAACCTTGGATTGAGGAGGAACAATGCGGGTTCTGTCCGGGCTGTGGAACAGTGGATTAGCTCTTCACCCTTGCAAGGCTGCTGGAGGGGTCGCGGGAGTTTGCTTATCCGGTCTACATGTGATTTGTGGACTTGGAGAAGGCCTACAACCGTGTCCCTCTGGGAGTCTGGGAGTACAGGGTACCGGGGTCGCTTCCGCGAGCCATTCGGTCCTTGTATAATCAAAGTGGGAGCTGTGTCCACATACCTGGCATGAAAAACACGTTCCCATTTGGTGCTGGCCTCCACCAGGGTTGCCCCTTATCTCCGATCCCGTTTGTGATTTTCATGAACAGGATCTAAAGGCGCAGCTGGGAGGAGGAAGGGATCAGGTTTGGGGACATCAGAATAGAGTCTCTGCTTTTTGTAGATGATGTGGTTCTGTTGGCTCCATCACGCCATGATCTTAAGCATACATTGGGGTGGTTTGCAGCCAAGTGTGAAGCGGCTGGGATGGGAGTCAGCACCTCCAAATCTGAGGCCAGAAGAGATGAGATGCAAGTGGTGACCTTGCATATCTGATCGGCTGAAGCGTCCGGACAGCATACGGATCTGGTGGAAATTATGCTTGGCTCTTCTTCACCTGTGGGGTTTAAATACTTTTACCCCCCCCCAGAAAGTGACTTTTTGGGGGATAAGACTTACTCACAAATATGCAATTACTATTGCGTGTTTGCACGCACACCCAGCCATCCGAGGAGAGGGGATCTCTCTTTGAATTGCCTTTCCCGAGGTTTCTTCCCACGTCCATGAGATTGTTCACATGGTCATTGGGAGTTTTTCCTCGTCTTCTTAGAGAGCTTGGGCTGGGCACCTGTTGCTGATCTGGGTCTGTTAGGCCCAGCGAAACCACCTTCAGCAACAGAAATACCCCCCACCCCTACCCCTAACATTAAAAAAACAAATTAAAAAAAATTTTAAAAATTGGAAAAATAAAGGTTACTTCATCTTTCTAGATCTGACGTTGAAAAGTTGCACTATAGTGGTGTACATTGACTGCTTCGTCTAATGAATAATCTGGGGACAGAGTTCTCATTTGCATCCTTGCAGCCTGAAAACAGAACTGTGCCGAGTATGTGTTGGTTCAAATATAACTATTTTGTCTAGGGTTATTTGTTGGTTGTTACGGCCAATAACATAACTAACAAAACGTTCAACAAAGACCGCAGCATATGAAGGACGCCAGAAAGTTGAATACCGAATTAAGGCAAGACTGTATTCAATATTGGTAAATTATCTGGTTTAAACCCCCTTCATGATGGCTCTCTGAAAATGAAGAAGAAAACAAACAAACAATCAACAGAACAAATCAAGAGACACGGAGGTTCCAGCCAAAAGGAACAGAAACCAAGGGAGAGAACCCCCTCAAGGCGACCTCTATTTCTCAGTGGCAGCTAATGGTGGTCCATGCACTCATTCAAATGGTTCAAAAAAGGTTAAAGGAGTGGAAAAGCTACAATGCCTGCAAAGAAAATATGACTATAAGAGAAGAGAAAAAATGCTCAGAGAAACATTGTTTGACATGATAACATGTGTAGTGCCTCTCTAGTGTCTTTTTACTATAATGAGAGGTGGCTAACCTGAGCTCTTTTTCTTCATACTGTGTAACTTCTCCTATAAACCAGATTTTTAAGCACCACTTTAAACACTTTTAAAATAAACCAAAATACTTTTTTAAATTATGTCTCTATTTGAACAGTTTTTAGATTTCTTAGTTACCTTGATGAACTTAAAATATCACAGTCAATGACCACAATTGTTTTAGTTTAAACAAAAAATGAACTATTTACTCAAAAGTGAAATTAAGCAGGTAAACACATTTAAATCAGACTTTTTCTCAAATGATAAGAAAAAATTACACAATACACCTTTAACGTGTGTGGGGGTGGGGGGGGTGGGGGGCAATGAAATAAACTAGCCGGCACTAAGATGAAATAAATAAATGTCCAAATACCCAGTTCTACCGATGCAGGCCTGAATGCAGCTCGGGTCCGTCGCAGCCCAAAACCAATGGCTGTTTTACTTCAAAGGCAAAATAAAATAGATAAGGTACCTTATTCCAGATATGAGTCATTCCATGAGAATGGTTAAAATTGGACTTGGATATTTTCACATTTTTTACCAAAATGTATTATTTGTATGTATATCCCACATCATTAAGGATGTATTTAACTATCAGAAAAATGCATTTTCCCATCTCAGGCATTAGTTTTCTTTTATTATTGATCATTATTTCATTATTTTACAAGATGTGGTGACTGTTATTCTTCAACCCCGTTATGGACACTTTGGCTGCTCTCTGAATATTATCATAAAATGTATTTCTAAAGAAATCAATATTTTCACATTAATCAGATGTCCCCCATACTAATTCAATAATTTTAAATAGAAAAATGTCATAAAATCGCACATTTTTACTCTCTTAAATCCTGAAATGTAAACAATAAGTGAAAGCTACTTGTCATTTTTCATCGAAAATTTAGTTTAACTAAGAATTGTAATCAAAATCAATGATCATATGATAGCGCTCAATATTTTAGACACAAATCAGCAAACATTAAATTATTTCTTCATCATTTTAAGAAAATAATTTATGAAAATGTAGGTGTGACGGGGTTGAGATTAGCATAACAGGGTTGAAGATGGTAACGGGGTTGAAGGGACAAATACAGCTTTACATATAAACAGTTGTTTACTCTCAAATTCAATGTATAGGACTTTCCATTAGCATTATATCTCATTTTGTAACCACAGGACGGACACCAGATACAAATTGCAGTAGAATTAAGTTTTATTAATCTAAAGTAAAAACAACCACAACGGCATATTAACAACTAACATTGGAAAGTGAATTGCTCAAATGCAACATAATGTGTGTGTGTGTGTGTGTGTGTGTATGAGTGTATGTGAGGGTGGGTGGGTGTGTGTGTGTCTAGGCATAAGAGAGCCTCATGAGGTGTAAGTCACCTCATCCTTGCTCCGATAGCATACAATTAAACTTGATGAACTGGTTGAACTAATAACAATAATAATCAAACAGTTAACGATTTCAATGTGTCTGTCTGTATCAGCGCCTGTGTCTGTGTCCATGTCAGAGTGTTTCTGCATGTGTGTGCCTGCATCAGTGTGTGTGTCTGTATATATGCATCAATGTGCCTTTTGTTTCATGAATTCATCTTGTGAGTCGGTTCCACACCTCTTTCAAGACTTCCACATGGCGCTTTGTTACATTCTGTGGAGGTGGAATGAGTTCAAGGACATCATCAAACAGGTACCAGAGGATATCATCCTGATGCAGCCAGAAGAATCGGTTTGACCAAACACGATGCATGCATTTACGAGACGGAGCATTATATTACGGAAATTAACATTTTGCCAGCAAAATATAAAATAGGTGAGAGCACGCACAGGCAGCCTCCTTGGCAACCAGGGACAATCGGGACATTTTTTTTTCTTCAAAATGGCCCTGATCCTCAGTCGTAATATCCTATGAGCCATTTGTGTGAAATTTGAGTGTATGAATTCTTGAGTTATGGTTGAAATCATCTTTTATGAAGGGGCAGTGACCTTGACCTTTGACCTTCGACTGCCAGATTCTGATCAGTTCATTCTTGAGACATGTTGATTGAATATAATAATAATTAATTCAAATAATTTGATAATTTAACAACCAAAGTATTAAAATCTCAACCCCATCACAATCTCACAACCCCGTTACAATCAAACACATAACGGGGTTGAGTGTGAGGGGGTTGAGATGTTTGAACAAAATGGCCGCTGCTCAATGTAGTGAATACCAGACAGAGAGCACATGGCATGCATGAAATTCAAAATCACCATATATTCATGAAATAACAAAAAACTTTTTCAGAAGTAATAGTTTTCTTTTTTTCATGTTACGATGTTGAGTCATTGAATTTGACTAAAATAAAGGAAAAGATGGGAGCAACTTGCCTTTCTCTGTGGTCCTGTTGTCCAAAAGACTTCAGTGATGTCACTTCCTGATGTATACGGAATTCTGGATCACACCACTGTATTTATGGGGGTGGGATCATTCGTGTAACGAGGTTGAGGGGTTACTCGGGTACAGATATAATTGTGATTTCAATGAATAATTTACAATTAAATTTGAAAAAAATAAACTTTACCAGCAAAAGAGCAGATATCAAAATTTATTGACTTTTTAAAAATAGTTTTATTTGGTATTTTCAAAGTAAACTTTCATCAAGGCCATGAGGGACATGACAAAATAGGTGGTGTCAAATAAAAAAAACTGTATTATTTCTCATAAAAAGATAAAATTTAGTTCAGTTTTTTTACACTGTATTAAAGGGTGTATTTCAATGTATATGTAAAGCTGTTTAGATATAAAGTTTGGTGACCCAATAGATGAAAAACACCATAAGAGGTGAGAGGGACTCAAATTGTGCCATTTTCATGGAATGACTCACATTAACTCATTAATTTCAGGCAGGTGGAAAAACAGCTGAAGCAGGGGAGGTGAAGAGACGATCTGCATGGAAGAAGGGAAACTCCAGTGGCAGACTGTCCCGCTGCAGTTCGCCTCCGCAGCCGACGGTCCCACACGGCACGTCTCCACCGCTGACGATCCGCTCGGCTCGGCTCTGTCGCTCCGCAGCTGCACACACACACACTCCACACAGCCGTTGCCAACGAGGTTGCTAGCCGCTAGCTTGTTAGCAAAGTCCGTGAACAGCAGCCACTTGATCAGCAGCTAGCTCCACTTTTCTCTCGTTCTTCCTGTTGAGTAATCCAATCAAAACTTCCAGGGAAGTCACCACATAGCCTTTGAAAGAGTCCTTGTCAAACACCAAAACGACTCTGGGGACAACATTCACTAACAGTCTGTTTACTTCACCTTTTCCTCCGTGTTTTTTTTCCCGCCTTCCTCACTCCGACTCCCTCTCCCCTCTCTTTACATCACCCTTTCAAAATAAAAATACATTCATAAACCATATGTGTCTCTTTCGTGCTTTTCTTTCAGGTTGTAGAGGTTTGATTAGCTTGAGATTTTGCAGTGGCTTACTCATCAGTCTATTGCTAGCAAGAAGTTGCATTCCACAGGCAGTGTCTGTAGCTCAGCTGTGCAGTTCCACAAAATCCACTCAGGAAACGTTTTTTGTTGTGAAGAAAAAATATAAAAAATCTCCAGGTTTATTTCCACAAAATCACAGGAAGTGGCTGGCTAACACACTTGTTGCAAGTAATTACTTAAAGACGAGGTAAGAAAACCGTTTGCTTCTCCAGCTACCAAGCACTGACTGCCCGCTCACGATAAAAACAAAGGCTCTGGCCACTCAATGCCGTCTTAAAGGGGAAGTACTCTTTTTATCAACACATATGAAATCACATGAAAACATGAATTCCAATAGACTTTTTAACCTTTTTAACCATTATATAAAGTTAGAAATGAAATTCTGAATTATTAAACCCCTCTGTACTTACAGTATTGAATTATGCATTTTCTTAACACATTTTAATCATATGAACTGCATTTATAACCATGAACTGTACTTCTGCCTCTACACAGGTATAGATAAACATTTTCACGAACATTATAAACAACACAATTAACATATGCATTTTTTTTAAAATACACACATAATATTACCCAGTACTCACTCTCTGTTTATGAATAACTTTAACTTACTTTTTTAATCTTAAATGTCATTTTAAACATGAACTTATTTACTATGAACTTAAGACTCTTTTTAACTATAACTGTAAATTACTGTGCAATTAACTTGTTTATTTTAACTTATGTCATTTTAATGTTTTTGACCGGGTTACACATGGTTATTGTTGTAAAAAGTGTACAAAAATATCCATTGATGTGTAACAGAATTTGGGCAGGTCTACTATCTTACCGCACTTTAAAACACTTTTTTTTTTGTTTTTTCTTGCACTGGACTTTGCGGTTGTCAACAGTTGAATCTAAAATGCAATACAAACTCATCAAGATGTCTGCTGTCTTCAAAGCAGGCTGCTTTGCTCATTTGCTCAGGTTTCAAAGAGTTAACATTGGCATGAACAACAAAGCCATTTCCTTAATTAAAAACTATATTCTTAATCATTCACAACCCAGTAAAAAATCAGAGTATTTCTATTTATTCAAGGAAACTTTTCTGACCTAGAAAAATTATATTTATTGAGGCAACCTTGGTTTTGGTTGGATTCAGTGTGAAAAACTTATAAGTGTGTTTATGTAGAGCGAATATCTGCAGAAGTCTAACCACCACTAAAGCTGGCAGAGCTGCTTCTACAGCTAATCAGTCCGCTGCAGTGATGCACAGGTGTAGATTTCTGGGAAAACCAAGCAGACACTCCACCCTCAATTTTTAAAATGTGTGCATTTTGTCCTGCCCTTATATGTATAGAGAGATCTGAACTCACCCTCGGGGTGATAATCAGGATGAAGATCACGGTTATCAGTATAGTGATGGTGCAGGCAGCAATGATGATTAACAGGAAAGGTAGCTTTTTTTCACTGGAAGGGGCACAAGGCGCTTCTACTGATGTGGGACATGGCGCCGCTCCTGTGTGAAATAAAGGCGACAACGGGTTACACCAAAATACAATGTCTTCATGCTAAGGTTCCTGCAGCATTTCATCCAGTGATAACATTTGTAGCACAGGTTTAACTTTATTTTACAACTTCAAAATTTTGAAAGAAAAGAAAAAAATTGCACCTCTTATAAAAAGTATGTACTTGCTGTATCGCACTTCATGTGGGAGTCTCGTGTAGACACATTGGTAGACACCAGAGTCATCCACAGTCAGTCTGCTGATGGTGATAGTGTGGTTCTGCAGGGATCCTTTGATTTGAATCCGGTCTGTGTATCTAACTCGCGGGCTGATTTTGTCAGCTGATTCTGGATCAGAGTAATAGTAAAGCACCTCTTCTCCCTCCTTGTCATCTTGATACAGATACAGAAACATCCCATCATACCCTTCGATGCTGCGAGGACATCCCGAAGAGGAACACTTGAAGGTGACCTTCTTGCCAGACTCTTGCCACACCACGCTTTCTGTCAGAAAAGAGACAAACTGTCAGATAAGAGGATTTAAATACACCACTAACCATCTACACTGTATTTCAGGAAGCAGCAACTGAAACTAATTTGCACAATTTAAAAATATTCCTCTTGAACATTGCTGCAGGCAGATCCGAACATAGCAAACTCTTCTTAAAGTCTTTTAAGAAAAGCAAGTAGTCATACCAGCATTGGCAGAAAGACAGAGCAACAGTGTGGACCACCAGAGCTGCATCATCTTACAACACTGACTGCATACTGTCTTTGTCTCTCACATACATACAAACACACACACACATAACAAGTAGGGCAAACGGTGCTTCCTTTACCGTTTGATGTGGGTGATGATGTGCAACATGGGAGACAAAATCTTTTGATTTTAGTCATATCCTTACAATGAAAATGTGAAAATGGAAGAAATGGTAAAATACTCCTTCACCCACACAACAACCATTTGTAAATCAGTCATGTGTTCCCTAGAATATGAGAGGGAAGTTTTCTTGTATGCCTCCTTGAAAAAGGGAGAACATATTGATTGATTGATCAATTTATCATTTTGATTTACAAAATTGAAAAAATACACACACACACACACACACACGCACACACACATGCATATATATATATGTATATATACTTATACTGTATTCCAGGTCTAGCCTTGCCTTTATAAATTATTGTGGAAGACAACATGCAGAAGATATTCCAAAAATGGCATACACTCAAACTGTTATTGATTTTTTACAGTGTTTTTGTTTATTTTAAGCGGCTGAATTTTTATTTTTGCAGCCCATGTTGCCTGCATATATAAAATGTATTATGCAGAATCTTCTGTACGCTGCCATGGTAACATGTTTTTGTTCATGCCAATAAAGTTTTTATTATTTTTTTTTAACAAAAGAGAGTGAAGAGGAATGGAATGTCATGATGCAACAAAGCATAGAATCATCCATGATGGAATCTAGTGACGTCACACGTCTCACTTTATGATGTCATCTTTTAGAATTCTGGGAGCTTATATCTTCAGGCGAGTTATTTGATCGTATCAGTTCGATTTCTAAAGACATCGCAAGTGAGGAAGACACCAGAGGCTCTGAAGATGATCAACATATCACTGAAATTATCCCTCCCTGCCAAATGCCTTGCAGCATTGGACTCCAGTGCAGGGGCTCAACCAGGACCAACGGTTTCGTGGACTGTACCAGTGACAACGGCACCAGAGGCTCCTGAGATGATGGACACCTCCCCAAGCATTCCAGTACCAGCAAAATGCTATTCGCCATGGTACACCAGTTCGTAAAGCGTGGACCGCGCCAGTGACAGAGCCTCCTGAGATGATGGACACCTCCCCAAGCATTCCGGTCCCCGCAAAATGCTATTCGCCATGGTACTCCAGTCCATGTGCGTGGACTGCGCCAGTGACAGCGGCACCGCAGGCTCCGGATGTGAGAAAACTGCCAAAATGCTACTCAGGAGGGATAACCAAAATAAGGGGGGTTGTGCAAAGGAGAAAGAACAGGAGACTCTAAGGGATGATTGAGATCTCCCCAAGCATTTCCATTCCATCGAAATGCTCTACGGCCCTGTCCACCAAAGAAAAGTTGGACTGTGCCAAAAAAAAAACCACACAGACATGCATTAGTTTTTGTATAGTTGTGAGGATTTACAATTTAATTTCCACCAGATCGGCGCAGATCCTTCGAAGGCAGAAGGTTAACTTGCCTGCGGAGTGGCGGACTGGGGTGGTGGTTCCCATTTTCAAAAAGGGGAACTGGAGGGTGTGCTCCAATTAACGGGGTATCACACTACTCAGCCGCCGAAGGAAAGTCTACTCCAGGGTGCTGGAAAGGAGGCTCCATCCAATTGTCAAACCTTGGATTGAGGAGGAACAATGCGGGTTCTGTCCGGGCTGTGGAACAGTGGATTAGCTCTTCACCCTTGCAAGGCTGCTGGAGGAGTCGCGGGAGTTTGCTTATCCGGTCTACATGTGATTTGTGGACTTGGAGAAGGCCTACAACCGTGTCCCTCTGGGAGTCTGGGAGTACAGGGTACCGGGGTCGCTTCCGCGAGCCATTCGGTCCTTGTATAATCAAAGTGGGAGCTGTGTCCACATACTTGGCATGAAAAACACGTTCCCATTTGGTGCTGGCCTCCACCAGGGTTGCCCCTTATCTCCGATCCCGTTTGTGATTTTCATGAACAGGATCTAAAGGTGCAGCTGGGAGGAGGAAGGGATCAGGTTTGGGGACATCAGAATTGAGTCTCTGCTTTTTGTAGATGATGTGGTTCTGTTGGCTCCATCACGCCATGATCTTAAGCATGCATTGGGGTGGTTTGCAGCCAAGTGTGAAGCGGCTGGGATGGGAGTCAGCACCTCCAAATCTGAGGCCAGAAGAGATGAGATGCAAGTGGTGACCTTGCATATCTGATCGGCTGAAGCGTCCGGACGGCATACGGATCTGGTGGAAATTATGCTTGGCTCTTCTTCACCTGTGGGGTTTAAATACTTTTACCCCCCCCCCCCCAGAAAGTGACTTTTTGGGGGATAAGACTTACTCACAAATATGCAATTACTATTGCGTGTTTGCACGCACACCCAGCCATCCGAGGAGAGGGGATCTCTCTTTGAATTGCCTTTCCCGAGGTTTCTTCCCATGTCCATGAGATTGTTCACATGGTCATTGGGAGTTTTTCCTCGTCTTCTTAGAGAGCTTGGGCTGGGCACCTGTTGCTGATCTGGGTCTGTTAGGCCCAGCGAAACCACCTTCAGCAACAGAAATACTCCCCCACACACCCCCCCCCACCCCCACCCCTAACATAAAAACAAATTAAAAAAAAAATTAAAAATTGGAAAAATAAAGGTTACTTCATCTTTCTAGATCTGACGTTGAAAAGTTGCACTATAGTCGTGTACATTGACTGCTTCGTCTAATGAATAATCTGAGGACAGAGTTCTCATTTGCATCCTTGCAGCCTGAAAACAGAACTGTGCCGAGTATGTGTTGGTTCAAATATAACTATTTTGTCTAGGGTTATTTGTTGGTTGTTACGGCCAATAACATAACTAACAAAACGTTCAACAAAGACCGCAGCATATGAAGGACGCCAGAAAGTTGAATACCGAATTAAGGCAAGACTGTATTCAATATTGGTAAATTATCTGGTTTAAACCCCCTTCATGATGGCTCTCTGAAAATGAAGAAGAAAACAAACAAACAATCAACAGAACAAATCAAGAGACACGGAGGTTCCAGCCAAAAGGAACAGAAACCAAGGGAGAGAACCCCCTCAAGGCCGGCTGCCGTACAGCACGCATCTCAGAGAGAGAGCCTCCCACTGCACACCCCCTTATCTGCCTTCCTGAATGAAGAAATTGGCAACAGGTACTCAGGAAGGAGAGCGGAGGGAGTGTACAAGGAGAGGAGGAGGACAGCAACTGCAGCAACGGCAACAGCACAGTGCAGAATTTAGGCACACAACTAGGCGGCACACAACATTGATCATCCAAAGAAAATAATTATGTCCAAAGAAGCTAAAGAGCTTAAGGAAAGGCAGGTTTATTCAGAGTCTTACAAACACTGCTGCATTTCAGAGTTTTATGGCAAAGAAATGCATAACAATTTTTGAAAACACAATAAAGAAAAAAATAATAATCCAAATGATGACTTCTATAGACCTCTATTTCTCAGTGGCAGCTAATGGTGGTCCATGCACTCATTCAAATGGTTCAAAAAAGGTTAAAGGAGTGGAAAAGCTACAATGCCTGCAAAGAAAATATGACTATAAGGGAAGAGAAAAAACGCTCAGAGAAACATTGTTTGACATGATAACATGGTTATTGTTGTCAAAAGTGTACAAAAATATCAATTGATGTGTAACAGAATTTGGGCAGGTCTGCTATCTTACCACACTTTAAAACACTTTTCTTTTGTGTTTTTCTTGCACTGGACTTTGTGGTTGTCAACAGTTGAATCTAAAATGCAATACAAACTCATCAAGATGTTCGCTGTCTTGAAAGCAGGCTGCTTTGCTCATTTGCTCAGGTTTCAAAGAGTTAACATTGGCATGAACAACAACGCCACTTCCTTAATGAAAAACTATATTCTTAATCATTCACAACCCAGTAAAAATGAGGGTGTTTCTATTCATTCAAAGAAACTTTTCTGACCTAGAAAATTATATTAAATACTACTATTTAAATACTCTTACCCCCCAAAAAGCCACTTTTTGGGGGATAAGACTTGAATATATTCAACTGGTAATCTCAAATATGCAATTACTAATGCGCGTTTGCACACACACCCAGCTGTCAAGGAGAGGGGATCTCTCTTTGAATTGCCTTTCCCGAGGTTTCTTCCCATGTCCATGAGATTGTTCACATGGTCATTGGGAGTTTTTCCTCGTCTTCTTAGAGAGCTTGGGCTGGGCACCTGTTGCTGATCTGGGTCTGTTAGGCCCAGCGAAACCACCTTCAGCATCAGAAATACCACCCCCACCCCCACCCCCCAATAAAAAAATAATAAATTATTATTTATTATTATTATGTTATTTCATCTTTGTGACTGATGTTGAAAAGTTGCACCAGTCATGTGTATATATTCTACATTCGAATCATTATGTGAATTAGTGAAGCATTTTGTATTAGCCTGCATTCTTTTCAGCCTTGCGTTCCTAATGCTATGCTATGTTAACTTTTCGAATTTTGCACAATTTGTCTAATCTATGTAAATGCCTTTATATTTTCTTATGATCAGTAAAACCTTTTAGTGCAAAAGTTTATGCATTTCACATCACCTCAGTTTATGTGCATAAGACACCAAAAATCTGAAAAGTAAAAATTCATCTAAAGATTTTTTTTTTAACATTTATTTCATTTACTCTGGTTAAACAAACTCAATTCAAGGTTTACTTACTTGCTACTTTTCAAGCTTGTAAACACACAGCAGGATCCTGATCTACAGGTGAGTCTAGCTCAACACCACAAATGAGTTTTTAATGCAATTCACCTGTGCTGTTTCTGTAACATGTTGTTATGCTATATGTCCAACAGATGGCAGGACTGAGCTGAATTTAAGGTTATGAAGATCTCAGTTTTGCAATACTTTTTGAAAATCTTGATCAATTTGAAAGCATTTTGATGTATTGTACCTCCTAATGTTAAAAACAAAAACAAATACAAAAGAAACCCAGGAAGATCAGCCTGAAACTGAGCAGTAGAGATAGTGATAGGACATTTGATTCAGTTACTTACTTTAAATGCTTGTAAATAAAATGTAAACCATAGATCACTGTTAATCAGTTACAAAATATCAAATGCTTGATAACAACACACTGCTATCATTAGCTGAGAGAGCAAAAAGGCTGTACTTTTACAAAAAATAAATGTGTGCAAGAATTTCTCTGTTTTTTTTCTATGGGTTTATGTAAAAATGAGACATTTTACAAGGAACAGACAAAGAGGAACAAGGATGACGAACACTGATCTGATCAGATGAGCTCATAAAGAAATCAACCAATAAGCCTAGAGAAAGGAACGTATTGCAAACATGCCAGACACATCAGCATTTTCCTTGGAAATGATGTCATGGTATCGGTGTTCACCTGAAACTGAGGGGAACAATCAAAAAAGAGACATTTATATTATGTCTAGACATTCACTCTACAATTACCCTAAACAAGAACTGCCATACCTGAAATAGAGCAGTGACATGGCATTAACAACATTTAAGCAAATGCTGCACTGAGGTATAATTTTGAGGTATTTTGTACTTTAGTTGAGCATTGCCTTTTCATGCAACTTAATATTTCTACACCACATTTCTGAGGCAAATATTGTCCTTTTCACTTTTAATTTGAAAAGTTACTGGTTACTTTTTTACATTGAGATTGTAAACAGAAAACTTTAAATTGTGCATTGTCGAGAAATAACTACCCAACAGTATATGACTTTTACTGAACAAAAATTTAAATGCAAAACTCATGTTTTAGCTCCTGTGTTTAACATAGAGATTTTTTTTTTCTCCCATGCACCCAGTAGATTTATTTCTTTTAAATTTTGATTGCAAATTTCTTAAATTCTGTGTTGGTGAGCACTTCTCCTTTTCTAAAGTAATCCATCTACCTGAGCATATCACAATGCTGAATAAACAGCATCATTACTATACAGCTGTGCCTGATGGTCACAATAAAAAGCCACATAGAGTTTGCAAAAGCACACAAAGACAAAAAATAATAGGCACTGTTATTTTTATCTCCTCCATAAGAAAATGCCACGCCTAAGTGTGTAGTTTGATCACACAACACAATGCAACAGATGTTACAAGTTTAACTGAAGCGGTCTCTGACGACAATTCTGTTAATTTGGCAGCACATTCAACTGCCTTCACAAGTACAGACCACAAGTCACCACACTGGTTCTTGACCTCCACATCCAGCATCTTCACCTGCAAGGCAGACTGAGACCAACCACCTGAACAGCTGATGCAACAACTGGTTTGCACAACCAGAGAATTTCTGCACAAACCATCAGAAAAGTCTCAGCAAAGCTCATCACATGTGCATTGTCCTCACCAGGTGACCTGACAGCAGTTCATCATCGTAATCAAGGTGTGTGGTTGTGAGGCTGGCTGGACGTGCTGCCAAATTCAGGGAAACAAATTTGGAGATTTCTCATGGTAATAAAATAAAAATTCAGATCATGGGCAACAGCCAATAGCACGTTGTCTCAAAACTAGTATCATCTGTGGCAATATGTTCTGATCAAACTGCACACTTCTATTGTGACCACCTCAGAGAGCAGCTGTGTAGTAATGATGATTTTTCATCAGCATCTTGATATGCTAACCCTATCCAGTAGATGGATTGTCTTAGAAAAGGGTAGGTGTTCATTAATACAGATTTTAACAAATTTGTGACCAAAATTTTAGAATATATCAATTATGTGCATTAAAAAAGTATTGAATATTTAACTTGTTGCGTTTAAATTTTTGTTCAGTGCAGTTAAAATAACAAATTTCTTGCAAGCTTAACTGTAATTCTGCTTTAATACATAAGGAAAATATTATTTAAAACACATTAATACAGCACTGATGGGCCATTTTGCTGCATATAAATGCATTTACCTCTGACACATTGCACATATTGGTGCCAATACCTGTGTACTTAGACAGAAGTAGAATTTAAAATGCAGTTTTGTTTCTAATAAATATATGAGTAAGTAATAAGTAGTAATGAGTATTTCTACAGTATGATAGCTACTTTTACTAAAGTAAAACATCTTAATACTTTTCACATCACTGCTGAAATAAAGTCTACACAAATGTAAGACAAAAATCAATAATAAAAAAAACATTCACACAGTTCACTTTTTATTTATTAATTTGTTTTACATTTTATTCCATGAAAAAACAACACAACAGTTAAATTCACATACACACAGAATTAAAATATTCACAGATTCATAAAAACAGTTCCATACAGAAGCTCTCATAATCTCCTTTGTGAAGTTTTTTAAATGAATATGTCAGAGTGGGATTTTTCTATTTCCAGAATTAAATTAAAAACCTATTACTTTTTTTTAAAACTGGTGTTTTACTGTATCCACGTCAGGCCAATGATTAACACTGATGATTAATCATGTACTTTTTACTTTTATTGTTGTGTTCTCTTTGCTCCGGTGGTGTCAGGACACAGCATTTAAGTACAGCTGTGACCTGCTCCATTACCCATCAGGTCTTAGATCAGAAGTCATGTTCCCTGAAAATATGGGCACGTATTACTATGTGCTCATATCGTGTGAAGTGAAGAACGAAACCTTAAACCTGTCAAAGATATTGAAGATAAGTTGTTAATGTGGCACTAAAGTTGCACACAACTGCCGAAAGTTACATAATCAGTTTCATCAAAGACAGTTAGAGGAACACAAACATGTTTTTGGCTTTTATACACCACACTGTATTTTCCGAAGGCGAGCCAGTGACAAGTGAAGATCGTATGACATGCGGAAGTGCGCCCAGCATTTATCTGTTGATCTTTCTCAGTGGTTAGAATAAGGATATGAAATTTGCTTGGATAGAGTGTTCTCAGGCAGTGAGCGGTAGCACCAGACTTAAAGTTGGACTCATGATTTGAAGCATGAAATAGCAAGTGTTTTAAAACCATGAGGACTTCTGAACACAGACCCTCAAAAGAAAAGGCTGATGATACTCTATATGTTTCAATTTTTTTATAAATCGCTAAAAAGACAAAAACCAACAATGAACAGATCTTATATATATTACCTGTGTAGCTAAGGCCTGCATTATGTAGTATTTGGTGCTACAGAACTAATAATCCGTAACCCGAGGGTTTACCCCAGGAAACTGTTTCTGCCAGGCCTTAATTTCTACCTGACATTGCAACATTCTGCTGCAACAAAAAACATAAAACAAACACACACACACACACACACACACAAAGATGGTAGGTCTGTATCTCATCCGCTCATTCATTTTTGGGAAATTTAATTTTTTTTTTCTAAAGTTCCGAGTATTTAAGATAGAATAATAGAACAATGGCCAAATGTTTCAAAGGGAAAGAAAAACAATGAATTTTTCAACAAAACAGAAGCCTCCCAACTATGTATGGGGCACATGTAGTAGAGCAGGCACCTGATGCACAAAAGGTTCTGTCCTTG
This sequence comes from Plectropomus leopardus, assembly GCF_026936395.1. Lineage (NCBI taxonomy): Eukaryota > Metazoa > Chordata > Actinopteri > Perciformes > Serranidae > Plectropomus > Plectropomus leopardus. Next base: position 10,450,163 of record NC_142178.1, read on the forward strand.
CCGCAGCAGCTGCAGGTTTGATACCAACCTCAGCCCTCTGCTGCATGTCATCCCCCCCTTCATGCTATCACTTTCCTGTAAAACAAGGCAAAAAGCCCCCAAAATATATTTTTAAAAAAAGCAAACCTATGTATGATTGTTCAAAGCACAAAAATATATAATACAGATAGAAAATCATATAAAATTTCAAATAAAAACCAGGAAAAACATCTCTAAGGCACAATTCACAGGAAATAATTGACTCACAATGAATCAAAATTGCTCATTTTGTATAAACTTCCCACAGTTATTACATTCACTATTGTTATGCATGAAATAAAATATGAAATATCCATAAAATGTGTCACTTCAACAGAGGGCGTCAGTTTACTCAGTGATAGAAAAGGGGCTGGGAACCATTCCCTAAATAAGGATATTTTGAGTCAAACCCACCTGGTGCCACAAATACTGTTAAAAAATCTAGGTCTAAAAATTGCTCTCAACAAATTCTCTATTAAAAAAATAAAACTGAAAATAAATCTGACTTTTTTAACATCATCAGTGGGAACAACTGCACCTGGATATGAGAGCCACAGACAGGGTAGTAGTGTCTTTTTGTGGGCTTTTTTGAAAGAAAATGATGGTATAATTCTAGTCAGAGCTGAGTATTGTTTAAAAATTGATGATACCAGTATCCAACAGCGATTCTATAACTTAATTATCTACACACGATGTGTATGGAAGTTATGTAGCATAGCCATAATTTTGATTTTTTTAGTGATATTTCAGCACACTTAACTGCAAACTATGGTAAATACATCGTATTTGACTTTGACGTACCACTGAATGTATGGCTTGGAGCTGTTGCTGCAGGAGTGTGAGCGCTGCACAGATGGTGAGAGCCTGCTCGCACACATACAGTGACAGGGCTATTTGTCCGCATTACACAGCTTACGTTACCCAACAATTATTAATGAGTTTAACGACAGTGTTTAAGCCGTTCTGATGTCATGTGAGTTTTGCGGCTTGGTGCTGAATGTTAGCCACTGCTGCTGTATTAGCTTGTGCTAACCGAGCGAAGACTTAACCGACCACACGTGGCAGGAGGGCGGCATGGCAGCAACAGAAAGTTTGCTGATCCAGTGGCCAGTCAGGACGGTCAAGAATCAGAACCCCAAAATGGATCACAAATGAAAAAAAAATATAAATCTGTAAGATTAGACTTAACTATCAACATAATTAGCATTTCTCAAGAATACACACACACACACACACACACACACACACACACACACACACACCCCTCCTTGCTTCTATCATAACATGATTCAATGTTTCCTTTGTAACGCTGACATATTTGACAAGAGGAAGACAGAGGGAGGGCCACTCCTACCAAGCTGCCAAAGGCTACAGTTACTGCACGGGCATAAATGAACAAAATGCTTTCCTCCTACAGCAAAAACACATCAGGAATTTTCTGCGGTCATAATTTCACTATGAAGGTGGTTTTGTGCCATATTAAACATTGCTCCTGGTGTGGTTGTCAGAGTTTAAAAGTCACAAGGCCTGAACACGACCCCCTGCCTTCTTGTTCTCCATCACTGATTCAAAATCAGTCAAGATCTTTCTTTAGCTTGAGACTTGATTTAGAAGTGTATAGTCAGTAAGCTTGGCTGAATGAGGCACTTATAGTTCCTCTGATTTATCAAAGTAATACAAGTCATTGCTGGTTATATACACAGCCAACTGCATGTGGGAAAGTACAATAACAGAGTGGAGATTAGCAAACAAGGAAGTGCTGATTTCAGAGGTTGCCAGTAAGTTAGCACAGGTCATGTGACATGCAGCGTCTCCTGCAGAGAGAGAGAGTGAGACAAAGAGAGCTTTTAGATATTTGGTATCACCTTGTGGTCTGCCAGTATACCAAAAAGAAATAGGGGTAAAACTAATGTCTAAATTGTTTGCTTCAAATATAATTACCTCAAGCATGGCATTACGAGCATGTTTCATCCATCTCCTGAGGATTACCTGCAAAAAGATTTAATATCAAAACCTGAATGAATTGCATGAATTGAATGACTGCATCTGAAAAAAGCAATAAAACAAAGTCAAAGTCAAAATACTGGAATTTTTACATACCTTCCTCAACATCACAGTTAGGGACTCTGCCATGGTCACCTGGAACAAATTAAAAAGGTTTACTGTGTGATACCGTGGGTGGGTGCATAACCATCCCCATATTAAGCAAGTTTGTAAGTGCAGGGCATCCGACAAATGAGTCAGGTTATACTGTGATTCAAAAACTGATAAGTAACCAAGCCCAGTTCCCCACCAGCAATGGAAAAATCTTTATGTAGTGTAGTAAATATCTCTGTATTTCCCCAGACATCTTCAATGTCAGAGGAAAACCAGTAAGCAGTTTAGATACAACGATAACAGTTAGTGCAGAGCCAGTAAACGTTCCCAGTCACAGATAAACATGCACCCTGACTGAGTTAATAAACAATGCTCAAAACTCAGCGGGAGCACATGCCTCAACAGGCTTAGAATGAAATCAGAAATCTGGCTGTGGTGAGTGAGTTTGGTTTCGTGTTTTCTCAAGACACACAGTCCAGACAGCCACTGACTAAACATTCATTAGTGGGGAAAAAATAGCAAAGTTTTTTTTAAAAAAGATGTTTAATTTTTGATTAATTTTAGCTACAGAAACCAGTCAATAATCTGTGAGAAGTTCTGTAGCAGATACTGAGTGTTTCAGGTAGCTAAAGCAAGCTGTTAGATGGAGAAAAATGAATAGAAGCTTTATTTAAAGCTTTTCTCCAAAGAAAGCCCAAGTTGGAATAAAAACAGCAGGAATAGTATGTCCAAAGGTGGACGTACCCATAAGGGGCACTACAGAAGGCCTCCGAGTCTCTGTCGAGAAAATGACAAATGAGGATCAGATATCTGCTTTTGCTTGCATCATCTATCTTTGTGAGACATTTTGTAAAAATGCTGTCTAACAATGGAAAGTCTTTCCACTCTAATGTTTTAGACTAATCCCAGCTTGATTCCTGTTTACTACAAAAAAAGACCGTACTTTCCCATCTTTAGTAACATGGCTGCTTGCCAGGTGTTATTCAGGTTTTTCAACCTGCAGCTATTGTAGTGTCAAATTTCATCTATTGTTTGGTTAGTTCCTGTTAGCTCTATATTATAGAGAAGTAAAGCCACTGATGAAATACAACACATTTGAGAACTTCGGTATTCAAACTCTACACTGAGAGAAGGAATTCAATTTCACAATGAAATTTTACAGGAATTATTCTATAGTATTTCTGTAATTGTGTACTCAATCAGAAATACTGCAAGTCACTACATACGACTGATTACCATAGGTTAAAGGAATACCTCACAATATGATCACTTGTATATCAGTTACTTACCTTGCGTTATGTTGAATTTGTGAACAAAACTTTAGTTTTCTTGCATGCTTCCATGGGGAACAAAGGGCCCCAAAAAAGGGGATTAATTTATTGGGGTATATAGGGTCCAAATTTAACAACAGCAAAACTATGTCAAAACATTTGTATATAAACTCTCACACAACTTGTGCAGTACAATTCAAGTCTAACTTATCCTGTTATATGCTCAGAGCTTCCCAAACACATGCATTTTCACAAAAACATTACTTTTAAAACACTTTCCATATGAGACCTTTGGCAAGAGCGTGCTTTTGCACTCTGCTCCCCTCACTCCATTGAGTTCAAACACAAATGCTTGCAACTCATCAGTGTATAAGACTGTTAAAGTCTTAGTTTTAAATAGTCATGTTTTTGCAAAAAAAAAAAAAAAAATGCACGTGTTTTGTGAAGTACTGAGCAGATGATTGGATAAATGAGACTTGGGTTGTACTGCAAAAAATGTGGGAGAGTTTGTGGACCGATACTGTAATATAGTTTTGCTGTTATTAAACACATCCACCTTTTTTGTCAACTGATAGGAATTTACTCCATTTTTTGGATTCCTCATTCACTGTAGAAGCATGCAAGAAAAAATAACTTTTCTTCACAGATTCAAGGTAAGACGGGATATAGATAATTACTGACAAATGGCAAATGGTAATTTGGGGGTTCAATGTTACTTTGAAAGGAAGTATGAACAGAGGCAATTATTACAGCAAGCAAAACCTATTTCAATTTTCATATGGGAATGTCACTATTGCCCTAAAAATGACTTAAAAATTGTTACCCTTTAAGTCCTTTCTGAGATATTATTTTTATTTAGATCAGGAAAATGGCAGTGTGTATTAATGTATCTGACATAATGATACACTACATTACATTTTTTTGGCAAAGGCTTTTGTTCAATTTGCCTTGATAAATTCATTAAAATTATAAGGAACAAGTGCTAGGTGCAATTCAAAACTGTGAGTGCATTTGTTTTTGGCCATCTGGGTGTGGTCTAAAAAATGTGAATGTGATGAACTCTTGTTTCTTAAAGGAAGCAGGAAAAACTAAATTAAACCAGCAACTTTTAATAAACAAAACACAACCTGTGTGAGTACTCACCTCTAAACCGCCCTCTAAAAATCAGCACCAACAGCAGCCCTACAAGCAGTGATCCGATGACCACCACAGGAGCCACTATTTTGGTGGCCAGATACACTTTGTCTGGGTCCCCCCCGACTCCTGAATAAATCAAATTGAATAATAAAGATTAAATGTACAAATTCATGAAGTCAAAGAGTAAAAATGTAAGTGCTGTTGATGAAATGTGATATGCATGGCATACACTGGTGGGAAAATCCCCTGGTAATACATTAGCAGCCTACATTCCCTTTCACTTTTACTCTCAGAGGGGTGTGCAAATGACTTTCACCGTATTTGGCAGCTTACAGCTCAGATAAGGTGGCTGTGAAGCTGCTAAGTGAACCTGTTGATGACTTTTCCCATCCATGAAAATGTATGGTGGGTCAAGGACTGTGATAAAGGAGGCATTACCCCGCCCTATCAGGCTCAGTCTGTCACACAGTGATCTTTCTTTGTGAAGAACCTTGTTTTGAAGTTTGGAAACAGATGGTCAGATTGGGGGACATGTCGCAGCCTGGCTTTTCAGTAAACATCAACACAACGACCAAAGAGAGATGAAAGACGAATGCGGGGGAATACAGTTTTTGGTTTCTGTTAGCATTTAACTCCTCCTCTGTGTTGCCTCTGTGTTTGCTGTTACCGGATCCACTGTCCCACCATCCTAACCCAACAGCACAGTTGTATAAACACTATGCCCACCCTCTGGCTGACTTGCAGAAAATAAATTCGCCGTTATGTTACGTTGCATGGATGGCTATCCTTTCAAAACTATCTTTTTTTATTCTACTAATTCCATGGCTTTTCAATGCCTGGAAAATGAGATTGTGGAATTTTATTACTTCTTCAGGTTTTCCATGACTTTGGGAACACTGAATATGGCTGGACATTTACATCATAAAACATAAAAATTTCCCCACCTATTAGTTGATAGCACTTTGAAATGCAGAGCTACAGTTCACTGAGGCAACGGAGCGCAGGACTTAAAGCAAAGCCCATTTTGTATTTCCCTTCTTTTTTTTCTGAAAGGTTATGCAGTTTGTTAGCGATTAATGAACATCGGGAAATAAAAACCAAAACTAATATACCTTACTTCTAACTGAGAGAAACAGGATTGAGCCAACAGCATATACCTTCATATTTTCCTGGTGTTGGAAGTACAAATGTGGTCTCTTCCTCTTTGCCTCCACTGGCATTGAAGACTATGCAGGTGTAGCTTGGGAAAGTGGATCCTGACTGTAAAGGCAGCTTGCTGGAGAGGTGAAACAGACCACTTTCTGTCTGCTCCGCCTGCATTCGAGAGCTTTTTGTCCAATCCACCCAGCCAATTTGACCTTTCGGGTAGCCGCCATCAGACTCGCATATCAGGGTCTCATTTTTTGCCTCAGAGTTGTAGCGTATGACTGGTTTGTTGTACTTGGCTGCAAAAAGAAAATAAAAAAGCTGGTCATTAAGCTGAACATTGCACCTCAATCAAATGACAACAATAAAACCCATAAAATTTAACAAGTATCATTTAATACAATACATGCAAGACAAATAATAAAGAAACTTACAACAAGTGTTTGTGTGATTCTTGGTAACACTGAAAGTAAAACTACGTGAAGGGAAATACCAAACGGACAGGCCAGGAAAGTCCCCAGGATCTCTAACAATCTTCACTCCATCAAAGCAACAAATTAATCTTGAAAAACATTTTCTGATTGTTACTAAAATGTACTGATGTTTACTCTTGGTTTGACTTGAAATGAGTTTGAAGGAACTATTTTTAAGAATAATTTCTCCACTCAAAATGGTCACCTCTCTGTGACAAATAGTCAAAATATTTCAACCACAGCTGGAGGACCTTACCTGTGACTTTGAGGCTGATGCCACTCTTGCCATCACCGCTGTCTGTCATCACATAACATGTGTAATTCCCTTCGTGCTGTAAAGCAGTGTTGGCGATGAGCAGAGATACATTTGTGTTTCTCACATTCCAGGATGGCTCAGCAAATGAGTAACCTGGCTTCAGTCCAGTATTCTTGGAGTGAAAAAACAGTATGGGACTGTCATCTCCCTCTTTTTTCCAAATGACTGTCTTGATGGTTACTTCTTTTACGTCTTCGTTGGTTTTGACGACACACTCAAGCAGTGACTGCTGGCCATGCCGTCCCACCGATATATCCTTGCATTTCACGTGTACAAAAGCTGAAGAAAAAAATTTTTGTTTTTTAAATGCAATGGCAAATTACATCAGTAGCAAGCAGCATTAACTTAAAATACTTGAAATTCTTACATAAGGCAACACTTACATGCATTTCCTTTGCTGATGATACAGATGGCAAAGACAGCAAAAAGGATACCCCTTGAGGCCATGTTCATTTACCTGAAATGACAAAATGTACAATTCTTCATTGGGAATCAGACAAAATGTAAAAATCACATACTGTACACACATTTAACTCACAGAGGATCTATTACTGAGAATTTCGCCCTTTGAAACCTGAACAAATTAGCTTGATTTCTTTAAAAAAAAATCAAGGCAACGAGCAACTTAATGAGCAAAAGTTATAGGAAAATTTCCTGAAGAAAAACTTCCTTTAAAAAAAAGCCAGAAACAAAAAAAAAAGTGCTGAAAACTGAAAAAAAAAGCTTCAAAATGTTTAACACTGTAATTTCCCACTTTTAGAATATCAAACTAATTTGCTCAAAATGGTTTAGCAGCTTGTAAAAAGGGGTCTGGTCGCAGCTCAAAATAAGACTAATGTTGATCCAGGTTTTAAAGGGTTCGGTGCAGCATGTACAGGACAGCTCACCAAGCATCGTACCAAAGGCACCCCTGGTATTATTATGGCCAGAGGAGGTGGTGTAATTAAATCTCTGGTGCAGTCCACACCAAAAAAAAAAAAAAAAACGAGATTAAATATGTTATCTGGTGTTTTTCTGGTTGTATATTTGTATTATTTAATGATCCTTGAATTATTCTTTAGTTTTATTTCTTATATAAACTGGCAACCACGACATGATCCCTTTTTTTTTTGCCAATTCTTAACTCTGGGCACATCACCGAAAATGTCTTATGTGAGACATGATTCTGAAACGGATCACGTCATGAGACAGACAGATGTCGACCTTAATTGCAAATAAAAATAGTGATGCTCCAGGTGCTACTTAGGCTACATGGTACTGCAAGCACCAGAAAGGTATGTAGTGCAGGACAGGTTTGTTTTGCAGCAGTCTTATGTTGGTTTCACAAGATCAATAGAGTTATCAGTGGCTGTAGCATGTCAGTCTGCAGATGGAACCATTTATCTGCCTACCTCAGATGACAGTGTGGGAAGCTAATCCGTCAGCAGGCCAGGCCTCCAGCTGTTGTATTGTAACAGATGCTGGGAAGAATTTAAAAAAAAGTTTTTGCTCTCTATTGAATGTGATGAAAACAGAGCAAAGGTGTGTTGACCTGGTCCGAGCCGATGAGTGGTTGATTATGCCATTCAATGAACTGCAGTTTTTTGAACTTCAACGTTGCCTTTTTTTTTTTAAGTTACCACTTGGTGCAGAAATGGGCTCCCCAATTTAATACATCAACCAAACATAACCTACTGGGAAAAAGACTTGAGGAACTATTTCACACAGAATTATCATTCTGATCATTAATTAAACTGGTCATAGGTCAGCTCAGTCGCAGATAAACTTAGCTAAACCGTTTCCTCGGGGAAACCCTGCACTGTATGCCTGCACAAAAATAGATTCTCTACCCTGTGACGTTATTTATGGTTCAGCCTATTTGTCATTTGTTAAACTGCAAGATCCTAAAGTGCGGACCAGTTTGTTTACACAAAGATGACCCGCTAAACAGCAATCTCATCTGCGTTTTATTGACTAGTTTGTTTGAATGCACTCATTTTCACAGGACCACAAGCAATGGTGTGAATTACTGAATATACAAAGAACAATGTGCAACTCATCATCCGGCATCAGAATGGCTTTAGTCCCTTCTACACAAAAATCAAATTGTTAATTTCAAAACATAAAAAGCTTTAAGACAAAGAGCACACTAGATCTTGCATAGGAGGAAGCCCAACTCTCAAACTGAGACTGAACATTTTTTAAAATATATGCAAAACTGAATAAAATGGTCCTAGCTGTGCCTGCTAAGAATCTTTTTTTTTCTATTAAGCATGCACAATTGTCAGTGTGTGTCAGCCGCACTACCACAATTATGCAAAACTTCTGGCTTAGCTGACTGTCGATCCCTTGTGGTCTCTTGTACTGTGTCCTTACAACCTCCAGCAATCAGAAATATTCTTATACTCTGATATCTATGTCTGGTTCTCTGTTTTCACTTCACTTTTGCTTTTTTTTGTTTGTAACTTGACTTTATCATGCCATAGATAATGGCAGCCATAGATAAATATCTTTCTGTGCTTTTCTTCAAAAGAGGTAGGGCGTTACCCTCACCTGGCAGCACAACGCACAAGGGGGGAAAGATCTTCAAAGCTTTATGAAATAAAGCGGAAAGACATGAAAGAAGTGAGATGTCCATTACTTGATCTGTTTTTTCAGTTCGTTATACACTTTCAGTTTTCTGTGTCTTGGTGCTTGGCTCATTGTTCAGACCAGCATAAACATATCTCTTTGTGTATTTTACACCCACGCAATTCTCACAGCTGTTGTTCACTGTTCCTTAAAATTATATTCTTTGGATTTTTTTTTCTTAAGGAGTTGACAAAACTGCTTATTTTGAAAAACAGGTCAATTTGATCTTTTTTTTTTTTGTATTAAATGACGTAGAGATGGTCCTCTGTGGAATCCCAGCCTGCTGAGGTAAGAGTGAACTAGAATTATGGCCTTATGCCTCAGCCAATCAGTCAAGATGCAGTTAAAGTTTGCATCACCGTCTCTGTAAAAATGGATGCTTCCCACTAATCAATTCAGTATCTGAAATAATGTCTCCCCTTCTGCTCTTTGGTTGCGACCGCATGTCCAGAAAACTGTTTTTGCAGAACATTATGATGCCATAGTAAAGTTATCCTTTGGCCTTTAGGATATAAAATGCCATCATGTCATCATTTTATCCTATTAGACATTTGTGTGAAATTTTGTCATAATTAGCGAATGAACTCTTGAGTTATGAAAGAAACAAGTTTTGTGAGATCACAGTGACCTTTAACCATCAAATATATATCAGTTCATCCTTGAGTCCAAGTGGATGTTTGTACCAAATTCGAGGCAACTCCCTCAAGACCTCGATACCGCATTCATGGGAATGATGCTGATCCAACACAGACATTAACTTTTGATCTTCAAAATCTAATTAGTTTAAGTTCAAGTTGAGATTTGTGCCAAATGTGAACATTTTTCTCAGAGCTTTCTTGTGATATCGCGTTCACGAGAATGAGATGTACTTAATGCCTCCAGCAACAGCCATTGCAAACACAGGGCCATAAAAAAAGATATGTAGCATGTGCACATTAAAACAAATCATTCTATTAGTTTAAAAAATACTTTTACCCAACTTTTCTCTTCTGGCACATGGCTAAATATAAAAATATTTAGCCATGTGCCGCTAAATATAAAAATATTTAGCCAGTGACTGCAGCTACACAGAAAACTGTAATACTGTCTCAAGAGAATACAGTGTTTTCTGTTTCTGTGTGTGTGTCTTCATGTATGTTTATTTTTTTGAAGGAACTGATATGAGTGTTGGATGATCGCTGATAAAATTCCCCATTGCTTTTTATAGCCTACGCGACTTTGCAACTTTTGTCTCTCAATGGGCTTTTTAAAAAACACAGCACATACACAAAATAAAGTCAGAAAAAAAGTAGATAAGATCTTTAGTCTGGATATCTGATCACCCAACTTGCCAGGTCACTTTTGCAAGTCTGTTTCAACTTGACTGTGAAATGATTCTGGCTCTGCAGATACTCTGACTTTTGTTTGTGCAGTCTGCCTTTGATTTCAGCCATTACTCAGCGTCCTATTGAAAAGAATTTTTCACTGGCTTCATATTATCTTAAGAGGGCTGGTAATTTGGGTTGCTGTTATGCAGTACAGTACCTTAATTAAAAATAAATGAATGTATCTGTAGCATAAACATATCTACAAGTATGCTTCTGCAGTCTCCCATATTGTTACTGTCGGTCTGACACAAGACTGCTTCAGAAACTGGTTTGACCAGCTGTTCACTAACTTTTTAAGTGCTTGTGATTACTTACACTTGACAAAACACTTCACCCTGCACATTAAAACGGGCAGTCATACTGAAAGAGAAAGAGAGATTAAGAGTTGCCAAATCTTAGGCAATATCCTTTCATCTTGACACAGCGAGGGCAAATATCTATGTTGACCTCTGCATCTCTGTGCTTTTTTACTTCCCTTGTAGAAAGTCAAGTATTAAAGTTGTGGATTGCTGCACACCTGGTTTCTCTGCTCCTGCAATGAAATCATTGTTTGCTTGTGTTTTTTTTTTTTGTATTTCAGTCTGCATGCATCCATATCTACTCAGTTTTATCTGTGTTGTCACTGTACTTGTTGTCAAGTCAATGCGATACTGCTCGGTCCTGAGTTGGTATCGCTTTGGGCACACCTTATTCAGCCACATAGTCAAAAAAGAAAACAGGCTTTTATTCATCATTTGAAATGGTCTCTATTATGACAACACAAAACGACTGAGCGACTTGTGTTGGTGGGGAATTCTTACATTATTAAACTGGACAAATATGAAGTGAAAGAAGCTCAATACACACAACTTTGGTTCACAAATGCATTCCCAATAGGATAATTAAAAGCACTGCAGCTGTGTGGTGGAGGATGTCTGTATTTCTTGGAGAGGGTGAAGAAACATCTGCTCATCCCGCACAACTGCAACAGCAAGTAATCCGTGTAATTATCATGTGATGTGGCCAGACTGAAGATACACAACACATCCTACGAGAACGCCATCTCAGACCAAAAGTCAATCCAACCCTGGCGTTACACGCTGTCACGTCTGACGCGCCACAGAATATGAAGGTTTTGGTTTAAACAACAGAAATATAGTTTAAAATTCAGTGGTCCCTCCAATATGTGTTCTATCATACTTCTTTTCTTCATATACATCACTCTTCATATATAACACTGACAAAGCCCAGTTGGCTTGGCCGGTCTGAGCACTTCCTGTGTGGATACTAACAGTGAACATCCTGACAGTCCCCTTCCTCATGAACTCTTGAAGCATAAGATCTGCAAGATTAAGGAGCTGTGCTGTAGGGGAGTTTAGTTGATACTGTGGCCACAACACTACTGGCATTTCAGTTTAAAAAATATCCATGGACTATATATTGGCTTATATATATGTATATATATATATTTTTTAACTGAGAATTAATTTTTGCAGACTAGTAAGATTATTATGAAGGGAGATACAGGGGTATGACGTACTGGCTGGTTGCATCTTAACAAGCACTGAAGGGTTTCCAACTGAGATATATATATACTATTCAGTTACGCATTGCACATCTCAGAATGCAGAGTGAAACTTAACCAGTCATTGTGCCAGGTCTAAAAGTTTACGCCCATTGATCTGATCAGCTGTGAAAGGATTGACAGATCAATTATTCATCCTGTGAGTCACAAACTGCTGCTGAGAAGAAAAAAAACTCATGGAGAGCTTCACATGAGCTGTGCTCAGAGACCCCGAAAACGTTCAAATTTAGAGAAGGGACACAGAGTGAAAAAAAGGGATACATATGCATTTAAGAGAAAAGAAAGAACACATATGTTGTTTTTATTTAGTTTATGATAAGCTAATACTAGGAATGCACGATAATATCAGCATGTTATCGGTATCTGTTGGTATGGGCTTTAAAATGAATCAGGATCAGCCAACATTTTTTTTCAATTTTGCACAATAAATGGCTATTACATACATAAAAAAACATTGTATTTCATGCCTCCATCTGCTGGCGGGCCATTGAATTAAGAATATGCATAACATAATGTTAATTCTACTACAAAAGAGTCATGATGATCACTTGCAAGGAGGCTGGGAAAAAAGTGGATATATTGATATTGGTATCAAATATCAGCCAAATTAGTTGTTAAATATCAGCGTGTTGAATATCTGTCCAAAAAAAAAAAAAAAAAATCCTGAATCCCTAGCTAATACAAGTCCATATCAGCCTGACTGACTCATTGGGGCCCTAGCTGACAACCCACCCTAATTATGGGCCCCTGAGTCTGAAATGGGAGCTGGTGGAGCCATTCTCTTTACACATCCATGAGTGAAACAAACCAGGGCCATAAAAATAAAGACAGTCTGTTGTCTTGACAGTACAGTCATAAAAGAAGCTCACACAACGTCTTCATGCCACAACACATCAGCTCAGTCCTCACTTTTGACACTATTTTATTATGCAACTTTCACCCTTTCATAACTTCCCAACTGCTCAGTCTGATAAAGAGCCCAATGCCAACATTCCCTCATTTCACACAGAGAGGCTGACAAAAGAAAACCCCACTTGCGAGTTTCAAAAGGTCCTTCTTTCTAACTATTGATAAGCGACATAAACAGACAAGGGCAGGATGTGCACTTTGCTACCAGTATCATTGCTCTTTTATTATACTGTTTTCTTACTGCAATTAACATAAAAGGGAAGCCAAGACTAACCACATTTTGTTTGGGCTGACTACCTTGCGAATCAAGGGATGAAAATATACCGTATTTACTGTTTGGTCTACTGTTAGCAAAATTTCCAAAATTACACTATGAAAATTGCCAGAATCTGTAAAAACAGAAATGATGACAGTCCTTGAACATATCATGCAAAACAAAGGCTTGCCATAAGCAACTTCCTTATCTTGTTAGGAATGCTTCTTCCTCCACTGGCCTGGTACTCAATGAAGCCAAGGTGTGCCTCTTGTTCATTCAGATGTAGGACATGGCACAAAGCCCTCACCTCATCTTCTCCATATCGAGGATTGTCATGGTCCCACTTGTCAGGGTTAAGGACTGCCATTTGATTTAGAAGCCTGTTGTAAGTCTCTTTTCTGTTAGCTGTGACACTGGCCTGTGCTTTGCTGGCTGTGGTTGTGAAGAGTCTGTCGTTCATACTCTCTGCAACTGCTTGACTAAACTGTGCAGAGTCAATGATGGGAGACTTGCCAACTCTTAACTGTTCTCCCTTAAATTTCATCTCTTCCTCTGCTTGGCTAGCTTCAACTGCATGTTGCCCTGGGTATGAACTGAGACTTTCAATGCGTTTGACATACATCGTCATCATCTCATGGGCCTTTGGGAGTGTGGTCTTCCTGTTCTGAAGAAACTCTGACAAGTTCTTCAGTTCAGTCAGGACATCTGCCATCAGTGCAAGACTTTTCAGGAAGTTTACAGAGCACAGCTTTGACAGCAGACCTTTGAATTTAGCCCTCTCTCTGCTGTCCCTTGTCTCATCCTCTGATGCCTCACGGAAATGTTGTGCCAGTGCTGGGTAAGAGTGCCAAACTGCAGTGACTGCCCTGTATGAAGAACACTCTGAACACTCTGAACACTCTTCCAATTCTTCTGAGTTGGATGTGTAAGTTGTGAGCACATTCACTTAGCTCTCGCATGTTTTTTGGTGACTGGCTATACAATGAATATAGGCTGTCAAGGAAGGCCTGGAAGTCTTTTGCTCCCCCTGTTGCCTCCAGTGCCTGGTCCACAGCCAGCTCCAGTCTGTGATTAAGGCAGTGCCACAGTACAATGCCTGGAAAGTCACTTAAATTGTTTTGCCAAAAATAAACGGTTTGCACTTAACAGATCCTGTAAAAATATAAAATTATGCGCTCATGTATGACAATAGTAAAAAAAACCTTTTTTTTTGTTTTTTACAACTGCAGAATCACGTTTCAAAATTTTAATGTTTAGCTTTCCAACATCAAAGAGGAAGTCTGTAAATTATAATAACGTGCCACCATACTGATATTGCCAAGGTTGTGTATTTGGAAATAAACATAATGTGCATGTGTTGCTAACACCAGCTGACTGTGTGCTTTAAGTGTGCCTGTGATGTCTGGGCTTATTAATTTTGTTGCTTTTGTGTGATAGAACCAATGATGGATGGTTGTCAAGCCATGTGCCCGTATTTTGCCGAAGTGTGCACACAGCTTGTGTAATGATGCAATTTGTAACAAGCATTTGCATTTTCTTAGGATATTGTTTTGGTGATAACACTTACTCCTGTGGTGTTTGTTCTTGGCCTATATTTGATGTGAATATTAAAAATTATATTATTATTTATGATGTAGGGAGAGTCATGCATTTTCCCCTGTCACTCAAGGAGGCTTAAAATAAAATATCTGTAGCGTCTGGGAAGGTGAACATTACATGGATAAATAAAAAGTCACACCCCAGCCACCAATATCCTCTTATAAATGAAGCACAGTCCCTTACAGAACAAGTAAACTGACTCAATATATTTCTTGTTAAATTTACTATGTGGAAATGATATAATACTAGCCTCTGTTTGGTGATAAAGTATGCTTCCTTCCTCATTTTCAGCTCTTATCGTGATGTAAACTCTGTGCTCGGTCGTCTACAAAGGTCAGCAAACAGCCATATTGAAAATGGAAAATACGTCCACGTCTATCCTATGCTCCAGTCTTCCGTGGCGCTCGTGCTGTGTATGCAAATATTGTAACAACTCAAGCCAACGTTTCACTTCCCTTTAATTCATTCTGAAAGACGAAGCACTAAAAACTCTTGATAAAGCCGCCAATTCGTGTTTCCATCAAGTCTCAAAACGACCATAAGAGTGCAAGAGGCCATAAGAAGTGAACACATTGAGGATTTTAGAGCGAGGCTGAAGTCACGAGGGCAATTAACCCAGTTAAGCCGTCTCACCGCGGTGTGCCTGAAGAAAAACATCATCCATACTTACACACTTCTTCTGTCACTTCACTAACAAAATACAGTGTTTAATAAACATAGAGCCATTTATTAAATCACGAACATGTGGAGGTTAACTTAGCTACGGTATGTTTTAGTTAGAGTCACTTCCCCACTTGATAACTTCACACCGCATGTTGCAACATGTAGTCTTCGTCCAAAACAACCATAATGTAACGTCAAACTCACCGTACACGCTCCTCCACTGTACAGGGCGACGTCTCTTCGTGGTAGGACAGCTGTTTGAATGCCGACTAGACGTCTATGTCTTGTTGTCTTGATCGCATTTTGCTTTCACTTTCGGTATGAGACACCAGGCGCGCGTTACACTGCAGAACAGCACAGTATGGACCTGCCCCCTTGGCTCTGAGCTAAATCCGCATAAAAGAAGACAGAAGAAACTTAAATCTACTGTAACACTTAATAATAAGTACATAATATGAGAAAAAAATGAACACCTTTGCACACTTTGTTCTTGTATCTGTATGACGCTGAATTCTACCACTTTTGCACTAAACCATAAAGGCTTACTTCCCCTCCATTAGACGTTTTATCATGATTTATCAAATTTTCTTTTAAGTATTACTCTTTTTGCTGCTTTTTGGATAACTTCTTGTAAAGCTGCCCTTTTTATATTCCTAAAAGGATTAGTGTCAAATGTTAACTGCACTGGTATTATTCTATGCACATCAAATAATTACTAATATTAACTGTAAAATAATAGAGTCTCAGCATGCAATTCCTCTCCATATTGACATAATTTCAACTAGCATATATAATTCAACAACATAATCACTTTTTGCTGCTCTACTGTTATTTTATTTTTTCTGCAGACTTATGGGATAGGTAGGGTAACTTCTATGATGTCTGTCATTTAATAAAATGCCCACATGGACATTTAAAAAATTTCTTCTGTTCATACTGACCATTAAAGGAGTCTTTCCTAATGCACGTTCAAAGTAAATGTCAGCAGACAACCCTTTTAAGCCCACAGTGTTGTGCAAAAATATAATTCAAACCTTTATCTGAGGTTAACATGAGGCTTCAGCAGGCTGCATCAAGTGGACATTATACAGAGTTACAGTCCTGTGTTTAGATTAAAACATCCTCTTCCTGTTTTACCACATGAAACACAAAGCTGAGCTACAGCACAGGCATGAGCAGACATAATTAATAAGCCCAGCCCACACTCCTGCAAACTCTTACATAACATGTATCTAAACCCAAGCAATGTACACTTTGTCTTGTTTTCATTGACTTTTGTTTGTTTTTGTTTAAGTATCTTCATGTTCATTATTGTTGCTTTCTTACTTCTATCCAATATCCAACCCAGCATCATCTCTTTGTTGACTTTGTATTTGGTTATATGTATGTATGAAATGGTGAATAAAGGTTTAGAAAATAAAAATAAATTAAAATAAGTACAGAAAACACAACCCATGGCCAAAATTGATTTTTAATGTTCATTTCCACTTGTGCCATTTCTTGATTTTAAATTTCTGCAGTGACTTCATCCAGCGACAGGAATTGGTATAGGATGCAAACGGACATATTGTGTATCATAACAGACGTTAAAAATAGACACCACAGAGATTACATTTCATGTACCTGAAATGTAGGTCTTCTTGCATGACAGCTGGCTAACGCAGTAGTCACACACATGACTCGACAAGACAGAGGCAGGAGGGAATTTTGGTATAATGTGAAGATGAAATGTATGTATATATATATATATATATATATGTAAAAAAAAAAAAAAACCACTGTACTGTAATTCAAGTGAGCAGGATGATAAACAAATGTTTAAAAAAAAAAAAAAAGAAAAAATGGGGGGTAAAATATAGGAAAAAAAAGGCTGAGCTGTCATAAGGTCACTTTTCAAATCTAGGATGGGTTTACCAGAAACACGTCAGGACCAGCAACATTCCATTGATTCTCAAAGGAAAAACAGGTCTTGTCGACACTGGTAGGATGCAACCGCTGAAACCCAACCTTATTTGATGCTGTAGCCTAACACACAAACAGGCACACTTTATTTTGGAGTTAATTTTACCTATAAAAACATGGGGCACTCAAAACCGGCACTGGGGTTACAGTAATCTAAGGTTATCAACTACAATATAAAAAAGGCTTATTCCAATTCGGTTACCTGACATGGGACCTACAGGACTCATCTGAAGACAAGTGTTTGCATCCTTCAGATCACAATGACGGCTGTTTATGTGGCTCCTAAGTGGATAATATTACCAGTAGAAAGATTCATGCAACAACAATACAATTATCCCACAAAAAAACAACTAACAAACAGGTTAAATTATATTAAATAAAAAATCTTCACAGTTATGTTTCTTCTCACATTCATACGTTACAGACCAGACGTGCATGCAAGATGGGTCAAAACTGAACACAGTGCAAAAGTGATTTTTATTTGCTTGTGTTCTGGAAACTGCTTTTATAACCACGCGCAGCTTGTGCCGTCGCAACAATGTTAGGTGAGATTAACTTTCCATTAGCTGATAAGAGAAATGTGATCCTTGTACCCTGGTCTGGCAGGTCTAATAATGCATTACAGGGGCAAAGGCAGACTTTGAACCGTATACATAGAAATACATAAAGTGCTTCTGTCAAAACAAACAAACGATAAAAACAGTACAAAACGGTTTTCAAAAAAGAGGTATCAAAACAATGCACTTGGGGATGTGGAGGAAACTGCTGTCTGTTGGACGTCAGTTAGGATTCCCGCGGTACAGACAAATGAGCTGGGCTTCTTTGTTTTAAAAAATGAAAATAAAACGATGAATTCAGAGATGAATGGATGAAAGAGGGGGAGTAGTTGGATGGGATTCAACCCAGGATGAGGCTGGACTTGCCCCCAGGGGGATTCCTGCGACCGGACGGTACTCCGGCAGCGGGATCGTCAGCTGGAGGGGCCTCCTCCTTCTGCTCTGGCACTGCTTCAGGCTCAGGAGCACTGTTTTCTGAACACACACGCATGACTGTCAGTTGCATTTAGAAACAACAACAAGGGAATTTTACAATCCTTTTGTCACGAGATCACATCTCACCCATTGTAAGCTTGCCAGGTTCAACCAAAATGATCTTCTTAATTACAGACATTAGCCTGAGGAAACTCACGTAGTGGAATTCACATGATGTGGGAGTGGTAACATTTTTGGCTTCAACCAATTTTTTTTTCTTTTGCTACTGCTTTAATGTGATTAAATTGTCGCAGACTTTAGTATAAGTAATTCTCAACATTGTTTTGCCAGCATTGATGTCACTGCTGCCACACAAATTTGCGATACAACAATTCCTACATTAATCATCAACAGATAAGGACCCTGTCTCTTTTCTTAGGAAATGCAGCTCTACCGTTTTTGGTCAATGATATCATGCCTGCACCCTTCAAATACTTTTTCACAGTTCCAAAACGAGTAAGCTCAAAACAGCCGAAGCTACAGCTGACAAAATCTGCCGGAGACAGACTCTGATTGGCTAGTACTCATTGCCTTTTTTGGATGAACTTGCAAGGTTTAGGCATGAGGAGTAAGACTGGGTAGGGTTAGATTAAGAACAACAATCAGAGGCTGAGAAAGGCAGAGTATGCCGGGTCATGCTTTGCAATTGTAGGAAATGCAAATTTATGCTAGGACTGGGGGTTATGGAGAAAATGACATATTGTGATACTTTTTTTCCAAATACCTTGATAGTGATATTGCAGTGATACGTAAAAGGTTGACTATTGGTGCTTCCCAAAATATTTACACAATGATGTCCACATCAGTAATGTGGACATAATGACTAAGCGGGTAAAGGCAAATGTAACAGCTTAAACAGTCTGGTAAGTTCAGAAATGACATTACTATACTGTAATAAAGCCTTTAAAACCAAGACAAGGCAACGCTAAGGATATTACAACATCCAGACTGTGATACAATATTTAGTTTCATATCATGATAACTATATAATATCAATATATTGCCTAGGCCTGGCAACGGTTGTGCTTTCAGAGAGCAAAGTGGACAGTCTTTGGCTGCAAGTAAGAAGCTGCTTTTGCCTTCTCAATTAAAGGACGCGCTGTTTTAAGAGATCAATAATATGACTTTCTTAGAGAAGAGAAGGTTTGTCTTTGATGGTGTATTTCTTAGACACATTTAAATAACCAACAGGCACATCAATCTGGATTTTGTTAGATTTTGGTTTGACAAAAAAATGCGGACTTCAATAAAAAAAATAACCATTAACACTTAGTGGGCATTACAGAAGGTATTGGAATAATACTTTGAAAGAATATTTTCAAAGTGAAGAACTGGGATGTATCTGTACACCTATATGTGTTTACAGGTACAATATGTATGTGTACTTATACAGGTAGATATAATGTATGTGCACGTATGCATATGTGTATGTGTAATGTTGTACGTGATATTTGTGACATATTACGAATCTGTTCTTTGTAATGTCGGACCACTGGTTAAGGGTCTACTAAACCAGTGGTTAAACTGGGTGATGTGATCACAGAAAATGGGAGCTTACCACAGTCGCGTACAGAGTTTTCTCCATCCTACAAAAACAAGCAGAGAAGAAGTGGTAAGTATTTCATCAACCTCCACAGACTTAAAAAGGAAATCCTGTACATTATCAGTCTTGATGTAAATATACACATGAACTCAGTGATGACATGCAAGCAGGCATTTCTTAAATGTCATTTAGTAATGTTCCTTTGTAAATTACACACAAGCAGCCTTTGTGAGACATTAAGGGAAGATGAAGAGAAAATAAGTTGAAACTTCAAATCATATCGGTTGCTTCCCCATATGTATATCATCACTCAGGTTTCACTTCATTTCTTCCTACCAAAACTCATGATCTGATGTGTGATCTTACTGTGACACAGGCGTCTGCAGAGTTGGTGGTCTGGTTTCCTCCTCTCCTCAGGGGGGCTGATGGCTCACCACAAAGCACACCCGTGGGCTTCCCACCTGAAAGAACAAGGATATAATGGCTTAGACACAGGCCGTCACAAAGGAGGTGCAAAGACAAAATCCAATGAATACATTTTTTTTATATGGAGACAAATGTCATGGTGATCTTGAGGAAACTACTTCAAGGCCCTCTTGAGATATTGCTTTCATGGGAGTGAGATGGAGTCTGTACTTCCTGAGGAGGCTCAAGTGGGCTGGTCTGGGTACCACAGCCCTCACATCCTTTTAGATGTGTGTGGTGGAGAGCATCCTCACATCATGTCGCATTGTGTGTAACAGACACGGCTTTGTTGCGGACAGGAAGACTCTGCAGTGGGAAGCTGAGGCCCCACAGATAATCACTGGCAGCATTTTCCCAACAATTGGGGACATTTACATCAGCAGATGCAGGACGAGGGCTGCCAGTATCATAAGGGACTCCTCCCACCCCGCTCAAGGACTGTTTGTCCTCCCCTGCAATCAAACAGGCTGAGAAACAACTACTTACCAGAAGCTGTGAGACTCAAACTCTGCCACACTAGAGACTCTTTCAAATGCAATAACACCAACACACGGGAGACTTAAATGGGCAATAATATTTGAATATCTATACTTATGTTTAATTTGTATCATTTTTATCCTCGTACTATTATTTTATTGATGTTATTGATTTATTTCATTGTACTTATTTGTTGTTTCTGCTTGTTTTAGATTTTAGGGACCTCAGTACTTAGTTTTGTCCCCCTTCATGAACCTCATGTTTTGGAATTACAATAAACCTTTTTCAATCTTGAATCTTGAACCTTTTTGAATCTTGACCACCAAAATGTAACAATTTCAAAATGTAAATCCAAGTGGACATTTCTGCCATATTGGAAGAAATCCCCTTCAGAAGTCGCGTTCATGGGAATGAGATGGACGGATGGACAACCCAAAAATGTGGCTATCTCTGCCGCAGAAGCATAAAAGTAATTTTCCTGAGTTACATATTCAGAAATGCAACACAAAAGGATGCTGTAAAAATGAAAGATTTATGTTGTAGAAAAGCAGTAATGCTAAAGAAGGTCATTCACATGGGACAAGAACAAGGACACCTGAGATCTGCTCTCCTTTACGTGGTAAACCTCTGCAAATTGATTACCTGAATCATAATTAACTGAGCATGATCTAATCATAAAATAATAAACTGATCATAACACTTACAAACTAGATGATAAAGAAAGAGGCCAGGACAACTCATTTAGACTTGGCAGGTCAGAATTTGTTTGTGAGAATCTCAATAAAAAAGAAAACAGCTGAAACACTGAGGTGTGTGGACTTTCCTCTGTTCAGTGTTGGCACTGTAATGTGGTTCTAGCACCTTCTTCAGCGTTTTTAGGGATGTGCCCATTTCTAGCTTTTTGCACATCGACTTGGCTCGAGGTGAAACAGCAAGCAGATCAGGTTCACAGAGGAGGTTGTCAAAGACTGACATGGAGTGGGTCATCAGAGAGGGCCCATACTCACTGTCACAAAGTAGGTCACTATCACACTTATTACTGAAGTAGACAGCTTTGTTTTTTTTCTTTAAACCCAGACTTAAGGGGCTTTCAGATAGCAGACAGTCGCTGCCATGTCACCCGCAGGGGCATCAGTGACAGTAACAATGGAGGCTACTGCTCACTGTCTGAAAGCACCTTAAAAGGCACAGCACGTGCAAAGCTTAATGCTAACATCTGCATAAGAAGTGTAAGAAGATGCTCAGAATGGCAATGCTAACATGCTGACGTTCAGCAGATAATATTCACCATCTTAATTTTATATTTAAGTCATAATTGCTGATCAGTGACCCTAGGATCTTCATTGAGTGCTTATCCTTTTCTGGAGCACGAGTTTCTTGTGTTTTAGTTGAATTGAGTGTGTTACTATGCTGATATTTTGACATCCTTTGGCTAACTAAGAGTTGAATGAAGGCTTAATCAGTGGCAGGTGAAACAACATCTTAATAGGGGTTGACCGATATTGGTTTTCAGGGAAGATACCAATACTGATTATTAGTACCTTATGCAACTGATAACCAATAATTGGAACCAACATACATTTACAATGAAAATGAAATTCAGAATGTGGAATATAACACACTCCAACACAAAACTTTGTTTAAATGCCTTTAGCAAATGTTTAATCAAAACAGACACTTTCAACATCATTTACAGCATGTTCCCTACAAGTTTTGTTTTTTTAAATCAAGTGAAAATTTAAACAAAAAATGAATGAATAAAAATGGCTCCATGAGGTTTTACAAAGTTAACATTCCTCCCATGCTGACTCTTTCTTTGCAGGCATTGCAGACTCTTGTCACTGGTGTTGGCTGAGTGAAATACAGACATATTTTCGTCATTCATTTTTATCAGCGATCATTATAATAAAACACCCATGCAGATAATCATCAAATTGTCAAATATAGGCCCTGATTATCTGCCAGGCTGATAATCTGCCGACCTCTACATTTTAAATATACATCAATGATACATCAATATCCAAGGAATATAGACTAAAGCCTTTTCTAAAGGAAAGGGGCATTGAGGTTTTGGAAAACGGTGCCAGTAAAGAAATGCCACATAGATCATCCTCTTAATAGATATCATACAAAACACGGTGGAACAATGTGAGAACCACACTAGGGCTTCATTGAAAGGAGTCTATGATGTCTGCTCAGGGTTCATGGCAGAATTAAAGCATAGACTTCATGTGTGATGAAAAAGAGGACAACAGCAAACTTGTTTTTCTTTTATTAGTGTCCTTTTGTATAATTTGTTTTGACTCTCTCAATTCTGATTCTGGACTGTAAACAAAGCACAGGTGGAGCTTTCCTTGAGTTCTTTTTCTCTTCAGCAGCAATTTGTGACTTGTGGGGCGGATAATCTGTTGATCCATTCAGACCTAATCAGATCAATAGATGAGAAGAGCAGCTGCTGGGAGTGAAAGCAAACTTTCAGACCCAGCAAAATGAACAGTTGCACCTGATGTTCTGCTGCTCTATCTGTGCCCAGAGTACGCTCTGTTCTCCAGAATGTGTTGTAATGAATCACTGAACAGTATATATATTTCAACAGCGCTCCTAATGAACGGTGTGTGTGGTGGCAAATATTTTATTTGTGGTGGATCGCCACAAATAAATGAATGTGTGGGAAACCCGGGTGCTATACTTGTTAAATGCTCAGCTTTCAAAAACACCTGCATTTGATAGTAAGTGGGGACATTACTGTTTTACACTTACAATAACAGTGCACTGTGCAGCTGTGAAAACAAATGTATAAATTGATCTAAATATACAGATAAGATCAAGATCAAATACTAGAGCATCAGGGTGCTCACAGAATCTGTGGAGTTTCCCAGCAATTCAAATATAACTGATGATTTTGTATTTCAGTTTTAACATAGGAACTGGGAAGCGACAAGAGGAAGTAATAGTCCCACGAGTAGAACAACCCTAACAATGCACTCCACTGACATTATGGCCTGACCTAATGACCCTCATTATGCTGGACTTTTCTTTGTAAGCTAGTTGCGCCTACATTTTTTAACCTTTGCCACGAGTTTCCTATTGTGATTTGGGGAATTTTCAGATTTTAGAAGTTTCGTTTTCATACTAAATGTCTTTATGACAATAACTCTGTTCACACTATGAAACACAACTATGTAGTCATGTCCTGCTGTGTGGGCTTTTCCCCTTGGAAGCCCAGGCTATGGCCTACGCTTTATGGATTTGAGAGTGTTAGGATTTTCTGATCATGTCCAAATGTTTTAACCCACAGCATACTTGAATACTGACAAATAGATGAGTGTGTCTGGGGAAATTTACACAATCAGCATTTTTTAAGCATTTCTGACATTAATCATCTGTCCACCGCTCTGAACAAATAAGCTTCTTTAGTAATATTCCACACCAAATTAATATGTCAACTCTATGATACATACCTTTTGGGTCCATCCCTTAACACTGAATATCTCCAGGGTTTCCTGCACATTCATTTATTTTTTTGTGATGGGCTGCCAGGATTAAAACATCTTCCGCAAATTACTAAGAGTATATTTTTGGAACTAGACCCTTTTTTTTTTTTTTTTTTTTTAGACCCTTAATTAGGAGCAATATTGGAGTGTTTGGTTATTAGTTGCATCTCCTGGAGTGCAGTGTGTACTCAGGGCACAGACGGCGCGGTAGAATGCCAAGTGTAGTAAAAGTGATTCAACCGCTGGGTCTAAAAGTTTGCTTTCACTCACTTCTGCAGCAGCAGCAGCTCCTCTTATCCATTGATTTGATCTGATCAGCTCTGAGTGATCCACTGATCAGTTATTCACCCCGCAACTCAAACTCCTCAAACTGCTACTTAGGAAGAAAATAACTCATGACAAGGAAAGTATGCCAAAATCCAGATTATGCACAAGGCAATTTACAGTGGACTGTTTCAGTAAATAACATTACATGTAGAATACGATTTGAGTTTGTCTTTCTCTCTCTTCCTGACAGATACTCTCATCCTATTTGCATTACACTGTTGGCGCCTTATGACATGTCCACTTTTCAACTATAAAATCTAGTTCCTTAAAGTTACATCCTGCCTGCCTATCCTGTTTCACTTGGAAATACATCACTTACTACATTTTACGAGAAAATGGTTTACATTTTATTTTGCTAGATGTGGCTTCTAGCTGTAGTTGGTATAGTTTGAAGAATAGATGAAAGCACCATTTTTGTCAAAATGTGAGCATCCAATGGGCAGCAGGGATGCAGATTATACTGCAGATGTGATTTGAGAAGTTTCTCACTGTAGAGGAGGTTTGCTGCCGACAGACCTCATTTCAGGCACAATTACCATATCATGTACAGAGGGTTCCCACGAACGCTGGCAATGGAGCGGATGGCCAGCTACCTTTAATGTGCTGTGGTACGGTCACATTTGGGTAGAAGGAAGTCAAACAAGGATACTGACTGAATGAATTAATGATGTTTAGTTTAAGATTCTGTCTATGCAATATAAAATATCTAGATTAATTCTTAATGTCTATGCTGTCATTTTTGGACAAAGCTTCTCCAGGACTTCCATGCCAGTACAGCCAATTGCTCCTTTTGACAGTTAAACTGCATTAGTTGCAGTGAAGTCAAAACAGTGAGAGAAACATTCAGTGACTATGAAAAAACTGCTTGCTGAAAAATAGAGTTGATCCTGTTTAAAGAAGACAGCCACTCTGACTCCATTAAATCAAATTCATATACTCTTCTGACTAAAGGCTCTTTTCTATCACCAAATGTGAGAAGTAAAAGGAGGAATAAGGAAATGTCAGGGAACATGTGCGAAAGTTTCAATATGTATTCAGCCTGCTACCACATAGAATTTGTTTGTTTGAGAAAATCAAAATATTTTTGCAAGAGAAACTACTTGCTTTTTGTTTTAGCCAATTTATTTAAGCTGCTGTACACTGCTCTGTCTGTTAACATTCCCAATAAAATATTCTTTAAGAACACGATTTTTTACAACAGATGATCTGTCTTATGTACTACTGTCAGGATACAGCTTTTAAGGTAATATTTTATAAGTAAAAAATACACTGGAAGAGATTTTATCTTGCCGCTGCAACTATACCTCATTAGTTATTTTCCCAATTGGATGGCAACTCAAAATTCTTTGACATTCCTGGTTGATAAACCAGCTGCCTTGGTGAAATACAATCCAGGCTCATGCTGTCACAATGTTACCCAACTTTGCACATATCAGTGACAGAAAAGCCACTGAGACTGATGTATTACGGTCCACCGTTCCTTTGAAGAGTTTCTGGGACAGCCAGATGTAGTTAGAGCTGTCAAAACACTTTGACACCTGTCTTGAATTATGACGTCTCTGAAAGTGTCAAACAAAGATGGCCGCACCGTACCAGACAGAAGAAAAAACAAATATTCATATCATATTATCCCTCGGTGTTAAACCAATTACTAGAAGGGGTGCTGTAATGTCTGGTTGCCATGAAATTTGTCTTTTTTTGGTATTCATATTTAATGTTTCACTGCATTTTAAAATATGTTTAAAACTAAAATGTATTTACATTTTTCATACTGCAAATTTCACCTCATCAAAATTGGAAAAAAAAATCCCCTTGTGAGAGGAAGCAGAAAAGAATTGCTCAGCCGTGCTTGTTTAGCACTCAACAAAGCAAACAAGTCCGAGTACAATGGCAAAATTAAATCTACTTGGACTTTGGCCTCTAGCAACATGTCTAACTCTCCGCCTCTGCAAGGAAAGCTATCAAATGCAGAGATGGTTCTGTTCAAGAGACATCTCTTGCGGTATACGTTTAAAGCTTTACTTGGTCCATTTCTTCTCAAAAATTAGGAACCAGTGCACTAGATCAAAAATACAAACCTGGCATCCACGTTTCCTGCCTGTGTTTCAATTCCTCTTTTGGCAACATTTTGTTGTTTATCAAACTACATTTAGAGAAGGACTGGAAAATCCAGCACTGGGCAGTAAAAACAAGCCATATTAAGAAAAAATGGTGTGTCTCAAGGGCCTCATCATTTTATTATTCCTGACAGAAATATATACTTCTTAAAATCTATAATGACCCCTGTGATCTAACAAGGACTTGAGGCGGCTCAATTCTACATGAATATTTCACATCTCGGCAGGCTTGAGAAGAACGTGATTAATAGAGAAACACCAGTGCTTGAATATGTAATGATGGTCTGAGAGAGAAATCAATTCATCTTTGGGGCAACTCAACCTGTTTTGTCAAGTGGCACCACTGGAGACGGGAAATGTTATTCTTATGTATTCAGCTGTCTGAGGTGTTGAGGGTCAGTTTTGTCCAGCAGCAAGAGAAAAACCCCTTGTATCTCCAAAACACAAGGAACAATATTCTCAAAGTTTTTCCTCATCATCACTGGTTTTGGGCTTTGTTTTGTTTTTAAAGTGACACTGTCTAAAATGTTGTGGTAAACTGTTAAAATAAAATGGATATGAAAAATTGACGTTAGCTTTCGCACTAAAGCAACAGCTGTTTGGAGAAGATTGTACCTGGTGGGTTGTTCCTTCGATTAGCATAGGGGTCCTCTGGCTCAGCGAAAACACTGGAGGCCATCTTGTTTTTCCGGACGGGAGGCTTCTCCTCATCTGCACCAAGTGAAATGTTAGAGCCGCCGCCAGGAGGACGCAAAACCCTGGAAAAAGAGAAAAGGTCAGTCATGTTACTGAAAGCTGCATCGTGCTAGCTGATATTTCCAGTGTCTTCTCTCCTTTCAAAAATTACTGAGGGTGTCTTCATGTATCAGACACAATTTAATGCTTTTTAAGAACTTTTAACCAAATTTAAGACTGTTTTTTGGACAAATATTTTACATGCAGTGTAGTCAAGTATAAATGTTAGCAGTATATCTGTAGTCCTGTGCAGAGGAAACATCTATGTAGGTTATGGTTATTAGTGCATGTATATGAGATTGAGTAGCAGGTTTCTGGTAATTTAGACTCCAGAAATTGAAATTTAAGACAATTAAATGACTTGTAAGGCCTTATATTTCTAAAATTAAATTTAAGCAATTTTTAGACCATTTATGGACCTGCAGACACTCTGTTAACCTACCTAACTGTTGTAGTTCAGACTGGGGATGTAAAAATGTATCCATGAAATGAGCCTATTGTTCATTTGCACTGTCAATGAAGGTGAAAAAAAACCATTTTATTTTACGTCATTTAACATTGCACAACCCTCTGGATAAAATGAAGAAGCTTCAAAGTGTCTGCCAGATGTTTTAACTCATCACAGTGGTTGTAGATTATCTTTGCACTGTCTGAGCAGCCACACTCAAGTGGCGGAAGGACCGGTCGGTCCCTGCCGAGATAAAAAGGTCACGTCACACATGTCATTAATGTGTAACAATGAGCTTCAATGACTAGAGGAATACAAAAGCACTCCCTATAATGTGTCTATGTGAACTTTATATGTAGGCTACTATTCATGCTACTGCAATACTGCAGTATTACTTTTAACAAGGATCTGTTTTATTCCAGATGTTTCTGATATTGTGTCAGCAACAACAATTTAATACAATACAGCAGCACCACAAACTAAAACCTTAAAAATGATCTTTATGTAGATAGGATTTATTACAGGGCTGTTGTGTTAGGGTCTGTTCTATTTAGAGCAGGGGATTGGCTGGGGTGGTTTTTTTTAATATCATGACCCTCTCAGGAACTACAAATATTATTCCTTAAGCCTCTCCAAGCGACTGGGGGAAAATGCATGACCCTCCCTTCATCATAAAGAGCAATATTTTACAGTTTCTTCCTATGATGTTTGTTCTAAACAGGATGTGCCTATTAAACTGGCAATGAAGAGAATATCCTTTGGGATACTTACTGTACTGTTTACACCATTATGTATCAACAATAACCATTGCTTTCCCCTTAAGCTGTAACGTAACACTATACAGCAGTGATACTAAACATGTGGCCCGCAGGGTGTCGGATGCCCCCCCCCCCCCACCCACTATTTTCTAATCCTCAATAAAATAGTAAACATAAGGTGCTAGATGGCATAAAACAGCATCAAAACAGAGTATGCTTATTTTTAGAAAGTGACAATGGACGATCCCCCCTGCACCCTCCGACAGAGGTCCTAGCTAATTCCCTAATGTCCTTAAATCCTGGAAATGTACTAAAATCTTAGGAACGTAATTAAATCAAAGAAACTTGCTACAATCCTACAAACACCATAAAGACCTAGTAATGGCATAAAATCTAATAAATGTCATATTATCCAAGAAATGTCCTAAAATCTAAGAAATATGCCAAAATATGAGAAATGTGCTAAAATCTGAGAAATGCCCCAAAATCCTGGACATACAAAAATCTTAGAAACTTGCTAAAATCAAAGAAACTTCTTAAAATTTTTGAAACTTAATAAAATCCGAGAAATTCCATAAGATCTAAGAAATGTCCTAAAATCCTAGAAATGTCCCAAAATCTGAGAAATGTCCTAAAATCCTAGCAAGGTCCTAAAGTTGTAGAAATTACCTAAAATCCTAGAAACGTCCTAAAATCCAAGAAATGTCCCGAAATAATAGAAACATGCTAAAATCTCAGAAATGTCTTAAACTCCTATTAAGGTCCTAAAATCCTGGAAATGTCCTAAAATCCCAGACACACACATGGGGCTGCTGTGATCGGCCCCTGGCCTCCTGTCTTTTTGCACAAGTGGCCCCCATGCAAAACAGTTTGAGTATCCCTGCTATACAGTGTTCTTACACTGCGCTTAACACACTGGCCTGAAGTAAATTACATTTCTCAAACTGTTTCTGTCAAGCTTTGACTGAAATACCAGAATAACCACAAAACTGACAAAACTCAATCGTTCATTTAAACATTGTATTCGTTTTTTTTTTAAACTGGAATATCAGCGATTAATTCCCCTGCATCTCTAAGATAAAAAAAATATCCATGTGGCTCTGGTTATTGTCAGGTGCAGCCAGCTGTAACATGGCCCTCGCCTCAATGAGGCCATATGCAGGGCAGACTAGAGGATGCCTTTATTGTACATCACTGATAATACTGATAACTGATCCACGGGGGCCCCACCCAACTGGAATGACGATAAATATGAAAAAGGAAATGGATGATATATAAATAAATATGTATATAAAGGCCTACAGTTGACACTAAATCCGGTGCGGAGACGTCTGGTCTGCACATGCTAGCGAGGCAGCATCTCTACAAAAGGGTGGGTACATGTGTGCTGTCTAGCTAGCTAACGTTAAAAAATGGGAATGGTCCATCCCAGCAGAAAAAGGGGAAGGTGTGGTTCCGAGCTTTGGCCCAGCACCGTCAACAACGCTTATTTTGACAATTTCGAAGCGGTATTTACGGGCAGAGGTCAGAGCAAAGATGTCTACATTTTAACCACTGTAGCGGTGGGTTAATGTCAGTGGATGCTGGACTTGTTGGCATCATGGTGGCTAACTAACGGGTAACGTTAACGGTCTGAACGACGCCTTTTACCTGGAACTGCTTTTAGAGCCGGGCTCCATCCCTTGATATGTCGTGGTCGTCGTCATTTTTTGCACAAGAAGTCGTAAAATATGTATAAATTTGACAGAATACACGCGAATTACACTCTCACTAGCAGCGCTTCACCGCCTCATCATTGTCTATCCTCGCCGGTGGTTCCCAATAATCAACCAGCCTCCAGTCTGAGTGGACCAGTGTCAAAGTGACCATAAGGAGACGGCTTACTTCCGGTTGTATTTTCAAAATAAAGTATGCTAACCTGGCGGATAAACTGTTACGGACATTTTTAAGACCGTGTCAAAGTTAAATCAAATCATACCTATATTATCTATTTAAGTGGTGTATGGTTTTTGATAAGATGTTCCTAAAGACCACCACCTCAGTGAAAGTGACACATGTGGATTGTAATTTGAAGGCAAAAACGCTTTATTTCCGGTTTGGCTCGCTGGTTCTCCTCAGTGTCTACGGATTTGACAGACACAAGTGCGGGTGCGACGGTGCGACAGAAATCATTGTGAAGAGGGCGTTTCTGCAGCCTAAGTACCGCCCACAAGTGAACAGCTCCATCTATGATTGGATTCTGCCACATAAATCAAATCTGTGATTGGACAAAATAATTATTGACATGGCATGCATATACTAAACTGGATGTTGACACAGAAGTCAATCATTTTTCACCGTTTATTAAAACAACTACTGGTTATTATAATCGTATTCAAAAACACATAATCTAGAATCGAAAGTATTTGAAAAAACTTCAGTGAAGCAATTTACTATAAATACTAAATGTAAGAGACTGTTGTTTATGTGTCAGAGGACTGGAGTGGCAGGGGTTAGACTTTTTTTTTTTTTAACCTTCCCTGAACCTACAAATATTTTTCCACAAGTCTCCCTGAGTGACTTGGGGGAAATGCTTCAAAACACCCTTTGATATTTAAAAGTTTAATGCTTAAGACAAAACCGTGAGGTTGGAAAAAGCCTCGTTTTTTCACTTTTGTCATGATGATGAATAGTTTGGGCAAACAGCTTTTCTCTGGCTATATTTTATTGGAGACATGGAGAATGAAGTGATTTTGATGAAATATTACTATTTTAAACTTAGATCTGGTTGGGGTTTTTTTCTGACGGTGTTTTTTTGACAATGATCATTTGAAATTCTAAAACCCACTGACAATTTCTGTTTTCACTGTTTCTGGCAATGATAAATGGTGTAATTTTGCCTGTCTGTAAAGAGAGAACGTTTTCTTTAAAATGTAGCAGTTAAGTAAATACAAAATACTGCCATTAAAAACTGTATGTCCCTCCCCTGAGCCAAAATAATAGGATAGTAAAAACATGAGTTTAAAAAATAATATGCCAGCGGCGTAATGTAACTAAGTACATTTACTTAAGTACTGTACTTAAATATAAATCTAAGGGACTTTTAGATTTATGGGACACATTAAGGGACACTTTCCAATTCTACACTTCTACACTTTACAGGGAAATAATGTACTTCTTATTCCACTATTATTATTAGAAAACTACTTAACAAATTAAGATTTTTGTGCACAAACCTATATAAAGACATACAAGTACAGCTACAATAATTAGTCAATTAATTAGAAAATAAGTTGGCAATTTATTATTTTTTTTTTAGAACTGTATGTCATTTTTCCAGCTTCTCATACATACTGTATGTATGAGGATTTGCTGTTTTTCCTTTCAAATGATTTTGACTTATCACATTTAAATCTTTTTGCATGTGTACTTTTACTTTTACTTAAATCATTTCCCTGAAATCACATTTCATTCACTGGTAGGCCCATGTAAGTTTCACTACTCCCCGAGTTCTTCCTCTTACAATCTTTCGTGGCATCATGCCTCCAGTGTTGTTCACATGTGAGAGCCTTGGCACACGCCACAAAACCTGTCCTTATATGGTGCAAAGGGAGTGTTACCTGTATCACCCAGGAGTCATCATCGAGCACACCTGGTTCAGAGGAAAGTTGGATGACTAAGATCATTTGGTGCATCTGGAGTTTGTTTCTCTTGTGTTTTCTCTTACCAGAATTGAGAAAATGTAAGAGAACGTTGCTGCATGAGGCCCAATGTTTCTAGAAAACTTTCACGATTCAAGATTTTTTTTTTCTCTTGCAAACACTGATACTAAACAGGCTCTGAAAGTGGGACAGGCCTGCGGTCTAAGAAAGAACAAGTAGCACTGACTTGCAGGCCTACCCGCAGTAACAGGGAACAAACATATAGCACATAAATGTAGTCTGTGCTACTAGTCAAGCATAAGACACTAACTTTTAAAAAGCTAATTTATACAAATGAAAGTAAATGACAACCATCTAAGATTGACCTTTTCACTTAGTATGTTACATTCTAGTTCTGATGATAGCTGCTGGTTTAGACAACGAAAGTATCCATAAATCAAACAACAGTGACATATGTTAAAAAAAAGACTCAATTTATTCCAATAATACATTTTCATAACAACAGATGTGAATTTAAAATGCAGGCTTACTCGACAACAATAACAAAATTCCATCTGAATCAAAACCTCAATGACATAAGTATATAAAAAAAAAGGACAAGGAGTTTTCTCTAAAAAACCTCCGGGGAAGAAAAAAAAATTATCATGGCAAGCTTTTTGATTTTTCTTTAGCACATTACTGCAGCTTACAAGTTGTCTAAACTGCGCCGTTTAGACATGTTAACATATTGATGACAGTGTGATTAATTCTACATCGACTGTGCCGCTGCCTTTGAACATTTTGTAAAAGTATTCCACTGAATGGTATCAACACTGGTCGTGAACAATTAAAGACCGGGCATAACGAAGATGTTCAGGGATGAGAAGGGGAGGTAGGGATGTTCGTAGGAAACAGTCTTTAAAGAGAAGAGCCTCCGGTTTGCTGTTGGAACACGTCAATCGTATCTTCGTCCTCCATTTCTAGCTGTACGAAAAAAAGTTCAATTGTCAGTTGATCAATCTACTGTAAGTATTTACATATCTTAATTTGACAGCTGTACTCTCCCAGAGTGTCAGCAGCTGTTGACAGCACCAATGTCAACACTACTGTTCTCTGCTCTG
Source organism: Plectropomus leopardus (assembly GCF_026936395.1). Lineage (NCBI taxonomy): Eukaryota > Metazoa > Chordata > Actinopteri > Perciformes > Serranidae > Plectropomus > Plectropomus leopardus. Next base: position 10,483,687 of record NC_142178.1, read on the forward strand.
CTTTATTTTTTCCTCCATTTGTAATAACAAACACAACACTTCCTGCGCATGCTTCACAATAACTGCATGTTTTATTTGAAGGCAGCGATAAGCCTGTACTTTGAAGCCACTTTAGAAGTGTTGACAATGTCAGTGAGGTCAGCTAATGCATCAAAACTTTTTAACAGGAAGTTACTTTGACACATGAACAGGGCGATTCATCTTACAGAGCACAATTAAGGTTAGAAAACGGAGACTGGCTTACTATTAAAGACGTGATGTAAGTAAAAAGAGAGCTAGAGAGGTACCGAAGTGTAGCAGAGTTTCATCTAAAATGAAACTCCCAAAATGAAAGTAAACAAGACCTTTTCTTTTAGGCACCTTTTCTATGGACATAAACAGGCAGCACGGCTACAGCATGGACTCTGCTCTGTGTGCTCTGCTCAGTGCTATTTGTAAAATCTGTGCTTTATCCGTATAAAATACAAGCACTAGCACATTACATATACTGGACAAAGCTGATAGGAAGCAGTGTCCTCCATCAGGACAATTTCAGGTGTTAAGTTTAAGAAAAGCTTCATGGTTTTCAGAGTGGAGTCTCTTAACAGCAAGTAACTTTTTGTATTTCTGCAACAATTTCAGTGCTGTCTTATAGTACATACTTTAATAGACACAAATTTAGTTATAAAATTAGACATAACTTGATTCCCACTACAATGCACAAACATTTGTGCAATTAAAATCTATCTTGCACATAGAAATAACATTGTCTGCGTTTCAGAAGACTGTTTGATCAATCTTTTGCAAATCTTGTCCTTAAAATACTTTAACACAAACACTGACAACAAAGTGTAAAATCAGAGACATGCAGACACTTAAGATGAATCTGTCAATTATTTTCTAAATCATTTTTTGCTCTGTAAAATGTCAGAATATGGTGAAAAATGTTGATCCATGTTTCCCCCAGACCAGAAAGATGTCTTCAATTGTATTGTTTTGCCCACAGCCCCATGATATTCTGTTTACTGTCACAGAGGAGTAAAGAAACCAGATAGTATTCCACTTTAACAAGCTAGAATCAGACAACTTTGTCTTTTTTTCTCGAAAAAATTTCTCACACCAATTCATCAACTATCACACTCATTGACAATTGATTTTATTGCATACAAGTTATCAATTAATCACTGTAGTTTTAGTTTGTAGGATTAATAAGAAGCTGAAGACTTACCTGCGATGGTGTGTCTGTTTCATTGATGGGTTGACCGTCAAATCGAAACCGTATTTGCCTCATTGCCAGCCCCTGTACAGACAGACAGAGAAATATTGTGTTTAAAATATTTCAGAGAAACATAATGGGTCACCCATAGGACCTAGGTGCTTACCATGAACTGTATTGAGTTCATGTATGAAGTGTATTATGTCTAAGGTAGTGTTTTTAGAGAGCCCCGTTTTCGTTATTGGAAATTTGCAATCTTGGCAAGTTTGCTCTACTAGGTCCAATGTCCATAACAGATTTGGAAAATACAAAGAGACTACTGTTGTTTTGATTCTATAAAGTAAGACAAAAGAAGTGTGTCACAATAACCTGGTAGCAGTATTTAATGCCAGTATGATCTATTCAAATCTCAAAAGCAATAATACATAAGCAAATGCGGTCTATCCTCATTTTGCTACAACACCAAGGATCCCTCAGCTGGCCTCCAGTTCGAGAGCTGCCTAATCAAGCTTCAAGCGCATAGATTAACTTAAAGATGACTTCTCTTGAGGAGTCGTGGTAATTGTGGCACGGTCTCACCTGCCGTTCACAATAAGCTTTCATCAGTTTGCTGAGAGGAGTGTGCCTTTTGATCTTGAATTGCACCACTGAGCCATCCTGCCCTGCCACCTTCAGGTTGATATGCTCATTGTTCTCTGTCTTCACTCCCTCCTGAAAGACAGAGAGACACAAGTTTGGAGAAAGTTAGGCTGAATGCAAAAAAATAAAACAAATCCAAAAAAACTTAGCAAGATGTGACCTCTTTGCATCTGACCCCCAGACCAGGGACACAAACAATTACCGATTGAAGATTGATGTACAGCAACAAAACATACCTCAATAACTTATGAAGAAAATGTGAGCAAACAATTAATATCACGTTTTTGCCTACATTTGTCCGACATCTTCACCTGGTGAGCACAGATCGTTGGACTGCTGTGCGTAGAAATGGAGCAACATTACAACTTCGACGTTAGCAATTAGCATTAGCATCAATCAAGTCAATTGACAATGGCCTAAAACTTATATTAGTGCTAAACGACCTAACTTAGTCAAAATGGGAATCGCAACTACCACGCATCAACAATTCATCCCGTTTTGGGACATTTGGACGTGTGCCGGTGATTGCAATGACTATTTCAACTGAGATCCGTTTGAAGTTAACGGTATGTGCTCAAACAATAATTTAGGCCCAGTGCTGTAGCACATAACAGCTCAACGTTACTCACTTTTCTTCGGTGTTTTGCTACAGTTACATAGACATGCAGCAACTATATCGCAACGTGTTACATGCGTATAGCGAATACTGACAGCGGCATTTGGCTGGTGTTGGTTAAGTGTTCCTAAAAAAGACCAGCAGTTATTATTTCTTTCATACCGCCCGGGTCTCAGGCAGATTAGCCACATTAGCTTATTATGCTAACTTCGCTTGCTAGCTAGCGGGCTAACGTAGCTCTGGTTTGTGCGGTTAGCCTTCTTTGTAATTATCCGACCGCGAGCGAGTTAGTCTCACGGGCGGCGTTACGCAGTGTTATTTGTACATTTATCAAACACGGGTTTGGTACACACTACACGTGAAAACCCGCATACAAATTCCTCTCCTCACCTTGGGTTTTTCGTCTGCCATGGCTGCTGCTGCGTCTGTGGTCTGCGCCTGTTCTGCTGCGGCTGCGCTGTTTCTGGCGCGCCACTTTGCGTGGGCAGCAGTGCACGCAGCTGCGCGCGCCGGGTCGGCTCTTGAAAAGGCTTGATTGCACTGCAGGAGCTCCTCAAGAGAATACATTTACACATTCATTTAATATGTTTACATTCATTTTATCATTTGCAAGTTGACACCACAAGTGATAATCATACTTTGAGAAACTTGCTTCGAGTATTTCAGTTTCACAATACGTTATACTTCTACTCCACTCTTTTTGCGATAGGTGAAGTTACTCGTTGTCAGATTCAGATTTTGCAAAAATACACACAAATACTACAATGACTTTACCTAATGATATAACTGATATTAGCAACAACATTGAGCAGTTGCATCAATATGCTTCTTACCTGTTAATACATATAACAATAAAAATTCTTTAGGGACTGTTCTTTATTCATGACTGTAGTGTTGTGCAAAAGGAGGGAGGGCTTAATAATTTTATAAGCACTGGGGAGGGAGGCCATGTTTTGTAATTCATTGTAAATATTGTTTCTTTGGAAGTCCCCAGACCATTTATCATGGCCATAAACTGTAAAATATTGTTATTTATGGTGGATGGAGGGTCATGCATTATTCCTCAATCCGTTAGGGTGCCTTAATGAAAAATACTTGTAGCTCAGGGGAGGGTTGTGATATAAAAAATAAAAAAAGAAAAGATCTATTAACCTATCTATAAAGAACACTAAGTGGCACACCAGCCATCACCCTACTCTGATAAATAAATTAAAGCCACTTAGTAAACTATATCATGCAATGACAGGAGTGATTCTGTTGCATGGATACTTTTACTTTTGATACTTGTATTGCTACTTCAACTTTAGTAAAGAGCCTTATTATGATGAAATAAAAGGAAATACAACTCAATAATATTGTGGTTAATTGATATTTGTAAAAAAAAAAAAAAAAAAAAGGCAAAAATGTGTGAAACTTGTAATGCAAATCGATCCATCTCATTCTTTATTTTTTCCACACACAGAAATAGCATTTCAAAAAATATACAATGACAAATTCATTTAACAATCTAAGACAAATAAATACTTTTATAAGAAATATGTAGATTCTCCTATATAGCACTAATAGCCCCAGAAAGACAAAAAAATAAGAAGTCACAGTTTTTTGATGAAGACATGTTGAGCCTAATGCTTAAAATTAACCATTAAGTTTTTACTATTGATATACAGTATTTTCTCAAGGCTTGGTCAAAGTAGATCTTTCCTAGTTTGATAAAGGAAACAAACAAAACACTTACAGTTGAGCCTGGGCTAACAACCTACCGCCTTCAGCTTGGTTTCCACAGCATGGTCTAACAGTAGGAGCAAGGGCAAAGCTACGCACAGCACTTAATTCACTCCAAGGATTAATTGTCAGCTGGTCAGCAGTTCCTTGAGCATATCTACTTAATGTATACAAGTGATCCTTGCCCTTATTAGCTCATGCTGCACTCACCAAGTAAAAGGGGCAAATGTCTCCGGCACAGGGGCTGCTGTTTTATCTTGCAGGAAATTACATTTTTATATTAAAATGCTATCCATTTATCAGAGTCCACCCTGTTGCTACATACTGAAACACATTATAAAATATCTGTTGATATATTTGGTAACATTGGATAGTCCACGACTGATCTGTGCATATCTTACTGCAATACTGAAAGTGTTCATCATAAGAAGAGTATACAGGAGTATAACAGCCGACAATTTAAATACAAGAAATGAACGGATCTGACACCGTCCTCCCAAAACAAAAATAAATAATACATTCACGTCAATAAATACTGAAAGACTAAAACGCGCATCAAGCTATGAGTTAGTTATAGAACTCAGAAGACAAATACAAGTATTCAGTAACTGTGAGCCAAACGGAAAGAAGTCAACGGAGTAACCAATTCTTAATGAGCCAATTATCGAAGCAAATGAGAGACACGCATATTTCAATTTTTACAGCCACTGAATACTTTCTAATGAAAGTTAACCAATAAACTTTGAAAACAGTATTTGTTGTGAATTTATCTCATTGAAAGTAAAATATGAAATTCATTGATTTGCATTTTAAAAGCTGGATTTTCAGTGTTTGCTGAAATTTCAATTTTCACAAATTTTGATCGAAAAATTCAAGTCAAAAATTTTTACATAGCAACATCCAGGCTAACCAAGTCAGGCTAGGCTGGGTAGCATGAATGTTTTGAATTTTTTTCGACTTGGAATTTTTAGATCGAAATAGATCCAAATTCAACCAATTGAATTTGACTTATTTTGACATTTGACATTTTTCAATTTGAGTTTTTAGATTACAACTGTGAATCAAGACATTTTACATTTTAATTTCAAAGAGCTGAACTCAAAACAAACAAATTCAGGTACACAGTTTTTAAAGGAAAATATTTCAAAGCTATGAATTCAGCAGAGCTTAAGTTTCAATATTGAGTATTCAGTGGCTGTGAAAATTCAAATTCATATTTCTCTTATTTACTTCTATAGACAAAGTGTGCGTGCCTTTCATTAAGCAACAGAGGGGCTCCTGTCTGCTCTAATCCAATGTTTAAAGTGTTTTTATGAACGTTATTCTATAAAGTTGGCAGAAAATCATGTGAAATGCAGGTTGTGCTCACATGTTTATATGACCCCGGCTTCATATTCTCTTGGGGGACAGTATAATAATATCAAAAACCTGACAATAACTTAGCAGTATTTAACATTACAAAATGATTTCCCAACAAAACCAAACCATTATCCACATTCAGCCACTTCACACAATTTGTTACTGCACCGCACTGACTACCTCTGGCACTGCAGTAAAGTTAAAGTTGGATGAACGCTACAGGACTCTGGCTACTTCAGCGGGCAATCTCAAGCAGAAAAACTCCTTCAAGATCCATCAAAGTTTATATTATATTCTTCAGAGTTTCCCTAGAGTTTACCAATACTGCTCTTCACTTGACCGCAGAGCTGCACTGACAAACTGAGCTGTTTAAGGAGTCTTGTAGTGTCAGAGAGCAGGGCTATAGAGCCCCCCATCTGTCCGCAGGTGGAAACTCATTCACCTCCCCGACTTCTTCGTGCGGCTGCTCTCCGAGAGTGAATGTCAGTTTGTATCTCATCCGAACCTTTTCCTGCAAAACACATACACATGCAACACGCTCAGATTTGCAGCTTTCATTATCTTGCTGGACAAGATTTGATACAGTGATCATTATCCCCAGAGCATGCTGGTTAGCATGTAAGACCGGAAGGAAGGATGATACTTTGCTCTACTGCATAATTTCAAACATACCACTGGTGGAGTCAGAAAGTGCTCTTTTAATTAAAACATTAGGAAATGCATTAAAAATGTATGAACATCAAAACATCTCCGGGCTGAGCTTTACCTTGAGAGGATTGGCAAGCAGCATGACCTGAGTGATGGCAGCGGGGGGAAGGATTGGGTTAAAAGGAGCCAGCTCTGTGCCCGAGGGTGCCTGCAGTCTCACTTTCATCGTCTGGTGATTTGGCAGAAAAGACATCCACATTCATTAAATAAGAAGCGGCAGCCCACTTCAATTTTAGTTGAACTCAAATATTTGTTTTAATGAGTCTAGCATCCGCCAAAGTTAATACCTCTAAATATAGTGGGGGAAATAAGTATTCAATGCATTTTTCAGTAAATGTATTTCAAATGCAGCGATTCACATTAAATTTACACAAGAGACTGATATTCCCTCAAAACTACACAAATAAAAAAATCATAACATTACAAATAACAAAGTTATAGGCAGTAAAGTGGAAGGACACAAGAAAAAAGTATTAAACTCGTTGACTGAAATGTATTTAATAATTGGCAGAGAAGCTTTTGTTTGCAGTGCCAGCTTTTAAGATGCTTTCTGTACAAAGAAATCTATCAGATGGGATTTTTTCTTTATCTGTATAGCTTTACTTAGGTAATATGAGCCTCTTGAGAAAATTTCAAGTGAATGGCTGCATTAGAAATAACTAAAAAAAAGGTTGAAGCATTGGATACTTCTTTCTCCTGCTGTAAATGCAAGCTGTGTGGCTTCCGCTGCAGTAATGATGAAATCAGAGAGGCACAGCAGGTCCTACCTTGGGCACAGCAGCCTGCAGAGCAATGTTCCTCACAGGCAGCGGGGCTGTATTAAGCATGGACGCCACCATCACAAGTACATCAGGTCTGCCTGCCGGACAGTCTGTGGCAAAATGCAGCAGAACGCGGACCCCATTCTTGTCGTATGCTGTCACAGGACATACTTTACCTAAAATACAGCACACAAAGGGAAAAAAGCAAAATTGTAAGAACTCTAATCTTTGTATATACACCACTCTGTACTGCTCCCAAGCACATTTTAAGCTGATGTCTTTTGCACATGCTCTGAAAGCCACATTCATACCACAAATGTTCACACACAAGACCAAAATATCGCCCACTATCTTTTCCAGTTTCATCCAGTTTGCCACTGTCACCACTGAGTGGCAGTAATGTCTAAGGTTCAGTTTTTCCAAACACAAATCATTCTCAAGGTTTACTTTCTCACCAGAAAATAGCTGGAGTTTACTGAATTAGCTGTACTACTGGGACAAGAACCCTCCCGTTTCTTTAATCTCCTCAGTGAATATCCTCTCTACAGAGTATTGTATCAAGGCTGGGAGATCAGGCAAGAATGTCCTTTTTGACTGAGAAAGCAACCAGTATGAGGATTACTGTGGTTGATCCAATATCCCAATAATGCAATTTATATTCAGCTTTTGAGGATTATGTACGCTGCCCCTGCAGTTTGAGATTAGCTGCAGACTAATCTGGGTCTTGGGGAGCTGATCTTTTGAAAAGTCAAGTAGACTGAAGGAGTTTGAAGAGGTTGCATCATGTGCACCATGTTGTAGATGCTTTGACTGTATACTTGCCTCTGTGTGATCCCGGATATACTGACCGGATTTCCTGGCATGCTGCAGTTTTGTTTTTTGTTTTGTTTTGTTTTGTTTTTTTAACAGTAACTGTTATATGTTGTGTCTGAAACTTTGTTGTAATCTGCTGCTGCCTGTCTTGGCCAGGACACTCTTGAAAAAGAGATTTTTAATCTCAGTCAGGCTTTTTTCTGATTAAATATTTGTCATGTTAAATTATACTGAGCTCCTGGGCAGCCCATCTGTTATAAAAAAATATGTTATCTGTACATAAAATGTAATCTGCTGTATTAGATTCTTGGTCAAAAAAGATTATGACTCAGTTTACACTTGGTTTTCAAATGATTCTTGGGCAATTGGATCATAAGCAACCACCAAGATGCATTGTGATACGATCACTCAATCCACTTGCTGAAGTGGTCTGGGATGCATTTAATCACATATCTTTTGTAGTGTAAATGCTAATGTGTCCTTATACTTTCTGATGTATCCCTGATAAGGGCATAACATGAAAATACATGAGAAATGCTGGACGTGATGGATGTCACGAGTTGGCACACTGTCAGGGACAGCAACGTTTTGGATTCTGCTGGCAGCAACATCTCCTGCTGTATCAACACAACAGCTAATGTGACTGGCGAGAGGGTCTGGACGTAATTGTGCACTGGGCCCTTTGACCTTTTAGCAGAGGTGAGATAGACGGTGACAAAATGTGAACACAAGTGGTCAGCCGGAGACACATCACAGGCACAGCTGTAGAGGGCGATGTGTGTCTCAGCTGTCTTCTTGTGTTCAGATCTCTTCCCCGCCTGATCCCCTGTGTTCAGATTTCAGACTTTTTAAGACTTATTTGATGTCATCAGGAATGAAATTTAAAACAAATTTTACAGCAACAAAAAATGAAAAATAAATAAATAAAGAAGTAGTACCTCTATTTTTCCCCTCAAGGTTAAGGACAATTTTGCCCAAATGTTTACTGTTACATAAAACATTTCAGTCCAGTTAGAACTTGGAAATACTTGGCTTTTGTTGGCGAGTTTTCTTTGTGTTTTTTTTTATTTATAATAAAAAATCTGTTTCCATTTATTTTGAGATTTTAGAATGCAACCTAAAAAACAAAATAATACAAAAACTGACTCATAAACTAATACTTCTGAGAATTTTTAAGAATTTTGAATTACTGATTTAAGACATATTAATACCAATTAAGGTCTTATTTTTATATGAATAAATTCAATGCCTTTTAAGACTTTTTAAGAACCTACGAGAACCCTGAACCTCCTGAACTTTTTAGTGAAAAATTCATTTTCAAACATCAAGAGCCCCTTGTTAAACTGAAGCCAATTCATCGAGTGGAGCGGCTGCGGCTCACAATGTAGAGTGGGTCGCACTCTGATTGGAAAGTTGGCAGTTCGAACCCCTGCTCCTCCAAGTCTACATGTCAAAGTATCACTTGGCAAGGTTTGTGTATGATTGTGTATGAAAGTATAAAAACTGAGTAGCAAGTAAAACCTTGTATGGTAGCCTTGGCAACCAGTGTATGAATGTTTGTGTGAATGGGACAAGTAATGAAAAGCACTGTGAGTAGCTGAATGACTAGAAAAGCTCTATTCAAGTGCACGTCAATTTACCATCCAATTCATAGCGGCAGGTCTAGAAAACAAGCTCATGCTCAATGTGATGTCCTTGTTTTTCTTTTAAAAAAAATCTTTCAACACTGTCCTAGATGTTTATAAAACAAAACATCAATTGAAATAGTCATTAAAGACATGCTCACTTGGCTTGATGGCGTCCAAAGGGATAAAGACATTGGCTAGGGACAACTCCTGACCCTTGCTTGGACTGGCCTGGCTCAGAGGGAGGATGGGGGACAGAGAGCGTAACAGAGGGCTGTCATCCGCCTGACTCTTGGCAGGTGAGGGAGTGGACCCTCCTTGCAAACCTCCCAGGAGCAGTGAGGTGGATGTGGTGGTGGTGACACTGAGACCGGCAGACAGGGCAGCAGGAGCTAACAGATCCTCATTCTTCACCAGAAAGCTGCTGAAGTCCATCCCACCAGCTGCACTGTGTGAACAATAATTAAAGTGCCTTTGTCAAAGACATTACGGGTCCCAAAAGGCTTAAATGTATAATGACAATCATAAACATTGCGTAAGAACAAGATTAGGGATGCCAATATTGGATATTTTTGCTAATATACAATACATATATAATATAATATATGTATGTGCTGATATATAAGAACTTATTTGGCCGATACCACTCTAGATATATCCACTTTTTCCCACATAATTTTAGCAATCATCAAGTCTCTTTTGTTGAGGAATTAACATATTATCATGAATACTCTTCTTGTACTGGCCCAGTAGGAGATGGACATGTCAAATTGTATGTAATGTATGTATGTAATATTCAGTCAATGTGCAAAATAAGAAATATACTTAGGTTTAATCTTTTGTACATGTTCACTTTATCAATTAAAAAACAAAACAAAAAAACAACAGTTTGTGATATTGGCAGAAATCTGCATGTTGGCCAATTCTGATATTTCATTTTAAAGCCAGTATCTGTTGATACGGATGACATGCCGATATTATCGAGCATCACTAAACAAGACAACAGGAGCTGAAATTTCACTGTGCAGTCAGGTTTAGTAATCATTGCTAGAATGCAAAGCATTTGACCTACTGATACAAAATTAACACTCAACCAACTGACATTTTAACAAGTGGCTGCCAGGCACTTAACTAGCACTTCAACAAGATCAGTCATAAATAATCTTTAAACTTGAATTAAACTGACAAGATACTGAATACTCTTGTGTCATGAAACTGTAATTTGGACAGTATTCTCAAAAACATTTTACCATCCACTCTGAGCAACGTTGCTTAGTTACTGTGCTCAAAACACCGCTCTTAAAGTGGCTGCAAGGTCATCCACCGGTCACTCTGCATCAAAGGCTAATGGAGTCTGAGCCACGTGGAAACAAGTGTTTAAGGTGCACTTGAAACCTCAAGCGCATGGGGAAAGTGCTTTTAAACATAAGTGTTTGGACATGGCACGACACAAATCACGCAATTAAAAAGAAAAAAAAAACCAAATCCTCAAAAAATATCATTTACTATCAAAGATATTATTTGTGACAGATGGATAGATTGGCGCTGATCCATATTTGCTTTCCAGCTCTACCTCATGACACTACTCACGTTTTAGGACTGCTGAGATCCAGCAAGGTAAGATCTTGCAGATTGTTACTGACAGACGTTGAAGTCATGTGGGATGCTTCAGATGAAGTGGAGACTTGTTTTGGAATGACAGGGGTGGCTGAGATAGCAGGCGAGGCCACGCTGAATGATGGAGGAAGAGCGGCTGGGGCCATGGTGGTCAATACTGAGCTGAGGGGCTGCGGGAACATGACTGATGTTGTTGAGACAGATACTGTAGAAATTGGAGGGGAGGAGAAGACAGGGCCGGGGAAGCTTGGGGCAGAGGCAGCTGAAGAGGACGTGGCTGGGCTAACTGGGGCACCTGTCACAGAAAGGGCATCTGGAACAAGTGAAGATGTGGAAAATGCAGGAACTGAAGATGAAGTGGTGTCAAAGAAACCCAAATCTTGACTGGAATCCTGAAATATACAGCAAAAAAAGAATACTGCTGTTACTAAAAAGATACTACCCGACCTCAGTGGAAATTGCTAAAGTGAATTTAAATACCTGTAAAGACGGCAAATGATTGCTCAGGTTTACATGTGTCGATTTGTTTGGAACAGGAGTGGGTTCACTAAGGCCTGTAAATGAAAACAAAACATGTCATACGTACATAAACAAGGACAAGAAACTGTTAAAGGGACAATTCACTCCAAAGTCAAAAAACGCTATTTTTCCTCTTACCTGTTGTGCTATTTATCAATCTAAATTGTTTTGGTGTTAGCATATAAGTGTTGGAGATATCAGCTGTAAAGACGTCTTCCTTATAATGAAACCAGATGGCGCTCGGCTTGTGGTGCTCAAAGCGCCAATAGAAAAAAAGGACAAAAACTCAATGACGCAGTAATTTCTCTTTCCTATATCATTACTCAAGACAATCCACAGACCTTGTTGAGAGCAGTTTCATGTAAGAACTATTTTCTCTCTACCAAATGAATCAACACTGAAGTGTGTATCTACTGCCAGCTCATCTAGCACAACCTAACAAGCTAATGTTAAAGCTTAGCCACACAATGCCAATTATGTTTACATCTGGCGCTGTCATAAGCCTTTCATCAATGAGTAGATGCACACTTCTTGGAGGGTGTAGATAAGTAGAGAGAAAATAGTTCCTCCATGAAACTGCTCACAAGAAGGTCTGCAGATTATCTTGAGTAACTGGGTCACGATTTCTAGAAAGAGACATTGCTGTAGATTTTTTTCTTAAATGCATTTTTTGGCATTTTAAGCACCACAAGCTGAGTGCCATGCAGTTCCATTATAGTGGAGAGAAGGCAGACATCTCTATATCTGATACTTCCAACACTCTGCAACTCACACCAAAACAATCTAGACTGATACATAACACTTCAGGTTAAGAGCTAAAATATGTGTTTTTGATTTTGGGGTGAACTGTCCCTTTAATGTCGAACGTTGCCATGGAGGAAAAAAAAAAATCAAGACCATTACATGTTACCTAAAGATAATAACTCTTCATCCAGCAGTGAGAGTGCTGCAGAGGGTGCATTGGGACTGGGGGACTGAGAGTCAGGAGCAGCAGACTCACACAACAGGTCAGAGGGAATAGACAGAGACGATGTCGGGGGTTGCTTCTCTGGTGGAGAGACACTCTGGGTGTCCAGACCCATCAGGTCAATCAGAATCTCTGACTGGTTTGTGCGACCTGTGCTTGTCAGAAAGAGAAAAACACCGACAGTGAAAAAAACAAAAATTGATTCATTTTCAGACAGGTAATTTTGTCTGTGTCCATCCATTTGCAGAGTGTAATGAATCAGTTCACCAAAACACACACAAACCAACACAAAGCAAGCCCGTATATTTTAAGGACATGCTCTTAATAGCAGTTTTCTAGTTCGGATTAGATTTGTGTGGAACATGAGGCTGATATGTTCTCTGCAAATTTGTAAATATTTGCAAGCATGTTCTGTGGTTTTGCTGTGAAGCACACTAAATAGAAGCATATTTTGAAAATATGACAGAAAGTGCATTGCTAAATGGCAAAATTATTACTCTTATGCAGTAAAAAAAACAATTCGGACACACCATTCTCAGTTAAAATGTACCTTGTCTGACTGATGATTGTGTTTGTTGCGCTTCTTTAGTCTCTCCATTAACAATCTGTCCTTCCACAATCTTCTTATAGGAATTAATGACATGGGAGAGGTCATCACTGGCCTGCAGGATGTCTCCTGATAAGGGCATTTTACAAGGTTAGACCAGGCTGACGTTGATAACACCTTGAAACAACAACAAAAAACAATATTTGCTGTGGACTGTGGAGAACCGTATGTTTTTGTTAAGTGGCTGTTTTGGTCCGACAGGATGTTGCTCTTACATCAGCAGAGGGCCTTTTTAAAGCATGACTCAAACTTTTTCATCTAAATAAGAATAGCAAGAGTGTGTCATCAATTACTGCGGGACAAATTACAGGATGTCTTACCCAAGCTACTGTCATTATCCTCGGTCTCTGTGGCGAGCTGGAACACCGTTTGCCTCAGCTTGTCACAGTCTCCATACAGCTCCTGAGAAAAAGAATTCTAAAAATCACTGAATATTCACATCTTGAATGACAATTCAGACACTGCTGTATCATAGGATATAAAAAGAAACTTGTTTCTAATACATCATAAATGTCTACCAAGACTGTGATATTAAAATGAGATCGACTAAACCATTTATGGATGGCAGGAGTAGTATCTCTATCGTTCACTCGAGGAATTTGAAAAGAGTCAATCCGGACTAAAGTCTGACACCATCTCACATCTTAAGACAACGCAAATCTTTAGTCACACAACGAGACTTCGCAAAGACTGGGGATCTTGCAGGGTCACTATTTTAAAGACTAACTAAAGTCCTTTTGAGATTGTTTCCCATCCTGCTCCTGGTGAAAAATGTTACACCCAACTCCCTTTAAATATATATATATATATATATATATATATATATATATATATATATATATAAACAATTCCTTACATGTTTATATACCTCTATAAACAGAAGATAAAAGGTGTCATATACAGACCGTATTCTTGTCAATTCTAGATTAATATAGTTCATAAAGATGAACTGTATTGATGTACAAACTTCACATTTTGGATTTTGTCACCTTAACTTTGCCCGCCTCTGTTGGTTAGCTGTGCGGATGGATCGGATACACACAGAATTAAACAGACTCTTGTTCATTCCAAAACTACCAGTTTCTCCTCCTTTTCCACAATACAAGACAATGCTCACATCATTGAACTTTAGTACCTGTGCAAGACTAAAAACTTTCTATAATATTTAATATGTCTGATCATAAGGATGATAATATGCTCTTTGATCACCTTACACCAAATGATAGAGATCACAGGAGCGCTAACTGACTGAGGCATAACTCATGATTTTACGATGCCAGGAAATCTGTCTGCAACACTGAAATTGCTTGAAAAGTCTTTTGGTGTTATATCAGCATTAATCAACCAAGCTTTTGTTTGGTAGTCACAGAAAAAAATAAATATTTATGTGGCAGTGGCACCTTGTTGATGTCATGCTACCGGTTCTAATAAGTGAAGAGAAAACTAACTGAGAGAAACAGATAAAACACTGGAGCTCACAGAGAGTCCAGCATATATATCCATAGAGTATATATATATGTATATATATATATCCAAGCTGCTGTGGGAGTAGGTATGTTTGACAGCGTCAGATCTCGGTCTCCTTGCTGGTTGTTCCGTCAGCAAAGAGAAATATTTATATTTTAAGGGCTCATTTTCACACTTTTGTATTTCTCTGTGACGTAGCACAGTGTTATCACTGTTACTCATACCATACTCTCTCAATCCTGGAACAAACCATTTTCTGATGCCTTAGAAGTTCAGATTCAAATCAAATTAAAATCATAACTGTACAACAACTAGTAAACTAATGCACTAATGACTGCTGGTTAACCAGGGAAAAAAAATGTTTAGGGCAGGCCTCATTATTACACAAATGTGCTTGTGTTATTTTTTAAAAATAAGCCACTTTAATCTGTTGGCTGTATATTTGATGAAGACATTTGACAGAGTTCCTCTAAAAGATAGCTGATACTCAGAACGAGGCTGTTTTCATTGCTTCCAGCAAGTTTTGATATAACTGCAGTAAATTACTTTGGACTGCTTCAGGGCTGTATTGCCAAGGCTGGAAATATTAAATAAGAGTGTTTTCAAAAAGGTCAATTACTGCCAGAGGAAGAAATGAATTTCTGTCCAAAGGTCATCTGAGTCATATCTAATAAAGAACATACCCTAATGAGCTCCTTGTCTCCGTCAGAGGAGTCTTCCGTGCTGAAGTGAGCGAGCATCTCGTTAAGGAGTTTCACGCTGTTGTTGACTGCCTCCAGTGTGCTTTTTTGTTTTGTCGCTTTCTGTGTTCTCACCTCGTCCTGGGTGGGAAGAAAAAGTTGAGTTGCTCTTGTTGGTGGTACTCATTAAACTTGGGTGTCAGTTTAAAAACAAGCTTTGAAATGAAAATTGCAAATTATGTGCAGTAATTGGTCTCTAAATTCTTGAGCAGAAAGCCACCAGAAATTATTTAACAACACAATCACAACATTTCATTTGCAGCTGACACACCTCCTTGACCATGTTCTTGATGAGCCGGTTGGCCTCTTGCAGATCTTCAGGCTTTTTACTTTTCAGCAGCTCTGCCAGTCTCTGAAGGGAAAGTAAACACTTAAGCACATTTCCCACAGATTACGCCAACACAGGCAGCAAAGCAGCACAAGCTCCCAGGCACTGACAAAACAAATTTCACCCATAGATCAACTGCAGTCAACGCAAAGCAAACATGCAGTCATGACCTACTTCAGTGTGTCGTAAGCAGTGAGGTACTGGAGTGAAAAAATAAACAGGAGCACTTGCGGTGTTGTAAATGCACATCAAATATATACCCTTTTTTTCTGTGGGGTGCCACTGCCTTTAAGTTAAGCTCACACTACACACGACTTTCAAAGTCATCAGATTGCTGTACTGTTCACACAACTTTCTTACTTGTGGAGGAGTTGTTGTGGTTTTAACACAACATGACTGACCAGTGACAGGGTGATACACTAAAAGATATTTCACACAGAGGGATCCCCGAAGAGTATGTCATGTGATGTGCGGGTCAAAATGGGGTCTAAGGGGTGCTTACTAGAAAAAAATCAAAGGCAAAAAGTGAGAGGGTGACCACTACCTCAACTGGTAAGAGAGCGCACCCAATACAGGCACAGGACCTTTGCAGTGGCCTGGGTTTGATTCCAACGTGTGGCCCTTTGCTGTGATTCTTCCCCCCTCTCTCTCTCCCCCACCTGTGAGCTGTCCTATCAATAAAGGCAAAAATGCCTAAAAAAACATAAAAGTGGCAAAGTAGCATACCATGTCAGTTATTAGGCTAATACCTTGCCTGCAATAGTCCACCTTCTCTCTCTATCTCTTGGTCACATAAGCCCCTTTTACACTCCCAGCGAATATAGTATTATTATGCCGCCTCACCATCTGTATAAAACGTATAATTTGTCATAAATGTTGGCCTATTGGAAAAACAATGAGAATCTGAAGCTCCTCACCCTCCAACCAGAGGATGAGATCAGTCACCATACAACAGTGATGGTAAATAATTATTATTGCTATGTTATGTCATTGTTGTTGTTACGAAAGGGCTGCAGATGCGTATGTTATATGTCCCCCTAGAGGTAGACGCTGATGTGTAAGACATCACACCTCTTTTGTTTTTGTGATGCCAGCATGCTGTCTAAAATCACACAGTGGAGCGGCATGATGTTGCCATTGTTTGGTTCTAAGTAAAAAAAAAAAAAAAATGCAAATTTGGAATGCAAGTCTTGCAAACTAATTGGTTATAGCTTGCTGACAAAGTTCCAGACAGGTCCAGATATATAGCGTAGTAGGTATCTGGGGTGCATATGCATTGAATCTGCATCAAATTGCGTCTTGTGTAGTGTGAGCTAGGCACTGATGCAACAGTCAAAGAGGTCAAGAAAGATAGGGAGAGAGAGAACCTTTTCACCTCTAAATCTTTAGTTTGTAGTGAAACAACAAATCCTACACTTAAAACTCTCATGAACGAATGAAAAGTATATGAATGGTGACTACGTGATTTCCTATGAGGATTTAATTTCTTATAAATTATGATCTCCATACATACAGAAAAATGAAAAAAATTATTCAGTGTTTTGGGCAATATTTTTATTTGCATTGTTGCCAGGAGTCGGAAGGGAGGATCAATGCCACTCATATATCTGTCCGTTATATGTTATAGGTTATATATAGGAGATGGTCAGCTTCGCATAGCAGAAACAGAGGGAAAGAAGTAGACTAGCTGTGACAAAAAAGTTAGAAAATCTGTGCACCAGCCCCTCTGAAGCAAACAAATTAATTTCATTTGTGTCATCCATACAAACACTAAGGTAAAAATGACCAGCTGTGGTTTTCAGCAGACTTATGTGATGGACTATTTCTTGGCCAGGGGCAGTGACCTCCTGGAGCTAAGTGAGCTGTCTGCTGCCTTTAGGTTCACTGTTAAAGGACAGAAATGACAGTGATATCCATCTTCTCAACCAACTTTCAGAAATAAGGCGAATAAGACAATTTCCAAAAATGTCAACACTATTTCTTCCATAGTTGACCACAAGGAAGGTCTGATTGTGGTGGCTAAATATGCAGGCACCCCAGACACTTCATCTACCAAATGATCTGCACTGTGACAATAAAACAGCTGATTGAATCTGTGTCTGCAGCACAGATAAAACAAGAAAAAGATCAGTGTGCAGTGAGCTGAGGTGTTCACATCCCAAAATAATCTTTCTTACCTTGCTCTTTTTCTCGTCATCAAACACAGGATTCTTGGGTCGCGGAGAAGGCGACGGTATTAATGTAGCATCGAGAGGGATTTCAGGGTCAACTACAACAATGCCTAAAATAAAAATGACAACAGACAGCTATTTTAGTCTGGAAATGACAGCTTCAGCACATCAAAGTCCAAAGCACACAATCATAACTCACTACTCAGTAAAATATTTTTGGATGTCATTTTTATGCCACTATATCGTTTTAGTGAATATTAAATCTCATCTGCATAAGTTTTTTTTCTTCAGTTTTTAAGTGGTTGGTGTCTCACCCTGTGACTTCAGCATGTCATACGCTTCATAGATTTTTGCTTCATCTGGCAGGGAAACAGTCCAGCTGTACAGCATCTCGATCACTTTAGTCTTCACCTTCTCTGATACTTTGTCTCCCAGATACTGAAAAAATATTAGAGGCACGGC
Source organism: Plectropomus leopardus (assembly GCF_026936395.1). Lineage (NCBI taxonomy): Eukaryota > Metazoa > Chordata > Actinopteri > Perciformes > Serranidae > Plectropomus > Plectropomus leopardus. Next base: position 10,502,003 of record NC_142178.1, read on the forward strand.
TTAGAGTAAAACTAAACTTCAATTCAAGTAATCATTTCCCCAATCAGAGTAGGTTTGAACATTTGTTACTTACTTTAGGTGAAACCACCTTAATTAATTCATTTAAAAACCTAAATTTGCCAACTTCATTGTGAAACCGTCGTCCGCAGTTCTTCATACAAGCCTCGAGAACCTACAAAAAGAAAATAAACCTGAGATAAACAGATTCTTCTTCTTTCTGCTTGAATGATGTAGAAATGAAAAAGACAAAAAGTGGTCACATTACGAACCATTAAGGCTTGTAATGCCTCCCATTCCTGAGGGGACTGAATCTTGTGAGCCAGCAGTCTAACTGATATTTGCGGGCTAGAAAATATGACATAAAAACACTATTAAATTCTAATTTTAAGGATTTTTTAAGTTTTTGGGTTTTTTTAAAGTAGGGTTGCATGGGGTACTAATCCACGCTCAGTGTATTACCTACAGCAGTTAACAGTCATTGTAACCCCTGTTTAGAAAAGCTGACTGGAGTTGGAGATGGAAGCTAAGCAAAGTACTGGTGTGGATGGGGGTCAGCTGCAAAACATATTTTAGCCACCTAAAAAAAGTCCCCACTTAAAAGAAAATTGTATCAGATTACATTTTTGCTATATTACGAGTACATTCACCATTTTACCTTTCCATCAGACAGCCTGTTCCAACACAGAAGCAGTTTCAGTTCCCAATCTAGGCTCACATCAAAGCCACCAGACTCCACTGACAAAAACCCTAATTTCAGCTCACTGAACACAGAAGCCGCTGGTCTACTGCTGCTGTGATCAGTTAGTCAATTTGTGTTATTGTGTGACTTTGGTGGATCCAATCTAACCCTTTTAAAACACAAAAGTCACGCAATTATGCAAACAAAACGACACTTCATGGCAGCGGTAGAACAGCAGCTCCTTTGCACATGACTTTTCTCTCTATGTAGTCTGGCTTTGAAGAAAGCAATATAAACAACTTTGTTTTCCAGTTGGAAATCACTGTCTGACATTAAACAAAAGCAGTGAAAGTATTCTAAATGTAGCGTACACTTACACTGACATTGATCTTTTTACCTGGGACTTTCTTTTAGGTTGCCCAAATATGTTTTGTAGCTGACCCCTCCAAAGCAGTACAATGCTTGTCAAGCCTGCGTCTCCTGACTGAAGGCGTGCAGACTGACATCTACTGTTTGTAATGTACTGGATAATGGATAAGTACCTCATACAACCCCATTCCAAAAAAAAAAAAATTGAATCCACAGTCTAGGTTACACCAGCCTTTATAATAAACTCCACGTGTTTAGCACAACGAGGACACAGATGAGCAGCATTATAAGGGCGTGGTGGGTTTATTGAATGAATGTGACCATACCCTTCTAGCTCCTTATTGATTTGGTCACAGAATCCCATTATATACTCCCAGTCTTCCTGTCTGTTGGAGGGGTTGGTGGCTTTGTCTGATGAAAGAGAAGATTATCATACCTCAACACACGTTTAAAATTATTCCAATATACACATCTTTAGGAAACATATTATCCTGTCGCTGGAAAGCCGATGAAGGCTGAAGTTTAAGATATATAAACCCTGGAGTATCAGGCTCTGTTCCTTCCGAGACTAGCTCCCACACAACTCTGGCGTTTTAGGTTATCCGACGTTATGGGTTTTCATGTCAATAGCCTCCGGACACTTCACTGATCCAGTTTGTTTTTGCAGGACCTGTTTGAACTTGGATAAGTTAGCGCCTGGAGCGGTTTTCAACACACCAGAGGAGTAACCGCAAAAGGCGTAATGTGGGTCACCAACAGAGTAATCATACTTTATGCAAGCTTTTCAGCACACCGACTCCAAGACTCAAATATAAACCCAACATCAAAGCAGATTTGGGGCTCGCGACGTCCATCAGTTACCAGCAGCTGTCTGTCTCTGTTAGCTACTTTCTAACAACACAGACGAGTTAGCTCGATATTTTCCCGTTTCTGCAGTGTCATGTGAGTCCAACTATTGTTTCGGGCACCTATGGTTATACAGCACATCACTGCACACGTCTCATGCGAATAGACGACGTGAAAAGGGAGTTTAAGTATGTACTTACTGAGCCAGGACTCCAGCGTCTCTCCATCGTCCGCCATGTTTGCACTCTGAGCAGGCAAACAACGCGTGACTGCTGCTGCCTTCGCGTGCTGTCGGACAAATGGCAGTTACTTTTTTAACTTCGACATTTTTTTGTGTGTAAAGCCTACTTTTACGTCATTGACTGTATGAGCAATATTTTATTTAAATGATAACATCACACGCCTTCGTTAGTGATTGCTATATAGTAAAAAAAAAAATTTTCGGTGTCACACGCACACACAATTACATGCATATTGGGATTTTTTGAAGCTGCCGCACCAATTAACCTCTCTGTTTGTCTTGATTTCAAAATCTAAAGACCCAGATATTTTTCTAAGGTGTTGGTAGAGACCATAAACTATTTTCCAGGTGAGTAGCCCCATACATGCATGTTTGGTACATTACATTCACTGTTATCATTACACTCTCATCTTGATGCAACTGTATTTTCCCATATTCAAAAATTGCATCAAGCTATTACGGCCCGCCTAACATACATTGAGAAGAAACAGTAATTTAAAGGTTATGGAAGTTAAAAAAAACAAAACAAAGCGAAAAATTAAAAGAAAACAGCCTCTTTGCTCCACCTTTGTCCACTGCGATTGTGTCCTTATCTCATACGCACCTCACTCTTTTTCTTTTTTCAAGTCTCCATCTGTCTCACTGTCTCAAATTAGTTCATAAAACCACCCTCTTTTTTCCTCCCCTGCAAGTTCTCATGAATGTTAAATGTTTGAAAGGTCACTATATGTCAGGGCTAAATAATGTTTTGGGATATTTTTCCTTTAGTCTCTAGAGGCCCAAAAATATTAATGCAGTTAAATAAAAAATGAATTGTTCTCAGTCTAAAAAAATACTTACCAGATAGTAATTTTTTTACTTTAAGTTTGAACTTTTAGATACCAGTTTCAGTAAAGAGATGAAGTAAAAGAACATTTGCGTACAACCGTCAGTTACAAAGAATACCAATAAATACATCATCAACATCATTTGAAGTATTGGTTCACAACCTCTTAAGGGTCCCTCTACTGAGTAAACTGACGACCCCTGACTAAGCGACATATTTTACGGATACACACGGGACGCAACACAGCTGAGGGCTTTCATCTTTTAATGAGGTACTAACATAATAATATACAATATATCAAAGTCAGGTCACCTGTGTATTCATGTATATTTAAGATAGCAACTCACTTGTAGTTTTGCAAGTCTGAGGAGGAGCATATTGGTTCAAAATATCACTTGTTTTACATAATAAAATCCCTTAATGGGAAACTCCTGGTGTGCAGATCTCTATCTTTACATTTGATCATCTTGGATCCAGCATCCAGTAAGGGATGTGGGTCTTGTGTGTCATGTGTCTTTTTTAAAATTTCTCTTATATTTTAGGGATATTTCATATGATATACAATGCATCACAATAACAGTGCAGCGCAACTAATAAACTGTGAAATAAATCATAATAGTGAACAATGATACAGAACAAGATGCATATGCAGAACAAACTGCAGAAAGTTTGTGTAAAACGAGCAGTTTGGTTACATTTTGAGCCTTTCATTTCCCCCATGAATATTGCCTCAGAGATGAGTTTTCCCTGCATTTATAATCCTTTTTTATACAGTTTTCTGAATGTATTAGTTATGGTTCTTTTATTTTTAACAATCATACATACTTTACAGCCTTTTTTATTTTTGACAAATGTGTTTTCTTCTCCCAGACACGTGGCCATTGTTCTATTACCAGTGGTTTAGAGGATGGCACCTATGGCCCCTTAGGACCTCTCTCCTGACATTATGCCACTAAAGCTCAGCACCATCTGTTCTCCAGGAACAACTTCTGCTTCACCTGGAGATCAGACAACAAAACTCCTACACGAAGATGTCTGTTTGTCAGTTCAGTCTGCTCCCCTCTGAGTGAGCAGATGTGAAAGCCAGAACAACAGCAGGACTTTTGATGTCCTCAGTAGCCGGGGTCGCTCCAGCTCAAAGATGATATGGATTACAAAGCTTAAACGTAACAGGTGGCTTCAAGGATGTAGATTTTGTTTAAACATTTAGAGGAGAACACATAGGAAACAGGGGGCATAGTTTGGCAAAAGAGCTTTTATGTATGCAGCTCCATATATGTGTAATCTTCTGCAGAAGGACTTAAAGATGCACTCACTGGTTCCTCTTGGCTGTTTAAAAGCACTGTCACATGACCTTTGTATGCCATCTTCTACATGCCAATGCCAGGGTGCATCTTAGCTGGTCTTTTAATTTTTCTAGATTTTAATGGCTCACTTTTAACATATATTAACATACTTTCTTGTCCTTCCTTGCAGTAACTGCATTTTGTGTTTTATATTGTTAGAATTGTGTATTGATTTTATTTTATTTTTGTTCTATCTTGTCTGTTTGTAACTTATTTTGCTGCCTGTCTGGACCAGGACACTATTAAAAATCTCAAAAGTTTTTTCTGGTTAAATAAGGGTTAAATTAAACAAAAAGGGGAAGGCTGAGGGTGATCCCACAGGAAATTTCAAACATCGAACACTTAATTCCCTGAGTTCTGGTGAACTTTTACACTTTTAACTTTTAACTTATTTGTGCCTTACTGCATGAAAAAGTTGAAATGTCTTAAATTTGTTTAAAATTAAAGTCCTCTGCTACTTTCATGTTTTTACTGTGGACGGCAGATGCACATATTTAAGTATTAAAGAGGACATATCCCTTGTGTCCCCTGTGAAATCCTATGGGTGGCTTCACATGTCTCAGCTCATGAGACAGATCAGAAAAAAAGGATTATGGGATGTCTCTGTCAGCCTGTGAGCTTCCGAGGAGGCAAATAGAGTTGCATAATACTTCCAGAGCCATCCCATCTTCTGTACTCTTCAGTCAAACAGTGTGACTGCAGGGATACCCGCTGCAGGCCAAGGTTTTCTACAGCCCCTGCTGTCACTGTGACTCAGCCAGAGCCCTTTTCCAGTGCTCCTGCTGCTTCCACATCTACACTGCCCACTCCCTGATGTTCTACAGCCAAGGCCTGGTCCAGTACTTCTCCTACTCTCTGTAATAAGAAGTGAAAATGATGAAATATAAGGAATGTTTGGATTAACACCATGACTTTTTCAGGAACCACATATGATTAGGTTGATCTCCACTAAGTCATTTTGAAGCTGTGTCTCTCTTGCTAGTGTTGGCAGCCGGAGTTGAGCCAGTGTATCTGGCCCAATTATGGGGCGTCATTCATCCCAAATCTTAGCCGCAGTCAGGTAACCAGATGCTGCCTGAATTTTTTCTTCTGGTGTACCAAGGTTGGGCCGATGCTGGGCCAGGTCATTTTTTATAACGGCCCAATGATGGCATTGTCGGCTAACAGGCTCAGGACAGTTTATTTGGCCTGATTCTGGGACGTCATTCATCCCAAAACTCAGCCAAACCAGGCAATTGGACAGAGCCAGACCAATTTTTTTGAGATGTTCCTTATTTCTGTGACTTATTTCTTCGGGCGTGCTGAGTTTGGGCCAATACTGGGCCATTTTGGCTACGTTCACATGAACCCACCATACTCTGTACTGCACACACATCAGAATCCCTGCCATCTCTAATATTTTGAAAAGTAGAGCTGCATTTCTCTCATCTAATAACATCTGTCCATCCACGCTCTTTGCTTTTGTTCAGTATTCCCACTAGCTCGACTCTGACTCATGCAGGGTCTACTCCCCCTGCTCTCCTCCCAGCTTCAAAGCACACAAACACATCACGATTGATACAGCTACTGTCGCGCCAGTTCTGCCAGCTCCCATAGCACAGAGAGTTTTTTTTTTTCAATGATGGGCCATTACCTCTGGGCTTAGCCCTTAAAAGGAAACATTGGAGTCACCTGCTGAGGTAGTTCAGTTTTAAAAATTCATCTACCTAATCCTCTGATCTGCTTTTCAAGCTTTGAAGAGCACAGATTCCACATTTCATCTTTTATATCACACATGTGCTCAACTGCAGATGTACTGGATACAGATTCTATCTCCAGCCATTGTCATTGTCCTCTTACTGGTGGGAAACACATATGTTTTGTTTTCTTAAATGCCTTCTGTAGGACTCTCACATTTTTTGTATGTACTCTACAACCAAGTGCTAGACCATAGATGCATTACATTGTGCTGGCTTATGCTTACTCGCATCCTCATGTCCTCTTGTGACCCTTAAATCGCTCCCCTCCACCACCATAGTGGATCTTATAATCCCTTAAATACGCCTTGAGGAGATGTGGCACAAAAGACAGGCCCAATGAAGATTTGGGTAATTTGATACAGCAGATAAGTTCTTAAGCGGACTCCACGTATTAGCCGATTTCCAACAAATTAGCTCTGGTTCTTGAACCTGTTCTGTTCAGGATTTTTGAACCTTGGTGCTATGTAGTGAACCAGCCACAGTTTACACCAGTGTTGCATCATCCATCTTTATGGTCATAACCTACAGCCCAGCCAACATTTGTATGCAGGGCTTATGTGGGTAGTAAATGAACTAAAAATGGGCCCTACATGGGATTGTCAAGGGGTTTCATAATGACCCTATGCCAATTGCCAACATGTATGGGTCAACAAAGTGGGCCCCAAATAAGAAGCCCGTTTGGGGCCCATACCCACTTGGTACCCAGGTAGTCCTAGTGTAACCCATGTGGCACCCAGTTGGATCAAACCATGGACAATCCTATATAGTGCCCATTTCTCAGCCCATTTAGCCACATGGGCCTCACATACAAATGTTGGCAGGAACCCCCACATAGAGGTGAAATGTGACTCAACGTGAGTCTGAGGTGGCTCCCCTTTTCAGTTTTTGTTTCTAAATCTGTAAACTCCTCCACACTGTCTGCCATATTTCACTCATTCAAAATCTCCTTTTACTGTGTGGCCATGTGGTGGTGCTAGCAGCCCAGAGAGGATCTCCTGTGTGATTTTAATGTTGTCAGTGAAATAAAGCAGCATTTTGTGTGCGTGTGTGATAACTTCTCAAAGTGGTCCTCAACACTCTAACTTTTGAATTGTATGCTCTGTGTGGTGACAACTGACACATTAATGGAGTTGATTCAGCTCAAATCTATTAACTGAGACAGGCCATTAAGAAGGGCAATAAAGCTAATAATCAGGTATTTTGCCCAGGACGCAAGCACAGAGCCTTTCTCTCTGTCATCTTAGCTTGGTAAATGTGGATTCATAGAAATAAAGAAGTGAGAGATAGGGCCTCCAGAGGCCTGTTAAGTCTTAATTTGAAGCTACGTGATGACAAAATGTTCATCTGCCTGCCATAGTTTAAGAAGATTTTCTTAGAGTTTCTTTCTATGCACCTGTTTTTATCTCTGATTGCGATTTTTCGTTTATTCTGTTCTTTTGAGGGAACAGTTTCCAGCTGCCTTCCAGAAGAGAGTTAATAAAGCCATGGGTGGCTCAAGGCTCACTACCAAAGTATTAACTGCAACCCTGATAGAAATGCATTAAAGTTGCCATGTATAGGGGATGTGGGTGTGATTGGAAGTATCAGCTTTCACCTCTGTCAAAAAAAAATCAAATATCCTAATACTGAGTTTGGTATAAATAGAGCACACACCTAAGGCTGCGCCGAAAGGCCTTTCCAGCATATTTTATTAATTTTACTTTGACACATATGATTTAATATTGAATTTTACCATCCACACTCATCAGTACCATTACAATAAATTCAATTCAATATGTGCGATCGAGATGTTTTGGCCTCACTGTTTGGGTGCGGTCATATCGTCCATCTCTATATACAGTTTTAGGTACTGCAGCCTCATACTCAAACTAACAATAGGCATTTATCAGCAATAACTGTCACCAACATAATTTAGTCATTTGCCACAATGACAGTGAATATTCATCTTATGTAGCTCAAATCTTAGTACAGCCTTGGCTAACCCGCGACATGACAATTTTTTGGCATTTTCCTTTTTTTCTCCTGATGACAGTGTGCATCTTTAACCCTAAGAGAACTGTATTTGGTCAGTCAGTCATTTTGGTCGCAGGTGGGCTGGAGCCAATCCCAGCTGTCAAAGGGCAGAAGGCGGGGTACACCCTGGACAGGTCGCCAGACTATCACAGGGCTGACACATAGACAAACAACCATACACACTCACAGTCAAACCTAAGGGCAATTTAGAGTCACCAATCAACCTGAGCTGCATGGCTTTGGACTGTGGGAGACCCCAGAGACCCCAGAGAGAACCCATGCAGACACAAGAAGAACATGCAAACTCCGCACAGAAGGGCCCCCGCCCAGTCTATTTGCAACGCTTCAATGGTCACGCATTACAGAAATTCATTTGAAATTAGTAATGCTAGGGATGTATTTTGCATAACGTTAGACATGTTTTGGGATTTTTATGAACAAGTCTCAAACAACAGTCAAAACAAAATATATTCAAAACAAAACAATAAATATTAAAACCTTTTCTTAAACACTGTAATTAAAAAAAATAATTCCAGGCCTGGAGATTTTCTTCTCTACTTTTGCAGGACGATGGGATGTCTGAATTACATATTATAATACATTGTTGTGAAATGAATTAAAGATACTTGCAGTGACTGAGTAGGAATGAATTTCAGCCATGTGTGTGAATAAATCACTAGAAAAGATTTCTTCATCTCAAGATTTGCTTTGAAGAGAGATTGTTAGTGAGATGGTAGGGCCTTGACACATGTTGCGTTTGAAACTGATGAAAAAACTGACTGCTGTGGAGGTCATGACTAATCAACTTAAAATTGATTACATCAAATGTGGGTTTCACACAACTGTCTTCTCCTTCTCCTTCTCCTATCCTATCAGAGCGTACATGTCAACACTTGTGTGTCTTCATCTTATCAGTCCTTTCCCAGAACCCACATGACTTTATGAAACCTCACCTCTGCATGCTGCAACAGCTCCATTCTTTAATGGCAACATGAAGTAAGGCACTTTGCTTTGTGAGAAATTATCAGGAGGACCAAATACCTGTTTACCTACTACCAAGACAAACTTGCTTTAATAGTTTTTTTATGCTGATAAAAATGTGTACCCTGGTAAAAAATAAAGACCATTACACACAAAGCACACACATATAAAACAAATGAAAATTCATATGCACCTGTTTGTCAAGTAATCCCAAGAAGCAACACAATCCTCATTGCCAAGTTAATCATTATTGACAACAATTACATTGTCCTACAAGGAAGCTACGCGTACAAAATGCAATTAAAAAGTTTCACCCTAGATGTAATAAACATGGACTCAATGAGTAGTTTGTAATTATAAATCCAGTCTCATTACCCCTGAATTTTCCAACACTGCATATCTCAAAAAACATTCAGAGACATGAGATTTTTAATGACAGTGACCTGCCTTTTAACAAGTTTGTGCTCTCAGGCAATAATGAGGCATGTAACAAAGGAGGAGTGAAAGCATGCAGCACAATTTTTACAGAAACATCTGCTGAATATTAACATGATAAAAGTTATGCTTGTCAGATGACATTTGCCATTTAACTAGTTTGAACTTTACTCGTCTGAACCTAATCTCTGAAAATTTACATTAAGTGTGTTACCTCAAGTACATAACAAAATTCGTGGGGCTCTAATTTGTAGGATATCACACAAACTGATGTATGAGGATATGTTTATCAGATCAATTCATATATCAACCACCAAAACAATCAAGGACCCCATGATTAAAATGAATGCATCACACCAGAGATTAATTAAAAATACTCATTCAACATCCCACAGCAGGGTTAATGTGAACACGCTGGGTCTTCTACGCTGGCATCTTACCAGTGATCTGTTATCAAACAGATGTTTCCAGTGGCAGGTTTTTCAAGGTCATAATTGAAAAATAATGTTGCATGGATACAATAAATGATTACTTATGCCACCATATTCAATCAGCAGTAAGATTTAATCCACACAAAACATTCTAACCTAACCCTCTTTACTTTATATTTGATAATATGATAAACTCTATTTGTATAACACCTGTCATATAAGAAATGCAGCCCAACGTGCTTTACAAGAAAGAAATTAAATTCACCGAGTGCTTCACATCAAGACACATAAAAGACAAAAAGACATACTAAAACCTGCATGTAGTAAAAGTAAGATAAAATAAGGATAAAAATTTAGTGCAAAGAGTGCATAACATAAAATGGAAAATAAAGTAAAAAACATAACCCACAGACATTATTAATAAAACAAGCATAAAAATAAGCATAAAAGTAGAGTATATAAAATGCATAAAATCAAGGAAAATCTTACAGCTGTGCAGCAGTATGCAAGTGCAAAGCAGAAAGCAAAGCAGCCAAGTTAGAGCTAGTTAAAGGAAGTGAAGAGATAAGTTTTTAGTTTGAAAAAAAAAAAGTAGCATGCTGGATCTCTGGCAGTGTGTTCCAGAGCTTTGGGGTGTAACTGACAAATGCTGCATCCCCAGTTTTCTTTTGGCTGTTTTTGGAAACCTCCAATAAACGGCAAGTAAGGAATGGAAAGAAGGAAGGGAAGGAAAGAGAGTTAGTGATGTCACTTGGTCCTAGCCTATTAAAGGCTTTGTATGTTAGGAGGAGGACCTTGCTGACTCTCCTTGGGTCTGGTGTGCAGTGTTGCGGCACTGCTGTGTCAAAATTCAAGACACAATTTTCATATTTTTTTCACATAATTGTAGGGAAACATGCCGGTCTGTCCGTTGCACATTCCTCTCCACCAGTTGGCATCAGACTGATCCAGGACCTCAATGATCTCTCCACGCTTGAAGCTCAGCTCGCCCTCCTCCTGAGCCTCAAAGTCATACAGTGCCTCCACGTAAACACCCTGCACAGGGAAAAAGATACCAGAGACACAAGAGACACAGTCGTTTGCTACGCTTGTTTTTTGTTGTTATAACTACAAATGCTGACATGCTGACACAGAAAGACAAATTCTACCAGTTCATTTTTAAGTTCAAGTAGACATATGTGCCAAATTTGAAGAAATTATTTCAAAGATAAGGTCATAGTGACCCTGACCTTTCACCTATGACCACCAAAATCTATTCAGTTCATTGTTTAATCAAAGTGGACATTTGTGGGCATGCTTGGGACTGACTGACAGACGGCCAAGCCGAAAACATAATGCCTCTAGTCTCAGTTATCACAGAGGCAGAGGTTTAAAAAAACATCACATCTTTGTCCTTTCATTTTTCCCCTTTAGGGCTGACCCTAACACTCCTCTGTACAAATTCAATATCTTCACATTTAATGTGTGAGTGATGGATGAGTGATTCTCATATCTCCTCTGGATAGAGAGGGCTCACAGTCACAATTTATACCAACAAGCAGCATAAATTCCTCCTTCAACCTCCAATATGTTCACATTTTAATATGACATGATGTCATTTCTTGTCAGTGGTAATGGAAGTCATAATGGAATTCTCAAAAGTTGGGACTGGTGGAAAACTCAAACATGCGTCGACAAGTGAAACTGCATGACTTCCATGAGCTAACTTCTGATTAGAGAAGTCATTTTGACATAACTGATACGAATGTACCATCTCAAGATAATTCAATCAGGCTACGTTCTCATTTGCATACTGACTTACCGCCTCCTACATTATGTATGTAGCTACAGCATGCTGCCCACTAAATGAAAGATTTAAAGTGTGCCAACAGGCTCTTCGCACAGACGTAAACTCAGGCATGACAGTATTGATGGACAGCTGCTCTCACAACCCTGAGAATGCTGCAGCAGATTTCCAAACAGGTGTTCTTTGCATAAAAGACTAAATATTGGGAATCTTAAGTTACTTTCTCGCCTCAATATAGAAATACGGAAACTTTAAAAAGTGATATATTAACAGCTTTAAGCCTGGCTCAAAATCTCTGCAGCTGTACAGTTTGACAAGTGGGGCAGTTAAATATGTCCAGCAACCTCATGTCTCATGTCTTGCTAATGTAGTCGGCTATAAATCTGAGCATTTTTCGTATACAAAAAAAACATGTATACTTGGGGATAGGCCTATAATCTTTTGATGGGCTGGCCAAGTAAATACACTGCATGACACCAGAGTGAACTGTATCTGCTGATGAAATTAAAATCTATGGGCTTTGGTTACATATATTAAAAAAAACCTTGTGCATATACTATATGATGAGGTTAAAAGTTTATTATCTTCCTTGGAAACAGAAGCTGAAAACACAACTGCCCCAAGTTTTATTTAGCTTTCAACCATGTCACATAATCCTCCTCAACAGTTAAATTTACATGACAACTAGGGAAAAGTGAGTGCTGAGGAACATCGAATGACATGAGCAGCTACTAAATGGTTGTTGTGGTAAGACTTTCATCAACTACGGGCATGCATATTTTACTGTAAGCCTTTCTACACATCTGTTCTCTGGGTTTGTGGAAGCACTTGAATGAGCATATTTATGGCCTGTATGTGTGTGTTTTTGTACCTGGATTTCCTCAGCATCTTTGAGATAGATTGATTGAGTGCGGTACACTGTGGAGGTGCGGTGATATTCCACCAGTTCATTTAATGAGTTGAACTTTACCACCCAGAGGAAATACTTTCCTGCACCGTCACGCAAGACCTTAATGTGCTGGACACCATGGTCAATCCTGAGGAGGGTGAAAATGTGAAGAACAAAGACATTTTAATAACCTTGAAAAGTTTGTGTTGCTAAAATCTTCATGTTTGTTGATCCAGGTAAGCCAAAAAGTGGGGGGAAAAAAGCAATTCAAGGCTAGGGAAAAAAATCCCCACACAGGATGTCACAGACTTGAAACTTTAATATGAACCTTTGGGGTGTGACAGATGATTCACAGGAGGAAAAGGAATGAAAACTGTCAACCATCACTGTGCAGTCATTCAACAGCTACTATTTCTTGGAGATTTCAACAACCTTCACCTGAACGGTGTTACAATAACCAAAAAGGTTTTTGAAATATAAATCTGGTTGGTTATTTCAATGGCAACTGAAATAAAGTCTAATCCAACTTCTCCCTTTTCCTCAACTTACAGTATAAACATTTCTTTTTTTGTGTCATACATTAAAAATAGTGTTGTGCTCATTTAACCTTTTAATGTTATAACAATTGTGATTGCAATCAGGGCTTGCCATCAGCACCTGCCAAATACAGGTATATTTGGTGGTTGCGTGTAACAAAGTCACTCTTAACAGCCACCTAGGCGGGGGCATATACACCGAACAAAAGCAGCTTGTACTTTTACACCAATTTACACTTTTCCTTTTCCAAGACAAATCCATCTGGCTGACAGGTGTGGCAAATCAAGATGTTAATTAAACAGCATCATTACTACAAAGGTGTGCTTTGGGATGGTCACAATAAAAGGCCAGTCGTAACTTTGCCGCTTCACTATTGTAACGTTCCGATTATGCTTCCCTGAATTTGGCAGTACATCCAACCAGCCAGATGAGGATGATGCAGCATGCAAACCACGCTTCCATGAGATGGTCTCTGACTGTTTCTGACTGTTTGTGCAGAGCTTTTGTTGCATCAGCTGTTCGGGTGGTTAGTCTCAGACAAGCTTGCAGATGAAGACCTTGGATGTTTCACAGAAACAGCACTGGAGACATTTATGGCAGTTAATAAACATTCACTTCATGAGCAACAGCTCTGGTAGTTATTCCTGCAGTTACCATGCCAAGGCACAACCCCTTCAAACTTGTTACACCCATGGCATTGTGTTCTGTGATCAAACTGCACACTTTAGTGGCCTTTTATTGCGACCATCCCAAGGGACACCTGTGTCGTACTGATGCTGTTTAATCAGCATCTTGATATGTCACACATGTCAGGTGGACGGATGATGTTGGAAAGAGAGAAGTGCTCCATAACAGATTTTAACAAATTTGTATGTGCAGTTTGAAAGAAAGATGTCTAATGAGTGCATGAAAATAGCCTTAGAGTTTCAACCTGTGAAAAATGGGTGCAAAAACAAAACTGTAGTTACCAATGGACAAAATTAGTTCTCAGCAAGAAGATTTTGTCTGTCTTTGACACTTGCACAACTGCTGAACAAATCACTAGCCACAGGAGCTGGTGAGGAAAAAAGCTGACGACAAAGGCCTGACTGTAATCTAATTTTGAAGGGATGCAAACCTTGGTGCATTAAAATATGCATAAAAGGAATGCCAGAAAATGAATTTTATATCAACAACAATAACAACAACAACAACAACAACAACAACAACAACAACAACAACAAAAAAACAATTTACCAATAAAATGCAATAAAACAAGTGAACAAAATGAAACAAAAATGAAATATATACATTAATTAGTTTTTAAACTCTGGCTGTACTACAAAGGAGACTGTGGAAATGAAGTCTTTACTATTGCGTATGAGTGTTTCATCAAGTTGCATCATAAGAAAGATTGAGACCCAGTGAGGTCAGAGCTCAAATAAAAATGCCCTTTTCATATTCTGTCATCACATGTGCAGAAGAAAGAGACAGCTTGCTTTGGCAAGAAGTTAAAAGATCAATGATCAAGATGTCAGACTGACACAAAGACGACACCTTGGACAGGGCAGCCCAGTCAGAGAAAACAATATGAATGGATCAAGTGAATACAGCAGAGCTATCCTTCATTTTATTAGTATGACAGTTCAAAACTGTCAGCTGTCGTTGCTTGAAAGCTCCCTCACTTGATGTGGCCAATCAAAAACCACCTGGTGAAAATAACTTTTGTTTCTGTATGGCAAAAAGTCAGTTGTAAGCGTAAAATGTCAGAAGCAGCGTAGCTGGGAAATGTAATTTAACTTGTAAATTATGTAACTTCTTAAACTTTTCTGTTATTAACCTCTGTCACTGTGTTTGTACTCAGTGCAGCCCTCCCTCTCTGTTACATTATTTAACTGCAGTTACATTAAAAAGCAATTTCTGAATTAGAGATCTATCCCACCCCCTGAAAGCCCCGCAGTTTCATGTGTCACTGTTTAATTAAAGTCGGGGCATCCTGGTGGCATAGGGTTTTGTGGTACTCTTCATTAAAACACAACGTCTGTGGTTTGAGTCCTGGCAAGATCTTTGCTGCATGTTGTTCCTCCTGAGCTCTCTGCTTTTAATGATCTAATAAAGGCACAAAATGCCCCCTTAAGCACATTTAACAAACTGCAAATTTTATCAGAAACAGTATAGTGCCTTTTCTGTTTGATTCAGCCACGGCAAGCCATCTGAAAATTTCCATTTAAAGTCTGTATTAGATGGCATCATGTGATTTCCATCATATCAATTGTAACTGGAAACACTTGTGTGACTTTGCAGGCTGCTGCTCTTCCCTCCCTTTTGAGGAGAACAAGGCTTAATATGCGAAATGCTGCTTTTGTTGTCAAAAGACTTGAAGTTTAGGCTGAACTAGTTAAAAATGCACTGAAAAAAATCTTAGACATTGAAGACAAAGGTGCATTTAAGCAACCACTGTCAAGTCATCAATTTAGAACAGCCCAAATGCATGAGGAAGTTGCCCTAAGGTGAGCTCGACAACATCCCGACATGTGTAAGGAAAACAAAGTGTCATGAAAGTTTACAGTGCAAGTTGTTATTCGCTGTAACCTAGGAAATCAACTGCCTTGAAAAAGATAAGTTACTAAAACTACTAAACTAGAGCTACAGTCTTTCTTGTTGACTTACTTTTTCAAGGCAATTGGTGTCCTTGATTTTTTAGGTAAATCACCTTATCAGGTTTTACAGTGCACTAACTAGTGATCTAATATTCCCAGCTTCTGGATCAGGCTAACGCTGCCAAATACACATCTGCATAAATCTCTCAACTAATATTTGACTGAGCAATCAAGCACCAATGGGCGGACCAGATGACCTTATCACAGAGGGAGACTCCAAATTTTTGTGGATTTAAAACAGTGTCTAGACAGGGATTTTCTGCGTCCTCACAATCTGAAAAGTAAGTTTTGATGATACAAATTAGTGAATGCACCGAAATGTCTACAAGCTGTGAACAAGGTTTCAGGACCTTGACTGAATGAATCACTGGATTTTTTTTTTGTTTCCACATGTCTGTCTCCAAGCGATTATGAGGATAATGGCTGCAGCATTTCAAAACAAAGACTACGTGACAAAAAGCCAGAGTCTAGCATCTTTCACTCACACAGTGCTCTGTTGTTTTCCACACTGAGGCTCAGGATTATTTCTCCAATGAAATTAATTTTGAAGGTAAGCAGCAAAAAGATTCTTTATGTTGTTAGTGTGCTTGCATAATGTAGTTATTTTAACCGTTAAGGAGCTTTACTTAAAGTGTGAAACATTTATTACTTAATTGTGTTATTGTCAGAATACAGTTAATTGTAAGACTGAAAACTGGGTTTACTTCATTTTCCCAAACTTTTAAAATAAATTAGATCTTCTTGAAATTGTGAATTGCCATTGGGGGAAAGAAGAGAATTATCAGCAAAGTAACCAATTATGTGTGGTGTAACCAAAGGGAAAAAAAATAACATTTTAGGGTGGATAAATTGAAAAGACTACTGACTTGACAGAGAGGGTGAACTCCCCTACAGTACACTCGCTCTCTCGGATGACGAAGGCTCCCTCTCGTCTCTGTTTCATCAGTTGTTCTTCAGCTTCAGCTTGAGTGATGCGCCCCATATACCACCTGTCACAGTAGTGTAAGAAATAAAAAAACATCAACAGGAACTTAAAAGACATTTTAGAACTACTTTTGAGATTGGTTCTTGTTGATGGGATCATAAACTCTTTTCATTGGCTGGTTGATTGTGTTAGCATAACAATAAATGACTATTTTTCGCTATTTGCAAGGTTTTCAGACTTGAGAAAATAAAATCCATAAAAAGTCCCATGATATAATCACAACATCAGTGTTTCTAATGAACCCTTAGGGAAATTATTTAGTTTTTTTGTTAATTGAGTGGAACTGATTTAATTAAGCAACGTTCATAAAAGTGTTATGTTAATCTAATGCTGAAGTATGAAGTGGTTTCAAACAGTGGATGGTCAGAAAAGGACAAATATGTTCTAATGCAGTGTGATATCCCCGCTTATGTTTGATCCACTTTGTCTGTTAGCAGTGAATCTCAAAAAGAGAATTCAAAAAATCTCTGATGGAAAGTAAAGTTATCGACCAGAGGACTGAAGGGAATGATGTGCTTCACATCGCAGCTCCTGACACCTAAACTCTGAGGAAGAAAGGACGGGTTGTCTGGATGAAAAACTAAACAATAAACTAGAAAAGTAAAACGCAGGCTGACAACCCTTGTGCAGTCTAATAAATTCTTATCATCGGTTTTCTTGTGCCTTTCATTTACTTATTCCTATGGCTTTGCAGGCTTTGAATTCTGCAGAGGACACAGCCTACCCTGAGGTGTGTCCTTCACAGGACCTGAGAGGCAGGCTCTACTTGTACTAATGAGACATCCTTAGGACCAAAACAAAGGTGCATTTTGAAAGTCTTTGTCTGCTAATTCCTCAGTGACCAAATGTACCTGGAAGCTGCCTCCAGGTGCCTGCCAAAGCTCCTGGAGGCAGGTGTCCAAAAAGTCCAAAAATATCCTGACAAAAAAAATGTTTCATGATTTCAGTGTTTATGTTTTTTATGGTTTTGCTGCTATTATTTCTGTCGTGTATGCTTTGTCTGGTGAGGTAGTGGGATTTTACAACTACATTTATTTAAAAAACAAACACAACTATCAGTCTCATTTCATGGTTCTGGCAAAATGGAGGTCCGGAGGTCAGGATATTATGTTAAAACCAGACCATGTTAGGGCTGATAGCTGACATTTTCTCGTAAGGTTGCTATATAAAAACTGCTTAAAATATGAAGCCATGCAAGCCACGGCATTTAAAACACCACAGTGCAAGCTTTTCACAATGGAAAAAAAAAAGTTTGTTAGCAAGGCTTTTATTTTGAAACTGAAACAGGAAGCATATATTCAAATATATATATATATATATATATATATATATATATATATATATATATATATATATATATATATATATATATATATATATATATATATATACACACACACACACACACACACATATATAGTATATATATATATATATATATATATACATATAGTGTATATTTGACTGATGTAGACATTGAAAATTGGTATGAGGTCAATATGATTTTTAAAAGATGCTTTTGGGAATATCCAAAGTGATACCACACGGCTGATTTGAACTACTCTGCTGCTGCATGTGTGTCGTGGATGTGTTTGTGTAGCTCAAGTTGAGGAATCGACAGGCAGTTGGGGAAGAATGGAGATGGGCATGCGCGGGTGAGATTCTCTTGCCCGTGGCATGTTTTTTTCCCCAATAATGGTAATGAATGTGGTACGATAATTGTCAATTTACACATCACAGTATAACCTAAAACTGGTACACTGCTGCAACCCATGCTGTGGACGTTTGATTCAGAGGCGAGGCATGGCAGAACTAAAAGTAGGAAAACTTTTAGCAGCACATTGCAGTCGTGGAATACCCACAGCTAATCAGTATACGGTCCTGTGACTCCTGCCACACGATGACCTATGTTACACACCTGAACTCTCCTCCCAGCCGCTGAGAAATGCAAATCGTTACAGTTATCCGCCCTTTACTGCGGCTTGGTGTGTTATCGGCGTTGAGCTGTTGGTTTACTGCAGAGCAAGACCATTTGTATTCAGCTAAGTTCTTGAAGTCACAATTCCATATTCTTGTGTCTGTCTTTTGTGCAAATTAGAAAGAATGCTTTGAGATTGTTTTGAGATTGTTTTTGGATTATTGCATTAGTCACAAAGTATTGTGAAGGCTCCAAAAGGAATCATAGATTGATTAGCCTTCAATAATATGACTAAATGTAATTTTTTTTCATGTCTTAGCTCAGTTATGCATGCATACTTTTTAGGCTTATGACTACTAATTTAAAAGATAAGTCCTGCAATATTTTCTGTTTTTCTTATTGTCAACAAACTCCATGAAAAAACCAAAACCAACGATGAACTCTATTTTATTTTGGGTCTATCACAAAGATACCACTAATCTTTTATCCCATTCACCAGGCAAAATACGAAATAGTCACCTTGGGCTCTAAGCAAACGGAATTTTTCTTTTCACAACTGTCCTACATTTTGCAGACAAGGCAATTAATCACAAACAAAAGACAAATCAACTGACAATGAATATGTCATTAGGTAATGTAACACTACTGACATGTTTTATTTCCTTCAATCATGACTTACGGGTGTGGTTTCAGTTGAATATAGTTCTTTGGAACGAAGCCATCTCTCCCATTCACCTCTGCTTTGTACCAGTTGTCGCCATGTTTTTTCTGCAGAACCTGCAAAATTGACAAGAAAAGAAGATAAATACACTGCAATTATGATAAAAAAAAAAAAAAGAACAGACTGTATCCGAGAGTCTAATATCATCACCATTACATGGAAATGAAATAAGACTTGGGGTACAAATGGCTTTACAGTCCACTTAACACAACTAATCACCTAGAAATGCCCAGATATCTTCTTGAAGTGCTCAGTGTGGCCCTATATGTATTGAGTCTATACTATACGTCAACCCTTGACATGAGTTCTTTTATCCAGGACATGCTTGTGATGGAAATTACTAATTTTCAATGCATTCCCACTTAGCAGGGGCTCTCTTACGGCTGGTGGCAAGTGCCGTGATGCAAGTTAAAGTCACTCATTTGGTTTATCAACCTGGACAGGTGGCACTGTGCATGATGCATTAACAGTGGCAGAGAGGTGATGCATCCTGCATTTATGAATAGTTTAAGATACAGTTTGGATTTGACTTTTAATGGGTCCTTCCGGAAACACATATATATACGCACACACATTGAATAATGTCAGTGTCCTTCAGTGGCAGGATCCCTGCAGGGGAAACAATGATAATCTGTGTCTCACTGCTCACTTTTGGGGCTAAATCATTCAGGCTCACACTGAAATAACAAGTGCAGAGAATACTAATGCTGGTTCGGTAAATACCATTGAAGTGGTGCACCTCTGTCCAGGCAGTAAATAACTTTTACAAGTTAGTTTTGCAAGTGTTAATATGGATTAAATATGCATTTGTAAACCACAAAATGCTAACGCGTGCCTGTGTTATTTGTTTTCCAAAACACGTATTTATATGTACATCTGCTTGTTATAAACAAACACAAACCTGAGGCATGTCGTTGTGATGTTTATGTCCTTCCTTGGTGTACAAAAATGCTGTAACACACCTGACTTTAACTGTAATTGTGGCTTTCTGAGTAGTAATTACTGATTTGAATTCAGCTTATTGTGCTACTATTGACAGAGGTTGTGTGAACGTGCGTTTATGTGTGTGTGTGAGATGTGTCTGGGTAGTTTTCAATTTTTAAATTTTTTTTGCACATCTGGTCCTGGAGAATGAGGCATTTAAATCTGCAGCTTAGTATGTGTTACTCATCAGCTCTGCCTCAGTCTTTCTTTGCAGCCAGTAAATATCAACTCCCATCTGCTTCTGAAAAATGATTGCCATCCAACCACTCACAGAGAGACAAATATTATTTATGACACTGATCCTGTGAAAATGAGTGGCCTTAGTTCCAAATACTGGTTCTGAGAAACTATATGAATCAGCGTCGTGAAATGGGTCAGTGTGTGTGTGTGTGTGTGTGCGTGTGTGTGTGCGTGTGTGTGTGTGTGCGTCTAAGTCTTTAGCTTACACACACACACACACACACACACACACACACACACACAGACATGCATGCGTGCACAAAATGCTGGAGATGGTGACTCTTTCAGTTAATATCAGATGTGGGAGCATATAATAAGGTCTATGAAAAGATGACACTCATTATATTAGAGGTATAGATACCAGGGGCTTAAACAGGTGGCCAAGCAACAAAGCCCTCTGTGTAAGCCTGATACACACGTCTGAGTCACAGAATATGACTTCAGATAATGAAAGATGACGGCTGCGCTCAGTCTCCTAAAGGAGTTTTTCCGAAGAAGGACTCTGAGAACACAAGACCGAGAGAGAGAAACAGAGTGAGGCTGCCAGAAGCATTATATCACAAAAATGTACTGAGTGGGATCCATTATCAGGTTATTTAGAATGGAGGATTTTTCAGAAACATGTTTTTCATGTTCAGTACTAACAAGCATGGATGCATTACTGAACTGGCCAACCAGGCGCAGGCCTGGAGGACCAAAATGTCACTCAGATGAACACTTTATGACCACTGACTGCAAAAATGGGTAAAACAACTATAAAGTGATACAAAACAACCAAAAAAGACACAAAATGACCTCAAAGAGACACAGAATGATGACAAAGTGATGCAAAACCACCACGACAACAAAAGAGAGGCAAAAACACTAAAAAGTCTGTGTTTTGTTCCTAAGTAGGAGAGGTGGTGGAGCCCTCTGCATTTTCACCCATGATAACAAGTTCTGACATCCATTCATTACAAGACTGATAGTAAAATTATACCAGTACAATATGTAAGTGTCTGCACTATTTCAAATGTTTTCAGTCCTTTTCTAAAATGTTTATACCAAAACAGTTCTGACATATTCAGCTGGCCGGTGTCACGTGACTGTGAAAAACTATACACATTTAGGACATATTCAATACCTGTATTGCTAAAATTGTAACAACTAAAAATAGGTCTATTTACACAAGCCTTGATGATGTATGAATGTCTGAATAATCCCATGCAGGATGGGTCATAGAAATGACCAGACATGTAAAGAAAATATTCATTCATTCATATAGTGAGGTAGACATACTTTAAATAGTATAGTAACAGTACCTGCTGTCAGAATCAGTATCAGGAGAGAAACAGTGTCATCAAATGCTATGTTATTATAAAGCACAAAAAAGGAGAGCTTCATTTGTGTTCTGAGGATCTGGGAACAAAGCTCTCAATTAAACTGTCAGGTTCTCAAAGGTGGAGAGGAGAGTCTACTATTATTATAATCTAATCTTACCTGAATCCAAATCGCCCATGTGCATCATCATAATTATTTGACACACACTTACAGGTTAGTCTGTATAAAACAAGGCATATTGATTTATTTGCATTACTGGGCATACAGTATTTGATAGGTGTAAATATTCCATTGCTGATCCCTTTAACATAAACACTTGAGTAGTTAAACCCATTTTGATTTAGTAATACTAATGCAGTGCCTGTTCCCTGTTAGGAACAGGCAGATTGTTCGGCGTCTGGCAGACCTGGCAGGATTGGCATAACCATAGGGGGCGTGGCCTGCCCAGAGAGCTGCTATGTCTGCACATGTTCCACTATCCACTGTTTAATTCAAAGAAAAGTAGCAGAGGGGAGGGCAGGCAGGAATGGAGTGCATTTAGGGCCTGACTATTTTGCTAATAGCCACAGGTCTTTGTTTTATTTGCCAAAATATTAGTATAACATATGAGCTCATACAAACACTGAATCTTGTGCGGCAAATGTAGCTATTCCTGCCAGTCATGCTAGACTTAGAGACTATGAAGACCGTTTTTGTAATCTGTTGCTCCAACAGGTTGCAAAGAGCTACTATTGTCAACTTGCAGTTTTGTGTGAAACCTCTCAACCAAACACTTTCAAACTTAACACTGCCTTTCTGTGGGCATCTGTAACTGTAACATCTGTGGTGCACAAAACACTGTTGGCACATGGCATTACAGATCTGCAAGCATTAAGGTTTTTTTTTGTGTGTTTGTGTGTGTGTGTGTGTATGTGTGTGTGTGTGTGTGTGTGTGTGTGTGTGTGTCCCGTTGGGATTATTCTGTAAACCCCTAAATACAGAGGTTTTTTGTGGGTCTGTGGATGCAGCAAAGGCTGGGTGTATAAGTGAGGAACATCACATTCAAGATTTCCTTTTTCAATCAGTTTGTGGTCGGATTGATCAGAACTGATCAGATTAGATTGTTGGATTAGTGGAGCAGAAGGGAGTGAAAGCAAAACATCTACTTTACTGTAATGCAGCCTTTAAAACCAGGAAAAGACAACAATTAAGATAATAAGATGATATCTAATGTCACATTGAAATATCAATACAATATTGATATGTTGCCTAGCTCGACTCTGTTCACAGCACCCCAAAGGCCTGACCATGCTGCTCTCACAGAGCGCTGCTCACTTGTTTATTCAAAGTTTAATATTGAATGTGTCCAAATTTGCACCAAATTTGGCATTGTACGTCCATGGGTCCTCAGCAATACACTTGGAAATGTGAAGTGGATCAGATAAAGAGTTCTTAAAATATGCGAAGGACAAATACACACACACACACACACACACACGCACGCACACACACACACACACACACACACACACACACACACACACACAGAAATATTTAAAGATCAATCTGAAGATAGAAGGTGTTGTTGTTCCCTTTGACAATTTCGCTGAAAGATTTTAGCACTGAATATGAAGCAGCTCATTTCCCCTGTGAGGTTTTAATAATCAGCCTGTAACAAAAATGTCCTCCTGTGGTGTCACCACTGCTCAGTTGTGCCTTTGTGTTGATTTGTGCCTGTCCAAAACTTTTTTGGCTAAAACAGAAGCAAATAAAGTAAAGATTTTCCTCATAGGAGAGCTATCTTTCCATCCATTCCCCTTCCCTATAGGCTAACACAACAATGCTGTGAGCTCCGAGTGAGAAGAGGGCTATAATTAAATCTCTAATGGTAGGGAACTTTCTCTACTTGTTTGAATACCACACACACACACACACACACACACACACATGCAAAGAAACACCATATATCTGTGATGATGGTGCCCACGAGCAGACAGATCAGCATGTTTATTATCATTATTCCCCCTAACAAAACGTTTTGTCCCTGGAAATTTTCTGTTTTCATTATTTGAAACCCAGTAATTGAAAAGCAAAAGACAATCCTCTTCACAAAAGTTATCAAGGTACTGTTTGAGAACACAGCAAGAGAAATTAAATGCAGTTTAGATTGAAAGGATGACCTTAAAGACGGGGCCACAGAGAAGGAGGAGACGAGACAACGTTTTCGAATGTCTTTGAAAAACAATGATGCACTTGCTGATATGGAAGGCTGATAATGGCTCTTTCTTTTCATGCTCTATGCAGAGACCGTGATAAAATAAATTGATTTTTGGGTGATTAAAGACTGTTAAGTTTTACATGGTGGATCAGACAGAATTGCACAGTGTTGCGCAATCTCATCTGTCAGGCTTTGGCATTTTTGGTATTTAACTGACAGGTTGGTGCAGAGCTCAGGCCTGTTGAGGGTATCGTCATTTTACAGCTTTTAGAAAGACAACTGTGAAACCAGCTTTCAAACCAGTAAGAAATCTTTTTCAAACCATTACTCTCATAAAACATGCAACGCTAGTGTGGCGAGCTGTGCATGATTCCATAACAAGTGTTTTGGACTGACACGTGAAGTTTCTGATTTACAGCTCCTATGAATTGAGCAACTAATACTGTATTAGTAATATGTCTCTTCTGATCAAATTTGGAAAAACATCAATTAATTGAGAATGTAACACTTAAAAACTTGGCTATCCTGCTTAATCATTGTTTTAGTATGGTTTGATCATATTTCATTAACAGTGTTGGCACAAGAAAAAAAACTGGTACATAGACGTATGCCACATTTTACAAGAAACTAGAATTACTGCCTCAAACCTGTATGCTACTGCAAACTAGTTGAAATACAGTTTACATCTACGTCTGTGAAAACATGGATGCCTCACACACATCTTTAACCTGGCAGCACAGAAGATCTATACAGTCAGTGCAGTTTCAAGGTGGACACCCAAGATTAGTGTCACCAATTCAGTATCTGACCAAATGTGTGCCCTTCTGTTATGGGGACCGAGTTATGGCACTTAACAATGTCCAATAAGTGTTTCTGCGACCTTGTGACCTTAACCATCAAAATATAATTAGTTCATTTTTGATTCCAAGCCGATATTTGTGCCAAACTTTTTCAAAGAAATTTCCTCAAGGTGTTCTTGAGATATTACAAGAACACAATGGATGTACAAGCAGATGCACAACTTGAAAACGTAATGCCTCGGGCCATGGCTACCGCAGGCATGGAGGCGTAAGAAAGAAAGGTGCTCTAGCTTAAACAGAAATTAATTCTGAATGAGGCAGCCACTAATAGTAAGAAGCTGAGTACAATATATGTTTAAAGAGCCTTTATAGAATACAAGCAACAACTATTGGTGAAAGACGGGGCATGAAATCTGGACTCTGATGTCAAAGCCAAACACTTTGTATGGACATCTTTCACCCAAAAACTTCAAATCCTAACTTTCTGATGCACCGTAAAAACTAAAATTCAGTCACTTTCCCTGTCCTTGCAAAGTCCGAGTCTGAGTGTTTCCAGTGTCTGCAAAGAGATTTTTGATATGAAAGGAAACATTCACTTCCACTGTCAAACACATGAACGCTCTCCTGACTATAAAACAGGATAGTGAGGCACACAATTGGACCAGTCTGGGCCTGCTGCACTACATGAAAGTATAATTAAGGCCTATAATTAAGTATTGACATGACTGCAGTCAGTGCAATAAGCTCTTGATTAGCCACAAATAGTTTGCAATTTTGAATGTTTCCTCAGAAATAGCTAAAATACTCATCTGACATGCTTAAATTAGTACACACACACACACACACACACACACAAATATAATGCATAGTGGAAGGCTATATGATCACCAACAACCACAACCCAAAATCCTTGACAACTACAGAGAAACACTGGTCTACTTTTTTTTGCATCCTCCAGTGCTACTGCTCCCTAATAATTTTGTCACTCTGAAACATTTCCAAAACTACACAAAGACTCTTCTCTGCCTGTTTTTGAGGATCCACTCCATCCTTTGAGTGTGCAGTAAACAACTCTGTTGTCCACTTCACCAAAACACAAGAGAAGACACAGATAAAGCTGTCAACAAGCTTCCAAGAGAAGCCTTTGATGGATAAAACAGGCTGGGTTCAAAGTTGTGACACAGATAAGAGTGTCGTGTGTTCATAGGTTGATGCCGCAGTCAAACATCCTTTTAAATGGTTGGACTTGTTTCAAGGTTAATAAGCACTACTGATTTTCCCAGAACTGCGAGGGGTAGAAGAATAAACTCAATTAGCACTAATACCCTGACAACACTTGGCTGTCAGGCTCATCCAGCTGTAAGAAATAAATATCAGAAGTAAGAGTTCAATGAAAAAGTAACAGAATAACAACCTATTTTCACCAAACCACTTATTTTGCTCTGCTTTCATTGTTTTTGCTCCATTCAAATGCATCTTTTGTTAAAGAATCAATTTTAGCTCAGCTTACACAACTACATACCTGGCCATCATAATGGATGTGAAAAGCTAGCTTTAATGGCGTCATCATTGCCTCTGTATTGAAACCTTAATAGTATAAAAAGCATAGTAGTAGCATAAATGGGTTCCCTATTGTGAGAAAGGATGGGGGTGACATTGTTAATCAAGGACAGATGTGTGTGGTAAGGGTGCCTGCAGATAATGAAAGTTTTATATTGGGAGAGAATAAGCTGAGAGGCTGGAAGCAGATAAAAATGAAGAGGCTTGAAACATGTAGATAATGTTCGGCGAGAAAAGAAGGCCGTCACCTGGTTTGACATGAACTGATGTGCATTTTGTTCAACTGATCTTTATCCCCCATTGACTATTTCTGTCCATCTGTGTATTCCTCTGCTGTTTCACCAGCAAAAAAGTGGAAAACTCTGTAGACATAAGAGCTTTATATTCCCTGCTTCTCTTCCCCAGTAAAAAGAAATGCATGCTAGAAAACTGGTAGTCGAATGCAGTTGCTTCCTTCACCTTTTCTTGCCCTCGCCTGAGGGACAGAGTAAGCAGAGTGGCTGTCAGAGATGA
Organism: Plectropomus leopardus; assembly: GCF_026936395.1. NCBI lineage: Eukaryota > Metazoa > Chordata > Actinopteri > Perciformes > Serranidae > Plectropomus > Plectropomus leopardus. The sequence continues at coordinate 10,528,998 of NC_142178.1, forward strand.
GGATTAAATCAATTGACATGTCTGTGACCTACTTGATACACACTTGAAAGGAGCCAACTTTCTCTCAGAGCACTGAAAATCCACTGCAGGTGTTACAGGTTTGATTGAGTGCTGCAGCAGACAGACTAACCATCATTCTAATAACAGTGGTGAATAACATACAGGAACAACTCTATCTATGTGGTCAAAGGTATTAACAGTCTTTTTTTGTGCACTGTCTCTGAAATTTGGATAGAAACAAATGAGGTGTTATCTTTTCCAGTGCCAAAAGGACACTTAAAATCTTACAGGTGCTTAAAAGCACAACAAGACGGTCAAAAAAATTAAAGAACTGTTTTTTTTATACTTAAATATATATGAATAGAATGCATAACACTTAACAAGTTCAAACACAAGTTCATATAATAAGTAAAATCTAACCCAACTACAATAATCAAACACTAAATAACAGTCACAGTACTAATAACAAGAAAATGAATTCTGGGTTTGGATCAACAATTGTCTCCCTGTCTCTGGAGAGCCTCAGCAGCAGGCTAGGCCAGTATCAAGATATTACAGTACACAGGGGTATTTCGAAATCCCGAATGTATGTTTTTCATACTGTCATATATACAGGCACTCCTCTTTCTATTAAACTCGTTGAATGTTGTGCACAGCATGCACCACCAGAGTTCAGGCTCCAGTCTCTACTGGTGGAACAGGCAGCTGAACTGAAAGACACTGCAACCCTAGTGATGGTGGCATCAGTTACAGGACTGTAAACAGAAAAACTGTGAGGAATAGCGGCATGCTTACATCTCACTTGGTGAATTAAGGATTTATTTTGATCAAACCAGAGCTGGTGATCGTTGGAACAGTGGACTGAGAGGGGCTGTTAGCGCTGCAAACTCACTCCATCATACTGTATACCCCGCTGAAATTTCAGGAAGGTATGAAATATTTCATATGCCCAAGCCTACTCAGCAGCTAAGCATTTCTCCAGCACCAGTTAAGGAGTGGCTGAGATTTTCATTGCAATGTGAATACGTCACCCCCTCAGGTGCCAAAGGGGCTTACCAGTTTCAGTTTAATAAACAGGTAGCAAGACAGGCATGAGAATAAGGCTTATGTCTTGAGGAGTTGTTGCACTGCTCTGTTTAACCTCAAACTCTCTGCTCTGGGTCTCTCTTTCTCTCTCTCATCATTTCATTGTTGAAATATTCAAAATTTGATGTAATACAGCATTGCGCTATTTTTTTAATCAAAGAAAATGCATCAATACAGTTGTGAAACATCCCATCTTTTGTAAAATAAAGTACTTTACACTCTCATATGAGCTTCACATTATACATTTTATAAAAATGTCTATTTGTCTGTGAATCTGCAGGCAAAACTTAAGAGCTTATGAGCAAGGTCCACGTCTTTGTCCATTCTAAGTCTTCAACCTTTACAGACATCTCCTTTGAAGTACATGACATCAGCCTCTTTGTGTTCAGCTCAGTGAGTGGCTCCCATTAATCTGTGAATAAAGAATCCTGCATTTTCTGAAAGTCCTCTCACAGTCGACTGAGCTGACTGGGAAGTAGACGCAAGGCACCCCTGCTACCCTTGCAAATCTCACACGAAGGCCCCTTCTGCATTCAGTAAGATCTGAACCAGGTGTGAAGGGCTCTCTGGACATGGCATACTGATCGGCATCTGTTCTTCACTGAGCTATGTGTTTGCCAGGGGGTTCAGTTGTGTGTAAGGCCTCAATCTGCTTTTCCATGGCTGGAGCCTGCATTGGATTTGCAACCCAACCAACCCGTAGACATTTTTGTTTGGGTCTTTGTCCCAGTAAACAGGGACTATCCAACGGGCCAACTGGGCTGGTGCCAGGGGTCCTCTGACCTATAAGGGCCTCCAAAACTTCACCAACTCTGGCCTGATCCCATCCTTTTTTTTTAAAAAAAACTGTTTGTTTTAATCAAATCAAATCTATCATGTGTGTTTGATTGTGTTTAAATATATACCAACAAGAGTTAGTTTATTTACATACAGGAAAAAAATAATTAATAGGTTTGCTGGCTTTGTTGGTGTGATCATGATAAAGATCAGAGCCAGGTGGCCCTATAAGCTCACAACGCAAATTACACAAGGGCCTTGCTTACCCCTCATGTCAAAGCGGGTGTCAATGCTGACAACTGCAATGATAGGACAAACTGTCCTTCTCGTCAGGATAAGGGGAAATAAAAAACATCATGAGAGTGAGTAACAGCAACAGTGATCAGGTAAACTATGACAAATGATAGTAACATTAAGTTGATGTGTTAGCGGTGCAATGCATCTCACAGTCGGTCTACACTGCAGATAAGAAGATAACCACATCAAGCATGAACAGGCTTTAATGTGCCGTGCACATATTGAAACTAAAGCTTTGAGAAGTAGTTAACATTGGTTGTTTTTGGGAAACACTAGGCAACTGTCATTGTGTCTCCATGCCAGGATGAGTACTGTGGTGGAAATTCTGCATGAGAAATAATACAGGACACACATATTATTATTTACCGTTTCTCTACCAACTCACAGCAGAATGACCAACACTGGCACTAACAACTCAACAGGGACAATATATCACCCTGTGCTGCGCTGATTTGAGGTGCCTAAAGCATCAGTTTTGGGGGTGCCCAGGAGATGAGTAGAGCAGGCACCCCATGTTCAGAGGCTATGTTCTCGCCACAGTGGCCACGGGTTCGATTCTAGCCTCAGTCCTTTGCTGCATGTCATCCCCCTCTGGGTAAAGTAATAATTACAATGAGTCCCGAGTTTGTCACATCACAGAAAGATGTGTTATTAAACACCTGACCAAATTTGGATGACCAAAAAGAAATCGCTACGTGTGTAAAAGAAGGTCTCAAAATCATGAACAAATGCACAGTATTCTCTGATCTGAAATGCTGGGGGCGTGTCTGCTGGAGGAGCGGAGGCGGCGCTCAGTCACAGGACTTTGCTAATGATGCTTCTGGTTTTTATACTGCTACATTGTCAGGGGTGGGGTTATGCTGGGTATAGCTCAATTGCATTGAGCTATGGTTTTTGGCCCGCCCAAAAAATCTTAAAACAGGAAAATGGTGAAAAAACAGTCAACTGTCTAATAATTCATTACTATATAGTAGAGGGTCTTTGTAACATGTTTTCAATAATCAGTTTCCAACAATTATAATGTGTTTTGAAACAAATCTCTGAATTGACTTTACCCGGACTTTAAGCTGTTCTGTCCGAATAAAGCCAAAAAACCCTAACATGAGCCTATAAAGCTAACATGACACTATAACTGAACTATACTACTGTTGCACAACTTCATCACTTCAACAAGGTTGCAGAGCTGTATCGGCGTGGCTTGTTGTGTTTACATTTTGTAGTCTCCTTTCGCCTCTTGTTAGAAACCACCTTTTTAAAGACACATAAAAGCTTCAAAGTTTGCGAGTGGGATATGTACTGAGGTATTTTATGTTGTTGAAAAAAATGTGAAAGTCTTTCAAGCTTGTGTTAACCACAGACCTGTCAGTCATTTACCAAAAAAACACTCAAAAATAACATTTTGTTACTAGGCAACCTGAGGTGCTGAAATGCTGACTATTTTCTGGGTTTTGGGACTCATCACTGAAACACTCTATTCTGCTCCTCTGTTGTTTTCTTGTCACATGTAGAGCTTATCTTTATTACGGGCAACCTCGCTTTCTCTCTGCTTGTGTGTGTGTGTGTGTGTGTACGCTCATCTCTCTTTCCCTCCATTTAGACACAGCTGTCAAATATGTGGAATAAGAACATCATTTAAAAAACACTATCAAAGATTCAAGATGGAAATTCAATTTTACTCCCCATTTTTACTACCAGAAATGAGCTATTTACCTCAGCCACTCTGAATCTAAAGCTGATGAAGCCAGTAGTCTCACAATGAATGAAAATTTGGTCCCACATAATAAGAAACTGCCAGTTCGGAGCCGATAGACAATCATACATTGACTCCATCACTCGCTGACTCAACATTTCATCAATGGTTCCTCAAAGTGTAAAATCTTTACAAACCTTAGTTACTGACAAGATCTTTCCCACATTCCATCAACTACAAGAAAAATTCAATGTTCCTAACACTGATTTTTCCAGATATGTGCAAGTTCAGAGGTTTTCCATAGTTTCCTAACAAGCCACCTGATTTCACAAAGAAAACATCATGTTGTCCAACATTTTGATGTAAGGAATTATAACCTTAAAATCATGACCAGCTGCTGCAAACACAACGTATAGCAACATTGGGCTTTCTGAGTAAGGCCTGGATGGGAGATCTGGGAGTGAAAATTAGGGAAGATCTGGAAATGAAAGGGAAAGATTGTTTTCCAATTAAGTCATGTGAGATATGCAAGTATTATTTGGGTTTTAACAGCATTCTTTGGACATACATGTATACAACAGATTAGGAATTTGTGTCTCGATTGGGGCCTCTTGCATGTTTACATTCAGCTCTGTGTGTCGTCACGGACCAGCTCGCAAACAGTTAGCAAGGCTGTGGCAGAGATGTATGCCCAAAAGAAAGGCCCACATTTCTGGATGGAAGGAAAAACACACCTACTTTTAAACATTATGAGAGACTTGGATATTGACAGGTTTTTGGATGAGCAAAAATATCACAATCCCACACTTTTGATGAAGGTGGTTGAAGGTATAAAGAAGGAGGCTGTGCACAAGCGGCTCCTACATTTCCACATTTTCACATGTTAAACAACATGTTAGGGCACATTAATTAGAGTATGCGCTGCTTTATGATAATGGTAATATTAGTCTGCTTCAACTACGTAGAGATATTTGAGGGAGTTTGTGACTGCACACACATGCACTGTGTGAATACTGATACAGATAAACACTTATAACTGTTACAGCAGCGCTGTTTTTCTCTCTTTCAAACCAGCACCTGCACATAAATAAAAATCTGCCTTCTGTATTCATTCGGTGTCCTGCTCAGAGGAACAGGAAACATACTGGCAGCATGTGTTCATATTATTTATTCATTATTTGCACCTATTTTGCTGAGAGCAAATTTATTATTTGATAACCATGAAAAAGATTATTGTGTCTTTTCAACACTGGGAATGATTTATTATTAGGCTTAATGTTTCAGCAAAAACAGAATTCACTCACGAATTATCGGTCTGTAACACGACTGAATGGAAATGATGAATGACATACATACTTTGCTACTCCCTCTGAATTTAACTGCATCTATAACAAAAGTTAATGGAGGAAATCAGAAAAATTGCTTTGATAAATCAAGAAGGTTATTTGTGGTCATTTTGATGTTTATACTTATGTATATATACTTACAATAAACAGTAGTTTTTTAACTACACAGTGAATCAGGAAACAAATAAAAAGTGAAATGTGGGGGTGATGCTCTTGAGTTCACTCCGTTATAAAACTCCAGTGATGTCTTGATGTATCATATTAGTCCGATCAGCAGTTAAGCACTAATGAGTAATGAACATAATGAGACACTGTAACTTTGACTGTGACAACTTTCAATATTTCATACATTTTTATCAAGAAATGGAAACATGCGTCCACACACAGCACAGAACTCAGAGAATTCAGTGCATAGTTTGGGGCTTTTCTCTGGCTCTGTGACATTATGGATCACAATCAAAGGAGAAAAGAGAAAACGTGAGAATACCTCCTCTCTAACGCTACACGTGGAGCTCTGCCAGCTGTCACCTCATGGTGCAGGTGAGACTAAAAACTTTTTTAAATCAAAGAAACAGACCACCAAAGGAGTGACCGAACCAGAGGTAAGAAAAACATTTTTTTATCAGAAATTTTCAGAACCCTGTCATGGACTAAATGACTTCCAGAACTCTTTCTTTTTCCGAGCAAATTGCACCTGCACAGGATCAGAGTCCGCTGTGAAGGTTTTTCCAACTGTCTTTCACGATAACAGTTTTATCCCAGACTCTACTGAAGCTGTTTAAACTCGGGGAATGTACCATGCAACAAGAACAAGTTTGTTCTTTCTCTATATATCTTATTTCTCCATCCCACTCTTTCTTAATTTTATGTCAATCACAAGACACTGCTTTTTCTTGCAAGCAAAAAGGCTTAAGGAAGTCTCACTCTTTCACACATTGGTTTCAGATTAGGACACATACATAAATAGTATACTATGTAACAATTTAAACTAAGGTAACAAAACTGCACTGTCACTGAAATATGTCAATATTTACCCCTTTTTTGTGTGTAATTATGGATAAACAATCTTTAATCTCTCAAAGCTTTCCAAGTGGTATTATTGTTGCTGCCACTATTCAAAGACAATAAGTTTAGAAGTCTTCCTAGCAACTACCAACAATACACGACACACTGCATTTAGTTTTCCACCATCTGTTATGTCATCAAAATTAGTGCATGTATGAGGACCTGTTAAAAATAGCCCTAAGACTGTTTTCCCATTGCCAGTAGACCAGCAGTGTACATGGCTCTACAGCAGACAAATAGTTTTTTTTCTCTTTTGTGTCATGTTTGATGACACTCTTTGGTAACTAAACAAAAGCGCTATGCACTTCCTTTCATGGTTGCACAATGGCTGGCGCACTTTCTTTGTTCAGGTTTTACATCGAGCCTTCATTTATCCAGGAGATCAAAAGTGAAAGTGAGCTACATTTTGCAATCAACATTTACTTCATGATAAGTTAAAGCAAAAAATGTGTCAATTTCCACTTTTAGTTATAATGTTCATCTAATTCCACATTATAAAATTTGTATTAAAGGAAAAGAATCTCCAGAAATCATGTCACACAGTGAGTCTTCCAGTGTTTGGTGGGAACTTCAAAACGTTTCACCACACGGGCTACCAGTTTTAGTCAAAATTACTTTGGCTGCATATAACAGATTAAGCAGCAAAGCTCTAAGGACAAACAAAGTAATTACCGAATCTCAATTTAAATTCAAAGAGCACTGAGAATTTACCTTAGGCGGACAGCTTGTCCAAAAGCATTAGATGGATTTTGATTTACTTTGAACAGCTTTATGTTATCTGTGCTTCAGATGGTCCTGTCAGTGTTATCAGTTCGTCAGCCTCGCCAATATTTCATTAATTCTAACAGTCCTTTCATTCCTTCTATCAGTGCTTATGTTTTTCCTTTTATTGTGAAGCACAGAGTATCCTTGGGTTCAAGAAGTTCACTGAATTCAATACTTAAAGCTCAAAGTAGTCTGGACTGGCCTGAGTGCACTGCTGTGTGAATACATTTCTTACCTGGATTGGGAACTTTTGGTATCTGCTAATTGGGAGGATTTTCTGAAAAAGCATATGCTTCAAAGCACAGTGGATTGAAAATAATAATTATTATTATTATAATTTCAGAGCCCACTTTTGCCTTTTCTGGAAAAATGTTGCCAAGGCAATGTTAAGAGGCTAGAATGTTATCAGACTGCTTAAATGATAAATATCATGGACTTTTTAAAAATTAAGAAAAATGTTTTTTTTTATCTAAATCTTTGTAGCAACATTTTTTTTGCTACAAATTCTCAAAGGGACATCTGTTATTTTCATTTGATTAACTGGTTGGTAAAAGAAGAACTTCTTTTCAAATACCCTCTCAGGGTTAGTTAAAACTAAATATGTATAAGACTATGTATATTTGTCAGCACATTATGTCACCACATTTGCATGTCAGTGCAGGTACTCTCCCTGATTAAAAAGCTGTTAAAACTGCTGCGTGACTGTGTGTATTTTGTCAGTTGACAGCGATCCCACAGTAATAAGCTCTGAATCATTGCAACACAAGACGACACCTTTTTGTTCCGTCTCTCCCCGTTAGTCATTATTCATAACATGTGGTCGAATTGCAGACTAATTATACTAGTAATACCTATCATCATTCATTTCATCATTCATCACTCATTTCTCTGTGAACTCTTTGTGCCACCAAAGAATAAAAACACACACATCAGAAGCATTAAATTGCTGCATGAACTTCTGTCAGTCACCAGAATTTGATTTCCCCACATTGGTCCTGACGATGCAGGATGACAGTCACCAACAACAGAACGAAATTAAACAATGTAACATATTTCCCCTTGGTTCAGACATTATGAACCGTGTGAAAGAACCCTTAATGTTTCTTTATCTGTAGGACAACTCTAACAGAGTCATCAGTGAAGGATTTCTAAAAAACAAAAACCAAACAAAAAAAACAAAAACAAAGATGAGACAAAAAATCTATGTGTTCTGACCAGGAGCAGGGATAAAAAAAAATTTAAAAAAGAAGAAAAAAAAGGAATGACCACAGGAGGAGAAATCAAAATATCCAATCTTCTTTTTCCTTCCGTCCGAAAAATCTTGCCCACATAATGGCTTACAACTGAGCTGTCCCAAGAAGCTGACAGATACGACTCTAAATGAGACCTCCAAGGTCAACGCCACAGTGGGAAATGCTATCAAAAGCTAACTGCTGCTGCACAAAAACACATTTCACACTCCATAATGAGGATTATTCTAACGATCTGGAAATGCAGATCTTTCAAATATATTCAAAAACAGACCCTGGAGACACTCATGTGGCCTGATACTATTCAAGTGAAGTAGGCTTGAATATTTAATAAATCATTTTTCCCAATGAAATCATTTCAGTAGTCATAATATACCAACTCACATGCAGAGATGTTTTGTTTTAACTGCTGTGGGTCTCAGAAGGAGCCAATATACTCAGCTGCGTTTGTGCATATATATCTGTGCGCATTTCCTTGTTAGGTATTACAGCAATCATTCTACAGGCAACTTAATTGTGAGAAAAGTAAAAAAAAAAAAAGATAGAGGCACTATTTTGACAAAGAGCATCAGGTAAAATGTTACCCTTAAACTTTAACAGCACAAAGCTGCTTGATCTATGAACCAAAGATTCAGCAGGAGAGTAAAATATGTTGTGTCAAATACAAGCTTCTTGCAATTTAAACAGCAGAAGCCATTACTGCCATTCCATTTATCTAAATGATATACATCGGGTGGGGTCGATAAGTAATACGACTACAGGATTCGTTTTCAGGTACTGAGATTTCTGTCATTCATTCTCCTTCTGTGTGCATTTTCTGTCATTGCTAAATGTTTCTATCGAATCTCCCCTCCAGCTATATTTCTCAAATTCTAACGGCCCCTTTCACAATCAGAGAAAAGCAGCAGCCTGGACGCAGACTGGAAAACGCTTGTTGATTTTAAATTATAGCTAAATGTTTTTGAGTGCCTTTCACTTCAAAAGCTTTAATGATAGCAAAGCAGGCCACATCCACATCAGCCTGAGGAGGTTTAACGGACAGATGGATCGCCCTTACAACCAGACTCTTTTTGTCATAACTCCAGTTTCCAGTTCCTGGAAAGTGCAAATGTGAATAGGAGTGGAGACTTGCAGATTTAAAGGAACAGTATCTAAGATTTATGGGGATTTAGTGGCACCTAGCTGTGATGATTACAGATTGCAACTAGCTGAAACTTCTCCTGGTTAGAATTCCTTCAGTGTTCACTGTAGAGTTTTTTTTTATGCAAGCTGAATTATCCACAGAGGTCTCTTTCACTCCAAAACCTACAGATCCAGTGATTAAAACTGACAAAAACTAGGGGTGGGAACCACCAGGGGCCGACAATACAATTATCACCATACAATGTTATTGCTTTAATGTCCCTAAAGGAAAACTTGTCAACATCTATACTATCTAATAAAATAATGTTTTCAGTCTGTTCATAGCACTTCAGTCATTTTTATTGCAGCAAAATGTACTGAGTGGACTGAAAAAGCAATTGATGTTTTTCCTCTTGTAGGCTGCCAAACGTTAAATTTGTATTTGCAATATCAATTATATAATAAAAACAGAGATACCTGGTGTTCATGTAACGATGCATTAAACAAAAATGTTCATGATGCCATGCTGTATCAATCTTTTACACACACAGCAAATACACTGAACAGAGCAGTTTCACCTTACAAATAATCAGTGTTTCTCCAGCAATGTTTGGCATGTCTGTGACAGGCTACTGTAGAAACAGGGCGCCGCAACATGGTAATCTCCACATACGACGTCCTGCTCCCTATGTAAATATACACCGCTTATTCTGCTGTAACGAAAACGCAGTGATGTTTATTTTCTGGTGATTATACACTAAAAAAAAAAACAAAAAAATATATACTTATTTGGCCTATATTATATTCTGTTTCTCCCAATATATGCCCCTAAATCCTAAAAACTGGTGCATTTAAATCCACACACCCAGTGCTCGGTGTTTTTACTCACTTAAAAAAAAATCAGATAAAACCTGGGGGAAGATACTGGAGACTTCCTGTCCTACTATAAGGACAAAAAAATGCTCTGCAGAAAAGTGACAGCTCAGAAGCATCACACTGTTCAGACAGCAGCTGAAATAAAACCTATTGTAGGCTACCTGCAATACAGTACATATCTAACATTACGTATCGTGTTCATATCACAATGGTACAAATAGTATAAGGAATTCATACTATAGATTGTCATCCAAAAAAGTATAAAAACCTCTAGTATGACATGTTGTCTAAAATAGTATAAAAAAGTCAGGGTATAGTATGTTGTCCAAAATAGCATAAAAAAAGTCTGAGTATAGTATGTCGTCAAAAAGGGTATAAAAATTCAGTATAGTATGTCGGCAAAAATACCATAAAAAATCATAGTATAGTATGTTGTCGAAATAGATTCAAAAAGTCATGGCATAGTAGGCCTGTGTCGGCCAAAATAGTATAAAAATGTCACAGTATAGTATGTTGTCCAATACAACTTTAAAAAAAATCATCCCATAATATGCAGTCAAAAATGTCAAAGGGCCTACTATCAAAACTGCCAGATAAATGTTTTGGTTAACACTTTCTTAAAATTAAATATTAAAAGAGAAAAATGTTGCATCCAAGTGTAAAATGTTTAGGCAACAAGCAAATGCGCATGATTATATTCACTTTGATATTCCACAAAAACAACTTATTATGCACAATATATCAAACTGGGAAGGGGCGAAAATCTCAGTGAAAGCAGGTCTGAGTAACGGTCCAAAATGTAGCGCTCGTTGAAACCTTTTCTTCAGTGACTTGGACAATAAATAAATGTGTCTCACCTTCAGTACTTGTCCACGCTTGAAACTCAGTTCATCGTCTGCTGTTGCGTTAAAGTCCGCTAAGGCTATGGCCTCCATGGAGTAAACCTGCTGACACTTTGCAGAGATAAGCAAACACAGGACGGGAGAGGACAAACAGAGGACAGGTAATGTCCCACACAGAGCGCGTGCAAACGAAAACTGAATTGACTTTTTCCTGAGGAAAAAAAAAAAAAAGAGAAAATTATATATATATTCGCTTTAATTGTGTATCAACACGCCGTATTTAAGTAGTCAAACGAGGCAACCACTCCCAAACGTGGTAGCGGACAATTAAAAATGTAGTGATGAAGTAATAGTCCTAAAACGCGGAAGTCTTTTGGTTGGTGCTCGCGGAGTCAACCAATCACAGCAGCGTGTAGTTTCTGTCAGATTTTCTTTTTTTTTTTTTTTTTTTTAACATGGGGGACTTCAAGCTTTCTTTAACTGCGAGATTCATATATTAACTACATAGACTGCACTCGTGCCAATCAAATGTTTAAAGCTTCAGCCTGAATGTCCAGACCTGTTTTGAAATCAGCCCAAATCAATATCAGTGTGTCACAAAACATACATTTGTTTAATTTGTTCAGTTCAAGCTGGAAGAGAAATGCTATTAAGAGCTGAGTATGTTGTATGTAAGAGTTTCTCAGAGAGCACAATGATGAGTGCCGCTGATATTTACTCAGGTAATCTAGCTTGTTACAATTTGAGGTAGCTTTACTTGGGTAATTCAATTGGACTACTTTGTACTTGTATTTTATCACATTTCAGTGGGAAATATTGTACTTTCTACTACAATAGATTTATTTGACATTGATTTAGTCACTTTTCATGGAGATCTAAGTCGGCAGTTATCAAATTTCTGAATGAGAGTGCAGTCAGATAACCTAAAGTTAACCAACAACACTGTAGATAATGTGACGTTACCCAGCTTATATCTAATATTAGCTAGCAAGAGATCATTTGTTCACTGTCCTTTCTTCATTTCTTCACCTTTTTTTATTGTCATAGACTGTAAATATCTAATATGTAAAATATATGAGTTATAAACTCTTCCTCCACTTCTTTAAGAAAATAATCTAACTCTGCAGAGTCACACTTCTGATGCAGGCAGATCATAGGCTGTAAGACACATTATATACAGTCAATTCAATTCAATTTGCTTTATACGTACATATATATTTATACAGTCTATGAGATGGATAAAATGAAAAAACCTGCCAGTAACTACATGCTCCTGTGATTGGTTTATTCTGCTGTGAGTTTACTAGGGACTGCACAAGAGACATAGTTGTTTAGCATTGTAGGTACGGTGATAAATGAAACCCTGCAAAGCCTAGCCTGAGAGAGCAGCTATTTTATCAGCTCTGACCGTACACAAAAAAAGTGGTGAAATAATGATGCAGTCCTCACTTTTCATCTTGTAAGTTTCAATTTGTATCTGACATGCCATCAGGGCTGTGTATAGAAACTCCAATTAAACAAAACAAGAAAGATATTTGCCTATTATCAAACCTTTCCCATCTCACTCAGACACAACACTGAGAGGAGACCATCAGAATGCAAAGTAGTTCTCTGAAAACTAAAGCAAACTAGAAAAAGAGATAATAGCCTACAATCCTGAGACAGAAGGAATCAATATAATCTACGTGCTCCCACCTCATCCTTTCACCTATACCTTTCTAAAAAGAACTATACATGGCCGGATTGAGAAAGTGTTTTTCTATCCTGTCACACATCCTGCATAACAATTCTTATGGAGAAACGTTTCCGAGCTCTGTCACCCAGACCTTAAAAGGAGACTCAGCAGGCATCTTCCCATGCTTGAAAATAATTTTACATCATTGCTGCCATACGGATCTGATCCTTCAGTACATAAAGTATCAGGCAGAATACAAAGTAGCACATCTATAATGTTATCAGTATAACTACATACAGAACAAATCTTATGAGCACATCCACAATGCATATAAAAGCATCTCCCTTTCACCTCAGGCTGCAGAATATTTTAGTCTGAGTCTGTATAACAAGGGATCCAGTAGAGTAGATCAGCTCTTTCAAAAACAAAAAAATAGTTCAAATAGTTTATTTATCTTAAGAAGTAGGAGAATTATCTAAACCCAAACATGAACACTTAGTCATTCAGTTTTTTTGGAAAAATTGAAGCTCACCAAATTTGGAGCTATATGGTTATCACTGAACAGGTAGGGGATGAAAAGTTAATTTGAAAATAACTGAAGCTGTCAGACAAAATGCAGTGGAGTAAAAAGAACAATATTCCCCTTAGAGATGAAGAGGAGTAGAAGTTGGTCTATATAATGGAAATACTCGAGTAAAGTGCAAGTTTCCTCAAATTTGTATAAAGTTTGTGAGTAAATTCCACCACTGATATTTTTGGTCACAGAAGTCCATCAACATTGCAGTTTGACAGCACAAGACACACCTCACCGTCAAAATGTGAAAGGGTCACTTTAAATAACAAAGGCACTGAGGAATTTACCCCACTGTCAACCACTTGTTCATTTTCTAGGTTTTTTTTAGGTGAGCGCATAAATTAGGGATGTCAAAAATATGCCCTGTGGGCAAGAACCGGACTGCCAAAGGGTCCAATGCGGCCTGCTGGATGACATTACACACCAAGGCTAAGAGGTTCCAGGTTTCAGCAGCAAGTCAAACAGTGAGCAGCCTACTTAATGAAAAATGCAGAGACTTTTCTACCCTGACCAGAATACAGCTCTTTTAATAAAAAGGACATTTACTGTGATCATATTTAAAGATACTGAACATTATGCAAAATATTCTTGCAGCTTCAGTACAAAAGAATATGTACCAGAATTCTATCTTTAAACAATAATAGTGGGACCCTATTGCTAAGGCACAGCCAAAAAAGTCTAAAAAAGCCACGAGATTAAATTATTTGATCTCCAGTCAGCTGCTTCACTGCACCGCTCATAGGAATAAAGGGGACCTGCCACCAATGCTGTATCCAGGTCTCGCAATACATCAATGCTCCAGCCTCTATATGGTTACTTCTGGCTCCAAAATAACCAAAATGACAATGGCCAGAAACGCCAAGCTTGAGGCTTTAAATCAGCAGTCCACAAACCAACATGATGTTGCAATAGCTGTGTCCATTATTTAAGTAAATGATTACTACACAGGACTAATATCACTGAAATTGCACTTAAGACATTTCTGTTTTCTAAATGGATGAATGCTTTTAGAAAGTACTTCTTTTCACTAAAAGAATGGGTTAATTTGGAGGTGTTGTTATGGGTTATGACACAATGGTTTTGGGCTGTATATTGCTCATGCACTGAAAGCGGTTTGACACCCCTGACATAGATGCATGGCTATTACACCTCTCTAATGGACCCATAAATAAAACAGCATGACACCTGCTCAGAAAACACTAACCAAGTAAATTGCTGACTGGTGAGGGAGAAGGAACACGCAGAAAGCTTTAGACTTAGTGTACATTTGTCAGGACGCCAATGACTCCACCCCCACTTAACTCCAATAAAATGTTTGCTTGGCTCTGTGTCTGCTGGATGTATAACCAGGCAGTTTACTAACACTTACTTCATAATAGCTTAATGAGACTCATGGTCAAGTTATTTTTAATTGACTCTTTTCAGGAACACTTAATGCCTTCCTTTCACTGCATATGCTCTGTGTTTATAATTGCATCCAAAAGCAGCCAGGATGCACTAATTTTAACTAATTTATTTGCCAACTAATCTGATTTATCCATTTATTGACAACATCCGCAGTGGCCAATTCATTTGCAAGGGCATTTCCAAGTTTTGTAATGGGTGATTTAAGTGAATGGCAGGTTTCCACATGGCTTACACTGATCCCAGGGAGTGATGGCGCTGAAGAATGTCTGACCTTGTTTTCCTCCCCTGTGTGCTTGGCAGTAGAAACAAGCAATGTTTTAACGAACATAAAGGTATACAGTGGTGGAGGAAATATTGAGATCATTTTTAAAGTAAAACTACCACATTGTAATCATACTCTATTACATGTAAAAGTCCTGCATTTACTTGATCATGGAGTATAATCAGAACATTTACTTAAAATAGGTCAAAGTTCCCAGTGCAGGAAAATCTTTAAAAACAAACAAACAAACAAACAAATAGCCCCAAAACTCAAAGCTCAGAATAAATTAGAAAAACAACAAACTTAAGTGTTTATCAAAAATAGTTGTGAAATAATTTTTTTATTTCAAAATTTTTCAAATTGATTAATTGACTAATGGTTGTTTAGTTTAACTGATAACGATAAATCTGATTTTTATGAACTTGTTTAGTAAAAAGTAAAAAGTACAATATTTCCTCTTGAAATGCAGTGGAGTAGAAGTAAACAGTGACATGAAAAGAATACACTAAAGTACAAGTACCTTCAATTCGTACTTAAGCGCAGTGCTTGAGTAAATGTACTTAGTACATTCCACCACTGCAGGTACATTTATTGACCTTTTGATCATTCTGCAACAAATTATGAGTTGTAGAACATAATGTCTCCGGAAACCATGCACGGTGATCAACATTTTGATTACTGTAAACACCTACAGGCCCAGGGTGCCAAAGTGTCTCAAATTAACACGTTCTGACCAGAAAGAGACTCAAAATGACCTCAAAGAGACACAAAACAACTACAAAATACACAAAACTACCAAAAAATACCCAAAATGAGTACAAATAGATACAAATACAAATAAAGATACACAAGTGATCAAAAACACACAACATGACCTAAAAGAGACACAAAATGTCCTAAAAAAGCCAAAAGGAAATACAAGAAAACCACAAGAGATAAAAAAAAATGGCCATGCACAAAATTACCAGGAGAGATACAAAACCATGAAAAGATGCATCATAATTACAGCCAGATGCAAAACACTAGCAAGAAAAAATGGAGGCAAAGCCACCACAAAGACTTTGTCTTACGCCTATGCAAGAGGGCCTTTGCATATCTGTGCCCCGGGGCCCACTGTCTCATCCGTTCATGGTTTTCAAAATATAACCTGTTAAGTTACTTTGTCTTTGGAGCCAGAAAGAAACCAGATAACACCACCTAAACAAACACAGTAATTATCAAGAGCACATGTAAGTACAGAGTTCACAAGAAAAAGGGGGGAAACGCAGAATACTTAATATCAACAGTTGACCGAACAGTGAATTAAAAGCAAGTCAACTCATTTCTGCTTTTGGGAGCGCAGTTTTATGAGACAACATAAAGTGACGGCAAGAGGAGGAGGATCAATATTTAGTGGGACCATGTTGCACTATACCAAAACAGACAAATTGAGGCTAAATGCCCTGAAAAAAAGATTAAGAACATAGATTAAAATGTCCAACAAAATGTCTCCTCATCAGCATCATAAAATTCTGAGAGGATGGGATAGAAGCACGAAGAGGTCAGTCAAAGTGTGAAAAGTATAGTGGAGTTGTGTGCATTTTAAAATTTCTTAGGAGAAGTCAGTAAAGGAAGACAAGCATGAGCACTTTTAAAGAGGGCGGGGAACACATCTAATGACTTATACTGATGGCACTTGGCGCCCAAGGATGGATATTTGCATTTAAGTAGTAAATTAAAAATAAACTTAGACTTTCTGAGCAAATGTCATTGCATATAGAAGAGCTCCGTTGACTGACAACACGTGGGCACTTGGAGGGCACTAAGCCAAATGAATGAATGACACGCAGGGAACCACAGCTTCCTCCATCACATTAAATGAAGGAAAATCAAAAAAATGACAGCAAGTGTTACTGACAACATAGAACATGTATGAAGTTGGTGTAAACTGGGCTTCATGTGGGAGTAGAGGGAGCGAGAAAGCAGATGAAAGAACTGAAAAGGCACCGATTGCAACACCCTCGTAAAGCTATGCAAATTCGGCAGAAGGCTTGAGGGACTGAGAAAAATGGCAGGCCGTGTTTGATGCACTCGCCTCTGAATTGGGCCTGGGATTTAGCAAAGATTGCAAGAAGGAGATTAGGTTGTTGTACAGGCTCTGGTTGATAAACAACCCGACTGAAAGTGTGAATGAAGCAAGCTTGAGAGTGTCACGCATGTTCTTTTGATGTGAGATAGATTGAGCAAACAAAGACAGCAGTTGTAAGATCTTTCAGAACTTTAAAGGGCTGTAGTTTCCGGCGCTTTGGATGACTGGCGGAAAACTAAAAAGCCGGAATAACTGGACCAGAATAAGCAAATACTTTTGAGGCAACAATTGCACCATTGCTGCATCTAGCTTGTTGATGATGATGAAAAATATAGTGGAGGCGTGTTGTCCAAGATCACAGCAGACTTCTTTACATATGCAAAAGGGTTTGGATGGGAGAAAAGACACAAAGTCACAATATCACTGATCAGTATAGTACGTCATCCAAAATAACATAATAAAGTCACTCTATATTATGTTGTCAAAAATCTTATAAAAACAGTCATAGTTTAGTACAAGTATGTTGTCCAAAATAGTCATACCCTCATACTAAATACTATGTTATTTAAAAAAAAAGTCATAGTAAACAAAATCTACGTAACATTTTCTGTAATCAACAGTAATCAGTTCAACCGTGAATTCAAAATGTTTACTGTTAAAAACAGTTTTGGCACTTTGTCACACACATATACACACCTCCTTAAAACATGGAATTCAACTCACTAATTACTATTCAATTAATGGGATACTTTTGATCTTTTTTTAAAGATTTTTTTTGGCATTTTTGCCTTTATTAGATAGGACAAGTGATTGCTAGAGTGAAAGGGGGAACGAGAGGGGAGGGCTGCAAGCTGGGATCGAATCCGTGGCCACTGCTTTATCTGCTGAGCCACCCGACAACCCGTAATTTGAATCTTTTGAAGTGGTGCTGTATGAGCTACTCATCCACAGTCACTGTATTATCAGTCAGTCTGCACGTTCCCAGTTTGGGGAGGAAGGCTGGAGTCTGGTAAGAAATGTACTGCTGTGAATGGGGGTTAACAGCAAAGCACATTTTAGCCAACTAACAAAGTCATCAGTATTAGTTCAAGTGTATGCTTGAGAACGTTTTCACTGCTTTACCTTTCAATCCAACAGCAATTTCTTGCCATAAAATAATACTGTATGCTCCCTTCAATGCCAGACTTCATTGTGACAAACAGTGATTTAACAGCGCTAAACACAGGAGCAGCGGGTCTATCGCTGCCTTGATGATTATTGAGTGGCTTAAGCATTTACAGTTTTTCTTCGCTTTGGCTCATTTCTCCAGTCGTAAAATATATTCTCAAAACAACATGTGCAAACCTCCAAATCACTGGAAACTTGTTCACAACAGATTTTGAATTTCTCATTACTGCCAACAACTTGCAAATGCCTTAGCACATCTTTGCAAATGATTAAGTACAACTGTCAACAGTCTGCACAATTACCAACTGACTACATCTTGCTGATCAGAACTGATTATGTTACTGGTCAGTCAAATAGTTGTTCCCTCCAAAACATGTAGACATTATTTCATTGTGTTAATCATCACATGTACAATAGTCCATTTAATTGTCAGAATATGTCTGGTATATATACCATGAATAACAACACAGTAACATGGATCCCTTGGAAAATCTGCCAAATTGGTAAATTGCCTGTCAGGAGAAACCTGAACTTTAATGAAGGGAGAGTTTCCCACATTTCAGATCACTCATCACACATTATGTCAAGTTAGCTGACAGGTGCTGCCCATGAGTATGAATGTTGCAAACATGTATGTATACAGCGTGACCACAGCAGAATCTGTCATTTCTGAACATGGAGGAACCGGGTAAGGTAAATGAACAACTGCCTGCTTGAGGGAGAGGAGGAGGAGAAAAGATATGTGGTGGTGTAGTGAGGAGAAGAGGCTGAGGAGCATAAAGACAAATACGGCAACAATTGTGTGCAAGGGCGAGTCGCCGAGTGCAGATGTGAACCGTTCTACAGTGTCTTCAGGCGTTGTTTCAGTTTGATACACACCGATGTATACACAGCCAGCTAGACAAAAACATGAATGAACAATGAGGAAATGGTCCAAAAAGAGTGCAATGTGGTTTTGAGGGACATTTCCAGGGTCCACTGCCACACTGACAAAAAAATCTAAACATTTTGACCACCATTGTTTACAGACTACCTACAGAACTTTTTGTTTTTGGGGAACTAACTTTTCATATGAGAAAATGATTTAATTTTGAAGCATTAGTTAAATGTTTGGGGTGAAATATGAGATATATATTGAGCTGTGGTTTTGTGCTTAACCATAAGGGCTATTTTTTCAGATGCACCTGGAGCTTTGAGATTGTTATTCTGTTTCATAAAATGAGCCAAAGCAATTGAGAAAAACTGTAAAAGGGTTAGTTATGATTCACCAAAATCACATAACAACTCAAACTAACTGCCCAGGGCAGCAGTGGACCAGAAGCTCCTGTGTTCAGCAAGCTGAAAGGACTAGTTTTCCCAATGGAGTCTGGTGGTTTTGACGAGAGTGTTGGCGGGGAACTTAAGCTGTTTGCAACATCCCTGTCAGTACAGGCTCTATGGTGGAGAGGTAAAGCAGTAAACATATCATGGGTATAGCATACACATACGTTACAGATGTTTTTAAGGTAGCACTTTTTTTTGGTGGCTAAAATACATTATGCTGCTGCCCCCTCCACAGTAGTGCATTGCTTAGCTTCCCTGTTGGCACTCCTCTTCAAACTGTGAGCATGCAGACAGACATCAATAAATACCCTTCACAACCCCACTTCAAAAAAATCCAAATTCTCCGATTAATGCACTTAAGTTGCGCTTTTTTTTTAGTTCTCAGATTCTTTTTGCCACAGTATTCATTAATTTAATAACAGCAGTCCAGCAGTGTACAATAGCCAGGAAAACATTAATTATTGGCCACAGAGTTCAATTCTTAATTCGTTCAAGCGTTTGATTTCTCTTTGAATCAAACTCTGGAGACTTTCACTGTTTTTTTACTCTGTTATTATAGCTGTGTAATATCTCACCCTCACAGGCTGCTGCTCATCTATTACACATGATGCAATATTTCACTTAAAAAACCCTGGCAACCTTTTTCAGACCGTGCAAAACATGTTTAAGATGCATCATCTCAGCGGAATGTTGTCATAGTGCTAGTTTTCATAGTTTGGTCTAACAAGACTCCCCAGGATGTAGTAATGATCCCGTGGAAGTGTAGAGCACGCACACGCGCGCGCGCGCACACACACACACACACACACACACACACACACAGGATAATCTTGTTTCCTCCACCTTCAGCCAGTGAAATCCCACGTTTTAATTTACCCAAACCTCAGAAAAGACGATGTCACTGATTGCTCCATGGTTGACAAATGAATCACTCGTCCTATATAAATTAGTGCATTGGCCTTTGACAGGCACCTATTTATGGAGCACCAACCTTGTTATGGTCACATCGAATTTTCATGAGGGAGACGTGTGAGGACTCTAAATGGCAGACAGTAAGGCCATCTAGTGGTTCACAGCAGAAAACGACCTGTTTGGTAGGAGCTGTTAAACACTCCAAACCTGACAGCAATTTGCAAGGGAGTCGTGGATTCATAAACAACGATAATGAGACCTTTTGGTCATTGGCAGCTCACAAAACAACTAAAGATGGCTACTGGCTGTCGAGATAGGACACATCAAAGCAACATCCAGAGGCAAACATAGACTTCAAAAAAGTATTTAGACAGTCAAATATATTTATCTTTTTTGTACCCTGTATCCTAAAGCTTTTAAACTCCAGAAACACTATAGGATTATTTCATTTTGTTTGTGGTGAGTTCAAAATTCAATAAAAAACGCCATTGGTCATTTCTTTTATTTGTTTGTTTGTTTGTTTGTTTGATACTAGGAGCCTGTCAATCTGCAAGGACTTAAATTCCAATCTACCTCGCCCCATAAAAACAAACAAACAAACAAACAAACAAACAAACAAAACACACTTGAATCAAACGTCTCCAAGGGAGCGCTTTTACGCAGACGCGTGAGCGCACACAAAGTGCTCCAGATCATATCAGCTCCAGGCAATCTTTTATCTGACTTGACTGACACACGGTCGCAACTCTACCGAGAGCGTCACAGTCCTCTTAAGCCACTCACCGACGAGCGGCTTCATTACCGCTGACTGCAAAGACAGAGTGCGCACAGCTCTGCTCGGAGGAGGACACAACATGCTTGTGCTGTAAAGGATTTTACTATTTAACAAAGGATATCTGGAGTCACTTCAAAGAGTGAGGGGGGATTTCGTTTGCAGGCTGCCGCAGATGCAGTTTACGTGGGAAGCAAGTTGATAGTTTTTTGTTTTTTTTAACTTGGATTCACTTTGACTTTTCCCGATGGATTTCTTAAACGACTCTAATTTTTCCCTCGGAGACACTAATTTAACAACAACAGGTAGGCTGAGCGATGAGCGCACCGGTAATGTGATGCAGTGAGATCAACATCGTTTCACCCCTTAATTAGAAGCATCATAACTGCATTTCATTAACATGTTATTGAAACCACAACAATCTAATTAGTGCCCACTAGTTCTCTTTCTGTGCCTTTTTTCTTCTTCCTCCTCAAGTGTTTCTTTTTTAAATCAAACAAGCTTTCACTGGCTGTTGCGCAAATTCAGACTGCAGTGAATTCCCTACACAGCCTGACATTTCTGATGAGAAAAATAAAGTAAAACTACCATCATCTAATGAAATGAAATTTTGCCCTTATAAACTTTGATTAATCACCTTTTTTTTACTGTAAAAAAAAAATAAATAAAAAAGAAAAGATAAAATGACTGGATTTGATAAGATTTTATTTGGACATTCCTGTGACTTTTTGTGTTTTAAATGTACTTACATATCCAAAGCAACTTATTTTAAGGTCTTTTCTAGCAGTGGATAAATTATTACAAAAAACATGGCCAGGACTTCTGCCCCCACCATTTTCTGTCTTTGATATGTGCTGTGCTCAAAGAGCCAACAATACACATGCACACAGAAATCAATCATTTTTGCGATCGAATGATCCAACAGCCTAAAAGCAAGATGGACAAAAAGGTTGACGTAGGTTCTGATAATAAATCTGCCCATGTACTAATCCCCCGGCAAACCATAGTTTCTGATCTCACCAACTGTACCATGTCACATTGTGATATGATAATGACTGCATTACATACCGTGCATAAGTATGCATACATATGATATAATGTAAGATTTAATAGCATCTAATGATTAAATACAACGTAGGATACAGTATGCTTTGCCATGGATTGAACTGCTACTCCCCCTTGTTATTATTTACCAGCTGTAGATGGGGCCCTTCACTGCAGTGCCATCCTCCCCGTCATCTTTGGCATCATCTGCTTTCTGGGTATCATGGGCAACTGTATCGTCATTTACACCATCATGAAGAAGACCAAGTGCCGTGCCAAGCAAACAGTTCCAGACATCTTTATATTAAATCTGTCAATTGTTGATCTCCTAATTCTCCTTGGGATGCCATTCCTCATCCATCAGCTGCTTGGCAATGGCAGCTGGCACTTTGGAGCCAAAATGTGTACTGTCATCACTGCGCTTGACTCCAATAGCCAAATAGTCAGTACTTACATCCTCACTGCAATGACCCTTGACCGTTACCTGGCTACAGTCCATCCAATCCGCTTCAACTACATTCGCACACCGTGTGTGGCAGCGCTGGTGATTGGCCTTGTGTGGAGTCTGTCCTTGCTCACCATCATCCCGGTGTGGATGTACGCAGGTCTGATGCCTCTACCGGATGGCCTGGTGGCTTGTGCTCTTCTTCTGCCTGATCCAGTCACTGACACGTATTGGTTTACACTTTACCAGTTCTTTTTGGCATTTGCAATCCCTTTGGCCATAATCTGCTTGGTGTTCTTCAAGATCCTCCAGCATATGTCGACCAGTGTTGCGCCGCTGCCTCCACGGAGTTTGAGGGTTCGCACCAGGAAGGTGACCCGCATGGCAGTGGCCATTTGCCTGGCTTTCTTCATCTGCTGGGCTCCTTACTACATCCTTCAGCTGGTCCATCTCGGGGTGCAGTACCCAAGTGAAGCGTTCTCCTACGCCTACAACATAGCCATTAGCATGGGATACGCTAACAGCTGCATCAACCCATTCCTCTACATCATCCTCAGTGAGACCTTCAAGAGGCAGTTTCTCAGGGCAGTACGCCCAGTTAATAGGAAGTTTCGTGTGGCCCCAAGCACCACGGATGGGGGCAGCGTGAGCGTAAGAATGGTGCCTGATGGGGCTCAGCCGGAGCATGTCTCTGGGGAGAGGATTCCATCCAATGTGGCCTCACAGTGAAATCAGAATAACTTCATCATGTGTCAATGTGGATCAGTGCAATTGATGGGACACCAGCATGAGAACACGTTATTTCTGAATGGTAACCTCTGCACGTGAAGTCAAATCAACCATTTTACACAAACGACTATTACACTGCCTTTTCAAGGCGGAAATTTCATAACGTTGTGCCACCTCACTGTTCTGTATAAAAGATACAAATTGTGGAATTCGGGGACAGAGTTGTCTCGCCTTTAGGCAAGTATCAGAGGTAGTAACAGAGCCATAGTGATGTCTGCATAAACAGGACAGCTGGCAGGATGGGATCTTGGTCGGCATGGGTGTGATGTTCTGACAACGTGCTTTGTACGCGACCCACTGCGGGGGATTTACAAGTGCCTGTTGGCAGCTAACTCAAAGACAAAGAGCAGTTTCCGTAAATGTCAGCAAATTGGGTGAACAATGAGATTCGGGAGGTCTAACAGAGGACAAGATCAGCTGCAATATACCAGGGACGGTAAATGATTGTTATTGTCATATTAATGCTATTGTTGTTGTTTACAAAGTGCTACTGATGCATTTGTGACATGTCACACATATCATGTAGCTTTGGATTCCGTGATGCCTGTATGCTGTCTATAATCACACACTGGAGTGGCCTCCTCCAGCTGACATTTGGTTCTGTATTAAAAAAAAGGAAGGAACTTTGCAGTGGCCCTGTAGTGTGATCTCTGCATAAAAAGGGCAAAAGGGTTTGCCATTTCAGCCAAGACCAGAGTTTAAAGCTCTTTCCCATCATTCATGCAAAGCACGACATCACTGATTTACATAGATGGAAAAACTAAACAGCCTTTTCTAACTGGGCTTGAACACAATTCAGTTTAGTCATTAAAAAAAAAAAAAAACCCCGGCTTTTTGAAAATGGTAAACTCACAACGAAATTGCTTTTTACAACTTGCTGTTCCATCTGTTCAAAAACAAACTTAATTTGAATTGAGTCTGCAATTACACAGCCACGAAAAAAAACAGTCAATAAAGCTGTATAGTTTTGTTTGGCTGAACATATGCCTGACAATCCTATGATCTTTCCTTTGAAAATGATGGGTAAATATTTATTTCAGCAATTGTGGTACTAGACTCTGTCAAATACCAGTATGAAGATGAAACAGACTTGGTGGTTTCTCAGTGAAAAAGGTGTGTCTAGACTGCATGCAAAGAAAAATTCATCTTGCAGCCTTCATTTCCAATCATAACAGCAAACAGCCAGTGGACAGTGCGCATTGACTACAGGAACCCCACATTATTCTGTTATATCTAGCCCATCTTCTCTCTACTCTGGTCTCTGTATATTTATGAAGTAGAGTTATACAACATTTATGTTAAAAGTTTTCATTCTCTGCGGACATGTCTTTGCCTCAATTTGTTGCTAGATAAATCCTGACGCATCTACAATACAAACAGGTCCTGGTGGACGTGCCGTGTGGTAACAAGTGGAGTAATTACTTCATTATAAATGTGCACGCATCAAAGCACGTCATGTTTAATGTAAGAAGACAAGAACAATACGCCATCTCTACACACATCCAATATAGTATCACTGTTTGCATCCATGCAGTATGCCAAGCAGATGCTTGCACCTTTGACTGTTGATAAGAAATATATGAAATGATTCATGAGCTTTAGGAACACTGAACAAGATGTACACACAAGAGCTTCTATATGAAGACTGGCAAAGTCAAGAGTTTGAAAATAGATTCTTGTTTGTTCTTGTGTCCTTCTGTGATTTTTTTGATGTGTGATGTATTGAAGAATCGAATGAAAAATACTACTGGAGATAATGTCTTCTTGAAATATGCGTTGTTATATTAGAATGTATATTATATGACTCCACAAACCAGAATGAGAGGGAGTCTATTAGCAGCATAGTTTTGAGTTTTTTGAGGAAGTGTGCCACAACAACAGAACAAGTCATACAGACTTGTTCTCCTTTAAAAAAAAAAAGAAAAAAGGAAGACACTAATTTAAGATGACTTTTACCCAAATGATTGTATGACTCATCACTATAGTAACAGTTCTTTGAAAATTGAGGAGGTAACTTCCAATCTGGGGGGTGTTTAAGGTCCAGTGTGTAGGATTTAGGGGTATCTATTGGCAGAAATGGTATGTAGTATTCAAAACTATGTTTCTATTTGTGGATAATCACCTGAATCACCTGTTTTTGTTCCTTATGATGAGCAAAAAACATCTACATACAGAGCGGGTCCTCTCGTGTTTCTCGATTAATGTTGTAAACTAACAAAGATGCTCTCTCTGTTATGCTGCAAAACAAATCTACCTACGGCTACAAATAAAGTCACCTGCCTACCTGCCTACCTACCTCCCATGAAATCCACCATGTTGTTCTACAGTAGCCCAGAATGGACAAATGAAACACTGGCTCTGAAAAGGACCATTTGTGCTTTCGCCACTGTAGTTCTCCTGCAAAGTTAGCATACAGGAGAAGTTTCAGTTCTGCAACCTCACCACTAAATTCAACACACTGGACCTCAAAGTTAGTGGTAAGCTAAAGTTATGTTCTAATTTTCTTTTGTTTAAACACTGTAAAACAACAAAAACACCTACTTTGGTTGAAAATCATAAAAATTCACTTTAACAAGGCTGTTCCAGGTTTAAACCTGGTGGATGTTCTCCCTGTATCAGCAAAAATGCTTTTTATCTGGATTTAATATCCCCAAACATCCAAAGGTTGGGTTTCCTCTTGAGGAACGTCTTGAATAGATAAAATGGTCGCTTATCAAGCACTGAAAATTGCTGCATTCTCAGTATCGATTTGGTCTGAAGTGTAAGGCCACAGATGTAAATGAAGGGCTGTGCTCTGGATTACAAATCTATAAAGTGCCATTTTGTCAGTGAAGTGTTATTGTCATACTGGTGTTAAATTATATTTTGAAATGTAAAATTATGATGGTGTAAGTATATGTTTGGAAAGGATTATTAATGTAAATATAAAATATATCAATTATGAAACTATGACTCAGGGTTTCTCAACCTTTTCTGGCCTGTGACCCAGTTCTCAGTCTAAAAATGTACTTGATGCCAGTAATTACAGTTGTGACATTATCATAAATGTTGTTTATTTTTGTATTGTATTTTTAAGAGGGCAGAGGAAGCTGTGAATGGATTGCCCACAGAAATTATGATGAAGTTTAACCCTTTTTAAAATTGAAAATCAATCAGACACTGTCAGTCTTTGAAATCCCCTGTGATCCACAGCAGCTTATCAGACCAAATCCTGTAGGGTCCCGACACCAAGGATGAGAAACTCTGGTGTAACTGTTGTTTTTGTCTTTTATGAAGCAAAAGAAAAAAGGCTCATGTCAAAACATGAGCAGCTTTGCATTATTTGCTCAATCGTTGACAAAACAATAAGTTGTGGCCCACTCTCTGTACTGTTGTATGCATTGTCAGCTTAATAAAATCAATATTGTATGAGAAATATTCAAAATTTGTACACAACTTTTCACTGCATCAGGGTTTGTTGTTTGCATATGATTTTACTCTCTGATATTTATGTAAAGCATTTCCTGTCTTCAGATACTAGCTATAGTGTAAAAGTCACTCATGAATTTAATGTAGTTTAACATCAACAACAAAACAGTATTTGGATCAGAGGTGTGGACTCGAGTCCCATGACTTGGACTCGATTCAGACTCGAGTCACAAATTTGATAGGTTAAGACTCAACTTGACAATACTGAAATACACTTACAACTCAACTTCAAAACACCAGTGACTTGTGACTTCACTTGGAATTGAACCTTTTGACTGAAAATACTTGATACCTTCCCCCAAGCCAAGAAATGAAAAATTGTTTTATTTAATAAGTGTGCCACAAATCAGTTAATTATACCTTGAATTCCTGAATCCACTAACGTTAACCTTATTCATTCCTAGCAAGTTAAATCTTAATTCCCAAGTTTCATTTGCATTAAAAAAACTATGCAGTGGTCAACAAAAAACAAAATGCTTTATGCGATGTGCAGCTTGAAAATTACAGAGGTGCATCAACTCACAACTTTGACATTTGAAGTTGCACAAAGAACGGTAAATCAAGGCTATTATTAACATAGCGAGCTAATGCTTAGCTAATGTTAGCTTAATAGCTTAGAAAACATTCAACAAACTTGTTTTAGTAAATAGATATGATTTTTGTAAATTTAATACATAATTACTCTGTCGTTCAAACTGCATTGCATTTGATGAATAGAGCACTATGACTTGTTTAGGATTTGAAACCTAAAGTTTAGGGCTTTGGAGTTGACTCGGTATTTGTTCGTTTTGACTTAAGACTTGACTCGGAACTTGAGTACAAAAGATTTGAGATTTAATTGTGACTTGCGAAACAATGATTTGCTCCCACCTCAGATTTTGATTACAGACAAAAAAAATATGTGAGTTTAGCCGTCAAATATCATCCCTTTGTCACACCGCTTGGTGTGATATCAACGCAAAAGACATCATTAAAATTGTTTATGAGATGCACTGGTCTTTCAGCTAACGCAAATGTAAACCAATCTGCAGCAATAATTGATGCTTAGAGTAACTGACGTAATATAAAGAGCAAGAAAATCTGCACAGGGCAGGAGGCAGGTGAGGTGGATAGGTCAAACAAAACTGGACTTTATCCAAGAGACCACAGTTAGCATTTAACAGAATTTTAACTTTATTTTAACCCAAAACTTTTATTTTCTAAAACTAACCAAGTAGTTTTGTTGCCTAAAACAAACTGTTTCCAACATTAACAATGTGTTACAATGTGTTTTAGCAGTTCATCACATAGATATGCTAAAGGTTGCCCTGTGCTTCCCTATGAGACTCCTGAGAGGGGTGTGACAAAGAGTAAGTATTTGACAAATTTGTTGGTGTGTTCTAAGCAAAATACAAGATATTTTGCTGGAGCTTGGAACTCATCCTGTCGATGCCCCCGTGGTTCTGATGAAGGTTTTAACCCAAATCTTCCAAGTTCATAATTTGATGTCTTTCATTAACACCAATGCGCTTTTGACATTTGGTTTATCTTAAAACAAGGAGACAGTCTACACAGAAACTGGATGTTATATGTGCGTTTTAGGCATTCAAGCATTAATGGATAGGAGCAAAACAGGAGAGAGGTAAAAAAGAGCAGGCCACATGAGGTTGAATTAGTAATTGAAAAATCTTGCTCTACAGTATCGTATCATCTTGGAACCCAGGTGGACTAGCGTACCGGTCTGATGTGCAAACAAGCACAAAAATCCTTAGGTTCCAAGCGCCCAGCAGTGTCATCTAATTAATCCACTTTTTGAAGTGTAATTAAGCAGCCCTCAAAATATTGCAGTATCTCAAAAAAACTGCAGACGAAAGGCCATGCTGTTCCTTCCCTGCTGCTTGATCAAGGGTAGAAAAAAAATACCTCGCAAAAACTTGTGGATGACATTCAGAATCATGCATCATCAATCAATGCATCAATCAACGTTTACCGTTTTGCACAATGTAAGAATGGAACACGTTATTGTAATCACAGTAAACTTTTCCAGCAACACAGACCTCCTTCTCTGATCTTCAAAATCAGTACCAGTGAGCATTTTTTTCAGGCTCTATTGTAGAGGAGCATCTTGGCGATGTTCATATCCACCAAGGTTAATATGGGTTTAGGAATTAAACATGGGCTTTCAAGATTTTTTTGCCATTGAGAATGACGTTCACCCATTTCTTTTTCCTCCTCATAATATAATAAACTGTAAAATTGCGTAACTGGGTACTTGTCCTTCTAAGTTTACTGTATTCAGACTTTCACTGCCAACAACATCACAGTCTGTTCAGGCACCAAACCAGCTCCACTGCAAAACAGTCACTTGATAGAGACCAGGAGATTAAAGTTCAGCTGTCTGGATGACCTCCTACTCGTAGGCGTACTTGATAACTCATTACAACTAGAAAAACTGCCATGTGGTTGTATGCCTCTGATCACCAATTAAGTGGCACCTAAGTTTACATTCATGTCTATTGAAACATGGATACTTCACACACAAAAGATCTATACAATCAGCACATTTTCAAAGTGCTTTTAAGGGTTCTTGAGTTATGGCCATAAACATGTTGTATCAGGTCACTGTAACCTTGACCTTTAGCCTTAAATCACCAGATTCTAATCAGTGGACGATTGTGCCAAATTTGAGGATACTTCATCAAGGCCATCTTCAAAAACTGCATTCACAAAAATGAGATAGATGCAAGGCTGAAGTGACCTTGACCTTTGAAAATTAACTTTTAATCAGCTCATCAATGAGTCCAAGTGAATGTTTGTGTAAAATTTGAAAAATTTCCTCAAGTTGTTCTTGAGATGTTTTGTGCACAAGATTGAGACAGTCAAGGTCACTGTGACCTTGACTTTTGACCATCAAAATCTAATCAGTGCATCTTAGTACATCTACGTGGATTTTTGTGCAAAATGTAAAGAAATTCTCTCCCTTCTTAGGAAGGATTTCAAGGAGGAGATATTGCACTCACAAGAACGGGCTGGACGGACAACCCGAAAAAGTAATGCCCGTGGCCTCAGCTACCGCTGGCGCCGATGCATAAAAATAAATCACAGCTTGTAACTCTAACACATCCTTCATAGACACCCAGGCTGAAACTTGGGATTAGTCAGGACTGAAAAGAAAGCCAGCCCATGATGACAAAGTACAGCGTTGAATAAAGGACCTCTGATCTCAGGTCAAATAATGTGAGATATAGGTCAAGGCAAGAGTTGATTTTAACACACAATGTTCCGCTGGCACCCCAAAACCAAGACATAAGACATAAGGACCATGACTACACTAGCTGCAATTCCAGTATGCAACACGTTCTAATACAAAGTCATCACATATTTTCTGCTTTGAAGTGGACTGTGTCTACATACTGCGCTCTAGTTATCCTTCTGTGTCTGCTCTTTACGTTCCGGGATGCCACTACTGTGTTATCAACATACACATGGTGGGATTACACTGCATGTGGCTATGTTTTGACTACAAAAGTACATGACAGCCACCTTGGGATGAGGATGCCTGGGATGTCAACAAACACACATGCTGGCAAGGATGGTTTGGTTGACACAACAACAGGATGGTTAGATTTGGGCAAAACAGACACATGGCAAGGTGTAGAGAAAAAAAAGCATCACATCAAGATGAGTAGCGAATGCAAGACTAACAAGTCAAAATCCACAATTTGTTGGACTCCACATATTACATTGTTACCGGCAGTGTTTCACCCACCCGCCATCCAGCGGCATGTCATGCATACATGAAAGGGGGCTTATGGCATTGAGATCTTAAGCTAAAAGTGGTGTTTGACAACCTCAAAATAAGAACAAGCTGGCACTGTACATTTCCGGAAAGAACGAATGTGTTTCATTTGCACATTTAATACAGATTATATTCATGTTTCTTTAGTGTAATGGAGTGTGGAAGGGTTGGTTTATTGCTGGAAACTGAGACAAGACACCTGCCAGCTGCAGACCATCATTAGAGACCAACAACAAAACTGTTTTCAGTGGCTTTTTAACTGCAAGACATGCAGGATTTTAAGCTACCTGTGAATGTTTTTCCACTGGGTACGGTGCAAAGAAACATGTTTGTGTTCGATACCAAAAATTGTCTTTACTGCCGGGATGGTGACATGAAAAGTGGTTTGTTTTGCAGAGTCATTGATCCTTTTCTGTCACACTGAAGCAATGATTTTGACCCACAAGATCAAACTCATACAAGGTGGCAAAAGCTCCAAACAACAGTCCTTTTAATGAAAGCTTGGTCGGTACATAGGACTGTCAGTAAGGCAGAGGTACAAAAATCACCAAGCAAAAAGCAGAGTCAAAAAAGGCAGAAACTGGTCAAGATCAGGACAGATCGATAGCGTGAAAGGGGGAGAGAGAGAGGGGACGACATGCAGCAAACGGCCGCAAGCGGGAGTCCAACTCGAGGATGCTGTAGGACACTGCCTTCGTTCATGGGGCGCCTGCTTTATCCACTCAGCCACCAGACCCACAACTGGCCTTTTTTTTTTTTTTTAACAATAAAAAACTTAACTTCACTGTTTTGATTTATCATGCATAATTATCTTAAATACTTGTTTAAAAATATTTAGTTTGAACTTATTTTATTCAAAAATCCTTCCAGCAATATACTGTATTTTGGGTTTAGCATATATACACACAATTATTAACGCATACAAATCCCAACATGGCCTGATCAGAAATTATAGCATGTTGTAAAATAGACGTGTGTCTGTTAGATATTCACAGTAGATCAATGAATAGTGTTTACAAAGACAGGAATTAGGCCTATGTCTGATATGCAGAAGGAAGAAGGCAATGCTTGCAAATAAATCATAAAACAGTTAGTTGATTAAATGCTTTGTCGCTCTACAGACAATGAACTGACTCCTCACGTAATCTTTTAAGAGGAAAAATCCTTGTTTCTGCTACAATATTTCTGGAAACTTTTGTGTCATAATATTTAAGTTTAAGAAATGTTCAGAAGGAGAGACATTTTCTCTCATGCCAGACTAAAACTATATGCAGAGGGCATATTTGGTAGAATAATGTTAAATTAAGAAGTCAGAAATGCTCGGGCTGCTGAAGTGCTCTGGAAAAAAAAAAGAAGCTGGATGTGGCAGTTTTTCTCATATGCGTCTGCTCTCTCTTCATCAGGACTAATTGAAACCGTGTGGTTCCAGAGATAGTGGTCCCCGATAGTTTGACAGACAAAACCAAAGAACTTATTCTGGACTTGAGCAGGAGCACATTCCAAAAAAGAAAAAACAAAAAGTTTCAAGGACTTCACAAGACAGAAGACCTCAGCTGGGACAAAAAATACTGTGGTGACAGTGAAGAAAAAACAGCAGTGGCTTTAAAAAATGCCGCACTCAGTTGTCAGCCCCTCATACAGGCCTAGAGAGCATTTATTGAGAGTTTTTTCAGATGGTCATCTGTGTTTGGTGTGGAAACACTAGGCTGAGAGAAAATCTCTTCAATGTGTAATCACAACTGAGAGAAAATCATTGGCTCTGACCTCCCCTCCATGGACACGGTCTGCACGCAGAGACTGACATAGACCAGTTTACGCTCTGTTGCAGTAAAAGAACTCAGAATACAGCCTGAGACAGCAAAGACCAGAGAGCTTCACCACTCACAAGGCAAACTTCTACAATAGCTCATTTCTCAGCCACTGTCAAACTCATTCACACTATGGACACCTAATACACATTGACAGACTGCATTTCTGTATTTAACTACTTCACTCACTCCTAGTCTCCAGGACTACCTTATCTTTGTCATACAGGGTCTTTTCCCAGTCCAGTGCTTTGTGCAATAGTTCATAGTGAAATGATTAACTATGCAATAATTCATAGTGTGTATTTTTAAATTATAACTTATTGTGTATCTTTATATATTGTACAGTGTGTATTTCCTGCTTTTTTGTACAAATAATTTTGCCTTTTAAAGATATGTCCCCACTGAGAGCAAAGCAATGGAATAAAAATTCTTTGCATTACATTGGCATTCTTTGCATAATGTCCTTAGGACTTTTTTTTGTAAGAGACCCCATAACGTTTTAAATATAGGCCTCTACTTATTGGCTAAGATTGGTGTTCATGGTAATGGTAAAACACAGAGAGAAAAAAATTACAAATTATTTACCATTATAATACTTGTAACATGTTACTTCACCAACATATATCAATTTGTAAACGTGGAATTAGTAGTACTAATATTACTTCCATGTATTTATTCTAGATATTTTTTCATTCATTCAACCTTTTTTTAATCTCGAGATTTCATTGAGTGCATGCCCTCTTTTAAAATGATGTTGAGAGTATGATCAATACAGTTCAAAACAAACAACCATTACACTGCCTTAAAAACATCTTAAAACTTGTGAAAAAAAAATCACATTCAATTTCAATCAATTTTTCCCACCAAATATATAATGGAATAACATGAATTATATGGTAGTGACAACACTGACTATTTTTGTGCTTCTTTATTTCATGAAAATTGTGAATTTAGTATCTTAGCATCACTACCTTTACCATAAAGGACCAAATCAATCATTTAGTGGAGCATCATTTTGAAAAAAAATCTGTGCCCAGGGCCAAATTGTCTCATAATACACCCATGCTGTAAGAATACCAGTTCTGGTGTCCAATTCTTGAAATAAAGCCAGCTCTACTAGGGACCATCTGTATGAGCTCTGGAGAAATATTTTGAAAATTCTGAGCCACAATCTCATGCTATGAGTTCAGCCTTCCCCTGTATTGTTGTTTAGTTACTGGAGTGTGCACTTTCAGAGGTAAAGTTGCCAAAGATGTCATATTTTTGCAAAAGCTTTCATTTAGACTTTTTATTACCTTTGCAGCTGCAAGCTCTGCACCTGACAACCCATCCAGAACTTCATAAAGGGGTGTGCTTCATACGTCGCTCTGGCAGGAGTCTTCCGACATTTCAAACATTGACCCCCTGCTGCTGCCTCATCACCAAATGGGTGCAGCATCCATTTGCTGTCACTGCAGCTCTTGTCAGGCTCAGAGAGGTATGTCTGCAATTGGAGCTTCAGGAGGCTCCTCTCTGGACATTTCTGGCTCCTTTTTGGGGAGATATGGTGAAATATTGTTATATATCAGTAAAGCTGATTTGACTTTGTGACCCCTCAAATGGTCACTGATGATCACCTTGTCAGCGCTGTCAGGACATTCCTTTGTCTGCTCACTCTATTTAACCCCCCCCCCCGAAAGCCTTCTTCACCACTTGCTTTCTCAAAATCATCAAGGTCACTTTGGGTGAAGCAGAGTAGTGCAGTGTTTACTTGGCCTGCGTAAAGAGCAACACACATTAGCTCCTGCTATTGTTGACTGCAGAGCTTCCTTTTTCTATTTCCCTGTTTTGACGTGCCTCAGTGCTCCAGAAAATTAAACATTTTATGCAAAGGAAGATGTTGAGACACATGAGCTGGCAATGGGCTAATCCAGGGAGTTAATGAAATATTTAAGCTACCAGAAAACATAAAAAAATGTTATCGTTAAATACCTTCTACAAAAATGAACTGTATATGAGGCAGACCTTTATTTGTCAAAAATGAGTAAATGGTACTGGCTGTTTAATTGGGACTAGACTTTTACTTGAAGTTTTAACAGTATTTACATCACATTAAGTCTAGCCAAAACACCATAAAAAATGTATATATATATATTAGAGCAAAAGAAGGAAAAAAAAAAGATTTTTTTTTTTTTTTTTACTGAAGCTAACAAAATAGATTTTTACCTTAGACCTAACTGTAACCATTTCATAATGTTCATCATGTGTTACGTATTTCACCCAGCAGCACCTTTGTGTCTCATACAGATGCTAAAATGTGCCTTGTGTGTCAGTATCAGACACGTAGGGGGCGTGGCAAAGCACTGGGGCAAAACAGCCTGTAATGACAAAGTCATTTCTATCTTGCAGTGGATCATACAATATCAGGCCCAGATGTTTTTAGGTGGTAGGACGGTGGACTTGCTGAGATTCCGCAAAGATGTACCATAATAATCTACTTAATTTCTGGGAAACACTGTGTGCCACAAAAAGCATAACCTTTGTGCCACTCAGATTAGCTCATCAGATGATCATCAGACAGTATTAGTCTTCAGTATTACATTAGATGATTTCTGGAATATCATGTTTGGTAAGTTGAATACAATTCGGCCTGTTAAATTGGAATAATTTGGTTGCAAATTCTAAGTCCAGAGAGCTAGTTTCATGGTATGCTGTTTTTCCAGCCTGAAATGTAAAGGACATGTCCAACCTATGTCTTTGGATAAGTACCCTTCCATGGTGAAAGCAGGGGGATGATGAGAAAAGACAGGAAACATGAGAGGTTAGGCTTAACAGAAGCTGCTGGTATCCCCCACTGAGACACATCCCCAGCCTCATCCTCTCCATCATCCCAGACAGCCACATCCTCTTTGCCTTTCTCACTGGCTGAAATCCCAGCAGGAGAAATACAGAAAGTGAACAAGCAAATCTTGGAGTTTTAGGACTTGAGCATTTATAATTTTGCAATTGTATAAACTTTAAAAGGCCTTGTAATGTTTGTTCAGTCCTCATGGGGGGGGGTATCGCAAAAGCACTCATGGCAGCCCATGCCAGAGGTCATGAGTGAAGTCAGGCAAAAGCACTCTTAACTCTCTCGAGCCTTCGTGAATTAGTAGAGAGATTATGAACAAAATGTTCATTAGATATCAGCAAAATATGACTTTGTTGGAAAACTGCTTCTTTTATCACCATCTCTCTGCAGTTAATACTCACTGACTGGAGGGACCCAAAGTGGGGCTTGGATGTGACACATTTAGATTTGATCCAAAAAGAAAGAAACTAACAATGACAGCAGCTCTTGACCACAAACGCAAACTCACAGAAAAACTTTTAATAAAAAAAAAGAAAAAAGAAAAAATGTTGTAGGGCTGACCTCAATACAACTCAGAAAAAAATGCTTTTAGCTTCTGCTGGGCAGTTTTCCTCAGCTGAACTGAGCAGAGCATGTCTGTACCTGCAGAAGCGGTGCTATTCTCACCAGGTGAAAATTATATATTGCAGAAGTAGAGGGTTCCATTTTCTACATCCTTGTTGTTCCTGCATGACTTCTTGAGACTCCCTGTATCCCAAAAAATAAATAGATGGAAGACATCTGAAACATGAACTGGTTTAACCCTTTGAAAGCTGAGCAAATTGGCATAATTAGTTTGGTTTTCAAACATGGGAAGAGCGCAATGAGCAATAAAAGAAGAACTGACCCAAAAATTAGCAGGAACTCAGTAAATAAATAAATAAAAAATGGAAATGACCAGGAAACTTATAAATATTTCTGAAACATATTTTTAAACATTTAATTATGATAATTATAAATATTATTTTGATTTTTTTGATTAACCCTGAACATTTACTCCTAGCTTTTTAGAAATCATTTTCTAAATCTACTAATTTCTAGCAATTTGTGAAATATTTCTTATTAAGTTGGTTGTTGCCTTTTGCCCCCCATGCTTTTGAAAGAATTACACCATTTTACACAGGGTTAAACAGTTTAAATACTTGAAATTCATCTGAAAGCAGCTTAAGAGAAACTGATGTTGCTCCAGGTTTCAAGGGTTTATTGGCTGCAGTTTCCTCTGCCAAAAACGAAGCCAAAATACTCAGCTGCCAAGTTGCTGATAGGCCGCCTTCAAGCTTCCCTTCATTGTGTTACTGCATCTTTAACCCGTGGTGGAAAGTAATTAAGTTATGGCTGCAACTAACAATTCTTTTTAATTATAAAAGCAGTTAGAATTGATGTATTTATAAAACCAAAGTGACAATGTAAAGCAAGTTACTGACTGAATCTGCAGCTCCCCTTGGCTTTACGCAGCTTTTGTTACTGCTTGCTGCACAGGCAGGTAGGACCCAAATGCAGGACAGCAGGCAGGTGGATTTTAATAAAGAGAAAGTATAACTGCAGGAAACAGACTCACAGGCAGATGAGGTGCATACAGATGGGCAGGTGACAGGCAGGAACACTCAACAGGAAAATCCAAGAAAGCAGGGAAACCAGAAGGAAACATGATCTGACAAAGTCAAAGGAACTGGGCAGGTAAAAGCAGAAGACACTAATCTGGGCAGTGAGAGCAGGTGAGTAGTACGCAGGACTTAGTGACGGGCAGGTGAAACTAATCAGGCTGGGTCTGACACACAAAGACAGGAAGTGAAATACGACATGACACATGAAGACGGAACCTACAAAATAAAACAGGATTTAGACTAAATATGAAAGAACACCCCCCAAACGACATCCACAAGATAACAGGCTACACACAGAAAACCCAGGATTTTTCTTTAGCTTTTGCAACTTTACTGTTTAGGTTCACTCTCATCGTGTCGTTTTTGGATGCAGTAGGCAGTTGTTTAAATGAAAAGCTATAAAAACTGACTGCACACTACCCGATCAGCACCAAACATCAGATGGACATGTTTAACTCTTCAGCTGCTATATGCAGATGAAGAGTCCAACCTTTTCCTCAGTAGGTGGTGGAGACCAAAAAGCTGAAAGAAAGAGAGAATATTGGGCTCAGGTGATGAGAGACATGACTCTAAATGAATGCTGATATTGCTCTGTAATTGCTGAATGTGTAACTGTTAAGCTTACATGTTCACCATGTGGACTTAGAGGGATACTTTGAAGATTTTAAAGCAGCTTTGTTTCAAAACATTGTGGGTAGTATGTGCAAATTAACTGATGAACTTATGTTCATCTTATCAGCGCAGAACCATATTTTAGTGTCCCATTAGGTTGGAACACAAGGATTTATAAACTGTATTGTAAAAATGGAGGCTGAAAAAACTGAAAACTAAACGTAAAACTGAGCAGTGCTGATCATACAAAAACCAAGATTCTCTTACTATCTTATCTATTTCTCACCTCAAATATTTTCAAACACATATTTCAACTTACTGTACCTGAAATTCAAGATCACGTATAATCAATCAGCTGCCATATTGTTTCTTTAGCTCACATAGCATCACCTACCAGAGGGAGCATTTAGTAGTTCAGTGCGGCACAGTGCATTCTGGTAGATGTAGGTTTTCGAGCAAAATTGAATGCCACAGCCCTTTTTTCTCTGGTCATGTAGCACCAATGTCATAGATAGCCCAGTTTCACAAAAAGACCATATTGGCCATTGTGAAACACTTCTTAAAAAGTGATGATAAGTCAATGTTACATTCATGCTTATTTCAGCTGCCTCCAAGCGGATGAAAAAATCAACCATTGCAGGTTTGATATGGCAATCATCATCTTGAATGAATCATTTTGACTACAAAATGTCAGAAAATAGTGAAAAATTACTACTGCATTTTCCACAACCCCCCAGATATTTCTTAGAATAACTTGTTAGAAACTAAATTAAGTTCTGAAGCCCAGAGGTTAATAACTGAGCAAAACAAGAAACCTTTAAATTTAAGAGGCTGTAATCCGCTTGAAAAATGACTTAAATAATGATGAATTCATTTTGTGTGAATCAACAAAGCGATTAATCAAATAATTGTTCAGGCTAAGATGGATAAGTACAGTCTAAGAAAACTCAAGTACACTTCAGTCCACTTTTGAAGTATACTTTACTTCAGAAGTGGACCACTTATAAATTTGCTTGTCTGGTTTCTACAGTCACACCAAAACTCACTGATATTGTTTTTTTGGTTCGTTTTTTGCTATCTGCTTGTTCATCATTTGATTAACCCAAGTAAAACATCCTTCAAACACAAGTGACATTCATTTTCAGTAATTCTATATGAATTAGAAAATAATGCAGTATTCATAATATCATAAAAATGTGTTGACTGAGAGCTATATTCATAAATAATACCTTATTTATTTGTTGTATTGAAAAATAAAACAGCATATCATCATGTACAGCGGTCAGGCAGAAACTGTTGTTTTACAGTGAAAGCATACTTGTTACATCCTTATGCAAAACAATGAATACATTGCATGTGAGTTCAACTGTATAACTTGGCATTTTTTCCCCAAATCACCTCACCCTACAGGTTGACTGTCAATGATAGTACACTTAATTATTCACTCTGTCTTCCTCTCTCTCTCTCACACACACACACACCTGCACACAGTTCTGTGTGTACCCACAAATATATACAGATTGATTTCTTTTAATATAAATGTAGAAAAATTGCATATAAAAACATCTTCATTTCTACATTTCACAAAAAAAGTGTTAACACAGAAGTGCTCAGTTTGGCAGAGTAAACATTGTGTGTGTGGCCACATGTGGATTGAGCCATGCAAAGGAAAACAGAACCAAACTTAAACATCTATAACGCAATACAGACTTTTTGTCCCGATATAAACTCAATTCTTCTTCAGCATCAATCCGTCAAATAAATCATATTTTACTATGAATACATTTCATTCTGTATCAGTGATTATCTGCTACCTCTGACTGGTAGGGAAGACACTCTAACCTTGGATTTCTACTAGATATAGCAGTAGCTCAGGGAAATTTACTAAAGAGATAGAGATGGGCAATTTTCGCTGCTGATTTGTAAAAAGCATGTGCTAATTAAAACCATTATAACATAAACATTGCTTGGATATAAAAGTTGAATAAACTATTCTGCAAGTTTTAAGACTTTTTCATTCCAAATGAATAAAATAAAATATAAAATATTTTCCTTTGCAAACAATTTCAATATGGGCATCGGATTGTTTATGTAGCTATTATTTTGTTTAATACACAGCTGTCATTACAGAAATGTTAATTGAAGGATGCTTAGCTCTTTAGAGTGCAAATCTCAAGCTAACAACCGTGTGATTATGGTGGTGTCTGCCTGTTTTTGCTTTTGTGTAAGTGAATGGTTGTGTCTGCCTCATAAACTGAGAAACAAAACAGCAGCCAATGTCAAACAAAGCCACCATCGATCCCCTCTTGACATTTCAAGTGGAAAACTAAGCATCTGATTGTGGGGTTTTAATGTTTATGGTGTTGTTTTTGTCTGGAGAACAAAAGCGGCCGTACTTAACTTTGTCTTATCTTTAACTCACAAATGCATCGGCTCAAAGAACAAGTTCTGTCAAAAAGCACTTCAGAGTCAAAACTTGTGCAAAGGACCAACACTAATGAATCAAACTTCAACTATTATTGCTTAGTTTAATGAGTCTGTCTCAATAAATTACAGCTTACTGAAAATGCTAGGGGGGGAAATTGGTGAATGTTCTTGCAGGGGTTGTGTGTGAGTCAGCTAGTTCAGATACACTGTTCAATATATGTTTTAGTACAGCTGAATTCCCACTTATGACAACATAATAAATACTTTTTACTAATTTGTTGGAGAAATAGAAAGTTTCTGAGAAAAAAAGCACTTTTTAAAGAAAAGCTAATTTGCAGGAAAATTAATTACTTGACAACACAAGCTTTTTGGCTTTGGGCAAGATATGATTAGAAACATTAGATACCTATTTTTTAAAAAAACTTTGTGCTCTTATGAAGTGAGTATGAGGATGAAGCTGGAGGTTGAGGGAATTCAAACTTTCACTCTGACAGTAGTAATTTGTGCAGTGGGGAAAGCAGAGTCTTTCCAAAACATCTCCTAAAACGAAAGAAATGACGAGCACAATGTGATACCAAACCTTCACCTCTGAAATAAAGCATTCAGTGTGTCATTGCCAGGATGTAGTGATCTACAATGTCTTTGTTAATAAAAAGCAGTTTGTCCCCTTGGCAGAAACATGAAAAACTATGTTTAGATATTTAAAGTGGAAGTAAAACAATGACAAAATGAAATACAGGGTGATGCTCTGCATAGAAAACTGGCTCCCATAATACAGTTTGACTGATTTTAGCTTATATTAAAAATGCTTCCCAACAAACTAGAAACGCTTAATTTTGATACTTCAGCATTTTGTGGAGTATTATTGAAGGAGCTCTATACGCCATTCAGAGCATTCCTGCGATTCAGAGTCTGATTCAGGTTGTCCGCGGTCAACCTGGAGGGCCAGTGGCTAGCAGTCAACGGTGCTAACATCGTGAAAAATGCTAACGATGGCAACAGTGCTTACAGAGTTAACTGTTTTAATCCTGCTCATACCTATATTTACAAGAAGTGCAAAGCATTCTCATATAACAGCTCATATGATATCCTACAAAAATGCATGCACAATAGCACATATGATATCATATGAATTAGCGCCCCACGAATCACATTTTGTCCTTAACGTATAGTTAGATAATTAACAAACAGTAACAGAGGTTAGATTTAGGCAAAAATTGTTACTATGGTTAGGT
This sequence comes from Plectropomus leopardus, assembly GCF_026936395.1. Classification (NCBI taxonomy): domain Eukaryota; kingdom Metazoa; phylum Chordata; class Actinopteri; order Perciformes; family Serranidae; genus Plectropomus; species Plectropomus leopardus. The sequence goes on from NC_142178.1 coordinate 10,570,353, forward strand.
TTAGGAAAAGAAACATGGTGAGGACATACTGTAAAATCACACATAGTTCACTCAAATTTCACATTGTATCAAGATAGCGTGACTTCAATCTCTGCTCTCTATGCTATAACTTCACTATATCTTCACTTAGCAAATAGTTCTTTGCCGCGAATTAATGCCCCAACTATTGTATACAGCACCTTTAATGAGAGCTCAAACTGAGGCATTGTGATAAGCCTTGAACAAAATACAGCCTTTGCAACAATTTAAACTTTAAACTTCTCAGGTTTTATTTGTGCATTGAGTTTGTCAGTCTTGCCAATAGAGTTTATGTGGTTTTATTTCTTGGTTAGAGTCAGTGGATATTTCTAAGGTTGATGTGACGCTTTTGAAAACAGAAAACAAAAGCATAAAATTGTTATATTCATGTGTCAGTACTTTTTGAAAAAGCATTCAGATGTTCTACTCCACGATCTGGCAGAGTTTAGTCTCTTTACATAGCTGCAAACAAATGAGTTTGTTCTAATCTCAAATGTGGGTTGACACACCTTGATACAAAGCTTAAATGAGAGTCAACTGAACTCACAGGAAAATAAATTAGAAGTGTACACCATATTATATCTACTATAAAGCCAGTTTAAAGCCATTTCTTCTTAAACCACATTTAACAAAAATGACAAATAAATCTACCTTGTACCTTTTACCTTATATTCATAGTCATTTGGAAATGTACTGCATATGGGTTTTTCAGGTTTCAAGGCTAAGAGAACTTGTGGTTTCAAACACTAAACAATAAAAGGCTGTGGGAATAGTGTTCAGACAGTGCTGAGTGCTTTTTTCCTGAACCTGTAAATTACATGAAAAAAATTCTTCTCACTGAAGGAAGGCTTGCAAAAGACTGGGGCTTATTCAATGTCCTCTACAATGTCCAGCTTAATTATTGGGCTAAATACACCATAAAAATATGTTGACTGCTCAGTTATACACAGCTAGTTCTGAAGCCAATATGGTGCTTTTACTATACTCTACACAAAACAACTTTTTGTTTGAATTTGAAGTTAGTGTCTGGGCTGACTAGATTTAAGACAACAAGTTGAATCATTACGAAATTACCTCAACTTGTCCTCTCAGATTCAGATTCAGACATCTCAGATTCAACTTAAAATTATAAAGCAGCCTGGAAATTAACTTTTTTATGAAGGTTAAAATGAAAAGTTCTTTCTGACAGTGTACGCTTTTATTTAGTATCTTTTCAATTATCACCTACGTAAGAATTCATGCTCAAATGTGTTAAGTTCTAGATGCTGAATCGTAGGCAACTGGACTTACTTGACTTTCTTGAAGACATTTCACCTCTCATCCAAGAGAGCCTCTCCAGCTCTAACTGACTGGTTGGGAGTCATAGGCTTTAAACCCTGTTAGGCTGTGAACCCTTACTGCTAAATTCCTGCGGGTCCATCAATGCCATGTTATGGCCACAGCACGGCTACAGCACAGGGTCTGAAGCCTATCGCAGTAGTCCTAGACAATGAACACTCACTCACGCACACAGTTCAAACCGAAAAAGCTTCTTGGAAAAGAGGTGAAACGTCTTCAAGGAACTCAAGCGAGTCCACTTGCCTACAATTTAGCACCTAGAATTACCGTGACCTGAATGAGTGATGATCTTCACCAACAGTGTTTAGTGTAGGTGAGAAGTGAATAAACGCAGCTACCCCACCTTAAAAACAAACATATTGCGCTTATTTTTCCACCTAACCCCGATGGTAAACTGCCCCAAGGATGACTGAGTTTTAAACACCAGTGTCATTCAGTTTGAGAATCCTATTAAGCATAAGCAGTGTTGTTATTTACTCAAGAGATTCCCAAATGTGTAAAGTGCAAATTAAATTCTCAGCAATGTGCAAATATCAACAAGGGGGCATACATGTGTAGTCTGAGAAGGCATCATGGGAAATTTCTGTGCACATACAACATTGAAACATCTCTGCGGCAGTGGATGAGGTCATCCAGCTGGCCGCTTACACACTTCTAGCACGATCAGAATTTGAAGCACACTTATGACAAGGAAGTCACCCATTTTAATTAATGCAGGGGCTGGGGAGGTGCCGTGCAGGAAAATGAAATTAATGCTCTGCTTTCCTCCAGCAGTTATGCAAGCAAGGGGACTCTGGCTGAAGCTGCTTAGTCCCCGAGAGTGTACATTAATTGTACTGAGTATTAGAAACAAGTGAACAACTGCCTATTTAAATGTGAAGCATGTTCATTCTGGGAAAAAGGAAGCAAAGTACAATTAACCATAATTACAACAGATTATACTGAATTAAATAATATATGCCTGCATGTGCCCTAAGAGTAAATCCTACAAAGTATAAATTAACTTCATGGGACATAAACACCACCATCATTTATCATAATACTCCAAGCTGTGAAAAGAACCATGCCCAGCAAAACCTTCATTATACCGGATTGACAAAACAAGTGCAAAATTCGAGTTCTTGCTGATGAGTATGAAAGATTTAAATGCATAAATTAAAAACAAATGGAACAAAGAAATAGAGTGAATTGTAAGACACATTGTTATATGTATTTCCGTTTTAAGTTTGCATTTAGTGGGAAATTATTAATGAAAACCTGTCGAAAAGATTATTATTTAGATGTTTGTACTTAACATTTAATAGTTTTTCACTGTTGCATGACGTACTTTCAAAATGAAGATGCAAGATCTATGAAAAAACGAAAATCAATCGTCTAATCCATGGGATTAGTTTAGTGTCAAAGGGGCAATACTATTGATGGTGCATTTATGGCAGCCACCGGCATTAATGACTTTTTAATGCAATTTTAGTGTTGCTAACTAATTCCCAAGTTTGGAATTAAATCATGAGTATTTTACTTCAACTACTGCATGCACCTGTGATCTCCATCATTCGGTGTAATGTGTTTGTTAAACTCTGAACTGCCTTAAGTCAGTCTTTCTCTTGTTGTGACATTCTGAAATTCATATCTGTTCAATATATTTGGAGGTTTTTAACATTGCAAATACTGAAACAGGTGTGCTCTCTACAGCACCAAACAAGAGGCAGCAAATCAGGTAGACAATAAACATCAAGGGAACTGCCAGAAGGCTCAGGAATACAAACAAGTCTTAGTTGTCTGTGTTAGAGTTGTGGAGTAAATCAAGAGTCCATGTTTAGTTAAAGCATGTATCTGATCCACCACCTATGTCAGGGAAAAATCTTACATTTTAAATCCCCCCAAAAGCCAAAACTGTAAAGTTTTTACACATATACAGATTATCTTTTTAGATTATATTGAAGCACAATTGACAAGAATACTGTCAACATAGGATGCCTTTTATCTTGTGTTTTTAGCTTTATGTGTTTTTGCAGACATGGAAGGAATTTTTAGTGTCATATTTCTTAAAGGGAGTTTGGTGTAATATTTACCACCAGGAGCAGGATGGGAAATAATATCAAATGGATTCTAACTGTCATCTTGCAAACCGTGACCTTGCAAGATTCCCAGTCTTTGCAAAATTGTAGACTGTGTGACAAAGTACTCTCACTGTCTTTAGATGTGAGAAGGCGTCAATCTTTAGTCTTTCAATAGTATTTTCAAAGTCTTCTAGTGTGGTTAGCATTTGTTAGATTTTTGTATGACTGCAGTATAAAGGGCTGCATTGTGCTCCAAGCAGGTGTACAAACAAGACACTGAGAAGAATCTTCTTTGACATGTCACAGTGAGTGTTGGCAGCTCTTTAACCCACAGTAAATGCATATATAAAAATGAAATACATCTAAAAATGTGCACTGTGTTTCACCTCATTTCTTGAGAAGAAAAGTTTAAATTTAGACATTTAGGCAAGACATCTATATAATAGATTGTTCAGTCTGGGGATAATTAAATGAATTAAACGATTTTTGCATCCATATTGGTGTTTCGTGCAGTACTTTTCTTTGCAATAAGTGGTCAAATGTGGTCAATATTAGACTAGAATATTTCCAGCTCTGTGAAGACTGCTTGCAAAAATCGACATCAGTGAATGTCAGAATATGATTAAAAAAAATTCTCACAATCAAAGAAAAAGGAGTTTTTTTGTTTGACGGCTGTAATTACAGCTTCAATAGAACAGCATGTGATGCAGCCACTTTTTGTTTTGAGTTAGGAGGAAAAAAATCACACCCTCTTGCTGTGCTAATTGGGGTCACTGCTTTCATATAGCATACAGCTAAATGCTTCCTGACAGCTGATGAAGTTAATGGAAAACACAGGAAATCATTCACTATAAAAAATAAAGTGGCAACACCAAAATAGAAGAGGAAAATAAGATCCCATGGAATGCATTCAATATGGTTAACTGGTGCTATATAAAAGATGTGAAACATTTGCTAAGGAGTGAATATTGCATTACCATCAATCTTCACAGGGGACAAATGTATTTTCTAAATATCCTTCCCCCACAGTTACGTTAATCAGGCGCAGTTATAAAATATAACTGGTTCTGGCATCTTAGCCAAATAAAGACTAAGACCCAGGTCAGTGATTCCACAGATTACCACTCTGACCCTGCAGTACAAGCTGTGTAGGAGTAACAGTTAGAGCTCCTGGTCTTTTTTCCGCAGGTTTTACATGGAATAAACAGCTGCAGTCTGGTTCAAATGAGGACAAGTCAATGCTTTATAAAAACACTGCTTTGTGTTTAAAACCATTGAACGAGGGATTATAGATGAGTAATTGATGTTAATCAGAAAACTGTAGCCTCGAAGCACTGCCGTGAATCAAGTGGACACATTACATTCTTAAAAATGAACACAATCAGCGTGTCTTGATTTGAAGCAAATGACCACGAGAATAAAAAAAAATGAAGAGATGAATCCCGACACCCACACTACAGCAGTAAGACACAAATGTGGATAATTTGCTTGTATGTGCGTGTAATTTTCGTGCTTCATGTGCTAAACTGACAAACTCATTGGTCTAAACTGCATATTAGTTGCTCAGGCACTTGTGTTAAGTCATTTTAAAAACAGAATAAAAATGGACTCCCTCTGACATCTGACGGACAGGTCCCATTATTTCATTCTGCTCTTTATATCCCAGCATTAACAGACCCTTCATTTCTCTAAACTCCATGGTGCAGGCCACTTGAGCCGTTTCATTTTCCGCGGACAAAAAGGCGCACCATTGTGAGTCGAGCTCTATTGCTTTGATCTCAAAGATTGGACGTCATTCACTTCATGACAGATAAAAGGCTTTGTGAGTGTGTGTGTGTGTGTGTGTGTGTGGATGTGTTGAATATGTCAGAAGCTGGACTCGGGGACTGTCCTTTTGCGTCCCAGCGAGGTTGTGCTGTAGCGAGTCCTCTGCAGGGTGCCGTAAGACGGCTTTTCTGTTGTCAGGCTGCGGGATGGTGCTGTGGACATCCCATTACGATGCAAAGACGCTGTCCTACGCATGCTCTGCTCTGCTTTGGTTGGGATGTTGGAGGAGCTTTGGGAGCGTTTAATGTCCGCCGCGGTTCGTCCAACCTTCCCGTTTGGCAGATCATCTCCCAGATGGCTCGAGCCATTAGACTTGCCTCCTTCCATCCCGGTTGCTCCTCCTGCTGCTCCGTTGGACAGTGACAGTTTAGAGAGTGTCCTTCTGCCTCCTTCATCACCTCCCTCTCTCCCTGACTCACCCTCCTTGGACTTCCTCGAGTCCTTCTTCAGGAAGTTACCTTTAAAGAAGGAGAGCAGTCCCTCATGGCTCTTGGCAACTTCTCCTTTCTTGGTCTTAGAGTTTCCTTCATGTGCACCGTGTTCCCTATCAGCCCTGTCCCCTTTTTGTCTTCTAAGGGTCCCTTCTTGGAGACTAGGAGTGCTGTAGCTGGGCTGAATTCCAGCACTCCTTTTTGTCCCAGTAGTATCCTGGGAAGCTTTGGAGGAGCTCTGCTTCCTGGCCTCCTTCCTCCTGGTGAGTGTGTTACTGCTAAAGCTACTGCTGATATTTGTGTTGCTCTCATCTCTTGTCTGGCTCCCCTTCCGGCGTCTCAAGCTGGCTGTCTTATCTGATGGCCTCCTCTGGCCCTCCGGGATTTGTGAAGACTCAGGTGGCAGCTCATCTCCTGCCTTACTCATACAACTTAAGCTCCCGACACTAGAAGATCGGACGTTGGTTGCTGCCCTGCCCTCAGGAGCTTCCTTTGTGGCACGTGGTTCGCTCATCAATGTTACTATTGGATCCTTTGTGCAGCGAGGCCGCCGGCCAGATTCCAAGTATTGTACCAGCTCCACGGGGGCAGGGTCTTGGACAGGTGGAGGCACTGGATCAGGTTTCCGTCTGTCCTTTGAACCAAGGGACCAGCGCAGGGGAAGCACTTTGCTCAGAGTGTCCTTGGTCTTACTGGGGGCTCTCATGCTCACGCTGCGACCCTGGAGACCCCTGATAAATGGCCTGCTCTCAAAACCCCCTACAGTTAATGTAAAGAGGAAAAAGTTTTAGTTTTTACATTTAAATGCAAGATCTTTGCACTGTATTAATCTTAGAATAAACAACCAATAAGATACTTAAACTGATTAGGACAAAAACTGAGTGTGGCTTTTTACCTTTTTCCTCTTTAGAACCATTTTCAAGGAAGACTGGAGACTCGGGCGAGTCAGGTAAGGAAGATGGGCAGGTGGTGGAAGATCGAGAAACCAGACTGCCTCTTTTACTGTCTCCAGTTAGCCGGATTAGCCAATGGTCTGACACTGATGAACTTGTGGATCCTGTGAGAAACACAGAGTTAAAAGAAGGATCAGAGGAGGAACATGAACCATGAAAGAACACCGATACAGCGCTCCTGAACATGGCTGGATTCAGCTTGGACACAAAAAACAAGACAATTTACACTCGATGTTTGTGATAAAGTCATAGTATATATATCACACTTGAAAAAAGCCGCGATATAACTAGCATATTTGATTCAGCACGCACCCCCGCAGTCTAAGAAGAGCTTCACAGTCACAGCATTGTATTCCCATTCAAGTTAGTGAAGAGCTAAGCAGGAAGATAGCTGCTACGCCAGCGACAGTATCTAGTGCACTTGCTCAATGGGCTCAACGATGAGGAAGAGCCAATTAATTTTATACCAAGGAAGTCAGACTTTTTTTTAGCACCACGTGCCACTGAGCAACTTTCGTAGTAATGCACAGGCCTCTGAACTCCAATACTGTATCCACTTCTCTTTACACATCCATAAGAGTTTTGGATGCATTATGCAAATAGTGGCTAATGTGCCTTCAGGCTGCTAGCCTTAAGCGAAAATGAAGAGCTTCTACAGAGGTCTGGTAAACTACCTTCTTTCAACTCCTCATCCCCCAAATATTTTCATTTTTAAACTTGTAGTCTTCAACCCCCAAATGATGTTTGACATCGCTGGAGGCAATGTCAAACACCTGTTACAGCTCTGGAGCCAAAAAAATACAGTAGTACTCCTAAACTCAATGCATAAAATCAGTTGACTTCCCCTTCAGACAAACACTTCATCCCCAAGTGAAAGTTCTAATTTAATATAAAGTTAGATTACTGAATTTTGTATGCACAAAAACACCCACTGAGACCACTGCTAACCACTAAGTTTTATTAGACAGGGAGCTGTGGTAGAGTGATTATTTAAATCCTTAATAAACTAAATGCATTAACACCACTATGTAAAAAAAAACATTTCCTCCATGTGGAACAAATCTTGCATACAAACTACGAGAGAATATCAACATATATAATATATATATATATAATTATATTATTATATATATATATAATTTGGGGAAAATGTTTTCCATTTGTATCCACAAAAACGTTTTACACCTCTTGCAGCTTAAGCCCTATTTGCACTGCACTAGTATTTCCTGAGGAGCTGTGTTTTGTGCATTACATTCGCACAGAATAAGCAAATTTGGTATTTTGCTCAAATGTACTGACATTTGTAACTCCACTCAACAAACACAGAAACCCTTCGCAGCAGCACTAGCAGAGCTGTTCAGTGTCAACTTCCTTTAATTTTTCTTTTTAATGCTGGTTAAACAATAAGAAGGTCTCTGTGTAGATGAGTCTCCTACACTCAAAATGCTGTCAAATTCATTTATAATTGCTTATGCAGCCTCTGCAACTTTTCACTGGGGAGGCAGAAATGAGTAATCAGAAAATCTGAATACAATTCCAAATCCATTTTGCCAGTTTGGTAGGTAATTTGCACTGAAATTTGTACCTGAAAAATTATAGACTGGCAGAATTGTTCAGGATCTAGTTTGCAGATGAGCCTCTGCAATTATTACACATTACAGAGGTTATTAGCTATAAATGTGTTATAAAAAATGACATTGTGCCAGTTCTGGAAAAGGTACATAAGGTAGAGTGGAAGACATGGCTCTTTGCCTGCTGTTCTGAGTTAGGTTAACTGAGGATAACAGTGCCAGCACCAGTGCTTAAACATGTTTTTGTCCATTTTCCCACAATGTAAAAAAAAATCAATACTTTTGTCATTTGTGCCTCCTGGCTTCCTTATCCTTTATTCTCCAACCAGTAACCTGAAATCAATAGAGGTTCGCCATCACTAAAGTGCTCCAGTCCCTTTAATGCGTCATTCCTGTTTTTCTCCTCCATAAAAATCTTGAGAAGGCTTTAAAGGGAGAGTAAACGTCAGACTACAGAAACACAAAGGATGCAGATAGGAAACAGAAAATATATTCTATGTGCACTGATGAAGTTACTATATCACAATTTTCCCCTCTAAGTTTAATATGTCCACAAGTGTACATTTTGTTCCAAAAGCAAAAATGAAATTTTCTTTTCACAGTGTCTTCTGTCCTCGGTAAGAGCACTTCAGCTTCGGGGAGAGTGGGAGAGCCTATTCCTCCAAATTAGTTTGACTTTTTAGACTTAGCATTGAGCTTTTGAAGCTGTTTTTACTGCTGCCTTGTATCTGTCCTGTTCTTTCCCTCATGGAGAGCTGTGAATTGTCTGATATTTCTGCATTTCTGTGAGTCATCTCTTCAGGAAAGGAAGGAACAAAGAGTAGTATAGTGGGGGAAATAATGGCAAACGCAACACATGCCCACCAAGAGTTTCACAATAATAGGTCTTTCAGCATCAAACTGTGTCAAGCACAAAAGTTTAAGTGTCCACAGCACTGGTGTTGGATTACATTATTTAGAAAAAGAAGTGTCTCTCTGAAAAGTCTGGAGTAAAAAAAAAAAAAGTTTTTAAAAAGTGAGTCGCAAAAATAATTGAATAGGTTTTTATATTCCACTAATCTCTAGCAGTCTATTATGCATGCTTGCAGCACTTTGTGTCAAATAGCTTAATGTGTTGTATAAAAAAAAAGAGCAATGTACCCGCATTGCCAATCAGTTTAAAATTGAATCGCATAAGTTGAACTATGCAGACTCAGATAAATGTCTTGGTTTCTTTATTGATAAACTTGGTGTTGCATTTTTTGCTGAATCAGTAGGTAGAGCTCTGGTAGGCATCTTTGGTCAAAGCTGAAATTTAAAAGATAAAACTTTCCAAAAATATTCAAAACTGTTTGAAGCTTATGTGTGTCCTGCATTTGGTTATACTGCCAGGGTTAAAAGACCTTAGAAATATGTCCACATGTAAATTTGTGAAAAACAGTGCCATTAAATATTTTCTCTTCATGTGAGGTTTGTTGGAAGATATTTATAGCTTGGTTATGGAATCAGTTACTTGTTATGGATGAAAGCAGATCAGTGATACAAATATTTATCTGGGGCAAAGTAATTATTGGTTCTTGGACTAAAGATGTATGCAGATGGTTTCCCAACTCTGTGTTCAGTGAGCCTTTTTTTTAAAATAAAAAGTTCAATATTGGTTTGCGTATACTCTGTGTTTGCCAAGACAATATGCTATGAATAATTATGTTGTAAATAAAGTTTTATATGTTTAACTGAGATCCTGCATTCAATTCTAACAGTTGAAACTGGAAAGTAATATATTCTCCAAGAAGAAAAGTGTTCATTATGCTGGCAAAATGACACAAAAAATGAAAGCAATTTTGTTTTCTGCTGTCCTTTTCATTGTGGACTGTGCAGTTCTTTGTTTGGTGGGATGAGGAGAGGGGGTATTGATTTTGTAAATATAGTAGATGCACAGAAAGTGAGTTGGCTGTTCATATTTGAGACATTAATTAGCCAGTTATCTTTATCTCTTTATCGAGATGGTTTGTGAATGTCTGGTGATTCTATGTACCAACAGATCATTTAGTACTGGAAGTACTGGGTTTTTTGTTTTGTTTTGTTGATGTTTTATGTTTTAGTTAGTTTGTGTTCCTTTTTTCACTTTTTGTTTTGTGTATAGAATGACCAGAAAATGGCTTTAAAAAGTGACCTTGACCTTTGATCCCCAAATTCTAATCAGGTCATTTTTGATTCCAATTGGATGTTTGTGCCAAACTTGAGGAAATTCCCTGAGACCTTCTGTAGATATTGTGTTTATGAGAATGAGACAGACACAAGATAACACTGGCCTTGACCTTTGACCATCAAAATGCAATCAGCTTAACCTTGACTAAAAGTGGACATTTGTGCCAAATTTGAAAAAATTCTTTTTAGGCGTTTTTGAGATTTTGTGTTCACGAGAATGAGACAGACAGATCACAATGACCTTGAACTTTTACCTATGACCACCAATATCTTATCAGTTCCTGTTTAGTCCAAGTGGACATTTGTACCAAATTTCAAGAAATTCCTCTTGAGATATTTTGTTCGCAAGAACAGGACAGATGAACTACTGGCAAACATAATGTCTCCACAAAATTCTCTCTCAAAATTACATGAAAAACTCGAATCTCTTGTGTTCATGTAGGAGCCGGTTGTTTGTAACTGATGGAGAAAAAGGTTTTCAAGGCATCTGAGGCTCTGTCAACTACACTATTGGGAAGAGGCCAGTGACAAATCCATCAACAGGGGAACAAACTATACGTTTTAAGAGTGTCTGACGTTGGGTCAAAACAATGCTAGGCTGGGAAATAATGCTCCATTTGCCTCAATCCTGCCTTAGATGTATCTCTACTTTATATGTAAATGGAAGGAACTGCGCACTGAGGAGAGAGAGTGGGTATAAACATACTGTGAACCTAAAAGGTTTAGTTTCACATTTTACCATGTCGAGTAGGGAAAAAACAGTACCTGAGTACTCCTGCCTTTTCCTGAATTAATGCATATCTGATTCTTCCAAACCTTCACTCTGGGCTGTTTCAACCACTCAAGCTGACTCATTTCAGCTGAGTGTTTGTTGTTGGACATCCACACAGTAGACACACACCCACACAGGGATTGCATGCCATGGTGTGTCCATGGTTGTTTGTTTTGGGGTATGACTGAGTTGTGTAGAGTGAACAGATAGCGGCCCAGTGCACTTCACATTTTGTCTTTAATATTTTACATCTAGACTTGTTGTAACATTGATTTTATCCACCTGAAGTGGGTGCAAATAAAGACACACTCTACTAGGCTTGACATTTTGAATGCAGGGGGAGTGCATGATGTGGAGAAAATGTGTGCAGTTCCAAACAGCAGGTGAAAAAGAGACTTTTCTGACAGGCATTGATATAGTGAAAAGACAGGACAGTTCATAATGACAAAGGTTGATACCTTTGTCAAAAGGAAGCCTTCTGACATTTGTAGTATCGGTATGGGCATGCCCTCCACTGAGCAGACAAGGCCAGTTAATAATGTTACATATTCCCTGACCTTTACTATCAGGTACTGACTTAGGCCTTACCCACACATACACAGGTATATTTATATATCTTTTTCTATGTATTTTGGCCTTTCGTGTATGCACAAACAGCATTTCATGTTACCGAAAACAGATCTTTTGCAACACTACGTCAAGGTAGAAGATATCCAGAGACAGAGATTTGAGCGTTGATGTTATTCTTGGCTTTTAATGTCAAAGTGTGCAGCGTTTTCTCCTATGTTTCTCTCCTATGTGCATCTCAAAAGAGGATTTTGTGCAATGGTGGGCAAAAATAGTGCTATCAGAACTTTTTACGAAATGACACAACTTTTTTAAGGACCTGTAATAAATTTCCCATGAGCATTCACAACGTATAACATGAACAGAAACGTATAGTATACTTTACTCTGATTGTTTATTATATAACTACAGCAAGCAGTTTGTGAAAACGAAGCAGTAAAGCTCCCTAAGGCTGCTCATGTCTATTGCTTCATCTAAAAAATGCAGTACAATTTAAAAGTAGTGGTGAGGCATGGATATGAAAATATGTGAAATCACACTGTCACATTATTTTTCTTGTCCCCTTCCATGCCATTACTAAAACTAATACTGTGATCAAATATAATTCCCACCAGCTGTCATACATGGAGGGAGAGACTAGAGAAAATGAAGGGATGGTAAACAAAATGTCACGTGTCCATGCATGTTAGAGCTACATCATGTCAACAGCTATAGAAAATAAAAACATTGTTATATTTCATGGAAGGTTATCCATGGAAGATTCATGTAACAATTTTATTACACACAACCAAATTCAATGACTTTCCCAACACTTTCAAGGATTTGACTAATTCCCTGACTGGAAAATGAGACTATAAAATTCCATGACTGTTCCAGGTTTTTAATGATTGTGGGAACCCTGATGTTGATACATAAATATACAGATATTCTGTCACTACACTGAGGATTAGAGGTGTAAGAATGTGCTACGAAATTCACTGTGCTAGGTAGCCTTTTGATGATAGCTTTTTTTCCAGACTCTTGATTGACCAGAAGCTTCTTTGCATGCCTTTGGGGTTAGGGTTTAGGGTTATAGTGGAAGGGAAGGACAATTCATTATGATAAAGGCTGATACCTTCGTCCTATGGAAGCCTTCTGACATTTGTAGTATCGGCATGGGCATGCCCTCCACTGAGCAGACAAGGCCAGTTAATAATGTTCCATATTTTCTGACCTTTAACATCAGACGATGACTTAGGCCTTGTCTACATGTACACGTAAGTATATCTGAAGACTTAGATTTTTGGCCTTTCATTCACACGCAAACCAATTTGTAGGTAACTGAAAATGGATCTTTTCTACAACTTGGTTCAGGTAGAAGATTTTCAGAAACAGAGTTTTGGGCGTTGATGTTGTTTTTGGCTTGTAATGTTAGAGAGTGAGATGTCTCCTATGTTTTTCTCCTATATGCGTCACAAATGAGGCAACATTTTGGGCAGTGCTGTACATGTTTCAGCGTTTCAGTTTTATGGACAAATTTCAAAACTTTTCCATGACTTTTATAACAAAATTTCCATGACCATTCACAGTGCATAACATGAGCAAGGGTTTTTCCTAATTCCTAGACTTATCCAGGCATGGAGGACGCGATTGTGAAATTCCATGACTTGTTTTTTGATTGTGGGTACACTGATGTTTACACATAAATGTACAGCTGTTCTCTCATTATACTGAGGTATCAAAAGGTGCTGCACTCCAGGTAGCCTCCCGCCAGCAGCTTTTTTTTTCAGGCTCCCGATTGGCTAACATGTTCCTCTTGTTTGCATGGCTTAAGGGTTACAGTTATATCTCCTCCTAACCTAACTCCTGTTGTTTTGGCATGCTTTTGACAGCCCTTCAGTTTTGTTTTGTGTGTTCATTTGGAAGGGAATTTTTTGAGGACAAAGGTTTCAAAAGTTTTCAAATATACCTGTTTCTGTGTAGACTAGGTCTCACCATTGATCAAAACATTCTATAGTCTCCACATCATCCTTAATAAACATCACTGTTGTACTGTGTCCTCAGTTCTCTTTACAGCTTATAATTTGTTGCATCTTAAATTATTGTTTTTTTTATTGTCTTTTAGGTCATTGTCGTTATGTATAGTTTTTTTTTTTTACCTGACTGCTCTGCGTGCCTTACAAATTGCCCCATAGGGACGAATAAAGTGTTTTGGAATTGAATAGAATTGTTTTTCCTCTCTACACGAATTTTTCTGAAACGTCATACAGCACTGGGTCGATGCAAGGCACTCAGTACCCAGTAACAGGCTGGAGGCCAGACTGCAGGCTCCAAGTCCTCCTACGACCCTGAACAGCATGGATGTTTTTTTGATTTTTAAAAATTCCTTTAAAATTCGTTCTACGTTTGTCACATCTAGGTATGGAAGCACAGCGAGGGATGAATAGTGTCACATCTAAAAAACCCTATGATCTATAACAACATGCGTGGAGGTGTGTTAGATCCTACAGCCTGGTAGTTGTCTTTGTGATTGTCGAGGGAAGGATTTAATGAGGCTTTTGACTGAAAATCCAACAGGTGTGGAATAAAAAGTCATGGGATCACACAAATCTGAAGTTTGCCTACAGTCACACAGTTAAATCTATTTTTTTAGCTGCTCTCCCCATTGTGCCTTTAAGCACTTATCTGACATTGCTTGGCCTTTATAAATATACACTGTGGGGTTGTCATAGAGGTAATTGTAGGCTGCTGTAAAAGTTATTTCCAGGGAGGTATTTTTTGTTATTGAAGCCAAAAATCTTTGTCACAATGACGAATGGTGTTGAGAAACTCTGTTGCAAAGAGTTCCAACTACCCTGTGGAGTGTGGGTCTATAACAGCTGCTACAGAGAACACTAAGTATTGGAAAGTACATGAAACAAGCAGAGACACAATGACCTAGGAGCTCTATTGTAGTCTGAAAGCAGAAAATTGATACAATAAACTCTCTTGAGTTTTCTTCCCAATATTTGTCAACATTTAAAGATTTATCACTTGATTTAATATTTTAAGTGATTTAAGATGTATTGATATATTATGTATGGCCGCTGAGAGTGAGTGTACAGTGAGAATCCTTTAGGGTATTTGTCTGTCTCAAACTGCTAAAACAAGGTTATTGCCATTTTGTTTTTGACGCAGCATAACTCTGAATTTGTATCATAGCAACTCACAAAGGAGGAAAATCAGCGAAGCGGGCATTACTAAGAGGACACTTGACAGTTCATAATGAGCCTTTATGAAGTAGATACTGATGTGGTAAACAAATGTCTTTTCAAGTTCACTCATCTCCATTGTGTCATGTGCTGTTTTTGTATACTATAGGAACTGGCTGAGTAAATATTTTGTGGCTCTATTGTATTCCTGTACACACGAGTAAGGTGGTTTGGATGCATGTACCCTGAAAGAGGAAAAATCAAGATTAAAAATAAAAAGAAGTTTGGTAGCTTCAAGTACATTTTCCTGGAGCATTGCTCATCATTTAAGTGCAACTTCAGTTGTATTTTATTCATAAAAAGTTTTCTTTGCACTGTAAAATTGGTTTTACAAAGTTAATATCCAGGCTGCCTTAAATGTTTTAGTTTAGAAGCTGAATCAATACAAAATTACCTCAACATGTCTCCTTGAATTCAGTAAACTTAAAATTTAAGGCTGCGTGGACACTAGCCTTTTTTTAAGTTTAAACAAATAACTTATTTTTACAGTGTGTCTTATAGTCTGAATTATTTATTGTGAAATATGAATACAGTTAAAGGTCCAATTTGTACAATTTAGGGATATATACTGGCAGAGATGGAATATAATATAACAAATGTTATATCATTGGTGTATATTAACCTAAAAATAGGAATCCTTGTGTTTTTGTGTCCTTCAAATGAGCTCTGCGTATCTACACAGGGAGCAGGTCTTCGTCAACGGAGACCGCAATGCTGCACTGTCTTGTTTCTGCAGTAGCCCAGTAGTACATTTTAACTGGAAACAGGCCATGCATGCTTTGAACCTCAGAGAACACAGTGTAGTGTTCCTTTAAAAATCTCTAGTTATCCCAAAGCACTATACAGTAGGGATGAAATGGTTACTGTTTTCATAATAAATGCTGTAAAACTGCTTATGATTAGCATTAGTGTTTTGAATTTGAATTATTATTAAAACCATGATCTAACACGAGGTAAATTCTTTCTAGCATCAACCAAACTTAGCAACAGTCTCCCAGGCGCAGGCACATTATTCAGCGTTGTTTGCCTTTCTGTTCCTGAAGTATGTTTTTTAAGTTTTACAGCGTGGTCATGCAGCAGGCAAACCCAGTGATGCAACTGGTCCCTTGTCCTCATCTGCAGTGACACAGACACTCAATAAAAGCACTTCAAAGAGATGCTATCTATACAGGCTATTAAAAAAACAAGTATCATTCAGATATCAAATGTATTACTTACACACTGGCCCAAAAAGAAGAGGATTTAAATGATTAAACCTTCCATTTAGTCGATGTCCCCACAGTGTTGCATTACAAAGGAGAAAACAGTTGAAACCTTGTTTCCCCCAAATACCCTTCTACTTAATATTTGTTTTCCAGTCCAGAAAAGCCAAAGTGACCCTCCATCATTATTGAACCACTTCAGTGACAGTGGGCACTAAATATTTCAGGAGCTTGATTTTCTTTGGGCCCTCTGCAGTCCACTCAGTAGTAACTGCCTGTTGATTTCTCCCATTTGTATTTAACTGTTGCTTGAAGTAATCTTTGTCTCTTTCTGCCTTTTCAAATTTCAGTCTGGTTGAACTATTGTACAGATTATTGTTCTCCTCAGAAAAAAAACCAACAAAACAACATCTATTTGTACACTTTCTACAATCTAAATTCACAAGGGTACATTATTCAAAATGTTAGGGCAGTCCACTTAGCCATTTGACTGCTCTCAATCAAGCTTTTGTGAGAGGAGATTACATTTTTTTATAGTGGTGTACACAACACTTTCAAAATACAAATGTGTATAGAGCAGGACTGGAAAAATAGCCTTCGCTGGTACAATGTCCAAACTGTTACTCACATGACTGCTGGATATTAAACAAAAATGGTGAATTTCAAATCAGCAGGTTTAAACACGGTGCCAAGCAGCCCTCTTAAATGCAGCTTGAAGATAGCTCAGGAAACACATGAGAAGTATGTGTTATGAATACATTAATTAAAACATTTCTGTCCCACACTTTTATGTTGTTTTTACCCATTAAATCACATATGTGTTCCCATTTGCAGGTCATCTGAAAACATACCTCTGACAGAGCAACTGGCCGACCACGGAGGAATGGTGTTGCGTCTCTGGTAGAACAGGATGTAGGCTCCTCTGGTACAAACTTCCTCTTCTGGCACCAAGTCTACGCTGCTGTCATCGTAGCTGTACCACAGTCCGTCCACTGAGTTCCTACAGTAAGCTGGATTAGGGAATGACAAACAAGTATGAACACTGGATACCTGAACACATTTAACTTAATGGTAATTATGAGAAAGTGCTAAGAAATACCAGTCTTTGGTTATACAAATAAATGAATAAACCAATTAATAATAGAAAAATAAATTCAAAGATGGTTTCAACTTATCCTAACTTGTACATCACATTTTATTCTGCTTATTAAAGGTTCAGTGTGTAGGATTTATGGAATAAATTGGCAAAAATCAAATACAATAAGTATGTTCTTTTAGCAAATAATTATCTGAAAAAAAAACTGTATTTTCGTTAACCTCAGAATGGGCTGTTTATACCCACACAGGGAACGGCTCTAGATAGGGCAGTTTGTGTTTAAGTACAAACAGCATCAGAAAACCACAATTAATTTTAATGTGACCCGCTTTATTCAGTGCTTTTTACCAGTTTAAAAACCTGGTCTGTTTATGTTGAAAAGGAAGAGACCTCTGCGGATTTTTTTATGTTCACCACTCTCTAGTAGGTCCAGTGTTGTATTAATAATTTATAGGAATTGGCCAAGTGAATATCTTAGCCGGAATCTATTTCACTTCTGTACTTACAATGAGTAAGGCAGTTTGGGTGCATGTACCCCGAGAGAGGGAAAAAAAAAGAAGTTTGGTAGCTTCTGGGAAATTTTCCTGGAGCATTATTTGTTAATATAGACAATTATTGTTGTATTTTATTGATGGAAGGTTTCCTTTGCCTTCTAGTATGAATACTTCACCAAAATTCAATAAAATGTCCAGTGTGTTGGATTTATGGGGATATATTAGCAGACACGGAATATAACACATGAAGTATGTTTCCTTCATTTATAATCTCCTGAAAATAATATTCTTCATTACCTTAGAATAAGCTGTTAATATCTAAATAGGGAACGGGTCCTCATCCATAGAGTCTGCCACATTGCACCGCCATGTTTCTACAGTGGCCCAGTATGGACACACCAAAAGAATAGCTCCAGATAGGGCCAATAATATTTTAGTTAGCAGCCCCTCTTCAAGCAGACACACAACGTCTATGAAACACTGATTTGTAACAAAAAAACTGCTTTATTCAGTGTTTTAAAGTTTAAATCTCCAGCTCTGTTAGTTTTGGAGAGGAAGAAACCACTACAGATAATTCATCTCTTGGCAAAAACCTTCTGAACAACGAACACTAAAGGAATTCTGACCAGGATACATTTCAGATGGTGGCTCTCTGCAATACACACAGCTAGATGCCACTAAATTCTTCGAAATCTTACACAGTTGACCTTTAAAAAGCAGTCTGAAGGCAGTGATCTAAACTTGTCATAAAGAGGCTTAGATATAAGATATCACATACAGACATTGTAGATATATTGTGCAAATAGACAAATTGTGATGCTTCATGCATCTCTATTGTTATAGTGCATGAGGCTGCTATTTCCACCTCCATGACATAAAACGACCCAAAACATGATGCAACTCTCTGAGCATGCTGTCAAAGCGAGGACCACTCCACCTCCCTCATCTCCCGCTGTCTCCAATTCTGTGACATGTTGGCCTCAGTGCTGTGTGACTTCGCCAACCGTCCCCTCCAATTATAGCTCTGGACTTGCCTTACCCATGTTTCAAGTTTCCCATCCTGCCAGTCATCTGAACTCATTGCCTGCTTGCTGAGCAGTTTATCCTAAAAGCTGAAGGAATGTAATTCTAGACTAGAGATGGATATTGCTCTGCCTTAGAATGCGGCAGAAAGAGGTTTTATTTTGAAGTCCAACCCTTTATTCTGTCAAATTATTCTATTATTATTATTGTAATTGTGATTCTGTATGGCTGAATGTTAAACTTTAACTGAAAATAAAATATGAAAAAGCATCTGACTGTATTTCAAGTGAGTGGGGGCCACCTATTAAGGTGAGTGAAAGTTTGACTTCATTAGTGGTTCTAAATCCTCCATGCACTGGCGGTCTTAACTGCTTATGGGGCACTCTTGGCAATTACAGGAAATACATCAGAAGTAGGGACTTCCTTGACTACTTGCAATTACTGCCCATGACGGAGGTGGGAAGTAACAGAGTTCACAGAGCCAATGTCTAAGGGTTGTTACACACCCAAAGACTCGTATCAAGTACGGACACTTTTCAAGTTTTTGATTCAAGCTTGAAAAACTATTTATATGCTAAGCAGTTTCCTGGGAGTTCTGAAGATTTGTTTTTCCAAAACTTGTGTTTGTATAATGAAAAAGAATTTGTCCTTGAAAGGATTTTCTGACTCCCACAGGATTCTTATCGGATCGTGACACTAAAGCCAGGCAGTGGGCAAAGGAAAGAAAAATGTGTTACTGTTCATCAAAAAGGAGTTTTAAAACATCTCATTTTATTTTTTGAACACCTCACCAGGTTGTATCACTCACTGAAGATACCCAAAGTTACTGGATAACACGAAAAGTATTATACAACCTAACCAACACTGGATAAGACAGTGAGACAGTGACATTCTGCATGCTGACTGAATGACGTGACTAAAAGTTGAACAGACAAGTACGTTTTTTGAACAAAAACATTTTGTATATAGTGGCGGATGGAGTAAATTCCATCTGTTCATAAAGACTATGAGATATGACTTTGACGTCCCCCTCCAGACACGTGATACTGACGCTGGATTATTTTGTTTGACATGGGTTTGCCACATAATACTTACACACCTTTGACCAGTTCATTGTTGACTCAATGTGGATGTTTGTGCCAAATTTGAAGAGAGTCCTTAGAGGTGTTCTCAAGATATCATGATAACACTAATGAGACACATTAGGTCACAGAGACCTTGACCGCCAACCACCAAACCACCACAGTATGGCCTGATATGGAGGCATAAAAACTCTAAAAAGGGGCTGAAAGCAGATCTACTCTTTTCACCTCGTGCAACAAGGCATATCAGAACGGTAAGTGTAGTTAGCATCTTTTATTTGTTTATGTTGTTAGCTTGTAGACTACCAGTGCAGTGACTGACAGCATTAGTGTTTGTGAAGCATACAATAAAGTTGCTACAATAGGGTTTTTGGTAGATAATTGAGGGAAGCTTCAGGGTCTGGTTTACATCCATAAACTGCACACTCAACAATTCTGTCAAAACTGCTGTCAAATGCTAACTTTGCTCAATGAAAGTGCTTTCTGCTCTGGGGGTTTCGGGTTTCCTTGCCATTTTTTGTGTAAAGTCTGTTTCCCTGTTAATAGCATAGCGTCAAGTGCTTGTAGCTAATTGCACATGCTCATTCAATCATTTGACAATGTCACACCACAAGTGAAACTCACAGACTGAGTTACTACCTAGTAAGTAATTTCATACCTGTATAGTGGCCTCCGTGCATTCCTCCATGATGGTTACACACAGCATAGAGGTCGTACAGAGAGTCATGTGGGAGGGTCATGTCGGCAGGCTGGTGGTGTTGGCCTGAGGGGGGCTTCCAGGGCGGTGGCCAGGCCCCTAAGTGCAGGTTCCTCATACTCTGACTCCTCTTTACCACATGGGGGGCCATGTCCAAACCAGTCAGAGGGAAACGTACCAAGGTTGACAGCTTGTTCCTTCGCTCGCCCACCTGTTTAAATATACCTTAGTTATATATACAGTACAGTACACATATGTTCAAGTATGAAAAATATTATTTTTTCATGGAAATCTTTGAGGAGTGGATCTAACAGAGATAAATCTGACAATGAATTGACTATAAATGAATGTTACAGCAAACAGAAATAAAATCAGAATTACCCGCTTGGGGTTTAATGTCTCCACAAACTAGTCAGGTTGCAGTTACAGTTTACATCCATGTCTGTTCAGAGCCATATGTAGCCATGACAGTTGACAATGTTTCAAATGTTGTTGCAAAGAAGCTGCATATTTTTAAATATCAATGTGTCACAACCCCTTTCCGCTTTGACAGTACAGAAGATCTATAGCATCTGCACAGTTTCAATTTGGAAACCCAAGATTAGTGTGACCAATTCAGTATCTGACCAAATGTCTCCCCTTCTGTTCCTGAGTTATGATGTTGAACAGTGGCCAGAAAAGTGTTTTTTGCAGAACATTATGATGTCACAATGAAGTTGGCCTGTGATCTTTTGGACAGAAAATGTCATCACTTGATGACATTTTCTGTGAATTTGTAAAAAAAAAAAAAAAAAAAAGAAAGAGAAAAAAAAGATTATTCATTTCAAGTAAGAGACATTCATGTGTTTCCATAAATATTTTTGTTTGGGACCTTTGAGTACATATAATAGGCTTTACATACATTTATATATATTTTTTGTTTCTGTGTTCAGCTAAAAGGAAACAGTACAAAACAATTGATGTAAGAAGGGTAGAACTTTTCAGTCAGCATAAACTTGCTTTGGTTTGTCACTGCTTCAAAAGTAGTGACTTATTGTTTATTTATTTATTGTTATTTATGTGGATTTGAGCTGTATAAGTTAGAAATTCACTGAACTAAACTAAACTAAAATAAAATAAATAAAATACTAAAATAAAATGAAATAAAATAAATCGCTGCCCTGTCAGCGATGGTGCACATTTGCTTTAATGTTGCTAAAAGATCAAAAAAAAAAAAATTGTTTGTGACTTTCTGTTGCACTCCAAGGTGTGATTAGAACATTAGAACTGATCAAACATGCAAGAAGATTTAAAGCCACGAAGAGAAGTGCAGCAGCAGTTTTCTGCATAATGTGATTCCCTTTCCAATCAAGGCCGCTTTCCCTCTCCTGAGACTGGCACCTTTTCATGATGGAAGGTCTTAAAATCCCCTACAACCTTAGAAACTGTGTTATGTGGATCACTGGATTTGTGGTCAGTCTCCTGTGCAGAACCGTTCCTCGGCACAGAGTGCGGTCAAGTGACTGGCTGAATTATAATGCAGAGGTGCAGAAAAAACACCTTGGTCAGAGGAGAGAAGTGCCTGGCTGGGGTTTGAGCTATGAAGCCTGAATAAGCTCAGGGCTCAACATGATGCCATCTGCTTGTGAAAAAAGACAGTGGGGTGCCAATCAAGCACTGGGCAAAGGTGGAGGCATAGCTTGGACTTAACCTTGACTACAAAACAAATTCTTTTTTTTTGGCACGAGCAATTTCAGAAACAGGGGTTGTATGGGAGGCAGAGTGGTGCCAGTAAGATGAAGAATATTTTGCAGGTGCCAGCTGTGAAACACTCTTTGATTGGCCTTCAGATGTCAGATGGGGACATGCACAGATGTTTCGATGAGCACTGATTTCAAAGTGTAGAAGAACTATGGCTGCTGACACAAAAACACATATGGCCCAACCTAGTGCCAGTGCTTGGTTTGGCTGCTCTGTAGAACAACATGGCAAACTCTGTGAAAGAGTACGCACTTTGTGTGTTGATGTAAATGGCTTATTCTAAAGAAACACAGTGTTTTCAAAGAACAGGACTTTAATTCCCTGAACAAAATTGTGTGACTTGCACACAAAATGAGTGGTGCTGATCTGCTAGAACTAGATACAATTCACAGCTTCAGGCTTCTGTCCTGGACCAAGGGTGAAGGACCCTACAGGTCATCCTTCTGCCAGGCTTTTTGCCCCTCTTCCCTCAGGGAGACGATACCACTCCAACTCTCTGTTTGCTAAGAGTTTCTTTTCCTGTGCTGTACGCAGCACAACAATTTAAACAATTTAAAGTCACTCACTTCAATATTTTACACTGCTTATGTTAGAAGATTGACAGCCTGTAAAACTAAATTTTGAACTTTATTTCTAAAATGTTGCATTCATTTCCCGCTTCATGTGTCAGGCGATTAATGGCCTTAGGCATTTAGATCTTAGGTGACTGTCAGCCTATCCACATGTTGGCACTTGTTTCTCTTATTACTTTCTACTTTTTTTTTTATCCTGGTATTTTAACGTATATTGTTTCTATTGTGTCTTTATTGTCTTATTGTCTTACATGTCTATCTTTACATTGAGCTATTGTAACCACTTTCCAATGAGAGTCCAATATGTGGACTCAAGAGTATTAAACATTTTCCTTCATTGCATTCTGGAGATATTGCTATATCAATAAGCTGGATCCATTACTGATCTTCCTGATTCATATATATATATATATATATATATATATACACACACTCAAGTTTACATTTGGTTTAAAGTCTATTTAAAGTCATGTTCAATTTTATGTTTTTGTCTCTAACTTTTACCTGACATATGACAACGGCAGCAGCTTGCACTTGACTTCTTTTT
Organism: Plectropomus leopardus; assembly: GCF_026936395.1. Classification (NCBI taxonomy): domain Eukaryota; kingdom Metazoa; phylum Chordata; class Actinopteri; order Perciformes; family Serranidae; genus Plectropomus; species Plectropomus leopardus. The sequence continues at coordinate 10,593,760 of NC_142178.1, forward strand.
TTCAAAGTTTTGTTTTGACAACATGATTTGGTCTGAAAGTAAAGGCTGAAGGCATCTGGAACTGAGATTGGTTGGGGATGTCAAAGGTTGAGCAGATGTGCGGAATCTGAAGGGTTAATATAACAACCAATCAACACATGGCAAAGTAAACTAATCATTTCAGCCCTTATAATTATAGTGATAACCTGTGTCATTACCCTGCATTAAACAAATACAAGCTCCAAGATATCTGACGACATTGTGATGAAGATGCAAATACTCAAATGCTATTCATACTGCACACAGACCACATATGCCAACACAAATATAGCTTAAATGAGCTACACACTGGGCTAATTAACTGAGTAAGGAATAAAATGGCCACACTTAATAGTTAAAGACAAACCACATATAAGTGCTGAAGAGATTATCCATATTGTGATAGAAGAGCAGAAATGTGGAGCGAGAAGTGCAGATTTCCTCCTTGATTCAATCATTGAATTAAATGACTGCCGACATGAAGCAGAGCTCGACACATTAAAAGAAAACAGCAGCCGCACAAATATAATTACTCTGTCTAGAGAGGCACTTAAACCAAACGGGACACAAACCAGCAACCTCTGCTGCCAGTTTGTGTGGCCATACTGATGTCAGTGGCGTGTGGGGGTACTAATGAGTCTCCTGTGGATGCTGCCTGTTGGAGTTTGTCCCAAAGAATGACTTTGTGTTGCAGGTGGAAGGCTCTTACTAATGTTGGTGTGTTTGAAGTATAAATCTTTTTTACACAGCAGACATTTTGACATGTCATAGCAGGGAAAGTACGTGTGTTACTAATAACATTAACTCTGTTCTATTCAAGTGTCTCCGTAAGCCATGATCGTGTGACATTGAGCCAGCATGCACAAAACAGGGATGCTTAGACTGAAGCAGCGTGGAAAGCAGTCAGTTGTATTCATCTTGAATTTTATCATTTTCACCTGTGTTTTTTTCCCACTGTGAGATGTCAAAATGTCTTCTTACAAATAAACCTGCTTAGAATTAGAATTAGTGTGGAATGGGGACAAAGTGTTGGATAAAGCTACACCTTGGAAGACTATACTTTAATACTGGCATTGGTACAACCTGCAATACCTAGTGTGAGTCTCCGACAAACAACACAGACTGTTGAGGCAAAGCCCTGGTTTAATCTACCAGGGATGGAGACCTGCTGACCTGCTGTTTAGAGCCGAGCAGTGAGGATAAAATCCTGAACAAGGTGGTCAAACCCTCTGCGGAGGAGGCAGCACAGTGAGATGTATTTTTTGTGTTTTGGGAGCAGCCATGCCTGACATGCTGCAGGTAATTATTATCTCTGCAAAGAAGGTCATGTGTTCAGTTCCATTTGCTGGTTTGTTGGTTTGCTTTTCAGCAGAATTTTGGTGGAGGGGTGAAGCATGAGCCAAAGACGAACCCGCCACATTTTCAGACAGTTCTTACAAACATTCATACATCTTCCTATGAAAAGTAATGCATCCAAATTTGTATATATCCTAGGTATTTTGAAAGGCTGCAATCACATGATCAATGTGCTAAAGGAAGTAAACAAGGTAGCAGTCCTAAACATTCTTGTGAGGAGGTATGTTGGGGGTGTGGATAGGGGTGTTAATTGGAATTGTGTGAATTTTGACTGAACTTTGAGTCATACCATACCATAGTATTGCCTAAACTTAACCTACATAACTGTGCGTTACTTAAGTCATTGTACGTTAAGGACTTTCCATAGAAACTTTCCCCTGGAGACTTGTGTTCAGAACCATCCAAACTAAACATAGTACCTTTCATTGCCTAAGCTTAACTTCCGCAACTGTGCGTTTATTATGTAACTGTACATGAAGGACTTTCCCCCTAAAGACGCATGTTCAGAACTGTGTGAACTTTGAGTCATTTTAAGGTACGTCCTCACCATGTGTCTTTTCTTAAACCTAATTAAGTAACTTTTATTGACTAATCCTAATCTTGGTAGCTTTACATTAATTACATAACTGTACATTAAGGATATAACGTCATTTGTAGGGTGCTAATTCATATGATGGCACTTGTAAGCATTGGGAGAAGTTGTTTGGGACTTGGACTGAGTGCAGCAGACCGCAAGAAGATCTTCACTGGTGGCCTGTGCTGAATGGCGAGTCAGACAGAGGGGAGAAACAAAACTGAAAGCACCAGATGAAAAGGAGGAGGAGAGCCGGTGTCGGTGCAGGACTAACCCGACATGGACCAAGAGGTCAGACCGGAGGGGAGAAATATAACTTAAAGTGCTGAAAGATGAAAAGAGGGAGAAGATCACGGTGAGGCTGGACTGACTCAAACCGGGAGCTGTTCCTCTATTAAGCCTTCTTCTGTCTAATGTCTGATGCAGGAGAGTGAAGTGGATGAGATGTGATTTTGGCTCACTCCGCAGCAGGGGGATCTGGGACTGCTCAGCTGTTGCACTGGATGGGCAGACATTGTTGGGAGCCATAAGGACTCTGATGCAAATTAAAAAAATGCACTGCAGGAATTGAACGATGCCATCAGCAGCAACATCACCATGCAACAGGATGAGCTTCATAGTAGCTGCTGGTTTTATCAACTCAACTTTCAACTCAAAGATGCAGCAGGATCAAGGATCAATAAAATTTTGTTTTTTAAACTTTGTTTAAAAAATGACCAATAAATCTACCTTACCTCACCTTACCATACAAACGGTTGCGTGTGCATTTCCATAAGATATTATATAAGCCATTCTAGGAAAATACGTCCACAGGGTGGACACTCTTATTACACTTATTCTAAACTTTTGTTTGTGCTGGAAGTCTGCACTCTCCGGGTGCCCATGTAGGTACCAATTAGTACTAGAGCTTGTTTATCTTCCTGCTGCTTGGCAGGAGATCTCCCCAAAGATGAACATGAACTGAATGTTGCTCATTCATCTCATCTGTACACAGCTGCATTCAATAAACAGGCAGAATGAATAATTCACCACTTGGTGTGTGTCTGTGTGTGTGTGCTCCCATGCCTCCAGATGGAGACAAACTTTTTACCAGTGGTCGCTGGAGGCTATGTGAGATTGACCCCTTTCTCATTTCCCCAGCTGAGGTCAGAGAAGTTGTTAAAAAGTCTTGCAGCAAGATATCAGGGGTGGATGGGATACACAAGGTTATGCTGGATGTCGACAGGCTTTGACATGTCTTTAATAATGCATGGTGATTAGGTAAAATGTGTATAGGATGTCACTCAAATTTGTTTCCAATGGTGCTAGAAAACGGACCAGCTTTCAAATTTGCATTCACAACGGGCAATTTTATTGATTTTTATCTTCAAATTTCCGTCAAACTGGGCGACACTCTTCCCTGCAATATCCAATTGAAGACATTCTCACTCCTCACTTAACCCCAAAACTTCAAACTGTCCAAGCCTGAATCCTTTTCTCTTTGCAGACTATTTGAAGGAGCAATTAAACATGAGAGCATTTCCTCCACTTCGCGTAGCTATTAAACTGATTTGGTTATATGATATTTTGTTACTTCCTCTCCTAAAAGAGCACAACAAAATAAATAGAAAACATGGGTGCAAGTCTAATAATGTAATATAATAATGTAATATAAAAAAATCCCAAAACAAAACAAACAAAAAAAGGAAAAGACGGGAAAAAACCCCCAAAATAATTTTAATAATTTTGAATACAGTTTTTCCCTAGCTTTTTAATTTTTCGCTATATTTAAAAAAAAAAAAAAAATTCTACTTCCTTGCAATTTATGTATTTATGTTGTTACTGAGTTGCTCATTGCTTTTTTCCCATAATTTTGAAAGAAGTCACACCAATCTGCTCAGGGTTCACAGATTCACAGGTTAAACACTATCAATTACTGCAGCTTTGAGAGATGAGTCATGAAATTAAAGTTTCACTGGAGCACATGCCTTTCCTGGAGGAAACTGTACAGCTCACCTACCTGTCGGAAACGCTTGAGATGGAGGATCAGTATGTCGGGGAGAGTCCACAGGCTCATCTTCACCATGCCCTGCTGAAGCTGCTTACAGTGGGGACACTTCCAGGCATCATCTGGGGCAAGCTGGAATCAGTCAATGAATCAGTCTATTACATGGTTATACAAATCAAATTGGCGGTGAAAATGTAACATGTTTGTTACTATTTGTGGTCATTTCATCAAGTTATGTGACATGTTTGCTCCAGATGATTTGCTCTGATATAAAAGCAGGTGTTAGTACTCTGTTTTTCATTAACTCCACTCTGATCTGTGAGATTAAATCTTTCTTTCCCCCTGGCCTTGCCTGATAAAAATGAAGGCCTCTCTCCCTGTTCTAATCATGAGTGTCTGAAAATGTTAACTTTCCCCTTCTTTTTTTCTGGGTTTTCATCGTCACTCAAAAAAACAAAAAGCAAAACCCTCTGGAACTCAGTGTGTGATGAACTTAATGACTAGTGACTAGTTAATGACTTTTTTTAATGATTTTTTTTTAAACATTTTTATGATTTAGTTTTACTTTTCTGACATTGGAAGCTTGCCTTCTTTTGTACTTGCTTCATGGTTTTTAGAGGCTTTATACCACAGACAGAGGACTCTAGCAGATTAAGTGCAAGAGTCACCTGTGTGTGACCAGCACCCCAAGGACATCTTTTCACCCGTTACTCTTATAAAGTTTGGATCTGACACAAGAGAAATAACTCAGCCCTTTGTTTACTCTTTATACTGCACAGAGTTTGACTTCACTGAAAAGATTTGAAAGAAAAAGGAAATAATCCCTGTCATGACCTATAGCAAAACCCAGCCTACATCATTTGTTAGTTAAACCCGGTCTATATCTGTCTGTTATTGCTATAGTTACAGGCAAGGCTCCAAGGACCCTTTCAAAACTCTGTGCCTCACTCCCAGAAGTGCCATATAAGATGTTTAGATTCTGTGTTATGACACGAGATCACAAAAATTTAATTTCCTTCTCTCATGTCGGTGTGTCATTTAACCAAACATAATTGCGCAGGAGAAGAAGAACCTGCTCTCGGATTTACAATCCTGTCCATCAGCACCGAAGTGCTGCTTTAGTCGGCTGTGAGTTTAAGTGGGCGGCAGAATCGCTCCCTGAACTCGACTACAATAATCACTGAAATGAGTACTTATTCTACCATGTTTGCTGAGGAGCGAGGGCAAATACAGATGTGATTGCTGAGCCCCTACACATGTGCGAATGTTCTCATGACTTTTCCCTTGTTTCCCCTCATTTCAGTGATTATTGTAGTAATTGTGTCTTTTTAATAGCTCATAGAAAGTAGATTCAAGGGGGTGGGGGGTCAGGGCTTTTGTAAAAGAGATGTCTTTTTGCAACAAAGTGTCACCTAAGGCAACTCATGATGTCATCACAGATGGATCACATTTGATTAGTGGCCTTAAAGGGATACTTCAGGTTTTTTTAACTAAAGATGGAGTCTGGTAGCTGTGTCGAGAGCATAGATGGGGAACTGAATCTATTATGCCGTCAAAATGGGCTGTCATAAGGAAAGGTGAAGCGCTGAAAATACTTTCAGAATAGCATACATTCAAACTGGTATTCATTTTTTTAAGATGGACATTTCTTTAGGTGACTAAAATATATTTTGTTGCTGACTCCTCCACAGCAGTGCATTGCACAGCTTCTGTGTCACACTCCTGTCTGCTTTCCAAGTTGGGGCCATCCTGACTGACATCTAATGCATGTAATACATTGACTAAAGACATAGTTTAGATAGATTCTTATACAACCCCATTTCATATAATACAAACTATCCCTTTAAACTATTCTCTGGCGCCTTGCTGCCCTACAGCAGGGATACTTCACTTACTTTGCATGGCCAGGGTCCAGTTAATGAATAATAACATTTATTACTATATTTAACAAATTAGTTGCCTGTTTTTGACATTTGCTGTCCTCACTCATCCTTGCCAAGACGCAAATCCAGCTGCAGCAGCCCTGCAGGGGTCAAGATGAGGACAGGATCTGAGGACATTTGGTTCTTGGACTGGATCTCTGTTCGTCTCTAGCATATTTAATACTATACAAGCTCTATTTGTGGTGGCAAACATCCTATAAACAACCTAGGTGGCCACCAAGGCTGCCATCCAGAGGGGAAGGGACACACATGCAAAAGGGGTTTTAACGTGCAATTATTTACATGTGCAATATTTTTCCATGTAGACTATATTAAACATGTTACTCATTTTGTATATATTCTTATTGTTTCTCTGTCACATGTACATACATGTTGTACATTGTAGCATCACACACATATTTTATATTTTAACTAACATATTAGTTTGATACATTGCATTGTAGCATAAGGCATAGTTTTATATTTTGGAGACTCAGCACATTATACAAATTTAAAAATTCAGATACCAGTGATAACTGTTTATATCTCTTTATATTTTTTGCACACTTTAAATGCTCAGCACATTATACATACTTATACATATACATATATATATGTATATATATGTATGTATGTATGTATGTATGTATGTGTGTGTGTGTGTGTGTGTGTATATATATATATATATTAACATACTTTGTGCTGAAATGTATGTCTCCTTGCTGTTATTCTCTTTGCTTGGCATCAATGCCACAATTTGCCCTAAGGAATCAATAAAGTATTTCTGTTTCTGATTCTGAAACCTAAAGATCTATTGCTGACAGTCAGACTGTCGTGTCAACACCTCTGTTCATGGAAATGCAGTTCACCTTAATGTTGTCATCAGTAAGTGATTGCTACAAATGGAAAATGCAAGAGCACTGATGAGTTTGGTGGAGCGGACAGTATGTGGAGAACATTGGATTAAGAGAAAAAATTAAGTTCAAATAAAAAAGGAAAAAGGAAACAATTTTGCAAATTTGCACATACTGTATTCTTTTATTGTTTAACATCTATTATTCTTATTTGCTACTTAAGTTTTTTTTGTGTTGGTGTCTAATTATCTCTTGTTGTTTGTGATAACTATAATAAATACAACAGACAATAATATTTTAAGGGAGGGTCCCTAGGGGAAGCTTGCCTGGATCACTGAATGTTCAGGCGCTGATGATGCTTTTTTATACACTCCTATTCACCTTATTTACATTCCAAGTAAAAACAAAACAAAACAAACAAAACAACCTGAATACATTCATTTTCACTGAATTAGAAAATCCTGGGCCAGATTTAGCCGTCAGGCCATAAATTGAGAATCACTGCCCTACAGAGTGTGTATTTGTGTTGATTCTGCACAGATCTGCTGTTTGTGCTGTTATTTTTTTTTGTACCGACATCCTTTTTTTACTGCAAAATAGACTTTGAAATGTCAGCCTTTAGATGAACATGACAAGCACTCACAACAAAAAGTGTAGATGAGTCAAACATTAATTACATTTGCTTTTCTTAATACAGTTAAAGAAAAATGTTTTTCATCAGCTGTCGTAAACTTGACTGTTTCTTTTATTGTACTTTGAGCACAATGCACAACAAGGAATGTCATTCAGCTTTTCTTTCCAGAGCTAAATTACAGAAGTTGCACAAAAAGTTTGGTGTGGTTATTTCAAGAAAGTAAATCTGAAACAAAACAGTAAGTCTACTTGGGGAGGGATTTAATGCACAGAATCTAAGCGGCTTATACTGGCAATAAGCAATTGCCTTCCTCTAGTTAAAACAACATTTAAATGCATTCATAGATTCTTTTTCTGAGCACAAATGCACTTGTCCCTAAAATTCCCAGCTCCACAGTCACAGTAAAAAGACATGAAGGGAAGCATTTGATCTTCACATTTTTACCTGACAACAAGATATGAAAAGGTTTTTCATCGGTGAAGATCAAATCTGGACTTCAGAGCTCTTCTGAGTTTTATCAGCTCTCCATTTTCTGGCTGCGAATTTTATCATTCAACCATGACCACAATGAGGCTCATATCTGTATTTAACTGGGGCATCAAAAAAATAGAAATAGTCCAAGACATTGAAGCAGTTTAAAGACCTATTGAAATGAAAAATAAAAACATTTTCCAGTTTTAATCCAGTGAACCTGTATTAATGGATTATTAATCTCTTGCCAAATATATGTTAAAAAAATATTCTCAGTATTATTGTTAAATTAAAATCTTTGTCTTTCTCTTTCTGTAAAACAATACACAAGACTTGTTAGCAACACTGCTCTTATAAACTCGCACATCACTGTTGGTGGGCTGTAGTGTACCGTCTCTAGGTGTAGTAGTTCACAGAACAATAGAGAGCAAAAGAGGGGGTATCAGTGAGCAAAACCTTTGTTTTCATTTCCAAAACAGCATGGCTGCAGGATTGACGTTTGTCTGAAGGAAATTTACTGTACGTCGCCTTGGTTCCCTCGACAAAAACCCTATGGGATTTTTCCATTGGATCTTGGATTATAGCAGAAAATAAGATTTGTGTCAAACAAAATGTTATGATACTTACACATTTTGTTCAGCAACATAATCTTCACAAATGAACACCATCTTTATGATCCCTGAGGGGCAGATTCAATCCAAGCGCAAAGGTAATGTCAGGGTATAACAAACTACACCGTGGTCGCATTAACTTTAACGTTGCCATCACAATGAAGCTGTAAAGCCGTTTTTGGCATTTATGCTCTGTAGTCTCATTAGTTTATTTACTTGTTAGTTTATTGCAGTCTTCACTAGGGCTGCCAAATTCAAGGTGGAAGCTTTCCATTGGAATTAATAGGAATTTATGGGAAATTTATTGGAATTAACAGGAAATATATAGACCTTTGGAAAAAAACCTTTTACCATATCACAAACATAATCCATACATTGAGCCTCGAACGAACAACAGTCAATGACTCTCCTCACTAGCAGAAACAGAACTTCGAAATGGTGAAGAGATTTCTTCAACAAAAGCTTTGTCCCGTCTGCCATAACAGCACTTAACCTCTCATGCTAACAAAATGGGTGCTCAATTTTCCTCTGTGTGTTTGTTAAATATATTGTGTAGGGCTATGGGCAGGGTATTAATGACCTATCTATGACCTATCTATCTAGCTAGCTAGCTAGCTAGCAAACCAAAGGGAAAAAATTCTTTGCAAATGTTAGTTCACAATGTGGGCTTTGTGCAAACTTGGTTAGGAAGAAGGTGAACAACTAATTTATAAAATAAATGTTTAATAAAGAATAACAACAAATAGATTAAGAGTACTCATCAGCATGCTCTAACAAGCTACATCCCACATGGGCACAGCTAGCTAGCAAAAACTAGCAGAAGGTGTTAATAAGCATTAAACTGTGCAGTTTCAACTTTTTTTGGGCCATTACCCACTTATTCATTGTCCAGGTACTTCACCACCACCCATTATATTAAAATGTAAGCAAGTTTTCTTTCCTGAATATCCATGTTAATCATTACTCTGTGCTTTATCATTAAAAGAGCAAGTCAATGAGCCAAACAAGAGATCTGATTTAAGTGCACAGTTATCATTAGTTTGCCAGGGAGCAAAAAGGCCATGTGAATAAAAAATATATTCACAAGTGACATTCATGCTTATGTTAGGTATCCTTAATGAACACAAATAGCAGAAAGTGGAAATTTGAGTGCCAAATAAGAATTTTCAGACACATTTTCTGCATTCTGGTGCATTTTTATGTGACAAAATCTAACGCAATGTTATGCATTCAGGCTCTAAGACATTCTGTACTGCTTTTCTCCTGCAGATCAACTTTTCTCTTTTCATGTTATCTCTGCTGAGTCTGCATACATGTCAGCATGATTTACTCTTCAGCCCTCATTTGTGTCTTAAGTTTAGGAAGTAACATCAACAATACATTATTTCATTTCAATTAATGAATAACTCCCTGGATTTTAATGGCTGGTGTGTGTTTCAAAGAGATTTCTGCTCATGTTCAAAACTTTCAGCACAAACAAAACTTATCCCACATATCTGTGTTCTTAGAGAAGTCAAAAGTATAATCATAATATTTTCAGAAAAAAAAGTCCTGCCGTACAGTCTGCTGTGTATAACGTTATTTCTGTGTGCTCCAATATTCCCCTAACACTGTCTGACAGGACACAGAGGCCTATTTGCGACTCTCTGGATGAGAAAAAGTTTAGGGAAGCAGCAATCTGTCAGCTGAACTTGTCTGTCACTTGACCAGGTCCCCACCCTCTCTCTCATTGTCACTGACTGTTTTCCAATTCACTCTGCTCAAAAGGTGAAGAGCTTTTCATGCTGATATGCATGAAAAGAACAGATGGAGAAGTGCACCAGAGCACATTGTTCTATAGTAAAATACAAAAATGAAAAAAATAAATGAAAAAAAAACCCAGAACTCCTCAGTGCCCCCCTTGAGAAACTCTAGGCATACTTTGCTTTAGGCAACTATCTGCTGGGTAATCGGAATGTCATAGACAACACAAAATATATTCACTCTAGTAGTATGATAAAAACTGAAATGAAAGCTATTGACCGTTCGCCTTGACAGTGCAGTAGTGTGGGCTGTACATAAGCTGGGAGAATTCTCTGTGCTTGCAGAGTTCACTGAATTCCTTAAATAATCGGCATGGTTACAATACAATTATATGGGCACACTTAAAATAAAACATGACGTAAGACCTAGTATTGCATCTTTCTTTTACATCTATCCCATCTAATTAAGTTTACTATTTGTGGATTTGATGCACCAACTTAGATGCACCATCTAATCTGTAGTCCGTAATATAATCAAAAATACAGACCCTCATCTTTCTTTTAACTTCACACTGGAGAGGCTGCAATGAGGATGTGTTGCAGGCAGAGCAAATCATGTGTCACTGTATGTCAGTGACTTGCAACAGACAGCTACACTGACTGCGAGTGATGAAAAGAAAGTTACAAGACTGTAAACAGCTGGTCAACAACAGCCTGTGTCATGCCCACAACAGCAGAGAGATCGCAGGAAAAACAGCTAATTTTCATGTCTAACTCTGTGGATTAAGGGATTATTTCAACCAAACCAGAGTTGGTGGTTGTTGGAACAGTAAAATAAGAAAGTAAAATGACTAACAAGACTGACAAAGATGGTTTTAGTGAGTTTCATTTTGTTCCTAGTGAGTTTGAATGAAGTTTGTTTTAGGATAAGTTACAGGAACAATTAAACTGGTTTTAGATTGGCAAAAGAGAGGAACAAGAATTCAGACAGTGTACGGTTCTTTCTCTGTTTCATATGGAAAAGAGGTATACTAATATACACTTTAGTTGACATTTTGTCAGTGTATTGTGTATTGTATTGAAAAGCCAGAAAATGCGAAGACAGCCTGCAGAACGTAGTGAACTCGTCGTCCAGTGGTGCGTGTGGGGAGGACTGATACACAGACATACTATCACATATCGTATAACCTGGTAAAATTCCAGGAGGATATAAAAAAATAGAAACCTCCCAAACCTAATAGGAAGCTCTGTGAATACAGCCCCTGGTCTATAAGGGAAGAAAATTCGTGCACATTGTTGCATTACTTGCAATAAACTCATTTAATTAAACAACGTTTGGTTCCTCAGACCTTCATAAGCCTCACCTGAAGGTAAAAACTATATTTAAATGAAGTTTATTGCAAGTAGAAGGCCAGTGGGCAGAAAATCTCTTACCTATGGACCTATGAAAGGTCTGCATGAGCCTCCGAGCTCTAGATCATTGATGATAGGAACCTTCCCAACATTTGTTTAATACCCATGTAATATCCTCCTGATGAAAAACCTGACAGAAATATGATTAGACAAACCTAAATAAGGAACGTCATGTATCAGCATCACCTCCTTCTCCTCTAAGGCTTCTTTTCCTTTCAAGTAGAATAATTATAAATGAGCTGATGCATTTTCAGTCCTCTCCACGATGGCTGAGCAAGGACTGAACTGTGATGGGAACAGAATGAAGCTTTTCTCCTTTAATCAGTGGCAGTGGGGATTCAACCCTCTGCACTCAGATTTTAAAAAAGTACATGTTAGACTTTCTTTATCAAAGTGTGCAATGCTAATCTTTGACACTCCCCGAGCCTTTTAAACTCACTTAAAGAGAGTAATCTTAAAAATCTGTAAAGGATAACACTGATATTATTGTAGCTCTTTATTCTTTTCAGCAGATCCAATGAAAAGGCAAAACCAGCAATAACTATTTTACTAACCTGTATTGGGTCACTGAAGTTTGATTTAGCTCATGTTCATAATTTGTGATGTCCGTTCTAGTCTGTGTGGTAGCTCAATGGGACATTTTATTCTAATTTACTAGTGTCCTCAGGTCGATCTGAAGAGTTATTTAAACATAAACTGTAGCTAATATTAGTGACATACTTCATAGAAACTGAAGGACTCATTAGTGAGTTCACAACGTGTCAATCTTCAGTCATAGCTGACAACCTCTGCTTAATCAAATTAATAGTATTTCATGAGAGGAATACATACTAAGTGATGAGCAGCTGCAGCAGATCTCTGTGGCTGATTCACTCACAGAGGATCTGAAACAGCCGACGCACGGCAGTGGAGCTCTTCCTGCTGTGCAGCAGTTACATCCTGCACTTCTGCTGAACTGGCTCATTTCAATCAATAATTGGTGATGTTTTTACAGTCCATAAACTTACTGTACACACTCACTGAGGCTAGGAATTTTCATCACAGAGAATAACCAATCTGTAGCCATGACAAAACTTGTAATGCAAGTGGTGTAGCTTTCTTCCTGTTGTGTACACATCTTCAAGGTAGGTGGCTGCCTATCTCTTACCCTCCAAGATAATGTTTCTTCTTTTGTTATTATTGGTTAATCTTGTGTGTTATTTCCTGACACACTGTTTCATGTGTTTCTTTTTCTCGCAAGTAATCTCCTTTCTAATGCATCCCTCATTTAAATTTGTTTATTTAAGCAAGATGAATTACTCAGGGTTGTCATTTTTCTTGGATAATACATTTTTTTGTTATTATATTATTCTTTTTGCAGTGTGTGTAAGTGTGTTTGTTATGACCTGCCTGAGTAAAACAAAGAGGTTTTCAGCTCATGTACTGACTGAAGAGCAGGCAAACTACTGGTAAGTGGGTTTTGCAGTGGAATTGTGTGTATTGGTTGGTGTAAATGTATAAAACATTTACATTACAGAGATATACACCAATCAATCACTGGCAAGTGAAGTGATCACACTGATCATCTCAATACAATACAATGCTCTGCTGGAAAACCTTGGGTCCTGGCATTTATGTAGATGCCATCTGACACGCACCATCCATCCCACTGCGGACCGAATACACCCCCCCTTGGCAACGGCACTCCCTGATGGCAGTGCCCCCCTCAGCAGGACAATGCACAATGCTACACTGCAAAAACTGTTCAGGAAAAGCTGGAGGAAGATGACAAAGAGCTCAAGGCATTGACCTGGCCTCCGTATGCCACAGATCCCGATCTGATTGAGCATTCTTTGGATGCACTGGTACCCCAGAGGTCCATGCTTCCATAGGTCAGATTCAAGTCCAAACCACAGTGGTGCCTCCTTGGGAGTCCTCTGGTGTGTGGCATCAAGGTTTTGGCAAAAGATCCTTTAAGCTGCATGAGTTGCGAGGTGGGGTCTCCATGGATCAGACTTGTTTCAGCAAGTCCCACTGATGCTCAACCAGATGGGGTTCTGTCACATTTGGAGGCTAGGTGGACACTTTGAGCTCTTTGTCACATTCCTTGGGCCATTCATGACCGGTTTCTGCAGTGTGGTGCACGGGACATTGTCCTGTTGAGGGGGTCACTACCATCGGGGAGTGCTTTTGCTATATTTGAGGAGGTATATTGGGTCTGCATCGGTGTATGGGTGGTTCATTGGTGTCAACTGCCATTTACATGAAAGCCAAGGTTTCCCAGCATAAAATGGCTTGCAAAGAGATTATTCATGACTTTCACTTTGCTGTTAGTGATTTTTAAATTTTGTAGCTAATCGACATATACAAGTTAAAATGAAACTACAGCATTACCTGTGTCGAACTTAACAATTGTTTGATCAATACCAGTAAGCACCATCAAGTGGGATGATTGCGTTTTAAGTAAGATTCTCTACTCAAACCAAGATCTGGATACAGTATAAAAGGTAAAAACATTTGGAAGATATATAGATTGACGTTGGTAATATATGAAGCATGAGGCCTAATCTCAAAGAGTAACTTAAAAAGAGTCTGGACACTACTGACTTGGGATTTGGTGATACTTCATTTCAATAATTTATCAGCTTCTGGAGTAATCTGTATTTTGGCGATCCTGTGTCAACAGATCTTACTAATTAATTTGGTTACATCATAACTGATAGAAATGATGGCATTGACAAAAAAAAAGAAGCTGTAATAAACTCGAATGATTCTTTTCTAAGCAAACTCAGTTGTATTCATTAATCATGATACTGATTTATTTTGAGATGGAGCCGTGGGTGGTGGCTGTCTTGCTGTGTTGGTGCTCACTGTTTTCTTTTAAAACGCAGTCCATTCCAACACTGCTTATACAGATGGAGGATCTGTAGTCAGTCAACAAAAGTTTGGACACCAGTCGGAATTGTTCTCAGTAACATTTCAGGCTGCTGCAGGACAGCTGTTACCCCATTACTTGTTTCCTAAAACTCTAAAATTTACATTACTTTTCAGTTCTTGGCAACTGAACATATTTCTATTGCAACTGTCTATTTATTTCAATTTCTTTCTCATATCTATATGAAGATTGCTTGACTTTTGTTTAACCTGTATTGTACGCTGTACATTTTTGAACCAAAACCAATGCAAATTCTTGACTGTATATGTGAAAACTATCTGGCAATAAACAAAAAACTCAGTCACTTCAACTGCTTGAAGCATTACCATCTGCGATTTCGCATACTCACTGCAGTGATCTCTGTGCATTTTTTTTCTTTGCCCCGTTCTCTCTGGCTAAAAAGAGAAGAAGCATTCATAGCTGGTATACTTGCGTGGGAGTTGAGACTCGAGAAAAGAATACGGTTCATAAACTGTGCTGTACATGACTAAAAAGCCATACATTTGTGCCAACTTACTGAGTAGAAAAAAAGTGTCAAGTGTAAGGGTGCCTACAAGGGCAACTGCAGGATGTAAATAATGTTCTTAGTTCATGTTATTATGATAGTGAAGGAGGTAATAGAAAGCAAACTGATAAAATTTAAGAAATTTATCTTTATATTAGATAATTCTAACAAGTGTATAACTGCTATGCCTTATAATAGTACTGCATAGATTTAGTATTACACTCTTATAATACCCAGACCTAGAAATAACGTCTTTTTATTTTTTTTGTAAAAAACAAGCGCCTACATAACCCACAATGCAACACAACTACTGATGCTAAGTAGGAGATTTGGGTGTGTTTTGCTCATATTGGCTAATGCAGTCCTGAGCTGTGTGCCTCAAGCAGAGATGAGTAGCAGGCTACAGATATCTACTCAAGTTCCCATTGGCCCACAAAAATACTTAATCCAATTTTTTTCTCATCCTTTTTTCCTTTAAAACAGACATCAGAAAATGGTGGAGTTCCTCTTTAAACATACTTAATGGCTGTTTGGTTTTGATTTTACTGCAGACTCTTTTGACAATGAGAAAAGAATATGATCACCTCAGATAAACAGCTGGATCAGGATTATTTCTGCTTAAATTGTACTGTGAAAAAATAAACACAAATAAGCAAAAAGATATTTTAATTGCCAGTTAATTCTATCAGCTTCTTCTGTTTTTAAATGACCCTTTCAGTATGTGTGAACAAACAAACACACTCTGCAAAAAACTGAAAGAAAAACTAAAAAGTGAGAGAGAAAACAAGATACTATTTTAAAAAACAACAACAATAACACCTACAAGAGAATTAACAAAGTAAATTTTAGTTTTGTTCTTGAAATTTAGAATTCCACCTTCTTTTTCGACAAGAGAGGACTCCAAGATAAAAAATAGCTAAACTTATTAAATTGTACTAGTATTATTGAATTATTTCTGTAAAAAACTTTCAAAAAGAATGCAAGTAACAATTAGGCATTAAATGAAAAGGAAACTAGAATTACTTCCTTAAGGTTGTTTGCCTCAAGTCAAGTTGCAGTAACAGTTTAGCTTTCCATGTCTGTGAAAACATGCATGCTTCTCTCCAGCAGCACAGAAAATTTACACAATCAGCACAGCTTCAAGGTGGACATCCAAGATTAGTGTCACCAATTAAATATCTGATAAAATGTCTCCCTCTCTGTTTTTGAGATACGATGTTAAATAATGGCCAAAAAAGAGTTTCTGCAGAACATTATGGTGTCACAGTGAAGCAGACCTTTTGCCTTTTGGATATAAAATGTCATCATGTCATCAATTTATCCTATTAAAAATGTGTGTGAAATTTGGTTAAAATTTGTGGATAAATTCTTGAGTTATGTCGAAAAACATATTTAATGAGTTCACAGACACCTTTAATCACCAAAATTGAATCAGTTCATCGCTGAGTCCAAGTGGATGTTTGAGCCAAATTTGAAGAAATTCCCTCGAGGCCTTCTTGAGATATTGTGTTCATAATACTGGGATGTATGGACCTAAGTACCGATGAACGGATAACTCAAAAGCATAATGTCTCCGGCCATGGATTTTGCTGAGGCAGAAAAAACAAACTCTCCACCCACTAATACAGCTATCAGTGAGTGTAAAACAGGGGCCTAAAGTGGAGGGGAAATGGCCCTTTCCCTACTTTCCATTCCACTTACTTCTAGTGCCCTTGCTCAGACCTTACCCATCTTCTGAACTACACACCTGTAAAGTTTTGTAACTATGTATATATTGCAAGGTTGCAACTTTATCACCATGACAAAAATCACAGACAGTCAGACACCTGCCAAAGTGCTCAGACTGGCTTCTGTTGTAGTTTCTGCTACAGTGGGTGTCACCAGGGTCACATTTCGCCATCATGACGCACAGACTCACAAGGTGAAAACAATCCTAGGCCTTGGTGGCATCACGATATACCACAGTGTTCAGAAAACCTGATGGTATGTTTTTCAATACTATCATAAATACAGGCACTCCTTCTTTTCTGAATAATGGCATGTTTTTTACAACTAACTCACTGAATTAAGGATTATTTTCAACCACACTGGAAACTTGAGACTGGAAAGACCTATACCATAATATACCATATACCACAGTGATATTTTAGGAAGGTATGAAAAATTGGATACTAGCCAAGCCTAAAAAATACCAGTCATTGTGATGTTGTCATGGCTTGTAATTATAAGGAGAGAAAAAAAAAGAAAAGAAAAAGTAAGGTAAGAATGAAGATGATATGCTGTTTACTTGAGAGTTATGTTGCACTCAGTCTCACCTGTTCTTCTTTGGTATACAGCTGAAAACACTCATCTAAGGTACAGCTGTGCTGCTGAAGATGCTGCTGCTGCTGGTTCCTCACACTCTCCGCATCCTTGACCACCTCCTCTTGGATGCTGCCAAACAGACTGAAACACACACACACACACACACACACACACACAAAGACACAGGTTTATTGTCCTCATTCAGCTGCAGAATTGTATTTGCAGTGTTTGAATCTGTGTGAGCGTATGTTTGTGCCAGCTTGTGTTCTGGGAAATGGATTGAACAGCAAATTGACACTCAGGGTGACTACGAGAACATACAATAATCTTTGTGTGTGTTCCGCCTAAGTGCTTTTTTACATTTGTATATTCCACTCAGTATTAACATTTCTGTGCACAGTGCTTACCATTCTTTAGTCTTGTTATCCCACTCAATGACAACCTTCACATGAGGAGGTCCCCCAGGGCCACAGAACTTCAGAGCTCTACCAAACAGCGGGAGAAAAACTTGAAATACACGTCTTATGATTTTAGATTAGTCTGTGTTTTGCAGAAAGTTATGCTGTATCTCAAAAAGAATGAAACCACAAAAACCACGGGAGGCTGAAATCTGTGCTGCCGTCATGCAAAATAATGGAACTTCTGCGGTGACAACGGCCCCGAGACTTTCTATAAATGTTTGTTTCTACTTTTTATTTCATTTTATTCCACCTTGATACACACACCCACTGGCAACAGCAGGATTACACAGAGTGACATCCTGCACAGGTGAGAGCTAGCTTCACATCATGTGTTAATATGCAAACTTTTGATTTTGAGTCGTTATATAGATGAAGGTGCTCTGTTTGTGTCGCAGAGCTTTTCTTCACTGCTTTGATCTCAGGAGGAGAGATTAAAAAAATATCATTGGTATTCCACTGTCAAACAGCACTGACAGAGGGCCAAGGTAGATTCAACAATTGCTGGATGCTCTGGGCACAGTATAATTTATTCTGTTGTGCGCACATGATGGATCACTGATGGCAGATGTTTGGAGTTGTGTCAAAATTCAAATGCCTTCAATTTTGCAAAGCATCTGCATTACGAGTGAAGACAGTCTGGATGGAGAGATTTCCAGCAAGGCCATTGATAGATTCTCACTGTCAGGAGTTTGACTCCATTTTCGAAGTGTTGTTGTCTTGTTATTGTTCACTGCGAGTATGTTTAATGCATAACAATGTATGTATTGTGTTACCACTAGATGTCAGGATTACAACACAGGCCAACACCTCCCAGCCAGAACTTAATAAAGCAATAATGAATTATCACCTATTGTATGTATCTACAAATGCTTCTTTTTCTCTGCCTCTGAATTGAGCTTTGCCGCAACAGTAATTGTCTGTGAATCAATAAGAAACCTTATCTCCGATGGTGTTACACTCACAAGTGAAGGACACCCAGAGCACACTTTGCACACTCCCACAAAAGATTGCTTCCACAAAATCAATTCACCCATTTTAAAAACTATTTTCCATACTCAAAGATTCATGGAGCTGTCTTGTCATGGCTTTGTGAATCTTAAAAACAAAGATGATGTGTGTGTGTGTGTGTGTGTGTGTGTGTGTGTGTGTGTGTATGTATTTTTTGTGTGACAAGTTTCTTGAGTTGTGCATTACAGCTAATAATAAGAGGAGTGGCAGAGACACAGACTATAGAGACTGAAGTGTGCAATTGGAATAACTGTAGACTTTTACGGTGTGTAATTATAATCATTAATGAATAATACAAAAGATAATCCAATTGCCAGTTAATTCTATCACATTTAGCTGTCTTTAAATGACTAATTCAGTATTGAATTAAAAAAGAATTTCAATCTACGTGTGGTGGTAACTACTCATTTTTGTTAATCGTGTGCGTGTGTGTGTGTGTGTGTGTGTGTGTGTGTGTGTCTCCTCTTTTTTTTTTTTTAACATTCTATGACCCCTCTGTTAATTCTGACGCAGGTGGAACTCACTACGAGTTCCTTTTTTTTCTCAGCAGCAGTTTGATGAGTTTTAGTCATGGGGGTTGACAATTGATCTGTCAATCCCATCAGAGCTGATCAGATTGATAGATGAAAAGAGCAGCTGCTGCAGAAGCTAGTGAAAACAAACTTTTAGACCTAGCTCAATCAATGATTAAGTTTTACTTTCACTGTGCCTGACGTTCAGCTGCTCCATCTGTGCTCAGAGTATGCTCTGCACCCTGAAAAAGCGCAAAGAATACCCAAATTGTATATTTATTCTAACAGTGCTACTAGAAAACATCCAAAAATATATAATCATTCATGGCAGCAGATGTTTTAACCAGGACGCCACAAATAAATGAATATGTGGAAAACCTTGCAGTAACAAATAATAAAAAGGCTGATTAAATTTCCAGTTAATTCTACCACCTTCTACTGTCTTTAACTGATTAATTCAGAATTTCAAAATCAAACGTGCAAAATTCATCCTTTTGGTTATTCCATTCATGAGTCTACTGATCATGCTCCATCTCACAATTCGTTTTTGCTTGATTTAACCTTTCCATTTGATTGCTCTCAGTGAAAGACAGCTCTCTGAGTGAGCACTGTGCCGCCTAGAAGTGAAATTACATCCATCTCACAGAGCAGCAGCGGGAGCTTTGATTGGCCAGACTTCTGCCAACACAGAACAGCTGGCCAATTAAACACTGTACAATTACACAAATATTCTTGTGGCACACTCCAGACTCACAAACAGCAATCACTTAGTACCAAGGTAATTACACAGTAAGATGACCACTGCACTAAACTGAAAACTGTAAATAAATCTAATCAAAAATAAAAAACAACTTTATGCATTACACTGGTGCAGAGATGTAGTGGAGCAGTTTCAAGATATTCAGCCACAAATCTTCAGGCTTTTGTGAGATTGAACGGGTAATAAAATTCCTTTTGAGTTTTTTGTGCTATACAAGGGCAGTTTTACTTTAGAAAATCATACTCAATAAAGACTCTTCAGAACAAGATATATTGTTCGTCCAGAATACCGAGGACATGCTTTAAGCACTGATAGCCGCTAATTTTAATTACACTTATCACCAAATGCTCAGGGATGCTTGCAGAAGAGGTGATGGAGATCTGCTAGACGACGACACACTAGAGGTGTGTGTTGGTGCATTTATTTGAGACTCTGCCCCCTGCCTGTAATTTCCTTTTGTCTTTTTATGTTTGGGACGTTACTGTGCAGGTGAGGTCAGGACTATAAGCAGCAGGCTTTCAAGAGGAATCTACAAAAACTCTAAACACAGCTTCATTCAGTTGTATTACCATAATGTATTATACTCCACTATTTAGGGCTAAGGCTGTTTTCACAATATAGAATGATTGTTGTGTTTGTATGAGCCAGTAGGTTGAAGTAGGCATAAGGGGCAGGGAAAAATTAATATAGCACAGTAGTGCAATATTTTGTGTGGCAAAATAGTATATGTATATCATTATTATGTTATATTTACTAATATTATTATCAGAATATTAATGATGTAAATCATTAATATTGCAAATAACTAAATAACTCAAAGCCAGCTTGAACAATACAACAAACTGCTTTTTCAGTCCACCTGAAACATTTCGTCGCAGGTAAATTGAAAAGACATGAACAGGCAGAAAACTTTATCTTAATAGATAAAAAAGGATGTTGACAACATTTTCTCTTAATTTGCAGATTAAAAAGGTAATAAGTCACAATATATCACAATATATGTAATCGCAATACTCAGCTTTTCGCATAACATTCAAAATCACTATCTTGACCTAAGTATCGCAACATATCTTATCAGGGGGTCCTGATGATTCCCATCCCTCGGAGGCCCACATGCTGCTGACGCAGCTTAAATTCAGTGGGGCATCTGGTGTATATGCCAGCTCTGCCTACTCTCACACCACAGGGCAATGGTGCAGGCCCACTTTATATTTTGCTAGCGATACTGTTTACAAACAGTAGCTGACAATTCCTCTATGGTGTACTTTTAATAGCTGAAAAAAAGTTTAAAACATTGGGATACCAAAACTATTTTTTCCTGTACAAGTTGAAACATTTTTTAAATAAATCATGTGGTCATGAATAATCTGGAATTTAGTTTTATGGTAATTTCATTTCATCAGTGTTTGTGTTTTGTATTGTTTTGTATTTTCATGTTGAGTTTTCTGAATTTATTATCATCTGTTCTGAGATGGGAGCTGCAACATTGCTACAGCTACTGGTTTATGCTATGGTCCTGTCCCAATACAGATACCAAAAACATTAAATATATACAGTAAATAATGCTAAAGCATGACTAGCACAAAAAACACAGACACTTGCTGTTGATGAGCTGATGGTTAGTTAGTTTTGGCGCTGATCCTATCTGCAGGTATCTTGTAGACAGAGCAAAATGACATCCACATTTTGAATGTGATATAAACAACAATTACTTAGAAAAACATGAACACACACAGACAGGTGCCTGTATATACACACACACACACACACACACACACACACACACACACACACACACACACACCTATTGAAAGACTGGTCTAATCTGAAAGACAATCTCATTTCCTCACTCCTTTGTGATGGGCCTGACCTTCACTGCAGATCAGTGGAACAACGGCACAGATTTATACTAAGCTCCTCAGCTGCATGCTCTTTATCACACAGGAAATAAAGGCCTTATCTTCACACCGTCAAACTGAAATCATTATACTTAGTTCCTTGTAATCCTCTTAAGGTCCATTCACTTCTGAAAGGAACTGCAGCTTTGTATCTAATGCACTAGAAACCCTGTCGGTCATGTGTTCTGAATAGAGCTCATGTAGTGTATTGTGTAGTATATAGAGTACATAATGATGAGGTACAGTTTGAGTCTGTGGGGATGCAGTACAGCAAACTCTTTTTCTTTGAGTGAGTGTACGTGTGTGGGTGTGTCCTACCTGTCAACCGCAGGGTGGTAGAGCGGGCGGCTGTCCTGCGGGGACAGGTAGCTGTAGGCCGCTGACCCTCCAACTACTCGGATCTTAAACAGCACGCCAGCATTCTGCAGGGAGAGAAAAACACATAAATATTGCACAATGAGCGAAAGAGCTCCCTCTTGCAGTAAAAAAAGAAAAACCTAAATGCTGAGCCTCAAATTCAGCGGTGAAATGATTTTATGATTGACAAGATAGAAAAAAAAAACAACTGTAGGTACATCTAGAAAGCTTGTTTGGCTTTAATAATCTGAGAAAGAGTGAAAGACAAAGGAACATTGATTTTTAACCAGCGCGCTCAAGCAGCAAGTTTTTGAGCAGCGGTGTGCAGTCAGATATGACTCAAAAAAGAAATAAAAGTCTGCCGTAAATACGCCCTCATTCACACCCCCTATATTTAATAAAGTGATCTTCTTTGTGTGTGAAAATTTTCATTATTACTGCTGTAAAAACATGTCTGCCCTCTCACAGACAATCAACATACTGTTTAAAGTCTGCATTTATTGAAAGACAGCTAAAATTACTGTAATTATAACAGCAGATCTCTACTGACACACTCAGGTGAACAGTATCGGTATAAATAACACCCCTACATACTGTGAGATAGATTCACTCTAAAGTATAAAACTGATGTTTATTAAGAAGTACAAAGAGGCAAGAAATGTCCTTGTATTGTTTTGATAGGAGGCAAATTACAAGTCTGGTGACTTAATTTAGCAGCCACGTGTTTTAGCCAATTAACAACATTGTTACACTGGTAGGATGCTTGCAGTAGAGTAAGTAATGCTGCATTATAAGTTTAAGTGTTTTAAAGGCCAAGTTCACCCCCAAATTGCAGAACACTGTGATGTCACAGCAAAGTTGACCTTTGACCTTTTGGATATAAAGTTCCATCACTTCATCATTTTATCCTATTAGACATTTGTGTAACGTTTTGTCATAATTAGCATATGAATTCTTGACTTAAATACATGTTTTGCAAAAGTTGAACAATGTCCCTGAAAATATTCTTGAGATAATGCGTTCACTTTGACACTGACCTTTGAGCACCAAGGTCGAACAAGTTAATTATTGAGTCCAAGTGGATGTTTGTGCCAAATTTGAAGACATTCCTTTAAGGCCTTCTTGAGATAATTTGTTCACAAGAATGGGACAGACAAGGTCACAGTGACCTTGGCTTGTGACCTGTGACCACCAAAATCTGATCAAATCATCCATTAACCCTTATGGATGTTTGTGCCAAACTTTGTGCACATTTATACCGTCATATAGAGTAAAATTAAATTCCAGGAGGATGTGACGGTATGAAATATTATATACTACCCAAGACTAGCGTGTATAATCTCAGTTGACAGTATATTACAGTCTTGCAATAAACCCTTTATTTCTTCAAGGCTATAACGTTCAGGTTTTGTAAAAGATGTTTTAGAGATTGATCTGTCTGATCCTTGTGGAGGCTGCAGTTCGGTTTTTGTCAAATGAATTATATAAATACGTTTCAATTATTTCATCCACTCCATTTACGCTGTATCTTTATTACAATGTGAGCAAAGTTTGAGATGCAGACATGAGTCATTTGAATGAACAGAGACAAGAAATAAGTAGCGCCTTTGTGTATTGTTAAGTATTTCAATGAATTGCATGGATGTGTATAAGTGATTCAGATATACAGAAAACAAAGATAAGACAACATTTGATATTAAATGCTATGTAAAGCCAGCAACTCTCTAATTTGCTGAGTCCTGCAGGATCTATACATAGCATCACTATCAACAGTTCAAAAGCAAACAACCTCCCTCATTTATACGTGGCAATTCTGGCCGCCTCCTCACTTGAATACAGAGAATGCATTTACAGATGGATTATAACTCCTCCGCTGCCTCAGCAGCAAAGACAGGAGGGTTGAGCTATTAGGGAGCAGAGAGCAGAATCAGGTTGCTAATGCGTTCATTCTGTGCAGGCCGGCACTGGAGAATAAGAACTGCAGCCGAGAATAAAAATAAATAAATTAGTTAGTTAATAGAAGCCTAAAGCAGCAAATGAAAAAGGCATAGTCTCGCTCTTCAGTTTGAAGGGCCTGCATGAGTATACCCTCAGATGGTCTCATCTGTCTAGTAGAATATGATGAAGAAGAGCATTGCACTGAGTTAATATCCTATATCCTATTCTATGAAATCAATTGGTTGAACTGTAATAAATCTGAAGTTAGACCCAAAAACAACCATGAGAAGTTTGAGGTAAAAAATCCATGCACTTTAATAAAATATGCGTTTACCATAGGGTATTTAGGAAAAAAACTATTCACAAGACAAATTATTTTGAAAGGATGTCAAGCTACTCACTAAATTTGACCTCTAACAGTTGATCAATAACTCCTTATGAATTACAAAACACTCCAGAACTCAGATTTATTTAGTATTCAGTAAAAAACCTCATCTTTATAGTTGAAACTGGTCTGTCTGGTCAGACTGGTAATCAGTGTGGGGGACCTTTTGCAAGCTACTTATTACTTCAAATTGGATGAAGTTGAACTACAGCAAAGCTACAGAGAAATTTAGTTTGATTGACTAAAGCTACTTAGAAAAAGTAGGTGAAACTACTTTGTAAAAAAAATGACAAAACTGAGAATGGACTACAAATATAACACAAAAAAGTCACATACCAGCAAAATATGCCACTCAGTTAAGGTCACTGCAAAGCGTGCCGAATTGTTTAAAGATTATACATAAACTAACTTAAACCAATACTTCTGACTCATTGTGGTCAAAGTAGGTTCAATTACAATAAAAAAGCAACAGTAGATAAAAAAAAAATCCTTTCCTTTTATAGTCTAAAAATGTTTGCAGTTTCAGCTGTTAACTACACAAAAATGGCAACAAAAAAGAATAATTTAACTACTAAAGTCAATGCAAATATGAATGCAGTTGAACTAACAACAAGCTACTACAAAATCTAGTTAAACTTTTATTGCACACATTTAAGTCTCCCAATACCACCGGCAGTTGAAACTTGTGAGCTGATTTAGAATCAGTTAAAAAGCAGCAATATCTCCAACAGGAAAAGACACTTTAATTTATATATCAATTCTTTGTGTGATTTAATATATATATATATGTATATATATATATATATATATATATATATATTTTACAAAAGCAGCCTTTACAACATCTTCAAGTCATGACAGCCATGGCGTAATGACAAAAAGTTGTTGTTTTTTTTCAACTTATTATCATCTAACTCTACCTTTTATCCAATTTTCTAAACCTCTCCTCTGGCTCTATCACTCGACCGGCTGTTTGGCATGGACCACACAAGGTGCTTGATGCATGGTCAAACACTTACGGTCAATCTTGATATTATTCTTTTTACAGAATATCCAGGCTGAAAAAGAGAAGGAGTGTTTTGAGATGCAAGTCAGTAACAACTCAGGTTATGTTTTCCTTTTTTTATACCCTGAACTGAAAGTTGTATCTTGCTTAATGAACCTCTGGATGGCGCCAAAACATAAAGAAGGAGCAGCAACCAAACTATTGGCAGTACACACTTGCTTTCTGTCAGTGGTAATGAAGAATTTAAACAGTGCTGATGTGTTTTATTGTGGGAGCCTGTATTACACACTGATAACTCTGAGCTCATGCTTTTTGTTGTTTTATACAAAAGTTTATAATTTTTCTTTATTTCTTTTTTTATTTTTACAATGAGAACAACAAAGTATTAGCAAAAATTAAAGCACTCTTTGAATATGACTTTCACCTCAAACAATATGTTCAATCTACAACCCACAGACCCTAGTGATTGTGTTAACTTAAAAGAAATTCGTAAAGAGAGAAGTTTCTATGACTTTGCATCTGGCCAGACAGGCTTTAAGGAGGTAACCAAGAAACTGAGATTCATATCAGTAAATCAAAGGCTGATATTTCGCTTGCTTCTCCACCTTTTCTCATAAAGTTGAAAGCTGCTTTCTCTGGATAAGGCCACCTCAAATATTGCCTGTCACCATGGCGTTGCCCATGGCAACTTGATGTCCAGCACTGGGGGGCGACGTGAGTGCATGAGTGTCTGAGTGTATTTGAGAGTGGAGCAGTGGTTTAGGGCTCGTGGTGTGCAGATCACTCGAGCCGTCTATGGAGAATCAAATGAAGTCAAAGACATGCTTGTCGTGGATTGTCATTGACGCTCACAGCGTGTACCGAGTGGCGGAAAAAGTAGAGGTGGATTTCAACATGCAAGACTGTCCGGGAAACAAAACACTTCAGAGTCACAGGATGTAGTGTGTAAATCTTGAGCTTAAGTACCAGTAATACTACACATTTTAAATTTAATTTTATTAAAACTGCCTCCTATCTGCACTCATTATTCTGAAATAAAGAACTTCACATATTGTGCAAAGACAAGGATTTGTGTTATTGGGCTTTGAGCGGGTGGTGACATAATTAGATGTATGCTCAGCACATAAAACCCTTATTGCTCGCCCATAAAAGGCTTGGACTGTGTGTGTGTGTGTGTGTGTGTGTGTGTGTGTGTGTGTGTGTGTGTGTGTGTGTGTGTGAATATAGTGTCCTGAGGTGCACTCTTCGCTTTTAATCTAAGAATTAATTCAATCTAGGCAGTTTTCGCTGTTACAAATCATTTTTTTCTATTCTCTGAATGAATGAAAGATGCAAGCCTTTCAGCATAACGTAGCAGGAGACTGATGCACTCACATATCACAGAATTAACTGCAGTACTCTAAATTTGAATGATTCAATCACGCACAATGGCTAAGTATAAATAAAAAATGGAACTACAATGGGTAATTATTAATGAGAAGTCAATACAATACTGTCATCACTATGGCCCAACATGCAAAGGGTTATTACTCAAATGTCAAAACAGAGTTGTTCACTCAGCATCCTAAGCAGGACATCTGTTTTGTAGTCTCATCAGAGCAATGAGCTCTTTCTTGAAAACTGAAGAGAGAAAAAAAACAACATGAACCTACAACCTACTTTTTTTGCATTGTGGCAGAGATGAGGGTAAACCAGCGTGTGGAATTCCACTACTTTGATTCCCATCTTTCCAAGTTTCAGAAAAAGAAATTAAATTTAAATGTAAATTAAATGTAGAAATTAAATTTTATTTTCCATGTCTTTGCATTTTTAAGACTTTTGAAAAAGCTACTTCATGCCATCATGCTATTCAAGGCCTTGTTTTTAGATTTAAATAATTCAGTACCTTTTAAAACTTTGCAGGAGCCCAGAAGATCATGAAAATAAGCATCTGACCAATCCCTATAGTGCCCCATGTTAAAATGCCCAACTTTACAGCACAAAGTCATTCACAATCTGGAATAAAAAACAGTTTTTTCTCAAGAGCTAATTTAAACATTCATTAAAGCTGAACTGGGGATGGATTTTTATGCATCTCACCTATTTAATTGTTATTAAGCCATAGATGAATGTCCTCATAACCAAGGGTGTGGCCACTTGGAGTGACAGGAGTGTGGTGTTTGATAACAAGGTGACAGTGTTGGTTAGGTAACATAACCATGCCGTAATTCCAGACTCAAAGTAAAGGCAAAGACTTGGCTGCCGCTGTTTCAGTGTGTTTTCAGTCCATTAAAGTTAACAGTTTGGTATGATAAAAAGTCTTATTCAGCATTTGGTTGTACTAAAAGACCCAGAAAAGACACAGTTTTCCCATTAAGTACATTTTGTTTTATGGTTTTAAGCCTGTGTTTCGTTAGGAGGGATGATAAGCATCAGCATTATCACACTTAACCATAGCTGTAAATTCACCATGCTAACAAAGCTAGCAGCTAGCTTCAGGGCTACTTTCACTGCCTTTTCCAAATATGGTTATATCAGGCTCCAAAAATCCAAGATGGCGACAGCCAAAATGCCATATTTGATCAAACCAATGAGTGACATCACAGTGGCTATGTCTATTAATTTTTATGTCTATGTATCTAGTATGTATGTAGGACAACTTTTTTAATCCTTCAAAACCTGGATCTAAATCAGTTTTACATCAGATGCCTTTCACAAGATATTTGTGCCTTTTAAAACAGAGCAAATTGTTTTGATTTTTTTGGAAAACCTTTTTTCCCCGTGATATTCAGGAAAATTTCTTGCAACTCTTTTTTTTACTAATGTTTTGCTATTTTTTTGGGCCATGTCTTGTTATGTTTTTGAGCCATGTCTTGTTATGTTTTTGAAAGAAATTAAAACACTTTGCTCAGGTTATAAAGGGTTAAACACACTGTTTTGTGGTTTAACCTTGTTTTTTATTAAAAGCTTAAATTGTGACTCTGATAATTATAAACAAAGAGACGGAACAATTTAGTTTGAATGCAGAACCCAATCTTAATGAAAATGGATTAAACTTCCAGCTAATCTCTGCTCTGCGCTGCTATTTTAATTTGCTCCACTGAAGTCGAGGAGGTCGGAGACCCCTGAGCTGAGAGGGAGAAATAGAGTGGATGACATGTTATTGGATATTTGCAGGTTGCGAGCATTACCTGAGCCTGAGATCCATTCAACATCAGATAATAGAGCTTGCTGAGGATGCTTTGCTGCAGCTGATCCCATGAGATGCTCCTGTCCTCACGCATGAGAAATGGAGGCCCAAACCTGAGGAGAGGAGAGGAGAGGAGAGGAGAGGAGAGGAGAGGAGAGGAGAAGAAGACAATGATGAGTTACCTTGGAAAGTTATCCCCTCTACAAAGCAGTATAAATTAATGTCTAAGAAGGTTGAGAAAGTGCCAGTAAAAAGGTCATTGCAACTTATTGTGTCATCACCACATCTGTCAAGCTGTCAGGTGCATCAAGGCTTTACTGTCAGCGCCTGTCAGTGTCCTGTACTGACAGCTTGAAGTGGCATTATGTGGGGTCAGGGGCCAAATAAAGCGGGGAGAGCAGTCTGTATATCATCAATGCATCAATGCCTCATAATGGGCTCTCTGTCTCTAGGTTAACTCAAGGCTGGAGCTCCTCCTCACTGCACAGCTGTGGTTATCAGAGGCTTTTATATGGGAGGTTTATAGGAGAGGAAGTTGTGTTTGTCAAGTGTTTCAGCATCTCTAACAGGTTATTTAGATATACAGCTGAATATTAAAGTTCAGTGATTCACACACATACATATTGATTGCCTCTTTATGACTGTATGTACACGTATTTCAATCTAATGTATTTTGAAAAGAGTTTAGAGAGGTACTGATTCAATGTTATGGTCATTTTGGAGGCTTGTTTGTTGTCTCTCTGTATAATACTTGCAAGGGTTTGGCTAGACCCTCAGTTTAGGGAAATCTTAGTGCGACAGCATACAATGATATTTGTGTGCATTCAACTTTCTGGCATCAGTTGGGAGAACGCCCTTTCCTGTTTCAATATGACAATGGCCCTGTGCACAAGGCGAAGGTCTTAAAGAAACTGTTTTCCAAGTTTGAAGTCAAACAACTTAATGTGCCTGACCTTAACCCCTGAAAAAAACATCACGAGATCAGCTGGAGAGCTGTCTGTGAGCTAGGCCCTTGTGGCTGGATGGGAGGTAACCAAGGTTATCAAAATCTTATGAAAAGCTGTCTAAGGAGAATGGAGGGTGTTCCATTTAGGTGTCCACATATTTTAATTTGGGTGCATGTCCAAATAATTTTGGCCATGTTTGGTGCCATTCTGTTGAGTTTCTTGGACAATAATAAAGTTTTGATATCATGACAAAATCCTTAAAATGCTATAGTACATACCTTGGTTGTACCAAAAGTAGTGCAACAGACAGAGAAATGTCCTTTAAAATTGGTGATTGTTCAAAGAGAGACTTATGGGAGGGTTTTTTTAACGGTATGCCTGTTTCACAATACTGCATACCACGGTAGGAAAATTGACTTATCACATCATGTACATTTGTTTGAAAAAAATATACAACTGGACGGAGAATCTCACCTGCACCTGTGTATCTAATTTCCTCCACAAATGCTTACCAGACTTTTTAAACATACTTCAGTTTCACGTTTTAATGATAATAAACCATTTCTTCAACTAAAAAATACCCCTTGTGCTTTTATTTCTTTCAAAGGCATCTGTAACTAAAATCCCACATGTGGGTTCTCTCTGTCACATTTAAATTCCTTGCCTGAGGTTTTTGAGGAATGCCTCTGCAGCTAATGGGTCAGGATCTGTGGCTCACAGTTTGAAATGATCAGTTTTTTTGTCTGTATGCCGTTGTTCCAACAACTGTGCTCCTGGTGCAAAGGGAACATTTATACTTTGCAACATGGATAACTGTGTTTGGATGCAAAAAATGGTAAATTGCACTCAGCTGCGAAGCTTCATGGGCGTGTTTGCGTTGCATTAGCCCAATATCTTTTGTGAATTGGACCTTGAGATGAGGCAGATAGTGCTTGCAAGTGACATGCAATTAATGTGGACAAATGAGTCCTCAAATGTCACATTCTGGCATTATTAGGCTTTTTCCTTGAGCTGATAAAAGGTTCAACTTTACTGATGCCTGTAGGGAAATCTTAGGCGTCCTTATGATCTAAGAGCACTTATAGTAGTGATGATAATAATAGTGATGAGAATAAATCTTACTACTAATAGTAGTAAGAATATTCGTACACACACTAAGCCCCTTTAGAGGAATGCTGTCTGAATGCTCTCATGGACATAGTCTAACCTTGGTCATAGGAATACATTAAAAGGACGCTTTGTGTTACAAAGCATGCAGTGCCTCATAATGGGTTCAGGAACATCACAGTTACTTAAATTTGCTGCAGTTAAATTGACTGCAGTCCTTGGGACAAATCTGTTAGAGTGCTGGCAGGATAAGGAACATCATGTTTGCATCACAAATGGGCCTCTACAGACACAGCAGGACCTGACCGACCCAGTCAGTGGGCACCAAAGTGAAATGTTTCCAGCGGATGAATCCCTGTTTGACAAAATTCACACTTAATACAAAATAAAATACTAAAAACAGCTGCAAGCAGTGATAAACAGGCCTTTGGGCCTTTTTTCAAGTCAGTGGTACTGGCAGCAGAGACAGCTCTGCATTTCTGTGAAAGTTGGCCACTGCACGGTGGTAGTATATCCTGCTTGGAATCTCTGAAAATGACTTATTGCAAACTTTGTAACACTTCCTGTGTCCGCTATGTTGTGCTAGAGAAAGCAGACTGATTATGTCATCTTACTGTGTATCTGTGGACTACACCGCGTAACTTTCATGTTAAGGCTGACTTCCTGTTGTCAGTAGGTGGCAGTATGACTCAATATGGGCGTCTTTAGGCGTGGACTTCTTCCTACCATGTGAAATTTGGGACAGATAGCATCCTGTTGAGTAAAGTTACAACAGTGTCCTCCATGTAAGGGCCTAAAATGGCCTGTTATCACATGACCTCTGACATCATCATTTAATTTATCCACTATTTGCAAGTTAATATCACATTAGTCCGTTATACCACCCAAAAGTAAAAGTTATACACTAGGAGATGCTTTTAAGGGTGAGTGAAACATGACAAATGTACAGAATTCAAACAAGCTCACTTCTGCGTGGGCTGTGCTATTTAAACTCAATTTCTCTTATGATAATAAGAGAAATGTGGGTACCAATTTATGTGAATATTGGAGCACTTTTGTCCCCAACTGAGGCCATTAACACATAAGGGAGAGCTTTAAAGCCCTCTGCTCATGCATGGACCCAATAGCTGTATATTCTCAAAATTCTCAATTGATGGCGCTATAGAGTCAACGTGTCATGCCCAAACCAAATGCATCACCAAATCAAAATTATTACCAGTCTTGATGCAAAGTTTTACACATCCTAAAGTCCTCATGTACTGTTTTTTAAATGCAAGGAATCCAAATTGGCTGACTTTCTGTTAGGAAAAAAATGACAACAACAATACTGTGACTCTCACTGAAAATTCTCAATAAAAAAAAAAAAATGTATCTATTATCTTGGATAGGCTGCATACATCAATAAATCCTTGCTCATTTCTAACCAGACTTCAGAATGTGTCATTTTAAAAGAGTCTGGATCCTTCCAGTATTTGTGATGTTTCCTGTGGTGACAATGTCATTACTGAGGAGGCAGACGTGACCAGAGCATTCTCACTCTGATTTGCAATGCCATTCCACCCCTGTGGGACATTTATCCCCAAACAGTAAAACAGCGCTCGCCTGTGGGGCTGAACAAAAAGCATCCATACAGCTGTGTTGCTGTACATCAGATGTATTCTAAGAGCTTAGCAACTTAATTATACTGCCTATCCTTGTTAGAATAAGACACGGCAGTCGATAAAACTTAACTTTCGCAGGTTAAGTGCTTGAGTTGCAGTTGCATTGTTTGACTCAGTCTCAGGTTACTGCACTGTCGGCCTCCAGCTGAATGAGAGCTCAGGCTGCACAAGCTAAAAAAACAGGCCTGTCTGTGGCATTCATATTATAGATATACAGGTCGAAGTCGAACAGAAGTCGAATGTTGACATTGAGACAGCGTTGGATGATGAAAATAGAAGAGAATGAATGAGGTATTCTATTTAAGACTGTCGACACAGTGGAGCAGGAGGAAATATGTCTCCACAGCTTTACCTGAACAAGCTCTTAAAACCTGTCTCACAAATGTGAGATGACACATCCTCAAACGCAATCTCATAAAAGAAATCTAAGTGGACTGACTCTACTGCTATGTGCTCAATAAAACCATTTTAAGCAATGAATTCCTAACTGCATGATATCAGGTCAATATCAATATAAACTAACAACAACAACAACAACAAAAAATCAATCAGCTCACCTGACAGCCTGCTGGCCGGATCCTGCGGTGTTGCAGATGAGGAGGAGGACCTTGGTGGAGGCGCCCTGGTTCAGGTATTCAGAGGATAGGGTGCCAGATGGAGGTAACCTCTGACCGTTGGGTCCAGACGTAGAGGTGTAGGGGGAGGAGGGGAGGCTATGGTGATACCCTGAGCAGAGCACAAGAGTAGAGAATAAAGGCTGACATCCAAACTGTTGGAGTGAAATCACACACACAGTTGCTGCAACCATAATGAATACTTTTAAACCAGAAGCCTGGTCGACTTGGACTCTCATCTCTAGATATTTAAATGAAAGTGGGTTTAATGTCTACCCAGGAGTCTCCCCTTTACAGAAGTGCCCACTTTATGCTAGTCATATGCAGTTTTTGGTTGCATTGGATTGCTGGGATTGTTGTTTAAGCCTGGTCTCAAAATGCATAACTTCTCTGTGACAAATGGTATCAACCCCAAAACTAGCACAACAACTTATGAGACATAATTGAGCATAGTAATAACTATCATATATTTCCATCATGATGTTCTAAGCCTCTAAATGCTTTAAACTCAAAGTCTGAATTGAATTCTAATCAGTTCATTGTTGAGCTCAAGTCGACATTTGTGCCACATTTGAAGAATTGCGTTAAAAAGAATGAAACAGACGAGGTCACAGTGACCTTGACTTTTGATCTATGACCACCAAAATCTGATAAAAATGAAAATAATAAATCCGAAAAGGGTTTAGCTTAAAATCAACCAAAAATAAATGCATATATCCATAGTTTTTTACAGCTTGTTCAGATTTCTCACACATGCATCAGAACGAAGATAGAGAGTTAGAACATCTCAAACTTTGAGGTGAATAAAAGGTAAAGAAATATTAGCTGACAAAAGAAAAAAAAAGCTCTTACACAGGCAGCTTGTGTTTTCAGCTTCTGGATATTTTTTAAGTGCTTAAATTCTGGTAAGGTTTGTGTTTATAATATATATATATATATATATATATATATATAAATATATAAATATATAAATATGATATATTAAAAAATCAGAAGCTGGCAGCTGGAAATGTCACACCAGTTAAAGCACTTATTCTATTAAAATGTTACTCATATAAAAAAGCTTATTCTACACAGCTCGGAGGCAGGACCGAAAAGGACCAGACTTACAAAACAGCTCTTGGGTGCCAGAATGAGAAACTGCTATGCAAGGAACAACATCTAATGTGACACGTTCACACTGTGATCCTGAAAACATTTTCACAACATTTCCATTAATATTGAACTGCCCTTTGATTCTTATTTACCCCAAGGAACTGTAAGATGAATTGTATTTTCTGTCACACACACACACACGCACGCACATGCTGTGATTAATAGTGGGTAATAGCTGAGGGGATACAGGAGGCCCAACCTCTTGTCTCCCAGCAAACATAAACTTTGACATTATCAGAGGATTTAATTAAACAATGCTTGTTCCAACCCTACCGTGCAATTAATCACTGCCACCTTCCAACATTGCACACAAAACAAACGGAAACACAGACGCAGGAAAGCAAGAGTGAATAGATGTAAAGCTTTGATGAAATGCCCTCACAAAAGCTAGCAGACAGATTATTAAGACTCACAGAAAAACTCGCTTATAGTTCCAGACACAAAGAGGCTGTGTGTGAAGGCATTTCTTTTTGAGACAAGGACAGAAAAATACAAAACATTTTGAGCTGAATAGCTAAAATTCCGGTAAATGAATACACAGTTTTTGGTTAAAACATTATATAATAAAAGTGCTGACTGTTAAAACAAGCTCAGAAAATAAAAAAGAAAGCTTTGATTTATGTTTGTCCAAGCGGCTACAAAATCGCATGCTGATGTTTTTCTTTTTTTTGGCAGACAGAGGAACTCGATGTGACATTTTATGCTTATTGCCTGCCCTTTAAATGGCCAATTTATCTCCTGTCTCTTTGTCTCAGTCTCCCCTCCCTCTATCCTCTCTGCCACCTTTACTTCTCAGGGTCTCACTCAGAAGGTTAAAAAGAAAAAGACCAAAGCATTTCGTTTCAACCCAAACTGGACGGCACGACTACCCTACCATTAACTCTCCAATTAACACCCTGTCTCCTGGAAATTACATCTGTATGTTACTAAACTGTTTTCATAATTACGCTGAGGTGACAATCTAATCGCTGCCTGGACTATTTTCAGAGACGACATTTCTTTGAGTTACACAGTTAACACTGTGCACCACACTGGATGTGCAGGGAAATAGCATGGGTGGTGGACATACAAAGTGCAGAACCATGACACCTGAAAGCCGGGTTCACGTCGTGGTTACTGTCTGTGGTTGGTAAGTTTAGGCAACAAAGGCACTTTGCATAAGGTTAGGAGAAGACTGTAATTTCAGTTACTGTAAGGTGACCTTGAGTGTTTTAAAAGGTGCCTAAAAATACAATGTATTATTATATTATATATTGACAATTATAATTATATAATTATATAATATAATTATATATTGATAAAAAAGTAATATTTAGAAAAATGCTGTAGTCACTATGAGTGCAAAGTTCATTGCAGGTTTGCCTATTTCGGTGGGGAAAAATGAAATATTTTGTCAGATCACATTTTGCTGATGCATTCAGTATCAACATTTTGCCACTTGTCTTAATAAGTACCATTTCCTCTTTATGTTAATAGGACACATAGCTTGCTCAGCATTACATTTCCCTCATACATGGTTCCTCTTTTACATTTCTTGTAAAGTTTCCAAATGTAATTTATAGGAGACAGAGCTGCCAATTAACCAATGAAGCAATAAGAATTTATCTTTCTCATTTTAGAACAGTAGCCAATTCTTCTCAATGATTGTTGTCTTATTAGCTCCTTTGTAACTACACAGTATTTCATGTTACTTATTGCAAAATGCCACTAAAATGCGTTCAATTTAAAGCATTACATTAAAGCCTTTGCACATAGAGGAAGGAGCTGAAAGATCACAACCCCTGATGATGGGATAGTATCTATTCTATATAATATCCCGCATTTGATAACACAACCCTGACTCCTTGAATTCGCATTTACATACTAGAACTGTGTTTTGCTGGTTACATTTTGAAAGGAAATCAATTGCATGAGAGGGAAATAGACTCAACAATATATTTAAGGAAAGAATGTTGTTTCTCAAAGTACAACTGCAAATGATGGATAATATTATCTGATATCCATAATATAATCAAAAGATTCAGAGAATGCAGAAACATCTCAGTCATAGGGGGCAAGGCTGAAAACCAACAATGAATACCTGACCTTCTATTCCATAAATTGCACCTGCACTGAAAACCAACATGATCATATTGAGGATAATACTACATGGGCTCGGAAACACTTTGAAAAACCATAGTTGGAAAACACAGTTTGTCGCTGAATCTATCAAATGCAAGATAAGACTCTACCATGCAAAGCAAAAGCCATATATCAACATCGGGAAACACCACCGACTTCTCTGGGCTCGAGCTCATCTAAGATGGACTGACCCAAAGTGGAAAAGTATGATGTGGAAGAAGAGGAGAGAAGAAGAGGATCATCCAGATTGTTACCACCAAGTTCAACGCCAAGAACTTTGAAGGCACCATGAATGCTGAAAGGGACATACAGGTCTTAGAGCAACATATGCTGCCATCCAGGAGATGTGCTATACGGGAATGTTCCTGCTTTTTCCAGCAAGACAATGCCAAACCATGTTCAATAAAATATGTTGTCTGTTAACACTTTGCAGATATCTTGGCAACTTGATAAATATTCATGTTCTTTAACAATGTTTCCTGATAAAGTATATACACAGAATATAGGACAAAGGGTTGATTAAGACAAAGCAGCCCTATTTTAACAGCACCAGTATTTAAGTGGCTAGTTTCAAAACCAGAGTAATATGTCGTGCATGGCAAGGAGTGTGATTTCGCCCACATGTCCTGAGGTCTGTGGAGAGAACCTCCTGCCAGACTCTCATTCTCACCTCCTCTTCCCTCGCTCCCTGTGACGGACAGAGGAGAGCCACAGATGAAGGGAGGTGTTAGCAGGGTGGAAAAAGACAGAGGAGGAGTGAAAGAGAAAGGAGACCAGAGTGGACAGAAGAGGAGCGACGATGAGAGTGAGAAGAGGAGTTGTCCCAGGGAAGAAAGAAAGTAGTTGCTCAATTTTGGAAAGTAATTCCCCAAATAAAAGAAAAGAAAAACTGTATAGAGACAACAGGACTGAGGAAAAAATGGCACGTTGTGTTTACTTTTATAAATGTACTGACTTATGATCAGTCATTGTGATACTCAACGATTTGTTGTTGTGACAATGTCATGGCTGCTGTTTATAATCTGCAATTTATAATTAAGAGATAAACATGAAGACTGAATTGGCTGCATGTGATCTGAGTGAGAAAGAGACAGAGAAACAGAAGTGGCTCTTGAGATTGGAGGTGGTGAGAATGGCAGTGTTAATTAAACAGCTTAGCCTCGAAGAAGACACTACACCTCCTCTGGCGATCACTCCCCTCTCTTCTCCTTCTTCGCTGTCCTGCATTTCTTCCTTTTCTATTATCTTATACTCCCCTCTCTCCCTGGTACTCTATTTATCATTGCCTCTATCTTCTGACTGTTTGAGATGAATCACAAGCGGTCAGCTTCAAGAGAAGATTTTTGAGTGTGTTTCAAATTCGTGGGATGGCTGATGGACAGATTTTTGTGCCTGGGAGGACACAGTATGCTGTTATATATATTCTTACAGGAATTGAGTGACCATTCACACACACACGCAAACTTTTATATATAAGATATTTGTGCAAATCAAAGACCCGTTAACTCCACTTGGAATAACTTTGTTCTTGTTAAAATAGTGCGGAAACTATCTGCTGTCCAAACGGGGCACATTCGAGGCAGCAAAATGATGTTCACACAAAAGCCATGTTAAAATGGCCAACTTTACAGTACATGTTTACAGTCTGGTACAAAAGTTTCCTATTCATGACAACTGCACAACCTGTTTGGATGTCATTTAGGCTTAAGTTATTCATAATTAAGGCTGTGGGTGACAGAGTTGGTTATGTAAATGCAACCATGATTTACAGCTCTTGCTATTTCAGTTTCTTCTGGCAAATTTATATATTTTGAGTGGTTTTAAGCCTCTTTTTTGGCTTTAAATGCACCATGCTAATCAAGCTAGCAGCTATTGTAAGGGTTAGCTCCACCATCTCGTGTCATGCTTTCCGTTCGTGAGAGTTAATTGTTAAATATTGGTTGCCTAAAAAAGTCTAACCCTCTAATGGGTCAAATGTTACATTTTTCTGTTAACTACTTTTAAGCACCAGTGGTTCAGTTTCACATGGAGCTATTGAATAAGAACATTTTTAGCATGACAGTATCAAAAAGTACATTCCTGCAGTGTCTCTTTGTTAATATCATTAGAAGATAAGTTTCTGCCTCAGTCAGAACCGTGCTCTTGATGGTGCCATTACTCTTTTCAGCCTTATTTTAGGTAAATAATCATCTTTTGCTGTTGCACCAGAGGTCTTTCAACACTGATGTCTTATTATCCCAAACAGTTCATCACTGATGTGTAAAAACAGCATGAGTTGTGCAGCACAAAAAAGAGAGGATTTGGGCCACATCCTGACTGGAACTGACACTCCTCCCAAGTGGCTCAGGATCAAATGAGTGACCCCTGTCAGTTCTATCCACAAACCTGACTAAAAATACCCAGGGGGCCGTTAGGCTTAGCCCTGAACGAATCAGAGGTCCCAACAGCAAACAGCCATCTGACCACAAATGCCCCTGTTGACAGCAAAGCACCTGAGCTTTCTGCCAACAGCAAAAATGACAGATTAGGGAGGCGGTGGGGGAGGAACTAAATACACCTGATGCCACCCTTTTACTTCTTCTCTTTTATTTTTACCTTCTTCTTCCAATATTCCTCAACGGTACCAAGTTCATCTTCCCACTTCTCTTTTTGTTATAAGAAGGCACAACATTCAATAAACAAAAACAAAAAAATCACATAAGATAAAGTTGCAATCAAATTGCCCTTGGTATTTTGCACTTAGTTACATCATGTCTCAAATATTAGTCCAACAACAGTCCAAGGCACAATGCTGCAATTTTTTTAAATCTCTGTGAATAACCAAGATAAAAAGTGGTAGACATGCTTTATTATGAGCTATGGTGCAGACAAATATAACAAAAGGTTTAGATTCCAGTGGTTGAGGATCAAAATGATAAATAATTGACCAGGGCTCGCAGGTCAACACCACCATGAAATTAAAGGACTTAACAAACTTCATCCAGTGTCCACCGTCCTGCCGAATGGTTAGCATCAACGCAATTAAGCTGTATTGCTAGTTGCAGTTACTTTTAACAGGCTTGTGGGCAGAGGAAGCTTTCAAGTTGGCGTTCGCGCAGGCATTTATGCATCATTTGTGTTATTCTTCATAAGGCAGCTGAGCCTGAGTGTTGCTGTTATTTCCCCGATGATTTGAGAAACACGTTCCAGAGGCAGTGGTGGTGATCAGAGCACCAAGTGTAGACACAGACACAAATATCTTTCTGGCTTCATTCTCTTCAGGTTATTTTAAATGATGAATACTACTGGAGGGGCACGAGTTCCCCTGTGAATGTTCTTGGAATATTTTTGCTTTTCTGCACCGAGTTTGCTTTAGGCGACCTGTAATTGCCTTAATGGAACTGCACGGGATGTGTACTTTGCTGGGTTTCATTTGCATGCTTGATGTCTTATTCTCAGTGTGAGTCAATTTGTGTACAACTTGAAGAGCGCAGGCATGACAGCATGTTGCCATGTCTGTTTTTTTTCTTCTAACAAATACTACAGTCTTAAAGGTGCCGATCAGTTCAAACTAGGGCTGTCAGTGTTAATGCCTTAATCGCCGTGCAATTAAAGTCTGGACATAACACCATATAGTTTTTTTTTCCATCATGTTAATCATCACTCAACATTCCTGTCTTTAGTAGGCTGTACCAGGCTGAGTCTTAAAGCTACCGTGATGTTACTGGTATCATATGAAACTAGAAGATCAAAGGAATCCAGTCATGCAAGCTTCTTAAGAAGGGGGGCAAATAACTCCAAAGTTTAGCAATGGAAAAATGGCATGACCATTTCACAGGATTCCCTCTGACCTTAAGATATCTAAATGAAAATGGGTTCTGTGGGTACCCATAAGTCTCCCCTTTACAGACATGCCTGCTTTATGTTACTTCCACGAAGCTTTTTTTCTGTCATTCGATTCCAAAACAACATCATCTGGTACGAGTTGCTTTACCTTGTCAATATGGACTTTGAAATGCAAAATGATGAAATTGAAATTATGATTAAAAAAATACAATTAATTGTGATTAACTATAGAAATTCTGTGATTAATCACAATTTTAATTAATCATTTGACAACCCCAACCAATGGAAAAAGGTTGAGACCTCTGCTCTATTGTAATAAATGATGATGATGTATGTGTTCACTTGCACAGAGGTAATACTTGACA
Organism: Plectropomus leopardus; assembly: GCF_026936395.1. Classification (NCBI taxonomy): domain Eukaryota; kingdom Metazoa; phylum Chordata; class Actinopteri; order Perciformes; family Serranidae; genus Plectropomus; species Plectropomus leopardus. The sequence goes on from NC_142178.1 coordinate 10,634,354, forward strand.
TTAAGTAGCTGACTGAAGGTTGCGACAGCCCAGATAATCACCTCAGAGTAATCCCTGACTCTCTACCTGTACACAACCCTCAGTGGGTTGATGGAAACGACACAGTGGCTTACCCTCAGCTATGCAGTTCACCGAGACAGAACCTGAACACTCAAGAGTGCCAATCATGTGGCCACATGGTAGAGTAAATGTGTGCAAGTGAGCAGGAGGAGAGAAAATGAATGGCAGACTTTGATTACTGCATCAATCTCAGAATGTAGATGCTGTTTGCGTGAGTCAATTCCTGACAGATCCCTTTTATCTCCTTTAAGAGATCTGTTTTTCTATCAGCTTTCTCAGGAAATCCTCTCTTTTTTAACATACAAGCAAAACACACAAACACACACACATACACACACACACTCCCACTCCTACTCTCTCTAATTCTGATAAACAATATCAGAACATTAAGACAGGAAAGAACAACATAAGATATAAATATAAACAACAGATGATTGTATCTTTAGGGGTCTGTCTTGGCTTATCTTTAATTAAGTCCATATCTCAGGAAAAGAGCTAACTTGGGGGCAAATTAAAGAAGAATAATTGCGTCTGCCGATAGCACCATGAATTGCGCATCACTTGCAATCACTATCTGCCCCATTTCAAGGTCCGATCTACAAAAGATGGGACACTAAACAAAACGCCCATGAAGTTTAGCGTTGAGTGCAATTTGCCTTATTTTGTGTCTGATTGCATTTATCCATGTGGCGTATAAATCTTGCATCTGCTGAAAAGAAGACAGACAATTTCAGACTGCAAGCTACAGGTCCAGACTGACGAGGTGCAGATGCATTTCTCCAAATTTCAAGCAAAGAATTTGAAAGTGACAGAGAGAAACCACATTTGGGATTTAATATCTGAGTCTGTCAGTTCTGTTTGTATTTTAAAACGCACACCTTCCGGATGTAAAACCATATGGCATGATTTGTGTTTAAGCTCCAGCTCTCTGAAGACGCTGATATTTTCACTGTAGCTGAAGGTGGCTATCCGCACTGATCTTTGTGAATATGGACTGTTTTTGCAGCGAAGCTTAGCTGCATAGAAACAAGCCAATTTTGCACCAAATGTATGCACATTACCTAATTTAAATACGTGCAAATAGCACTGAAACACTAAGTGAGCTTGCTTCGCATTGCAGACAGGGTGCATTTCACCCTTTGCAGGTGCTCTGAGAATTACACTGATTCTTTTTGTGTTAATTATGCAGGTTTAGTGGCCAAAAGTGGCCCAATCCTTCTGTAAATCCACCCATCTGAGCACTAAATTGAAAAGTTTCACAAAGGCTGATCTCAATTTTCAAGCTTCTGTGTTTTAGCATCTCATTTAGAAGCCACCAGGTCTACCTATTTTGTTCAGGTGTGTTAAATGTTTCTTGGAATAAGTCTTTGGAGTGCTTTATCCATATATGTATCTCCATCTCGAATGCATACATTATTATAGTTACTCCCACAATTCACTCCTCAACCCTTCACTGACTTCTCTATTATCTCAGAGGTCTTTACTTTTCAATTTTAGGGGCACGAGTTGAACCTCACACACTGTTAGCATGCTTAGCTTCCTGGAGTTACTATTCAGCAGGAAGTCTTTTTCTGCGTGCAGCATTATGGAGCTTTATCACTCTATTTATGTGCAAATTGCTTGGATTGTTGGGGTTGAAATAGAGTGCTACTGTGGCGCTTTGGAACCTAATTGATTTTTCAGTGTTTTCCGTCATGAGACCTCCTGCTGCCATTTCCTCTAAAATGCGAAACCTCATTATTGTACCTGGGAGCGGTGCTGATTCAATATCCCCGAAACAGTTTACTGATAAAGCCAGGGAAATCCAGCTCCCACACACTGAAATACACAGCAGGTGATGACGACAGAGGAATTCCCTGCATAAAATAAATGCTCCCCAGCAGCACTGCCTACAAATATGAGTTAATTAACTCAGAGTTGATGTTTACATTCTCCATGCTTTTTGCCAAGCTATTAAATGAATGAATGCTCGAATGTGAAGGTCCATTTATTTCCCCTTTAAAATTCAAACAAATCTAACCCTTAAAATATTATCTTACATAGAAAAACTCAAAGTATGCACCAACTAAATTTTTTCCCAAAGATAGTATCTATCATTAAGTGTAGCTCTGATTACATTGTTTTACATTCAAGTGTTTCTTTTCTCTGAAAAGTTTGGTTTTAATTAGTTATTTAGTGCTTTAAAAAGAGGATATGACAACATGATAGACATGTTGTCAAATCCCCTGTGATCCAATCGATGTGCTCGCGTTCAATGGTGCTGCTCACGTTTGGTGGGAGGGGTGTATAGGCAGGAACATGACTCCACAGAGATCGCTCTGGCTCCAAATAATGTAGAGCAATACGGCAGCAGTCGTATCCGGGATAATTTGGCTTCATTGTTGTGCAGTGGGTGTGAATGGAGACACGTCATATATCTTTAAACAAAGTCTGTGGTTCAGACAGACATTCATGATTACCTTAAGATACATATAACAACTTTGCCTCACATCTACTACAGCCTCAGCCTGTAGCATGCTAAAATTGGAAAATACGATGGCGAAATGGCCAGTTTTAGTGAAAGACCCATGAGTTTGTTGGCTTATCAGATACCAAAATGAAGTATTTTAGGAAGTTATAATGACATAAAAGGATGACATTGGAATGTAAAAGTGGAACCACACTCTTAAAGTCGCTCTATGTGAAATTCAGAGCGTATGAGTTGTCTGGGCACAGTCCTGAGCTTGACTTTGCTCACCTGGGGGCTAGCAGCTAACAGTGATAACTCTATACACAGCACTAAACACAGCAGCAGTGCTGACAGAGCTAACGGTGTTATTTGGGAGGGACCAGAGAACATACATGCACTAAACATGCAAGCAAAGCCAAACCGGCAGAACAGAGAAGCTCATATTACAACACGCACAGGTGGCATAACTTTAGTCTCTGCTCAAGGCGCTATTACTCCACTATGTCTTTACATAGCAAAGAGTTGTTTGCTGTAATATTAATGCTCTTAATGTTGCATACAGAACCCTCAATGCTATAAAGTAATCTTCCTGGAAAAGGCACTTGAAAATGTTCAATTAGACAATGCAGTGCTCTGCTGGAAGACGTATTGTGTTGCTGCAAACACAGTTGAAGGAATGAGAATTCTGCATTTCTATCATTGTGCTACTACGGCTATTATCATTCTAAGCATGGCTTACAGTGAGGTCATCCCCCTGAATCTGAAAAAGCCCTCTTACTTGCCGAGAATACATGTGAAAATGTCTCAGCAACAGACTCTTTGTATCCTCCACTACTGTAGCAGCAATAACACGGTGACAAAATATCATTTTCAGGATCACAGAGAGAAAAAATGAAGGTAAAGCAAGAAAGGAGGTGTGATGATGAACCCCATATCACTGCAGAGAATCATCATCTGCACTCGCTGCCACATGTCCAAATTCTGCGGTGTGGTAATTTGCTTTATTCCCGTGTCATTCCTCCCCGTCCTCTCCTGCTGTTAAAGCACATTTTCAGTCCATACACCCTCTCGCCTCTCTCCCAGTACAGGACAGTACATGAAGTGCATTTCTGAGCAGATGTGTGCCGTGCAACTCACTTCTACTGTTTTAAAGTCACTGTACACCTGTCAAGTGACCTACAAATTGTCAGGCTGTGGTGGCTTGACAGGTAGATAAAGACAATCCTGGGAGGACATCAGTATGCGACGCTGCCTGCTTTCAGACGGAGAAAAGTATCATTTTGTGCCACATGCTGATCTCACCTCTCTGAGAATATATTAAGGCTAAATTCCCTGTTTCAGTCACCACTATTGCACAGTGTCAACCTTTTGATTTTTCCACACGTGTGCAGACTTCAGTGTTCAGTCTGGCTTGCATAGACCTAGAAGATACAATGTATTTGTTTTGTTTCTTGTTTAATAGGACTTAGCTGATCATATAAACATACTCAAGATGTGGGCCTATTTATTTATTGTTAATCATATCCCCTTTTTGTCTTTCTTGTTGCTAAATATTTTATTGTTGGTAGAAAAAAGGAGCGGGGGATTTATAAAAGTATAAAGAATTTCAGCAGCTCTCAGCAGAATAATAAAAAGTCATTGAATAAAATGAGACATGTAATGGGTTGTTGAGCTGGTGCACGGTTGGTTTCATGTTAAATCATTCTGGAAAAGGGTTCATTCTCTGTTACAAATATAACCGTCACACAATGCAATTTTATGAGCATAACTTGACTTCTGTATAATTTTGAAAAACATCATTATTCATGATACATTTTTGAGTGTCATTCGATACTGTTTCATTTATCTCAAGTTAAAACCTCTCTATGGGGCTGGGATATTTATGTGGTGTATGTTTCATCATTTTCATCGTGTATGATCAACAGGTTCTTATTGAGAGTTAATAATGGTAATAAGAGAAGTTAATACAATTGAAAGATTCCTGTTCTAGAAAATAATACTGTTGATTTTTCTTCTGTTTCTATTAAACTACAGTCTTGGGTTTTTCATGTGACGTCTGATCACTATTTCTACTGACAATCCTTTTGACTGCTGCTATGAAACTGGTCAGATAATGACTTCACTGCTGCATATAGTCCCTGCACGTTTTTTCATATATTAAAAACTTAATTCAGTGGCTTAGACTGTGCACCAGAGTCAGACTGTCTACGGACAAAGACAGAAATACAGATTTGCATTCTTTTGGTCAGAATGATAAAGCATACATATACAATGTATGCCTCTAATAAAGGGAATGTAAAAAACTGATCACCAAAAATAATAAAAATTAAATTACAAATGTCGGTATTCTGCTTTTTAAAGTAACATAAATGATTGTGAATGTGCCAAAACTTTTCTTTAAGTAGAACCAAACTCAGTCTTGCTCTGAAAATTGTCCAGTGAGTCATGTGTTTTTCTTTACTTTGTTCATTTTACAGGCTCTTCCTACAATCATCCATCATGGCAGTAATAGTCTTTACTTTTTTCATAGAAGCTGCAAAAACAGACTTACGTGATGGACAGCAGCAATACTGCAGCTGAAGGCTTGTTTAGTCTGAGGAAGAGGCCTCTGCACCACCTGACATAATTGATGAGGACCAAATTAAACAACTAACCCCCAAAATATACAAAAACATTGATCTAGCTTGTGCGTCTTCATGTACTGTACTGCACTATAATAGACTTATAGCAGAGTGAGTGCTGGATAAGCAAAGTGAGGCCTCCCTAAGCTCCAGAGTAATTAGGGTCTTACATAACCTCAGTAACCATAGTAACACTTTTACTGTCTCAAACCACTATGGCTTCTTTTAGTTCATACTTTTTTTTTGTCATTTCCAGAAAGAAAAAGGTAGCTGAAGATGCAAGTTTCAAGTTCTTATAAACCCCCAACAACAGTGGTGTTTCTGAGCTGTCCAACCTGGTGTGATGACAGATTGCTGCTGAAAACTGTTTTAACTAAAATACACCGCACAGACATATGAAAAAAATATATATATTTTTTTAAATAGTAAAAACCAGGTACAGTTTACATTAATGTTCATCCAAACTTAAATGTAGCCACGGCAGTAGAATTTTGTCATAATTAGTGTATGAATCTCTGAACTATGGCCAAAACATGTTTTGTGAGGTCACAAATTGATCTTTGATCACCATATTCTAATCAGTTCATCCTTCAGTCCAAATGAGCATTTGTGCCAAATTTGAGAAAATTCCTTCAAGGCCTTCTTAAGATATAGTATTCATGAGAACAAGACCAATGCGAGATGACAGTGACCTTTGACCTCCAAGTTCCAATTATTTTATCGTTGAGTCCAAGTGGATGTTTGTGCCACATTTGAGGAAATTACCTCAAGGCGTTATGTCGCAAGTTATTGCACTCATGAGAATGAGACGGCCACCACTGACCACCAAAATTTAATGAATTCATTCATTAGACCAAGTGGATGTTTGTGCCAAATTTAAGGAAACTCCCCAAAAGCCCTCTTGAGGTACTGCATACACGAGATCAAAATGAACGCAACGTCACAGTGACTTTTGACCACCAAAATCAGTTCATTCTTGAGTCCAAGTGGGTGTTTGTGCCAAATTTGAAGAAATTCCCTCAAGACTTTATCTCACAAGATATCACATTCACAAGATGGACAGATGTACAGATGACAGACTGACAACCCCAAAACACATGCCTCTAGTCATGGCTGTCGCCGGCGACTGTATACACCACTATGCCCTAGTCCAAAAAACTGAATTATACATAGTGTCACTTCCCTGTTACTTTATCTGCTGTCCACCATATTTTATATCCATAATGCCACAGTAGTCTCTTCACAGGAATGAATGTGTAAATTCACATTACACTTCTTAAAATGTGACATAAAACTCACTGAATGAAGTTATGATATCCTGGAATCTGGTCTGCTGTGATCTTATGAATTATTTGGAGGTAGGGACCATTCATCATTTTCGTCAGATTGCCCACAAGAATGGAAGTCACATTTTCCAGCGAGTGCTTAAGTTTGATTCATTACAAGTGCCTTTCTGCGTGTGTGTGTGTGTGTGTAAGTGTAGGTGTGTGTGTGTGTGTTTTGTGTAAGGTTTCCCCTGGAGGGTCATATATTTATGAGACACTCCAGTGTAACTCTAATGGATTCATTACCCACTTGACTCACACTGTGGATGTCTGAGTGTGTGTGTAGTGTGTGCATGTATATGTTTTCATGTTTCTGTGTGTGTGCGTGTGAGTAAAAGCCTACTGTATGTGTCTTATCCCTCTCTCAGTACTGTGACACTGTTTTTTACTGTGTGAAGTGACAATAGAAATACCTCCTGTTGAGAAAGAGAAGAGCTTTAATTTTTCATGACCACATATGTGAACTATTGATGTCATTCTTCGTCAGAGGTAACAAAAACGCCCATAAAGGCTGGCGGACAACGACTTACTCCGACTTGCCTAGCTGGCAACCCGCAGAGATTGGCAATTAATGACCTCACACTCACAGTGGTGCTAATATGATTCAATTAAGCCCCTTTTAGACCTGAACATTGATCTGTTAAAGTAATTGCTGTGTGATAAAAGAGCCCTCTTGTATAGTAGAGGAGCGAATGCAAAGTAATGCCATCAAGAGGAAAAAAAAGCATTCACACAGGCTGCCTTAGCGATGAAAAATCAAACACCTTTTGCCGTTGATTGACAGTTGAAGCTCACAGCTTGACTGCCGTCCATCTACAGTGAAATGATGATGCTTGCCCTTGCTTCATTAACTCCACTAGAAGCCGTCTAAGCACCTGTGACCTTGATGTTATTTCCTTTTTACCAACATTCTTCTAACAGTGTAAGTTAAGCATTTAGCAGGCACCCTGTTCGCGGCTGGTATGAATGAAAGTTAAAAATGAATGCCAGTTTCTTTGAAAATATGCTCACAACAAGGTTATTTCTTTAATTAAAATGTGCTAATTCACAGTATTTCCTTCCTTAAGGGGTTGAATTGACACATGGTTCCCAAAGGTTTCACCAAGCTGAATTGAAGTTTTTATAAGTTCTGTTTAATACCACATTTTCATGTAATTTAATATGTTTTTCACATTCATACCTTACAAAGTATGAAATAATGATAAACAACTACTGGGGATGATACGGCCTTGCATAATTTTATTTATTTTCTTTCAATACTTAAAAGCTGTGTATAACAATAATTCTTCATAATATAATTAATGAAATACAACCTGTCCAGATAATTGGCAGAAAATTGACAGATGGATTAAAAATGAAAGATTATTCATCTACATAAATTAATTTCAGTGTTTGCCTAAAATAACTCGAGCTTTCTAGCTACTGTAGCTAGCAAAAGAAAAACTTTGTTCACTACAGGTCTGATGGTGCTGACTGAACAAGAGGACTGAGCACCCTCCTGTGTAAAATCCTCACATCACGTACATAAAATGAAACAGCTCTTAGCAAATGGCGCCTGAATTGACTAGTTTTAAGCCCCCTAAAAAAAAGCTAACCTAAAAAAAATCAATACCAGTTTAAGTGTACGCTATATTCAGAATATATTCTACCACTTTACCTCGCCATCGGACAAGAATGAGACACTAGCAAAGCAACACAATACATAAAATAAGCACAGCAGATACGTCATATTTTTTCTCCCGAGAAAAACTTCATCATCATTATAAAAGCAAAATGTCTTAAGTCTGACTCAGCTTTCTTTGAGAAACTTGATTATTTTGCTCTATCAATCCCAAAAAGGTAGCCATTGTAAAAGGTCAAACCAGTGTGTCTAAATATATAATTTAAAATGTTACAATTACAGCTGAGAATGACAACAAAAATAAACTAGTTTGCCAGTTTCACATATCGCTATAATTGAAATCAGTTGCCAGTACCCAGTAGAGATTGTTGATGTTAGTTCTATATGTCACAGTGATTCGTTTGATACCTTTTAAAACCTTTTTGGAGAAAACTGAATTCAGTGCTTTTTAAGACTTATTAAGACCTGCAGATACCCTGCATCACGGGCATAAGGAGTCACATGAAATTGATGACACTGCTGTCAGAAGTATACTTCCCACAGTCCAACAAATAGCATCTTTGTGCCTGCCTCATAAACACGCATGTCAGTCAAACACCTTCGCTCTGTAACTCTTAAACTCATTATAGATGCATTGTTGAGATAACACTGATGCCACATTAGAGGAAAATAACTATTTCTCTTTCTCTAAATATGAATTTAAATTTGTATGCCATAACATTAGCGTATCAGTCAGTTTTTTATTTTAGTCTTTATAAGGTGATGACTTCAAACTGAAATGCCACATTTACTGAGTAACACGTATGTCTCAAAGGGGCTCAGTCAGCCAGTTTGCTTTACAGACCAATGTTTGTGTCATTATACTCATCAAACAGTGCATTCGGCAGTGTCTTACGTGGACAGAGAAGGGTTTTTAAAAGGTGGCGATGATGCAAGGCTGACTCAAGCTTGTGTCTCTCTAATTAGTGTAAGGATACAGAGCTTTTCGGTCGCTGCCTTCCTCATGAACAAAACAAAGAAGCAAGCACCTGAGAACAGTAAATAAAAAAAGGAAAATTTATCTTAATAAACTAAAGTGCCATGGTTCTTACTCCCCCAAAATATGAAAACTGCTCAAACTTCTGGATAAATTAATCATTTGTAGGAGCTCACCCAGGTATGCCGTTACTCAGGCAAACTTTTTATTTATGATGATGCCGTGCACCAAGCTGGCATTCAGACACATTTAATTTAATTTTGTTTGGGTGCTATGATGCAGAAAGAAACAGAATGAAAGGAGGAATACAAAGCACACTGCAGATACTGGCACTCTCCTCACCAAAGTAAAATTTCTGCCTGTGAAAAATACTCACTGAAAGTGAAAAATGCTTCAGATGTGCGAGTGCATGTGCATAAAAGTTAATCAAGAGAACAGGAAGGATGGAAAAGAGAAAATAGAAATGAGGAATGTAAAAAATCTACCAGTGTGGGAAGTCAGTGTCGCCAGTGTCTTTGATGGACGTGCTGTTACTACGGTTACCTGAGTGTGGTGCGGAGCCTCCACGACTATAGAGGGGAGGAGCCTGAAAGGCGTAGATGACGTCGCTATCAGCAATTGCTGTCAGGTCATCATCATCTGAAAAGGAGCGCTGGAAACCCGTGGAGTACAACTCTGATAGGATGACCTGCAGAGAAAGAGACGCTGTGAGCTCTGTGAACCACAGAAGTCCCTGAGAAATCCTTGTAGAGCTGGACCAGATTTTTTCTTCTATCTGCTGCAAACCCAATTCCCCCACAAGGGACAAAAAGAAATCTAATTTAGCTGAAAGTAAAAAAAAAAAAATCGAGCCACAGTGGCACCAAAACTGACTCTCTGCGACAACTTTAATGGGTGAGACTCACATCGATAAACCAACAAAGATATGTTTGTATGCAGGCACATTCAAAGAGGAAAAAATAGATTTAATCACTTCAAAGAAATCAAAGTAAACCCCAAAACCCTTCCTGCTTTAAATCTCTAGAAATAAATCACATAAAGTAGCTGGTAAAAGACGAAAAGAAATTTCTCAAACAAGCACAAAATCAGAGAGCAAAACTTGGCAACTGAAAGTCATCAAGATAAAAAAAAATCAAAACATTAAAATCGGCAAAGGAAATTATACTGAGGACAAGTTTCTTTTTTAATATTCTTTTTCTAATCTAGCAGAGCAGCGTATTTCCTAGTTTTATGTTTAAGTCAAAGATCTTCAGTGTCCTGACAGTCACACAGGGAAACTGTACTAAATGAGCACTGCTGGATAGTTTGTGTAAAGTAGTATTTGAAGTGCAGACTGAGAAGGTTTTTAATTTATTTATTCATTTGTGTTTCCAAATACTAATTTGTGATTGACTAGCCGATTTCCTTTTAAATAATATGAAAGTGATCCGTGTGAATGGATAATTAAACTGCAGGTAACCATAGCAACAGCCCTTAACTCACTCATTCGGTTAATTCTCACAGGTGAAACAGACCGAGCAATGTGTTTTACGGACTAAAATCAAACTTACAATTTTAAATGATGATTCAAACACTGTTAAGTGGGCAGTATGATCGACTCAGGCTGTGACTACAGTAGCCCAGAATGGACAAACCAAACACTGGCTGTAGTTACGGCCATTCCCATTTTTAAGGCAACTAATTAATTAGCAGCCCCTCTGCAATGGACAGTGTTGGAAAAGCAGTTTTTCAGTGTTTTTATTGATTGTCATCACCTGGTTTCTTTTGTTGTGGAGAGGATCATTTAACTCCTAGTAAAAATCTCTAGAACCATAAACACTAGAGAAAAGTTTCAGCTGGATGCAATATGCAATTCTCAGCACTAGATGCCACCAAATCCCCCTAATTCTTACATACTGCTTATTGAACTGTTAAAAATATAGGCAAACTGGACTTCTTTTTTCAGAAACATGGGAAGAAGCCATGGGCAATTATATTAATTATAATAAATGAATTAGAAATGAACAAAAAATTAGTAAAAAGTACAAGAAAACTACCTAAAATTTGGCACAAAAAACGGGAAAGTAAAGAAAACACACACAAACAAACAAACAAACAGGAAAATAACCTTACAAATAATGCTTGAAAATTACAATTATTCTGTAAAATGATTTAAAATATAAAATGTTGTTAATTATAAACATGGTTCTCCGGAAACGTTTCCATAAAAAAAAAAAAAACTTTTCCTAAATTTACTAATTTCTTGCAATTTGTGAAAAATGTATTATCAAGTTGCTCATTGCCTTTTTTCCCATGTTTTTGATAGAAATCAAATCAACTTGCTCAAAGTTCCAAGGTGCAAATACTTTTGGAAGGCGCCTGAATGCAGCACAAGAAAAGAGATGTCAATCCAGGTTTCCAAGGGTTAAAAGCAAAACATAAAAGCGTTATAACAATGAAAATATTCTTGCTCTCATAAATGCAACAAAACTAACAGAAGAGTGTGAGAGATGTAAATGAAGCACGGCGTCTACATGCACAGTCCTGAGAAGGGGTCTGAAACACCTGTGTGGGCAGACCATGGGTGTGTAGGAAATGCAGCAGCTTAACCAGAAAATCTCACCCTGTGAAGTGAAATGAATTTCTTCATCAGGAAACCATGGAAATTGAACAAAAATCTGCAGGAGCTAGAACTTGTCAAGAATGCTAAAAGCTTCCATTTATGATATTTTTGGAAAATGCCCCTAAAAAAACTAATTTATGGTCCGTTAGCTGATTTAAAAAGATGTCTGCCCCTTGGGAAATCAAACCGAACAAAATCTGATGCATCAACACAGACATAAAAAGAAAAATCGGACTTCCAGGCAAATATATAGACAGTGAAAGCCAAAAGGTGATATGAAGGGTATCCCTCATCTCATCCCTCTCTCAGCTCGGAACATTATCACACACACGGGTTAACTATACAGTGTCTTTCACAATAGATTTTGACATACAGGTGTGTTTGCTCTGTAAGAACAGATAGTGGAACAATGCACTTGTGAACCATGAAAAAGATTTTTTTTTTTTTTCATGGGACATTTAAGTCTTCTATTTTACTCTCCCGCTGCTGTGGACACAAGTTTACAAACCCCAGTAGCATTCATCATCTGTTGTCAGGCAGGTACAAGATTTATGAACACACGCTTCTGGAACCTTTCCCTGTTACCTTTCTCTTTTCGTGACATTTCAGCTAAATGTGTGCTTGCATTCAGGTGTTACCCTGCTATAAAAGAGTGTTCTGTTGGACATCACTGTGTGAAGAAAATTTTTTAATCACTGATTTCATGGCTGAGAACTACAGGGAAGCCATCACAGAGGGAAGCAAAAATCTAGGGTGACCCACACCGTCTATTGTAAACATCCTCCTGGTTAAACATTAATCAGCTGCACTTGGTACAGTAATTGGTGGAGTTTGGTGGACCTCCTTTCAAAAACTGGTTTGATTTTAGACTTTTTTTTCTCTTCATATTATAGAGGGAAACAATGGCTCCATTCCGATTAGATATCCAGTATTATTTATTGTTTTTGATGCATCTGTTGCAATTTATTTATTTTTTTGTATTGTGATAATGGCTGTGAATATTTTACAGAACTCAAGCTTACACAGCTGAATGGCTTGTGGGGTTCACCCCAAACATACTTAATTTGAAATTATAAATTCTCACTTTTCAGACTCTGCAACCATCATGTTTGGTCCATAGATCCAGCCTGTTCTTATTCCCAACTCATCAAATAATGCTGCTAGGTCAGTGATTTTGGCATCATACACTGACGTAAAAAGGCACCTCAAGCAAAGGTGTGATCAACGCCGTATGGTATCAGTTTGAAACATTGCCAATTTCAAACCAACACCAAAAAAACCCCCAGACTTTCACCTGGGAGACTACTGTTGGCTTCCTTAAGCCAAATCATGATGTTTTTGTTAAACCTAAACACCTGCTTTTGTTGCACAAGGAAATAAGCATTAATGCTAGGTGTTTTACAGACGTACGTTTATTTTGAAAACCCTATATGAATCTAACAGGCAGAAACTGAACATTTCTTGTGTCAACAAAAGTGTATTTTGAAAAGGCACAATGCTTGTAACAGGTGTAAATTGCCACTGCACCGGGAACATCAACAACAGACGCAGGAGGACTAAACCATCATGTGTAGATGTGAAAGTCCACTGAACGCCGAAACTCGACCAGTTGGGATGAGAATGTGTTGATAAATCAACTGTCACCAATTTTCAATTTCTATTTGGATAACGTGACCAAGTTTTGATCAATTAATGATTTTTTTTTTCTAACGGCCGCAGGTATAGGTAACAAGGGCAACTCATCCAGTTATTATGACAATAGCCTCATTCATTTGAGCTAATCAAAGCGATTGATTACTGTGCGTAGACACTTCACTATAGAGGATTACAGTGTAAGAGTCTTGTGCACGAGCATGGCACCAACTCCATTTAAGCCAAGATTCAAACTACTGGAGGGTCACATCTTCCTTTTTCTAACTAGGAGAGGAAGTAGAAAAAAATGGAAATTAAATAACTAAATAAAACCAAAAGGGGGCAGCTATAAGCTCTGTTTGCACTTTTTTTTAAAAGAGCCTTTTTTAATTAATTAAGAAGACACTTATTAATTTAATATGATAAAGATAGTTTTTTGTTTCCCATATAACTGCCACACAAGTTTGATGTGTATGTACTGTATGTTAAAAGTATCCAACTTGAAAAGTGATAGATTTTGTCCAATTGACATGGAAATGTAGATTGGTAATTTCATCCCATAGACGCAGGAGTGGGCTATAGGCTGCAATTTAGACATTATGAGGTTTGGACCTTTGGTGGGAGGAAACTTTATTAACTAAACCTCTTTGAATTTTAATTGGATACTCCTGCCATAGACAGTTATGGTCCACCCACACAAGTGTTTTCCACTTATTTGAACCTGATTCAACCTTTTCTGAGGGCTGCGTGGGAGTGAGCAAACTGCTTGATTTACATCTCTCTTGTTGCACCTAGAGTTTGGTGACCTAATGAAATTTCCAGCTGAACATACCCAAAGCAGAGGTCTGCGTGTGTGTGTGTGTGTGTGTGTACCTGATCCGGGGAGATGTTGCCCTCCTCTGCCACCATGGCTCTGAGGCAGGACAGGGATCCAAAGAGAGGTACAGCCAGCCCCACCCGCAGATACCTCTGACCCTTAATACTGAACACCAGCGTCACACACATCGGTCTGTTGGGGCAAACAGAAAACAAAGAAAGTCAGTGTGAGTAAGTGTGCGTGTGTGTGTGTGTGTATAAGGGATGGTAGGGTAGGAGGACAGGGAGAGGAAGACAGATGATATGCTGGAGCAAAGTGCCGAATTGTTTTGCAATTCTGATTTTGCATGTTTACATTATTACAGATTCCAAACACAACCTCGGCATACTGAGTTATTTACATATCTGTGCAGACACACACACACACACACACACACACATACACACACATACAAATCAGGTGTTATACCCCGTTTAGAGACACACATATCAGCCAAAACCCAAAACAGAGAGGCAGACTAATGCAATTGTGCAGAATTCAAGGACGCTGGGGGCAACAGAAAGCACATTGTCAGTTTATTCCTGAGATGTATTGAGTCTTGATGTATTTCAGCTGCTAAACAGCAAAACAAAACATTCAATAAAACCAGACTCTGAAATGCACTGCTGCGCTTTTTAATGTCTAATAAGATTGGGGAAAAGATTTCCTCTGACAATACTGTGGTGCAAAATCTAATTTCATGAGCATAAACCATTCGATTTGTCTGCGTCTGACTTAATATCTGAGTGAATTAACTGTTTTCAGATGTCGTCTCATAGTGTTTCATTTCTCCCTCGTGTGTGTATGCGTGACTGGACATGACGAGCTAAACCAGCACATTGGCGACGGTCCCGCAGGAGACTGCTGTGTGCCGGGACATGTCTGATTTACAGTGATGCGAGCACCTCCTGTTGGGGATGAAAATGATGGAAGGATCACGGGAAGTTGAGAGAACATAAAGGAGAGCAGGCGAACAGAGGAAAAAGAGCGAGGAGAAAGAGTAAGGTCACACCTTCTCATTTGGGAAGAAGGCGGTGTAATCGCTGACACCTCCACTTCCTGTTTCCCATCATGCATTATTCAGGTGAGTAATGTGTTAGCGGTGGGGAGGCTGACAGGGCAGACGGCGGAGGATCTGAGCAGCTGTTTTGTTTACGTTGTTAGATGCTCCAGAGATGAGACGCCGGGATGTGCAATGAAAAGGGGATGAGAGGTGTGGGACGACACTCGAGAGGAACAGGAAATAGAGATGTCATCTTACAAAGTAGGGTTTTTTGCAGCCTCCCAGCCCCTTGCTGGATTGGAGCCTGATAGTCTCTATTACGCAGCAACCTCTCTCATGTTCCCACTGAAAGCACCTAGAGTGCAAAGTTCTCTTCAGGTTTAAGATGGTGTTGAAAACTTTGTTAGCGCAGGCAGACTGGTTTCACTTTTAAGGCGTCAACATACACCGGTTGGGCACTGCACCCCGCAGCACTATAATGCCTCCATAGGGAACCATTTAGCAGCTGGGTGAGACACATCGGGCTTTTAACTGACTCCAGTGTGAACCCATCTGCCATTGTAAGAAGATTATAAGAGCAACAGTCATAGATTAAAGAGCACTAAAGTCCACTTAGGACGGGTGGAATGGGAGGTCGATGGGTCCAATAAGCACAGGACTTTAACCCAGGAAACCACCGTTTGTGTCCCGTGTGAACTAAATGTCAGTGTTGAGTTATTTTGTCATGTCTGTCTTTAGTTATGTGAGTCAAACCAAGAAGATTTGTTGACTAAACCCTAACCCCCGACCCCTTCTGCGTCAAGATACACTAAGCTCCGCAACAACGCAAAAGGTAGCCCACGGCATCAGTATATGTAGTATATAGAGTATCCTACATATTTAATAGACCTTTACTTCACATTTCTGCTTCTGTTTGCAGTGTTTTCCTGCCTTACAGAAATCCATTTGTTCCAGTTCATGCTGTGAGCATAAATGACTAGTCAAGATGTTGCACCTGCTTGAAATATTTCTTCAGAGAGAATCAACAAGTGTAATTTAAAATATTTGTCATCATTGCGTAGTAATGGAAGCTGAGTTAGAAAAGTCTGCTGTTGTGGTGTGTTGGTTGGAAAATCTGAGACATAAATTAAATGTGGTTGCTTTTAGGCCATTTAAATGCAGACAAAACTACATAGCGATCCAGAATTTCTTTCTAGAAATACCAGCTTTATCATTATATTCACAAACTTGTAGTCTTCAGATCCAACTGATGCTGACTCAAGTGACATATATTAAGGTAATTTATCAGGTTCTGCACAGCTCCCTCTGGAACCTTTGAAGGCTTTAAACAGGTTTTGTCAAGTATGCAGTAGTAGGCTATTCTCAAACAATTGTAAACAGACTATAAAAATTAATTAATTAAGATCCACTTGAATGGATTTTTTTACCCGCAATAACAGCAAACCGTCATAAATAAAATATGTGGATATTGATTTTATGATCAAATGAATATTTTAGGAAATTTTGGAAAATGATCCGTGTATGATTTATAGTATGAAACCACTAACATATAGAAAATTCAACAGTATAATCCTTAAATATGAGTCATATGCTCACAGCTGGTTTGAGCAAGCTTTAGTACAATGTTAATGTATCATTCCATAATGTGATCTCTTCGTCACATTTAATGTGGCACTGTTCCACATGTTTATCAGGATTAAGTGTATTTGAATTTATTAAATGACAGATTATGAATTTTTAAGGAATCATGGGTTAATTTCACACCCTGTACTTTGCATGATTGCACAAACATATCTGTGTAATGGATGTCTTTAAATTGGTTCAAATATTTGACCTACATGTTGTGTATGCAATCAGACACTTGAGCCTCCAAAAAGGGAGCGACACAGTAGGCCAAGAGACCCATGGACTTAGTTTCTATTACTGCATAGGTCACTGACCAGACACAAACTGGTTTTGAAGACTTACAGAATATTTTTAATTATTTTAGAAAAAAATACCTGTAGTAAGAATTATGCAAAGACTGACTGTGAGAGGTAAGATCAAGAAAAAACACTTGCCGTCCTCCTTTCCTCTCTGCCACACAGGCATTATCTGCAGCACCCAGACCTCAGTGTCCCACTGCCAGCCAGACCCTGCTGTGTCTCTGGGGGCCTCAGACTTATCAGGCATTCTGCTGGGATACTGCTGCAGCAGGACGATGCAATGAGGCAAGTGTGTGTGTGTGTGTGTGTGTGTGTGTGTGTGTGTGTGTGTGTGTGTGTGTGTGTGTGTGTGTGTGTGTGTGTGTGTGTGTGTGTGTGTGCATGTGTGTGTGCACGCATCAGGTCAGTGTGGGGGGCCGGCAGTGAGTCCAAACTGAGCCTGAATGAATTTCCCTCTGTGCTGGGCTCAGGCAACTGCAGGCACAGACCACACACTGTCAGAGAAGTCGTGCAGTAAGAGCGTGTTTGGGGTTAGCACTGTGGGAGCCATGCAGAGAGGTTGCAGAGCAGTGGTGTCTGCATGTTTGAAGATAGGAGGATTCACTGAATGTAGGCAAATAAAGAAATCATGTGACTGGAAATGAACCGATTTTTTTTTTGGTTGTTTTTTTGAGATTTCCTATGCATGACTGGACACATGGCAGAGAGAGACAGTGGATAAAGGAGACACAAAACCTACAATGTTGTGGTGAACCAGTATGCCTCGGCCACTAAGACGCCTCTCATTTAACTTTTCTAAAGGCCCTGCACACCCATACAGGTGTTTTTTTTTAACAGCTGAATCCAAATGTTCATCCTCTGGAGTTGCAGACTGAGCCCTTGCGGACTTAAGTTGTATGTACTGTGATGTGTTCACTGGCACCACGTAAAGTCTGCGAGGGCGCAAGACTGTAAGCCGCTGATAGAAAGGTGACAAGTAACAACTGCAATAACAGTGATCAGAGCTGTCATGTTCCTCATGCAAGTTGATGAAAAGTGTCTGCTCATCATCACATCATATAAATAGGCTAAACACATTAAATACAGAAAAGTTTGCAAATAAGAACTGGATGATGACAAAATAAGTTGGATATGACATACATTGGAAGACCTTTTGTTTATCGGCATTTTTTCAATAGTCGAAGTCAATAAATTCTGCATTGCATAACTTTTAAAGGGTAGGTTGCAACAATAAAAAGTATTTTATTTATCTCTTATGGCCAAAACACGACTACATATTTCTGTATCATGATGTGGTTGAACATTATTTCTGGTCTACACAATACAAGTACTGCTATAATACAGTAAATTTTCAACACATTCATAATAAAGTCATTCTGTTTTCTAGTTGGTGATTGTGAAAACTACAGTGTAACATCCATGCTACAATGAATTACAGATTATTTTATCAGTGAAGTCTGATGAAGTTGGCACCCCAAGTGAACTTTTTGGAAGTCTGCACAGAGTCAGCTTGAGGCGCCTTGTGAACTGGATAAGTGTGGATTTGGATGGTCCTCAGAAGTCATAAACTTCCCTGGTACATGCGTGGTGAAGTTCCAACACGAAGATGTAAGCATTCTGGCTGATTAGACCTCTACTCATGTTGAAGGTGGGCCTGAGTTTTGACAGAAATTATTTGAGCCAATAAATCTACCATTAACAATTGTAAAGTTGTATTTTGTCCAAACCTGACAAGTGCAACAAAGCTAACAGGAGACTCAGGAAGATGGGAATGAATTAAAGTCTATACATACCCACACAGAAGAAATGACAAGAGTTCTAATCGGGCAAAATAGTTTAAATGACCTGTGTGGGTGTGCAAGGCCTATAAGTGAAATCAGTAACTGGTTTCTGATAACTTACGTACACTTGAGCCACGAAGGCTTCTATCTATTATTCTCTTTGTTTGAATCTCTGTTGTCAAAATAAAAGAAGAGTCCTTTCTGCATTCCCTCTCCCTCTGTTGTTCTCTCAATGTCTTTTTCTTCATATGTCAAAGTCGTACTGTCTTACTTCCAGACCTTGCTGACATGCAGCTTCAGCTGCTGTTAAAAAAGGAAATGACACAGAAAGTGTTTGGTCAGGGACTTTTGATGGCCAACATTTATCACTCTGACACAACCATGGCCAGTAGTTGTTGGTGTGTGGAGCATGTTTGTTCAGATGTGTTCCTGCATGTGTTTGTGTGGTTATATTTGTCAATTTTCCTTTAGAAATGTGTGCTTCAGCAGTGCATCTGTTATGATAGATGTCTTTCTCTAAGTATCCATTGAGGCAAGTCAGCCAGCTATATTTGGTAATCTGGATGCTCATATCTGTATCATTGATATCAGGTGACAATCTCATAAATCCAGAGTGACAACTTTCCAGTAGCTATGAAAAGCTTCTGCTTGACTAAACAGTTTTGTTTTCGCTCAAGGAACAACGGAAGATTTACACAATAAACCAGAGTATGGAAGAATATTCTTAATACATACAACCATAAGGACCATAATGAGACCAAAGAAAAAACAAACTAGAAACGCCTCGTCTTTGTATGCCTCCTTAAACCATTCAAGTTACAGTTTACATCCATGTCAATGGAAACATGGATGCTTCACAAACATCTTAAACCTGACAGCACAGAGGATCTGTACAATTAGCACAGTTTCAAGATGGACAAACAATGTTAGAGCCACCAAATCAGTATCTGGCCAAATGTCTCCACTGCTGTCCCTGAGTTATGATATTGAATAATGGCCAGAAAAGTGTTTTTGCTGAATATTGTGATATCACAGTGAAGCTGACCTTTGACCTTTTGGATATGAAATATCGTCACCTCATCATTATGCCCTAGTAGACATTTGTGTTCTTTTTTTTTCATGATTAGAGCATGAATTGTTGAGTTATGGCCAAAAACATGTTTTTCTAGGTCACCATGACCTTGAGCTATGACCACCAATTTATAATCAACACATCCCTAAATCCAAGTGGATGTTTCTACCAAATCTGAGGTGTTTTTGAGATATTGTGTTCATGAGATGGATGCAAGATCATAGTGACCACCAAATTCTAATCAGTTCATCCTTTGCTTTAAGTGTATGTTTGTGCCAAATTTGAAGATTTTCTCTCAAAAATGTACAGAAATTTAAAGAAAGTCTTTTGAAAATATTTCGTTCATGAGAATGAGACAGAGAAGGTCACAGTGACCTTAGCTTTTGATCAATGACCACCAAAATCTAATAAATTTATCCTTGAAGTGTAAGTGTTTTGTGCAAAATTTGAAGATATTCCCTCAAAGTGTTCTTGAGATATCACAATAACGAGAATGGGACGGATGGATGGATAACTCAAAAACATTATGCTTCCAGCCACAGCTGGAAGGGGAGAATATAAAATGACAAAATCGCTGAAACAATTAAAAAAAATATAGTTCAGGTACAGACAGGAAGCAATGTGTCACTAACCATAAAGTACATGAGTAACCTCAATATAGTGTCACAAAGCAGAAAAAACATGTGCCAACCCATAATTAAAATGATATTTTCTACCCCTTGTGTGTGTGTGTGTGTGTGTGTGTGTGTGTGTGTGTGTGTGTGTGTATTATACATCACCTGGTTTGTCGTAGGGGAATAGGCAGGGAGATACATGAAAACGGGTCAAAGGTGTTGCTCTGCTTAAGGCAATGAGGGCACGTCAGGGAAGACCTGGAAACAGTCAGATGGAGAGAGAGCATTTTTTAATCTTTTTTTGCAGTACATGACCTCAGCTCACCACTCACTCGCAGTTTTGATATTCTTGAAATAAATATTACATATTTATCACACTACACAGTCTTTTTTTTCTTCATTTCAATCTTCCTTTACACAATTTGTGGTCCACTTTCACCTCAGCCCATCGGTCACAAAGTGAACATTCAACAACAGTGCTTTGGAGAGGAAAGCTCTTTTAACTTTACACAACTTCATACAGAGTGTTGGACAGATGGATCCACAGATATCGCCGTCCCTACATGCCAAATCCTCACATTTCCTCCTAAGTATGGAGTAAAAGTGCAGTAGAAATTGACTGTCTTATGTGCTGCTTGCAGTTTAAACCTCCATGGTGGATGAATGTGAATATTCCACATGGACAGTGGTGAATACTAAGCACTGAATCAGGCCATCTGGACTCGATCTGCTGTTGAGAAAAGGGTAGCAAAGCAGCGGAGGTGGGATGCTGTTCAGAATTTTAGCACAGAAAGCACAAAGTTAGGCAGGTGAGATACAGCAGGAAATGAAAAAGGCTGTACCCTAAGCTGGAGAGGAGGAGAGGAGTGCTATGGAGAGAGAAGAAAGCCGAGAGGAAAGGTGAGGGATAAAAGGTGGAGGGGATGTTTAAAGGCAGAGAGGATAGTGGAGAGAAAGGCTTGAGTTGAAAGGAGCAAAGATGACTTGAAGACTAAAATGAAGGGCAGCAGACTCGGCGGAGGTTGGAAAGACAGAGGAAACAAAAGTGGAGAGCAAAGAGACAGAGATGAAGAGAAAGACAACAAAGTGCAGGGCTCAGTGGGAGGACAGATGAAAAATGAACAGAAGGTTGGCAGCAGGACCGTCGAGTTGACAAAAACTAGAAAGTAAAGCTGATGGAGAAAAAAGAGACGGACAGGACCTGTCAAGGTCTTTGAGCCAACGGGCCTGGAGCAGATCAGAGTGGAGGAATGACATGAGGGTCGAAATACTGAGGATCCCAACCTATGGGCTGGTATTAGCAAAAATCTGCAGCCAAACACAGTTTTCAAAGACAGATTCCACTCAGTGACCTCATTATGATCTGGGGGAAACCTTGTAAAAAGAAGTTTGGGGAATATGCTTTTTTGCTATTTTGTTCGAATAAGTTAAGTTCAGTTTGTATCAAATGAGAAGATGAATACCACTCTCAAACATATGGGAAGGGGTTCACAAGTTTCATCACTGCAAAATATTATATCAGTTTTGTGGACGATTATATGATTTTTGCTGATATCACAAAGTCTGCCAATTTCAATTTAATTCAATTCAGGGGTCTGTGATCAATATGAGACGATATCAGTTAATATCCTCTTTGTCTTTTTTGTTGTTTGGCAACCAAACTCTATTTGAAAGTTTAGGAAGGTGGTGTGCTTGGATGGAAATGGTGACACACGTGCAATAGGAATTTCAAAAACAAGTGGATCTTAAAGATGACGATATGAACTGATGTTTATTACTTTGCATTAATGATATTGGGTCATTGATCATTTAATCAATATATCTATCCAGATTGATGTATTGTTACACACCCAGCAATATAAATCTTCTCATCTGACTCTTTGCAAGGAAGTAAATAAGCATATTTCCTATAATGTTGAACTTTCCCATTAAAACATAAGCATAGCTACAAACTAGCACAGTCATAGGCCAATAAGCTCATTTATGTTGCTCTGTGGTTTCTGTGTAAATGTGAATGGGTTTATGATATCATCTTTTGAGATGTTCCACATCTCTTACTTGTGTTTCAATAAGGCCCCGATCCCAATTCCTATTTTCACCCATAACCCTCATTATCAAGAGTCCCCTTGTGCCCCAGAAGAGCATCACAAGGGGTAGTGGTTAAAATCTTCCCCTATGAAATGGAATAACCCATCAAGACCCTGCTGTGTCATCAGTAGTCATAGAGGTTTTTTACATAAGAGGACGAGTCTATGGCAATAATGGTATTATTCCATTTAGAATCTACATTTATCTGATTGAGACAGAAAATCACAAACCCTCGAGATGCACTCCTAACTAATGTTTCACACAATTGATCAGTCATATAAAAAAGATCACCAGGCCAATGGCAGTGCTCTGTAGGTTAACCTTAGCAACCCTTACTCTAGTGTGGGCTACCCTGCTCAGAGCTCTAGAGACCTAAACAGTGTATGGCATATGCAACCATTTATTGTTAATGTGTGAGTTAGAATTTCACTTGGTCACAATTATGCCAGTGCATGATGCAGACTCTCTGACAAAGAGGCCGCTGACTAAAATAAACGGGTCTAACGAGGGTTAATTGTGTACTTACAGGTCTGCATTCTGTACGTGCGGTGAATAAAATATCTGTATGGTCACTGTACTGCATTTGAATAAACTATGATTATCTGGTCACATGTCTTGCCATGTCCAGGCTCCATCTCACCACCTCCTCCTCCCCTCCTTGCAGTTCTCGCACTCATGCAACTGAAGCTTTATCCAGTAACTTTTAAGCTCCCATAAGTGGAACGTTTCCAGTGGAAATACTGGGTGTCTCTACTACTCTTTGCAACTTTTTGCAGCACTGTTCACTCACCAGAGCAGCAGCTTCAGTCGCTTGGTCCAAAGCTGGTTGTCATGCACAAATCAGCAATAACAATTTAACCTTATTTAGCTAGGTAGTTAATAGAGCCCGACCAATTTATCAACCAATTTTAGTGTGATATGAGAAGTACATTTTTTAAAGACAAGATGCTTCGAGTAATTTATGATTATTAAACTCCCAATTAAGTTTGCTGCTTCAGTGCATTGATGCCAATTTGACAATAAACTTTATTTTTAAATTTTAAAATATCCTGCCTCCATTATATATCTTCATCATAAGTATATGATAACCATGAATTCTTTACTCCCCAATATCAGTATCAGCCCCAAAAGGGCCAGTATTGGTTGGGCTCTAGTACTTAGTGACAAGACATAAGCATACTACTAGAACTGATCTAGCCTAACAAGAACTGAGACACCCTACTCCATAGACTTGAACATGCAACACAGAGGGATAAGAGCTAAGTGGTAGGGACAAGGGCTGTATTGGGATTGAGCCAAAAAGTCAAGAAACATCTACAGAGAGCATTGTCAGTGTGTCCTAAATATGTCTTCACTGCAAAAACTACCAGGAACCCCTCAAAAAGACTTTGTGCTGGTATCAAGCAGTAGTTTGACACTTAAACAGTGTGGGAACGGATAAGCAAACACAATAAAATTCAGCTCTGCTTACAAATCCACAGTAAGTTTCCAGTTATGCACATTCCTGAGTGAGTAATGCTGTTGCTTTTATCTTAACAAAGCGTGAGCGAAACTTAGCCTCAAATCGCCTGCTGTCCTCCCCTAAACCTGACTGTGATCTAGCCTTTCTCATATGGCAATCAAGAGAAAACACCATGTTCAGTTTGTTCTCGAGTCACATAATCCTCTCATAGTGTTCCGAACATAATCCTTTTATTCACGTGAGATCACGTAATGCCATTCAGCGGCTGTGTTGCCTTCCATGTACTCAATGTGAAGTTGTAGCCAATTTTAAAGCACTGAACTCAAATCATTAAATTTCCTACTCAGATAATTTCCCTGAGGCGACTTGACAAACACAGCAGAGTTACCCATTTGTCTCCATCAGAGGAAGACCTATTAGTCTGTATAGGATAATAGACTTTAAACTCTCTTGAAACTGTTGATGTAGCATTTTTTTAACTCTGGTCATACTGTAAGTATAGTTTTATAAAAGTAGTTAAAATTTTTAAAAAAGTGTAGATTTAAGTTGCTGAATGTGAGTTTTTAAATGTAACTTTTGTGTTGCACTCATACTTTAAGTAGTTTCTTGATACCTGTGTTGATATTTATTTTTGCCGCTTTTTGTTTTTGACTTATCATGGGGAATTAATGCAGTTTTGCTGCATAATGATCCCTTAACACTGACAGCTTTTAGAGTGTGTTTACATCTGTGCATGCATGCGTGCTGCCAGATGCTAGTTTCATCTCCCGGTGTCTCACTATAATTTCCGCCAGCTGAGCTGTATCCAAGTTTGTGGAGATACAAACTTGTCAAATGTACAAATCTGCTGGAAATAATGGAACAGTTTTCAAACTCCACATTTCCTCGCTGTCAGTGTTGTAACCAGCGTGCCGTGGCAGCCAGTCGCCGGCTCGCTAATGATGCCAGTTTGTACTCTGTAAAGCAGAGTGACAGGCTGTATTTGCTCACACACACACACACACACACACACACACACACACACACACACACACACACAGAAATTCACACGTGCGTGCAAGTGCATTCCCATGCACAAAAAAACACAGCATCACTTAAAAAGCTTGTGTTGGGGTTGACAGTGTTTCCAGTTCAGTGGAGAATGCGAGATACGTACTCCTGCTGATGTGTGTGTTGGTGAGAGACAGAGAGCAAGGGTTGAACAATGATCAGGTGTCAAACCACAAGACCACCAGCCTTTAGTTTGGACCAGATACCTGGAGCTTCACTACATACACCCCACAGGCAAGCACATGCACAACACAGGAGCATCTGCTCACTTTTATCATAAAGAAAGTTGAGGTTCTCAGCATCCCTCCGATCCGCTCCTAGCTAAATAAATAACACTCTACCAACAGCATCTCCTAACAATATGCAGTATCACGTTGCACGATTCCAGCATTTTTCACACTGTTATTCTAAATTGAGAAGCTTTGCTGGGAATGTGCAGCAATAAATAGGCAAGGATGTTGGTATATGACACATACAGTATACACGCTATGTGATCTATCAGTTTTTGTGTCAGGAATAAGCTGACAAAGTAGCAGGGTTTACTACAAATAGAATATGTTTGACAACCGACATAAATTTGCACCGACCTATTAGGAGTACATTATTTTCATCTGAGAGTGGATTTTTGTGTTATTTATTCTATCATGCTAATACTAACTGACACAAATTAATATATTAAACAGTACCTTTGATGCTCATTTTAAGTCTCACTTGACTTGTAGATGGTTTTCTACTATAACATGCTTAGATGCTCAAGAAATCCTCTAACGGAGAATACCAGCACTTTCTAACGTGAAAAATCACCAATAAAAGCTGTTATGTTTTAACAAGACACATTTCAGTAGGAATCTGATCCAAAATTGGGGAGAAATCAACAACTTCAGCAACCAAGATTAGATGTTTCCCTGATGTTTGCATGTAGCTGCGTCTACATCAAATGTACTTGCAGCTAGGGAGTGACTGTAACAGACAATGGAAAGGCTTTCTGCTGTGACAAATTGACAATAAAAGTTTCTAAACACAATCAGACATGTTCCAGCAAGATGATCCAAAATTTGGAGAAATTAAAAACACTGGCAACCAAGATTACATTTCATTTATGTCAGCATGTAGCTACATGAACGTTAAGTGCATTTGCAGCCAAGAGAAGGCTGACAATAGTCACATTTTCTCCTGTGAAAAATCACTAATGAAAGCCTCTTAACACAACCGGACATGTTCCAGCAGGAATCTAATACAAAATAAAGAAAATTTTACATCTGCAACCAAGTTTACATGGTTCCCTGACATTAGCATGTAGTGTCATGTAGCAGTGTAGGCTGTGCAATGTAATCGCTTGCAGTAGTGCACCTGATCATATAAAGAAATCCGGCACACTATGATGTCATACTGTAGCCAGAGCAGAAAAAATTGTTGAAACAGAAGGACAGAGTTTTTGCTCACAGGAATTAGTTTTACATTAGTTAAAACCTAATTATTTCAGATTTTGGTCACATTTAATATAACCATTCTTCAGTGTAATGTTATACGTAAGACATAAAATACAGAAAAGCATAATGGGTCCCCTTTAACAATAAGTGCCAAAAGATGTGTAAACTTGAGCACATGGGGGATTTGATGGGGTGAGGGACTGTTTTTGCACTAAGCGTCTGATTCACAATCAAACAAACAAAAAAAAAACAAGCAATATAACATGCAGACAGTTTCCAAACATAAACAAACACAGATGTGAAAAAAGATTTAGTTGCACCTTTTGGTCTCATAAATTCACAGTTTAAAGACTCCACTTTGGTAACAGCTGTATTTCCATCTGTTCCTGTTTTTTCACCCCCAAGTTTTACTTTCATCAGAAATCATTCTGGCAACAGCTTTAGTCCCGCTGTGACCAAACTTAAATGTTCTTGTCAAAGAAACCTGATTGTTTAGTTGCTGCAGTCTTGACCTTATTTAAGGTGTAAACAGTGTCAGCCGACAGCCATGCTGACAGTGATGGATGGAGGTCCGGGCTCGGGTGAACACCCAGATCCAAAAACAACAAACAGACTTTGTTGCTGTTATTTACACTTGAAGACAAGAGAACTACAAAAAACATAACACAAAAGAAAGTGAAGTGGGGTTTATGTTTTTTGAAAAACTTTCCTCTCATAAAGGTCGATATTTTGATTTTATTTATTGTTAGTTAACTAAGACTTAAACTAGAGTCCAGTTAGATTTATCTTCAGTAAATATACTCCCTGCAATTCATTCTCTAAAAGCAAAGGTCAAGAATATCATTCTTGACACTTTAATCTAGTTTGTCTTGTCAGCACATCCTCATACCACTGAGAATTCTTCATGATCTTTTTGGGTAAAACAAGTTTTACAGCCAGAAAATAAGTAGAACACAGTAAACAACTCCATCAGACACACTGATGCTTTTTTAAGTAAAAAAAAAAAAAAAAATCCCCCCAGGCCAGCTGTGAATGATGAATGACCAAGTGTTGTGTGTAGAATACATATTTATAGCACCTGGATAGATTTTTACAGGTGAAGCATCACTGCACATTGACAAGTCAGTCTCAGGCCTGCCCTGCATACCATGCAAGAGTTAAAATAAAAACCACCAAAGTCATGCTCTACAAGTTTTGATCAATTATCAATACACAACTGATGCAATGATGCTTGGGCAAATAAAAGCGAACTAAAAGGTGACCTGCACTCTACTCTATAGCCCCTTTAACCTGCTAACATCTGTTTTTTTTAATGTAGTGAGAAAGGAAACAATCAATTTGGGCTCTGGCTCCAATTGGCTTCCATGGAGATACAACATTCAGGTGAACTGGCAAATATTAGCCTAATTGCCAGCAAAATACAAAGACAGGCCACAACAAATTACTATCTGTCTCCATCCAAGGAGTGAGCAAACATTGGATGCTACAGCTAAATGCTAAAGGATACTGAAGTTCCTTTAGCTTATATATCTAATGCTTTAAAATTTTATTTTAAACCTCTCTCAAAGCAGATATTGTGATCTTTTATAGTGAGAAAATCACATCACAAGTGTAACTTATACTATTGATGGCTCCATTCCAGTGTGCTTTGAACCAGTGTGCCTCACTGGCATTGGAAAGGCACACCTAGCTGTAATGCTGCCATTACTGTTATTAGGTAGACGTGTGTTTGACATGTCAAAACCTAAGAAAATATGTGACTTGCATTATTTGTAAAAATAATGAAGCCTATACTTAATATTTAGACATCACAAAACTATGCTTTTCCAAGAGACCTATTTTATGCTACAGTAGAGTAAAGTACAGCCTGTTAGTAGGAGTTACATCACCTCAGCACAACGGCAGAAAAACTTCGAGCTGCGTTCTATATCATCGTTGTCTATAGGTCAGTGCTCCTACTGGGACTGACAGAGAGAGAGTTCAGAGAGTTAATTTTCTTCTGTCCACCTGTCAGTCAGTCAGTCAGTCATGTGTCACTGGCTGCAGATTGGAGGGCACTCATCTCTCCCTATCAGCCAGTAGAGACCCCCTGTCTGGGGAAATTAACTCAGCTGAAGGGGCTGCTGAGACTCACACATTCATGTTAAGTCTCATACAAACTCACCTTTTCTCTCACCTTCACTTTTAAAAGTATGAACTCAACCTTTTAGGTTTTAAGAGAATATTTGCCTGTTCGCAATGCTGCCTTCATGACAAATAACATATATATAAGTTTCCTCCTTCTGGGTTAAAATAAACCAAATAACTGAGTTATAAATGGATTCTTGTCAACCTGTGTAATACCTAACAGAAGATACCTGGGCACAAATGACTGCATTATTTTAGTTGACAGTGCTGAGGTCAAAGGACTGGACTGAAACTTTGTGAATTCAATTTAATCTCATCCTAACTTATTATACTTTGACACTTGGATGGAAGCCCCTGACGTTAGTATAACAACACTGTGGTCAGCTTTTTGCGTCATATCTTGATGTAGAAGGGGTCAGCTACATATACACAGACACACACACACACACACAAATATATTTGGACAGGATTAGGTATTGACTGTCTATAGCCAGATCCATTTCCTATCCTTTGTTTGCCTTGTCTTCCAGCTGTCACCCCACTGAGCTGAGTCAAAACACTGGAACGATCTCATACTGCACAGCGTTCAAAGCGAGTGAACAGAAAAACCCACAAATAAATGAACAGCAGCTCTCAAAATCAATAATGATGACAGCATGCTGCACAGAGTGCTGTAAGCAGAGTCACTTTGTTGCTAATCATTTTAAATCTCCTTCAGCAACATTTTGCAAGTCTATCATGCTTTAAATGCGAGTTAAGACCATTTTTTTAAGAAGTTGTTTTCTGCTGCAAGTAGTTTCTATATTTCCGATGTGTATTCCATTACATGACAAACCTTTTCATCAAAACAGCACTGCAGTTACAGCACTGTAAACAAACTTAAATGTGTAAGCAGTGTTAGGCTAGGTTAACGTCCTCCATTTTTGGAAAACCTTGCAACCTTTTGGGCACAAGCTTTTTTAACCTTTCCTGAAGCCACTGCTATGAATGACAAATAACTTTCTACGTAGTTCCTGAACATCTCCTTCTTTCGTGTTGGTCTCCCTCTCTCTGTCTCACACACACACGCACACACACACACACACATATACACAGACACGCATGCACAGCATTTCTGACGATCAGGGTGAAGCTGCAGGACACAGTGCATATACGTGAGGTGGAACCAATTCTCCAAACAAGCGACTCCTCCATGGTATCTGCTCCAGCCAGCCAGTGCTGTGTGTAGTGTGTGAGTGTGTGCAATGGAGCACGTACACCCACCCACACCCACACACACACACACACACACACACACACACACACACACACACACACACACACACACAGGATTGGGTGTCACAGGTGATTTTCTGGTGGGTCGCCACTAGAGGAAAAGTACTAGTGTTTTTTAATGAGCCAAGAATCTGGAGCCCCGCACTTCAACATACACAGTTTGGGTCGCAGACAGGGAAAGTTTGACTATCTAAACTCTCGGATAGAGCCAGTTCCAGAGGCTAATATGATTCAGACAATACATATTCACCACGAAAGACACACACACACACACACACACACACACACACACACACACACACACACACACACACACACACACACACACACACACACACACACACACACACACACACACACACTGGAGCCATGGAGAAGGCTAGAGCACAGGGAGCTGTAAGATGGGAGGTTGTGGTGAGTCTGCCAGTGTACAGCAGCTCAAAAGAGCTAATTTGGCTCATATGGAAACATTTTCTTCATCTCTAAGCGATGGAAAGGTGCTGGGGAGCAGAAACTGAACAAGACTATGGCAAAAAATTGCAAATCAATACACGCACACATGCATTACGTGCAGTGTACTTATCAACACAATACTAAACTGATGAATCAACAAACCTGACCTCCACAAACATGCAAGCGCTCTGATGATTCTTTGTTTGGTCATTTAATTTAAAGTCTTTGTTCAGGCTAAAGTTACATTTCTCTTTTCCCCACAAAATGATGTATTCCCTTAGTACCTCTTATATACAGTAAAAAGCCCTATATCACCCGAAACAAACCATTCCTCTACTATTGTTCTTTCAGATCTGCACCATAAGGGGCTACAGCGAGGCTGCTCATAGAAGAGAATGGAGAGCAAACCCAGCAAGTGTGAGCTTTCACTGTATCATCACACAGGAAATAGACTGACAGTGGGGGCTAGACTGAGCGTGTACTGTGTCATTCTCACATGACAGATGACAATGCAGCATTATAACACATGACAAACTGTATATAAGAAGAACTGAACAGAACAATAAATGTTAAGGGTGAGGGTGATAGAGTGAAGAGGAAAATCGGGGAATTTTGGAATACGTGGGATATTTACTGTTTCCCTAAGTTACGAGAGAAAATCACAATAGAGCTGATTTTTTAAAAAAATAACTCATCTGTTTACATTTTATTAAGGCCCAAAGTTATGTATATTTAAACATGGGTTCACGAGTGACAAAATTGTCTTTCCTACCCATCGCTGCAGTCTTTAAGTCAGATCACCCCCTCACTCCTTCACGCAGTGTCCATTATTCATACAGTGATTACAGTACACACAGAGGGAGTGTGACTTCATTCTCTGCTCAGGATGCCACTACTATAACTTTACATAGCAAATAGTGGTTTGCTGCTATATTAATGCTCTGGATGTCTTGTATATTGACTTTAATGATGACTCGATTGTCTTAAACAGGCGCTATCTTATTTTTGACTGGCTAATGGATCAATTATCGCTGAAAGAAAATCACCTTCTACTACATTTTAAGGATTAGAGACAAATTGAATTGTAATGGTGTTTGCTGTATGTAGCTTTTTTAAAGTTCAGAGGTCATTTTAAGCTCCAGTCGTTCGGCTATGAGCTTGCTTGTGTGTCTAACTGTACTACTACTACTACTGTATAACTCAGAGTGAGGCGGCACACTCTTGTTGTTGCAAAATGAAAGAGGAAAACAAAGAGATCAAAGAGCT
This sequence comes from Plectropomus leopardus, assembly GCF_026936395.1. Lineage (NCBI taxonomy): Eukaryota > Metazoa > Chordata > Actinopteri > Perciformes > Serranidae > Plectropomus > Plectropomus leopardus. Next base: position 10,666,042 of record NC_142178.1, read on the forward strand.
ACTTACTTTTCATAATGCCCTACACTAACTGGCGAGCACCCACATCAAAGTGTGCTAGTAGAGGGAGCTGGGTGGTATCAGCTGGGGGTGGGGGGGGTGGGTTTGAGGCTGGGCTCAGGGAAAGCACGGTGGGTGGCGAAAGCGTCAAAATCAAAGTAAGGAAGGTCAACGTCTGGCCATATTTTTCCGCAGCCACTCAGTTGTGCGGCGTGGAAACGACCAGACGGATGCCTCAGAGAGGTCAATGTGAGCTCATCCCAACCTGGCTGCAAAGTGGAGCCCCTGCAGAGCATCTTTGAAGATGAGAGAAAGTTTGCACTCTTATGAAGCGTTGAGTCTTCAAAGGAATCTGGCATAAAAATACATGATTGGCGGAGTGAACATCTCCTACTGGACGGATATCAGTTTGCTTTGTTGCATAAGTGGCTCTTAAAAGCTTTGTGAAGCATTAATTGTTTAAGGCTCTCGGTTCAACTTTTCAGGGACGGAGACAAACAATGTGACTTGTTCGCTTGCTTGTACTTTTTAATTTACTTTGTTTCAATAGCTCTAAAATCCTCGAAAATCACAGAAACTGGAGTTTGTTTCTGACAACATTTATTATACTAACTGTATAATATCCCTAACGTTTTCACATCCAATCTGCATCCAAATAAAAGCCGCTGTGTTAAGAATAAAAAAAAAACAACCATCCTCAACTATCTTGTTTGTCAAGACGGAGATAGAGGCTGGGGCTTTCCGCACATCTCCCAGGCCATTAAAAATAGATGCCACAAACTGAGAGCGACAGACAGAGGAGGACGGGAGGGGTGGAGGCTTTGACAAAGGCTCATTTAAACGTCGCGGCACAACGGAGTGACTTGAGCACCGACTCCCACATCGGCAGCCCAAACCACAAGACAGCCCCGGCTCTAATCGCAAACATTTATTCAGATCAGACAACTCCACTGAATGCCTCTGAGGAGCATCTCTGCAAGATATAAAAAGAATCAGGAAGGAAGAAGAGGGAAGAAAGAGAGATCAACCGAGTGATAGAGCGAGAGAGAGAGGAGGGAAGGCCAGAGAGAGAGACACAGATAAAGACGGAGACAGACGAAAACAAGAAACAAAGAAACAAAAATAAGACGCTGCGAAATTGAGAGGGAGTGATTGCTCTTTTGTTAGCGTGCATTTAGAGCCAAAGTGACTCCAGATCCCAAGTGATTACATAAAGAAAAAAGGAGGAGAGGAGCGAAAAAGGAGAGCATATGAGGGATGAGGTCTCCCGACTCAGCAGACTGAAACCAGCTCAGACTGAGACAGAATAATGTGATGAGAATACAAATGGATATGAAGCATATTTACGCTGAAGAAGGCCTGATGAAATTCCAGAGTAGAAAACAAACTCCAAACCGCCCGGGTATCTTTGTCTATTATTTATTAAAGGAGAATGAGTCACCAGGGTAGCCTCAGAGTTTGGAGACAAATCAACACTCTGTGGCTTCAATTAGAGCAAAAATTGTGTTTGAGATGTGCTTTGTAGCAGAGTAGCCATCGCTTAATTAACGTCCTGAAATGAGAAACAGAAAAGAAGTAATATAAGTTTTAAATAACATATTTTGATTCTGTTCGTGTGATGTGAAGAAGACAAACAGATTGACGTTTTTTAAGAGGTCGAGAAAAAAAAATGTTAAAAGGCTGAGCTTACTGATACGCACATGAATTATTATTCTGTGATATAAATGTGCCAGATGTATCTAAGTGTCTGATTATTTTAATCCGCTATCCAGAGGCAGGTTGTTATGGTAGCCCCAAGATGCAAGTAAGAAAAAAAAAAAATCAGGGTGATCCATTTTCTAAATCTGATCTAAATTGTTTTCTCCCATGTTTATGACTTGAGAACAAGTGAAAAAAAGTTGTTGCTTTTTTTTTCTAAAGATAAACTTTGTGAGTTTTTTAAACTAATATAATCTGTGAAACAGGTGGGATAAAAAAAGGATTGCCAGGTGAAAAACAAGGATCATTTTTGTCAATCAGTTAAATGAGGTAAGAAAAAAATCCATAAAGAAAACAAACAAAAACAAAGTTCCTTTGTTTTTTCTAATGTCTTTTTTTTCTCTCTGGGATAATTTTTCCAACTGTTTGTTAATGCAATGCCCATTTTTCCACAAGAAGCTAAGGTTCCCACTTCCCCATGTTTCAATTAGGACCACAAGCGTGCATGTTTTCTTCCAGGTGAGCAAGCTACCTTGTGTTTAGAGTAAGCGAATGTCACCTGTGAGAAAACATGAATGCATTTAGTTCTATATTTCCTAAATAGTAACAGTACACTAAGTTTAGAATATGAGAGGAATATTAGTATGAGTGTCACTAGACCAGTATGAAAAAGACACTATATGTATCAAACTAAAGCTGAGCTCTGATCGAAATTGTTCTGATTGATGTAGCAGTAAATTAATACAATTTCTATTGGAAACAAATTTGCAAACCAATCAATCAAACCTTTAACTTATTTTTGAAGCAAGAATACAATTTATTTTGTATCTCAAATGTGAAACTTTGCAGTGAAAATAATCATTATTTACAGCCCTTTACAAAGCGGTCCATGCATTCACATTAAGTTATTGACAAGGAGTGGAAACGCTAGCAGCAATGTCATAACAGAAAAGAGAAATGCATGTTCTGTCTGTCATATCTGTTCTTAAAAACCATCTCATCCAGCCACACTAACCCACACAGCCAGGAGAGGCAGGTACCCTGCAGTGAAAAATCACATCTGCTTCTTTTTTTCCTCCCCTCTCTCTATATTTATACACATCTTACTCAAACCCCCTCAGGCGAATCCAACAGTCCCGCATTTTGAGGTTTGCAGTTACATGATAAGCTTGTTAGCCGGGACGTTACAACCTGTAATGACTCACGGACACACCGGGACAAAACAGCTGTAAAAATAAGCTGCTGCTGCACTCAAGACTCAGACTTCTACTTCAGGATGAGGTGTGATTCAAGGGAGTAATTACTGTATGTGTGTGTATGTGTGTGTGTGTGTGTTTGTGAGAGTGTGTGTGGTCAATTATTGTTTGTGTAGTCATAGTCATTTTATTTTTGAATCCAATAATTTTAAGACTATTATGTGGAATACTGGCAGTTTTTTTTACAATAAAGATATTAATGAATTTCTGTGCCTGCAGAACATTTGACCATAAACTTACTACACACTACGTAGAATTATTCCTGGAGCTTTATGTGGAGTTAACACTGATACAGTCCAGCTACATGCTTTTTAAATTCCAGCGGAGGGCAGTGACACATACTCCAAAGGTCAACTGACCACTTTACAGGCTTAAAAGGGTTAGAGAAGTATTTCAATATTGAAAAGATGGACTTGTTTTCTATACTGTAGAAATATGTAAGTACTTCCTAAAGATACAAAATTGGTGCTACATGACCGCAGATAACCAAGAAAAAGGCTTGTGGCATTTGCTTTTGCTGAAGAGGTAGAAAACCAACAAAGCACTGCACTGGACCGAACCAACACAAATGTTGCCAACTCTTTTCCAATGAAAATAGCTAGCACTAGCTCCAAAAGTCACTAAAGGTCGCTAAATGATGTCATTCGCTCATTTTTATATTGGTGTTACCATGCGGCCTGGCTGAATTAGATTCCACAAAGAAATCCTTCAACAAAACATTGCATCTGAGCTATAGTGCTTACACTGAAGTGCAAAACGTCATTGCACCTTTAATACAGAGAGCGAGAGCTTCATTGTAACCATAGAAACTCACTACAGTTAAACTTCCACTGCGAGTGACGTCTCCTCTCCTCCTGCCTGTCACACACCTGCTGCACAGCAAAAGACGAGACGGGGACAGAGACTTTGCGCTGATGGCGAAACTGCTGTGGACTGCCATTTCTCTGAGCAGTATGCATTGTAATCAATCACAACATATTTCATTTTTTTTCACTGTTGATCTGAATAAGTCGCTACATTTGTTGCTGGTTACGTTCTTGAAGTAAAGTAGCGAAGAGGGTCTGAAAAGTTGCTAAATATAGCGACAAAGTTGCCAAGTTGGCAATACTGATAAACGCCCCCACTGGTGGATGACATCATGCAAGGAAAAAAAACATGGCAGCCGTCTGAAAAAAAACAATCTTGCATTACAGTTGCATTACAAGTGGTCAACAGTGCACTGAAATATGTTTCTGAAAACATGTGAGGCAAGAAATAGGCAAAACAAGTAACAGAATATTGGCTTATATTTTACCAGCTCTGTCTAGTTTGACAGTCTAATGTCAGTTTTTTTAGCCTCCCCTTTTAAAATACAGCAAATAGTATGTTGCATAAATCACAAATTCTCATAATATAGACTTGTAGGGCACTAAAACATGTTTCTGAAAACATTTCACGCAAGAAATAGGCAATGCAGTTACAGAATCTTGGTTCATACTTGACCAGCGATGCCCAGTTTTACCATTTGATTAGGGTTTGATTCAAGTTTGTAAGAGACAGAGGGGAGGCACTCTCTCTCAGTCCACTTCTATACTCTTCATATAGGGACAAACAGTATAGAATAATGTGGATGTACAATTTTTAGTTCGAGCAACAGCCCGAGAGCCAGTGAGAAACGTGAAAAATTGAACTGGAAGAAAAGCAGGGAGATCTGGCTGCTGGTAAGATGGTGATATGTTTACCATTGTTCATTTACCCATACTACATTATACACATTGTTCTGATACAAGCTGGTTGAAAATTAACAAGTGTCCTTAAAAATCATATCACAATGTCTGACAATGTGTCAAAAAAACACAAATTTGGCTGTTTGTTTGGCCACTTTTTGGTTTTGCTTAGGAGGAAATGCATAAACCAGTAGATGTGATGCAAGCTTCTCCTCCTAATGCATTTCATTAAACTACAACTGTGATGGGAAAAGAGCTTGCGGGTGACCTGTGGTCCCTCAATTATGGAACCCCTCCAGTGTCAGAAGTAAATACAAAATATCACAGAGAGTTGCTACTATAATCAGCTAATGTGATAATGTCATATAAAACTACGGTGTGTGTAAATGTGTGTCTGTGTGTGTGAGAGAAAGACAGAATAACAGAGACAGAAAAAGAGACAGAAGATCTTCAACGTCTTCATCCCTCAGAGTCGCTTGTCTCTTTTACAACTGACTCACAGCCCGAGCCTCTTTCAATTAGTCAAGCAGAGAGCATCATGGGAGACAAGGCTCCGCAGGGACAGAGGCTGACTCTAAGCGTTCAATCCATCATGTGCCATTGAGGGAATGGGATAATCCCACGAATGAATGGCTGGTTAACCTCGCAGAGTAGTGGTCAATACTGTACAAGTGTCCGAGGTTGACCTTTTTATTGACTGGTTCACACGCTAATCTGCTGTGGGATGACTGTGTGTGATGGACCAAAGATGACAGGGAGACTCTCCAGGATATTTAGACTGTGAGCAACACGATCACTTTTAACCCAGAGACTAAATTCATGTCCCGTTTCCAAAGTGCAGTAATATATGAGGTTAATAGCTTAGAGAAGCACAATATGCACTTTGTTCATGGGCATTATTCATGTCTGTTCCAAGGTCATGCATGTTTTGGATGTCCCATCAACCCACACACAAATCCGCCTTTGCTCACTGAACTTGAATTAAGTGCTAATTGCAAATTGGCACCCAAACTGACTCGGCAAATATCCATTAATCTCCTACAAAGCGAGGCAACCAATAGACCAGCCTGTCAACTGTGACAAAAAGGTGAAACTTGCCAACAAGTGATCAGTTCATCTTGTACTTTTGATTCCTTGCTGATGGGATTCCATTTCCAGTCTACCTGAAAACTGCACACAATGCAAAACCTTGGTCCTACCTGTTTAAAACATCCAAGATTAACTTTGAATGAAAACTGTACATATAAAAAACTCAAAATGAACCCAGGAGAACTGTTTTTTGATCTGAAGACATTCAGTTGAGTGTTTTCTGCTAATCTGCACCTTAAGCAACCTAATTAGCGCCAGAAAGCTAGCAATGTTGCGGTCCTAATGTCAATGTATTGTTATAACAGAGACAGATAAGCAAACAGTGGTGCCAACTTTATCCTTATTTTCATTGTTGATAAATCTGCAGATGAGTTTCTCGAGTGAGAAGTTAATCATTGTGTTTATAAAATTTCAGAAAACAGAAAAAAAAAGTTTCCCAAAGCTCAAGGTGACTATTTCAAATAGCTTATTTATTTAAGTTTATTATTAACCTGCATGACTTAAAAAAAGCATCAAATCATCACACTAGGGAATATTTGGCCTTTATTGCTTGGAAAATGACTGGAATTTACAATTGATTATCAAATTAGTCACAGATTTTTTTCTGCTACGTCTCTCTTGCACTTCCCTCAGATAAGGATTAATACCTAATCAGATACATTATGGATTGACTATTGCTGGCGCCTTAGTAATAGTCAACGTGAAAGCCTTTCCATATAGATCAGCCATTAGTGACCTGTGCTGCACAGTGGTTCTTTAAGCCATCATGGAGCCATTAGCACATGGGAGAGTCTAAGCCAAAACAGAGTGTACACTGAGCTTAAGGTCATTGCAAAAGTTTGCAAAGGCAGAGAACATTTTTCTTCTTTGATATTCCCAAGTAAGGTATTTCAAAATCATCTGACAGTCCACTCGCAAAATCAAACTATCGCTGTGTCTCAGTGTTTGTTCTTGTTTGCTGTTATGAGTATGTAAATGCACCTACACTGACAAGCACAGCAAAATGCAGTTCGCTATGAGCACCTGGATGGTGTGCTTAAAATGGTCAAAAAGATGAGTCTGGAATGCTGAACATTCCTCACATCTCTCACTGGTAAACGCTCGCCATCTTGGCTACATAGCAGAAGGGGAGAGACCACCAAACTTGTTGCTCTGGTGAACAAGCAAACAAAAAAATTTGGTGGGCGACAATCACAGTCTAATGTTAGCAGTATTGCCATGGATGGAGAATAGAACATGTGTACCAACCACAGGCTCAGGGGCCCAAAATGTTAGGGGGCCACCTGACCTTCACCTGCAAAATGTCACTCAAAGTAATATGTATTGACCAGAAAGAGACCTAAAATTACCACAAAAAGACACATAAAGAAGTACTGGAACTGCAAAAAGAAAAAAGACTACAAATCCACCCGGAAAAAGCCCAATATTGACCTCAAAAACACACAAAATGATAACCAAAAAACTGGAAGAGATAAAAATGACCTCAAAAAGACACAAAACTACTACAAAAAGACAAAGCAATCCCAAGGAGACACAAAATGACCTTCATGAGACACAAAACTACAACAAAAGAACTGGAAGAGACACAAATTGACCTTAAAAACAAACAAAACTAATACAAAAAGACATAAAACAACCACAAAGAGACACAACATGACCTCCAAATGACAGAAATTAACTACTATACAAAGAGAAACAACAGCTGAAGTAAATGTACGCAGTCAAGTGCACCGACAAGGTCACTGAAAGGTCTAGAGTCAATTCCATTAGAGAGTCTATTAATCCAAAGAACCTCAGTTTCTGACTTTCCTCTGTGAATTAAGCAAAGAGAGCCAGAAGGCAGTACTAAAGATGAATCCCCCGAATCCTTTCTGACCTACTTTCACAAGCTACTGATTCTTATCCACAGGGGAGAAAAATATTCTCACCTGTGCTGAATACCTATTCTCTTTAATGGTATGTGCTGCACTCTATTTATTCAAACACAACCTCAGGACATAAGATATAGTGCCTGGTGGAATCCAGCCTACCTACTGCATAATTGATGAGGGACTTAAGATACTTTCCAAAATGTGTTCTTGTCCTACTTCTTACTAAGAGCTTTGAGTTATGTGCTCTTGACAGAATTTTTTTTTGTCAGTTTATTATATCAGGATAAACCCCTTGAGGTCCAGAAACAAACACTCACAAGAACAAATGAAACAATACAAAAGGTGCAACACATAATACAACAATGCAAGAGGAAAAAAAAAGCCCATCTACTCAATAACAGAAAAAAGCAAAGAGTTACCCTGGGACAGACACTATCGTGACAAAAATGATCAAACTGTAGAGAGACAGTCACTGATAGCATTACTGAAAACAAAGACAATTTGTTTTAGTTGCAAGTTACTCAAACTTGGAAACTTGTTCTCCCAAAGTACTTAATGAACACTCAATACTGCACAAAGTGTTATGAATTGGGTTCATATTTGAGTCAGCACGTCAGTCTTGATCTTTTGGAAGGTTTCCAGTTAAGTTTTCTGTGAGATCTAGCCTTCATAGCCTGCTGTACACAGATCAGAAAGTATCTTCTGGTTTCAGATAACTAAACTTTAAACTTTCCTGCACACTACTTCTTGGTCATTTCTGCAATTAAAGATTGGATGAAAAGTTTGTACAGCCACAGAATCTACTCAACCAGACTAGAGTTTTTGGTCATTAGTTGATACCTCTAAGGTACTGACTGAAATAACCCAGCACCAAGTAGTATCAAAACATCTTTTACACAAAATGAAACACTGCATTTAATCCCTTTTTGGCTCTGGGGTCTGATCCCAGACTGTCCTGACTGCCTGCCAGATCAACAAACTCTCTGTTGCTACCATCTCCAACTTCTGCTCATTTAGCACAAGCTAACAAAGCAGAAGTGGCTAACATGCCACACTGAGCCATATAACAATCCCAAAAAGTGAACACTGACATGGAAACTTTTCCACTCTCTTGTTAAATTCATGTATAACAGTTAGGTTACGTTAGCCATATAATGCTAAGATTTAGCCGTGTCCCTGACATGGAGCTCACACTCCTGCAGCAGCAGCAACAACTCATACAGTCTGTGGTGTGGTGAAGTCTAGTGCTGTGTAGTTCAGTATGCCAACATCCCAAAGTAAATCTTTTTAACCAGTGGTTGGGGCAGTATAGAGTTTAAGGTAACTGGTTCGTCCTAGGAGTTTTAAATGTTAATGTAATTCATGGACTTTCTTTTTCCTAAATCTAGATGTTAGTTAACACACGCAGATAGTGAATACTATCTGCTCAGTGTCTGGGCCCCAGTTCTCAAGCTTCAGACCACTTATCAGGGTGTCCCATTTCACCTCTCCATTATGTCTTATGAATGGTACTTGTACTGAACTGAGCTATGCTACACGCCCCTACATTCACATTTCAGGTATCAAATGAAGCACTCTATTGGAATCAGTTTCACTTAAAGGGTACAGGTATCATAATATTTTTACGATACCAGCCCTACGCTCTGGCCATCTTAAATTCCTAAAAGCAACAGACACTAAAACCACTGGATTCAACATCATCTTGAAATGAAAGGCCAACAAAAGGGGGGAAATCTGCCAGTTTAAAGTAAAGCGAAGATTTTGAAATATCTGAGCAAGCTGCTCACGTCTTTTCTCCTCACCTGTACTGAGCCTGGAAGTGTTCCTGGACGAAACTGTGTCGATCTCGAGGCTGCTGTTTGCTGGCTGAACTGGGACTGGAAGGATCCTCCAATGAATTGGATCCCTGCAGACAAAGAGACAGTGAAAGAGGGACAGAAAGGAGACAAATAATCAATGTCGTGGACATGCAATATGTTTATTCAACTTTTCATAAAATCCTTTGCAGGCAGACATTAATATGGGCAAAATTACAAATGCACATTATCAGCTTCAATATATTGAATAAAACACTTTGAACACTGGTTTCCTGCATGCAGAGCTGCAGCAAGAAAGACTTTGTTTTCCATATGAGTTGCCGTCATTCTAAATTACAAATTGAGGCTGTGTGCGAGAAGCTTATCTGGATTTACCGCCCAAATTAATACAAGGCATCAGATATATGACTGGCAAAAGATCATTTTGTTGCACAGGAAGAGATAATGCAAAACTCTCTTTAACAGGAGCCAACAAGCACTCATGCAAAATAGCTTTAACAAGATTTGATTGCAGATATGACCAGAATGAAGGATAAAATGTAACCTCTTGGACATTGCCTTTTGCCTGCTATTTGAAGACAAAATTCCAAGCAAAAATTAAATCCGGATTAATGAGGTATGAGTCTTGAAGAAGGAAGGAATCAGCATTTTTGCTCACTAAAATTAACTTCTGCAATAAAATAAACTGAATTGAATTAAATGAGGAAAAAATGTGAGTCATAAAATGTTAGCGTGAGCAGCGATTTCATCTGTCTGGGAGAGAGGGAAAGTTTAAATGGTAAACAGTTAACACAGATTGGAGTCATAGAAATATTTGAGATGTCAACCGTCCTCAGTGCCACGCTGGTGTCTGCTGAATACACTAAATGACTGTGATGCCCCGCATGCTGTGTCGGCCTCAGCAGGGGGCCGGAGAGACTTCAAAGATAAACACAAGAATAAAAAGAATGAAGAAGATGAATAAAAGATGGACAACTCTGACTCAAGGAAACAGACCAACAGATTGCTGAATCTTTAGTTTATGTGGTTGATATTGAAGCTGTCAGTGAAAACTAGGAGGTAATGACTGATTTAACACACAGGCAGACACAAACGTGAGCAGTTCATTTGGGGTCAGATGCTGCATGTAGTTCTGCTGTGGATTCGTGCATCATGTTGTTAGTGAAGAAAAAGTAGGACTGCTGGTCTGTTGTCTGATAGCCAGACAGACATCCTGTACTTATTATGTAACGCCACAGCGCAATTTAAGATATTCTTTTTTACTGGAGGGAGAGTGGAGTAACAATATAGCCTACCAGTGAGGTTTGAAAATGTGCACAGCAACAACAGTTAAGAACAGCATTCATTCAAGTTTCCAGGCATCCTCTCTGCAGAGGAATTCGCTGTGTGTTCAACACTATCACCAGACAGAATACTGATAGTGAACGATTTTCTAGGGTTAAGATTGCAGGGACAGTTCACCCCGAAATCAATATTTTTCCTCTTGCCTGTAGTGCTTTTTACCAATCTAGATTGTTTCAGGTGTGAGTTGCAGAGTGTTGGACACATCAAAATAGAGATGTTACTCTTAAATATAATGGAACTAGATGGCAGTCGACTTCTGGTGCTCAAAGCACCAGAAAATACATCTGAAAATCTCAACAGCAATGTCTCTTTCCAGATATCATGACTCGGTTACTCGAGATAATCCACAGACGTTATGATGAACAGTTTCATGTAAGAACTGTTTTATTTATTAACAAACTACACCCACCAACTGTGCACATCTACTGCTAGCCCATTCTGCATCACCGAGCTAGCTAACATTAGAGCTCAGCTAAGAAGGATACCATTAAAATTTACATCTCATGCTGTCACAAGAACAAGCCTCTCATCTGTGAGTATGTATGCTAGTTAGTTAGTTAGTTAACAATGCTTAAGGGGGTGCTTACTAACCGGGGCCACCTGTGGAGACTGGAGGGTAGGGCTTTGTTTTCTTGTTTGCTGATGTTGATCGTCTCACAACTAGAGCCTTATAGAACCAAGCCAGAGTTTGATTATGGAGCTAGAACCGTTTTGTCTTCTACATAAAAAGTCTGAAAATGCATATAACTTAAAAAAGCACCTTGCATTATTAACAAGCTCTCACAGAATAAGAACATATGAAGAACTTAATTTCAACAAAATATTCCAAGGTGATGAAATAACACTATAGGTATGAGGAAAAAAAAAAATATATATATATATGATTTTGGGGTGAACTGTCTCTTTAAAGTTACAGTAAAAAAAACAAAAAAACCTTTTCTACTAATGTCTACTTCTTTCACACTGAAGTGGCTGTAATTTGTGCACTGCAGCCTTGTTTAAAGGCCCTGCACACCCACACAGGTGTTTTCAATTACACTGCTAATTACAACTCTAGTCGGGTGGAAATTGGGTGGAACTGTGCTGCAACAAAACTACAGGGGAGAGAGGTAGAGGTAACTAAAGCACAGTCTGTGCACACCCACATAGTCTTGACAACAGATTTAATTAGGTGACATGAGTGAAAACACCTGTGTGCGGTCAGCTCAAAGCAGCACAGAGAGGGAAAAGCACAGGTGAAGCAAATATCGTTAACAATGTCTGAGTTCAATCAAGTGTTGCAGTTAGACATGCCATTGAGCCAAGGAGCATGCACGATACCATGGTGCTATTAGGCAAAAAAAAGCACACAATAAACTACTAACATGGACGCACTAAACTGTGTCAACAAGGAAAAGAAAACTGGGACTTTAGAAGCACTACTTGGTGGTGCAACAAAACCATTGCTACCATTATAGGCTAATTCAATTTATTTTTGATCATACAAGTAACAAGGTAAATTTACGAAGTTTAAATTGTACATGAAAGATGCAGTATAACACTTTTATCTTTCTTAAGTAATCTCACCTGGAAATCTCTGTAGGCAAAAAAATTCAATCAAGCGAATTAAATTGATAAACTAAGACTTCATGGATAACATTACACGGAAAAGATGGAAATTTTAAAGCAAAGAAATTCCAGTAGGGATGAATGATATTGGATTTTTTGCTGATATCCGATATACAGATATATAGTTACTTATTTGGCCGATAACCAATACCAATATAGATAAATTCACTTTTTTCCCCACCTTATTTTAGTGATCATCAAGTCTCTTCTGTAGTGGAATTAACATCATATTACGCATATTCTCAGACATCAGATACAATGGTTTTCAGTGTATGTAATACTTAGTCATTGTGCAATATAAGAAAAATACTTCAACTTAGGGTTTTATGTTGTTTACGTGTTCATTTTGTCCATTTAAAATGAATAAATAAAAATATTGGTTTGTGATATCGACAGAAATCAGCAAGTTGGCCAATTCAGATATTTCATTTAAAGGCAGTATTTGTTGATACCAATGATTATTAGTATTGATATTACTGTGAATCCCTAAATACCAGTGAAGTAAAGAAATTGCTACAGTGCCGTTATAGTCATACCCTCAACTGCAAAGATGTGGCATACCCAGAAATGGTGCACAGGTGCAGACTGGACTTTTTCGGGAGGTGGTCTTAAAAAGACAGGTGCTAAAACGACATGTTTCTGACAGATTGTGAATATAGATGTATTCAGGCAGACAGTATGAGAAAAATAATGTGTTTTTCAAGGTTAACACCTGTAAATATGTTCGAGCAGAAACCCCAGATACAAGTATGAACCTGAAAATGAAAATGGGGCCTTTAAAAAGGTACACACATACTAATTAGGCAACATAATATTCAGGCTCAAATTCTTGTGTGGAGCTCAAACACTAAGCAGCATACAGAGTCAGACACTGAGACACCCAGGTCTGGTCTCTGCTCCTTCTCGGGGGAAATGAGACTTTCTGCTGTGGTCTCGCATCGTGTCTTCGGAAATAATGACAATCCAACTTTGATGAAGCTTTGCTATTGTTCAAACTAAATCCAATCACTGCTGCATTCACTTTGAACAATGAGCTGCTTTTTTGGCATCTTTGAAAACTTCTCCAAGGATGGCTCTTTACCAGAATATATAATGAAGCGAAAAGCACAAAGCAAAAGAGAAAAAAAAAAAAAAGCACGTGGGACAGTTTATTTTCAAACTCCACCTCAGCCCACTGCCAAACTTGGCCTTGTCTTTACTTTAATGCTCGTCTCTAAAGCTAAGTGGATAAAAACAACATAAAAGCTCATTATCCTTTAAATCGCTGCAAAATGCCACAGTAATATCTCCATCTTTCATTACCAAGTGAAACCACAAGACATGATCTCCAATTAGTGCTACTGTGTGTGCCGAGGACACAAGGGTCAACACAACGGAGAGCAGAAAATAAAAACTGCTGTTTGTTTGGGGGCAGTGTTTCCACATGCTCACACCTCAGCCATCTGTTCAAGTGATAAGAGGAAATGATATCACACATTCATCTTGTACTATATGAAAGATAAAAGTAGAATTAAGGTACAAAAAAACAGAGTGATGTGTAAACAAAATAGAAGGAGGTGCCTCTGACTCAGAGCACTTATAATGGACAGTTTAGAGGGCCTTTGTGAGCTACAGAGATTGGAAAAGGGATTCATCGGCACCTGGGGACCATGCGGTGCAGCAGGGGCTTTTTGAAGTTAACTGCAATTTCCATTTGGAGCTGGTGTGCATCAGTTTCACTCAGAGTTTTGGCGCCAGAGTGAAAAGGAGAATTACTCAAAAGTTATTCTGAATTCATGAGATGCAGAGCTTCTGAATCTTGGATGGACTGCATGTGATTTTTGATTGAATTCATAAAATCTATCACAATCAAAAGTGATTTTACAACTCCACTGAACCGTATTTTCACTAAAATCCAACGGTACATGTGTCTTTTCATATTCTCTACATGGTTTTGTGAAACACTAATCTGTATTTCACATGCATATATCACCTCTCGTTCTTATATCACAAGCCGAGCTGTGACTGACTCTCTTTCTCTCGATTCCGCCCTCTTTTCTCCGTCTCTTCTACAGGGGACAATGGAGAACAACTCTCAGACTCTCCAGAGACAGATTAGGTTACAAGCATCACCATGGTAACCCTGGCCTTATTCCCCCCAATCAACATGTGGTACCAGGGAACTTTTTTCATCATTCACAGCGTGGCCTAAAAATTTAAGAAAATTACCAAAGCCATTCATGTTTGTCTGAAGCGTTTGCCTTTAAAGCACTATCACCATGTATGTGTACAATAGATACATTAACTCAAGTATTTTGAATTTACCAGTCTCCATTGTATCATCACTTGCAATGTGGGATCTGAAATTCCTCTCACTTTCCACTCAAGATAACTATTAAACCCTGCACATACACGAGATGCCACTGTAAAAGTCTGATGTGTTCAATATAGAAGAGCGTAGCTCACTGATAGCATGTCTATGGGAGCACATGGGGTGTTAATTCCTACTTCTGCACACTGAATATACATTTAGAATTATAAATACCCGTATGATTGTATACATGGTTTATTTGATCATTCACAGTAAGTAAGGGTAAATTCTAGAGATTTCAGATTTATTTATCCAGTCAGAGCTGATCAGATTGATGGATGAGAGGAGGAACTGTTGCATAAGCGAGTGAAACCAAACTTTTTTTATACCCAGCACAGAGCATGATGCAATAAATAACCGAACAGCATATATATTCAAAAAGCGCTCCTAATGAATGGTCAAGGTCCAAAAATATAAAATAAATATGTGGCTGGGTGGCACGTGGCGTTGTGGTTAGCACTGTTGCCTCACACCAAGTGGGTCCGTGGTTCGAAACCCAGTTGGGTTCGCTCCCTGGGCAGGGGCCCTTCTGTGTGGAGTTTGCATGTTCTCCCCATGTCTGCGTGGGTTCTCTCCGGGGTCTCCGGCTTCCTCCCACAGTCCAAAGACATGCAAAAGATATGCAGCTCAGGTTGTCGGTCCTGCGACAGTCTGGCGACCTGTCCAGGGCGTACCCAGCCTTCCACTCGATGACAGCTGGGATAGGCTCCAGCCCCCCCGCGACCCTTATGAGGACAAGCGGTTACGGAAAATGAATGAATGAATATGTGTTTCTCTTGTTCCCGTGATGACAGAACGCCATTAGTCCCAATTCTTGCCTTAAAGCCTGTGCAAAATTGATGCAACAAAACTGAAAAACGTGAGCTACTGCCATCGGTAAATGTCATCGTATTTTCAGGTAGGCCCATGGCGGATGGCAAGGTGAATATCAGCTGATGCCAATGTTTGGCTGATAAACTGATGCATCACTAGTAAACTCCGACTAACCTTTAAGTTCAGCCATACTGTGGTAAACATTGTGCAGTCCTCCTCATTCACATTTAATAGAGCTGGGGACACAAAGTGCCAAGAAAGAAACAAAGTTGTTTGTGATGGTGAAAAGAGGAATATGAGCAGACAAAGACTGGCTTTGATATTTAACTCTCTATGCATAATAAATCCAAACTGGAGCTTTCCACTGCACGCTCGGGGCAGGTCATCAACCTCTTAGCCAGAAAAACAGAAGACTCCAATGAGCGAGAGTGAGAGTAAGAGACAGTGATAAAGAGACAGAAACCACACTTGTTTTTATCTAACAAAGACACATACTGTATATGTAAAAGAAACATGCAGCGGCCATACACACAGTTAAAAAATAAACGAGAGACAGAGCATCGAGTGTGCTGTGTCTCTTTATTTAGCACCCCGGGAATAATGACTACCACCACAACGTTGTTCCAGCTCTGCTATCTTCTGCCAAAAATAGATGCGGGGGCCAGCCGCAGCAATAACAAGTGAATACTAATATTCAGAAACACTAAGCTGTTCAATTGTCACACTGGGTGTAATCCAAAAACAAAAAAAAAACTCTGAATGCTAACAGATCTAGGCCACATTCAACTCCCTCCTGTTGCTTTGGGACAAAATTACCGCTGGCATCTACATGCCCCTGGCAGTGTAATTGATTTTTTAAGATTTACTTATCGACCACAGTTTTGGCGCTCAGCATGCTGTGGATGAAATGGCTGTATTTGCCTTATTTTCTTAATGACTGTAGTCTCAAACTGTAGATGAGCGACTTTCAGAAAAAAAAGTAGCAGAGCAATAAGGTGCAGGGAGGAGGTTATAAAAAGTGACGACTACAGCAGGCAACTGAGGTAAAGACTAAAGGAAATATTCAAGGGATAAAAATAAAAAAGGCGCCTTTTCTGTTTTTGTCTGCAACCAGGGATAGTTCCAGTTTGCTCATGCTTTTTTTATTCAGAGCCAGTTTTATTTTTTCCCCAAAACAGCCAGGTGTTGGTCGATTATAGCACTGATCTAATATAGAGTACAAGCCAAAAGCCCGGAGGTCTTGTAGCATTGTGTTGTGGGATTTGGACACATACAGTAACAATGAGAATTATTTGTAACCCGTTTCTATTGTTACACCAGTACTATAAAAATTAACTCTCCAGCATCGGCAGAGAAGATATTTCCAGCATTCTGAGCATGTTTTCTGATTGTTTCAGGGGTATAAAAAGACCCAAGGTTGCATTGAAAAGAACACTGCGTCCTCCAACTGTTTTTTGTTCTCACTTTTCTGTTTACTCGACGAGAGGTCGAACGGGTGCATATCACCACCATCAGCACAGCTCGGCATCATCGCATCACAGGAGCGGCGAGGACTCGTGGGTATTGTGTATCAGTATGAACGTTGCGCTTTCTGCACACTCTCATGCCAATTGCTCGCCAGGGCCTGCGCGCACACGCGCACACACACACACACACACACACACACACACACACACACACACACGTGGGAACACATGCACAAGTGCACAAACATAGACTTTAGGGATGCAGAACCATTGCATTGTCCAATTAGAGACAAGTCATGCTGGCGCTTCAGTCAGCTCATCTATGCACTGACTGGTGATGTCAAGGGAGACAGAAAGACGGAATCCATCCCATAAAACTCTTACATGAGATGTAACTAAATAAGTATACTGTTAGTTTCAATACTTAATCACATTTAATATGACCAAATTACTTTTCATACTTAAGTATATTGTAAAAAACAGGTACTTTAAGACAAGTGTGGGTTTCAGGTTCTTTATCGACCACTGACTGTTTGCAATAACTACCTCATATAACCTCACTTCAAAATAAAATGCTGAACCATCCTTTTAGGTTCTTTAAGTCCTTAAAACTCGCAATTAATCAACCTTACATCAACTGCTGGATCCAAGAGAACTCACCTGGTGTTGGTGTGTATGTGTGTGTGTGTGTGTGTGTGTGTGTGTGTGTGTGTGTGTGTGTGTGTGTGTGTGTGTGTGTAGTCAGCACTATATGCACACTGCTAAGCTAAAAACAAAGAGCAGATTGGTTGTCTTGGGTTCCTGCGTAGCTGCATCATACCCATCTCCCCACCTGCAGCGGTCACATGCTGACTGTCTTCTCATCCCTCCTGTGTGCCTTTACCTGCTGCACCACTGCAGGACTTCACCACATGCAAGATTGGGTAAAGCCACCCAAACACCTGATTTCAAATGTAAGCAGTACACTCTTCAAGCAAAGATGCACAATCCGTGGCATATAAGTGTGCTACTTTTATCCCATCAAAGCTCCCCTAAAGCACAGTGTGACAAGATTAAAATGCCCTGTAAAGACATACTGTAACTCTAAGAGCCCCAGTGCCCCTTACTGGCACCCAGTACAATGCACTCCACCAGCAAGAGAATGCATAATAAAAGGGACTTCACTATGACCTGAGATCTTTTCTTCTGCTCCTCAGAAACCTCTCACAGGTCTGGGATTCAATTCTGTATGATCAGTGAAACATTTCTCCAGTGCAGCCACTGTAAATCTCTCTGGCCCTGTGCCTCTGGCAAAGGCACCGCTTCCCTCCAGAGATCTTCACACTCCAAATCCCTACATGAAAACATACGTTGTTATCAAAGGCCCTGCTGATTCCCCATGGCACGCATTCATGTGAGACGTTTCTGAGGCACTCCTCTGCAGCGTGCTGGGGAGTGAGTAGGAGTTTGGCTTCCTGTGTGTGGTTATATATTTGAAGGTGTGTGTGTGTGTGTGTGTGTGTGTTGGTGTGTGTGTGTTTGTGTGTGTGTGTGTGTGTGGGGGGGGCTGTAGTTACAAAGCAAGGAAAAGGAATCTGAAATCACTATAACAATGGGGGAGAGTGGGTGTTTGGTGTGTGTGTATGGGTGAGTTGTTTTAGCTGCAAAATACGAGAACAACAAAGCAGGAGAGGCAGGTTGCCCTGGAGGTAGAGAGACTGACTAATGACCGAACAGCTGCAGATTACAAACGTGGCGCTGACAACACCGGTTTGTTTCTGCTCCAAAATAAATCACTGTGATCATAATTATTAATCGCAATGAGAAAAACAAAACTATCTCTTTGCAATGTGAGAGAGCAACCACTGAAAGGCTTGAAAGGTGCCTCTGAAATGTTCGACCTTTATGCAGCAGAACGGCCGGGAACGGCTTGAACTGACAACAGTTCCAAAGGATTCTGATAGTGACCAGTTTTCGTGGTGGAAATTTGAATAAAAATGACAACAAAAATTTAAAACCGTAGCGCTATATAATTCAAAATATGGCTCAAAACGCCAATAAACATCAGGCTAGCCAATGACAATGTCAGGCTAGATTGGTTCTGACCAATAAAAGAGGAAGAGACTGTTTCCATAACCCTTTGAAACCTGGAGCGACATCATTTTCTTTGTGCTGTGTTCAGATGCCATTTCCAGCGTACCACTACCATCGCCTCACCCTACCACAATTGTGCATATTGTAAATATTCAGCACTTAGTTGTTGTTTTTACATTTTTTTACAAAGCTGTCGGGGTAAACTGACATTTATTTTTGAGCACCGTTTTCTCCTATTTTTAATGACTCAATAGTTTTTAGAATTCCACATCACAGTAAAGTGGTGTCATTTTCTGAATTTAGGAGATTGTTCTACCTTGTTCTAACTAGGGCTGCAAAAATTAATCAAGTAGTTGTCAACTATTCAATTAACAGCTGACTAATTTGAAAATTGTTTAATTAGTTTGAGTAGTTTTTTAAGAAAAAGAGAAAGAAAATCTCTTATTTCAGTTTCTTAAACATGAATATTTTCTGGTTTCTCTATACTCCTACATGTCAGAAAACCGATTATCTTTCAGTCTGGAAAAAAACAAGACATTTGAGGACATCATCTTTGATTTCTGACATCTTAACCAAACAATAGATCAACTGAGAAAATTATCAACAGATTAAAGTTGCAGCCTGGTCATTACCAACTTAGTCATCAAATCAATATTTCTGATGATTATTTGTCAATTAAATATTTAGTGAAAGCACCAACAGTCATGACACAGAGCAAATATTGGTACTATATTAGTATATTACAACATGAGACTGTGCATGCAAAACCTAGATACACCTGCTCCCCAGCTTAATTGGACTAAGCCTGAGGATTGTGACAAAAGTTGTGTAATTATCCTCTTTTTTGATGTAAATTTGACTGTTTGGTGTAGGACATACTAATTGTAATGATTCTGGATCTCATTATAACCACTGCAAACTGACAGCCTCCGTTCTCTGTTACAATGAAAACTACAAACTTTTTACAAACACCTTCCACATATGCAGCAGCTGACTTTGCCTGGAGTATCACTGTAACATTCTGTATGCTTTCACTTGTTTACTTTTCTCGCTCCTGTAGGCCCTACTTTTACGCAGCAGCCGCTACAAGGTGTCATTTTCTCTCTTGGTGTCAGTGAATTAATATTTTAACACCCAACACTGACAGATTTCACATTTCAATGTCATCTGCAAAGAAGCAGTTCTACACCGGAGCTGAAGTGACCTGAAGGCACTTCTGTACAATGACAATAAGGAAATGTAACTTTTTAATAATGCTACTGTGTCGCTGTGCTGAGCGACCTAAGCTGCAGTTGGGGAGAAAAACGCTTCTTTTATTGAGACTAAAAATAATCTCTGAAAAATAAATGGTGTCCGACTGAGGGAAGACGCTGATTCAGTTATCGTCTCAAACCACATTTCTAATCAACTGGCTGGCTCCAGGGGCTTAACACTTTCACCTTAGCTGCCAGCGACTGCTGTGAGTCATCCCAACACACTCACACACGTCGCATTCACACACACATGCACACACCATCATATATTAACTCACATGTACCTACACTCTTGCTCCCTTTCCTGTTTCACTTTCTCTCTATCTCTCACTCTCTCTCTCTCACACACACACACACACATACACACACACGTAGCTCCAACTGTGCATTCAGGCACGCTCATAATAGCACAGATTCCTCAGAAAAAGACTATCATTACAGTAAATGGTCTGCGTCTCGTGGTCACAAAAGCAAGAATGACGACATTCTCTGAGGCGATAAAGCAAAACTGTGACAGCAGAGCATGACAGAAACTTGAATGGGTTGGAATGAATTTGAGATGCCGCCACGGTTCTTCTCCCAAATGTGTTTTCACCGCCACAGTGAGACAAAGCGCTGTGATCCCAAAGCACCAAATTCAGCCAGAGCTACCAGACATGTAATCTCAAGCAGCCATATCCCCTGGCTCAGACGCTGAAGGTCTGGAGACATTTTCATGATAAAAGCTGGGAAATGGAGTCCTGAGCTGAGCCAGAGGCGGCAGTGACTGTGGTAGTTCGGAGACTCAAACACCTTGGATACAGCACCCATGATGCAACACTTCTATGTCTTTTCCAAACCAACTCAGTTTACAAGTTAGCGTGACAAAACCTCAAGTTTCCTGCTGCATGAACAAGCTGATCACATTATGTCCTGTTGCAGAGACGAAATCGTCAGGGCTTGAAAATTACACCAACCCGCTCACCAGTGACAAAACTTGCAAGTCAACTGAGGGGCCAACTACAGCTGCAACCAACAATTATTTTCTTGATGAACCATTTTGTCAATTAAGTGTCAGAAAGTTAAAAATGCTCTATGTAATTTCCCTGAGCCCAAGTGACATTTTCAAAAATGTTTTATGTGACTAACAGATTCTTAATTATCACGTATGACAAAGAAAAGCATCAAATTCTCACATTAAAATATACAGTTGGTAACATTTATGGAAATTAGTTTGTGTCATATTTGCTGACACTGTCAGTTTATTCTGAAAGTAGTACATGCGAAAGATAGTAGGTTAAAAAAATCAAGCTCTTCCTAATCCTGATAGTTTTTTAAAAGGTGTTTGCCAGAATCAACCACAGCTGAAGGAAAACGGATCAACCCTCAAGGAGTTTCTAACTGTCAATCACAGCTTGTGAACTACTGTCAAACTAAGGGCAGCGATGACCAAAATTGGATCAAGAGTCTGTTACTGCATTGCCTATTTTTCACCTTAACTGTTTTCAGAGACAGATGTAGTAAGGGCATTAGCAGTGCTACAGAGTATGCAGAGGATTTTTCTTTAACTTATTTTCTGTCTAATTTAGCCTTTCGCACATGGGGCACCCACTCCACCAGGTGAGCAAGAGGGCACCCTAGTTTTTTTTTTTGGCTTAAAAAATGATTAAAACGATTATTCCATGATCAAAAGAGTTGCTGATTCATTTTCTGTCCATCGACTAACTGATTAATCAACTAATCATCACAGCTCAACATTCAGCAACTGTATTTAATGTATTAACATATTGCCGTAAAGCTCTGACTTCTATCAACTACTTTAAACAGACTTTCCTATAGCAATGGTTGCAACCTGGAGCTTTCCATACCACGATGCACACAGACAGACTTCTAAAATCACACTTAGGAAATAAAGTAAAAATTAGAAGTCCAAGTGTACTGCGTGAAAACTGTAAACAGATACAGCAGATGGACCTGGCACAAGTCCATCATAGCATCAATATCAATGTTGAGTCATAATAATAATAATAAATTGACTGTACAAAATGTTTATTTCCCTGACTTGTCACCTTCATTTGACCCTTCACGGATGCAGTTTGTGTTGATGAGTTGTGTACGCATTTACTGTCTTATTAAGCTTGTTTGTATTTATGTGTGTGTGTGTGTGTGTGTGTGTGTGTGTTGTGCGCTGAAGTAGCCCACACTTTAAGCTGCTGGTATCAGCTTGATGTTTTCAGTCTCCCGCAGGAAGAGATGACGTCTCCCACTGAGCGTGCGAATTAGGCGAGCCAATGTTGACATAGCTGTTGGCTGCTTCAGGAGACACCCAGATCCACTCTTGTCTTTCGGAGAGCGCTTGCCACCAGAGCATTTCCAACGGTTTTCATATCAGCACAGGCCAGGTTTTAACAGGAGCGAGCGTGTGTGCCTGTGTGTCTTACACCTGAGAGTTTGTCAACACTGTCTGAGGACTGGAGATTTGTTAATTTCAGCTTGTTTTCTAATTAAACAGCCTCTAATAGCAAATCAAGCTGTGCTAAAAGACTTTAATCTGCTCGCCTCAAATAAACAGAGTGGAGAGGCATCTTTGCGGAGGCTGAATGAGGTCAACAAGACAAGATGGAGGACAAGAGAGACTGGAGAAACACGAAGGACAGATCAACAAAGGCAAAATAAATTAGAATAAAGGACAATGCCCAAGTACAGCCAAGGCCGACAAAGTACAGCTTAGACTAATGCCTGAGTCAACTCTGACAGAGCTGAGCCTGATTATCTAAGTCCCATAATCACCACTGTAAAAAGACACTGAGCGCTTTCATCATTTTCGCCACATCACACCACGTCAAAAAGTAACAATATACTTATAGCTGCAAGGTATCATCTTAATTATAAAGAAGTATTTTACCATTATTAATGGGGTCTTAACATAAAACTTTAGAAACATGAAGCAGAAAGACGTAAGCACTTTTGACATTGGTGCTACATGACCAGAGAAAACAGAGAAAAGGACTGTGGCTGAGAGGGGCGGATTTGTCTCTTGATTCACTTCTAAGCTCTGTGTCCACAGTAATAGCATGAGTGGCGGGCAATATGAAAATAAAAAAGTACATCCTGTAGTTTGAGCAACAGCTCGAGAGCCAGTGAAACTTAAAAGTTAGATGGAGGGAAATTTACTACAGTTCTTGTACAAATACTACTCAGACTGTTTTAATATATATATAAACACTTGAAAAAACAAATATATTCTATATACGATATTACAACTAGGGTTGGGTACCAAACTCTGTACTTTGAAGAATACAGCCAGAGTGATGTTTCTACAACCAAGTACCCATTTACATTCATAATAGGGCTGTTAAACTATTCATTTCCTAAATCGCACTTGATTGCATTTTTTAATTGCATGTGTTCAATTATTATGAATTATTTTAAGTCCAAGCAATTCTTAAGAGATTGACTTGATTACGAATCAAATGACAGAAAAAGACAGAATAAACCTCACCTTGTAGCATAAAGTGAGCATGTCTATCAAAGGGAGAATCATGGTTACCCATAGAATCCATTTTCATTCAATGTCTGGAGGTCAGAGGTCAAGGGACCCTGTGAAATTACCATGCCATTTTTCTATTGCCAAAAGTTACCCTAAATTTGGAGCATTATTTACCCCCTTACTGGGAGGCTAGCTTGACAAAGTGACACTGGATTCATGAGGTCTTCTAGTTTCCAATGACACCCATAGCATCACTATAGCTTTAAAACTCAGCTCAGCTCAGCTAAAAAACAGCTGGCAATTGACACATTTTTTAAAAAAAGCACTATGTACGGACCCTAATAATAACAACTTCATTTATGCATAACATGCAACACAAAGTGCTGAACATAAAAGCACATAAAACATCTGTGATAGAAAAAAAATATGAAAAAATTGGACGTGAAAGAAATACAGAAAATACGATAAAAATCATTTGAAACTGAGGGCTTAGACAAGATGAAACAACTATCAGTTAAAAACACATTTCAGGAGAAAGTGATGGTAAAAAGATGTGTCTTAAGATTTTGTCTGAAGGTTTCAACAGATTTAGACCCCCTAAGATCTTCAGGCAGGCTTTTTAAGAGATTACGGGAATAATTAACAAAGGCTGCCCGTCTACGCCTTTTAGCTCTGACCTCTGCAACCATCGAAAGGTTTCAGTCCCAGGATCTTAAGGACCTAAATCAAACATTGCCAAATTTTAATACCTGAGAGCACATATTAGAGAGAAGGCCAAGTTTAGACAAGAGGCAGAAGTGCCACAAAGTGCCCAGAAGCTTGGAAGCCAGCCGAAGAGCTCAAGGGAGCTCAACTTCAGCCAAGAAGCCAGAAAGCGACCACAGAGCTCTGTCGGCCAATGCATCAGTCACTCCGGGCTGCGCTGGCTTCCCGGCGAGCCACAACTATCACTTCAGCACCAATCTGCCACGATAGTTTAAGCATCTGTTCTATTTGCCAAGTTGCTCTGCAATTTCATTGTTCGTTTGCGCATATGATGACAAAAAAGTCCTTTATTCTCTTCTATCTGTATAATTTTATGAACAGCAAACACACACACACAAACACGCACAAAAGATAAGCTCTACTGTATGTGTGATTAGAAAAGAGCAGAGGTGTAAAATTGTGTTTCAGTCTACTACATCATCCCTGCAGCTTGTTCAAAAATTACATTTTTGTTACTAAAAAAAAAAAGTAAAGTACCCAAAAAAGGAACTGCTGGGTACCAGTACAGAATTACAGGCATCAAAAGCAGTATTGATTCAAATCCCAGCGCTAGATACAGCAGAGAAAAGCAATATATTCTTACATTCGATGCAAAAAAAACAAACCAAAACTTTTGAAACTGATGCACCAAACACAGAGGTCAGACAGGACTTTGGCTCACGGTATTTTACTTCAAAGCTTACAATGGAGGATAGAAGAAAGACAGGAGGGGAGAAAGAGAGAGAGAGCGATGAGGGACCCTGTCTGAGCGACATACAGACTGACTGAGAGAGGGGGGGCACGCAGCGATCCAGGGAAGGGGAGGAATGAAAAAAACGCTGTCCGCGCAGTAAAGCGGCTGACTCACCCCAATTCTTTCAGCTCCGGACGGCTGCCGCTAATTCAGCCTATTCAAAGCTGGCTTACGGTAACAAGGCAGTCTGGGAGATAACGTAGGAAGCCACAGGCATTTTAACCCCCCCCTTCTTCCACCTCTCATCCTCTACTCATCTGCTCCGTCCTAACCCCGTCTCCACTGTCACTTCCCCTGTCCAAACGCTCCGCTTGGCGCATTATCTCTGACCCTAACGGCGCCAAAAAATGTGTCCAAGTCAGCATGTGCTTTCTTTTGACAAAGCTTTTTTTTTTATTCATTGATATTCATTTATTGCACTCGTTATGAAGACCAAACGCAAATAGCTTCACTGTTACTTTCCTCTGATCTCAGGCCTATCCCTATCTGAAGAGCACTGCATGTACCCACTCCATTTCACGCGGCGCCGAGCGCAGCCAGACCTGCCACTCTCTGGCTGTTACTATGGAGATGCCAGTCGGCCCAAAACAAAGGTAGAACAAAAAATAAGCAGCCTCAGACAAGAGCTCCTGGCACAGCTCTGACAGCCAAATCTGGCTTGGCAGCAGACACCAGAGCCATCTCTCTCTCTCTCTGTTCCTCCGTGTGTCTCTCTGCACACAGCACAAATATTGATTTAGTGAAATAAACGAGTTGACGTGACTTATCGAGATGAAGGGGAGAGAATTCATTAGTCTCTAAAGAGGATGGGCGCTGTAAGGGTGTTTGCACTCGCTTTGAGAGGAGTTGAGCTTTGAGGTGGCCGGTGCCAGACCCTCTGGTCCTGAGTGAAAAGAAGCAGCATTGTTGATTTGTACTTGGCATTCTGGGAAAGACAGGAAAAGATCTCGCACCAGAGGACAAGCTGAGAACTTTAAACTGAAATGTGATCACTCAGACTGGTTAATGTCCTCATAAACTTTTGCTCCACTGAAAATCCCCCATGACTCACAATGCACTTCAGTGAAGGAATCACAGTCTGGTCACCGGGAGAAAATGTTGGCATCGTACATTTCTGCAAACCACTGATACATTACCACTGCACGTAAACATGATTTTTGAATTTATATGCTGAAACCAACTTTGCACATTTTGACCCCAATTTAAAGTCATTCAAATAAACCCACAGTCATTCAAACTTCTATATGTACATGCAGACCTGTCAAAACAAAGTTTGGATTTATGTACTTCAAAATTAGATTTTTCAATTTGTTTTGTAAATGTTTCTTGTTTATTAACTTGATATCATTCTGGGATTTTCCCTATTTGATTCATGGTAATATTGTTTGGGCAAATACACACCCCTCCAATCTTCATAAACTTGCAAAAACAGTTTTTAAGATTGCCAACTCCCTCATCCTCTAATGAGGCCTCTGTTCCACTTTTCAGGAAACTGAATATTCTCTCGGTATATGACACAAATATTGAACAGATATGGGTGTTTTTTTATATAAATACATGTTTTAACTGTCTTCCCTGTTGTCATCCTTTTACATTTTCTTTATATTTAATTCACAGATTCATTCACATAATACTAGACAGGTCGATCAGCATCACCTTCCATTTTACATAACAAAACATGGCCACACATGAAATGATACAGTACATGTTGTCAAGAGCTCATCGTCTTTCATTTAAAATGAATTGCATTTAATTCAAGATGTATAATTATTTCTGGATGGGTGTATGTGTATATGAAAAGATTTCCTTTTTTTCCTTTACATTTTGTATTTTGCTCTATGTACGTCATTTATCTTTTTTGTATTTGACACTAAAATGTTAACTGTGGGGTTTGTATTTATTTGTTTTTTGTTGTTTAATCTTTGTTTTTGTTTGTCGTTTTGAAGGTGAGAGGGGGTCCGTTTGTATAAGCTTCTGGCCACTTGACCTCTCCTGACACTTTTTTTTCTTTAAATTAAACTGGACTCATACAGTTTTTAATTGTGTACAAATAAACATAAATTAAAACTAATGTAAAATGAATGGTAGTTACATAGAACTATGAACAGCATACGCAACAGGAAGTTAAAACAGGTGATTTAGTTAATGCTATGCTATGTAAACATTTGCTAACTTTCTGTCTATGTTTGGGAGCAAAGGCAACACTTTTTTGTGTAGATTTTCCAGTCGAGTGCTGGATATCAAAACCAGGAAGTGAAGTTTTGCTCTAATTGATCAATTGAACATTTTATTCTGAAATAAGCATATGTATCTCTGACTTTGAACATTACATTAATGTGGTGAAGAGCAATATTTGGGGTCACTGATGAAGCATATGAAGATTTCTGTGTCTGCTGTATCTGTATTTGCTGCCTTCAGAAAAACCTGAACTGGATGAGTAAGCAAACCTCCCTGATAATGTGTGGTACTTTAAAATAGGAGCCATGGCAAACATTAACTCAATATATAATTTCATGTACTAAAACTGCATAGGTAGAATTGGATGTTTTTGATTGGGATTCCCCTGGACCCAAATACATTGGTTCTTTTAAAGAAAACTACTTAAAAGAGGAACAGGAAGCAATGGTATGTGGTCAGTAAGCACAAATTACAAGTAAAATAAAAGCTGGTAAAACAAATCACCAGTGAGCCCTTATGAGGTTTGACAAAAAGTATACCTCTGGTGTCTAAGTACCACAGTCAGAGGGGTAAGCCCAAACATGATCTTTTCCTAAATACCACCAAGTGTTTTTTTGTTTTTGGTCAAACAAATGCGTCATGTGGTCATGGAGCAGGTTTTTATACCTGCTACACAGACTCTGTTTGCAGCGTGTGGTAGCTGCCAGCTTCACTGTGTGCCTATCGAGTTTTGCCAAGTCATAATGCAGTTAGTTATGCGAGGTTTGGAAGCGTGGGCTATATTAACTGGTACTGAATTAATTCACTGGATCATTTCAACTACAGGATGCATTGATTTGATTGATTTATGTTGATGTGAAATTAAAAAAACACCCACAAGGTTTCTCTGTTGCACTGCATTGCCTCTGCTACATTGAGGTATTCGTTTTTACCATTTTTAAACAGATTGCACTCGTTTTTGTGCTCACAAACATAAGCAATAGCCTCAAATCACAGTGTGTCCTCCACATCACTCCCCAGCGCTACAGACCACCTCACTGGTAGGATAGCACGCAACAGCTCTGGAGATGGAAACCCTATCAGCGGCCACAGAAACAAAATTTCAGCCAGTGCAAACCCCATCTCCAGGAGACCGGACAGCTGACTCCCTGCTAGAGCCACAAACTTTCTGTTGCTGCCATTACACAGACCCAGCACTGCCAGTGGCCACCAGCCATTTGGGAAGAGCTACACAATGCCAGTGCATGGTCAGTGTAGTCCTTGGTCAGCATAACAGCTTCTGTTGATTGTAATGGACACACTGTGCGGTAGGGGTCAACAGATTATCAGCCTGGCCGACATTTGGGGCAGATATTTGGTATTTTGCCTCGTATCTGTATCAGCATTTTAATTTAATGATCGCTGATAAAACGAGTTATTTAAAATGTGCAAAGAAAGTGTTAGCATGGGATGAACTTACATGAATGTAAATTTATAATTGAAAAAAAAGTTGCTAGGTACTTGCTGTATATGATGTTTAACGTTTCAGTCTCAATTAAACATTTGCCAAAGGTATTTAAACGAAGTTTAGTGTTAGAGTTTGTTATATTTCAAAATTCTAAGTCTTGACAGAAAGGTATTTTGGTATTTTGGTCCCAAATATTGTTTATCAGTCTCATTAACTACTAATAATCAGTATCAGTATCAGCCCTGAAAAACCATTATAGGTCAGCCCCTACTATGTGGGGCATGCTATGGCAAACATGTCACGCCACTCCAGTCCCATTTATTCACACATTAACCACAGCGCTGTTGAAATGTAAATTTGAGAGGTATCCACTACATTAAAACTCACAAATGTAACGTATCCTGTGTCACTTATTCTGGTGATTAGAAATCAGGTCAGTTTGATTTACAGACAAACTTCAAATCAGGCCAATAAAACCTGGAGTGAGCACTGTTTTAAGCCATGCTGTTGTTACCTTGCCATCTCAATACTAATGATATTATTGAAAAACAATATTACTTTGATCATTTTCTTGTATACACGGTATATACTGATATGACAAATGCATCCAATTTGATCTTAAATTGCTGTTGACTGCAATGAGCTGCAGTCTACCAGCATGCATTATATTGCAATCCTTATCTGACATGCAAAAACAGAAATAATAACAAATATGACCATATTAAATAAACAAGAATATTTTCCTCTAAGCACTGAGAAAAGAACTGTTACAAAAATGACCAGAAATGAACAAGGAATGAAAAGTCTCCCTGTTTTTGTCACAGAGACTATTAAGGCTTTAGTGGTTCCCTCTGAGGAGTTTTTTTTGTTGTTTTGTTTATGCCTTTTTTTTAATACCACTTTAAAATACATGCATTGTACACAGAGACTTTTGAGATAGTAATAATGCTGCTTTACTGTTTAAAAGGCTTCTGTTTCGAGCCACACAAGGTCTGTGTCTGTTTTTTAAACCCTTTATCCTTCTGCGAAATCTGCCACACTGGCACATTAACACTTAAGCCTCGCTAAAACCGAGGGAAAACACAAATACACCCACGCAGACTCGACCACAATCTAAAGTGTCACACTGCAAATAGCAAGCTGAAGACTAAATATCTGAATTTTCTTTTAAGTGGGAAATAATCTATCACAATCATTGCTTCATTTCCAAATAGAAATGTACTTACTTAAGGAAAGATGCAAACAAAAAACCCTGTATTTGCCTTTTACCAGCTTTTTTTAATCAATGTTTTTTTATAATCATTGTTCACTGGATTTTATGACTAAATGTGAAACTAAAGAACTTGAGATATACATATTTATTTTCAGTTCAGGTCACTGATGACAATGATGAACAATGGAGCCCAGGTGACAGGAACAGGTCAGACAGCATTGCAGCTACCAGTCATGTTCCTCAGGCCCGCCAGCTTCAGGAAGGCACGACCATATAAGGAGCTCGTGAAGGTGGGTGTGGTGGAAGTTACACTGAACAATGTACCTGCAGGACACACTCTGTTTACTTGAATAAGACAAACAAAAAGCCTGTCCACAACATCCTCTAGTTTCACCGACAGGACCGGTTCTTAACACCAAACACTGATCACGATAATGAGTGTGAAAAATATGAAAGAAATCCCTCAAGAGGATTGCAGGCAGGTTATTTTCCTGACAGCCTGTCACACTTCCTCTAAGGTGACAACGTCAGTGACTAATAGCCACCTGGTGTCTTTATCATCACATTAATTACCACAGAAACTACATATGAGATCTCATACCTGAGTCCACTGAGCTAATTTTACACCTTTCCATCAATCTACAGTATTTTTATCATAAAACCTGCTGAGTAAACTCCCTAGCCAACAGGGATTATAACAAAGCAGATGAATATGGGCTGCTGTTCAGGAAATAACTAACTCTGGGGCTTAAAACATGTAATGTGTTAGTGTACAAAAACCAGATGAACCAAATGTCTTCATGGATGACCTTTTGTCCCCAAACTATTGTAAAAATATAGAATGGCAACACCATATAATTATATGACAGAATAAAAACTTTACAAGTGTCCTTCAGTTTCAAGTACAAATTGCTTCAAGTCTTAAAAGGATGATAAAATAGATTTGATTATATTAAAGGTCATTCTATTTCAATTGAAAAAAAAACAAAAAACACTCTGATTTCGCCAACGTTTATCGTCTTTTTATCTACAGCCAGATAAAGTTGATTCATCTGTGCCATCAAGCTCCATTGTTGTCCAAATGTGTGTCTTAAAGACTGAAAGTGATGTTCTTGCCCAGGGCCCTTAAAGCTTGGGTAGGAAGTTTTATTTTGGCATCACTGAATCTGATATGACGCCATGTCATAAAATCTTTGAGTATATTGCAATTCAAGTGGTCTGAGAGAACTCTAGACTTTAGCACCTCCTGTCTCTGTTTTCAGGCTTTAGAAGATCTAGGCTGTGGTGGTAGACTTTGGCCAATCAGAGAGAGTGTTTCTATTGGCTGTTCGTTGAATGCAGGTGCGAGTTCATGTCCTCGCTGTGAAATTCTGATTCAATGGTGGAGAATCCTGCGAAGAAGGTTGCTGTTCCACCATTGGCATCAACTGCCAACACTGCAAAGCAACCAAGAAACAAATGAAGACAACTTATCAGAAAGACAGTCTTAAGCCCAGTATACGCTGTGTGATTTTAGGCTGTCCCAGACAGAAGATGACTGACTTGAAAGAAACATGGTGATATCTTTGGTCCTGGCTCTAAAACACTGGTCCTACATCACACAGTGAGAGGACGGCAGTTGTTATGGTCTTGCGGTCAAAGACAGGCTGGGATAAAATTTGACAGTGTCAGAAATTTAGGATGAGCATGGCATTTTGAGTCTGCTGTTATGACCTACAGCTGCTAACCAAACAATAGAAATGCAGTATGAAACGGATCAGCGCAACACTGCTAAACACCAGTAGATATTAATATTTACTTTGAGCTCTTGTTGGAAAACAAGCATCCAAAGTTGGCCTCTTTTCCTAACTACGACCACATCTATATTTTCCTCCTCCTCTTCTTCAGACTTATTTTGAAACACATAAATGCCACTATAGCGAGGACTGTATCTGTTAACATTTTACTCATACCACTACAGCGGTATAGATAGATGATGCACACCAACAAAGTTTTGTTCTTGTATATTGGCGCAAATGGACGTAGGTCGTAGTCTGTGATTTAGTAGGTGATATCATTGCACAGTCTGCATACCTGAAACTTGAGTTTATTAAGATCCATGTCACAGAGTGTAGCTTGTAACTTTTAAGCCTGCAAAATATCTCACAGTTTGCAAGAGGCTTAAGATAGTGTCTAACAGTGAACCAAAGAAGAAACCTGTCGATAATGGCAACGTATTCAAGAGATGGAGAGAAAATGTTGTTTCAAGTTTATGTCCATAACGTTAGTTCAAGCCTCTAACCACAGCTTGTCTGGCACCTCATTCCAAAAACAGACATCCAGTCAGAAACCAAAGTGTCCCAAATCCAGGAGGCTAAAACCCAAGCTCTGGAGGACAAGACAGCCAAGACATTTACTTTCACCTCTTTATATACAGTCCTAATAAAAAGGATATAAAATCATGGAAAGTGAAGGTCATTAATTTCAACATTTGTGCAGAGGGTCTTTCTGAAAAGGCTCATTTTTTATGCTCAGAGTGTTGAGAGCTGAATTCTGCAGCATTTATAGTCTAACTTCCATTAACTTCCTGTAGTCCTCAATTCACCCTAATCTTCATTAGAGGAAACTCTCTACCAACTCTCCTCCACTCTTTCTCCACTTTCCTTTCAGTCTGACTTTCATTTTCATTCCCTCTCTCTCTCTCTCTCTCGGCATAGACAGAAGTTTATCTTTCAGATGTTCTTGAACTATTTAAAGAAGGACATCCTTTGAAACATTAATGTATTTAATTAAATGTTTCCAGAGAAATGTCCTGAATATTTCATTTACGTAGTACGATCCATTAAAAGCCTTTTACACTGACTGTCCACCTGCTTGTTGGTGGCAGTGTCTGTGATGTCCACATTGAGTTACTGTACTCCTGTCAACTGCATGCATGCGTGTGTATGTATGCGTGTGTGTGTGTGTGTGTGTGTGTGTGTGTGTGTGTGTGTGTGTGTGTGTGTGCTGGTAGATGAGCTGGAAGAAGTAAGGAGAAAAAGGAGAATAAAAAGACACACTCCTGACCTAAAAGAGGATCACTGCTTGGTAAAATGGGCAGCTAAGATGGAAGAAAGAGAGAGCAAGTGAGGGCATCTCTGTCTGCACTTGTCAAACATGCAAGAGAGGGCTTTAAAAGCGCATCCTAGGAAACTCTTCCATCAGCTGTCACACATGAACGCACACACAGAGAGGACACCAGTAGGACGTGAAAGGAAGTGCAGAGGACCGGAGGTGGTCAGTAGGGTCTCCTGAGCAAGAATCAATCGCCGCTAATGTTGCTGCTACCACTTATGGATCCCCTCTGCGTCTCTCTCTTTCTATGCAACTGTTTTGCCCCCTGAGAGGACACATTTAATATTTCATAACCTCCCGCAGCATGGCATTTCAGCCACAGAGCTCCTCTGTATGGCTGCTCAATGACCGGGTGGGGGGGTCTCTATTTCCGATCCTTCTGCTCGCAAAAATCTGGCCGCTCTGGTTATGTTTCTGAGGTTCTCTGCACAGAAATGCCATGCATGATTTCTGTGATTTTTTCCTGCAGGGCCAAACAGGTCTATCCAGAATGTGCACAGTCATTCACATGACAATCAACACCACTCTCACTGAAGATGAGGTTTTTTTTTTTTTCAACTGTGTGGTGGTTTCGATTCAATTCAAGTCACTCTAAAGCCAGAGATGGAATACTTTGAGCTGATACTGAACCTCATATGTGTATTTTGGGAACAGCAAGAGTCAGACCAGTGTTATGATTAAGGAGGCTGGAACTCTTCAGGCAAAGTGTAATCAAAGTCAAAGTAGTTTTGTGTGTGTTTATGCGTTCTAGATCTAAATGAGCTTTTGATAAAGACCTAGACAATAAATCATTTCCAGTTCTGCCCTGACTGGATGAGCAATTGTATAATAATGCTTGAATGCTGAAGTTTTTCACTGCTGGAAATTCTAATAAGGGTGGCACAATGTTGAACTGGTTAGCACTAAATCAGCAGAGCTTGGTTTTTATTGGTTAAAACGTTTTGGACTTGGCTTCCATACCTACATCTGCTGCAAAAACTGAACTTCAGTTGTAGTCCGGCTGTGAGGAGCTTGAGGCAGAAATTCGCAAATTACAACTGTCGCCCCTGATGCCTCAGAAAACACCCATTTGGAAATGACAAAGATGTTCAAACACACTTACACATACATAAGTGTACTTAGAAACCTTCAAATACAGGCTTCTCTGGCTTTATGTCTCTGCAGGATCTTATAATTTTCCTGTCATTACTACTCAAAAATGAATATAATACTGTCTTCTGGTTTCTCCTCCTTCCTTGCCTTTTTCTGGGTACTTCCCCTTGTTCTCATGTTGCATTGTAACCAACGTTACTCACACTACACTAAGTGAGATACTGGAGGAGAAAACTGGCTGCACACTAGCATACCGAAAGACGCCCAACCCTCCTTCGCCCTGCCTCGTACTCTCTGTCACTATCTTTTACCTCTGTGCCTTTCTTTTAATTTGCTTCAATGGATTTTCCAAACGGGCAGGACAATGAGAGAAGAGACAAGAAGTTTGGAGACTTAAAATCAAGGTTAAACAGTGGCATGGGTGTCTCAATTTCCAAGTTTCTCAAGCGTATAGGCAGGGTGTACATGGCATCCATTCAGGGCGGACACAACGGAATACCAAAGAGCTGGGCTACTTCATTCGCAGGGCAAAGAAAAAGGCAAAGTCAACAACTTTGTTTCATCTCAGTACGCAGTGGCAGCACTAACCCCGCTAAAGAATCCAAATTCGTCTTTGCAGAACAGTTGCAGGAGAGGGGGAGTGACAGGGGATGAGAAGACCTACTCAGTCATTCAACCCTCACTTGCTGATAGATCGAGACATTACGTCAAGAAAGAGGCTTAAAAAAGACACTTGAACAGGCCTAAGTGAATTATGGATGAAGCCATGGCAAGAAAGTGAAGGCAGAAATATATAAATATATGTTGAGAAAGATTTCCGAAAAGTTTCTTTCTCCCCCCCTCCTGTGTAAATCCTATTAGAAAGGGAAGGATAGCACAGGGGGATTAGCTGACCCCGTCCACTCTGTCCAGACACTGATAAAATATAAAAACTCTCTGAATCACTCCTAAAATTGACATTGTGAGTCATGTAATAAGTGCTGAAATGAGCGTCAGCGTTGTGAAGGCCTCAACAGAAGCCATCGCAGCGACAACGCGTTTTAAGATTTTCTTTTCCAACATCAAACATTTCCCCCGTTTTCTGCAACAGTAACCCTCTTTGAGAAACACATCAAAAAGAAAGACTTGACACCAAATAAAAAAACTACAGGATGTCTCTTTCATGAAGCCTCGCCCTCCCTCTCTGTCAGGAAGAATTTGTGGCATCTCAGAAATGTCACTTGCAGTTAAAATCGGGTTGCCGGCCGAGTGCAGGGCGGTGGCTGTGGCGGGGGGTTACGCTGCTTTGATGTGTTGAGAGCAGGAGGAGAAAAGGGAGCCGAGCGGTGACGGATGTGGACGACTGGGCGGCAACTGAAGGCCTCATAACAGAACAACTTCACCTGGATGTGACACAAACACCAGCGGGAGGGCAGAGAATGGTGTCTGGTCGTCACTTTTTCCCTCAGTCATTTTTATTTACTTTTAGCCTCTGGGACGCACCACGAATACTTTTCTGCCTGTTCTCAGCTAGTTTGACAACTTCTGTGACGTCGTCTTTGACGTCATCTTATGGGGTTACAGCACGTTCTTCAGTATTCAGCTGTTAACAACATAAAAGAGGAACAATGGTTCATATTATTTCAGTCAGATCAGGAGCATTAAGGCCTGGACACACCAGATTTATGATGAGGAAATTTCAAGGAGGCAAAATTAATCTATGCAAATGGTTGTTCATCACTGTGGAACTTTGACACACACATTTTTATAAATAGCATGCTGTCTTGACATCACTGACCTCTCAAGGGACAGAGAGACAGAGAGTCCAAAGTAGAGCAAGCTAGCATGGCAGGGTTTTCCACCCATTCATTTATTTGTGGTGTCTAACCACAATAAATACATCTGCTGCCAGGCTGAACCGTTCAGTTATTCCTACTCCACAATCCTGGACCACAGAGTGTACTCTGGGCACAGATGGAGCAGAAGAGCACCGAGGGCAGTGAAAGTGAAACTTGGCTGTTCATTGCTCTGAATCTAACAGCTGCTCCGCTCATCCATCGATCCGATCTCAGCTCTGAAAGATCCAATGATCGATAACCGCAACTTCTGTAACTGAAAACTCCAAAAAACTGCTTCTGAATGGAAAGAAAATAGAACAGTTCTGCCTGCGCTGGGTTAACGGACCCACCAAAAGCTCCAAATTTAGAAAGGCGCCACAGACTGATACACAAGGGCACAGAGGCAAGAAATACATATAAAAAATGGAAAGTTAGCTGAGAGTTGATTTGCTGTTTCAATTTTTAGGCAAACATGCCACAAAATTCAGTCTAAGCAAGCTTGTTAGTTGAGAGTGCTTCACTTTCCTTCTTCAATAACTCTTGTACTAGCCCAGCTGGGCCAGCTATCAACGGTTAACTTGCCTGTTACAGCAGTTCACCTGCTGGCCCTGCAAGAACTCATTACGTCACCCAGCTTCAGGCCACACCTATTTTTGAATAGCGAATGTAACTTTGCGGTGTGACTATCTATCTAGGCCAAAAACCGCACACCTGTGGGTGCTGTCAACCACAAAACACTACAGTGTGTGTATGCTTCACACCCACATCCTCTTTCTACCACCATAACAATAAAGGGTTTCAGGTTCACTTTCATTCATAAAAGTCTCTTTACATATGGAAGCATTTATTATTGGTGTTGAAATGAAGAAGAGTAAAATCGATCTTCAGCAAAAGACACAAATAATCTATAGTTTGATTGTGACATCAGTTGGTCTGGTAATAATTCATTCATTTATTCAAAACTTTATTAAAGACTCAGCTCAAAGAGAGGTCCATAGGTCCATTATCAATACTACTTAAGATTCACTGTGCAGTGTCTGTAAAAGAAAGTTTGTTTGCAAGTTCTAACTTCTGAATGAGTTCAAAGCTGTTTTTAAAATCTGATAAATGATCTGATTTATGTGTAAAATATTAAAAACTGCTTCGCAACTCTCTCAACAACTATACTCTCTGGGAAAACACTCACTTATTTAATTACTTATCGAACTTGAAATATTTATGGAGCGTTCGCATTTTTTTCGGCTTGTGTGTTACTGTCATTCTGCAGCAGCAATGAATTACCAAAGCAGTTTTACAGATATTTAAGAGGTTTTTTTATGCTTGTGCCATAACACCTCTTCATAGTTCTATAGTCACTGTAAAGGGCAACTTGTCAACAGTATTCTCTAGATTTTTTCACAGTTTTTGTGAGAAGAAGCTGGGCCACAGATGTTTTATTTTTACATAAAACGCAATGATGACAATGACTGAAACTGAGACAGAGGATGTGATATCAGAGCAGTGATGCATGCCCTGATGACTGACACGGAGACAGGAGACACCAAATCAAGGACCAATCAACCTCTCCCTGTCACCGTACCTTTGTCAGCTGATTCATCTCATTCATCGACATTTGTCCTCCACCCCTCCCCTGGAGAACATGAGCCAAAATCACATGGAGAGCAATCAAACTCACTATTTCTGTCCCTGTCGATAAAAGGGTCTCGTTCGCTTTACCGCATCCACTGACCCGCTTTCAAAGTCTACGCAGTTTGCTCGGGCGCCAGGGGATTATATTTTTCCCTCTCCCTCCCTCCGCAGTCAGCCCTCCAGGGGCGCAAAGGCCAACCACTATCGACATTTAAAATGGAATAATGCATACATAATACTTTGGCACGGGTGTTGCATTGGCAAACCTCATGTCCCACTACTGTCCATAGGGTGAGATGGATGAGGTTTTAAATGCACTCACTCTAGAGCCCACTCATTGAGGGCCTGAGGCAAAATGAAACTGCGCTCTATGTGCTCACTCAGTGAACACTGGGAAATTTATGCTGCTCTCTGATAACGCCAAGCTTGAGTTTGTTGGTTTGAACCATTTTTTTCCACCCTTACTAGACATTATCAGGATACTTTTGCCAATTTTGCTTATATTTTAGAGCTTGTGGGGCTTCAGTGAAGAAATTAAATATGCTGTTTCTGATTGATTATGACCTTTAATGTCTCATCTTCTCATATGCAGTTGCAACACCAGGTCAAGAAAAAGCTCACTTACAACTTATAACTTAAACTATTCCCCCCTCTTTTCTAACACTTGCTGGAAGACAAAAGCACCAGTAAGCCAATGCAGATGACATTAATATTATCTTTTCACCACTTGCTTAACAAAACCACAATGTTTTTCTTGTAAGCATTGTCACACTGTTTGTGTATGGATGATGGTGAGAAAATAGTGATGATTTAGGAAGTTATTGTGCAAAAAGCTGTGATTTCACTGTGGGTTCGGTTGCCTCTGTTAGCCGGTAAGGAATGCTGCTAATGTGGTGCCAGTGAGTCGAGAGAGAAACCAAGCGAGTTTAGTGAGGTCCCGTTGGAAGGAGGATTAACATTACTGAGCTGCCGTCGTGTGTGTTCACAGTCTTGTGTTACGTAATGTGACTTGGGGGAAGCTGCCAGACTGGTCATACTGCTCGTACAGCAGGTGTGCTGCACAAACAATGTCTTCTTTGTAAAGGTAGCCCATACAGTGGAGTTGAAACAATTACTCAATTAGTTTTCAACTATTTAATTAATAACCAACTAATGTGATCATCAATTTGCTTTGAGTAGTTTTTTTCAGAAAAAAGAGTAAAAATTCTCTGATTCCAGCATCTTTGAAATGAGTATTTTCTGACTATCTACATATATATTTGGGTTGTGGACAAAGCCAGACTTTTAAGAGCACCATTTTGAGCTTTGGTAAACACTGTTAAAGATTTAAACTTCTATAGTGCAAACAACTAATCGAGAAAATAAATTCGACAAATTAAACATCAATGAAAATGATTCATTTGCCCTAATATACACTAAATTGCGTGATAATAACCACAAAGGTGCCATATAATGCTCATTTTCACGTTCGTACTTGTTTTTGGGGTTTCTGCGAGAACATGCTCACATGCTTAAATATTTTTTAAAAAAGCATCATTTTTCTCACACTGTCTGCCTGAATATACCTGTATACACCCTCTGTCTGAAATGATCCGTTTAAAGCACCTGTCTCTTTATGAACCCCTTACCGAAAAAGTCCATTATTCTCTGATAAGTCCATTTTTACAGGTGTTCCACATATGCACTCTTGGTGTCTCTGCATCATCATTGCAGCCAGGAAATGACTGTAACGGCATTGACGTGCCAGTTTCTACCTTAATATACTGATTTGTGCCATCACAACTTAACAGAAGTCCTGACAGCTCGTTTAAAGGTGCAATTTCTGAATACAGACCGTGTGAATTTCTCTATAGATTGAGCGCTTTGATACTTTCACAGTATTTATATAGCACCTTTACCGACTTTATAATGCGTAAAGCTATGCAAGAAAATAATATGCTTTTGAGGTCATGGGTCTTCTGTTGTTAAATAAGTCCACCTCACAGCATTCAATCATTTGTGCTGAAGTTGGTCCAACTATGTTCACAACCCTAAAATATGTCAGTGGGTTAAAGATGCACATGTGTCTTCATCAGAAAACTACAGCAAACAACATATGTTTTTATTGTTTCGCTGACAATCAACGGAAAGTCGTGATCAGGGTAAAATAGTGAAACACAACCATGAAAATGTACTTGTTTTAGAAGGAACTCATTAAACTTGTTCCCTGAGAATTTCAACACGCCTCAAGAGAATAAGTCATGACGGGAATAATAATGAGGCCAAAAAATTGTCACAGCGTCGAGAGGCTGTCAGAAATGTGACAAAGATACAGGTAAAGCACGGGTGTACAGACAAAAATGTGGTTACTAACAATATAAAGAGCTGCTCACCAAAGGGGGTTACACAAATTTTTTAGCAGACTCGTTGTTAAAGTAAACTTAAGCAAACAATCAGTATGTTCAGAAAGCAAAAAGGCCGACATGGAAAATGACATGCTATCAAACACGGTTTAATAACAATGTCCTGAACAGATTACATAAATGAACGTCAAAATGTGCTGGTTTGTTGTAGCTGTGTAAAAAATGTTACACATACGAAATTTCACCTTTGTTGAATCAATACAAAAACACTTTGCATTAAGAACAATTCTGATGTGTGTGGTCCGGAGTA
The DNA here is from genome assembly GCF_026936395.1 of Plectropomus leopardus. Taxonomy (NCBI): domain Eukaryota; kingdom Metazoa; phylum Chordata; class Actinopteri; order Perciformes; family Serranidae; genus Plectropomus; species Plectropomus leopardus. The sequence goes on from NC_142178.1 coordinate 10,706,471, forward strand.
CAGTGAGGATGAACTGCGGGCCAAGGTGCTATTCGCTTTATGTCTGTGAAATTGACAGAGACACTGTTGACACTGTTAAGTTTCTGTCAGCTCAGCATGGCCTGTTTTATGCTCGATGCCTGTTTCCCAGGCTCCGATGACAGACAACGCAATCAAAGTCACTTTCCTGCCACCCTCTCCTTTAACTGCTCAAGTCAGCCACCACTCCACCCTGTCTGTCAGTCCTTCTGCGCTGTCATGGGACTTCAATACTCGTCTAACTTGTAAAGGTTCGATGGAAGTACAGTCTTCTTTTTCTGCTTATTTAACATCTTACCATTTACAGCGTTCTCATATTGAATCATCACTGGCAAAGGTATATATTGGTATATTTGGTTAAGCAGTAAAAAAAGAAAAAACACTCCTTGATGCATTTGATCCATAAAAAATGAATTACAGAAGAGAAGATAGATACAATAAGCACTGTTTTAATATTAGTGTCACCGATTCAGTATCTGACCAAATGTCTCCCCTTCTGCTCCTGAGTTATGACGCTGAATAATTGGCCAAAAAGTGTTTCTGCAGAACATTATGATGTCACAGTGAATATGACCTTTTGGATATAAAATATGATTGCTTTATCCTTTTATCTTATTAAATATTTGTCTGGAATGTCATCATAATCAGCGAGTGTATTCTTAGGTCATGACCAAAAATGAGTTTTGTGAGGTTGGCGTGACCTTGACCTTTGACCTCCAAATTCGAATCAATTCATCCAAGTGGATGTTTAAACAAAACATTTAAGAAATTCCCTCAAGATAATATAAGATATCACGCTCACAAGGGTGAGACAGAAAAGGTCACCGTGACCTTGACCTCTGATCTAAGATCACCAAAATGGAATCATTTCATTGGTGACTCGAGATGGAAGCACAGGAGAGAGGAAGTGTATTCAGTGTCATCTAATGTAATTCTCTGATTTATTACTGAAGTAAAGCTCTTGCCAGTTTAAGTGTGTAAATGTGCAGTAGTTTATGTGTGTTTACGTTATCCTGCTGTTTTTGTCGACTTTTCGTAGACAAATCAACAGAGGAACGTGTAATCTCCGGAGTTCCAAGGTTTTCACATTACATCAGCAGTAAAAGCATGAGCGTACTACTGTGTGCTGCATGAATGAAATCAATTTACGGGAAGGAGGACGAGCATTTCATTTTTAGACAATCGGACATGTTCCCTCCTGGTGTGAAAAAGCCAGTGATTTTCTTCTTCTGTGCCTCACAGCAGCGGCGGAGGAAAGCCGGCTTTATGATACCATGATTCACTGGCAGCCTAATGAGAGCCGCGGCCGTAAGCTGTTTATGTGGCATAAAGGCTGCCTCTATTAGCGCTGCTGTCAGAGAGTGGGGAGCTGGGCAGGCACTGGGTGGCAGCGCGGCGACAGTTCAGCTCATAATAGTATTTATTTACCGACAGGACTGGAGGTCGTCAGCCAAACTCCAGGTCGACTGGGAGAAACAGGATGATACTTAACAAACGTAATTGATCACAAAGGGTTTGTCAAAGAGGGGGATGGTCTTCTCATCCAGAATTAAATGTCGTATTGCGCTCACACACACACACACACACACGAACAATTATGCATTAAATTACATACTGTATAGTATACAGAATAAATAAGTTTAGAAGCCAGAGATTAATCCTTTGTAACTTGAGTAATTTGGCAGGATTTCTCTCAAAAACATGGGAAGAACGCAATATGCAACGAAAGAGGAAATAACCCAGAAATTAGTAAAAGGTAAAAGAAAATTACTTTACTAGTTTAAAAAAAAAAAGAAAGACAGAAAGTGAGAAAGTTAAAATAATAAATAAATAAAAACAAGGCAAACAAGACTTGGAAAAAAGGGCTTTAAAAATATCACAATTCTGTAATTTAATTTTAAACATAGAATTATTGTAATTGTAAATATAGTATTTCCCCAACTTTCTTCAACATTTTTCACTAGCGATTTTAAAAATAATTCACGAAATCTACTCATTTCTTGCCATTTGTGGGACATTTCTTACCAAGTTGCTCATTGCCTTTTTTTTCCCTATCATTTTGAAAGAAATCCCACCAATCTGCCCCTGGTTCAAAGTTGAAAAACTCGTGAAAGGAATCTGAAAGCAGCATGAGAAATGTGATGTTGCTCCAGGTACCAAGGGGTTAATTAAAATGTCAAAGAAACTTTAAAAAAGTACTTAGAACTCCTTAGATGCTAGTTAGATCATAATCATAAATAGAGACCAATGTCACTTGGCACATGATAAAATACACTGAAGCAATTAATAGACCATAATGCAGTGATATAATTATAATATGGTCTATTTTATGATTTCTAGAGTCACTTTTTTCTGCCAAGAGCCGGCAGAGTCGTGTATCTGCCGATGATGATTTGTGAAAGCAAAAAAAAACTACAATAAATATAAATAAACAAGAAAACGACGCTTCACCTTACCCATTTTCAATGCTGTGTCGAGTCAGAGACTACATGAGATAATAATAAAGAAATAGGGCAAATTGTGTGTATTATTTTTCTCTAAGCCACTACAGTTGGCTACAGTTCTTACACTTCAGGTTCCAGCTTAAAATTGGAATAATTATCAACCATTTAGGCAGCAAAAAACAGATATTTAGATGCTGTTGTGTCGTGTAGAACCAGTGTACCCAGTCAGGGGTCTGTTTAAAACCTTCTGATTGACATGCAGTCAGAGAGAATAAACAGCAAACAGCAGGAACAAACTGCAAGAACAGGACTAGAAAAGGCTCCTGTTATCTTTTGCTGTTGTATTAATGTGTACTTATTTCTGTCTCTTTGAAACAGTGACGCACATTTCAGAGAAATCTCACACAAGAGCACTTCCGTTCAATCCAACAAATTTAGACAGCAAAGATAAATTTTACTGACTTTGGCTGGCAAGTGTACTCATGATAAGAAGTCATCAACTCAGTCATGATGCCCTTCATTTCCTCTCACCACATCACGTCCAGTCCTGGCCCCTTTCCAAGTGCAAGGTTGTGAGGTGAACGTTCCACATTAAAGACAACAACACTGAGACAGATACGGGGTGCCAGCCCAGTCACCAGAGGAAAATGTTGGCGCTGTACATTTTCCTCAAACCTCGATTTTGCATGTTTTATTCATACGTAGTATATGCGCTGATTTTCTCAATGAGTGGAGAGGATGATAGATGGCGTGGCACCTGGGCCAAGCTGCCAAATAAGGTACCAAAAAACAGCTAAACAGGGTGGTTTTTAATGAGTCATTGATGTTGTCAGCATCTTTTCAGGCACCAAACATGGCTGTTTTTTTAGGGATCCCTCTGTTTTTCCAGCAGCAATAGTGCCATTAAAAGCTGTTGTCTTTTAGGGACGCCATGTTAAGAGTTTTGAATCTCTGCTTTGAATCTCTGCTGGAAACCAACCCACCCGAGCCGCACTGGGCCGGGCTGTAATTTCTCACTATTCCCCAGGCTTATATCGGGTCGGTTCTTGCCAAATTAACGTTTATTCATTTCATTTTTTTTAATGAAACGGATGTGAACTGTCTCATGCTTAAATGGCACTTTGTCAGGAGTTTAAATGGACTGAATCAAGAGGGAAAGAGTGAGAGAGAGGGTGGAGAGAGAGCGAGAGAGTGCAGGCGAAAGTGCATGTGATGGAGATGTGCTTAACATGCAGTGGAAAGTGGTGATCAACATCTACGCGCTGCATCACCATCACTGTGCGTACTGGAGGCACCGAGGGACGCAGCTTGCTCTGCTTAACCTGTCATGCATGTGATGAAAGACGAGCAGAAGGAAGAGTGGTGCTAGGAAACACTCTGCCTTGTAATACATGTTTTAATATTGGAAAAAAAATATTTTATAATAGCCTACATAAAATGTAATATACTCTGGGCCTTTTTTTACAGGACAAATTCAGGTTTTTAGTTTTAATTGCTGCTGTGAGTCAGGCTCTGGTTGGGCTTGGACAGAAACTGTGTGGGTTCATGGAGGGTTGGGCCTGATTTTTTGGACCCAGTCTAATCTCTAAGCTGTGTATGTTTTTCCAGCGGGTATAGTGCTGTGTTTCCCACAGCTTTTAAAGCACCAAACATGGGTGCTTTATAGCAACCCTTCTCTGTTTCATTTTTCATGAAAAGCTGTTGTTTTTCTGACCAAGACTCCTTGGTGACTCCTCCCTGGGTTTGCTATGAGGATTGTGCCCCAAAAATTGTTTCAGTGTTCCTAAAGCATAAAGCTTCAAGGTGTCCAATACATAATAACGTATCAGTGGTTCACAAAAACATACAACGGCAGCATTTTTCCTGGCAACTGGGTTGACGGTAATTTTGCCTGCCACTTCATCACCTTCTCCTTTTACATCTACCGGCAAAAAAGTCACTGCAAACAAAGTTTCATTGCAGACCAAGGCTCAGTGGGTTTCAACTGAAGTGCGGGTGGAAGAATCCCAGCGGCACTCAGAGCGCTGCACCAATGACTCTTCACAGAACCAGCTCCACTTGGAGCTCCATTCTGGGATCTGTGGGGTTTACTGGTTTTGAAAAGACACGAGTCCGTCTGAAAATTCTTTTGTGAACACGAGTGAATTTCTTTGACTAAAATTCAACAAACAAAGTCGTGCCGTTGTCGCCATTTCAAAGCAGGATGGCCATAGAGTGGATCAATGATGGCATCTGCCACAGCGGGCTTTAGATAACAAGGTGGGCATTATTTTGAAGCACATCATAGAACTGTATCCCAAACCAAAGCACTGATCCAATTAAACAATGGCCTCAGTGTTACATGCAACATGATTCTGCACCTGAGCTTGGATCACGATGGCACTCTGCTGTCGACAAAAACAAATGTGACGGCTTTTCGTGCAAAGGGAACGTGCCAGATGGAGCAGCAGATTTTTGTCTTTGCTGCCTGTGAAATCATTTGTGCTGTGAAGTCAAAGACAGACAGAAAACTCAACATGGGAAAAGGAGAGGACGGAAAGATTTGGCCAAAAGAGAATCAAACCTTCCTCGTCATTTTTCCACGACCCTAATGGCTTTAGCTGATCTAAGCTCTCTAGAGGTCATCTTTCTATATTTCACACAGAAAATCAAACATGGTGGAGGTAACTGGAATGTCTGGGACAACTGACAGATGCAGTCATTTTGCATCTGTGACCTGCTTACATTGAATGAGAAGCAGGAATGACAGTCAGTACTGATTTGGCTCCATCTTGTATGTGTACATAGGTGGGGGATAGTATAACTCGAAGATATACTATGCGGCATTTTCCAAAAGTAGTCATTCCTCCAAATCACTTATGACCCACTAGAAGTGTATGGAAGTGTATTGTTGTGCAGAGACTCAGCCGTCTGCCTGTATTTTCGTATGTTATATTTTCTGTGCTCAGATTGTTTTTGGGCATGTACTCCGTCAGTGCTCAAGTGAGGTCGGCTTTTATAAAAAGGTAGCAACCAGGTACCAGCAGGCATGCAAGAGACTCAGCACCGAAAAACAGATGCAAATACAGCAAGGCAAAACGCCAAACGAGAGTAGGGTTTCCCAAACATTGATTTATTCATGGCAGCATGCCACAATAGAAACCTCTGCCGCCACGAGTTATTTTATATTTTTGGACCTGGACCATTCATTAGGAGCGCTATTGCAATGTACGCACTGTTTGGTTATTCACTGCACCACACTCTCGCAGCACAGGGCGTACTCTGAGCACAGATGGAGCAGCAGAACAGCAGGCACAGTAACAGTGAAACTTTACTGTTGGGGGCTCAAAGTTGCTTGCACTCCATCTGCAAATCAGCTCTTACCAGATCAACAGATCAATTATCCACCCTGCAAATCAAACTCTACAAACTGCTGATGTGGGTAAACTCACTATGACCTCAGCCTGCCCTTCAGTCACAGACTCACAAAAATATCCAGTTGGTTTTCTATTTTCACTTTTTGTTGGCAAGTAAGTTTGCAAACACTAACTGACAAGAAACAAGCTCTTCATACATGCCAAAACTGAGCAGAAAAATACTTAGCAAAAAGTGAGTTGCAATGGTTATCTTAAAGCCAAAACCCTCAGATGATTTAGTACTGTCCAAGTGGGTTATTGCTCTGGTAATGCTGCTATTTATGACTCTTCTTTTAAGCATAATGCAATACATTTATCCTATTTCATCACTGCTAAAATTCAATAAAAAACCCAGGCTATTATTTACTTAAACCACTGAACATAACAGGCTTATATTATTATTTAGATATAGACATCTGGGACAGGCATCTATAAGGGATGGGCTTTTATATCCTTTCACACAAAATTGTTGCTCAGCAAAGATGGCAAATACAATCAGTTTTGTCCATTCAAACCTCTGTTTTGCATCTCCCTTGCTCTCTTTGCTCTTTGCTGGTATTACTGTGTTCTTTGGTTCTTGTGGTTTTAGTAAAATGAACTCAATGCATAAATCGGTGAAAATTTGACGCTATCTCTAGCATGAGATTCTCTCCATCTTAAGCTTACCGTGTGTAGCATGTTCATAATGACAAAAGTTTAAACAATTATATTTGCATGACAATCTAAGCAGTAAACCAACATTAGTTCCAGAGGGTAGCCAAAGAACTTACTGCCTTATATTTTGAGTTTTACTCACCCAATCTGTCTGATGAGCTCATTAATTAATTATAGTTTGTCAAGTCATCAAGAAAAGCCAAGAAAATCAGCAAAAAATGCTTGTGCACAGGGTAAGTTATAGAAAGACATGGGAGCTCTCTGTGTTTGTGTGTGTGAGGCAGAGAGAGATTAACAAAAGAATACATGTGATCAGGAAACAAGCAACTACAGCTCTCAACATGAAGATAAGTGCAGCGCCTGTGGCAGCTAGTTAATGATGCGGACTCACCTTGGCATTGGCTTTGGTCTTGCTGCTGCTGCTGTTGCTGCTGCTGTTAGTGTTGTTGTTGGGGCTGGGATTAGCATCTTCATGAACTCTGTCCAAAAGCCATAAGAGGAACTCGAGGGCGTCGTGCTGAGAGTTTCCTCGAAACTGAGAGCCGTACTTGGCCACTATGCTCTGAGGAGAGGAAAAAAAACATCATAATTAATACTTTGGGCGATTTCAAGTCATTAAATTGTGACATTCTTCCTGACAAAATGAGGCCACTATCACATGTAGCACAGGAACTCATCATTTGTAAGATTGAGTTGGTTCTGCTTGGAGCACTCAGGGGAGAGATGGAAGAAAAAGGAACATTTCTCTCTCTTCTCATCACTTAATGTAGACTCATTTAAGAACATCTGCCAGACATTATTTGGGTATGATGAGATCATGTAACAAAGTCATTCATAATTCTCTTTGGACGATGCACTCTGGAAGAAACTTTCTGAAGAAAAAAATCAGTCAGAGCGCACTCAATTGCATGCATCATGCTTCGGAGGATGCACCAAATAAAGCCAATCCAAGAAAACGTCCAACAATGTTCACTGTATTTTCAAATAGGACTCCAACTAACGACTATTTTCTTGGTTACCTGTTGGACTATAACGTATCAGAAAATAGTAAAAATATGCCTATTATCATTACCAGCAGCCTAATTTTCGATCCTCAAATGTCTTGTCATATTTGACTAACAGTGCAAAACCCAAATATATTAGCTAGCCATTTAGTATGCAGAAACATGGTGCCTGTTGCCAATCCTCTGCACTGTACACCACCCAGGTTGGGTGGGAGCTAGCTAGTGGCGCAAATCATTTAGCAATTGCTGCTGGTAACAGTATCCCATTACTGTGAAAACACGGTAGCCACCCTCCACCCTGCTGAAAACAAAACAGCTAAAAACCAGCTTATGCTGGTAGCTGGTTCTAGTTGGTTGAAGGTGGCTTTAGATGGTCCTGACCCAGTTCTTGCTTGTCTTTGATGGTTCAGCTAGGTTGGACACCAGCCGGACATGAAGCCAGACAGAAGCTGACCAGCTTCTGGTCACACCAATATGTGTGACCAAAGACTGCTCAGCAAATGTCAACTCAAACCAAAGCAATTTAGATTGATAAATAGCTATACAGGTAAGAGGAAAACATGTGTTTTTGCTTTGGCAGATGCCATTAGCAACCAGGCGTCCATTTGTGCCCAAGGTGTAAATAGCCAGTGTGGGTACTAATAACCAACTATACTCCTGGATGTCGTTGCAACGTTGACATAAAATGGTGAAATGAGCAGGTCTATTCACCTACTCTGCCTAAGTTTATGTACACAGTGTATATTCAGCAGCTTTATATATCCCTAAAAACTGAAAAATAATAAGTCAACTTAGTTTGAAAATAACCAATATCGACACACAGAACTCGAACCCAAGTCCAGTCTTTAACCCATCCATCCTCCACGTCTTACTCCCTCTGTGAGCTGTATTTCTCTTCATACCACATCATCTGACTTTTTCTCTCGTAAATTTGCCACTTTAATTTCATAGAATATACAAGATTGACTAGCACTTGCCCAAACCATGATGTCTTTGCCCTACCCTTAACCGCCTCTGACCTCAATGCGTGTATGTGACGGGTACAAGCTAATGACAGCACGCATTGGGTCCATAATAATAGGTTTTAGGGATGGTTGTACTGTTACTGTTCTGGTTGATGATGTTGAACTTTCTCTTTAACTTATCAGGCAAATTGACAGTTGCATATTTCTCTATTTGTTTCAAGTAATAATTTTAACTTTGTGCGTTTTCTGAGAAAGAGTTAGAGAAGCAAAATTTGTTTTTCTTGTAATCAGAATGCCATTCCTAAAATTAATGACATAATTATAGAAAACCACAGTCACTTCAATTGGAAATGATTTTATAACTCATTTGCCAAACGAAAAGCTGGTGAATGGCTGCAAGTACTGAAACATACCGTTAGGCCCTGATAAACCATTTATATTACATTCAGATTAAACTGAAGGTCAGACAATACCCCTTTTCCAAAGATATTTTCTTAGGAGTTTCACTTAATATCCACGACACACACATATCAGAATGAGGAAGACAATTCCACTAATAGCAAGAAAACTGACACCCAGTTCAAACTGTTGTTCTCACCTCATATTGAAAGCAAAAGAAATTACATCATCCTATTTTTTCCAAAGCTTCTACAACTGTATTTGTAGTGAGATTGCTATTATTAGCAGCTTAACAGCATCAATAAACCAAATCAGACAACTCTGTCCTCGTGAGCCGTTTGTGCTGCCAGATAATATTTCCAGAGATTGTTTTCCAAACACATTCATACACTGAAAAAGATGACTCACACAGAGGACAACCAGAACCCTGACAGGTGTTACTAGAGAAAAAAAACAGCCAGACTGTCTAATTCAATTATGAGGACGGAGTTGAGTCAGATGGAGAAAATGACACGAAAACCTAACGACAGCATTAACACTACACTGGGTGGTTACTTCTCTGCGTCTCTCTCCCTCCTCTCTGTGTGAGACTGACAGCATCCAGCCTCGGCTCCACAACTCATTAAAAATCACCACATTATACCTGCAGTATCCCAGTATCTAAATATAAACAGGCGGGAGGACCCCCCCTCTGCATCCACCTGACGGAGACAGCCCGCTAATGAGCTTCATCGCTACGAGGAGGCACTGACAGGGGATGGAGGGATGAGGGACAGATGGAGAGAGGGAGCGGTGGAGTAAAGGAGGAGAGGAGTGAGGGAGGGACGCTGGCGGAGTTTCAACAGACCTGTTTTCTGTCTCCCTTATCAAAAAAGGACGGCGCTGTTGTGGCTGGCCCCGACATGAAAAGTGAGAGTGCAGTTTCGCAAAGCCACCGACAAAATAACAGGGGCGAAAACACTACAGCACAGACAGTTTCCAAGGTTACGGTGAGAGCGGACACAGAAACCTTAGGTTACGACTTCATTAAGACGAGGGGATGACCTCTCCATGGCCTCATCTGCTGTTACCCCCCCCATTTGTTTGTGTGTGTGTGTGTGTGTGTGTATGTGTGTGTGTCAAAGTCTTGGATGATTATTTCGCTCATCTTTTTCATATCTGTTTACAGTGTTGTCTCTCAAGCGTCTCTGGTGACATGTGCCACGCAGCCTCAAAGCCACTTAAAAAAGATTCGGCAAAGTGGTGAGGTTGTATTCCCCAGCATCGAGTCGTTTTTAATTGAATTCTTGTAAAGGGAGAAATGAAAGGGAGAGAACAGAGTAATGAGATGGCGAGGATGCGTGCAGAGACAGATAAACAAATTGCAGGTTCGTGAAAATGTGGAGTCGCTCTGTAAACATCAGCAGTGTTCAAAGCTGACCTGAGCACAGCTCCTGTGGGATCTTAAGTTGGGCAAACACTCTGGAGGCAGTCAAGGAGAAGATAAAGGTGGGCGTAAGGGTCAACTTGAGGGAGAGCGGAGAGTTTTTTTATGTGAGCACTATTGATCAGTCTAGACCTGATTCTCAACCCACCCGTCCCTGATTGGTCCTGACCTGATGTGCTGGGTTCAGGCTGCATTTCGCTTAATTTACTTTGGCTTGCAGAGAGCTTTGTTTCATTTATTGATTTCATTCATCAGTTGTTTTCTTCAGATCAGAGCATGTGGAACAAAGCTGTGGAGTCTATTTTTTCCATAATTTAGAGCTATTTTTTTTCCTTTAGAAAATTGGTTGTTTATAATAGTACAGTAGTATAGTTTGTATTTGACAGAATTCTTCATTAAGTGTTTTTGGAATTAAAGATCAATGTTGATACCTCACTCCCACCTGGAGTTATTGAACTGAAACTCAACTCCACCAAAAGGCTAAATTATTTTAGAAAAACGTGTTGAAACGAAGTTTTGGGGGCTCTGAATTGGTTTCAGGTTATATTACCAACATGATCACATCCCTACTCGTCACATTTTGATGCTTGGGCAGAAGCCTAACCTTCTGCAGCGTAACTTAAGGCAGAAGGGGTCGGCAGAAGGTCACATGCGCAGACTCACATGATTAAGAGGAGGACCCCAATTTGTGAATCTTAAAATAGCGATGGAATGACCCACCCTACTCTTCCTATGAATGACCAGTACTTGTTGCCTTATTTGGATTAGTTAGGTTTAAGTATGAGGAGACAGACTGGTCATGGTAAAAATGTCAGGGTCAGCCAATCAGAGGCAAAGTAAAGCAGTCATGTCAGTACCAGGGTGTCTACAAGTATTAAACGGTTATATTGCAGATATTTTTTATATTGCAGATATTTTAAGACCCTTTTGATGACTCTTTAAATCAAATATAAGGCCAAATTTGCAATGGAGATACACACTAGGTGTGAAAATATACTCTTTCAAAGAAAACACATTGATGTCAGTTCAACATGAACTGTCAGGTAAAATGACTGATGATACTGCTGTGATTCCACCGCCTTGAACCAAGTTTGTAACACCTTCCACATGCAGCACAGGTGGTGTTGTAAGCATTTCCAGGCACCAGCTTAATGTTTTCAAGCCATCTGTGGTTACACTTGCATTTACCCATTTTTTTTGTTGACGTCCTCAGTCGAATAGTGTTTCTCTGCTGTTAAAATTGCATTGCCAAAACCAGGAATTCTCAAGATGACATGACTAATAACGATTTAAGAGCCATCCAATCTGAAATGAATCCAATAATTTACTTTTAATGGCTTTTTTTATATGTGTACTGGAGAAATTAAAAAAAAAACCTTTAAAGGATCCATGGTCACCCTGAGCACATTCATGTGACAAACATGGACTGATGTGACAAAGCAACTCAAAGTTGACATCTAATTTCACGCAGGACACAAACACCAGTCTCAAGGGTCAAAGTCCTATACCTGCTGGGTCCATCCAGCTCTGCTCCCACCCGCCCTAAGCAGACTTCCGTGCTCTTTATACTACACCAATTGTATTGATTTTCTTTGAACAATGTAGACTGGTTTACATTGGAGTTGGTCCAAAGGGTGTTCTCAGCATCATTATAGTGATGCAGGATACAGAGCCAAAGCATTGTATTTTGACATCTTGGGAGTGAGACCAAGTCTTGTCCAAACCAAACCAGGTAGCAAAAAGAACAAACCAAAAGAATAAAGGATTACCCCCTCTTCTACAAACAAAGACAGCAACAAAGAAGAAGACAGCATTAGGAGAAAGATAACAGAATGACAAAAGACAGCTGTAAGCCTGCGCCGTCTCCAGAGCAGGGGTCATGACCTCCCAGCGGTCAGCAGAGATAGTGGCTGCACTCTTGGCAACCTCCCTTTGCTTCCACACCCAGATGTCTGTTTTAGTGCCCCGTCTTACTACTCTTGCTTCACCTTACACCATTACCTCCCCGTGCCCTCCCCACATCCATCTTCCCACTCTGTAAACAATGACGGATCAGAGGGCTGGCAGGCCAGGAATTTACTATAAACATACATCACGCAAATGTCCCTTCTCTCTCTCCCTAAAAACCCATTTACACCACCTCACCTCATCGTGGTCCGGCCTGCCAAACAGGCCTGGATGGATTTCTCACTGACGGACAGCAAATGATGCTGACAAATTATGTTAGGGCATGACCTAAGAGCGACTGCATACACTTCTTTTCCACACACACACACACACACACACACACACACACACACAATATAACTATTCCCTCCACAGGTGTGTCTGGAATGAGGCTGGAGAGAATCTGTCATTACTGGCTGCTCCATTTGCTGTTTCATTTTTCAGCAGCCTGGTGTTGCCAGCTCACCTTTGGACGCAGGACAGTCATCACTTACAGCCTCCACTTACACACCTCTTTCTCTCTCTCCTCTCATGCTGTGTCTCATCTATCTTTTTTCTGCCTCACACACACAAACTTTCTTATTTCCCTTCTTTCTATTATCTCTCTTTTCCTTTCCTCTCTATCATGTAGGGACAATTCCCTCCACTAATCAGTCCCAGCTGAGCTCCGGCTGTCACACACAAACACACACAGATGAGCCTCTTTTAGCAGTGCAGCACCTGTCCTACCCCGCCTCCCCCACCTCCCCGCCTCCCCGCCTCCCCCACCTGCCATCCTCTCCAAGTCTAAACTATCTCCCTCTACTTTATTTCTGTGTCATCTTAGGCCACACTGGATTTCTCTCCAGTACAACAGAAAGCAGGCAGGTACTTCTTGATGACAAATCTAAATGCCACGTCTCCGAATCAGACCTATATTCTCTCTGTGGCTCTGAGAAGCTTGGAAATCTTTCGATAAAGGTGCCAGCAAGTCAAGACCGAACAAAGCCTGCGTGTCTGCGGATGTCCCCGGCGTGGGATTTACAGGCGATCAGTTAGAAATAAGAAGGGATGAGATGCGATGGAAATAATCGCCTCTGAATGGTTTACAGCCCGCGAAAGGCTCCCAGGGCTCTGCTGAAACTGAGAAATTGATACTCTGAGGAGGATTCACAGCTGAGGCTGTAAATACGCTACTGTGTGCACAAGTGCACAACTGAGACTCTGGGAAGCTGTATCAGGAGCTGCATGAACATATATGCTGTTTCCATCACTGAGATAAAGGAGAAAATTCATCCCCATGATGTTGTGACCGCAGCATCACATCCCATAATACTAAAGATTGATTTATTCCCATGGCTTCCTTCAGCGTGTCGTTCAGGCTCGGTAACATAAATCATGGGAGGGATAATAAACCTGCTGGAAAATGGTCTCATATTGTAGTGCTTACACAGATACAGCAGCAGACACACTTCTCCGTGTGTTTCTTTTATTGCCTTTTGTCACAGCGGTGTAGGTATAATGGAGTGCGGCTCACTGAGTCGTGGGAATGCATGCTGCTTTCAAACAGCATATGGTGGCTCTGTTACAGTAATTGTAAGTGGTCTGGATTTATAAGTGTGAGATGAAGTGTTTGAAGCATTACTACCTCACTTCAAGAGATGAGATGCAGTTCCTGCCCCACGTCTGCCGCTAAAGTGTTTCACACACACTACGTCTATGTGTGGTGATGGAGTTTTATGTAATACAATTCTAAAAAAAAAATTTTTATTCTTTTTTTTTTTTATGTTTGTTTGTCATTTAGTGTCCCCTCTTTAAATAGAGAACCCCAGTAATGAGTCCTAAAACACAGACATCCATTAGAATTTCAGCACCGCTTTATCCTTCGTCTCAAAGTCAATGGGTTTTTTGAGTGTGTTTTCAGTTAGAAGCCTTAAATAAGGTCTGTGGTTAACACAAGCTGAGGAGACTAAAGAGGTTTAGGGTTTACGACATAAAAGGCATCAGCAAATACCCCATTCACAAACTTTGAATCCTCTATGTATCTACAGAACGTCATCATGCCGAACTGCACCGAACACAGCCTCGTCGCGGCTACATAGACTGTAGTGTGGTTCGTTTTAGCCTAGCAAGAGCGTTTTACTTCTGGCAATAGTATTCAGGTTTCAAAAATCTTAAAAGTGGTGTTCACTTGTTAAGATTATCTTGCTGAACTACACATGTAAGTATCATAAACGTTTGTTCACCACAGAACTTGTTCTCTGCAATGATCCAAAATCCAATGGAAAAATCTCATAGGCTTTTTGATGAAGGGACCAGGGTGATGTTAGCTTCTGGGTTGGCATAAAAAGAAAAACGTCATTCCTGGGGCACTCTATGTAGACGCTTTTGCAGATCTGTGAACGCAGCACAGGTGGAGCTCTCCATGATTTTTTTTTTTCCTCAGCAGCAGTTTGTGAGTTGGGCAGTGGATAATTGATCAGTCAATCACTTCCAAGTTTAGGCCCAGAAGAATGAAGGGTTTAGCTTCACTTTCAATATACCTGACATTCTACTGCTTCATCCATGCATTGAGTACGCACCATGCTGTGACAGTGTAGTGCTATAAATAACTGTATATCTCAACAGTGCTCCTAATGAAAGGTCCAGCTCCAAAAATAGAAAATCTATTGCGGCAGCAGATGTTTTGATTTTTAGCAGCCTGCCATGAATGAAGTAAACGCGTGGGAAACACTTATCATATCTACTGCGTGCTTAAAAACAGAAAATCTTGTAGCATCACACTGCTAAAGTAAAAAAAAAAAAAAAAAAAAGAAAAAAAAGTTCCTCCATCTGCTTCTCCTGAAAACTGCCACAATCAAACTGAAATGAGAAGCAGCCCTGCTGTGCAAATTTAGCATGGAGTCCAGGTGGTACATATCCCCACAGCGACGTGTCTTTCCACAAACAATGCATGCATCTTTAGCACCGAGTGAGAACGAGAGTGGTCCTTGAAAGGAGAGCAGAGACGACAAAAAGACAAACAAACCATCAGTCTCGCTGCCCCTGCCTCACTGTCACACACTGCCTGCACTCCCAGAACAAACAAGACTACTTAAAACACCAGGCTTCATCTTCCCCGGCTGAGCTCCTCCGGCCTCACAGAGCTGCATCCTGTCAAGCATTAAAAAAAAAAAAAAACGCGTCCTACGCTACAACTTCTAAAAGTAGTTACTGTGATGTTAAATCCTTGAGGTCAGGGGCATTACGAAGAATGAGCTCGTGCTTTCGCAGAGTTAAACTGATGTGGACAACTTTTGGAGCGACCAATAAAAGGACACTTCGTCCCTTTAGATTTCATCAGCGTCAAATGTGTAGTGAAGCAGTTGTGGCAGAAATGTTGACCTTTAAATGCAGCACTTCCATTAGGATGATCACTGTAAGTGCTAAGCTTAGCGGCACTCGGTATCAGGTTTCATATCAGTCAAAGTGTCAGACTTTTAGGAATCTAATGAGTGTGCATGACTCTCGAGTTCCCACATCTAGTGAATCACACAATCAAACTTTTCACACCCTTTAGTGTATGCGATTTTGAGAAAAAAAAAAAAAAGACATTACACAGTGGATAAATAATTTAATGTCTGCATAAAGCGGAATATAAGTGCACTTTGTTTTGTCAAAGCCCAAGAAAACAGAACGAAACTTGTTTTCCATCGACTCAAACTATAAAATACTGACTTGACTCCCTGCTGCAAAGCCTGAGGATATTCCTCAGTTGAGATATTGTGATTTCTGCTGAAAGGCCCATGACTCCTACTCACTCCTAATATCCCCAGAACAAAAAAAAGTGGAAAAAAGTACTGCAAAACTTTCTTTTCCTGCTTCCAATTACAGGCCAGCGCCTCTCTTTAAACATGGAGAGATTTGGTAACAATCATCAGCTGTCAAAGTTGTCTGTCCCTTCATTCCGATTACAGATGAGGGGGGGTCTCACGAGGATCACAGGAGGGACGATATAGTTTTGTTTACCAGCGATGTCTCTTCCTCCCACTCTCTCTGTCCCTGTGAGTGCACACCATTGGAGGTGCCTCAGCAGGGGGGCATCCTCCTGTTCCAGGCTGAATGCGCTCGCTACAGTAAACATCCTCTCTCCTGCTTCACCCTGCACTGAGCAGACAGACACAAATCACTGTGTCGATGCGATGGGGCGAGGCGAGAAAAGGAGAGAGAATGACATGGATTTTTTTTTATTGCAGCCAACTATGATGAGAGGTATTTGAGCAAATAGAGGAACGGGTGACTATTTCTATTTAAGCACAAGGCTGCACATTCTGACATTATGTTCAAAGGATAATATTTAGTATTTCCTTTCCGTGAGTGGCCATTACAGGGACTGATATCAGCCACCATTTAACCCATTTTACTACACAGGGCCTGAATCAGACGCACTGAGACTGAATCACACCTTCTGTGACTATATTACTGCCTGCAAGAGACAACAAACTACCAAATTTTGGCGTTTCATGGGGATTTACTGTGTTTTGGAGCCAGCCGCAAGTGGGCATTTAGTGAACTGCAGTTTTGTTGGCACTTCTGCATTGGCTTCATTTCTCAGCCTCAGAGGTTGCTGCTTGGTTTTTCATGGGAAAAAAAACCAAAATGTGTTCTTTTGATGAGCACAGATGGGTTTTATCAATGCCCAAAGACGAACTTTAAAGCGTGTAAATTTAGGGTCTTACATGCATAATGAAAAAGCATCAGAAATTATCAGACAATAGCCTCAATCCAAATCTGAAAGACTGTTATTTAAGTTTTTTCACATTCTCCTAAGGCTGGGTTGATTCGAGCGTAATTATTCCTGATCCACATAATATGGATACAGCCAATCAAAACTCAGGTGTCAGTTGATACTAATGTTAACCTTTCCTGCTTCAGCTCCCCGACCATAGTAAGCACAGGGAAGAGTTGTTTACCTCTGGCGCCAAAGTAACTTTGGGGTTAACTCCCTTCACTGGGAGCACTTATTTCAGTCAGATAGCTGACCTCGAGCCGTAGTACGTTCTTAATATATTTTGCACTGTGTGCAAAACCAGTGTTCTGATCAGAGCAATCAATCTCATCATGCAGTGCACACTGTAACCAGGAGCAGCTTCAAAGGGAGTAATTTTATTGAATATACTTCCTAATTTCTACATTGAGGGCCTTTAATCCATACCTAAATATCCTTGAAAGCCCTTGTGTTACTTGATGTTTTTTTCCCTCCGCAAACTTTTTATTATATCAAAAGTCTACAGAGGCTCAAGTGAGTGGAGCTGCCCGTGGCATTAATGATCCAAAACACCATGCCTCTTTGAATTTTTCAGATCAAAACAGCATCTTCTTCTGTGTTAATCACTACCTTTCCCTTACAGCTTTGGAACACACTGCACTCTCTCTCTCTCACACACATCATTAATCTATTACTGAGTCGTGGTTGTCGCTGAGGAACAAAGCTGCATGCAAAGTCATGTATATCTACCTTCTCCATTATAAATGCTAACCCACTAATACCGTCTCCCAGTGCCTGTGCTGTTGTGTATCTTTACACATGCTGCTTACCCACTCCCCTACAACTTCCCCCAGGCTGTCTGTGGATGCTACAGAGCAGTCATCACTCAGAAAGCCTACCGGTTGACTGTCAAGCTCAGAGGGAACCCTGCAGCCCTGGCTCGCAACAACCACGAGTGACTGCAACAGCAAGAAGTCTTCAGTGTGTGAGCACCTGTTGATTTAATATATTTTTTAACAGCCTTATATTTTGCAATATACTTTTGCAACTCAAATCACATGCATTAAAGAGTTTGTGTAAATAAGACAGGAATGCGTGACTCCCCAGCACTCCACATACCAGTCCAGGAATGCAGACGAACCACCTGAAGTGCTGCATTGTAGAACAGGTGAGTCAAGTGGTGTAATCATTAACCACGTCGTACGCACAAACAAAACTACCACTAGCTCAGTAAACCATAATAAAATGTTGAAACTGGGTGGCAAAGTGGTGAGGTCTTTTTATTATTACTGCCTCACATGAAACACTAACACATGACCTGTGCACCTTTTACGAGTGGAAAGGGGACACAGGTAGACTGTTGCCCTTTGAACCACATTCAAACAAGCGCTCACCTGTTCTTTAAATATTTGTTTTGTCAATATAGATATGTGATAGTTGATTATACTGCTTACAAATCCTTCAAAATCCTCTAGACACATGCCTGCTGTGTTGGTAGGCTTGCTGCTGAGTAGCGGCAGGGCACAGGATACACAAAAGCTATTATGACCGTGTTGAGGGAAATAAACTGTTTGATTCGTAACTGGGGAGATTCCAATTGAAGAATGTGAATAAGTAATCTAACCTGAAGATAATTGCATCTCCTTATTCACTGCTGGAATAGCTCACAGGGGGGCCCCGGGGCACAAATTTCCTGTTGAACCCCCATTGACCCCCTCTCTCTGTGCACTGAGTATGTATCCTGTGTTCTCCAAGTACCCATTGACTGCAGCACACAACTCAAGGCAGCTTAATTATAGTATGTCTAGAGAGACCCAGAAATCCACCACCACTCTAAGATAGAATACTACCTGGCCCCAGGTTTGCTGTATGTCAATTTGTTTGTGGTAATTTGATTTAAATGCCTTGAGGCCCAATGATATTGGTTTTATTGTGCTGTTGCAGAGCACATGACCAGACAAACGTGCAGGTAATGAAATAATCACAAACCAATTGACATGGGGTTTGACCTGGGGGTTTCAGGGCCCGTAGGGGGTCTGACGCCCATGCATGCTTTGTTCAGGTAGGAAAATAGCCTTTCTGAATAAACTGGAAAAAAACACATTTCAAATCTAACAAAAATATTCAGCAAGTTCCCAGAACAAAATTGAAAATTTGTTAGAAAGAATTGTTAGAATTACTGCCTTGTGGTTGTATGCCTCTGCAAACCACTAAGGGTTGCACTTGCAATATACACACATGTCTGTGAAAACACAGATGATTCACAAAATTCTTCCCTCCAGCAGAACAAAAGATTTATACAATCGGCATACTCTTAGGGTCAGCAACCAAGATTAGTGTCACCAATTCAGTATCTGACCAAATGTCTCCCATTCTGTTCCTGAGATATGACGTTGAGTAATGGCCACAAAAGAGGTTTTGCAAAACATGATGATGTCACAGTGAATTCGACTTTTGACCTGTTGGATATCAAATGTCATCACTTCATCATTACATTCAATTAGACTTTTGTGTGAGATTTTGTCATAATTAGTGCATGGGTTCTTGAGTTATGGTCAAAAACATGTTTCGTGAAATCACATTGACCTTTAACCACCAAATTCTCATCAGTTCATCCTTGAGTCCAAGCGGCTGTTTGTACCAAATTTGGAGACACTCTTTCACGGCCCTCTTGAGATATTGCATTCATGGGAATGAGATAGACACAAGGTCACAGCTAACCTTTGACATATGGCAACCCAAATCTAATCAGTTCATTGTTGAGTCCAAGTGGATGTTTGTGCCAAATACTAGTTTCATTTGTGACCCCCACCCTTGCATCTATCTCTTTACAAAATCCATCCTCTCAATGGCATGTAAGAATATTTGTGACTGAAGCAGCAGCGTGCTTTCCACTGAGATAAACAGGCATCGAGACAAACAAATAACAAACAAACAAAGCCATGGCATCAGCAGCCACCTAACTGATACACAGGCTGTGCCTCCGCTGTGTCCTCACCTTGAACTCCACAGACAGCTGCGGGGTGTACTCCAGGGTCCACAGTCCTCGAACCAGCGACGCCAGCTGCTCGGTCACCTCTCCCCTGGCGGGCTCCGGCTCCTCGCCTCTCACCTCCCCGTTCACCCTCCGGTGGCACAGATCCGTCTTGTACTGCTCCAGCCCGAGGTACTCGGCCAGTAGGTCCGTGTTGCTGAGGCACTGAACCACGGCGTTCATGAAACAGGTGTTGCCGTGGTTCTTCAGTCCCAGCACCCCGGGGGTCTTGTCGCCGTGGCACCACGACAGCCTGTCTTTCACCGAGCCGTGAGAGGAGGACACCGTGGAGCTCTTCTTCACGGTCCCCTCCCTGGGGGTCTGCGCACAGTCGTCTTTGAACCCCCCTGAAGCGCTCTGCCCGAAGCCGCCGTCGTCGTCCTCCGCGTCCGGCGGTTCCGCGTCGCCAAAGTGCGCCAAAGTGCCCAAAGTTTTAAGGATCCTTCCCATGAAATTCCCAAAAGACCGCAGCGATTTCCGTCTAATAAACCTCCCGGTTTTGTATTTCTTCTCTTTTCGCTTCGTCGTTTTGGGTTTCATGGCTTTTCTTACCTTGTTTTCCTTGCGGGTATCCATGGCTCTACTTATAAGGACCGAGAGAAAATGAAACAGGCTGTGGAGTCGCACCTGTCTGCCAGGCTGTCTACCCCTCCTCCTCCTCCTCCTCCTCCTCCTCTTTCCTTCTCTCCACAAACCTTACCGCTGAGGTGCCACTGACTCCGTGCCATTAAGGCAAATAATCATTGACATCCACTTGGACATCCCGGTAATTCCCAGTGCGATATGGCCACCAGTCCGCGCGTTTTGAAGGGTGACGCTCTCTCCAGGAACTACACAGATGAGACGCTGTCCTCTCTCCACACAGCAGGTTCAATTACACTTCCTCATCGATGGCTCTCAGCACTGGATGGCACACTGGCGGACTCTCTCCACCGCTTCTCTCCTTCCCTCCCTCCTCTCTCGTCTATGGGGCTACACCGAACAAGTTCTGTCTAATGCCCGCCCCTCACACGGAAATTTAATTAACCTGGATTATATTACTTTTAGTTAAAAACTACAGAAATGTTGGCACAATGAGCAGAAATTCCTCTCCGCACAGTCTCACACCGTTGCTGGAGTGTCAAAGAGCGCGAAACTAAACATGTTTGTTTCTCAGGGAACAAGGAAGTTGTTGTCTTTAATAGGTGTCAACAGTGTAGCCTTAAACTGCCCCCTGTAGGTCCAATTACAACATCACCTGACTTGACTTCTTCAGAGGGTGTAGAAGAAGACTTGTTGCATGATACTTCTATGAGAGGCCATATATCCATACCCAATCCTAAAATTAATTCTAATCAGCTTCATCAGCCTTATAGGGGGTGTTATCAGCACTTGATGGTATAAGTATGGACTCATTAAAGCTATGGTAGGCAAATTTTATGAAAAAAAAAAAAAAATTCTGGCATATTTGCTGAAACTGTCACAAAATCCACTTGGTAGTACATTTTCAAGGCATTTTAAAAAATGTACCACAGCTAGAGGTTAACAAACAATCAGAGCTGATGAGTCTCTAATCACTGGTCATTAACTGTGGTCAAACTGTCAAAGCAGGCAGCACTGATCAAATATGCCAAGATTGTGCACCCGCATTGTATATTTGTCATTTCAAATGTTTTTGTTAGAAACATATTTTAGTGTACTATTTTGCTGTGAAATGAGAAAGTTTGATTTGGCCAAAAGGCAGTGCTTTGTTTCAGATCGTCTGTTTCCAACACGGAAGTCTCAAACTTTCTGTTTTTACTCCTAAACCTTACACAAGTGACTCGTTAACATGTCAAGTTTGTAAAAAACACACTTTAAAAAAATATATATATACAGTTCAACACAAAGCTTTTATTTTGAAGTGCCATTTCTGTTTATTCTTGCATTATGTTTCATGTCTTTGTGTTCTAGGCCAACGTGTTGTTTATATTTTGGACCAGTTGGGAACAACTGCCCTAAAATATGTTTCTGAAAACATCCGAGGAGAGAAATGGGCGGTGAAATAACAGAATCTTGATTTATATTTGATAAGCACTGCCTAAGGTTTGACAGTTTGAGCGTTATTGACATGATTGACAGCTGCCTAAGAGACTCCTCAGCTCTGATTGGTTGTTTTCGATCACCTGCTGTGAGTTCTTGCAAATGCCACTGAGCACTACGAAGAGGAAGAACATGATTTTTTTTTTTTTTTTTACAGATCATGTGTCTTAAGTACTACTGTGTGGATGTAGAGCCAGTTCCAAAAAATGAGATGAAAAGTCATTATTTTTGTATTTCTGCTATAAAAAAATGTGTACAAGGAGTTACTTATCCTGTCATTTATATATCTTTCTATCTACAGTATAACACACCCGCATTTACAGACACATGTATAGTATCCTATAAATAGCACACATTAATGCTGCTGCTACAGTCCCCCCTGGAAGAGCCACACAGTGAGTAAAATGGATGTTACGGAGCCGTTCAGCCGGACACCTAACATGCAGTTCTGGTTCTCAACGAGGATCCAACATCTTTTGTGCTTTATCCAGATTCTAATCATCTGAAGCTTAATTTCACAGCTCACCAGTACTAAAGATTGGATTTAGTGGGCCAGATGTGCTGATTTATTGAAAAATTAGCCAGGGCCCCATCCAATATTTCCATATTTCTCCCCAGTGAGCTTAGTCCGGCATCGTTATGAAACATGCACACATGGTTCACCGTGGTAATCAATAAACTAATTCTGTGTCAATCTTCAACTTCTTAACAAAGATTACCCAAAACCATAGGTGTAGAACTTTTTAAAAGTCTTCCTCTTACTTTCACTCATATTCCACAAGACACACTTTTATCTTCCGTATTGTCATCTTCCCTTAATCAATATTCGCTGAAATAAAGAGGACCATCTCTTTGGAACAACCCTTTTTCCATTACTACTATCAACATTTACATAATTGTTAATTAAAGAAACATCTGAAAAGAACTCTGATTTCAAAGATTCATAACACTTCATTGATTCCTTTGTAATTCATCTCAACTTGTAAATCTAAACTTCTTTGTAATTTGCAGACTTCTGTTAATTTTGAATTACTGCTTAGAGACTTTGAGCAATTATGTAAACTTTGTTTTTATTTTTTTCTTTTATATGTATTTTATTGCTGCTTAAAAGGGGAAATATCTTCATAAATCATTTTTGGCTTCTAACCACTTCTGCACAATGTTCAAACTTTTTTTCTGTACACATTTATCTACATATAAATAAGCTAAACTAGATTTTTTGTTTTCTTAATATTTACAACATGTGCAATTGTCCCTCCCAATAAAAACATAAAATAAGAAGACTTTTCTTTCAATTAACTGCAAGAACACGACTCACAGTCAAACAGTGTGTCTGGTAAAGTAGGTAATGACAGTATGCGATCTCAAAGGCAATGGCTGCATTCTGCCATAAAACAGAAAGGAAATGAAGCAACTATGCAAGGTTGAAGCAGAAAGTATCATGATATTTCTACCATAAATTGATGCAGAAAAGGCACAAATCAGAGCATAAAAATGTACCAGAACGCAGGTAATGTATAACCTGGGTCCCATCCTATGAATCTGCATGCTCTGCTCGGTTTAGTTTGACCGATTCTGGTCTGTCATCGGGACATGAAACAGCGGTGTCGTGGTTAAAATAAAAACAACCAATCGGCACCACAGGTGGACTTAATGGGCCAATCAAAGCCATGACCGGGACTAACCATGTTGTCAAGCTGTTGTCAAGGTGTTGTCAAGTGGTGCACCAGAACCAATGAGAAGTAATAAGTAATAATGGTGAGCGCTATACACAAGATAGATGATATTGACATGTCTTCTAAATATTATCCCACATTGTGGATTGTTTTACTGTTCTTTGCTCCCCTATTAAAACCCTGGCAAAACATGTATGTTGGCATGACTACGCATCAGTGTGGACTTGAAGTGATGCTAGATTTAGGCATATAACTTGGTCTTTAGTGGTTGGTTTGAGAAAATTAAAGCCAGCGTGAATATGGAAATGCACTGTCACGAGTTAACAATTCTGATATCCGACTGATCTTAATATGTGTCCATCCCAAAAGTTGAATAAAAAAAAAAAAAAAAAAAAGAAACCTTTGCCCTGGCTTGATCCGACCTCTATACATACGCAAAAAAGTGCAAAGATAGAGATGCCCTTTTCTTTTTTTTTAACTGATCCAGGGATGTTTTTGCTATATTGTAGGTTTGCCATTTAACTTTTTTTGGGGGGCAAGCAGGGGTGAGTTATTAATTATTTAGATTAGCCATTTTGAACAATAGTGAGGAGAGTGGGTTTAGATCAGAGACAGTCAGAGAGGCTTCCTGCTGTACACTTCCTCCCTCTTTAACCAGCATCCTTGAGGGAATCTCTGTTGATAGATTAGCTGACAGAAGCCGTGTGCTTAAGCAGCCAAGAATCTGTGGCCTCCTTCTTGTCTCTATAGCAGCACACAGAAAATCATATCTTAGTAAATGTAATGTACTATATAATATAGCCTTGTTTTTACATATTCAGGTTACATCTACATCGGGAGGGTGTGTAGAACGATCTTAATTCTGTTTCTCTCGAGGAGTCTAAAGAAGCATAATGCCAACACTTTGATGTGAAGAATAAGTTCTTGTGCCTTAAAGTGTAATTTTAAATTCTAGTGTCGCTCTGTGAATTCCCACCTATATTCAGCTCCTGTGGGGAATCACCACTTAAGAGACTACGCTGCTCAGGAAGTGTAATCTTCCCACTTCTTTATATATCATCCTTTCTCTACTGGAAAAGGAAACAGCCTAAGAAAGTCATTGATGCTTAATCAAATTACATTTATTTCCTTTGGTCAGAGTGTAAATCTACTCTGCAATGTTAATGTGAGATTGTTAAACTCTCATGGGAATATCTGCAAAGAAATAAAAGATTAAGGGAGAATGTTGGATGCAGGAGTGTGGATTAGAAGTTTCTGTTTCTTCTAGTGTTGAGGACTGTAAATGTTACATTAAGAGGAAGGAGCGTGGGGGAACCTCCATCGGAGAATGGCTCCATCCGCGCTGGTGCTGACTAAGGTGCGGTTGTTGGAGCAGACCGTGATGCTGGTGATGCTGCCACCGTGAGCTATTCCTATGTGGGTGACTGCACCTTCCATGTAGTCCCACACCTTCACCAGCTTGTCGTCTCCACCTGTCACGACGAGGTGAAAAATATGTCAATAACCTGGGAGAAGTTTGAGCGGAGCATGCATTGTAGTGTCAGCAGAGGAGATAAAAACAAAGGCTCTGAAGAGACGAGAACACACTCAGTTATATCTAAAAGTAAATAAATACATATTGGAAATGACATTGGATTGCCAAGATCAACGAAAAAATAAGCATTTAGTGATTCAGTTTTTAATTAAAGGGCATTAAACTACATTTACGAAAACACACAATCATGGTTTTATCTGATCATGAGCATTATCAGAAATAAAAGTGTAAGATAACGACTATCTGTTTTCTGAGTGCTCATATGCCCAAGACATTGAGAAGATTTGGACACATTTATATTTGGTGGAATTATATTGAAATCACAGCAAAAACATAACAAGCCGGGGACATGCAATGGGTCCTACCTGTCACAAAGTGTTTGCCATCCTGTGTGATGTGCATGCCATTGATGGCCCCAGACTGTGAGCCCTCCAGTTCTCTGATGGCAGATCCATCATACACGTCCCAGTAAGCAACCTGAGGAAGAAGGCGACACATTAAAAACATTTGTATTTGTAGAGTGCATCACAGGCGGTGATTCGGTTTTAACACTGGGGGGACAAAAAATGTAGGTAACGTGATGACGTCATGTCATGTGGAGACTGAGTGCTCTAACTGAGGATTGAGCTGATTTTGGTAGTTACTGCATAGCTTGCAAGTGCTTTTTTAATTCATTATTATCAACACTTGTGTTCTCTGGTGCAGTTTAGAGCTATATACAGACAGTGCTTTCTTTACTCAGGTTTCTTTACAGACATTTACAGTAGGTATCTGTTTCATCTGGACTTTCTAACTGGATTAATATTGCGCACAATTGAACCATTCTTACACAAGGCAGATCTGCTGCTTACATTTGCCCAACCAGCATCACACTGCTGTTGCTTGCTTACCTGCACATTTAACACGTCGTTATGACGAATTATTCTACACAGTTTCTTTTGCACATCAATGGCCGTGTTGGAGATGGGATGCATTAAGAACAGTTCATACAGCTCCACAAAAAATGTTAAATCTTCTTATATTTCTCCTTATGCTTATATACAGTATCTTGTGTGCATGTGTCTCTTTTTTTTAATAATTCTGTAATGTGTCTCTAAATTTGGATGTTTCTGTGGGTCCATGAGTGCAGCAGTTTGAGTCAAGGCATGGTTAACTGATCAGTTGATCAGGTCAGAGCTGATCAGATTGATGGATGAGAGGAGAATTAGAGTGCAGAGTGAGTGAAAATAAACTTTATACAGTCTATACTTTAGACCCAGTGCAATGAAGGGTTAAGTTTCACGTCCACCGCGCTGGTTGTTCTCCTGCACTGTCTGTGACAACAGTACACTCTACTCTACACTCCAAGAGTGTGGTAAAATTATTTATTTTGTGGCATCCTGCAAAAAAATAAATGTGCAGGAAACCCTGCAATCTATATGGTTTAGTTGGCAGCCAATCACTGCAAGCATTCGTTGATTTAATATGACATGTGACTGGCCCACTACCACAGCAACTACAACCCATACAGTCTGTGGTGTGGTGAGATCGAATGCAGTGTATTTCAAAGAGTTGACAGCTCAGTGTGCCGAGGTGCGACCAAAATACTTGATAGTATGGCTATACTACCACATGTCTGCGGAGTCTGTTGGCATTTTACACACTTGAATACTTCCATTCACATGATGGGCACTGAATGAAGGGGACAAAGAATGATATCAAATGAAGTACTCTACTAGTGTTATCACTTCAAAAGCACTGGTACTTGTAGTTTTTAAAAGGTACCCTGCACTATGCAGAACACACTATTGGCTCACTATACAGATGATGCAAATGGCAGCATCTGTTTGTAGTTGCAATATTTTTTTTTCCATTACATCATTATATACAGTAGTATTTCCTATTATGATAATATACAATATGTGACCCCAAATCAGCTTGAACTACTATTACTGCTTTATTGTTTGTACTCTGTATGGAAATGAGTTTGTCTATGGTTAGATTTAGCCTCAGACACACACACACACACACACACACACACACACACACACACACACACACACACACACACACACACACACACACACACGCCCGAATACCAATTGAAACCGTGTTTGCTGATCCAAATGAGATTTAATCATCCCTGGAGCTTTATAGCTGTCAAAGTATCAAGTCTCAGAAAAGGCAATTGTTAGCTGCGGTTATTTATAGCACAGGCGGCAGAAATATCACAGCGCCACACGACAACAAGGGGCCATTCTTGTTATTTATATGACCAAGCTTATTACATTTGAAAAGTTAAGCACTGTAAATGAAGGGCTCGGTGGATTTGATCGTTAAAATCAGTCCTCTGAGTCATCCTTTATGAGAGAGTTTTTTAATAGATGATTCAGTGGCTCACCTTAGCACTGATCTCAGTCCCTTTGTGTGTTTAAAAGTCCAGGAGTCATTTCAAAGTTAGTAAAACACGAGCTGAACAGATTGCACTTAAAAGTCATTCACGTCTTAAAAGCAATTCAATTTTAAAGATCTAATTATGGAAAATCTGTATGTATGCTGCCTGTCATGCTGCTAATAAACAATACAAAGAAGTTTGTGAGTTGACAAAAGTAAGCAAAATCATACACAGCACTGGCTGTGTGTAAAAGGTTCATGTTACAGAGCCGCACAGGAAGAGCCCAGCATTTATAAGAATAGCCACTGAGATAGGATTTCATTTCTCTGCACAAGACCATGCCTGTAAAGCATTATGGGAGGGGAAATGTAATCTCACACAGACATATCAAATACTGTTGGTTATTATGGAATGGAAATGGAACAAAAGGCTCAAGAACAAAACAAAACAAAAAAAATCTTATTTATAGTTCCAGAACTGCTGAGTGATTCTCAAAGCAATAAGCTGCCCTTAAGAGCTCGAGGAACATTTCTGTGGGGGCCGTTTGAATCTACACGATTTATCTGCTCCAGATTGGCTTATTCGGATAGAATGGCTTCGCTGATATTAATATTCCTACAAAACAACTTTGCAAAACATCATTTAGAAAAACATCAACAAACAAGCGGAGGGGAAAATGGTTCGTTATAATTTATAAACACCAGACACAAAGTTCCTAAGTCATTTCTTATTTAACTCAGAATCACATCAGAACGTTAAAGCTGACAGCTGGGCAGAATATGCAAATTCATCCAGCTAATGTAACATCAGAGCACCATCTTTCAACAAACAGCAAACAACGCAGTGCCTCTATAAATACCACTAATGGGAGATCAAAATAATTTTTGCTGACAATATTTCATCTTTCCCAGTATGACCAAAGTTACTCTAACTACCCCCCCAATCTTCCACTGCTTCCTCTGTGCTGCAGTCACAACCTCTCCCTCCTTCATTATCTCATTTCAGCAGCTTATTAGACACTCCCACCTGTGTGAGTTGTCTTGGCCCATCTGCATACCCTCCACCTCAGCCAGGGAAGCTGGCTTATAGCCACAACATGGGCCACCAGGAAATTAATTACATGCAGCAAACAAGGTCTGAAACATCAGCTGATTACCAGAAACAACCTGAGTTCAGAACTAGAGTACAACTACATCAACTACAGACAAGATTAGCTAGATTAGATAAAAAGACAAATATTGCTTTATAAGTAACATCACTGATACAAATAACCTTATGGAGGCACTTGTGTTGTCAAGGTTAAATTGCATACTATGTAACCACAACGTTCCCTGTTTGATTCCAGCCAGAAACATGCCATTTTTACTAAAATCTTAACATCAGGCTTTCTACACTTTAAGGCAAGCTCGTAACAGTAGTTACATATCGGTAGTTAAATATTCTTTATTGTGTGCATTATTTAAATTATATATGAGCTATAATTACAAAAATGCTCATATTTTTTTTATCTCACATTTATTCTGTGTAATCGGTTTATGTTTGAATTACTTGACTCAATTAGATGGAACTTTTGTATGAAACTGAAACATGTTAAGCTGATAAAATAGAACCAAATCATTTCCTGAGTGCATCCTCCTAAAAGACACCAAGGAGTGAGTTAGTACCATATTGTCTTCACTAAGTGGAGCATAAAAAAACTGCATCATCACCAATACAACCTCTCCCTGACCCTCCGCTCTCCTTGTCTATTTTTTCTCTTGGCCACCATCTTCCTTTTCACACCTTCTCTCATTTCTCTTGGTTTACCTTCTGCGAATTGACTCATAGGGGCGTGCTGGGATGTGATGAAGGGTTGGAGTGAGGAGAGGAGAGAGAGCAGAGCGTCGGTATTTGTTCTCCCGGACAGAGCGCCTGTGTCCTGGAATGAGCAGATGGTGGATCTGGCTGGCACTTGGGTGGCACAGGCACATCCGCAGGAAGGCACGAACACCACAGCACTCCCCTTTCTCTGCTCTCCCTCCTCTGAATCCCTCCTTCTCACTCTCTCTCCGACTCACTCAGCACATCCTTGGCGCCACGTTAATCAGCACAACTTGTCCTCACCTCTCAGCATGCAGGGGAGGCAGCAATATGGGTCTAGTGTGTGGCCGGGTTCAAG
Organism: Plectropomus leopardus; assembly: GCF_026936395.1. Taxonomy (NCBI): domain Eukaryota; kingdom Metazoa; phylum Chordata; class Actinopteri; order Perciformes; family Serranidae; genus Plectropomus; species Plectropomus leopardus. Next base: position 10,736,286 of record NC_142178.1, read on the forward strand.
GGGTGTGGGTGAAGTGCACAATCAAGGAAACAAGCATTTCATTTTGCCACTGTGAACGTCTGACCCTATGTAAATAAGTGGTGCCCAGTTAATCAAAATGCCTCACAAATAACAGCCTTAAAGGCCTGAGCGTTTTCGTCGCAGCAACTAGCAGCCGACACAACGCCTTAATTATGTTCTGCTAAGAAACAAATTACAAGCTTTTCAAACTAATCTGTGGACATGCGAGCGCGCGTGTGATTGTGAGTCCTCCCTGTGCTCGACTGTGCTGATCTTAGCACAGTGCCAGGCTTTTCTCTCATGCACACTGAGTGGAGATTATAATAACAATAACAGCATAATGAGACATCTAGATTATGACTGTGTGAGTGCCAGTCTCTTTGCACCCTGAGGGATTTTCAATCATTACAGTCATTAGATTTTTTTTTCCTGTAAGGCATGACTGCTGAGTCGCATCCCAGGGAATTCTTGGCTAAGCAGCTCCTACATGTCAGTGCATAAAACCAACCAGAACAAATGCTATGGTAAAGATACATGGACAGATTTATGAGAACACAGTAAATGTATACTGGTTGGGAGTTAAATTAAAAACAACCTGCTGAAATTTCCTTAAAATATATTTTATTTTTGCTGCACTGAGTACTGTATCGGAATGTAGTACATTTTACTGAAGTACTGTACATTCAAGTACATAATAACGGAACTTGTACTTAACTTTAGCATTTCCATTTTATGTAACCTTATACTTTTACTCCACCCTCTCTCTTTTTTTAGACCATTTCATTTGTCTGGCAGCTGTAGTTACTTTACAGATTACACATTTTAATAACCCCTCTGTCCAGTAAAAAACATGGATCTCAAAACCTGGTGACTTTGAAACATTTTCTGATAAACTGAAGAAAAACGCCATGTGTTGAGAAAATTCTCCTACTTCTTAAGCAAAAAATAAATTCCTTAAAAACCAACTTGGATCAGCTGGAAAATGCATCATCACAAAGCTGAAAACAAGGCTGTTTTTTCTCAGGTCCTATAAAGTAGAATTTTTAGAGATCCATGGTACAAACATATAATAATCTTATAGAATATGATACATTACTCTATATTAAACTAACCTACAGTATAAAGAATTTAAAAAGAACAAAGTCTTAAACATCTACAGCAAAAAGTGCAACATAGACACTAATGCAGCAGTAATATTGTTCCCAAACATAGAGGATTCTCCAAGTCAACTTTCCAGTCTTGGCCAGTTTGAGGTACTTTACTCATTTTTGTTTTTTTTAATGTAGAGCAGAGATAGTGGTATTATGTAAGACAATTTAAGACATGATTTAAGGCCAATAATATCTTGCCTTAGAATCAACAGAGAGGGACTGAGAGTAATTAAATAGTGGTTTCAATATTCTTCAATCAAAACGTAATTCTCTGTGAAATCACACAGTGGGGATGAAAAATGAAAGCTCACTCAAGATTTTGCAGCGTACAAGGGAACGTCTTATTGCATGATAACTACTTTTACTTCAAGTACTTAAGTAACTTGTAGAGGAGTATGTTCACTGTACACAATTAGTACTTTTACCTTAGTGAAGGCTCTGAATACTTGCACAACTGAGCGTCTTAAAACGTACCTTTCTGTCAGAGCCACTGGTAATGAGCTGGTACTCTTCTGGGTGGTAGCAAACCGTCCGGAACAGTGTGTTGGCGATCACCATTTGAAGGCTCACAAATCGCCTGCAGCAGGGAATGCAGGAGACGGTGCAGAAGATGAAAAAAGAGAGGAGAAAGATGGTTTACTTTCACCAGTATAGCAGTCTACAAAAACAACACGTGGTAAAAATACATCTCATTTCATAAACTGCCAAGTTCAGTTTATTTTGATACAACATGTTTCATTTTCCAGGCAAACAAACACAAACCAATCTGTGCAGTCACATATTTTTTAAAAAAAACAACTGCTTAATGTACTGTCCATTCATGCAAATAAAACACACACACAACCTTGCAAAACTTCTGTGGACACAAAAGTGACAGGGTGCTAATTTTGATTTATTCAGACTCCTGTCTGACTTGTATTCCTTAAAACATCAGCTTGTTAGTAAGCTTACAAAAGGAGGATGGAAATCTAGGCTACTTTTGATGCATACAACCTTAAAGCCTTTAATCCACTGACTTGTTCACTGAAGAGGATAGATGGTGAAAAAACATGACCACCATCAGAGTTTTTATTCTCGTACAGAAGAAGCCCCGCGGATTAAAGGATTTTAAGCTTTCTCCATGAAGAATGCACTGGATTTCTTTTTATTTCTACTTTATCAGCCAGACGCTGATGACCAGCCTCAGCATTTCTTTCTAAAAGCAGCACTATTATCAGTCATTTTCTCTCTGGTGGATATGTATATCATTACAAATTATGTGTAGTTTGTTTTTTTCTCCAGGAAAATGTGATTAAGTAATCCAATAATGCGTATTTTCACTTGTATTTTCAACTCAATTCCTCTCAGCAAAGCAGACCCAGTTGAGTTTCAGGAAAAATCTCATTTAGGAGTCATCCACTTTAAGGTTGTGGGGTAAAAACAGTTCCCCAAAAGAGCATTACATGCCTTGACTGTAAGAGCGAGGATTTCAGGAGGACACAAACGTTACTTGTGCGGTGTGTGTGTTGCTGTTCTTGCCTTATGCTCAGACTAAAGTGTTTGAGTATGCAGATGGGCTACTCACACTAGGTCCCAGATGATGCAAGCACCATCAGAGCTGGCAGTGACACACTCTCTGTCGTCGCTCTTGATTTTGATACAAGTGACGGTAGCTTTGTGCTCTTTCATGGTCTCCAGCAGCCGATGGCTGTGTGGCTGCAGCTCCCACACACGAACCTACAACAGTTGAACATCATTCAACCTCAAGGGAGATCTCTTTTACATCAGATATGAGACTTAATTAAGACTCTCTCAAGTTTTAACGATTTGTGTTGCAATTCAACAACAGTTTATACGAAGAGCAAACCGTTAAAAAAAGGGCTTCGTACTTAACAGTATACCTATTTTCCATTCTAAATCTGTCAAACTGCAACCATACTGAATGCCACATTAAAGGTATTTGCAGGGTGTGTGCAGTATGTTTTTTAAATAACTTTTTGTCATGTTTTCTGAAACTGCCACTACATCCACATACAAGACACAGATGTGGAAAATCAAATATCATAATTTTTGACCAAATACCTTGACATAGCAATGATAATGTAGAGTTGACTATTGGTACTTTCAATAAATATTTAGTGGGTAAAGAAAAATAATAAAACTGCTTAAATCCAAAATGACATCACTTTACTGTAATGCAGCCTTTAAAACAAGGAAGACAACACTGACAATATTAAAATATTTAAAATATGAGACAAAATTTAGTCCCATATATTACTGATATATTGCCCAGCCCTAACAGATAATCTCTGAAAAAAAACAGGCGTCTCCTCACACTTGTTTTGCCTCTTTGCATCTGTCATGTCGCTGCTCATGAACTGCGGTCAAACTGTCAAACTAGGTGTCACTCATCAAATATAAATGAGAGTATGGTTACGCTGTACAATCAAAAGTTTCTGGCTTCCCAACATGGTGGTCAGGTCACAATCTTTTTCATTTTACAGCTAAACAGGACACAAAAATATTTTTTTGAACATGTTTGAGGTGAGAAAGCAATGCAGTAACAGAATCTTGATTCATATTAGATCAACTCTAATGACTTTACGAGCAGTGATTGACATGGTAGACAGCTGCGTCAGAGACCCCTCGGCTCTGATTGGTTGTTTTCATTTACATGCGGTAAGGCCATTAGAAGCATTACTAGACAATAGAGGAGTTACAGAAACCTGATTGTTTTTTCACAGACTGCTTGTCTCATGTACTACTGTTCAGATGTAGTGAAAGTTTCTGCAAATATGACAGAATGTTATCTTTATAAAAGTTACCAAAGACAGCATTGAGCATCTTAACATAATAACTCATAAATCAATTTTGTCAGATTGAGAAGGAATTGCACAGTAAATAACAGAATTCACAAACAGCTCCTTTAGAGAAGTCTACACATACAGTAGCTGATGCAGGAACATGTCTGCCACCCTGCAGGCTGCTAACAAAGTTAGCTTACTTACCAAAAACTAAGCACGCAATCACTACATCTTTAACCATATGGCTTCCTAATGATAAAATATGAGCCCAGAAAACGGTGTGCTGTGAAACCAACTGCTGTTCATTTATTACACATGGCTTCTGCTCGCAGATAATGGCTGACATCTTGGAGGAATTAGTGGGCACTGCAGTTCTAAACTCTAATATTATCATAGTGCTTGTGGAGAATTTCGATGTGTTGCTTTTCATTTGGTGAGAAAAACACTGAACATTACATCATTTTTTCTTAACAGCTCTACGACGTACTGACCTGGCCTTCTCCCCCGCCACTAACGATCCTCTTGCAGTCTTTGGTGCCGGCGATGGCTGTCACACCCATTCTGTGAGCGTTGTGAATGATGAGCATGAGTCGGCCACTTTCCGGTGCAAACACGCGAATCTTACCATCATTCCACGCTACAAGAGAGTGAAATCGATTTTTAACAGACAGTTATCAAGAAGACTAATTTGATTCACTGTGTGAAGTAGGTAACTTAGAACAAGTGTTGCAGGTGTTGAGGGACAAATATATTTATGAGTGAACAACAGCTCATACTAGCAGACAAAAATCTGAATATTCTTTATATATATTGTATTGTATTGAGCCTCAGTGCTCTCCCAGATTCCCACCACTGATGATGCTATGTCCGTCAACCATGAAGTCCAGAGAATTGCAGGTCATGTTGGGAACAGTGATGCGCAGCAGCTCTTTGGGCTTGTCTATGTGCCATAACCTGATGTCCTCCTCAGAGCATGTTGCAAATAATTCAGATGTTCCACTAGTGGAGAAAAAAAGGGGAGAGATGTAAAATTACAGTTCAGTGAATGTGGGTATGACTATACTTTACAAAATAGTACTAGCTGAGTTAAAGCTTTATTAACTGTACATTTTACAGAGTATCCATGTAATTAATGACAATTACCCAGATGTTTCTACAATATACCAAAAACTTACAGTGTCTTTCTAAACTTTAACTTAAAGAGACGTGGATGAGGAAAGCTTATGGCACCCTCTAGTGAACACAGTGGTTTACTGAAGTTATGCTTTATGAGAGATAAATGTGGTTTAAGCTCTTTGCCAAATAAAAACATACAGCTACTTAAACTGGGTGTATAGAAATCATCACTTGTATGTCAGAAAGTATTTGTATGTTTAATGTTTGGTACTAGAGGAAATTTGTAACAAACAGATCGAAAATGCTGAGTCAGACAACACATGCTCAACCTCAAGCAGTCTTATACAGATTTTGACAGTTCATAAGTATTTCATGTTTGTGAATGAACTGAATATTAATCTCCAAAATGTACTCATAAGCGTGACTGATTCTAAACAGCACATCATAAATACTTTTATCTTGTTACGCTCCAGGACAAAGGGATTCTTTTATAGCACATTGGAGTCTGATTTCTCTGAATTTTAATGAATTTAGTATATTTCTTGCCAAATTCAAAAGTCACTAAAGGTCTTTTGCCATTTTACTCCCTCCACTGAGACTTTAACTTTTTCTACCTGAAAGTGTGCCACTTACAAACATATGGCTACGTCCTTGACAGCACTGCTGTGACTGGTGTAAATGAGTTCAGCTTTGAAGTCCTCATAACTGAAGCGGTACATCTGAGCAGCCTCCGTTCCGACAAAGAACTGCTGGCCCTCTCCTCTTAAAGCAATGGAGGTCACACCCTTTTCCAGCTGGACTTCCCTAATGTGGGAGACAAGGAAAAAAGGAGTTGATAATAAGCACTGTATCATAGATACATTAAACTGTTTACATTATAGAGGTACTATGATATTTGTTTACTCTCTGAAGTTTGCATACCATGTATTATTACCAAATGTAAGTTTTTTTAATGGCAATGATTCAAATGACACAGTTGTTGGACTCACTTCAGAGTTTTGAATTTAGTGCAGGAACACAGCGTGAAAGTGCCGGATCCAGAGCCGACAAGCAGGTTTCCAGACTTCAGTATCCTTAGGACATTGACACCCTATAAGGGAAAGACCTGAATTAGTTCCAGGAAGCATAAGCTAAAAGCTCCAACACTAATAAATAAGACACTCTGGATGCTAATAGTAAAGGAGCATACCCATAAACAAGACACATTTCAGAAATGACAGGGACGTCCATAATGATACTTTAAAGATGGAAAAGAAATCACAGTTGCAGGTTGAACAAAATACACTGCATGACATGAGTCCTCGCATATATTTCTAAGTTTGCACCCCATCAGGAATATGGTTTAATCAACTCTTGATACACAGCAGGAGACCAGATTATTAGGCAGGACGTGAGTGAGAAACAGCTGAAATCACCTTCACAGAGACATGTTAGCAATGACTCCTGTTGACCTACCAGGCTGTATTTAGCTTTAACTGGCCCACAGTCACTCAGAAGCCCTGTCTTCATGTTGATTTTCATTATGTCTCCACTGGTGGTGCCACAGAAAATGAACTGATCGTCCTCTGTCATCTGTGTAATAATATAAAGAAATCAATATGAGCACAGCAATCTAATATCATTGTATCTGGTGCACTATGTTTTTGGACAATTGAATGTTTTCAGTAATCACAATATCAGATTAAATTGCTAGCCATCTTCATAGATTGTTCACTGTTTTTCTTCCCAGATGCGAGTAGTAGTATACTTGGTAAACAAACTGATGTGAATGAAAGACTCTCACGGCCTTGTACCTCTATACATTTCACAATCCTCCGCAGTTTGCCCATCTGACACTCTGTGGGTCTGATCTTCCTGTTGGGGAGGTCCAACTCCCAGACTCGCAAAGTTCCACTGCCAAAAACAGACCAATATGACATTAAAATACTCTAACAGCATATTAAAAATGTCACTAGTTGCACTAAAATAAAACTTGTGTGCACAGAATGCCAGTAGACAGCATTCACTCACCTCCCAGCTGAAACAAAAATGTTGTCATTTGTGTTTGAGTACTGCACGGTGAGGCAGTGGCCGGCACTTTGAGCTGAAGCTGGGCTCCCACAGATGGCCTGCTTGGTCTCAATATTCCATACCACAATGCTGAAATCACACAGAAAACACCCCACACACTAAACAAATAGAGAATATGTACAGTTACGTAAAATTTAGTCCTACATCTCTTCTGTGATGCAATCTGGATATTTTGGAGGGAAAGCTACTTAGTTAGAATTGTGCCACCCAATTTATATGTTTACCTGCCATCATCCTGACCTCCAAGTGACACCAGATACTTGTCGTTTGGAGAGAAAGCCAGTGCTTCGACCTTTGCCTTGTGGAGCACCAGCTGGGCATAGATTGTTCGTTGTGCGTAGTCCCAGATGATAACCATAGCCTAGGAAAAGGTTTATTTATTCAAACTGTTACATGTGAAAATGGCACATTTGTTTAGCCATCCTGTGCTGTAAACAGATTTAAGCCCATGTATTTCTAAAGTGAATAAAAAAACTGCTTCCTTAATTAAGACATCAAAAGGGGAGACAAATGAAACAGGTAAGTAGGGGTGTTGGGGATTTAGCTGAGTTAATCATATCTTTAGAAAAATAAATGTATAGCAACTTTAAATACCTTGAAGCCCATAAAGTTGACTTGTCCAGAGGCAACATACTGTCCGCTTTTGGACACTGAAATACAGGAGACATTGTTTGTGTGTCCATGCAGGAACTCCTGCTTGCCATCTTTGATTCTCTTCAGAATGACTGCACACCCCAGAGGATAGATCAGGTGCTCTCTGTCTGGATGGACTCTCAGGCCGGAAAACACATGCCCTGATGAGACAAACATATGTAAAATAACGTAAAACAAGGCATTACATGGTTTAAGATGGAAAAGACAAACTGTGCGATCATAATGGCCTCGCGTTGTAAAAGGTAGCTGAGCATACACCACTGAGCCTGTGCAACCTTTCCCAGTTGATCAGGTAACGTAAATCCAACCGAGTTTACGGTGGGGTCTGTCTATATCTTCAGATAGTTGGCAAAGCACATTGCCACCTCCCAATATAATTATTTAGATTTGACGTTTTAAATATTACAAAACCTGGAATAAACGCACCTAAAATTACACTACAAATTGGCTCGATGGCTAATTAAACTCCCTCAAGTTTGATTCGTATTAACGCTAGGTTAGCTAGCTAGGTTTGAACCGTGAAGTTTAAAGGAAAACTTACCGTTGAACCCAATAGCAGCCTCCAGTTCAAGTTGAGGCACGCCCTGTGTTTCAACAGCCATTCCTACAGACTTTAGCTAGTATCTCTGTCTCCCGAAAACTATTCAGAAATTCAAATTTTGCAAGAAAACTACCGGTACAGTAGCTTTTTAACTAGCTAACGTTACACCAAACACAAGTCGCCTAGCAACAGCTGGAGTTGCGCCTCTGTCATTGGCCGGTGAAACGTCTGTGCTGCCTTCACGTGCACCAGGGAAATCATCTGAAAGACAGATATTTTTCTTTCTCTCTCTTAAAAACAATTACTATTTCAGGCCTACGAAACAAAGACTGTGACCTGATATTACACTAAAATCGGTCTGATCTGAGAGGCAACTTTTACAAGTAGATAGCATGTAGGAGAATTGTTTGACACATAGTAAGGGACTGTTGGTTATTTATGAGAGTGGAGGGGGTGGTGCAAAATAGGATAGGCACTTCTAACATTTTTTTATCCACAAGGTAGGGAGTTATATTTTTTTTGATTTGGCTTAGGGGATGGACATTCAACTTTAAATGTTTGTATTTTGTGTCTATTTTAAATACCTACAGAACCCCAAAATCACAGAATTTAATGATATTTATTCATGATATTTATTTGAAAAAATAAAAAGTCACACCCTAGCTACCTCCTACTGTGATAAATAAAGTACAGTCCCTAACATACATCTTACAAAATAAAATAAAAAATGTCTTCCACTGCAAAAGCTGTTGAAGACAATTTATTGGTGACAGCATGTTTTATAAAGTTGCTTTCCAGAGACTTACGGTGTGTTGCTCAAGGTTCAATTCACATGTTTATCTGCATAACTAAAAACACATCTGAGCACAATACTTGAATCTGTATTTAAGCGTGTAGAGGTTCATTGTGTTGTCACTATGCAGTGAACTGCAGCACTATGTAATGTTTGTGTTTATTGACAGTAAGCTACCATGTATGTAGATATGTAAACAGTATCACAAAGAAAAATCAATGGATTACATAACTACACAATTTATATGTGATATATATTTATATAAAATCAAACTGAAATAAAAACAATCTGAAAAGGACAGACTTTTCTATTTATTTTACACAGCTCACACCAGAAGTAAAATGCTGCTGCTCTCTACTGGTCACACCACTATTCAACAATTATGATTTTAAGATCTTGCACATCTGGCCATAACATCGTCAGCGTTCTCACAGCAGGTGTTTCACATTAGTGATGAGAGGTAAGATACCCAGAGTAATGTAACCGCACTTTTCTTCTGTGATTCAGTATGGCATTAACCATTCTATTAAGTTTTTTTTTAATTAAAAAAAATTAAGATGGAATAATTTGACACAAGAACACAAAAATTATCTCTTTTTTCATTTTTTTTTCATTTAACTGCTTATATGGGCAATTGGCTAACAGAATTCAAAAAAGAAACTCACTGAGCTATTAATAACATTAATATTAATATTAATATTGATTAATATTAACCAGCTACTGGTTGTGCTGGTTAATATTTGTGTTTGCTCTGTGAGGTACCAAAGTTCATCAGATGAAGTTAACTGCTATTGAAAAGCTGATATTTATTCACATTCAGTCGAGACTTCAGTTTGATGTCTTCAATCAATGCCGATTTCTGTGTTGTTTTCAACCTGGACCTTATTTGCACATGTTGCTGTGTTTCAGTGACTAATGGGAAAAACATTTTCTGAAATGGGTCCAGTAACAGGCTGCAATGGAAACAATCGGGGGGTTTTTTTGGCACTGTCAACTTACATCCATTTAAAGTACTTGTTTTTGCCACTGACAGGCTCAGATTATTATTTTAAGATTCATGGAAAATATCCCTATGGAGATAAAAGATCCTTTTGTTTTACCAAAAACCACCCCAAACTGCAATTGTGAATTCCACCGGCCTCCATTTAAATGAAGCTTAATTTCATTTTCGTAAAACAGGCTTCTTTCTTAGTCAACAGAAACAAAATAAAACTCACAGAAACCACCTTTGTTTCCACTGTTGCAGCAATCACCATCTCTGGTTTGGTTGAAATAAACCCTTAATTCACCCAGCTAGGAGTATAAAATATGCTGGCTCTATAAACCCTAAAATTAGTGTTAATTTAAACAGAACCTGGTGGAACTGGCTATGTTATTTAACTTTCTCCTTAAATAAAAATGATCTTATACTTAAACAAAAACATCTATCTCTGTATATATCCTTTCCACAAATTGCCAAACACTTAATATTAATCTCATCCTGTCAGTGACAAAAATAAGCATATTTAGTGGACATGAAATCACATGCAAACATGACCTAACCCTATGCCCAGAATGATTCCACAGCAGCCTGTTTCTGCTTGCTCAATTCTCGACCAATTTTAATAATTGCTATTCATAATTTGTCATTTAAAGTCAAAAACATGGGAAAAAAGGGTCCAGGGTAAAAAATATCAAACTTACCCTTTAATCATACAGTTACAAGGACACTGTCGGTATTTTTATTTAGTTATTCAGTTTGATTCCATGTCAAATCAGGGCAACTTTGGTTGTGATATATCATTTGGTTGATGAAAAACAGAAATTTATTGGTATGAGATATTCTTCCACACTTTCTAAAGGCAAGTACAGATTTGTCATAAAGGAAGATATAAACGGCGCATTACTACATACAGCAGTGTACTCAAATACCCTCACAGTCTATCTTCAGCCAAGTAACAAAACATTTATTGTAACTGCCAAGATAGATTAATGGACTTGGATCAGTGAAACTGTTGGGATTTAAAAAAACAACTAATCTGGAGCCCTGTACATAAAAATCCAAACTGATATTTTGTAAACAAATAACAAAGCAAGCATAGAGATGAATCATCACAAAGCTTCAAAATTAATGCACTACAAATTACTACAATTAGTAAATTTTAGCTTGATTGTGGCTCCAGGAGGATATCTTCACGATAAAATGTCCTTCTGTGATGATTTTACTTTTACTTTCAACTGCTAGGTTTCTCAGAGGGTCCTTCAAAACTCAATATGTCTTTAGACGTGTCCATAGCCATCTGTCTGTGTGTGTGAGTCCTCCGGTGTCTGCTAAGAGAATGGCTCCATGAAAATCGGCGCCCGCAAGTGAGACACAGATAGGGTCGTTCTCCTGTGTGTGTCCGCTGATGTTTTGTCAGTGACTTGTACCGTGTGAAGGTCGCCCCGCATTCATTGCAAATATACTTCTCGGACTTAATATGAACGTTCTGCTCGTGTTCTTTCATGTTGCCCAGCTGTGAGAAACCTTTACCGCACACAGGGCAAAGATGTGGTTTCTCTCCCGAGTGGGTCAATCCGTGAATATTCAAATCCTGTCGAGAATAAAATCCTTTAGCGCAGATGATGCATTTGAACGGTCTTTCCCCTGTGTGGCTCCTCATGTGTCTTTTTAGTCCCTCTGAGCGGGAGAAGCAGCTCTCACACAGGCTGCATCGGAAAGGTTTCTCTCCTGTGTGGGAGCGGAAGTGCCGACGGAGCTCTGACGCCTTGAAGAAACACATTCCGCAGTCGGCGCAGCAGTGAGGTTTGTCTGGCTGCTCCTCGTGCGTCTTTTCGTGCGCTTTGCAGTGACCCGCCTCGGAGAATCCTTTTCCGCAGACCGAGCAGGTGAAAGGTTTCTCCCCGGTGTGCATCCGCTGGTGACGGACAAGTTTGTTCAGCTTACTGAACGTCTTCATGCAGTACGAACACTGATGAGGCACCTTGGGTTTCTTGGCGTGGGTGCGCCTATGTCTCTCTAACTTTGAAGGCCTGTTGAACACTTTCCCACAGTCGGGACAGGGGTGCAGGTTAGTCCGGTTGTGGCAGCTCTGATGTCGGATCAGCTTCTCTTCCTGCGTGAAAATCTTGTCACAGTGCTGACACTGATGAACCGTCTTTGGCTTCCTCGTGTGGACAGGTTTATGCCTCTCTAGCTTTGATGGTCTGTCAAATGTCTTGCCACAGACGGAGCAGGGGTAACATTTGTCTGAAATGTTATTCTCAGGCCGTTTGGAGCTCTCAGGCTCAGTGGAGGTTGAAGCATCGTTGGAATCTGATTCTGAGATTACCTTTACGACGACTTCGGCTGGATCTGAGGAACAATCAAATACAATGAACGATTAACATATTGACTTGAAAAAATATCAGCAGAATACAATCCTGACTATTTATGAATGACCATAATGATTAAAAAACTGAAGCCAGAGGAAACACAAATGAGTTCTGGTTATTTATGTGCTGGATTTTGTCAGAGGAAAAATCTAACTAGTGAGTCCAGCATGCCAAATAAACATAATACTTGTTTAAGGTTTCAGGCTTGTTTTAATATTCTGAATGCATTCAATTTCCTGCAATATAACACTTTTATGGTATCTTTCGATCTAATGCTGAGCGTCACTTGAGTGAGAGATTTGTTACTTCAGTGTTGACCCAAAAATATAAAAATACAAAGAAGCTTCAACACTTACTTTCCTCTGAAGGTTCTGTTTTAGGGACTGATGCAGTGTCTGGGCCCATGACTGCAACCTATTCACATACAACACATAAACAGACAAAAACAGAGAAATTAAAACTGACATCGGTATTAAGGAGCAGTGATTTAGTGTTGGTGTTTTAAAATATGTACAACATCACCCCACCGACCCTGTATTTGTGAGGCAGAAACTGATGTGAGTTTTAAAAAATCTGCTAATGATACATTGGAATATAGCAATTATTTTTCCAACATTAACACAGAACAAAACACTTTTGATTCTGATCCTTTCAATTTGTTTTTTTATTTTGTTCTGACCAAGATGAATACTGAGCATGACATCCTACTATTGGAAAATCAACATGTCAGTTCTCTTGTAGACAAACTACTGGATGTTATATTGATACTTTATAAATGACAATAAACCGAAGTTAGACATTCCTGTACCGCAATGTCTTATTACTTATTAGGAAACATATATACCAAAACAATAAATTTGCAGCAAGCTTATATCTCCCAATATTTCGGCTTAGCTGATTTATCAGTCTACAATAACTTAAAAGGGTATAAAAATAGCCAAGTAAAAGATTTCCTCATCAAAATATGCACAATGGATTACTAATATATCCTTACAGTGAGAACAATTTTTCTAACTGCCATGCAAAATTGTCTCTTAAGCTTAAGAGATCATAACTCACAGTTTAGCACATTTATGTCCAAAGATCCAGAGAGCTGGTGTCATGACATAAATATGTGAACTCACCAACTGACTACCAGAAAAGTGATGAAGTTGAGTAATAAGGACAAAGCAGAGGAGCATATAAAGCAGAACAACACAGCTATCCTCTCAGTCAGTCCTATGTGGAAGTTTTCTGCTTTGCACATTGACTGAAATATGGCATGATAATTGTACAAATTACCTAATTAAACTATAAAACCAGGTATGGAAACATGGAGAGATATTCGAGTGACCACCAGGTGGATACCCAGCATCTCTGAAGCAGGGTTAAGCAACCACAAAGGCCTACAGTTGGGCATTATATAGCACCATCGTCTGTTGAGATCGATACTGTTTATATGCTAAACCAAACAGCTATTTAGTTTAGCTATTTATAATGCTGACGTTTAAGTGACCAAGCTGCACATCAGCGACGTGTTACTTGTGAAGAATACAGAGAGAAGAAGACGAAACAATGCTAAACGATGAGAAGTGTGATTAGACGGCACTTATACTAGCATTACAAAAATAGAGAAAATTGGAGAGTAGTGCTAAATCACCACAGCACATTTTTTGTATGTTGTTTGTAACATCTGCAAATAGGCATGGCAACTAAGCTGACATGTTTGTTAACGGTTGAATTTAGCATGACCCTGTGTCATTGAAGAGAAACAAGTGTCACGTGGTTAAAGCACGCTATTTATTGTTTAAACGGCATAAAAAATAAAGGTGGATGATTGTTTACCTGGGACACACATGCACACAGAAATAGCTAGGCAACGTTAGCTAACTTAGCTAAAGCTAACGCTGTTGTCGCGTTAGCTACCATAACAAAGGCGTGTAACATTCAACAGGGCGTATAAGAGTGAGTCCCACCTCTCTAGTACTTCATAAAACCGAAGGTTGTCATATCTTTTGTCCGCAACGTTTTAAATTTAACCTACTTCACATTAATAGATAGGTAGTCGCAGCAGCCTGCTAAACAGGCAGTAGCGTTAGCATTGTGGAGTTGATGCCTAGCCCGTCCACTTGCGCGATACATTCAGATGCTCCACGTAAATTTGGCAGTTATTCATCAGCCTATTTCATTTTCGTTAATGCGTCACCTCGACTAGGCCTACCAGCGTTGAACTGTGGTAATAGATTGATAATACATATACTGTGCCGTATTCCTTTTTTTCTAATTTAAAATAATAAAATCTGCGGACCAAAGTTACAGCAGAATCGTCCAAATCCTACATTGATTTACAACTGAATCCAGACAAACTGGTATTTTCATCGGTTCTGTTCTCAGCTGTTTCTGTGTGTTTTGTCACTGAAAATAAACGGTCAAACAGTCCAAAAATAATTATTTTCCCAGTGGAAATGTGTACCCTCTCTACTTACGGACCAATAGGTCCAACAGCACTTAAACGCAACAAAGGCTTTAAACCTGCAATGGACTGGTTGTTTTTTGTTTGTTTGTTTGTTTTCAGGTAGGAACAGGACCTCATCGACCATGTACAGTCTTTAGCCTACTAACTAAAATATGGGTGATTACAAAGGTACATTCGAATGTATTATTTTTTTTTTGTAAAAAAAAAACAAAAACAAACAACTCTGTGTATAACATTTTCTTTTCATTTCTTTTCTTTGTTCTTTTCCTTTCTTTTCTTTTTTTCTTTTCTTTTCTTTCCTTTTCTTTTTTTTTCTTTTCCTTTCCTTTCCTTTCTCTTGCTTTTATTTTTTTTTTTGCTGTGCAAGAATGCCTTCTTTTGGCATTGCCTATAATTCTGGATGCTTTTCAGCTTTATTGCCCAGTTCAAAACATTTGTTCGAAAAATAATCAATTGTAATAAGTCTGCCACTTTACTTTGTTGAGGTAATTTGAGTAGTGTTACATTTTTGACGGGGCAACTAGTAATCTGTAACTCATTATGTTTCAAAAGCAACCTTCCCAACACTGTCTATAGTGTTAGGTCTAATTTGGGTCATTTGCTAGACCGTGCAGTGTCATTTACTGTACAAAATACTGGATACTAATCAGATCAATTTAACAGCAAACAAACCAGAGTACAAAGACATACAGTATTTACGCACTTTATTATTAGTAGGCTAGACGTGTTAAAAATTTCAAGAAAAACTCATAAAATAAGAAAACTTGAACAGAGATTACAGAGAATAATTTTCTTTTCAATATGAAACTTATTTATATACACAGTACAAAAAAAAATCTAAAGTTCACAACAGGTGAGATATCTGAATAAATTATTAGACATTGAGAAAACAAAACAAAAAATGATCAACTGATCATCACATGTTAGAAAGTGCATGATGTTTAATTGTGTATCAAATACATAAACAAATGATATATATATATATATATATATATATATATATATATATATATATATATATATATATGTGTCTAGATGCAGGCAATATAGCCTACATTCTTCAAAAGTATTGCTTTTTCCCCCAACAGATTGCCTAAACAGCAAAATAACTATACTTTATAGGAGGTTAAACCATAGCGCTTTTGTCAATTATGTTTCTCTAGGATTCATCACTATACACTGTGTTGCACTACATGCTTGCTCTTGTTGCTGGCATGTCCCACTCTTCAGTGTTTACCAAAAGATGCAAAGTTACAAGGCTGCTGCTCTCCTGTTACTTTGCTGGGAGGGAATGCTGTGAGAAAGGGAAATAGAGTTCTGGATGCCCCACACTTCGAGCGCCTGGATCTTGAAACGTCCCTTGTAGAGTGGGCTGCTCTTGAATGTGTCACAAGACTCCGAGTATCCCCCCTCGAGGTCTTCCTGTAGGCAGAGTGCGTGGCCTCCATCTCCACCTAGGAGAGGACACATACATCAGCACTGCATACACACTGCTTAATGTTGACTTGACATGTGTCTAACTGGCATACCGATTAGGAGCTGACTGTCACTGCCTGCTATAAACATAGAGGCTTCTTGTTCTTTGGGCCTCTTTGGCAGTTTGGCAGTCATGGGTTCCTCTGATGGGGCGGTGAAGGGGATCGTCAGGTAGCTGGGGTCCTGGGGGGTTCCAGCAGGACAGGTCAGAGTTGTTGTGCCTGTGGTGGTGGTGGGCGAGCAGCCATTATTGGATACCTGAGAGGAGGTGCTGCTGCTGTTTTGAACCTGCTGAGGGGAAGCTCTTCTGGTCATAATGTTGACCATAGCCTGCTGGTAGCGCTCCATGCTGGGACGAAGCTGAAAGAGTGTGAATATTTTTAGTTTGATGAATGATAATAAAGAAAAAAACAAAAGTAAACTCTTACTTGATGAATGTTATAGCAGATTCTATGAACAGGAGTTGAATTTGAGTGGAAGAAAGCAGGAATATGTCTCACCATAAAAACAAAACACTCCCCAGTCCCAAAGTATGTAAGTCCCTCAGAGTCATGCTTTCTTCTTTCTATCACATCTGTTGACAGGAAGGCACCGAAGACCTGAGAAATGAGAAATACAAATTTATCAGTGGCATTCAAAGTGCATTCAATAAACCAGTTATTATGTTTAGTTAACCCTTTGAAACCTTAGCAACTAGCCTTGATTTCTTTCAAAAACGGGGGAATGGGTGCCCCAGTGGCTCAGTGGATACAGTGGACGTCCCATGTTCAATTCTGGCCAACAATTTTTTTAAAATTCTTGTAACATAATTTGAAATATGTAGTTATGATTATTCTAAATATAATATAGACATTTTCCCAAAGCTTTTTAAAAATAATCTTCTAAATCAACTAATTTAGAAGATTATTTGTGAAGTATTTCTTAAAAAGTGTCTCATTACATTTTAGGTTTTTAAAAAAAAAACTAGTGAGAGTCCTCTGAAAGCAGCACAAGTAAAGTCACTCTGGGCTTCAAAGGGTTAAATTGATAGTTAAATGAATCCCAAAACATTCCCAATATCCATTATGTTATCTAACGTTACCTCTTCATCCACAGTTTTGATAATCAAGACTGCTGGTTCGTGTCCCTCCACATGTGAATAGAATCTATGTGAGAGAAAAAAAAAAACATGAGCATGTTTGGCCTGTGAGCTACATACACATACAGTCAGGCAGTGTAACTGAAGACTGAGCCAAGCCTGTATATGAATAACATTAAGCCTATCCGCTCTGTTTATCTATGGAAGAGTATATTTTGTATCTTATTAAAGGACTGCTTCATCCTCCAAAATTATGTTGGTGTTTTAAAGGGTTAGTAAAGCAAAGTCACAAAATAACGGAAACAAACTACAGATCGAGACAGTCGTAGACCGGCAGCTTCCATGTTCAGTGATATAAAATTTGTTTTTGTCAGTGGAGTCTGGCTATGAACAGATATGTTTCACTTTTAGATCAGTTTCTCATTAGAGAAAGCTGCATGGGAAGTACTGAGATTGCGACTAGATGAATGAGACTGATTATACTGCACAAGTTGTGAGAGTTAGTAAATTGATGTTTTAATAGTTTTGCTGTTGTTAAACGTGGACCCCTTTCAATGCAAGTCATCAAATTTTTTCTCTGGTGTAGGGTTCTATTTTCAGCTGAGGCATTTGAGAAAAACAACATTTTCTTTGGGAATTCAGTGTAACACAGAGATTGTAACTGATTGTAAATAGCCATTTGGGGAGTGACATATTCCTTTAAGAGAAACTGGAAGGGTCAAATGAGAGACAAGATCACAACTTAAACAATTAAAATAACTTTTAGTGTCATTTTTTCATAGCACCCTCCTTTATTTTTAAAAATGCTCACTTTCTCATATGCGTATAATCCCATATTTTTTAACTGTGTGTTACAAAATTAATAAAAACAGGGAATCACTCACTTGGGAACTGGTAATATCAACTACATAAAAAATGTTTACCACCACTGAACTGTGAGTCACTTGACTTTCACACTCAAAGCAAACATGTTGACAGTGAAAACACTGCCTCTTTCTGTTATGTAACTGGACCTGAGAATCTGTTTTTCACTGCTGGCACATGGTATTCAGCAGTTATTGATCCATGAAGTCCTGACCTCATTTTGCAATTCAAGTACTACGAGACAAACTTGAAAGATATGAATGTATTTGATATGAAATAAACTTCTAGTCATAATTCATGCCTTTGGTGCAACAGTCCATTAGCTTTTTGCCTTGCAGATGATTGACAAAGGACAAAGGTATGAGGTAACTTAGGTAAGGTAACTTACGAAGCAAGACTTCTTCTGTGTTCAGCTGTATTAAACAGCCTAATGGGGCTGAAAAGGGCAAAGCGCTCAGGTATCCAGGCCCAGACGACTCTCATCTCGGTCCCTGTCACGACACTGGAGGTGAAGTTATTGAAGTCTACTGTCTCAACCAACTGCCTGTAGGGACAAAAGAATAGCTATGGTGAGAATATGAAGTTGAAATAATTTAACTGTAAGCTTTTTGTCATCATTCAATGAAAACACCTCATGAAATGTAATTTATAAAAAATAATAAATCATATTTGGAAAGAAAATAGTTGTGTCTAAAAAAAGGCAGCGTCAGGGTGCCTTAAAACTGTATGTTGACTGAATTTGAGAAGTTGAGGTAATTTTGTGATGAATCACAACAAATAAATGTAAACTTGATCTAACTCAGTTGTGCTTAAATCCTTTAGTTACATGAACTAAATGATTCAAATACAGCTGAACTGAGATAAAATTCACTGGACTAAAACCTTTTAATCATTCTAAATAATTACAAATTACCTTAACTTCCCAAATTCAGTCAAAACTAAATTTAAGGGTGCTTGGACACAAACATCTCTTTGATAAATAACTACTAGTTTATTTTTTAAAGTGTATTTTAATTATACTCAGATATAATTTCTATGTCTATGTTTCTTATATGTCTCTCACTTCCAATTCTTTATCAGTTTATGTATTAACCCACCTCTTCTGATGTGTGCTGACACCTTTCTGCATAAGGGAGTCCTTATTGGCATTGAACAGGAGGTTAAGCTCTCTCCGCGTGGCCATCGGAATCAAGAAGGCCATTTCCAGAAGCTTCTCAGCGGTGCAGTGGCGAGCTATGTTCTGAATGAACCTTTTCATATCTGTTCTGAAGTCCTCCACGTCTGCCACTCGCGATGACACGGATACTTTGTAGAGGCTCAGCAAAGCCAGTGCCACCCTATAGAAAGAAGGACCGTGAAATACTGTTTTGTATTTTTTCGGCAGTAATGGTTCTACCATATGAAATCATTTTTAATAGATTTTGTTGACGTGTGAGGATGCAGCAGCAACAAACCTGTAGAGGACCTTGTAGCCCTCCAGTAAGTAGACATCCAGCACTCTAATGGCGTATGTGAACGGAAGGTCAGCGAATATCCACATGGTCCAATCAGAGTAAAACTCAAAGAGGTTCTGGTGAGAGCTGGCAATCAGTTTACGGATGCCTCGGCAACACCTGTTAGCGAGGTCTCCAAAGGTCATGCAGGAAGCACGGTATGTAAGGAAGGTCTGGTCGATGTAACGTTTGTTCGGGTCATTGTAGCAGATGAGGCGGGACACACTGTGGAAACACTCAGCTTCATCCTCGCTGAAGTGAAGGAGGAGGGAGACCAGTTCGGGCAAGATGGGGCAGAAGTTCATGTCTGGGAAAGACTGACCAAGGCAAAGGAGAATCTTTTTCACAGAGTTCAGGCCTGCTTTGTTGAGACAGTATCTGTACAAGAGAAGAGCAAGACATAACACACTTTTTAAAGCTCAACTTGGTGAGAATTTTATGCTAAAGTATACATCCATACATTACAATGAAACACTTAAAGGTTCAGCGTGTAGGATTTAGAGAGATATATCAGAAAAAATGGAAGATAATATTCAGATATATGTATTTGTTTGTTTATAACCCAATGAAAATAAGAACTGTGTTTTTGTGACCTCAAAATGAACCATCTGTATTTACATATAGAGCTGGTCCTCTTACATGGAGTCTGGCATCTTGTTTCTATACTAGCCCAGAATGGATAAACCCTAGAATGACTCTAGGTAGGGCCATTCACACCGTTTTGCATTTTTATGTTTTTGCGTTTCCTGTAGTTCTCCTACACCCTTGGCACGCAGGATGCCACTAAATCCTACACACTAGACCTGTAAAGCATACAGGTGTCCATCTCTCATGGGGTCAATGGTTACTAAAGTATAAATATATGTCATCTGACTTGTGTAAATACAGTGATTGTATTTTTGGTTTTTTTGAAGTGTGCAGGATTTAGTGGAATCCAGTGGTGAGATTGCAGAACAGAAACTTCTCTCGTGTGGCAAGCATGTAGGAGAACCACAGCATTTGATGCGAAACATGAAAACGCAAAGGCCCAATCTCGAGTCAGTGTTTGGTTTGTCATTCTTGGGCTACTATAGAAAAAATGGCAGACTCCTTGGAAGAGGGCTTGCTTCAAATGAAGAAAAAAAAACATGTTCATTTTAAGGTAATGAAAACTCAACCATTCTTATCTCCAGGTGACTGTAAACTGATGAAACATTCTTATCAATATTATTCTGCCAGTGTATACCCAAATACCCTACACATTGGGCCTCGTTCTCACAATGGGTCTATTAGAGTAATTTCTGAAGTTTGTATTGTTTTTTTTTTCTTCTTTTTTTTTTACATAGCAACATGTCTATGGCATAAGAACCAATATCATCCCATAAATGTACCTGGGTATTTCTCCTGCTTCCATGTACTCTGGGACTGGATGGGTGCTAATTTTCTGTTCCCCAAAAAGCTTCTTGGACAGTTCATAGTGGACATCTCGGTCGGGAGTAATGGTCCTACTGCAGATATAACATCAATTGACATTCAGATCATCTGACTATGTGGTATTTCAAAATGTACAAACGGATTTTAGAAGTCGTAGAAATGATTGCAAACATCTCTATGATAGAAAATATATACTTTAAATGTTCAATTTATAACATATAATGTGACAATATTAACCTGGAATTGATACTGTGGATGATGTGATAGTAAGCTTTGGCCCTCAGTGTGTGGGGCATGGCCCAGAATCCCTCTCGGCCCATCGTCTTCAGCTGCTGGTGATCACTCTTTAGGATCTGCTGGTATTTCTTTGCGGCTTCAGGGTCAATCTTCTCCCAGTCCACAAACTGCCCATACTTCATCCCAGAGCTGGAGCAAATTTCCCAGTTGTCTGACTCAGAGATGGTCATCATGGGCACTGACTTAAGGCTGCCTTTACTGCCTGAGCAAAATACACCCACAACCATTCAATTTCTACTTTCCTAAACATTGTAAATATACTTTATGAGTAGAATACATTATAAAAGCATTATTTCAATACCATTAAGTTCTCTTGTTGGTGAATGCTTGTTTGGTTTAGACTTGGACTTCTTCAAGGTGACTCGAACACCAGCTCCATCCCTCTGCTTCAGTGGGCTAGACCTTTCAAAGTTTCCGGTGTCGTAGTTGGCATGTAGCTCTGACGTCTCATAACTGTAAAAGGACCTGGGAAGCAGTTGATTGAGTTTTTATTATGTATTCAGTAATTATTGTGCCTTTTTGCAGTCATGTTTAATGTTAGACAGGATCTTACCACAATATTAAAACACAAATCTGCATAACCTAAAGCATATGCCTGTTGCTGCATGTTGTCTGATCAGCACATCATGTGGATACAAAAGCATGAAAACATACCTGGATCGTGGTCTCAGAAAGGTTTCCTCTGTCTGCATCTGCACACCATAGTTCTTACAGTCCTCCGCACTGTAATAGGAGTGAGACCTTTGCCTGCTTCTTCCTCCTGCCATAGAGCCCAGGTCCTGATCCGAGGTTGTGACCATCGAGACTGAATTCATGTTTCCACAATTGTAGAACTCCGGCGTTCTTGAAACATCGATCATCTCAAGTCTTATTCTCCTACAAAATGCAACCAGAAAGGTGAAGTGTCTCCTGCTACTAGCTGCACGTTCTGCGGCTCAGAGCTTTATATAAGCCTGTGGGCTGTGGTCATGTGAGACAGGTACAGTGGTCTGGTTTGTTTGTGGTGAGCTCAGCCACTGAAAATAAAAAGTTCCAGTAATTATTCTTACTTTGGCAACATGGAGTGTTTCCTTCTCAGAAATCTGGAAAGCATCCATAATGACATCTTAATCAAGTACAAGGACTAAAACTTTCCAGATCCCTTGACAAAACAAAGGCAGTTTCTGAAATATATAATTTGACCAAGTGTCCTTGACCAACCTTGAAATAACTGCCATGCAAGTAACAGTTATTTATATGTTACAAAGGTCCACGAAACTATATTTATGATTACTATAATTATATATTTACAAAAAAATCCAGTTTAACATTTTCAGGTGATTTGCTTGTTAGTTTTGTTCTTTCCTTTTCTTTGTGGTTATTTTGTCATTCTTTTCTTGTATTTTCTTTTTCTTTTTTTTACTTATTTCTTCTTATTTTTGGCATTTTTAAAAAATTAAACTGCTAATTTCCTCCCCCTGTTTTTTTTAAAGATATCAAGCCCACTTGCAAAGGTTTCAAAGGGTTAAATACAAGAACATGTATCTCTTTTTCTTCTTCTATTTTGTACAGTATCATACTCAGCTGTAATGGTACTGTTTTGTGTCTTTTTCGCAGTTATGGTACTGTTTTGTGTCTCTTTTAATTGTCACCCCTGAATTTGCAGCCACGCACCTCCGATACCCTGATTAAATTATGTAAAAATTTGGCAGAGCTCATCATTCCTATGTGGGGTGTTAGGGTCAGACCCATATTGAGATAACCGAAATACTTAAAATGTGATAATATCAGTGTGTATAGAATGTTTATTAAAATGAAAAATTACTTGTATTTTCATCAGATACATTTTCTCATATCAGTATTATGTATTTTACTTTGATACATTTGATGAGTAAGCATTTGTGTTTTGTAACAATATACTTGTATTTGTGGCCATCTTGCACTTAACAAGTGGCTGAAGTTTTAATTTAATTTTTTTTTTCAAATAGGGAAACCTATGAAAACATTCATTGTTCAAAATAAGGTCATCAGAAACAGGAGAGAAATCATGTTTCTTTCTCTGAACTGCTTCATGCGTAACATCAAAATGCCAAATGAGTCTATTCCAAGAAGTCTTCCACATGCTATTATTCTACACAACACATGTATGTTTTGATCCAAACACAACTACTGTTTGGTTTTGAAACATAACACCGTCTATGAGTACTTATCTCATATGTGGGCTCCACACGTAATGGAGTTGAAAAACAAACTCACTAGCCACATGAACCAAGAAGGCATGCTGACGTTTCTTTATGTTAAATTCCATGAAGGCTGGGACACAAATGCACACACACATACTGGCTGAGGCTTGAAACAAAAAACAATCACTGGAAAAATCTAGGCTACAGTTTTCATGTCATTACCATATTAACATGTAATTACCATAGTTCTCTCTTTTTTTTTTTTACTGCCAACCAAAAATGCATCCTTTTGATTAAGGCCAACACACATTTCTGCCACATTACTCACATTAAATGTCAAAATGACTGGTTAGTTTTCTGTTCCTGGAAAGATGATTCAGAGGTTTCACAGAAGTGTTGATGTTGACAGTATTCTTTTGAAAGGTAGACTTTAGGTTAGGAATAAAGGCCGTTCCACTTTTCATCTGTATGACAAAGGTTTAAAGGGATAGTTTGGAACTTTTGAATTGCTAATGTAATGGGTACTTATCCAGGGTAACCCTGCATTACATAGAGCAGATGTTTGTCTGCATGCTTCCAGTATGGAGAAGGTACAAGGAACAAGGTGGATTTGATTGTCACTTTTCGTAAACGTAGTTTAAGAAGAAATGAATTTCAAGTTGACCCTAAAGTCTGCTACATCTTTTTGGTGTCAAGGTAGGAGTTAAGGAGTCTCACAGCCTGGTGAAAGAAGCTGCTCTACAGTCTGGTGGTTCTGCAGCAGATACTTGTGTATCTTTTCCAGATGGCAGCAGGAAGAACAGACTGTGGCTGCTGTGGCTGCTGTCTTTCAGTATCCTTTGTGCTCTGTGCAGACACCTCACTTCACCGAGGTCACTGATGCTCTGTAGATGGGAGCCAGTGATGTTCTGGGCAGTTTTAATCACCTGCTGTAGAGCCTTCCTGTCCTGGGCTGTGCACGAACCATGCCAGTTTGTGGTGTTTCCAGTCAGTATGCTTTCTATTGCTCCTCTGTAGAAGTTAACCAGGATCTTGCTCTGGAATTTAGCCTTCCAAAGCCTTCCTATAACGTTACCCAAATTTTTGTTTTTCCTTTTAAATCTGAAGGTGTACAATTCACACTGTGACGTGCAGGCTAGCCTTCTACGTCACCTCTCAGTGGACTGACTGGCTTCTAGTGACATATTAAGCACATACTCATTCCCATCCATCACCAGCAGTGATTATTTTTAAGAGGGCCATTGTTTTTTTATTTATTTTTTCTTTACCGAACTCATCATTATTTTTCTTTTCTTTATGCAAAAACAGAGATAAATAACCAAGTAGACCTATGCTTAACCAGCAGCCATCTGACAGACACACATGCATGCACGGAATGCATAACCCCCTCCTCCCATTTGTTCCTAAGGCAACAGACAAACTGTCAAGTTTTTAAGTAAACTAGTGACATTTAAAACAATACATTTGACTCATATTATCAGCATTAAAACTTGCAAACAGCAAACTAGAAACTTGATCATTTGGAAAAACATTAAGACTAAGAATTCATTCTCTGTTGCAGTGAACACTAATAACCATGGTAAGTTTTGGTTCAAATAACAAGCAATGCAATGCCACTTTTCATATATGGCAAAAGTAGAGGCTAAATCCTATTTTTCAGTGTTTTTTTCTAATCTAACCCTAATCTCTAATCCTGGTAGAGACAAGGATCCAGCTCCATGACTCCAAAGAGCAGCTGCAACACCCACAGGTACTGTGTGCGGGCCCCAACTGCTCAGGTTGATGAAACCCTATTTGGGAACACAACACCGGTGAGTCATATTGTAGCCAACCAAAGACAATGAAATTGCTGCAAGTGTGTTTATTAATTTTCAAACATCGTGACTAATGTTGCTGAGGCCAAGATCGTAGCATCAGTTTATTGCTACAGTGTGACAGCAGTACAATAGACCTACATTAAATGTCTGTTTAAAGAGTGTAGTTGTGATGCACACGTGTTTTGAGTGGGTCTGTGATATATCTAACTCTGTCCAGATATCACAGTTAGACAAACATGGAAACTCAGCTTCCAAGGCAGAGAATCTGTCCCATAAGAACCAAGAAGGAGCGAGTGTTCAAATAATCACCAAAGACCTCATTCGTAATCTCAGGTAGGCTAACACTCCCTCAAAACATCTTCCATCACTTTGCCTGTGGCAGGAAGAGCATACTGCATATTTCAATAGATTGAAATTAAAGTAGCTAAAGTGAATTTCAAGATAATATGAAGCAAATTTGCAAAATGGGTGCTTTCCCAAACAAGTAATGTACAAATTTACTTTGTGATCAATCCCTGTAATTCAGAGCTATGGTAATTTTAATTTAATTTAATTTGATTTGATTTGATTTGATTTCACCACATAGAAAGAAAATGAATGTTGCAATATCGTAAAAATGCTTACATTAGACAGATTATGCAGTACTGAAACCCCAAAAGCACATCTGACAAAGCAACACCTGTCACTATGCCAGGATCCCCTATAAGGATCCTGTAGGAGCCTCCATCATTCTGCCATCGGCTGAGTTTGAGCGGATCACCTCAAAGTCCCAGGTTCTCACTAAGGAGGAGAGGGTGGCCCTGCAGGAGGCTCATCGGAGAAAGAAATATGAGGAAATTGTAGGAAAACATAAAAAAAATCCAATCAAAATTGTCCTTTAAGCTGCAGATTTACAATAACACTATATTTTTTTTTACTCAGATGGCTGCAGAGGAAAGGAAGCGTCAGATCTATGAGGCAGATCTTTCCCGTAAGGAGAACAAAGCACTGACCGAGCTGGAGATCGAGGCCCGGGACCGAGCGCAGCGCTTGGTGGAGAAGGCCAGCGCCCTAAGGATGGAGCAAGAGGAGGAGATCCAAAAGCTCAACAAGGTAGGAAGCAGCTGCATGACAGTCATTCAGTCATTGGCATTACTGTAGACTTTTCAGTACTTCTCTCTCTCTCTGTGTGTGGTATCCCCTCAGCTGATCCTGGGTGCTCAGTGTCAAGCCACATGTGAAGTCCAGATCTGTGAGAAGAAGCAGATCCAGGCAGAGTTGCGAGAGGAGGAGAAGCGTCTGGATGCGATGATGGAAGTGGAGCGCCGCAAGGAGTTGGAGACAGTGGAGCAGATTGATAAGTTGCGCAAAAAGCAGACAATCAGGTGAGGGGACCTATATCATACTGTAAGAGATGAAAAACTGTGTGCTTGAGCCACCCGTGTATATATCTAATAAGATCTTTTTTTCTAATTTGCAGTAAGGGCCTTAACTACGTGTGTGTTGTATCTGTGTTTTATTCCAGTGGAATGCAGAAAATCTACGATCAGATCCAGCAACAATCGGAGGACAGGCGACTGCAAGATGCAATCAAAGAGCAGGAGAAACAGCATGTACGAGAGATCCAGGAAAAAATGAAACTGGAAGACCTCAAGGTGCAGACAAAGCCAATGCAGACACAACAACAACACTACAAAAGAGAACATTCACAGAGTCACATATCATGCTCAGGGGAATATGTACAAGGGCACTGGAGTTTTATTCTTTGACTGCTTCTAGGCCCTGGAGAAGAGGAGGGAGGAGCAGAAACGTGTGCAGGACGAGATCATTCGTGTCAATGCTGAGACTGTGCGGGCCAAGCAGCAGAGGAGAGAGGAGGAGAAGCTGGCTGACATGAGAGATATGGAATACATACGAAAGAAAATGGTCAGAACAAAAGCAAATGATCTCCAAAGTCAGTCTACTCAGACTAAAAACTAATCTGCAATGACCAGCAGAAAATACAGTTAGACCAACAGGGACACAGGGACAGTTTATACCCTATAGTTCAGTCAAAGGTTCAGAGTGCAGGATTTGGGGGGGAAATATTTGCAGAAAAGTTATAATAACTATGTTGTATTTAGTTTATAATTACCTGAAAATAAGAATCCTGTTTTCATAACCTTAGAATGAGGCGTTTATATCAATGTAAGGAGCAGGTCATCATGTATAGATATCACCATGTTGCATCACCATGTTTCTACAGTAGCCCAGAATGGACAAATCAAACACTGGCTCTAGATGGGCCATTCACCTTTTTTGCATCGGCCACCGTAGTTAGCAGCCCCTCTGTGACCAGAGCGCCTTAAAAATACTGAGTTGTTTTTTTTAACATGAAACTGTTTTATTCAGTGCTTTTACCGGTTGAAATCACAGAGACCATTTTTTTTGTTTTGGAGAGGATGAGACTTTTGCGGTTAATTTTGCTTCCAGTAAAAACCTTCCGAACATCTGGATCATAAATAAGGTGCGTACAAATGAGCAGGAACTGGACTGGCTGCCCGTTTGCGATATACCAAACAGCACAGGAAAAACACTGATTTGTAATGCAAAACTGCTTTATTCAGTGTTTTTACCAGTTTTAATCACCTGGTTTGATTGTTTTAGAGAGGAAGAGACATTTGCAGATAATTCGGCTCCCAGGACAAAACCTCCTGAACAATGAATTCTAACAGGGTGAAGTTTCAGCTGGTTGTAATCTATAATCGTCACTGCTGCTAGATTCAACTAAATCTCCTTAAATCTTACACACTATTCTTTGAAATAGCTCACTCTTAACATATATTTAATATAGTCTGTCAGTAATATTTTTGAAAATTTCTTATAGGTGTGCTTTTTTTTTTCCATTTATTGTCATTTTATAACCTCTGCAGGAGCGGGAGGCAAACTATGAAGCAGAGCAGAAACGCATCAGGCAGGAGAAGGAGCTGGAGATCGCCAGGCTGAGGGCCCGCCAAGGAAAGGCAAAAGACTACAAGGAAGAGCAGGTTAGGAATAAAACTATCATCTGACCACTACCATAAAGGTGGAACCCACTGAATTTAATCCTATACCATATGAACATACTATAATCACTTTTTAAAAGCACACACCTTCTATTGGGATTAATGGGAATCAAAGCATTCACTATGTCCAATTTTTTGTGTCTGTGCATTCGGAAGGATGAGCTCCGGATTCGAAGGGACCGAGAAAAAGCAGAAAAAGAGTGGAGGAGAAAAGAGAAAGAGCTCGTTAGGAAGAAAGCACAGGATGAAGCATTGCTGAGGGCGGCTCGCTTGGAGCAGGTTCACTGCAAAGAGCGCTCCCTAAGAATCAAGAAAGAGCACAAGAAGGCAGAGACTGTGAGGATGCTGAAGTAAGAAACGATTTTTAGCTTATTTCCACATCATCAAATTGCATTACTTCAAGATTTAGAGTAAAAGAAGAATACATCTTATTGTGAGATGGTTCAGAGTGGTAAAATGCATGCTGTATTTACGCTTTAATATTTGTTTCTATTTATTCATACCATTTTATTAATATAAGTTTGGCGTCTCCTTGTCTCTACACAGGGCGGAGCAGGAAGCAATCGCCAAACAGGAGGAGGAGGAAAAGGAGAAGCAGCGTCAGAGAGCACACCGTTACTCAGAGGCCCTCCGAAATCAAGTGAAGGCACATGAGCTCTCAGCTGCAGCTAAGCGCAGAGAAATCCTCAAGGAGGCCCATCAGGAGCTGGAGGAAACACAGCAAGCACAAAGGCGCCTTGAGGAGGTCAAAGAAAGGAAGCTGAGGGAGCTCAGGTAAGCACTGGCAGGTTAATGGGCTGTCCTTGCGGCTGATTTTTGACATGACTTTTTAACTGAAACCTGACGTGTTCGTCAATGTGCAGGGCTACAGGACTCTCTGAGAAATACTGCAGAGAAGTGGAAAGGAAGGCCAGGGCCTGTTCAACCTGACTCACTTACAACTGGACTGAAATGGTGTACTGCCATCATATTTCACTGTCTCATTTAAAGCAGAAAAAACACATTTGAAGCACTAATGTGAATTGAACATACTGTATATCAGAGTGTATGAATAAAGTTTTCCATTGCATTCTTATCGCTTTTGATTATCGCACATGATGGTGTAGCTCAGTATGAGCTTAGAGGGATAAAAATTCTTATAACGACCATCAAGTCACAAACATACCGTAATCCACACAGTGGCATAAATCTACATGCTTTTGAAACACCATGAAGCTGCATGTCTGTGCATGATATATACTTACTGTTGCAAGCCATAGCCATTGAAATGGAAATATCTGTTCAAATGTTGTACTTAACCCCTCCACCCCTGCAGAATACATAGTGATGAAATGCATTTCACAAACAGGACAATGTAAGCTGCTCACATGTTCAGAACATCAAAACTCCCCTCAACATTAATTTCTTGACAATTCAAAATCCATCATGTGCTTCAAAGGTTCATTGCTAAGCTTTATCAAGTCCACTTCTGCACAAACCATTAACCAATAAAAAATATGACAATAACATAAAAAACACACCAAAGAAAAAAAAAAAAAAAAATCTAAATACACTGTCATAAATACGGAATGTGAAATACAGAAACTTGGTCCAGTTTCTTTTTAAACAACACAGATAAAAGTCCTTTAAGCCTTTCACACTTGGATGGACATCAGTTTTCTTGTTCAGACCAGACACCTTTCATGAGCATTTAAAAATTTTGAAACTAAAAAAAGTTCTAAATTCTTATAATTAATTATTAGAAATGATAAAAATAGATTTAATTTCTTTTTTTGGTGTATTTTCAGGTCATTCTCTCATAACTTTCTACTAATTTCTTACTAATTTTTGGGCCATTTC
This sequence comes from Plectropomus leopardus, assembly GCF_026936395.1. Classification (NCBI taxonomy): domain Eukaryota; kingdom Metazoa; phylum Chordata; class Actinopteri; order Perciformes; family Serranidae; genus Plectropomus; species Plectropomus leopardus. The sequence goes on from NC_142178.1 coordinate 10,766,665, forward strand.
TTGTTTAGTTGCTCATTGCCTTCCTACCAAAATTCTAGGCCAATTTGCTCAGGTTATTCAGGGTTAATGCAGTAAAATATTTCTCTTAGCCTATAACCAGACAACAGTTGCAACAGTTATTGCTGTCAGCAAATTTTTTCTGCAAAGCTGAAGAAACGCGGCTCTGGGGTCGACTGTTCCTCGCAGCCTGCCGTAGTGACGTCACACCCAAACAAGGGACAGTTTGGTGGTGATTACTGCCGGATGGTTCAAACTAAGTGGATTTTCTCTGTATATCAAACTTAAATCACAATGTCTCAGGACCCGTGGTAAGTAATGCGTTCATAGGCTATAAAATATGGTCTCAACTGTATTATTTAGTACAATAAATGACGTTTTTAACCCGGAGAAGTTAGCTACTCCCTCTGTATCCTGTTAGCTAAAGTGGCAGCTAGCTGTTCCTTATAAAGATTAAGCAAATACAAAAACTTTTACATGTAATAGGTCTTTACAAAGCCGTTTCGTCATGTGTTATGTGCGATTCAGGGCAAGGAAATTCGTGTTAATTAGTATTCTTTTCACTATCCACATTGAAGTATGGTAACGTTAGCAGAATCGAAAGAGGAATATAACGAAGCTAAAAATGTCACATGATAGCTAAAGCTTGGGCTCAAATGCTTACGTTTTGCCCGACTTAATAAACATTTAAAAACACAAACATCCACAATACAATGCATTAACCCCGTGTTAAATACAAATGGTGCAGCTCAAACTTTTGAGGCTGTCAGTCAGTGGTGTGTATTTACCTTTTTTAGACATTTAGTGGTATATCTGCATAAACTCCAGCAATAAAAAGGCCAATGAGTTACATAAAGCTCTATGTTATTTAAAAAAAAACCGAGATGGCAAAGCGAGTTTTTATTATTGTATTTTATCATAAAGTATTCTTAAAATACGAGTTGTGCAGGTTGCACAACATTAGGAAAAGATAAGTGAATTGTTTTCCCCCTCTACAAATCCATAGACCAGTGACTGACAATTTTATTTCACACATCCTCTAATTTACCACGTGACTGGGTTAACAGGGGTCTCTGGGTTGCTCTATAATTTTTCTGTAGCTGCTGTGTGTCATGTCAGTAATGACAGGCCAATTTTACTTACATCTTTATCTCATTTATTGATCCATAGGTTGCAGAACTATGATGCCACTTGTCGCTTGGCACAGGAAATAGCAGAAAACATTCATGAACGAAGCAGGCAGCAGAGAACAGGGGGGAACCCTGCAAAGGTAAGGTGTTACGCTTATAAATGAAGTGGCTTTGGCTATGAATTTCATCTGATATAGTCAGGCTCTTAGTTGGTGTGAATATCGTCTGTTTTTTCAGATCAACATGACACTACGAGCATCGCTGCAGAAACTCAAACAGAACATCGCCCAGCTTAAAGAGGGTCTGTTGCGAGCATCATCATCCCGGCGCTTGTATCCTCTCCTCTAAGAATGTTCTTCACACTGGAATTCATGAGTTTGAGATTACAGTTTTGGATTACTTTTGCAGTAGTAGTTGTCTTCCTATAGAGGGCATTAGAGTGTTGTGAAAACATCTGAAAGTGTTTCCTTCAAGAAAGGTTTCTGTGTTTTTGGGTTAAGTCCAAACTGACCCAAAGAAAAGTGTTCGGAGCATCTTCCATCCGCTGTCACTGACAGTTGTTTAAATAACGTTGACCTTTTGCATGACCTTAACATAGCTTCATCAGAATACAGTCAGAAGCTGATAGGAGGCAGAACCTAATTGATGACCTGCTAACCCGAGAGAAGCAACTCAATGCCACCTTCAAGGGCGACATCCCGGAGCCTGAACCTTCCAGGTATTAACATTTATTTGTGAATTATTTATTTATTTATTTAATTCACAGGTTCATTCTTACCGAACTCATCATTTTCAGATCTCCATCCTCCTTAATTTCTTACTTGCAGAGGTCAGCTTTCAGTAAGGTTCAGGGGTGTCAAATTACAGAATGGCTTTTTCCACCTGACAAAAACTGTTAATCTAGGACATTTATAAGAGATGCTTAAACGTCCATTTAACAGCTGTTTTGTTACTACTTCTCTCTCTCTCTCTCTCTCTCTCTCTATATATATATATATATATATATATATACACATATATATTTCTGTCCATGTGTCCATGTTGATTTGTTTCACTCACAGTGACATCTAGTCCGTCACTGCTGTTGCTGAGGGCTCAACAGAGTCTACACACCAATATTCTTGTCATTAAGGTCTGCACACATACATATATGCACATACATATATGCATATACACACTTTCATACACATTATACTCAGGTACTCAGGTATACTCACATTTTTGCTTTCTTATTACTTATTACTTTGAATCATTTTTATTGTTGTTTGCTCTCATTTTTATGGTGTCATTTTGCGTTAATTTTTTATAACATTGTGAAATTTTAAATATTTTTAGGTGGGTTATTTTTAGGTTATTAGGTTAGGTTATTTTTCAGGGAAGCCCAACCGGTTTTCTGCCTCCCCGTGCACCATATACTGTTTGCTATTTTATGTATTTTGTGTGAAAAACATACCTTAAACTTCAACTTAAAATAAAATCAAGAATTTTTTTTTTCTTAAATTAGAGGTCCTCCAAATTATTGTGAAACAGGGTGCAATTTTGAAGACAAAGAGGTGTGATGAAGCTATGAAGGACTGACTCGTTACCTTAATAAAATTATTAATTATTAAATATTATTAATTAGAATCATTAAGTATTTTCTGCTGTTGTGAGTGGAATCACTCTGTTGTTATTTACATGTTACATACACAGGCCTGATACACACATATGCACAAATAGGACCAATACACATGCATTAAATGAAGAGATGTCAGAGCGAGGGGGCTGCCAAAAGTTGGGGGATTGGTGCTTTGTTCAGTTACCAGTCTACATTCCATACTTGGTCTGTCTTGGTCTTCTCTTGGGTCCCAAGCCAAGTCTCTATGGACTGAGCTACTGCTGCTCTGGAACCACAGTTTACAAAATCAATACTGTGTTGTATTCTAAAAGACTTTAAGCTAGCAATTAAGCACATACACTCATTAGGAGAATGTTTACTAAGGTCAATCAACAGAGGAGAAGTAGGATCATTTTCTTATTTTCTTATAAGCAGACTGATTTCTGCCACCTGTGGAGATGCCCTCTGCTGGCTTAGTTGCATATATTATTGCAATAATGCAGTTTCAAGGCGCAGCTTCATTGGCTTCAACTTGTCAGGCCTGGAAGCTGCGTCCACTATTTTAAACAGTCTGTGGTAGACGTGCTCATCAGTGAAAGTGATAGGCAACCCCAGATTGGATTTCATTTGGCGCCTTTCACCTTGCTATATTTGTGTGTTTTCAGTGCTTTTTGTCTTGCATTCCTGCTGCTTACACTCTTCCACCTGGCCCCGTCCTTTTTATAAAGTCTTGACCTCACCTGATTGCTGTGGGGGTATACACCCATGAACATCCCAAACACAGAAGATAAGAAAAAGATGAGAAAATTTATGCAGAGCGCATAGTCCCTGTTGAAAAATATACCACCACAAAGGCGCTCAGTGGGTCAGGTGGTAGAGTGGGCGCCTGATATACAGAGGCTACATCCGGGCAGCGGCCGTGGGTTCAATTCTGGCTTTGGCCGTTCGCTGCATGCCATTCCCATTCCTGCTTAAAGCTGTCCTATCTGATAAAGGCAAAAAAAGAAAAATGCACTGCCACACACCTCTAGTGGGTCATAAATGATGACTGAAAGGGATTATTCCATTGTTTTTATAGTAGAATCCTGCATAGCATAACTTAAACATATACAATCAATGTGATATTCACTTAAATTCATACTAATAGTTCAATTGTCCCCTCCTTGTCCCCCCTGCAGCTGGCAGGATTCATTGATTTGTCCTCAGAAATCAATGGTGGACTTTTTTTTTTTTTACCACTAAGACATGCTGCTGCCTCAAAGACTCTATCCTCAAGTCGTGTTCATGTTTTTATTATGTTTTTCTTAATTTGAAAAATATTCTTGCACAGATTTTTGCTTGAGTAGTTCATGAAAATTGATGAATTTTTCTCCATCCCAAGTCTCTTTCTGTCACTGTCCATCAGTGTCAGAAGGACCAAACCAAGCATCACCCCATGATGCTTCATTGAGCATCCTGCTCAGAACATGCCACCTTTCATTTTGTCATTTTCCTCTCTAGATTCTTCTTTTTTATATAATATCTAGTCCTGAACGTCCAATTAAAATTAATGACTCCTCATTCTCCTGTCTATTTCCTTGACCAGAGAGGTCATATGCTCCGTTCTCCTCTTTGATGATGTGTCACCGGTCACTAACTTTCTGTGAAAGTCTTCTTACGTCCGGTGTGACCCTTGTGCCGTGACCTCTCCCTGTGCTATCACTCGGAAGGAAGTCTGCCTGTCTGCCATTTTGACAGGGCGCCTAACTTCACAGCTAATTCTTTTTCATTAAGAGATTTGCTCTGCTGATCACACATTTGGCACCCCCTGAAATGGATGTACACACACACTCATTCATAAGAATGTGCATGTGTGTGTGTCTTGATGAACAAGGATGGAAGGAGTACGTTTACAGTGTATAACTCTGCATTTATACAAGCACCCGTGGAGCTAATCAAAGAACTGCATGCCACAGCTCATATCCTCTTCATCATCTGATGTCATGTCAATGTGACAGCTTTGAAAACTGGCAGTCATTACTTTGTGTAATGTTTGACCTAGTCTGGCCCAGGTGATATTTGTTTGGACAGGAAGAGGAAATGGTGTCATGTTGTTAACTACCTCCAGCTTTTCACATCTGTCTTATAAATGATTGTTTTACTGGAATGCTGGACCCAGCACATTCAGTGCCCGGAGCAAGCTGTCTGTCCTATTCTCATGGAAGCAACATCTCTCAACCGCCTTGAGGGAATTTCTTCAAATTTGGCACAAACTTCCACCTGGACTCAAGGATGAATTGACGAGATTTGGGGGGTCTTAGGTCAATGGTCAAGGATGTTGTGACCTCATCTGTCCCTTTCTTGTGAGCATGATATCATAAGAAGGCCTTGAGTGATTTTTTTTTATTTAATTTGGCACAAACATTCCCCCCTGACTCAAGGATGAACTTATTAGATTTTGGTAGTCAAAGGTCAAAAGTTTAGGTCAGTGTGACCTTGCATTTGTCCCATTCTTATGAATGGGATATTTTGAGAACACATTTCTCCAAATTTGGCACAAACATCTAGGACTCATCTTAGACATTGGTGGTCAGTGGTCACAGTGGCCTCACAAAAAACATTTTGGGCCAAAATTCAGGAATTCATGCACTGACTATGACAAAATTTCAATCAAATGTCTAATAGGATAAAATGATGACATTTTGTATCCAAAAGGCCACAGCTTCACTGTGAAATCATAATGTTCTGCAAAAACACTTTTAAGCCATTATTCAACATCATATGGAACAGACGGGGACACATTTGATCAGATACTGGTGACACTAATCTTTGGTGTCCACCTTGAAATTGTGCTGACTTTATAGATCTGTGCTGCCAGTGGTTAGATGTGTGTGAAGCATGTATTTTTCACAGACATGGATGTGAACTGTGCAGCTTGACAGGTTTGCAGAGGCATACAACCAGAAAGTGGTAATTCCCTATTTAAAAAAAACAAACTTTTATATTTATTGTATTTAATACAAACATGAACAGGAACTAATTTGCACAGTATGTGCGGCTATTCTTCTCAGATGGTCCCTCCACGCTGCTTTTGTAGAGGCTCAGCATTGAAGTTCCTACACAGTACAGCTGTGTGTGTGGAGTTTAAGGGAGCAACTGAAATGGGTGTGAAATTAAACAAAGCATCACTTTATCAGATCAGTAGAACCAGATTAGAAAACCACTTTTATTGATGCCTTGATATGAGACTGCCTTTCTCTGATATCTTTCACAAGCTTTGGTTTTGGGATTGATCTACTTAGCGGTGCTTTGCACACGCTTTCATCTTTGTTACAGACCACACACCCAATTACATAAAAGGCTCTGTAAAAAAAATTCAAATGACATTTGCTAATAAATTAGCTTGGCAAACTGTAATCATGTGGTCATATGGTTTTTAGTTCGCTCAGTCAGACCTAACTTTTAATAGTGATATGTGGTGGGTAATTTGGATTTGTGGGTAGGACCCAGTCCCACTGTGTGGTCTCTGAGGACAAAATGTGGGAGGGGGTGGATTGGCCATGCTTGAATAATCTAAGCCGCTCTTTTTTTTGCTGAGAACTTTGGGTAGAAGGAAAGGGGTAGAGGTTACAGAGGTGACTTTAATCTATTCCTGAAACAACACATTCTAAGCATCTCCATTTCAGACTAAGCAAAAGAAGGACCTGGCGCCTACATTTGAAGGCTCGGCTCACCTTGTCACCCCTCAGACCCACCTCTCATCTGTTATTCCCTAACCTTTCCTTTTGTATTTGATTGCACTAGGAATAGTTGTAATTAGTTAAATTTCCCTTGTCCAAGTCATTCAGTCAGGACCTGTGTGCTAAAGCCCCAATGGCGGCAGTCTAGCGCTTAGCTGCTGCCAAAAGATGTGCCCGACTGATTTTGGTGCTCCCCATTGACTGTTTAATTGGATCTTCACACACTGGGCACTTTTGTGGAGGAAGTGGAAAGCTGGCACAGAGTCTCATAGTAATCAGACATGTCAGAGAGATTAGACCGAATGCCTCGTCTCACCTGCTCCTCTGATGGTATCAGCTTCAGCTAGTTAGCATTGAGAATGGTCTGACAGTGTTTCACCGACCACTTCAGAAGCAGCTTGAATCAGTCATCACACAGTGAGATGCATGGTGAGATAAATGTAGTTCTAGGCATTGCTTGTGCAAAAAAGAGATAACCAAAACAGCTTTAACTTTAGACTTTAAAAGACTGGGTTTAATGGACTAGTGTATCTGATTAAGTGACATCTAGTGGTGAGGATAGCTGATTGCAAACTTCCAGTTCGAATTCCTTCAGTGTTCATTGTTCAGTAGATTTTTACCAGGAGTCGAATTATTCCCAGAGGTCTCCTCCTCTGTGAAACAAACAGACCAGGTGATTGAAGCCGGTGGAAAAATAGAATAAACCAGTTTACCATTACAAATTATTGTTGTTGAATGTGGAGGGGCTTTAAACTATGGTGGCCAATGGGGAAACATAACACTGTTGAGGGCCAGTGTTTGGTATTTCAGTTCTAGGCTACTGTAGAAACATGGTGGTGCAACATAGTGGACTCCGTGGAAGAAGAACTGCTCCCTTTGTAGATAACAGTAGGGGTGGGCTAAAAAAATAAATCGATACAGCATAGTGTCTGAATATTATTGCATGGTAATATCCAACAGATACATGGATGGAGAGTATTGATTTTTTTTTTATTGTATAAATGATTAATATTACATATGCAAATTCAACTTTTGGTAACATATTAGATTCATAAAATCAATAGCTTTGTCATTCCACTACATACGTTTTTTACATTTACAATAAAATTGACTGAAGTAAGATAAACAGACTAAAGACTTAATCTTAACAGGGAAAAGAGATGTTGACATGATTTGTTGTTGAAAAAGCTAATAAATGGCAATATATCACACTATGTTATCACAATCCTCGGCACATTGCAATATGCTTAAAATCGCATTAGTATTTTAATGAGATTTAAGTATCATGATAATATAGCCTCTGGGGATTCCCACCCTTAATAAACAGCTAATTTTAGAGTTTGAACTGTAGATTTCTTATTTCCAAGGGATTATACACCAACCGAGAACATACTTTTTGTAAAAATTATATTTGATTTCTGCCAATATATCCACCTAAATCCTACACACTGGACCTTTAAATGTACCAGTGGAAGCCTGCATGATGTTTGCTTTAGTATAGTTGTGGCATTTTTTTCCCTAATATTCCTACATATGGGTCAGGGCACTTTTCCTTGGCTTGACCACCAGACGACTTGCTCACAGCAAACACGGTTAAATCCAGCCTCACACAGAGATTCTGAACCCGTCACCGCAAGACAGCAATGGGGGGGTCTGAGGCACAGCTTTAAGCTATTAACAGAAGAATAGCTTTCAAACCACATGGTGGTGTTTAGCACAGCGCAGCACAGCACAGAGAGCTCTCTGGTCTGTCACTTCGTCAGAGCCAAACCTCCCCAGCAGCCGCAGTCCTGTGACAGATTAACATGCACCGTTTACACACTACGCAAGCTAACCTGGTATTTTTCAATCGTTCGAAAAACTTAAAAGACAAAATGAGTAAACACTTGCTGTGATCTGAAGGGTTTTGTTGTCATAAAATGTTCAAAAGAGTACAGTATTTAAAAGGGAACATGCCTTGCACAGATGTGTTTGCTGTGAGAGTTGTACAGATGTGCATTGTGCTCTTATACCAACCAGGCACATTGAAGGTGTTTACTTATGTAGCTAAAAATCACTGATGCACGATGGGTGTTTTAGACTTGTGAGCTGAAATGGTGATGGACAGACAAAAAGTGCACTTTTGCCATCTGCTTTCAGTTGTAACACACTGTTGGGTGATTTGAATTTGTTACTTTAACAGCATGTAAAATGAGACACAATGCGCTCACTCATGATTAAACTTTTGGTTTTGGATGCTGGATCCTCATAGTAAGGAATAAAATAGGAAAGAACAGGATGCCCTTCTTCAACATGCCAATGTACACACTGAAGAAGAGCGGCTTGCCCGAAAAACATCTTTGTGGCAAGGTTGAAAAGTTAAATCCCAGTGCTGTCTGGATTTATACTTTAACAGTGTGATTTGCTTTTGTGTTTGTAATTTTATGGTCTCCAAATTTTTTTGTTACGTATCATCATGGTTCTCTTGTAAAAAAAAAAAAAATTGAAAAGCATCCAGGAAACATTTAAGGACTAAATATTGTTATGTTGACGTTCATAGGTCGACGTTGATGGGTGCAGGGGCAGGGACGAGCGGAGGTGTCGCCTCCAACCCCTGGCTGATCAACGAATCAGAGGAGACCAGAGGGCTGACCTTTGGAGAGATCAAACAGCAGCAACAACGAATCATTGAAGGTAATTGCACATAATTGAATACATGTTAAATGGACTGCAGTTGTGTAGCACTTTTCTACCCTAACAGCCACAGAGCTTTGTAATTTGCTCCTCAGTCTTATACACACACACACACACACACACACACACACACACTCACACACACACACACACTCACAAATAGTGACAAAGCTGCTAGACAAGACACTGTGGGTTGAGTGTTCAAGGACATTTGAGGGATTAAACCGTCACTCTTGCCTCAGCTGACCGTAATGAGACAGTTCCATTCCAGTTCCATTGTGTGATCTACCAAACATGTTTCCAAGTTTTATTTCTTTTCAATGAAATTAGCCTCAAGACCAAATTAACAATTACCCGCATCACTTGGCTAAAAATTATAACTCATATTTGACCTTATTTGTATCTCTACGACAATTATAGCATGGCCATCCATCCCATCATAAACATATACACAATACCCTCTGCCTGTCTAGTGCAAAAAAAGGGCATTTCTAATAACACACTAAAATAAAGAAAGCTGAGAAATAGCAAGAGCATTCTAGACACAGTGTGATTAATAGTTTTGGCCATGCTGGTTGTAGGCATATAAAAGATGATCATAATAATTCACATTTAGAAAACATATTGTAAGCCCACGCCTGCTTTTTCCTGTTTCCTGAATGACTCTGACATGACTTGAACACCCAGACATTAGTTCACCTGACTCCGAGCGACACTTCATTGCTATGTCTCCATTATGGCTCTGGTTATTGTCAGTTTGGGATCACAGATTCCTCTTAAGACAGTGAAACCAAACCACATGGAGGTTTCTGGTCCCCTGTGGGATTTCTGGTGGAGTTGGGTAATGGTGAGTGCCTGAACCTGCGGTCATAAAAAAATTCCTGTGGTGGAAAGTGTGTCAAACTTGGAAACCTACGAAGGCCAACACTTTTTCTTTTCTTTTTCTTTTCTTTTTCTTTTCTTTTTCCTTTTCTTTTCTTTTCTTTTCTTTTCTTTTCTTTTCTTTTCTTCTTCTCTTCTCTTCTCTTCTCTTCTCTTCTCTTCTCTTCTCTTCTCTTCTCTTCTCTTCTCTTCCTTTCAGCTTTTTGCTCTCCACCTTGGCTTGCCACAGTTATAATAACAGGAGTACGGCTGAGTGGGGTAAAGCACTGAATGACTCACATGTGGCACCGCGAGCTGCGCTGGACCCCAACAGCCTGTCATTCCTATTTCCTAAATACTTGCCTCATTATATCACAAGTGCAGTGTACTATAATTTCTCCCTTCTTCCAATTGGCTTGTTCAAAGAAGATTGAAGCAGAACTTAATAAGTTGTCCTCTGACCCACCGCTAAATTTGACATCACATTATACTGTAAATTTAAAACCAATGTGTTTTCATGCCTCCATGTCGGTAAAAGGCAGAGGCCGGGGCATTATGTTTTCAGGTTGTCCATCTGTATCATTTTCATGAACATGATATCTCAAGAACACCTTGAGGGATATTTTTTCAGATTTGGCACAAATGTCCACTTGCACTTCACAATGAACTGATTTAATTTTGATTGTCAAAGGTCAAGAGTCAAGGTCACTGTGACCTCTTCTGTCTTATTCTCATGCACGCGAAATCTCAAGAACACCTTAAAGGAATTTCCTAAAATTTTTCAGTTTGGACTCTACAAGGAACTGATTAGAATTCAGCAGTCAAAGGTCAAGATGACTGTTACTTTGCATCCCTCTCATTCTCATGAACACAATATCTCAAGAAGGCTTTGAGGGAATTTATGCTTATTACCAAAAAAAAAAAAAAAAAAAAAAAGATAACACAGTGATGATGATATAAAGTGATTATATTATATATCCAAAAGCTCAAACACTGTGACACTGTGACATCAAAATGTTCTCAGAAAACACTTTTCTGGCCATTACTCAATGTCCTCTCTCAGGAACAGAAGGAGAGACATTTGGTCAGATACTGAATTGGTGACACTAAGCTTGGGTGCCCACCTTGAAATTGTGCTGATTTTACGGATCGACTGTGCTGCCAGGGGAGGATGTGTGTTAAGCATCCACATTTTCATGAACATAATTGTAAACTGTAATTGCAACTTGACTGGTGAGGGGCGGTAATATTAGCTCTCAAGTCTTTTTCTCTGTATTTTGTTCTGGCATTGCATAATCTCAGAGCTCTTTCTGTTTGACTCTTCCTTTGTCTCATGTGTGTCTCAAGTGTAAAAAAAAGTTTATTTTTTCTTTCCTCTCACTTCACAGTCCAGGATGCAGGCCTGGATGCACTAGCAGCTGTCATCAGCCGACAGAAGATAATGGGCCAGGAAATAGGCAATGAGCTGGACGAACAGAATGGTAAAGTTTAATTTGCATGTGCGTCTGTACATATTCATCGAAAAAAAAAAAAATTCCAGACACATTACACATGGCTGTGCAAAAGCAATCAGACATACTTGTTCTGCAATGGAACGATTTGCCTCATGTAACTTGCTGGACAGTGATACTCCCTCACACCACCACAACACTGACATAGTTAGTAACAAGCACACACACGCCCTCACACTGCCATTGTCAGAGCGACTGACCTCACATTCAGGTCACGACCGTGTCTACCAGGTTATCCTTTGTCATATATCCCACAGAACAAAGTGACCTCTCTTTTTGCGTGTGCTCTGGAATCAGATCTGCCCAGAGATAATGGCACTTTTGAGTTATTTCTGGCTAAATGCCTCTCATCAGTCCAAAAATAGCTTCCATCACAGGTATAATGTGCTATACAGATCAGAGTGCATTGCTCCAGACTGTTTTTATGCTCAGACAGGCGGTACTTGAGACTTAAGACTTTGGGACGATTGTCTGTCAACTGGTGAACAATTAGATCCTTTAATGCATCGCTTTCAGAAGACTACAGCAGTTAATAGGCCATGGTCTGAGAGTGTTACCTTACAAAGAGGATGTACAAGTGTATTCCTGTTGTTTTAAAAAAAAAATCATTGTTTGAGCTATCTCTAATGTTTACATTGAAAACGAGCCCAGAATGTGCATTAGTCTGTCAGATTGTTTTCTGACAATCAGGGGAAGACACTTCACAGTTTAGAAACTGTAGGTTGATAAAAGAGCAGAGTGGATAGTTTAGCCCACAGCACTAATAATGGAGTGGTGAGGCTGAGAGGCACTGTTGGGACTGGTGTCTTTACCACAAACACTTAGGATTTGGTAGAGCCTAGACCTGATTCCTTTCTCTCCATGGCAAGCCAGATAGTCTTCGGGCTTCAGTAATTTGTGGGGTAGTTTTATCACGATACATTATTGATTTTTTGGACAATGATGCAATGTTTGTTGATATCACAATTTCTGCAACGGTCAGTTAGATTCAATTCACGGGCCCAATAAATATCCTCATTGTTATTTTTTATAGCTGCTTTCTGTTGTTTGCATGCACTAGGCTGCTAGTGCTATTTGAATGTGTCGGGAGGAGTCATGCTTTGAAGGAAACAATGACACAGACTACCATGGAAATTTCAAATCAACTGCGTATCTTAAAGATGACGATTATTGAATCAATATATCAATCAAGATTTATGTCTCTTTACACCTAGGGCTGGGTGATATGGAAAAAATCTAATTTCACAATATTTTTTACTGATATTGCAACGACAATGTAAGGTTGACTATTTGTAAATGCCTGTGTGTCCTTTGTATCTTTCTGTGTCCCCTCTCTAAAGTCAGAGGTTTTTGCTGGTCTGTCAATGCAGCGCCAGCAGAGCTCTCCATGAGTTCTTTCTTCCTCAGCAGCAGTTTGTAACTTACGGGGTGGATAATTGATCTATGAATGCATTCACAGCTGATTCACTTTCAGTGCACCTGAAGTTCTGTTTCTCCATCTCTGCCCGATTGTATTGTGCACTCAGACAGTGTGGTGCTATAAATAGCCAAACAGTATATACAGAATATCCCATTAGGGCTCCTCATGAATTATCCAGCTTCAAAAATAGATTTAGATGTCTTACTCATCGTGGGCACACAAATAAACTAATGTGCAGAAAACACTGCTCTAAAACCAAGAAAAGACAATACTTACGATATTTTGATATCCAAAATTGAAGGCAATATCTAGCCTCATATCACGATATTGATGTAATGTTGATGTATGTTGCCCAGTCCTATTCTGCTGCTATTCTGAATTGTACAGTTAGAAACAAACATAGTGATAAAGTGTAATTCTCTACAGAGAAGACCTTTTTAAACCAAATTTATGGAGTGCAGCATGAAGTTAAAATGATAGTTTTGAATGTTCGTAATTTTTGTGGCAACCTTAGAGGAGATCCTTAACAAGCAGCTCATCTGCAGTTGTCTTTCACACCTACAGTACAGTCAGTTATTGTCTGTCTCTACCCTAATGACCATCCTCCAGTTGGGAAAAGAAGGCGTTGTACTATCCTGTAATATCCTGTCTGAGTAGTTGTACCCAAACAAGTCCAGTTGTATAACCGAGTGATCTCGGCATGGAAACAAACGACCTTCCCTTCTGCTGGGAAGGAATGGCAGATGTTTGGTTGAATACTGATGGGAGAATGGAAGAGAAAGACAGGAAAGCTGATTGTTTTTAGCCCGCTCTCCTGTTCCCGTATTGAACTAGAGATGGATCATTGCTCTAATGCTCCGACTGGCGTGTTTTTCTTCTCGTTCTTTCAGCTTGATGTCAGTGTTTCCAATAATACAAACCTGAAAGGGTGATGGGAGAGCTGTAACTGAGAATTACACCAGCTCCACTGCAAGAGAGTGAGAAGGCAAATGGTTTTGGCCACGGAAACAAAAGCTTGTCACTACTCCCGTGTTTAGACCCCCACATGACTCTTAAATATAAATTTGATGGGAACTCAACTCTTTATTTCTGTAATGGCCCAAAATATCTATGCCACCTGTGGGTATTGTAATCGGCTCCATGTGGAGAAATCCAAATGGTACTCATTTGTAGAAGCCCGCACACATTTCCACCAGCTTTTTTTCAAAGGAAAGCATATCTTGGTTTTATTATATCATGATATAATAGTACTTATACACTGCCTTTTGTTTATTACCAAAGATATTCATGGTGCATGCAATGAAACTTGTGTTCATGCAGCCGGTTGATAAAAGTGTAGACATAGAATTTCCATGGGGGACCAGTCTGAGCTCCTCACGGTCTCTCCACAATTTATGGCTGAGCTTCAGGTTCATAAGGCCTGCTGACACCAGGCAATGATTCACAGGGCCTGCAGGCCTCCGGCCTTCCACAGCTTTTCTTTACCTCCCTGCGTTTCTTTCCTTTTGTGGGACCTTTGCTGCCCTTCCATCACTCATTTCACTCCCTGTTCTACTTTTGCCTCTTTTCAACAGTTCTTTATTTTACAACCTCTTTCACATTTCTTCCATCTCTGTGTCTCTTCTGTATCCTCTCACACTGAGTTATAGGAGAAATCTTTGTTTCTTAGTGCTTCACAGGATGGAGAGTGGGGATATATCATTCATGCAGATGTCGACCTTGTGACTGCTGGTAAGGTCCCCACGTTCCAGAAGCCTGATTTAGGGTTCTTTGGAGTAACTCGCAAGTTTTGATAAAGGAGTGTGAGTAGCGTTACCTACACTAGAAAATATGTTTATGTATTTATTTCTATATTTTCAGTATATTCAGGCAAGCTAAAAAAATCTGCCAGAACGCTGCAACCATGAGCAATTGACGAATTTTAATGCATTGCTCTCAGAGGACTGTAGACTCTTGCAAATAATGGTGCTAACTAGAACCAAATAGGGTTCTTCGGCTTGTCCCCACAGGAGGACCCTTTACGGTACCTCGTTCCATTTAAACATTCCACCTGGAACCCATGCAATACCTAGATCCTAACTTAAAGGGTTATGCCTTGAACTATCTGTGAAACGTTCTAATCAGGACTTCCTTTGACCTTCTGTCCGGGTTCTATCCAGAACCTGTCTACCTTCTAAACATGAGAATTTGATATTCCAAGGGTTTCATCTAGAAACCACCCAGGGGGGCTTTAAAAATAGTATTTGACTACATTACTCATAGATCTCCCTCCCATGAATAATAGTGTTAGTGTAACAGGTTAGCCTTGGGAGTAAGGGAACCAAGGAAAGTCCAAAGGTTTAGTGTGCATATAAAAAAATATGTGTTGATCAACAAAAAATGAAAAAAAAAAACAAACAAGAGAGGGCGATGACGCACAACTTCCAACTAAATTCAACATTTGAAGTTGTACCAAGAGGAGTAAGTCAAAGCTATTTTAACAGAGTTAGTGAGTTAAGTTTATTAGTAAATGAGTAAATACAAATTTTAAAAAGCATGAATTTGTAAATTTAATATCATTAATGTCATTACATTAATTGAAGAGTGGCTTGTTTAGAACTTGAAACTCAAAGTTTAGGACTTAAGACTTGACTTAGGACTTGTCAGCCTTAGCTTGACTCAGGACTTACTTTTCTTGACTTGGGCCTTGAGTGCAAAGACTTGAGACTTAATTGTGACTTGTAAAACATTGACTTGGTCCCATCTCTGCCAGCCAGACAGTCATATTCTCAGAGTCTGCTGGGCTGACAAACTCTGCATGCTGTCAGTCAATGTGATCATCTCCCTTGTTTATTTTCACTGTCAGTCTTGTGTGTGTGTTGTTTTAGCTCACAATTCTCTGGGTCACGTTGGCGATTTACAAATCCCCAAATAAGAAAACAGCAATCAGAAACAGAGATGTCCTCCCATTCCTACTGAGCATACCAAGTTCCTCTGTAGCAGTGCTGTTGCTATGGCAGTTTTATTTATTACAAAACAAAATTCAGTGCGATATAAAATATGTTTATGAGAGTGTTGTGACTTTTCTGTTGGATGCCTTCAGGCTTTGCGGCCCTGAAGACCCAGCACTCACTCCAGCTTTCTTTGGTAGTTAATCCAGTATGCAAGGAAAGTAGCTTTTGTATTTCTAAGTTTTATATCCTTGTTATTGTAACATTAACTCTGCATTGATTCAAACTACGTTTCAAGTGTCACCTGTCCTTCTACTGTTTTCCTAATATGAGACAATGAGTTGAATTAAGGTTTACTGCATCAAAAAATGAAAATTACTGTTTTTCTTCTAGACTTTTACTTAAATTAGTTTTTATTATTATTACACGAGACAGCTTTCTAGGTACTGCATTTCTACCTTGTATTAAATGTCAAAATCAACAGTATAAAAAGTAACAGCATAGTTTTATGTTTTCGGAGAGGCAGGGAAAATGGATTTAAGTAATAAAGCAGGGGAATGGCATGGCTCCTTGGTGATCTTGACAATTGGTGTGTAACCTTGGCGTCCGACTGTCTTTCTGTCTTGTAGGGTTCCTTTTCCCCCTGATCACTGTACTGTAGCACTGTTTTCCTATAAATAGATTAAGCTCTTTGTAGTTTGGCTCCTGGAGTCTAGCTCATGACCCAAGTGCAGTGGAGGTTGCAGTCATTTCCTTTTTGGGAAACAAATCCAGCTGAGGTCAGCAAGGAAGATGACCCGTTTTTTAAAAGGTTTAGAGATGAACCCAAAGCCCTCAGTAACTCCCATCTCAGTCTCGACCGGATCAGAATAGACTAAAATGTAGAAATGAGTAAGCAGACCGATTACCTCAAGTTCAGCCTGCTTTACGGCTCATAACATTAATCTGCTGCACACTGAGGATTTTGCCAACTTTCGTGCCAGTCATAACAAAAAGAGAAATTCAATAATGATTGTCAGTGTGTTAAGATTATTTAAATGACGTGCTGTCGTCAAGTTCATTTCTCATATTTCTGCTATGATGTTACCAAAGATAGTATATTTTTATTTCCAATTTAAATGTTGCAGGAAATAGTTTGGCACATACCGACTGAAATGGCTTGCCTCAGCAGTAGTCTCCCCTCCCACCAAGAAAGATCAACATAAATTTTACTTTATAAGTGTTGATATTTCTCAGAGTGTGGCCTGGAACGATGACATCAGTCCACGGCAGTGACTTATACTAGTGAGTGACAGACAGTGGCTAGCTCATTAAAATAGTGGCTTTTTGAAAGGAGAGGCGAGAGTTTGAGTTCGTCCTATTCTTTTTGGACTTCTTCTCGATTGAATTTGACTGGTGGTGAGGTACTGCAGCTATGACATATCCCATGTACTGTACAAACTCCTATCTACAGCATGTGTGAGTGAAAACCATGTGATGTAGACAGACATAGAGACACAGCAATCCACGCAAACAAAGGGCAGATTCATTTTCAGGTGTATCTCAGACCGCACGGCTCCATCAAGATCAGGAATAGGCTTGACTAATTGCATGAATGAAGGATGAGTTCATCTATTTTCCACCACCTTTCAGCATGTTTGAAGTTCAACAGGAGTTTCCAGCTGAACTAAATCTGCTTCTCTGAGTTCACCACAAATAAACCATTCAGATGAATCAAGTCACTGCCATTTGTTCCGTATATTTGTCTCCACATCCAGATCTAATTTTGAATGTTCCTCAGACCCCTGACAGCTCTAGCAGATGTGTTCCCACATTAACTATCACAACCATGGCCTTTCCATGTCCCGTCCCTGTTTTTCCCTGTCTCTTTGATAATAATTCTTTGGGCTGCTTGGTATTGCAACTCCTATCTTAACTGAGAACGCTGTAATAGCCACAAAGTGTACAGTACATCCGGGACTGGAGGGAAACAGACCCTCATTTGGATTGAGACCTTCTGGAACAAATTTGAGATGGATGTGAGAGATATTTTCTCTAAGGCATTGCAGCAGGTCTGACCACATGTGCACTCTGGTTTTGTCTGACTTTTGGAGATAAGAAGAAGTGGACGTCTTTTTTGCATGACAGTAGCAGCTCTGTCCAAAAGTTACATCTTGTGTTGTCTAGTAACAAGCCTTTGCTTCTAAACAAACTTTACCTTTCACTTACTCACTACCTTTCACAATTATCCAGAGTGATTTAGCAAAGAAGGAACTTTAGGGATGGGGATCAAGAATCAAGAACCTGTAGAACAGGTTCCAAACTGCACGATCCATCTAAATCATATCATTTTCTTTTATCAGTGCTGGCATGATTTTTTTGTTTGACAGTTCTGCATTGCAAAACAATGATGTCAAACCCAGGCATCTACACTGCTGGGAACTTGCGTCAAATAATGGTAGAGAGGAAGAAACACTACAATGGTTTACTTTATTTCACCAAGAGAGATGACAGCAGTGATGTTTGCAATGTCTGTAAAATGATAATTTCAAGAAAGGCTGGAAAAACCAGTAATAGGCTAAGACATCTTTCTATGCAACATTAGCTTAAATTCAAGGAAAGCCATGTATTTGACAATACACACGAGAGCTTCTGCTTTCCAATCCAGCAGGACATCCGTCACTGAGGGTGAATATCCAATGTTATAAGAACATCAGCAACACCAGGCTTTTGTCTTTGGCCAGTAAAACCTATATGAAACCAAATGCTGCAAAGATATTTTCTCATGATGACAGACAAACTATCTCTACACTGTGTTCAGACTCAGCGATAATAAAGGAGTTGGGTTGACACTAAAACCTATAGGCCTACTTTTTTCCAACCACCCCAAAAAAAATCTGATCAGGAAATAATAAGGAGCAAACTTCCATTTTAAAAACAATTGTGCGCATGTCCCTTTTTTTTTAAAAAAAAAAAAATCATTCTGTAACTCCTCTCAAAATTCTGACATTTTTGTGGGTCTGTGAATGCAACACAGTGTAGGCTTTTTTCCTCAAAAGCTGTTTGAGGAGTAAGACTTGTAGGGTAGATAATTGATCTGTAGATCTGGTCAGAGATGATAAGATCAGTGGATGAGAGGAGCAGCTGCTGCAGAGGTAAGAGAAAGCAAACTTTTAGACCCAGTGCAATGATCAGTTAAGTTTCACCTTCACTGCGCCTGATGTCCTCCTGCTCTGTCCGTGCCCAGACTATGCTCTGTGCTCTGCGAGTGTGGTGGAATTGGAATATACCATTCGATTTCCCGAATGGTATATTTCAATAGTGCTCCAAATGAATGCTCCAGCTCCAACAATATAAAAGCAATACATGGTAGCGGATGTTTAATTTGTGGCAGGCTGCCACAAAACATGAATGGGTGGAAAACCCTGGTTGTATTTGTAGTTACATGCTGATGCTTTTTGCTTTTGCATATGAAAGTTGTGATTGCTAAAATATGTGTGATACATGCATACATACTGCAAAGTAATGTCATTAAAGCATATTTGAAGACTGTCTTATCGGAATACCAGTCTTTATGTAATTGTAATTTTTCTATGAAATCAGTCATCTGCTGTTTCTTTAAAATACACTCATATACTTGCCCTAACCCTTGGCGCCTCTGTTGCAAAAAAA
Source organism: Plectropomus leopardus (assembly GCF_026936395.1). Taxonomy (NCBI): domain Eukaryota; kingdom Metazoa; phylum Chordata; class Actinopteri; order Perciformes; family Serranidae; genus Plectropomus; species Plectropomus leopardus. The sequence continues at coordinate 10,786,154 of NC_142178.1, forward strand.
AGGGGCAAAAGCAGTTACTTTAATAAGCCAGCGTTGTTTCCAGTAATGTGCACTTCCCTTTTAGGAATTTAATGTCATTCATGGACCCCCTTTTGCTTTTGCAGTGACTCAGTTTATGACCTTTAGGTAATAGGAGTGTTTTTAAAGCACTTTGTCACCCAGCCTGATTATTCCACAGCTAAAAGTGTGTTACTTTCCAAGTGTCCTCTCTGTTATTGGGCCAGCCGTGTAAGTAATAAAATAGGCTTTGCTCCTATGATGGACTTCTTGCTGATAATTAGATCACTGATTTGATTTTGCCTCAGCAGAGCATGTATAGGGCCCGAGCTGGACAGCACTAATGACTTCCAAATAAACTGTAGCACGAGAGGAGAGAAGCACTTTACTGCTGCAGCTCACTGACATCAGCAGCTGCCACAGAGAACACAGCCCACCGCTTGCTTCTGCTTTTAGAAACAGCTCGGTGAGCAAATAAACCATACTAATGATGGCACTTGGCAGAAAGTCAGCGTGGTTCAAGTTGTAGATTGATTTATTGTTTGTTTGATTTGCTCCGTTTAAAAGCTAGGCTGGTAGTAGTGAGTAGTGTTTTCCAGACGACATGGAAATGAAGAGAGTCATGATGGGATGTTCAAACGAAAGTTGTCATCAGAGGAATGTCAAGCTTGCAATGAGCCGCGAAAGAGGGCATCATTTTGTGACAGCCAGATTGGCTGACTGGTGGTTCAAACACTTTCAATCATTGAGAACTAAATGATGGAAGAATAACACGACCATACTGTATGTATAATTTGGTCTCATTATTCATAAGAAAATGCAAACTTTAGGCTTCTCTTGAAATAACTATGAGAACAACTGATGTTTTTCTTCTTTTTTTTGCCTTAATCCCACAATTTTGACATGAATATAGGAATTCAGTATTACTTATGCTTCTACTCTACCTCTATATGTCTTCTTTTTATTATTAAAGAGTACCTTTGGCATTTTTCAATCTGGACCCTATTTTTCTGTTTTTTTTCCTCTTGATTCAGTATGTTATTGTATCTACGTCTCATTCATGGAAAAATGTTGTTCTGAAATCTCACAAGACTTTACTTGTTGTAAGACAATAATGCTGGAAATGTGAGTGAAAGGGACTAGTGTGTTATGTTGGGGTACAGAAAAGGGTTATGTAAAAGATCAGGTCATCGATCATTATTAAGCTGATTTTGACAACGGGGATAATGTCTCTATATACAATGGCCACCCAAATGTATTTGAGCCGGGGTATACTGATGGAAAAGAGTGGACAAGGAGAGAGAGAGGGGTACACGCAGTGGAGGATAAACTACTTGCTGCAAGTCCACAAAGCTTGGGACTGTTTACCCGAAGGTGCTGTAACCGTATGCCCAGAGAGGAAGAATGCATTTGTTGGAAAGATTGGGACTTGTTGCTGCCCAGTTTTGGTTCTCTTAATGTGAATGACACTTTTCTTTGAGCAAGACTTAAACACAAAAAAGACTGTATCAACGGAAAGGTTAAGAGACTCTTCATACAATTAATAATAACAATAAAAACAATATGAGACTGTCTGTGGCAAAAGTAACAACTTTATATGGACATACAGTGATGGTGCACAATTGCCCCATCTGGTTACATTGTGGGTATCATGGGGCTGCCGGCTGCAGCCCTCTCTCTCAATGCTGAACTAATTAAAAAAATGTTGTTCACAAAGTCATGTTGACACCAAAACATAGGAAAAAAGAGTCCAGGTTGAAAAATGCCAATGTTACCCTTTAAGTAGTCATTACCAAAATTTAATGACAAATGCCTATTTAAAACAAATCAAAGCCCAACATGGCATATTACAATTATTTTGTCAACCCAAAAGTTTCAAAACCAAACCTATTGATATACGTGGCATCTCAGTATGTATGGACATAAGCAAATCTTACAAATATTATGATATAGGTGTAAATATCATAGATATGAAAATTTACTTGACGCTGTCCTTTAATTTCTGCTTGTCTTCTATTTTATCTTCCATGCCGTGATAGATTCTGTTCTTCTGTTCTTCTTTCTTCGTGTTTCTGTTCTTTCGTATCTCATTGTGTGAAGCATATTTTTATTCCTCTCAAAGAGTTTTATCTCAGATCCCATACTTACCACTGAAATCAATATTATAAAACCATCAGTTGGGTTCTTATTGGTTTTCTGAGCAGGTAATGAAAACAGTAGATTAGGTTTCCAATTTATGACTCATACAGAAATTGTAATTTAAATACCCCTGGGATGTTGCCATAAAGAACCGCTTGTCCATTTCATACGATAATAAGAGTAATGCGGAAATTGAATTTTAATCAGGTTTTGTTATATATAATCAACCTTACTCAAGATTCTTCACAACCTGCAGCCACTACTGACTCACTGCAGACAAAGTATTCAAAAACATTATAGATAAAAATTTTTTTTTAAAAGATTAAAGCTGTTTTGGAGGATTTAAATAAAGCCTCCCAAAAGACAATGATGGCAGTGTACTTGTGATGGAATGACAAAAGATGTCCAGATGAAGATGCACCACAAGTCAGCAGGCCAAGCCTCCTGTGCCACACATCCAAACCAGGGCACAATCAATCATGAGTCCTTGTGTCCTTATTTCTCTATCTATCCATCCTGGCATCCATCTCTGTCTCAGGCCTGTTGGTGTCACACTGATAGAGTTGTGAAGAAGAGGGGGCTAACAATGACATGAGGGACTTGGGTCACATCAACCACAGCCAAGTGATGAATAATCCAGTTTAGCCGCAGCAGGGAAATTAACATTTTTGGACGGTGAAGAAAAACATCTTGAGACATTTCATCAATCACGCCTGCTTTTGTTTCCCTCAGTGGATTGATGCCCCCTTTTGTCACTCAGAAAGTTTGGGTTTAGACTTTAGTTTTCTTCACTGTCTTAAAATGCAACCTGTAGTACTTTTTTGGACCCTTTTCTTGAGAGTTTCAGATTGAGCTCAGAAAAGTGTAATTCTTGAATGACATCACTGGCTTTCATTGTGCAGAATTTCTTCCTGGTCATGTAATGGCATCATAATCAGTGACTGATCTGAATGTGAAAGTCTTTGGTGGATTGACTGAAAAAATACATACATAAAAAGGTCGTCTAAATGTTTCCGTATGTGGTTTTTCAGACAGAGTGGCTCAGTGCCAGGAGGTTATTTTCCATCAGACGCTCACTTCTTTAGTCATTCAGTGATAATGGAGAGAAAGTAGTCATACCTGACATTGATTTTTAAGGAAATCCCATATCTTATGACTCATTTTTGATCAACTACTGACTAAAAGCTGAAGTACTTCAAACATTTGTGTTTTTTTCCAGCTCAGATTTGTCTCTCAAAAGAAAAAGAAATATTCCCTCATTCCGTATGTCATTTATTTCCAATAGAGTGCTGCAGGGATGACATTTTTTTATACGCTGACCTCGAAGTTGGTGTCACTCTGGTTCCCTCAACCTCAACAAAAAGCCAGTGGAATTTTTCAACTGGATTTGAAATTATTGTAGAATTTTTTTTAACACTTGCACATTTTATTCAGCAAGGTAGTTTTCACAAATAAACACAACATGTAGGATTTTTGAAGCGCTAATGCAATCTCAAGAAGTGAAAAATAATGTCAGACTATAAACAAACGACCTTTCTCGCAAATGACTCTCATTTAGCCACTTGTTAGCAACTGCCTTTTTTAAGACACCTAATTCAAAATTCACAAGGGGTATTTACTGACGTATTTTATGTTGTAGAACAAAATGTGAAAATCTCTTAAGCTAGCGTTAACCACAGACCTTATTTCAGGCATCTCACCAAAAACCCATTGACTTTGAGACACAGTGCAAAAATTCTCACCCACTTCTGCATTTTAGGACCCATCCTTGCAGCACTCTATTGATGCCAATATGTAGGAGGCCTTCGCACTTGGAGGTTTCCCCTTCTTCCTGCTTTCTGCTGTACAAGCTGCAAGCTTTGTTGCTGATTCATGGCTTTGATTTATCACGATCCATCTGGAACAAATGTGTGCTGGTGACAGTCGTTCGCAGGGAAGGCCCCACATTAAAAAGCTGGTGACAGAAATTCTCAGACCACAGGAAGAGACAACTGATGTCTGGCAGCAGTAAAGGAGAGTGGTGGTGTAGATCCGGGTAAGACTTAAAGGCGTGAGTAGGAAACAGTTTGAGAATGGGGCAGAGATGTCGTAGTGATAGTTACTTTTGTGCCCAAACAACTTTTGTATTTTTACTATTGATTAGGAATGGGTATTGGTTCTCAAGACCTTTTAAGGTATCAATTGAAATAACCCTACCAAGTAGTATATACACTTCTCCAGTCAAATGATACCTGCATTCAATCATTTAGATACCCAAATGCGAAAAGAAATAACTATTGGTATTTGTTTGGTTTTGCTTGTAGCCACTCAACACAACTTTTCTTGATTTAATGTTTCATGATTGACCCACTACCAAAGCAGCTACAACCCATATAGTCTGGGGTTCGGTAAAGTCGAGTGGGGTGTATTTGACAGAGTTGGCAATTCAGCATGCAAAGATGCAACCAAAACGTTCAAAAGTATGAGTAACTTTACTGCATGCAGGTGGTGTCTGGTGGCATTTTTGCAGCTAAATGCTTCAATTCACATGATGGGTATCAAAGGAAGCGCAAAAAAGGGTAAGGGTACTGGTTTTGGAACTGTTATTGTAATTTCTTAAACAAAACTAAGAACAACAGGAAATACTGTCTTGCTTGCTGTGTGCATTTCCTCTGCATTATTCAAGATTTATTTATTTAATGGCACTTTTAATATTAACATCATCTTGACAAGGATGTGTTTTCACCTTTTAGATATTTTTTAAACCCTGGGTATTTGTCACCCAATAGATAATGGAGTAAAGCAAGGTGTGTTAAAAATATGCAGAAAGTATAGAGCACATTGAAATTTGGCATATGTCGTCACATTCGAGAATAATGCCATTTATAACAATTCCATGGACCATGTCGACTCATTTCTGGATGTGTTTCTGTACTGTTTTGTAAGGGATAATATAGCACATTAAGACCTAACCACCCCACAGCGCTATGGATCAAATGATCCTGACTATGCATGTTCGTGGGAGCTGATATTTCTTTGGGGTGTTTTTAGCTTGAAATGGCGAGGGAGAAATAACATTGGTGCCAACACATTGCTCTAACAAACAATATTGAATGCATTTTATCTTGCTGACAAATCAGCAAATAAATTGGACAAATGATAGCTTGGGTTTGATTTAAAAAAAAAAAAAAAAGGCAACAGCTTGAAGAATATGTGGTGTGGAAGACAAGGGCATTGAAGGCAACTTGGTGCAGTGGGAGATTCTCTTACAGTGTTACCATCTATCTCTTTTTCACCTGCACACACACACACACAAACACATATTCAAACATAACAGTCATTCTGTATATAATGAAGACAGGCACCTAGAGAAGCCCAATATACGGTATGATGCTGGAATGAGGTGTGGTCGATCCTGCTCAGCTCATCTGCAGCCCCGGATCACATCCAGATGTCCACCAACAGGCCTGTATAGAGACTGGGTGAGGCTGTTTCCCCTTCCACTCCCTACTCCATCCATCCTCCACAACACGCACAGCCTCCATGCTGGCAGTCGCAAGCTTTTTCACAAACTATCAATTGTGGAAAAACGCATACACTAATAAGGAAGGAGAAAAATAAAATCTAGAGAGGTATGATTTCACCGGTTCTTTCCCACCACCATCTTTAAATCCTAGGATGACACAACACTTGGAGACAAACACTTATTGGGCTGTGTGTGTTCTTTGAAGGGTTTGGTCTCATTACCAATGTCTTTGAGTAATTCGTCTTTTTAATGCTGTCTTAGTGGACATTTGGGGGAGTTTAGCTGGCTTTATGGGATTTACTGTGATGCAAATACTGTGACCATGTATTCTGCAATCCATACCACAAAAAGATGCTGAATAACATCTTTTTCAGCTTCTCTCACTTTCTTACATCAAATATGGCAGTCTGATCAGTGGCCCTAAGCCTCTGTTACCGACCCAAAAGGCATTTCACAGAATCTGTATGAGATGTACCTAGTTTCAACTCCAGTGTAATCCAGTACATGGCAATGACATAGTGAAGGAGCAAGACAGTCTCAGTTAGGTGGGAGAGAGTGCTGGTGTTTGGGTCAAACACATTCAGGACTTTCACTCAGGAGATCATGTTTGTGTCCTATGTGAAACCAAAAGTCAACTTGACTTTTTCAAGTACTTAATTAGTTCTTGGCATACATCCCTTGGCATAGTCTTCAAGTGATATACTCTTCAAGTGACATACCACTTAAGGTACTATATAAACATATCTTGTTTAAACCGGAACCAAGTTTTTTTTCTAAACCTAACCAAGTATTTTTTGCTGCTTAAGAAGAAGGAAGAAGGAAGTTCATTTTGAAAGACACTTCTGCATGAAACGAACAGGAGTTGACATTGAAACTGACACGTCCAAACGGTCACTAGAGGGGTAACTAGAGTAGTATAAACAGTGTTTCCCCTCAAAAAAATTTTCAGGCCCAGTAGACATCGAGAAAAAAAAACCTCAACCGATGCAACACCCGGAATGACTTACTGGCGTGATTAGGTTCAGTCCAATGACAACAGGGATCAGCAATTTAATTATTTGCATTCAAATTTTTGTTCACTCTGCATAGTAAAAACTTAAAACAAAGTGAACACAACAAGGAGAGGATATGTGAACAAGCTGTATGTATTTACAAAATTGTAGTACATCATGAGCAAAGTATGCATAATGCACTTAATCTTTCTTGGCTTTGAGAAAAAAATCACAACAGCATGATTGTCTTTAACCATTTGTTTCCTGACTCAGTTGCAAAAAAAGTGAATATATTGAGTTGCGTGTGGCACTGTTTGTTTTTTTTTTGGACGATGGTACTATGGTCATTTTGCTAACCTATGACCATCACTGTCAGAGTTTAATCCACGTACTTTGGAAAGTGTAGAGAAGCCTCATTTTCATTGTTAAGTTAGCAGAGTGATAACTGTGAGGCTTGCCTAATATCCTTACCCTGAATCTATCCAATTGTTAACCACTCCTGCTTTCGCTCCACAACCGTAGTCAGTGAGCATAGTATTAGTTGTAGAGATTTGTTAACCTCCAGGGCCGAAATGACTTTGGGATTAATTCCCTTCACTTTAACCAGCAGCTGGAAAGGAACACACATGAGCTTCACTTGGTCTTAAGATGCAGCAGAATTCATTAACTGAAAACTGTGACTTACACTCCATGTTTACCGCTAAGCTGACCACTTTTACTGCTCGGCAAAAACCCCTTTCTCCGCTCTGCTCCATATACTCCGATGCATTTGCTGACACTCATGTCACCTGCTGACACACTTTTGCTCGACCACCCACACCATATGCTTACACCTACACACACTGCCCTGTCTCTAAAGAAGCCATGCCTCTTATTATACAATGTAACCAACAAAGGCAAAGAGCAGCAGCCAGTCAGAGGCAGAATAAGGCGGGTCATGACCTCTACATCCTAAGGGGAAAAAATACTGTGTATGTTGCCGTCCTACGCAAACCTCGCAAACATTTAGGCCTGACAGGGGGTCTTGTTGGCCTGTTTGTTCGCCAGACCTGTAACATTGTAGGGAAAACACTGATAAAGCACAGGGTCACTGACCAAGCGGCCGCTTTTGATGAGTTAGGAGTGACAGTTTGTTGTTTATATACTCAGAGATATCACAGGTTCTTTAAAAGTCTTAAAAGTGTGAACAAAAGATATTTATTCAATCAAATTAATCCAAACTAGACTAAATCTGGCATAATTAAAAGGTAATTTGATCGTTACAATGTGGGGTGTGGAGGTCAGTGGCATCAGTTATGTGAGTGATAAATAATAATATCAATTTTTAAATAGGATAGGATTAAATAGGATAGGATTTAATTTTTGTTTTCCTAAATTTGCATCGTAAAATGTCAATATAATTGGTTACATCTACTGAATGCCTCTAGAATCACCTTTAACTTTAAATGGTGTCTAACCCTAAGTTAATTATGTTGTTGTTTGTGAAATTGGTCTTAATTTTCATTCTGAATAGCATTCAACATGTCTTAAAAAGTCTTTACTTAACTGCCTTATGATGAAGAAATGCTAATACTGTACCGCATATTTGGATTGAGTCAAGGAGCAAATATTAACAATATGCTGTACAATTTTAATTCAATACACAAAATAAGGCACTATTGTTAACATTGCAAAAATTTGAGTAGATTAAGAAGATTTATTAATTACATAATTTATTTACTTTCAAGAAGAGATCAAAGGAAGCCACTACCATCAGGTACTTCAGACCACCAAGATATTTATGACAGGCCGCAGAATTACAGTGAACTGGCTTTGGAGGTATGAAACATGAAGAAAACATTTAAAACAGGTTTATACATGTGTTCCATGTTCTGGTCATTTGTTATTAGAACTTTGAGAACTTAATTAGCGTGATAATTTGAAATGGATAAATGTTGTGCTCCTTTATACATTTTAATTTGATTTTTCAAAGGCTTGTCTGTCTAAATCAGTGTTTTGATAAGATGAAAATCTTTTTAAAGCTAGTTAAGAGAAAAGGCATGACTATCAAGATACTGTTCATTATCAAAATATCCTGGGATGCTATTTGTTTCAGACCTGTATTCAGACCTTAAGGCTTACAGTATCAACTCTCAGCATAACACCATCAAACTAGTGTCCACCATCAATTGCATTAAATGTTTGCACTACAGCCTCTCCACAATAAAACTATTGGCGTTCCATACAGATGTAGTCAATGAAAGTGCACTTTTATGTAACTTTTTTTGGTTGCATTGAATCCTTTCCAAATATTGCTAAAAAAGAAATATAAGGAGTAGAGCATTATCACTGACCATCACTATGTTAATGAATCATACATAAAATCATATGAAGAATATGAAGAAGTGGCTGTTAACAGGATATTACAACAGCAATACCTCGCTGGATTACCTGCTCAGAGGGAGGAAGTTATGATTTGACTGCATTTTGTTTGCACAGCCAAGCCACTGCTATTTTTCTGTGGAGAGTTGCCTCGTACGTGTGGTATGTGTACAATTTAACGGCAAACTGATGTTGATACTTCGCTGTAATTTTTCCCCGGAGAGCTTTTGCGGGCAGATTGTCCAGGGGAAGCACATTAGCCGTATGTGTTGGTGGTATTGGTGGTTGGGAACCTCTGCAATTTCAGCTGCCAGTTCCTTTGGCTCTGGGCAAAGGATTCCCTGCCATTTAATGGTACCTTAGACTGACTCAGGCTTGGCCCTGCAGGTTCCTTTTGGCGAACGCAAGTGACAGCGGGAACAAATCTCCTCCTCTGTTTATTTAATTGCTAACCGCTCCGGTTTGGAGGCCACGTTCAAAGGGCCGACGAGCAGAGGGCTGCCTCGCGTTCCCCTCAGCCTCGGGGTAGCATGGGTCATCCCACATAATGAGTGGAAGGAGTTACTTTACCAAGTCTGCCTCAACCCGAAGCCAGCACGTGGTTCCCATTTAAGCACAGGGGGAAGATTGCACCTTCATCTGCTGGGCATTTTTACGTGTTTATGTGTGTGTGCAAGCGCACATATATACATCTGTTCTTTAGCACTCAGTCTGTGTGTGTGTGTGCATGTGTGTGTGTTTGCGTGTGTGTTGTTGTGTGCTCACAGATGAATGCGTATGTTTGAGTGTAAGTGCCTCGTCTGAGTGTGAGATCATTGTGTTTGTACTGAAAGTCTACACCACATGTCCAGCACATGTTGTCAGGTTGTGACTGGCACACAGGCCATATTTATATCTGCATGAGGAGCTCAGAGGCCACTGGCCAGCCTGAGATGGGATGGAGCTCGAGGTCGACGTCAGTGCAGGACCTCACACACACATATGCTCAATCGCAGACACAAACACACCGACACCGACACCGACACACACACACACACACACACCCACACACACACACACACACACATACAGAGTGCGGTAAAGAGCAGGGTGGGCTAATCTTACAGATGCACTGTGCAAAGACAGTGAGGCAAGGAAGTCTGAGAGTGAGGGGGCGAAGTGCAAGTAGAGCCAGGGAGGAAAAACAAAGGCTGAAGGACTTGGGAAAAGAGTGTAAGAAATGATGAGAGCAAAAAAGAAAGTGAGATAACAAACAAATAGAGATTTTTCTTTCAGGGAAGAACTAGGCCAGTTGAGCTCACTAATAAGAAACTTTTTTATTTCATTTTATTTTTTATCATTTTATCAGATATTGTAAAGAAAGGACTGGACAAAGACAGAAGCAAAACACAATGTTCAAAATTTTAACAAAATATGTTAAAAGGGGGGAATTATAATAATATGTACTTATAAAGCCCTTTAAAAAAAACAAGTGGCAACCTGCAGGACGAAGGAATGAATTCACATCAGAAGTGCCAAAAACTGCAGGTCCTCTAACAGACTCTTAAAAGCCAAGTCAATCTCCATAAACACCCATGTTGAAATGTCAAACTTTACAGCAGAAAAATAAATAAAAATAAATCATGTTTATAGCCTGGTACAAAAATGGTTTTGGTCTCTATAGCTAATTTCAACATTCATGACAACTATACTTTGGGTTGACTTTCCATTAACATTTTATTAAGGTTTAAAGAGAACCCTAGTTTTCCATATTTGGTGTCTAAAAGACTTGCAGAACAATTTTTGAAATTGGTCTAGTATTTATAGAGAGTGCTGCCGCTGGCAGTTGTGAAAGAAGCAGGTGTGCCCTTCATTCTGAAGTGGTGACTAGCTGCAGGAAGGAAATGTCAGAGTTTGGGACCGGAGTCCCGATAATCGTTTATTGTGTTTGAGTACTGGTTTTTCTTATATAAAACATTTTCAGTGTCATGGCTGAATGTTTGGCTGATTTTAGCAATGTGAGATTTCAGAATTAGACTTCTCCTTCTGTGAGGTGCCACCACAGTCAATTAATCAATCCTTCTCTCACTCCACCAAAGCTCCACCCTCTTGTTTAAATTTGGCCACTTCTGGCCTATGCTCAAAACCAAGATAAGGAAGTGCTTCTCACCATACAGCAAATAAAATGTTCGCACTAATGGGAACCCTGTAGAAAGTGGTAGGAGAAAGACTCCAGTCAACAACTTTCTGGGTTTACCCACATATATGCATTTGTTTGAGTTTATTTCTCACAATTGAGATTCACTCAACCTTTACACATTTAGTATTTTGCTGTCATTTTGTGCTAAATAATTTGCACAAGGTAACTGTAGACATAACGTATGTGTTGTTATCGTATTTGAGAGATAGCTATCTCTTCACCTTTAAAGTGATACATATCTGTTCCATTAGAAACTGTTACAAGTCTTTGCAAAAATGTGTCACTGATATGTCACCTTTCTAGAGCAAAACCTTTTAAGTGGGAAACTCTTTATACTCCGTCCATTTCATGTGTTATCTGATAACCCTGCATGTGTGCTATCAGACACAATCTACAAGGCCGAAGTAAGGATGAAAATCCCCCCTAGACAAAAGAAGAAAAGGTGTTACAAAACTAAGGTTTGCCTCACAAATCAAATAAGAGGCCCTTTATTGGCCTCTTTTTTGTGTGAAATGTTGACGTCTGTTTTATGTGTTATGGGCACCGCACAGATCTGTGCAGGTTGAACAAGCACGGGCCCCTTTAAAAACGGCTTTTGATCTGTTATCTAATCATTCTCATCTGTTTCACTCTTGGCTTAATACCAGCCTCCCATTTTGTTTCCAGTCTGCTATTATTACACATTTAAGACAGGCTGCAAGTGTTTTAGTGTGGGCATAGACCTGCACTGTCTAGACTGAAGAAGATAAATATACATGTAAAGAAAATTTTAAACTTTGTTAGGAATTATCATTACTTATTTTACATATTTTTTGACTTTCTTAATACTATGCCTTTTCTGTTTGTAGATTAAAGTAATCTTCATAAACTGATAATGTCTTTAATAACAATGCATAAAGTATATGCAATAGTCATTTTTTATGCCTCCATGATGACTATAGCCAAGGCCAGAGGCATTATGTTTTCAGGTTACCTGTCCATCCATCCCATTCTTGTGAGTGCAATATCTCAAGAACACCTTGAGATAATTTTTTCAAATTTGGCACAAACATTTAACTGGACTCAAAAAGATTTTAAATGGTCAACGGTCACTGTGAACTTGCGTCAATCTCGTTCTCATGAATGCGATACCTCAATAACACCTTGAAGGAATTTCTTTATTTGGCACAAACACCTACTTGGACTCAACAATGAACTGATTAGACTTTGGTGGTCAAAGGTCAAGGTCACTTTGATCTTGCACCCGTCATATTCTCTTAAACACAATACCTCAGGAGGGCCTTAATTTGGCACGAACATTCACTTGGAGGCAAGAATAAACTGATCTAAATTTGGTGGTCAAATGTTACTGTGACCTCACAAAAAATATTTTTGGCCATAATACGCTAATTATGACAACATTTCACACAGATGTCTCATAGAATAAAATCATGAGGTGATATTTTTCCAAAAGACCAAAGGTCAACTTCACTGTGACCACATAATGTTTTACACATACACATTTCTGGCCATTATTCAATGTCACAACTCAGAAACAGAACAGGAGACATTTGCCTACATACTAAACTGATGACACTAATCTTGGGTATCCACACTGAAATTAAAATGAGTATTTCAAATGGTTGTCAAACTGTATCTTCATGTTGTAAGCTTTCCTAGCAATATCTGAATCAATGCTAAAAATCTGCCCTGTGGTCAGCCACCTAAGAACACGCTCCACATTTTCAGCAGTTATTTAAAAAATAATAAGTAAAAATCCAGTACACATGCACGAGATAGTTCTATTTAATACCGAATAAAGTTATTTGTAATAAATACAAAAAATATAATGAAGTTGATATTGTTGCTGTAGATAAGAATTTGAGTAATTCTTTTTTAAATTGAATAAAGAATTACAAATTAACATCAAGAGCCATCTGTTTCTGCTCCCTCCTGCAGCCAACACATAAACCCACTAGTGGGCAGTAGAGGCAGTGGCGGCACACCAGCTCTGGGCCTCAGTGAAACTCTTGGTGTTTACACCTACCAAGTGGAATGATTCATGGCTGTGTGCTTTCCCTTCTGTGGGATAGATGTGTTATGGGGGTGGAATGATCCAAGTTTAGGGCGGGTGAGGAGGGAGTCACAGGATCTCACACGGGATTTGTTAATTTGTTTAATTCCTCTGAGGAGGTTTCTTCTTCTCCTCCAGTAATCAGCACCTCCTCTTTTTCGCTCATCAGCCAGAGGAGCTGGGTAATTACACGACAGCTGTAGGTGCAGCTGTTTAAATGACTACAGCTTGTAGTGCGCTGTCAGACTTCATAGCTACAGTACAGTGACGAGGCTCGTACTGTAGTATATGTGTGTGTCATTCATTCACGGTTTTGTGTGTGAGAGAGTGCAGCCACTAGGACTACACACTAATGTGTGAGCAGTTGTGCGTATGCATGTGGTTTTATTCTGTGTCTAACCGTCTGTGCATCCAGCCATGTTTTTCAGTCTATGTAGCCCGCAGTGGAGCATGCAGTCTTATTGCGTCATATTTTTTTGCTGTTTGCTTGGTGCCCTGCACCACTCTTGTCCACAAGCTATGTGGGTTGCTGTTTCCTCTCAGGATGGGAAGTTGTTTCAGCCGCACTGTTGGCCAAACATTTATTCTGGCCTCCACGAGTAGAACACAATTACCCTAAATTCACCACATAGTCACTGAGATTTTCAGCAGTGATGTGCATCTCATGTGCCACCCTGGTATGCTCAGTGTCACCTCTGTCTTTGTCAGTTTCAGATTCAAATATTGTGGTGTTGGCATCAGTGTATTCAAGCAAGATATGTCTAGATCAAGTTATATGTGTAATGTAAAGGCATTAGCAGTTAGCTAAGGCAATTCGCAATTTTCTTGATGTAAGGTTGACGAATGTTTGAGATATTGGTGGTAGAGATGTCTGCTTGTTGTTAAACTTGCATGTTCCTTTGTATCATTCTATGTCCCCTCTCTTAATTTGGAGGTTATGCAGGTCTGTGATCACAGTGCAGACGGAGCGCTTCGTGGGTTTATTTTTCATGGGAGTTTGATTAGTGGGGTTTGTAATTGATCAGTTGATTGGATCAAATCTGATCAGATGAGATCGATAGATGAGAGGAGCAGCTGCTGCAGAGGCGAATGAAAGCAAATGTTTGGAACCAGAGCTATTAACGCTTAAGTGTCACTTTCACAACGTTACACTACTCCCTCTGTGTCCGAGGATGCCCTGCACCCCGAGAGTGTGGCGCACTGAAAAACCGAATGGTATATGCAGTGCACTTTATGAAAGGTCCAGCTCCAAAAATAAAAATTCCATATGTGGCACAAGGTGTTGATATTGTGGCGGGTCGCCACAAATAAGTTAATATGTGGGAAATCCTGCTGTTTCCTCTCATCACCAAATTCTGCACTTCTTTCCATTTCCCACCACTCTCTATTTCTCTCACACACATTTATAATTTAAGAATAATTGTCACTCATAGCCCTCTTCACCACAGAGGGAAAATTGTGGCAAAATTTTCCTTACTCAAATTTACCTCACATGCTTCTGTCAGCTGCAAATGTTGCAATCTTGTGAGGCATAACAACAGTTCACACATCCATAAAACTATATTACCATGACTGGATGTCAAACACTTGCATTTTTCTCATTTGACCTGCTTGTTTTTATCTTTCTATAAACCCCGTCTTATTGTTTTTGATCTCCTGATTGACTTCTCTATCTGAAGTGCCCCTTATTAGGACTTTGAACTTAAGATCCATATTGAAAGAGTTCTCAAAATGACGCTCATGCACAGTGCGTGATCCAAAGTAAAGTCCACTGACAGCCACAACCCAAGACTTGATCCCACCTTATCTGAGAAATTTCCAGGCCAAACAACAACTCTGTGATGTTTCATGTTCCGCATCCCCGCTGATCTTCAGCAGATAAATACCAGCTGGCCCTGAACTCACTTTTCCACAATAAAACATCTCTATCAGGGTGATAGAGCATTGGGTTTCTAACTGCCCTGGTTTCCCCTCTGAACGGCATTGTGGGTTTACACTGCGGAGATGACTCCTCTTCCGTCTGGAACACAAGTGTTAGTCGGAAGCGTGTCACATCCGGGAAGTGTGTGTGTGTTCGGGTGTGCCCATCTGTATGATGCTCATAGGCTAGTGCGTACACACGTGTGTTTGTGTCAGCGTCTCTGCATGAGAGCATATGTGTCTCCATGCGTGTGAGTGCATTATGAGTGAAATAGAGTCTGGCATGAAGATCAAAGTTCTTCCATAACTCCTCAGTCAGTCGGTCGGTCGGCCAGCCAACGTATTGCCAGGAAGCTCCACTCACCACAGGGGATGTTGAGTTATTAGACTCAGATCATTTCAATTACAACACAGTTGTTCAGTTACTGGGAAATTCACTCACAGTCTTTCTCTCTTTCTTTTTTCTTAGAACTACTCTGTTTACAACTCAGTCATTATCATGAAACCAAATACATAATGTTATAGAAATAAAACACTCGGATACTTTGAAAATGGCAGTAGGAGTTATAGATCAGTATAATATTCAGGTAATGGTAGCTGGCGATGTTATTTTGATTTAAGGCTGTGCCACTTCAGACCCTGCCAAGCTTATGTTGTATACAAAAAAGAAAAAGAAAATAAAAAGTCATTTAAATAGTTTCTATTCTGATTTATTTTACAAAATTATTGTGTGTCATTGACATACCACACCAACCAAGTTATCTTGTAGTTAAATCAAAAGTGTGCAGCTGTAATTCAGGCACAGTTGTCATTGTGTTAATATACTGTATAATCTTTATGTTTGCTAAATGATAAGTATGCCATGTGTTTATTTGGGCCCACTGCCATTTCTTATTTTTCCCTCTACCCCTTGTTTTCTAGTGCCCAATAAGCCCTTTAAAACAGGGTTACATGGATCATGAAGACAACTCTTCAAGACCCTGAAACCTCATTAGTATCATTGTCATTGATGGCATTTATGTAAACAGACATCTATTTGGAAATAATGCTATTATTAATTATTAATGTGACTGAGATAGAAAAGCATTGACGCTTGCGATTCGTATCAGACTACCAATTGATCAAGGGGGTCATCAAGTAAAAAAGTACTCTGCTTCATTACCAGGCCATTAGCCTTGTTCTATAGGTTAACATTAGCAACTCACTCTCCTATGTACACTACCCTAACTGTCTGCACTGATATCAAAGGAGTGGTAACAAGTGCAGCAAAGTTGCTGAAGTTCAACTTCGGGCATCATATGCTCTCAAAGAGGGAGAATGCATCATGGAAATATGTCAAAATGTGGAATTGTTATTCACAAATCAGCAATAACAATTAAATGTTAACCAGCTAGTTAGCTCCAAAGACATTAGCATAGGCTAACATTAGCTTTTCTTTTTATAATTCTTGTCATGAAGAAAAGGACCATAATACATTAAAATTGCATTAAACTACGATAATAGGCTTGCTGAAGTCATGATTAACATCTTTTTGCCATGATTAACATCTTTGAGTTCTCACGAAGCCCTTACACCTCACCCTTCCCCTTTATCCTAACAAGAATCAGGACACCATACCCCCAGAACGGATTGTGCAAAGTGGAGGGCTTAGGGCTAAGTGGTACGAGCATAAGGACTTGCATTTATAATAACTGTGGAAATCTACTAGTTTGCTTAAGGAAATTCCAGTTGAAGGTAAAATATATTCTAATTACTAGAGCTTGTATTTGCAACTGGAAAATCAGTTTGTTATGAAATAACCAAGTCTTTTCCTATGACATGAATGGCTAAAATAACTTTTTATACACTTTGTATGGTCGTTATGTATAGTGTCACCATCCTATTGGCAGCACAGTAAACAAATGGTACAGTAGATAACGTGGTGGCTGTGCCAGAATCTAGAAGGTACAGGACCTCATCTCGTGCTCTGCATTATGAATCTCATCCAATCAAACCTACGCCGTTTCATTTTTTTTATCAGTTCTTAGCTTCTCAATATGTAACCCCCTCCTGGGTGTCCTCGCTAATGAAGTGTGATGGTAGTGATGAAGTGTAACAGCGGCTGGTTTGGAGGTGCTGTGCCAGTGACAGGGTGGTCCCTGCCTCACACTGCTGCTGCCGCTGCTGCTGCTGGCACCCTCATGCTCATCATGCACACATTGTTCGGTGGCACCTGGCCATAAGAGGGGTGATGTTGGAAAGCCTGGTAATGATCAGACTTCTCCTCATTGCTGTTGGTCTTAACACTAGGTTCCGTGTGTGTAAATCCTTGTTTTCATTAATCCTAAAGTGACAGAGCCAGTCTCTTGTATATTAATTGTATGTAATGCACTGGTAACTTCTATTCATGTTCATTGCATTCACTGTTGAGTGATGCCTGGCTATATAGGATGAGGGATGCTGGTTAATTTGGCAGCCCCATGGAGAAATACTTGCATTCAGTCTGAAGTGCCGATAAAGTGGTAGAAGTTCTTTGTTATGCACTGTTTTGATGGTTTCCAGCTGTCTTGAACAGCAGAAGTTTATAATTGCTAAAAACCCATTAATGCCAGCACATGTCCAACAGTCCAGATGACACTCTTCTTATGATGTTTTTATTCAGCCGGTATCACATGATGACAGCATGACTCACCTGTTTTTTTGTTTATGTGCACAGTGCTGATCATTTCCAGTCCTTGCAGACTCAAACTACCCAGGTTGTTTAAAAAAGCTCGAGTGATTTTGTGGTCACGCATTGCTCCTGAAAGGGCCCAGATTTCCTATGTTGATGGATAGATTTAAGTCTGTCTGATTCCAGCGATGCGTTGGAGTATCATAGGATGGGTAACTGTAGGAAGGAGGCAGAGCTATATTCAACCAAAGTAAATTGTGGTCTACTGAAATTCTACCTACCCTTTAACCAATCAACTTGTCAATGGGGGTGGGTGGGGGGTGGGGGGGGTCTGCACGTTATCTATAAAAATCTGACGCTATAGAAGTCAACTCTGGTGTTGACAGTGTCATGTACAACATACAGTTACTTATGTTAAATATCTCTGTGATGCTGCATGTGAGAATGTGAGAGAGAGACTTATTATTTTGACCTCAGAGGCTAATGTTAGCCATCCTGCAACTCCAACAAGGGCTCGGGTGTGATGTATACCTTTTTAGAAGCTTTAAACTGCAGTGTCTTTTTGGAGACGTAGTAAACTAAATCTGTAATGATGAATTCAACACTAAATGTTTGCTTTTATTATTTAACATTTTTCCAGTATAAAAATGAGAGTTGAAAAATGTTTAGCTTTGGGTAGAAAGCTGCACTTGTCACTGTCACCAGCCGTCCACTCACAGTGGAGAAGGGACAGGATGAATACCACACAGACCATTCTTTAAAGAAGACAAATAGAAGTTTTTTTTCATTTTTCAGCTGGGAAACAAAATGCTTTGGTGGACGCAAAGCCTTATTAAAGTAGCATCAGTGATTGTCCGACCAATGAGAATTTGGTCTGACTAGACCATATTGATCAACCAATCAAGCAACCAACTAGAAGTTTATAGCCCTAGAGGGAAGGAATACAGATATTAATGTTGAAATAATTAATCAATAAAGAATGTCAATATTTCCCAATGATCACAATACTGATCAAGGCTGAAAAAACAGGGGTAATGTTATCACCATTACATGCCTTACCAACATGCTAAATTTGGTAACATGCTTGAGGTAGCAATAGCGTGAGAAGCCCCCTACATAGCTCCAGTGGACTGCATTCCCATAATTTACATGGACCTTGTCTTTGGAGTGTAGCTAGTAAGAACTCAATAGTCTGTACGTGCTAAAACTGAACTTGTGTGGAGGTTTCTCTCAATTTATGTGCTTTTCTTTGAAGAGCGTTCTTTCAACTGGAGGTTCAGCTTTGAGAAATTCATTCATCAGATGGTCATTCTTTTGGGTGTCCATCATGTGCGATGATGGATTTTGGGGCAAATGTAGCAGGGTCAGGGAGGTGAAACTTTCCGTGGACATGCAGCTGGTTTCGTTTCAAATTGGCACCCAAATGGTAAAGATTAAGACTGGAGGCCACATAGGTATGTCCTGATAGCTAAAGTGCTGGTCAAAACTTGTTGATAACTGCATCCATTTATGACCTCTTCAAAAGTAGTTATTATTGTTTTGGAAACTAAGTACAACACCTCATATCCAGACTGTATTAAACACAGCTTGTGCCGTCCTGCGTAACAAGATTTCACTGTGTATGTGCCGGTGGCTCTCTTTTCAAGTTCATCATGTTGTATATTTGCATTCATACCATTGTCATTGAGAAAACTTAATTTTGATTTGTTGGAGAGTGTGCAGGCTCTGATGTATGCAGAGGTGGAAAGCTTCTTTTCTCAGCTGTCAGCTGGCCAAACCTTCTCCTGCTGGAGTCGTAAAGTTACTTTTATTCCAAGGTTGACATAGACAGTTCCAACACAAAGTTTTCATTGAAAGAGCGTGCTGCCCCAACAATATGAACAAATAATACAATGTTTTGATCATTGGCAAGTGTGGCTGTGGCATGAGCTGCATAAAGCAACGACGTTTATCATCACTCAGCTAGGCACTAGTCTAGGAAAGTAAAAGTTTAATGATGCAACAAAGGATATCTTACCCCCAAAAGTGTTGACCAGGAGGGCCTGTCAGTCCATTGGAGAGACTCAGAGATTCATTGGGGTGCTGGGAGGGAGTATCCAGCAGTGAGACTAATCTGTACACATGTGGCCCGGCACTTCAGAGGTCCAGATGTTGGATGGGCAAATTGTGTGCATGGTGATGCCCTCACAAACCCCGCCACATGTGTATGTTTGGTCAGAAAGACACAAAAACAGTAGATGTAGAAGATGTAGAAGAATACAGACTGTATATAGTTAAATTTATGAACAGCAATCCACTCTTGTCAGTGTAGACATAATGGTATAGGTCTGTTCTGATCTGATCTGACAGTAACTCTTTGGAATTTGATGATGGCAGGCAAAACACTGGGGAAAATGTTTTTCATGTCAACATGCACAATAATGTTCCTTGCACCTAAGCGTGGACGATATATTAATTATGGTCAATGTATAAAATGAATACGAACATCAAGTGTAAATTGTTGCATCATTTTTTTAAGACCACATCATGACATTCAATTTGGTGTTTAAGTTCTCTGCTCTCGTCCTCTGACAGACTCAATAAGAAAAAACAAAGACTTAAAAACATTTATCCCACACACTCCCCCACCCATCCAGACCACTTTGTCTTTGTTTTATAATAACAAAACTTTAATGTACCACACTTTAATCATCTTTATTATAACACTTTATTTTTATTTAACTTTATTACAACAATATTTTCTTTAACTTTGTTATAACTGTACTTTAACTTTAACAGTGCTTTATTTAACTATTAAAACAGTACTAATCTTTATCATAACAATATGTTATCTATCTTTGTTATAAGAGCAGTTTACTTAACTTTATTTCAACAGTACTTTGTTATCTTTATTATAAAAGGAATTTATTTAACCTTATTATAAGAGTACTTTAACTTTTTTTTTTATAACAGTATGTCATTTACATTTATTATAACAGTATTTTATTTAATTTTTATTAAAACTACTCTATTCAACTTCATAAAATAACAATAGCTTCTGTTATCTAATTATCTTTATATTAACAATAGTTTTTCATATTATAAGAATACTTTATTTAACTTTATTATACAGCAATGGTTACTTTATTTAACTTTATTGTAACTGTAGCTCATTTAGGAAAGTATTTTAGCCATCTCAACATATTGAGATATATATATTTGGTATCCCAATATAGTCTAAAAGTACTGGCTATATTACTTATAGGCCGTATCGGCCAGCTGTGCTTGCAGCCTACATTGTTTTCCACAGCAATAATATACCTTATTTCTTAATATAATTTATTTCCCATATCGTTTGCTCAAGTAGGCAGTTCTGTACATCACAGTCTTATTGCATTTCGGAGAAGTATTTCTTAATAATCATTGGCTTTTAATGTATGACATTATGACTTGTTGGCCCCTGAGTGAAAAATATTGCGGCTTTTCCTGAACTGTTGGTGTTGGACACCACAGCAGAAATCAAGTCATTAACTATCCATCATCAGTGTGAGTATTTAAACAATAATAGAAAGCCCATTATGAATAAATAAACTGACGTTTTTATTGTCATGCTAGAGGATTGTTAGGAAAAGAAGTGGCTGTGTTTATAAGTGCTTGCTCCTAACATGTCAGATTGGCCAAACACATTTTTAGGATTATTTTATACTAAGGCTCATCTTCCATAACAGACATTGCACATTCCTTTTTTTTCTGTCGTTATTTTAGTTCTTTTTCTGGCAAGGATTCAAATGATTTGTTGGCGTATGCACTCAGTTTGAAAACTGGTAAAACTCTGAGGTTTTGAGTGAAACTCCCCCTAATCCTCACTCCCTACAGATCCTCAGGGTGAGTTTGTTTACAATAAGCAGCCGAGAGCAGAGGGGGAAAAAAGAACAAGTTGAAAGAAACTCTTCCAAGACTGTGCAACTTCTTGTAAATACCATAATTGCCCTGAGTTGTATCATCATGCTGAGTGCCCCGTCTCTGCCAAGTGAAGTTCCAGTTACATCCAAAGATGTGTGTGTGTTTTGGTTGGCAACAAAGCACTACCCTCTATACACAGTCAGTCACACCAGGGCCAATTGGTAACAGTTGTGGTCAGACCCCCTTGCACTACAACAAGGGATACAAGCGGAGGGTTGAGTGAAAAAACTGTCTGTCTTTACCTCCCTCTCTCTCCATATCCTCAGGAGAAATCATCTCCTGAATAAGCACAACAGAATTAGCCCCACCGAGTCAGATTGCGTTTAAATCTGTGAGAGAAAACAAGCATTTTCTCTGTGCACTGTGCCCTCTCTGGGAACGAGTCCTACAATAACACACAGAGTTAATACAGCACATCCTGGAGCCACACTGGGGTGTCACTGTTTATGGCAGTGCCTTCACCACATGCACACTCTCTCTCTCTCTCACACACACACACACACACACACACACACACACACACACACACACACACACACACACACACAAAAACCAAAACCACTGCTGCTATAACCTCTGCGAAGATGAGTCAGCAATTTCCTAAGGCTTGGGGTGAATATAGATCTTGGATGCGGGAATTTGATCATTACAATAAAGAGCGTCTCCCAAACTTCTCACCAAGCTCCTGCGTGTGAGTGTCATATTTTCTGTCTGACTTCAATTAGCCTTTATAATATCATGTGATGATTGGCTTTGAAATGGATGTTTAGACCTCATGCTTGAGTTGCATTTACCAAATGTGGTAACCAATGACGATGTGTGAAGAACTGTTGATTTTGTACTCACATGCATTGCAGTGCTACATGGCTCTGGGTTCTGGCATCTCATCCTAAAAGATGAGACCAGAGGAAATTCCACACAGGATGCTGCATATCCGAATTCCTGTACCTCAACTTATAAAGCACAGACAAGCACTGTATTTCTTTCTCTGGTGTGTCTTTTTTCCTATCTCTGCTTCTTTGAGTGTCTCCTATTCTCTGTAACTACCATTTTCTGTTCAGTCAACAATAATTAAAACCTAATGAGCAACATACTTTCACAAGTGTTATCTGGGTCTGTTTGTTGTCCGTGCTTTGGCCTGACAATTTTCCCCCCGTTATCCTTGCTCTCCACTTGCCTTTGTGGGTCTGGATAATGTATCACAGCTCTGCAGTTCTTTAATGACCTTGAATCTGGCTTGTTTTGTTGTTGCTTAAATTGAATCAAACAGTCCACTAATTGCTCACTGAGGTGGTTTATCATCATTTTGGGTTCTGATGAAGGAAGTGGGCTGACGGCAGAGGTTGTCCTTCTCCAAGGGAGTTCAGCTGGTCAGCATATCCAAGTCAGACTGTGGTAGAAAACGGGGTGTTGCTCCCTTTTGGGCTAGAAGTGCGTCACTGTCCCCCGTGAAGGAAGTATTTTGGGGCCTTGTTCACAAAAAAGGGTAAGATGGGGCAGGAAATCAAAATTGCCACCATGTCAGCAGCGAGGCTGGCATGAATTATTAAAAGACATGAATTATTGTATGATTGTCATTGCGAAGAGGGTAAAAAGTTACTGATTTATTGGTTGATTTACGTCCAACCCTCTGGTATGGTTATGACCTTTGTTTAAAGACCAAAAAAAATGTACCAAAAAAATATACCACGGATGTAAGTGTCCAAAAGGAATTTTCATTGGAGAGTGTCTGGGACCACACTTAGAGATGATGTTAGGAGCTCAGACATCCAAAAGGAGCACTGAGTTGAACTGTTGGTCTTTTGCGTTTAGAAGAGTCAGATGAGGTGGTTCAGGCCTCTAATGTGATGCCTTGTGGAGGTTTCTCAGGCACATCCAACTGAGGGAAAATCACAAAGCTGACCCAGTGCACACTGCCATCTGGCCTTTAAATGACCTTAGATATTTCATGAAAAAGTGGAGAGTTAGCTTAAGAGAATGAAGTATGGGAAGTATGAATAATGTAACGTTAATAGAATGAAGTATGAATAATGTTACAAACGATTACGAACGGCCAGCCCTGATATCCGCTGTTGTTCCATGAGTGGTAAAGAGTTCCTTCATCTGGGAGCCGGGGCAGCAAAAGCACTGTTAGCATGAATAATTAATATGCTTCTCTAAGGAAACCGTGCTCAGAGGATCTGAAGCCAGTCTAAAGGCTTACAAAATCCTAAGGTCACTTATTTAAGGTGGACCCAAGTTCTAAAGACAATATTAGCAGTGAGATTCGATTATAAATTCAGAGCCAGTAAAAGTAAGCCCAACTGGAATCAAATGGAATTTTTCTATCATATATTTTTTGTAGTATTCTGGCCTAGTTGTAACTGAGTTACAGCTTCTTGAAGAGATTACAGTGGATTGCAAGAGCTGAGCTAAGAGGAGACATAAGCTGGAGGGGTTATTGTGTCTGTGTGACACCTTTAGTCTAGCCATGAGGTTGATGGGTGGGTATGGTGTAAACACCCAGAAATGAAGTGGGAATGCTACATCTGCCTGTGTACACCCTGGGCTAGTGGTATACTTAAACTCTAAGAGACTTGGCCCAAAAGTATTTTCTTCCAGTTCGTGCCTTGGCCACACAATCATTCAGCCCAGACCAGCAGCAGCCAATCCTGAGGATAGTAGGTGTCTGTCCGTGGTTCCAGATGACGCTGACAGCAGGCTTGGAAACAGACCTGTTAACTAGTTAGCCCCCAGAGAGCGGGATGGCCACAGCGAGAGGCTGTTTATATAAAAGCTGCAAAGAATTGGAACAAGGATGAAATGGCGTTGAGATTGCGCAGAGAGTCAGCAGCATGAGGGAGTAGATGACGTCATATGAGAGCAACATCTGTCTCCTATTGGCGTACGCGCTCCAGGGCCCTCGTGCCTCTACACAGAAGGGCCAGGTTTTATGTACATTGTTTTTGTGTGAATAAAAGGCACTGTTAGTAGGAGAGAAACAAAATAGAAAGCTGGCAATCCTGTCGCTTTTAGCTCAAGTCTTTAGAATTTATCACAGGCTCACACGCTCAGGCAGCATCTGCTGCTTTTAGAATTTAAAAAAGTAATGTTTAATGATGTTTGAATGAAATGTGTGTCTTGTGCAAATTGTTGCATAATCCTACAATGTTATTTACCTGGTTACTTTACTCGCTATCATGTTCTTGCAAATTTCCTCTGAAAGCTGACTCACTTGAAAGAGTCAGTATAAAATAGCTTTAAAAGCTTTACAGTTTCAAGCTACTTTTGGTAACTTTTATGAAAATATTTTTTTGTCATATTTGCTGAAACTGTGACTACATCCAGACAGTAGTACATGAGAAAAACTATTATGTTCCTCCTCTGAATCGTAGTGCCTCTAATGGCATTTGCTAGAATCTGCCAAGGCTAAAGGGAAACAACCAATCCGAGATGAGGAGTCTCCAACAGCTGTCAATCATGTGAAAAACTGCTCGTGAACTCTGGTTAAATTGTCAAACTAGTGCTGATCAAATATAAATGAAGATTTTGTCACTTCATTGCATATTTTCAAAAACATATTGTGGTATATTGTTAAGCTGTAAAATGAGAAAGTTGGTTTGGCCAGTTGGTAGTGCTTTGTTTTGGTTAAACAGTTTATCTCAGACTTTCTCTCTTTACATCTAAACAGTACACTAAAATAACTTTTCCGAATATGTTTCTGAGGCTAGAAATAGGTGATGCAGTAATAGACTATTGATTCATATTTGATCAGCACTACCTAGTTTGACAGTTTGACTGCTGTTCACAATCAGTGGTTGATATTATTGACAGCTGCGTTAGAGACTCCTCGGCTCTTTTTGGTGGTTTTTGATCTGTGCAAATGCCATTAGAAGCACTATGAGGAAGCAGAAGAATACATGTCATGTATTGTTTTTGTTCACAGTATATTTGTCTCATGTACTACTGTGTGAATCTAGTTAGTTTTATCACGACAATTTTTTAAAATTTTTTTAAATTTTTTGTTAAACTTACCAATTACAGCTTTAAACACACAGTTGTGTAATAACTGAGTTAATACATCAACTTATTCAGAAGAATTAACCTCCCATTTTCAGACTTAAACTTCTGGTCATATGGAATTGGTTTTACGATCTACTATATGTGAAATCAATATTCCAAGGGCTCGGCCCATCTCTTGTTACTGAATGTCTTACTCATTTCAACTGAACCTGGATTGTCTCATATTGTCAAGAGCTGCAAAAGTGTTATCAATCATTACAGTGATAGCTCTGCTTCTTGGCTGTCAAATAATGGTTCCTGTTTTCACAATGACTGCTCACAAAACCACGTAAGTTTTAGTTGCTGTTTTTGTTTGTTAATAGAACACAACAGAGTCTATGATAATGAGTCCCTGGGCCCAAAGAGAACATGCTAATGACCTCTTGTTTTACATGCAGTAGATATAATTAGGAAATGGCATAGTCGAGCTCCTACACAGCAGGAAAAATCTGCTTATTAGGATGCTGATATATATTCAGTGGCTGTCCACAGTAGAGACTGACAGGGCTCTGTTTAAATCCTGGACACTAGCAGCGTAAGGAGGAATTTATGCTTTTTTTTTTGCATTTTTAAGAGGAATGTGCTTGATAAGCTGTAAAGTTATTAAAATGAGTCAGTATTATGAAGCATTGACTTTAAGAACTTAAAGTTCCAGAGGAGTCATTACTTCAAATCACCAACAATGATTTAGAGCATTCCCATTTATTTCCAGATAATCTCATTGTTCAGTGTGCTTTAGAGGCCAAATAAGCATAAATAATTGCATCAACTGGAGAAGAGGAAAAAACTAAAGTTTGTGTGTGTGTGTGTGTGTGTGTGTGTGTGTGTGTGTGTGTGTGTGTGTGTGTGTGTGTGTGTTTGTGTTTGTGTTTGTGTGTGTGTTTGCGCACGTGCCATGCACTCCCACACTGTGGCTTTGGAGGTTTATCCAGTGTAATAGCATTTTAAACAAACAATCCTTGCCTGAAAGAGGGCTTTCTTTGTGGTCTGGCAGATGCAAGCCAGGGCCAGCAGCTGTCATACATGGAAGCAAAAGTTACAATCGGAAATTGAGAATTATGTTGTTAGAAACATGACTTGATAACGGGTTGAATTGAAGGACCATGCACGTGAAAAGCCAGCACCTTGTAGGGCTACCATTCTGAAAATTTAATTCAGCGTTTCATTGCAGCTGCAGTTAAAGGTCACGTCCCAGCAGTGCACCGCCTTGGCACAGCCGTGAATTCATCAATGAATTGAGATGTTATTGCACGGCCAGAACCGAATCAAGAAACTTGGCGGAGGCAGACCAAAAACATCCTTTATGAGTAGTTGGAGTGGCGCGCGGCACAAATGGTTCAGCGTCTACACCCCTTCCCTGCCAGTAAAGGAAGAGTTTCTTCCTTCTAAATTGTTGCCTGATGCGTAGATGATGATGTCGGAGTCTCCAGGGACACTGTACATACGGCGCTGTCACGTCTCCCACCTCCTTGTCCTTGCCCCTTCGCACTCTGGCCCCTTCGAACTGACATGCTTTACTTTCCATCCTCAAATTATTGGTGCAACTTAATTATGTGATGTCAGCCAGAAACACAGACTGTCTTGTCAAGCTGTGATTGCTCTGAGTGGAGGAAACATTTTCACCCACAAATCCAATTTGAAGGCAGCTAGAGCTTCAGTGTGCTCACAAAGACTAATGCTGCTGATGACCCTGAGTGCTTATCTTTGGGAATTTTTGTGACATTTTGAGAACAAAAAAAGCTTAGAACATACTGACTGAGTACTATCTTACCATGAAGTAGCAGCAATACAAGGTTGTTCCATCCCTGAAAGGGACTGTGTTTAACTTGGCACTGAACTGCGATCTGTGGACGAGTCCAGCTTCCCATTCCTGTAAAACTTTCATTTATCAGAGGCCGATGTGAGTCTGTGAAGAACTTCCCCACTTGACCTTGGTTTCAATTTTACGAGTTTCTTTATTGTTCTGCCACTTCTTTTTTTGTCTTTTTCAATTTAGAAAGCTACTGGAGATGACCTGTCATCACTATTGGAGTAGAAATCCAAATACTAGTTTTAAAGGGCCAATTTGAGCTCCGTATGGTAATAAATTTCCTGATTTAAACAGGAGTAATGAGCCATGTTATTTTGAATGCTTTTTCTCCCATATTTCGTCGTGTATCTAATCATAGAAGAGAAGCTATAACACTGCAGATTTGATAGTCATAGTTAAACGGTGTTTCACAGATATAAAGAAGGATGCAAATACTTTTCAAAGTGGTGCTACATGACCAGAGAAAGCAGAGAAAAAGGTTGCTTTAGCTCAAGAGGTAGAAAACCTACGGCTACCAGAATGCTACACTCCTGATGGTTGGTGACGTAGTATGAAGTGGTCTGTCAATGGTTGCCGGCTGGGTCTGGTATTACAGTTACACAGCAAGTTTCTGAAAACATTTGAGGTAAGATACATTCAACTCAGAATCTTGGTTAATATTTCTTTTCGGCCTCGGATTTCACTGTGCAGGAAGGGTTAGGGTTAGGGTTAGGGTTAGTAGCGCCCACTCTGTGTTTACTAACTCTTAAAAATAGGGCATTAAAATACATTTGTGAAAATATTTTAGGCAAGAAAAAGGGGGTGAGGTGGGATACCTAGATACTGGTTAGATGGAGGAAAGTCTACCACAGTTCATATGCACATACTGCCCACATTGTTTTGATACAAAGTAGGCTGGAAATCGGTGAAGTATACCTTTAAAATGATAGTTATAGTTACATAGTTACGGTGAAATTAGTTCATATTTGTTTCAACCATTTTATATAAGTCTGTCATAGGTTTCATTTGCTATTTGTGACTGTGTTTTGACTCAAAACCACAGCTCCAAGTTGATATTACGTCTAACAAATATCAGATTTTAATGCCTAACCCTAACAAATCAAGAATTTGGAACTCTTTCAGCAGTTATCTGTTTTTGTTGTCGGGCCAGACCCTCTGGAGATGCCATGTCAACACAGTGGCTAGCTCTAACAAATCACACAGGCTTCCATCTGGACGACCTTCAAGTCAGGAACTCCTACTGAAGGACCGTAGCCACACAGCCAAACACACACACACACACACACACACACACACAGAAGAAGAAGAAACACACTCTCCCTTTCTTTGGACGCCCATAGTCCCTGAAGCCTCGGCTTACGTCTTAAAAACTCATGAACAATAAGGGCCTGATTGAATCCAGAATGGATTCAGGAAGTAGTGAAACCATTTGAAAGCGCGAGGAGTGCTTTCACACAGCCAACTCCCTCCTCTGCCACCACTTGTGTCTGCGTGTCGGCAGCCTATGCCTTTTGAAGATGTTGACTGTTCTGATGTCAAGTCCTTCATAACCTGTCACTTTTTCATTTTGGTGTAATTTTGTTTTATTACACAAAACATATTGGGAGGTCTTTTATGCAATAAAACAAGAGCAAACACCATGGAGTCTCAATAATGGCAGATGCAGTATAATACAAAGCAGATAGTAATGTATTAACATTTTTTCCTGATCCTTCTCTTTCTTTTTCATTGTCTCTCAGAAATCATTGACGACCTCGCACATCTTGTGGACAACACAGATGACAGGATCCGCAATGAGACGCGAAGGGTGAAGCTGGTGGAGACAAAGTCAGCCTCATGTGGTGAGCCTTCCTTGTTTACCTTTAACTGTGGAGTGTCTTGCTCAAGTTTCAGGGACCAGACCAGGCCTGATATCTAATCTCTGTCCTTGAAAACAAATCCCAATTAATCTGTTTATTTATATGAATGATTACCAAGCATCGGGTTCCTCCTGTTTTTCCTTTTTACTTCCTGCAGTTTACAGAGTAGATATCTAACAGACTATAGCTTTTATAGAGGAAGTAATTGGCTGATGTGAGACAGAGTTGGACAAAAAGCACAGTGATTCCCTTCAGACAATATGTAATTTGACATAGAGCACCCATCATGTTGGATAGAGCTCTTTCTTAAGCAAAACAATGTTATCATACTTACCATTCAGAAATTGAGCAATGTCCCTGGTATTGCTGCCTTGGCCTTCGTCTCCAGAAAGAATGATGTTTAATGGTGCAGAAAATATGATGCTGATGGGGACCAGCCCTTTCGGCACAGAGGATGTGGGTGTTGATCGGTGGGTGGACTGGTTCCATCTGTCACGCCTGCTAACATAGTGTCCTGGGCTTTCAAAGGGGGTCCCTCATACTTATCCTTTGAGAAATCCTCAAATCTGTTAATTTTGGTAGCTACTTTAGATTTAGTCGTCATCTTTAGATGAAAATGCGTAGTTTTTGTCAGATTTTAGTCATTTTTATCCTTTGTGGTTCTAGTCGACGCAAAGCCATTCCACTGTCGTCAACTATTAGTAATTACTTTCCACTTGGACTCAAGGATGAACTGATTATCAGTTGGTGATCAAAGGTCAAGATCATTGAGACCTTGCACTGTCTCATTCTAGTTAATGTGATACCTGAAGAATATCCTCTGGCAATGTCCTCTAATGTGAAATAAATGCTAAAACAGCTTTTATTTTAATCAATCAAGCTATCTGCACAGGCCAAATAATGCCTTGAGTATCCTTCTGTTTTATGCATTAAACTACCATGAGCGCATGAACGCATTCTGTATAGACACACGGAGCACTGACGCACTTTATGTGATGCTCCCGTTATGCCTCTTTTTAAGACACATCATGACTCATCAGCCTCTGTTGTCTCAGCTCCAGATTTTGGTCACTTAACTTGTTCACTAAGACAACTTGTGAATGTGTGCCCCCCCCCTCGTCATTTCCCAGATCTGTTTGTTTAACTTTTGTTTTGCCATTTACAAAAACACTTTTTTTCAGTAGGTAATGCTTTTCAAAGAAATTTGGCTGCCATGAGAGGTGTGTTGGCTGGTTAAAGCCAATATATGAAATGTGGGAGCTTGAGTTAGGTTTACTTTGCCCAGTGAAACGCCAGACAGCATTGCTATGGCAAAGGCTACATTGTTGTAAGGGGAGACCTGGCTAACAGGCGTTTGCAGACAGAAGTAGAGCAGGCAGCGGGAAGGTTGGCCCTCAGAATGCTTCGTTCTGTTGGTCGTGTCCCCATGGTGCCCGAGCGTGAGTTTGTTTGAAGATCCCAGAGCTCATATTGTGTTAGAATCAGGACTCTTTCTTTCTGTCTTTCTTTTTGTTCAACTTGTTCTTTTGCCGCCCGAGCTCCCTCCTCCCTCTCCTCAGTTCCAAGCTGAAGAACATTCATGGCGCGCACGTGTGTGTGTGTGTGTGTGTGTGTGTGCATGCATGTGTGTGTGCATCTGCATGTCCATATGCATCACATGTATCAATGTGTGTATGGTGCACATTTTTGGAGTGCACGCAAATATATGCAACTGTATTTGCAAAGTATGTTCTTGTGCATGCATGTAAGTATTGGCCTGTGTGTGTGTGTGTGTGTGTGTGTGTGTCTGACCTTCTCTGTGAATGGAAAATTCCCCCCATGGTCTTCTTCACTCTCACCTCAATGCTCTCTTTTTTTTTCCATTCCTCTCTGTCATCCCCCCGTTCGTCTCCTTAGTTGTTTGACACTCGTCTTTGTGTCAAGCAGAGAAAGAATTGAAAATACTACATGCCACAAATTGTTCAGAGGGCTTTCCCTCTTTCTCCATGGCAGCGTGTTTATAATTC
The DNA here is from genome assembly GCF_026936395.1 of Plectropomus leopardus. NCBI lineage: Eukaryota > Metazoa > Chordata > Actinopteri > Perciformes > Serranidae > Plectropomus > Plectropomus leopardus. Next base: position 10,817,608 of record NC_142178.1, read on the forward strand.
CTTAGCTTTAAGGCTTTATTTATTTTTGAAACCACCTCTCATCCAAAGCCAGCGTTTGGTGTTATGTCTCAGCCGAGTCCATGTGAAGCCAGAAATGTCTAGCTTTGACAGGCGAGAGCATACTTAACATAACTATTGGTAGCTCCCTCATTGTAAAAGAGGCATCTTAGCTTATGCAGAGCAAAGTTGCCCTTAAAGTTGGAAGCATTTCCAGAAATCTGAAAAATGTTCCTCACTGTAGGATTATCAAGATAAATTATCAGAAATATGCACTCTTGAGTTGGGGGCAAAACAGTTCTTTGTGCATGCACCAAAGATTTCCAAAAACACATAACAGTCAAAAGCTGGAGAAGAGTGAGCTGAGCTTTGGGAAGGGTCATCTCACCGAAAGGGAAGGACCCACATACTGCTCGACCATGGTTCCTGTGGCATACTGCATGACTGCTGCCTGTAGCGTTGTGCAACTTCCATTGTGTTGAAACATACTAGATTCTTCTGCAGCACAGGCTTGTGGAGACATTTATCTCTGACATGTACACAAGATTTAGACTAGATTTAACTGCATTAAAGCATCTCCCATGTTGGGGAAAAGGGGAAAAAAACAAAAATATGCACACATGAATCAAAAAGTAAATATGTATACATAAGAAGACAGTGGTTCTGAAAACTTTTTTTTTGCCTTTGAAACAGTTGTTTTTGAGATTTCAACACTGAGTACCAGAGCTTGGACTCTTTGGTAACGTATGTTGTTTAAACTATTTATATATATTCTAAACAATTAATATACATAGAAAAAGCACTAAAGGTGCTCTGTTTTATTTGTCCGTGTGCCGTCAGTGTTGTCTTTTTATGCTGCGACATTATCAGTTATACATTTGTTTTTTAATGCTTGATGAATTTCTATAAATGGCTGCAATTTTTCATGCACTACTATTAATTATTAAAATTATTATTATTATTATTATTATTATTATTATTATTATTATTATTATTATTATTATTATCATTATTATTAAAAAGTTCACTTGGAATTGCCTGCTCAGATTAAACACTTTTGCGAAGTTTGTTTTATTTTGTTAAAGTGGAATAAAGGGGTGTGGTAAGAAAAAACATGATTATATGTGGGGAAATATATGTTTGTATTAGTCCTGGAACTCAGATATTGATTGGCAGTGAATACAAAGAAAAAAAACACCCATCATCTATATACATATATATATATATATATATATATATATATATATATATATATATATATATATATATATATTTAAATGGATGGTCCAGTGCTGTCACTTAAACAAGCTAAGCCTGATTCACAGAGTCATTACCACTTGTTTTAGATGATGTCGGTGGGAACTGAGGAGTGGAGGCTTTGAGTTGGGGTTGGATTAGTGTGGCAGATTAGTCTACGGGACCAAAGGGTCTCTTGGAGAGTAGTATGAGCTCCCCAGAGCTTAGGCATCACCAAGAACCAACATCAGTGCTTGAGCGGCCCTCTTCGACAGAGCTAATCCTCAGTTTGTTGAGGGCCACTTCTGCAGCCCTGTGAATCCTGCAGGTGGCTCGCATCTCAAGTAGGTTTGCACTGTTTGGACTAGAGGGGACGTCTAAGGAGACTGTGGGTGAGGGGCAGCCTTTGAAAGTAACGACACCGAGTCTATAGTTGGGAGTTTTAGAGGAAATCAGTCATTTTGCTCAATAGGGAAATATATCTTTTAAACTATTATTATCCCTTGGCGCATATGGTTTAATCTTACTGATGAATATTTGACCTTTCAATCTCATATTGCCTCAACAAGGTAATTTATTGGTGTAGTAAACTAACTAGTAAACTAGTGTAGTAAATTGTGTGGTTTCAATTGAATATCATAAAAATATAGAAGTATTATTAACAAAGATTTTTAACCATGCTTGCAGCTCCATGGGTTGCAAGGTCCGTCAGTTGGTCTGTAACGTCTCACTTTACTTGTCTAAATTGAAATATCTCAACTATTGGATGGATTGCAATGACATTCATGGTGCCCAGAGGATGGATCCTAATAACTTTAGCGATCTCCTGACTTTCCCTCTCGCACCAACAGCTGGACAGAGTTGTCCTGTAAAATATCTTACACTTAAAGAGGTGGATCTGCTGAAAATTTAGATTACAATTCTTAGTTCCCAGAGGATGAATTCTATTGATTATGGTGACCGCCTGGCTTTTTCTCTCGCGACACTATGAAGTTAAACAACTATCGAGTGGACTGCTATCAAACTTTTGTACAGACATATCCCCCGAATTAAGTTTAATAACTTTGGCTGACCTTCACTTTTCATTTAGTCCCATCATCAGTTCAAAATTTCAATTTGTCAGATATTTTGGTTTGAAGCACAAAGCACAAAATCCCCTGTTCAAACACGAAACATCAAATCTTAAAATAACCATACACTGCTCAAATAATTCAGTTAAGCAACAAATTTCATTCATAACCTTTGAACATTTCATACATGTGGAATGAAGATATCATATTTTAGAATGGAGGTAATTCAAATATTACAGTTTAAATTTAAAAATGTTTTTCTTTCTGAATTTTTTAAATTCTGAGCAGCACATCTTCACAGTTAGCGTTTTTGTTAGCGACACACCTGATGCAGCTCTTGTATTCCAGCTGGTGCGGAAGACAGAGCCAACGCAAGTCAGCAAGTCAGCAGTCAGATAATTACAATGGCAAAACATTAAAGAATTATTGTTCTCACTTTATTTGAATATATTTATCATCCAGCATCTGCAATCCAACCAGCATATTCTCTTATTCTCACCCTTAACAAATTCTTAAATAAAATTCCAACAAAATACCATCTGCAACCCAATGCAGGACTCTGGTTAGCATACTAATACTATAAACTATGATGGTGACCATGGTAAACATCATACCTGTTTAACATTAGCATGGTAGCATTTTCATTTTGATGGTGATAACTTGCTGACATTAGCATTTAGCTCAAAGCACCACTGTGTCCATGAATAGGGTTGCAGAGCCACTAGCAGGGCTTTAGACTATTGTTGGGTTCAAACAGTGGTCACACTATGTCTGCCGCTGTGTTTTATATTATAAATAAATACATATGTTTTAGGTGTGTATCTAATACTTGAAGCCAAAACCATTAAAAGTTTTTGTCCTCCTCTATTGTGCTGCGAGAAAAACGATGGGCATCACTCTAACCTTGTCAGCATAAAATCCCATAAAATGTCCCTTTTCTTTAAAGGTCATCCTCGCCTTTTGTGGTCCAAAAAGATCTTTGAACCATGAGCAGAGGGCACGGAGGGAGTGGCGAGGGAGGTTTCGGGGGGTTGTCTCGGTCTGTCCGAGGCTCTCACCAATTATTCCTTTTCTCTGTGATTTGTCTTACTGATGTGTCTGAAAATTGCTAAGATGGGATGAACCCAGACTCTGGCCTCCGGAGCTCCTGGGTGGTCAGTCTATCAGCAGACACCAACTATCTCCCTCAGCATCAGTGTCACACCACAGCCCTAATCTATTTGGCAAGTAAATGCCATTATTGTCATTAGTCTCTGGAGGCCTCCCGGGGGTCAGGAATAGCTTGTTTAGTTCCTGAGGCAGACAGGGTGAGGGTCAGTGCGGGTGTCTAATGTGGCTTCATGACCGACTGTTAGGTGACAGTGGAGGGTGTGAGAGCCTTGCTTCACACTAACATATGCATGTGTTATACAGCCCGGTCTTTATTGCTATTGTTGCTATGGTGTTGTCAGATGGAGTCGCTGACAGATGTTGGACCAGGCTGAATGAAATTCTGATGTCTGAATCTAATGTGGACTGGGTGTTTCGTCGGTATCGCTTACACCCAAACAAAGATAATTGCTGGAAGTGTGTATGTGTGTGTGTGTGTGTGTGTGTGTGTGTGTGTGTATTTGCCTTAAGCACGGGGCTTTTAAAGAGCCATCACAAAAACTATTCGAGTGTGTGTTTCTACTTTGACATTTATATTATGCTCACATGTGTAAGTTATCAAAGGGAGAGGTGCAGTCTAGACCAGTGATAACTTCTAACATGCATGACCCACGGACCTATAGATGAACACCTTTCCCCTAAATGGAATAGAAACGCACCGGATTCAATGTTTAACTATGTTCAACTAGTGCAGAGAAAAAAGACAAATACCTAAGGCACACAAAAGAATGGCACCGTGAGTCAAAGTGCTGCAAAGACATCTGGACCCCTTGCAGCTGTATACCCCGTATCCTGGCAAAGAAACCAACATCAGCCTTCCATTTCATCAGACCACCACGCCACCACTACCACCGCAAGCAATTAGTTCAGCATGGCTTATATCTCACCCTGTCTCTCTCGCTGTGGGAAAGACGACCAATTAGGCCGTGGAGGGGGAACGCAGGAAAAGAGAGCCAAAGAATGAGAGAAATGTAAACCCAAAGTGAAAGGCTGGGGAAAATACCAGCCGCATGCTAAATAACAATGGACAAGTTGAGTCAGTGAGGGGACTGTCAGCCCCAGCCAGCGATGCAGTTGTTTGAAATCTTCACTCCTGTGCCACTCAAGGAGGAGCGAGACAGGGAAATAATGGGTGACCGCACCCTTGGAGAAAGTTCTCGATATCTGTTGTGTGTGGTATTGGTCACATAATATGTATGTATACTTTACTGACGTATAGACCACCACATTCAAGTGTTTATGATGCACATGATTTAAGCCACCCGCCATCACTTCTTCTCATATATCCCCTAAAAGACCAGCTAATGTGTATAGATGTAATATGTCAAACCTGACCTGATTGTCAGATTTAATATATTTGATCAACTACTCTTTCAATTCCTAATAATGTTTTTCTGAGTTTCCATTGCCACTTCTGTTATGGATTCAATTAAAGACCAAACAGTACTGGATATTTTAGGCTGATAAAGATGTTATTTGTTGAAAAAATCTGGTTACAATATCATAGCTGGTATTAATTTCTTTAAAGAAAAACCCCTTTGAAAAGAATCTCTTAAACTTGGTGGTTGTTATGAGAGTCAGCCTGAGGCAACACTTAAACTTATAAAAACTTGTTTAAAAAAGTTGTCAGTGCTGTGTTGGAAGATTCTAAATCTTGGCTTTTCTGTATCACAATAACTTGTAACTTATTGGCTAGTCAGATACTGATACAGTGGAAATGACTTATAGTGATCACAGTTACAGTGACCTAACCTGCTAATTTTGAACGGATGCCTGTGATGACCCTTGCACTCTGACACGCGATAACTTAAAAGTCATATGCTCGTCAGCTGTCAACATTACCATGAGAATAATGTCAAACAGTTTTATTTCACAAAATGTAGCAACACATGGGCTTAGAACACAAACTAATAAAACATGTTGCAAGAATAAAGTGCAAATACTTACAACTTAGTAAATATATACTCCAAAATCAAAAAAAGTGCATATTATTACTTCAAGATCAATGGCATAAAAACGCTGCAAAGACACAGCATCTTAGTAGACCAAATAATACCAACATCAGAGCAGTAAACAGCAGAAAACGTTCAAATTAAAAGCCCTTTGCCAGAAAGAAATTGAAAAAGGGTGTTTTTTCTACAAACCTGACATGTTTGCGAGTTTTATATATATATATATATATATATATATATATATATATATATATATATATATATATATATATATATATATATATATATTATGAAAACATATGGAAAAACTATTTCAAACTACAAGTAATCTTTTCTTTTTATACATTACTCATGATAGGCTTAGTTAATTAAGACTCGCTGTTCCTCAGGCTACCTCAGATAGTCTACCCAAACAACAGTCATGGCTGCTCGCAATGAAGACAGAAAACAAATGCACATGGAAAAAGCACTGCTGGTTGAAGCCGCCCTCGTCAAGTGGATTGATAATGCATTCGGTCACATAATGACTGTGTAATGAAACAGCTTTACTGTATTGTTAAACAGTCAATAAAATCCAGTAAATAGCGAAGCTGTCCATTACTTTTTATTCGTGTAATAAATATACACATGTCAATAAGATTGTAATCTGCATGAGAAATAAATAAAGAAAAATAGTTTCAATTATGATCTTGTTATATTGATAAATTTGACCTGCACAGATGTGATCACTATAAGTGGGTTCCACTGTATACCTGTGATAAACTAATATTGGCCAAATTTATGACTCAGCAATTTACTGGTTGGACTCTAGCTTTACTTTCACGCTGGTAACATTCAATAAAATTTGATTAAGCTCCTAAAAGACATTTGTCTTTTTACAAAGAATGAAAATTCCACCTGTAGTGGATTTAACAACAGAAAGTTTTTTTTCTCTGGGTGGTGACTATAATAAAAAGTGTAATATTTTCAGTTCCTGGGGGTAAAGCTCTTTGATGAAGTGTGAGTGAGCTTTTGCACATTTTTCTCTGCTTCCATGGTATCAGTGAAAAACAATGATTATTCTCTCAAGGCAGAATCAGAAACATATGCCTATCACAGTGTGCAATCTGTGGCAATAAAGCTTTTGTGGCCGTTGAACGCATGTAAATTGCATTAAGTCATCAAGAGAAAAATGGTGATACGCAGCGAGGGCATAGGCACTTGGGACTTGGGTTAGATCAAGGGTTTTGAAAATTAGTAGTGAGGTATGAAGGCTTCTTACCTCTTCCAAGTGTATTCCCTTGAGTCTGCTGCATTCCCCTCCTTCTCTGTGAGTCTGTCTCAGATCAGCTTAGGAGTTCCTCAGCTGCTTGACATTTGAATTTGCAACATTAAAGTCGGAGGGAATTTGTTGAACTGCAAAAGTTTAATCACAAAGGCGTATAGCAAAGTAGATATAAGAGAACATTTTATGAGTCAATATGGGCAGCGTTTCAATAGTCAGACTGTTTAACCATTTAGTACCAGAGGAATTCTTTTGAAACTGCAAATGACATGTCACAGTCACCAACCTCAGCATATTACAGGTTCGAAACCAAGGCGTGGACCAAATATCAACTTATTCATAGCACTTTGATGCTGAACCATCAATATCAATATTACTTTTGTTTTTTTTTCTTCTCTTCTTTTCCTGCAAAAAAAATACACATTTTTGCACACATCTGTGAATAGGAATTTACAGAAAACTTAATACACAAAAATAGCCCATAAAATAGCAAACAAAGTGCTCGGACTAGAGATACTTTGTTGTAAAAAAAGATGGCAGACCAGTTAGTTTAGTTACCGTGACGATTTTCTGTTATGCAGTAGGATATCCAGCCAATTAAGTTCTTAAAGGAATACTTCACCCACAAAATGACCAACTGTGTATCAGTTTGCCACATTTCCTTGAATTCTTGATGAAACTTCCTGCATGCCTAAACGAAAGGTGGGGAATCCAAAAAAGGAGAGCTTTCTTGTTAAATTGAAGAAGTCGGGGACTGCATTCAACAACAGCAAAACTAAATCAAAACATGTGTTTACAAACTCTCAAATGACTCGTGCAATATAATCCAAGTCTCATTTATCAGGATTGTGCATTTCTTTGGGAACTATTTTCAGCTGTGGATTAACACGTGGTGGGCTTGTGAGTATTTACAAAGAAGTTTATTGGATCAACTCAAAGTAAACTACAGTGGCCATGTTCAAAGTAAGGAGTTTTTGGAATTTTTTAGTAGTTTTCTCAAAACAATTTAGGACTATGCCACAGTAGAGGAAGTTGTATCAGGCTTTGGATACACAAACCTTGTTAGTTCAATCAGTGTATTGTTGGTTTTAGTCCTTTTCCATCTGATTTCCTTTATCTCTGTCTTGTCCTCCATCAGGGATGCTGGTGGTGATCGTGCTGCTTCTTATAGCCATCATAGTGATTGCCGTGTGGCCTGTGTAGCTGACGAGGACAGCAGTGACCACGGACCTGCGCTGAACGACTACAACAATGTTTGGTACAGAATACCAGTTTGAAACTTTTTGCATCTACAGTGCACATGTACAGTCATTTAAACACTGTCTCTTATGAAATTTTATTTTCTTATTCTTTCTCTTCATATTGAGACAACAATCACTGGTGGCTGCCCAACCAAGTCAATGTGAAGTAAAGTTCAGCAGCACTGTAACAATTTTCCACACATTAATTTTTCGGTTGGGTGAAAGTCATTAGTAACCGTACAGGAGATGTTTTTTCTGTTTTGTTTTTTTAATAGAATATATTGCTTAGGTGTAAATTCTCCTCTTTAACAGCTGTTTAAGTGTCTGGCTCATTAAATTCACAATGTATCAAATAGCTAAATTATTTGGAGGGTTGTAAGCCTTTTGACAAATATTTTTAGCCTGGAGGGTAATGAATGTTGACCCCACAGTAGGACCTCCCGCAGGTATCAGGAGCTTTTCCTCTCATAAGTCTGTCTGTGGTCTCAGCTCAGGCTCACACTGGGCTCAGTAATTCCGCAAGCTTTGCAATATTCACACTCACTCATATTTATCCATGCATTACTGCAGCAGCTGTAATGTTATCATTTGTCTTGGGATTTCATAACGTTTGTGGAATAGCTCTCAGCCAAAACAAACAGCTCGGCTGTGTAACTAACATGGCTGTTTTCCTTCCTTGTAAATCAATTCAGCTTGTAATTTCTATTAAATGACATTTCCAGTTAATAGTCCCCGGACTCCTGTCTGTGTTAATGCTCAGGGCTTACTCTGGAAGATTGCAGTGTTTTGTAACATGATATTAAGTTGGAAACACTAGTTTAACTTCCAAATTTCCATTGTGAAATTTGCATAATATTGTTTTGCCTGCTGTGTTTGTAATGTAAAAACAAAGCTGACTGTATGCCTTAGTATGAACTAATAGTGGAAATAGATTTACTTATAATAAAATGAATGTTGATTGCACAGCATTTTACAACATGTAATAGCCATAGAATAATGACAACTTTGCCGTTTAGTCTGGTTTTCAACAAGCTGCGCTTTTACGATGCAGTTCTGTCTGCCCCAGGTGGGATTCTGAATAATGTTTCCCCCAGTTACCGGCACAGTGGCATCGTGGTTAGCACTGTTGCCTCACAAGAGGGTCCCTGGTTCGAAACCCGGTTGGAACAGAGTTTGGCCCGCGGGGGCTCTTCTGTGAGGAGTTTGCATGTTTGCCCTGTGTCTGCATGGGTTCTCTCCGGGGTCTCCGGCTTCCTCCCACAGTCCAAAGACATGCAGCTCAGGTTGATTGGTGACTCAAAATTGCCCTTAGTTGTGACTGTGCGCGTGTATGGTTGGTTGTCTGCCCTGTCTGGCGACCTGTCGAGGGTGTACCCCGCCTTCCGCCTGATGACAGCTGGGATTGGCTCCAGCCACCTGCGACCCTTATGAGGACAAGCGGTTACAGAAAATGACTGACTGACTGAAAAACGACAGCAACCCAGTTGTTTTTGCGACAGGGACGCCAACAATAACTTGTAAATGGTAGGAAGGAAATGTAGACTTATGTCTTTTTCTACTTTAAAAGGCAAAAAAAAGGACTATTTGAAAATCCTGCAGATCCCTCCTCTCTGTCCTAAGCCCCTCCCACCAAACGACCAGGGAGATATGACACGCTTTGTAGTATTTTCAAGCTCTCTCTCTCCCTCTGTTAGTCAGACCATTAATGAGACAAGATTTGGCTAGCTAGCCACCCCACCGTCCCTTCAGCTCGCTTGCTGCTGCTATGGACACCTTCCTCCAGAGGAGAGCGGGGCAGCTTGGGAGACGGACCTTTAGTAGGTGGCTGTAACAGCTTAAATTTGGCCAGCCACCACTGGTCTAACCTGTGTAATGGCAGCAACAGAAAGTTTGCTGATCCTGCAGGGAGGTAGGGCTTTTTAGTTCTGGGTTTTTCCCTGACTTGACTCAGGTTGCTGCAACTGCTTACCGGATATCCATCTCTGAAGCTGCTGCCTGCTCTCCTCCCAGCGAGGTGGTCTGTAGCGGCAGGGAGTGAGGCAAAGGAAACTCTGTACTTTGAGGTTCTAGCTAAACGTGAACCCGAAGCTGCAGCCTTAACCCTTTTGTCCTGGTTAGCAGAAGGCTTTACTATTAGCCAACATTTTTCTCTCCATCTCTGAATCACTGTGCCGATATTGCAAGCATTTTATTTCATTTATTGTCAGACTCTTTCAGACTCTCTTTTTAATAAGTCTGTCTTCCATGTTTTGGTTGCTATAAAGTGCAGGCAGATGTTGCTGATGCAGAAGTAGCAACTTTCATTGCAGGGTTCTCCAACATTGAATCGAGCCCTCACAGAAGGGACGTGCACGTACATCTGCATTTGAACAGCCCAACTGACCAAAGACTTGTCCGAAGTCTAGTTTTCTCTCGGTCACAAGGTTTATTTTAGGATTTTTGCCAACTGACGCATTAAACTGCTTACCTCAGCTTTAATAACAAAATAAATAAAAAAAGAATTATTCACATCAACAGTGGCAAATAGTTTTTCAATGTAACAAGAGTTTATTTCAACTGAAAATCTGAATTTAGTTCTACCAGGTTGGTGTGTTCAGTAGTTATTATTTCCTTCTTTAATGGCAACGATCTAAACAACCACAAACAAGTAAAAAAAAAAAAAAAAAGTTGAAAAAGACAATAAAATCCACAATGTCTTGTGTCATTAAATATATTCATATATAATAACCATAATATATTAGTACGCATTGTAAAACAACATTGCAAAAAAAAAGAAGTCTTGGCAATGGTGACAACTAAACAACATTTACAATTCATAGTATGAACACAAAGCAATGCTTTGACAGGTATGTGTGTAGCGTTTCGTCAGGAAGCTTGTCAAACCATCGCTCAGGAGACGGATGTCGAATTTACAGCATGAGGCTACAGAGACTACAGAGGTGCGGTTACAGATTACAATGTGCCAAACAGAAAAAAAAACATTGACATGTAATGTTACATTGTAGGATTAACGATGACAGGCGGAAACATGTAAATATACTGTATGTGTGAGTATGTTGTCATCAGTAGAGCATCATGATGGACTGACCACACAATCATTTGATTGTACATTAAAAAAAACACTCCATCAAACCCAAAATGTAAATACTGAGAAGTATTTTAGCAACAAGGTCATCCGTTCTTTCTATCTTACGGTTGAATCCAGGTGATTTTCATTTCTCATAGTTTAAAAAAAGCCCTTCTAACTTGTCATCATCTAGGAGGCATTTCAGTCCATTCAGAAAATTCCTGGACAAATGTTTTCTGAGATTGCGGAATGAGAAATTATTACCATTTAAAACAGAGGAAGTGCATTATAGATTAAACCCATGTGTTCTTGAAAGTATCTCAAACCCCTTTTACAGTTATTTGTGCAGTTTAAAAGGTGCTTAATGTGATTTTGTGAAACAAACAAATACCAGCAACATCAAACACGTTGCTCAAAGTGTTTTGGGATGGACTGAAAGGAACTCCAGTTTATGATACATCAGACACACTGCGGGCTTTTACAAACCTGAGCTGTGTGGGTTTTTTTTTTTTTATCGCGCATTCCTTAAGAGAAATCCAAACCCAACTGCATACAAATAAATGAGCAATGTGGTTTGATTTAAGCAGCGTCAAGTGATTGCAATTCACCCCTTTTCTCCCTGTGCAAGTGTTGAAGTGAAGAGAATTAATGTGACAGGTCAATGGGAGACTGTGGCTTCCAGCTGGTCGCACAGTGAGTGTACAGTCATGCATTGTGTTTGCAAAAGAGTGTGTGGACTGCAAAGGTATTTATCTGCAGTCTCAGAGTACTGTAGGAATTATTCTAGGTGAATACAAGCCAGCGTGAGGTGGAGTTCAAAAATGCATTTGTTGAGCACCTTTTATCAAGGTGCATGATGTGCTTTAGTTTTCATTTTTTCTGCGCTATGATTCATTTCTGCACAACACGAGGTAAGGACATTGTTTCTTATAGTTATTCCCATTCTCATAGCTCCTTAGAATCTGCACTGATTGAATTTACTTGAATATTTCTACTTCAAAATACACACTTTTTAGTGGTCGGTAGCTGTCCACATTGCAGTACCTTTTTCCTACTTTGTGTTATTGATACAAATTTTTAAAAATAAAATTCGACAAAGTTTTCATGAGCAGATCTGAAGAAATATATCTAAAATTATACAAAAACCTGCATTGTTTTACTTGACATTCTATATGCACGTCTTTGTCAGTATCCTCTGAGAATGCAGTACTGCGAATGCAGTACTTTTCTACGCACAACAATAATGACCTACCCTGGGTAACTTTCACAGCTCTAATCAATGTGTGGTAGAACACATAAATGTCAATGAAATGAAAAACATTTTTTATTTTGTAGCCACTTCAGAACCCAAATTTCAAATTATTTATTTCTATTGACGCACAATCCAACAGCGACTTCTGATTTTGTGGATTTTTTTTGTAGGGTTTTTTTGTGTGTGTGTAAGTTTTTCTTTTGTAAGTCCACTGTTAAACTCCTGCTGGAGTTAAAAAATAAAAAAATCACAGTTATGGTAAGTATTGAAAGTGAAATCAGTGAATTTAAATGCAGTCCATCCTCCCAAAAAGGCATAATTTTAACATTAGTACCATGAGCAGCACCAGTTAGTGAACTGAACATTACAGTTTCAAATGAGATGCGTTCACATGCAGGTTTGTACAAATACTGAACCACCTAAATTTAACCAGCGTCAAGTAAAAATGTAGGACTCCAGATTTCTTGAGTTGCAGATACTTGAATTTGTACAACAGGGGAAATGTATGGCAACTCATTGACAGCTAAAAGTATTAGCATTTCTGTGGCTTGCAGATGATGTTTTTATGGCACGATTCTTAACGCAGGAAATGTTATTGCCTCGATCAGATCAGTGAAGACTTTAGATGAAACAAGCTTGCTCCTTAGCTAAGAATACAACAAGAAAACCATGCAGAGGCAACATTGCAGTGGTAATTAAGTGGCTTTTTTTTCTGTCATTTTTGCACCAGCAGAAAAATGTCCATAAAATTAAAACATAAAATATAATGATTTCATACTGAGATAAAGAAACACAAATAACTTTATATGCTGGTAATAGGTGCAAATTCGGCAAATCCACAAGAGAGACAAATCTCAAAGTAAAATAAACCATAAAACCAAATCTGCAAGGTGAGCTCCTTCAACAAAAGTTCACTAGAAAAACAAATCATCCTAAATAATTCTCTTCATGCTTCTACACAAAAAAAGCAGCGACATAAACAGTCTCTTGTCTGTCCGTGGTCCTCTGTCTGCCTCTCTTTCACTTTTTAAATTTTTTTTTTTTAAATCACCCGCTCAGCTTTTCTCTTGAATTCCTCCTCTTCTCTCGGGATCCTTTCCATCTTTTTTTCACCTATGGCTTCTTGCACTTGCCTTTCTTCTCGCGCTGCTGGAACTTCCTGAGCCTGCGTGCCCACGTGTCCCTCCACTGGATAACCAGGCTGCCTTTGTCTGCCACAACTCCGCTCTGGCCGGGGGAGTCCTCGTCATTCCCCAGCAGCAGGTACTTCTTCCCAGGCTTGATCTTGGGACACTTGCAGGCCACGTCTTTGGCGCGCACCCACAGGAACTGGTCCCCGCGTCGGATGCGGCTCTCACCTTGCTTGTAGACAGAGATGATGTTGACGGTGAACTTCCACCACTCGCCGGCTTTGTCTGCCTTCAGGATGTGCACCTGGACAGCTGCAGAGTAGAGTCAGGGACATAAGAGACATTTTATCACTTAGTGTGAGATTTCTTACATTGAGCAGTAAAGATTATTGGCTCAACAAGAGTGAGGCTAAATCCACACTAATACTTTTTTTTCTCTTTTTTTCCTTCATTTTTAAAAATGTGTGTAAAGATCAAAATTTTATCCATACATATGAGCATTTTAGCACATTTTCAGAAATGATCTCAAATTTAGTCCATATCAATACGCCTGAAAATGCGTATCACATGACTGTTCAGGTACACTGGGCATACATATTCCAAAATAAACAGGACACAGATTATCTACTCGGTTGCTTAGTTGCATAAAATACAAGAGAGGAAGAGCAGCAATGGCAAAACGTAAGACCAAAGATTTCTTTGCTGGCACCGACAATAAGGCAGATAGTTTTTCCTTTATTTTCATTAGTAGGTCAAATTAGTAAATTGGTCAAAATCTCTGATGCTAGACCAATACTTAGAGAATCACTAAAGTTTTTACAATTCATTCTGATGGGGACATGAATATTGTACAAATATGAGTCAACCTGCTGGTGGCAGAATTGTTTCCCAAACCTCTCCTAAAGTAACTCATGTCCTGCATGTTTTGGATCTCCCGCCACAGCTGATCAAACGATCATCTGGTTCTGAACTCCTGAAGCTGCTTGATAACAAGCTGATCGTTTAATTCATCTGTGATGAAGCAGAGGGAGATCCAAAACATGCAGGACAAGAGGAAACGCTGCCCTAAGTCTTTGAAATGGTTCCCGTGGACACCATGGATGCCTGCACCAAATTATATGGTAATCCATCCATTAGTTCTTGATAAATTACTAAGATTAAAAAAAAAATTAACCTGCAGGTGGTGCTAAAAGAAAAGTCAGCTTTAGTCAACAGTCGGTAGGATTCATCCTTTGCACATTGAGTTTGTTCACATCTTATTATGTTGTCCGGTGCTTCATGCTGTGCATTTACCTTCTCATTTTAAATCTTTCCATGCCTTACCATGGTCATTCTGGCAAAAATACTTCAGACATTCTGAGCCAAAGTTTTATTTTTTAACAATTTCTGTTCCACTGAATTTTCTCTGTCATTGAATATTTATTGACATACTTAAATAAGATGCTGTCGGTCAACTAACCGCCACTCTCCTGCATGAAGACATGTGGCTATTTTTATGATTTTAATGAGCACTTGCTCTTTTGCTTCAATTCGCTGCATCAGCTTCACTTTAAAGAGTAACCACCACATTCAGAGATCTCTGCCATGATGGACGGAAAGTGTCTTTTTTCTTCCAAGCACAAGGGCTCTTTTTCCAACCGTGGACATTATTCAAATATCAGAAATCACTCTGTCCTCTACAACCACAAGTGTAGGCTTGGCAGCTAAAATCACACAGGAGAAGCTCACAGAGAGTGCTGACCCATGCTGCGGCACAGAGGGATCATGTCACTTTATCCAGAGCTCTGACACCCTCTGAGAGGACTGGCTGAATTGACCTCAGTATCCCTATAAGCCCCTTATCTTTAGGATTTCTTGGTCTCATTGCATCCATGCAGCAAAGTCATCTTAATACATGTCATTTTCAGGACTTTGGAAGCATTTGAGGAATCAAAATTGCCCACTTTGCTTACAAAAAATGTTAAAATCGTTGTATTGGAAGTTTCATCTGTGTAACTCATGGTATCGCTATACTGCATAGAGATTTGTTCCACAAAACACAAGTTAGTGTCGATGTCGATGATCTGGGCATATTTTAATGGCTTGACTAAGATAAAGTTGATCGAAACTGAACCCTTTCATTACCTTGTTAAGTCCACCTCAGCCTGCTCGTGTGCTTCTCCTTTACCACAGTGGGGCACTGATGTTCAGATTCAGGCACTGAGGTTGGCAAAATGCATAGATTTGCCAAGCTACATTGAATTAATCAGATTTAAGTGCTCTTTGCAAGATGTTGTCCGTTCTGATATATACTATATAATGCTTAAATCAAACTACTCAAAATTTAAGAAAATATACATATTGGATCAGACACTGTATTAGCAGATATCTAATGTTAAAGGACATAGATTGGGGTCAAAGCATTTTGATCAGGGTGTCCTTACAAATCAAATACTCTGCTAATATTTAAGGGGCTTTTGCAGTGCTGACATTATGAAACCATCCAGCCTGACGGGTGTCAACACTGGCTCATTCATCATCATCATTGTCAGCACGTTGGAATCAGCTGCTGATAACACCGACAAATCCACTGGAATTATAAGCAGCAGTTTATTAAAAAAATTAGTGAGATAACGGAAAAACTTGGTGGTAAACCTTGGTGAATGGGCCCTTATTCATACTGTGAATCCCAACACTTATACATACTGTTTCTGTCCTCAGTGGAAAAGGTTGGTCTATGGTCCAGCTATGATATACAGCCCCACGCACATTACGTCCATTACTACTGACAGAGCAGTGTGATTTGTAATGTGATTAGGAGGCAGGGTAGAGCTATTAGAGACGTTAGCTGGAAAGACACTCAGTGATATCACATGATGGATCAACCTCTCAGAGAGAGTGAAAGAGAGGGCTGCCTCTCATGGATCCTAACCCATCATGTATCAATATGTATTATATTGACCAGATCTCTATTAACTTTCATTATACTTCTCCTGTACTTATGGGAGAGCTTTAGAAATGTCTCACAGGGTCACTGGCTTCACCTTCAGTGTCGAGGTAATGGAGGCGAACATCACTGCGGTATTAAGAGATATATCCTGCACATGTTGGATCACCACCTTGGGAGTCACACTTTCTGAATGGTGAAGAGCTTAAACTGGGTCTAACGCTTCCTGACTCGGGACTCAGAGAGCACATCTGTTTCTAGATTACACTTTTACTGTAGTTCCCAATTTTCTTAGCTGCTTCCAGGGTCAGTTTAAAATCTGCTGAAGCATGCTGCAGAGAACTTGAAATATGCGAGATCCACTTCTTTTAAGGCAGCCTCAAAGCATTTCTTTTTTCTTTTGTCTCTGAATAATAACCGATTTCTGGTAATTGAGTAGTTTTTGTTTGAACTTTTCTATGTGCTTTGTGAATATTTTGTAAAACATATTGGGCTCTTCCCTCTGTATAAAAAGCAATATTTATCAGAGGTGGGACCAAATCATTGTTTTTGTAAATCACTGAAAGTCTTTGCACTTAAGTCCTGAATCAAGATTGACAAGTCCCAGGTCCTAAACTTTGAGCTGAGTCCCAAACAAGCCATTGCATTATATATTACCAAATATAATGCCATTTTAACAACAGCTTTTTAACGTCAGCAAAGCATTAGTTCGCTATTTTAATAATGGCCCTCATTTACTGTTCTTTGTGCAACTTCAGATGTCAAATGAAGTTGGAGTTGTTGCATCCCTGCCTGTAATATTCAACCCACACATTTTTCATATTGGAATTCATTGTTGGTTGACCACCATGTAGATTTTGTACACAAATTACCTTTAGTATATTTTTTTACCATCTGATGCTCAGCAACATAACATTAGCTCTTTAAGATTCTCTGCTGCAGTGTGATTGGATGCTGTTGGATTGTTTCAAACAAAGTGGATCTTGGTAATAATGTGATGACTTGCTGGCAATGAACAGTATTAACATTTCTGTTTAGGAAATGAAGGGAACTTGATACATTTATCACACACTTTTTAAATAACAAGTAAAGTCCTGCATCACTGGTCTTAAAGATTGAGTTGCAAGTCCTTTGTTATTTTGACCATTCGATTTGAAGGTCATCAAATGTGTGACTCAAGTCTGACCCAAGTCATGTTACGTAACTTCACACCTCTGTTATATGAAGTCTGCCTTGCCTTGCATGATATCCTCAATGTTCCTCAACATAATGCAGGAGTCTCCTGGATTATAAAACAACCAAACGATAAGTTCATGTTATAACTGTCATGATTTGGCCTGATCTCTTCTAGAGCTCCTTTTTTCCCTTTTGTTTAATTTTATTCTTCAGTCATTCTTTCAGTATTTCCTGTTTTATTTTTTTGTTACTCACATCCCCTCTTTTCCCAGATCACTTCACTTCCTGCCCCTTTTGATTGTCTGCCCCCACCCTAATTTGTTTCACCTGTCCCTCACTAGTCCTGCAGTCTACTCACCTGTTCTCACTTCCCCAATTAGTGTCTTTCTACTTATACCTGCCCAGTTCTTTTGTTCATTGTCAGCTTGTCTTCATTTCTGCTTTGGAGTTTTGTTTCTGACTTTGCTGTGCCAGCTGGCTTTTGCCTGTGAATTTTGGAACTGAAAGTATTTTGTAACGAATCTCAGAATTCATCCAGCTGCGTCTTCCATTGTCAGCACTTAGGTTCAAGCCTGCTACCCGAGCTCCAAGACCTTGACCACCAATTCAAATAATTTCAACTTTGATTCTAGGATATCATAAAAACGAGTTTGTCTAGCCAGACAGCTCAAAATACTCCATTACCCATACATGATTTTAACTCTAGATAGTTTTGTCAGTTTTCTCATACTTTACCACCAGCAGTCCAAATCACATTTTTTTGCACTGTGATTGGATTAAAAAGAAAAAAAGAAAATGCACCCTGGGAGTCAAAATAAACTCCTCACCTATTGTACAGCTGGAACCAGGGCCATCTGACAAACTCTCTCTCAATCTGCAACTCTATTGAGCTGCTGTTTGCAGTGAACTCTGAATTTGACTACAAATTCTATTGTCCTTCTTCTGTGAGTGTTTGGAGATCATTTTCACCCCAGTTGTACCATATGTCCCCTAAGGCCCGTGTCAATAGACACTCAAAGGCTGATCTAGCGTGGCCTGATGCTGACCTCGGCATCACCTTGTGCCCACCAGCTGCCACCAAGTCCCATTCTCTCTGTTTGTGTTTAGTCAGCAATCACTGTACACAGCCTCAAGTAGTCATACCCGGGATTTTTCTGACATCAGACATCTCCATCCCCTCCCTAACACCCCGCTCCCTCCTGTGATTCTTTATGTGCGTCTGTATGTCGACCGCAGACGCTTGTAGCATCGTTTCTCTACGCAGCATGGAGCCCCGCTCCCCTGCTGATCTTTTCAAAACAGTCCAAAAGCTATGGCTCCCTCAACTTATCCTGTAGATTTACATTCTGTTTGACTTTCTCAATCCGCCTCGCTGAGCCAGTGTGTGGTAAATACTGTACAGGGATCTTGTTCTGGTCTGTTATGAATCTTGAATTTGCTGTCGTTGGCTGAGGACGGATATGACAGAAAGCTTAAAAGCAAGGCGAGGAGACAGTGGGTTAAATTGACAGAGATCTTACAACTAATTGTGGACGGATGGATTTAAAAAGAAAAAATCTTTATAAACCTACAAAAATTCAAAGGGACGGACATCGTAATAAGTCAGCATATGTATTTATTTTGAGAGCAGGACTAATTATCCACTGTGCTTTCATATATGAATACATTAAATTTATGTATGAATATATTTATGCGTAGACCTAATCAGTTGTACACTATTTTTAACGAGACAATGAAATTCTCCCTACTGTCTTAGAATTCCTGTGAAAGTTTGTGTCTTGTCTGATACACTCAAATACATTAATGCAAAAGAGGAACTTCCATTTGTCTTTTGCCCGGTGTTATCTTAGTCATCGGTACCAGCAGATCCCCTACACTTCAGACAAACGCAAAACACATGCCAAATCATTTGGGAGGCTTTCTTAGCTTCACTCTTTGGAGATGTAAATATCTGATAGAACTGATGTGTTGAGTGATGGTTTTTGCAGCAGGACATTGTGATGTCTCTTTTGCCTCCACACCTCTCCACCCTTGAATGGATGCTGCCTTCTATTATCATTCAGTTGTTACATACATGATAAAATCCCTGTTTGTTATCTCTAACTGTAGCTTTCAACTAAAAATTGAACCCGATATTGAAAAGGTTAGCAGCGTTGCTTCTTGGCCAAACCGAAAAGAAAAGCGAACAGCCATGTAGCTGACACATTCACACATGAACATCTTGTATTTCAAGAGGCGAGGCTCTTCTCACGACATCAGCGCCAAGGTAGGCATTGGTGGAAGAAGAGGTGTCAATAAGCTGACCCCTTAACTCCTCCAAATCCCTCCTGAACAAAGCTCGAGCCTGTCCGTCAAGCCGCTGAGGTATGCTGCAGGATGCCACTGCTTGGTTGACCGGTTCAGCAGCCTGACTTCAATCAGGGGAGGAGACAGAGGGGGGGAAGAGGGGAGAGGTCATACGTCTTATCCACACCTTGAATGGCGTGGCGGACGGACGGTCACAGGAATGCAGAGAGAATGGCATCGATTGTGGGGGAAGTGGACCGCCTTAATGAGGATCTCTTAGAGAGCGCCCACTGTCCGTCACACTGTCTTTGCTTTATCCGCCCCGGTCTTAGATGCCTGCTCGGAGACAACCCTCCCCACACACACACCTCTGCCTAGTTCTTTATCCTGCCCTTTCTCTCCTTCTGTTTGTCTGCTTCTCTCTTCCTCCTTCAAGATCTGCTGTCTTCTGTTTGATCTTTTGTCTCTGTCCTCAGAAAACTAGAGTAAGCCATCAGTAAAATGCCTCTTTTGTAAACTATAGCAGCTCCCCAGCAACAAGCTGGACTGGGATGTATGTGATGGGAAGTATGCAGGGCCGAGGACTTGGCACAAAAAGAGTAAACATATTTGCTGCACAGTGATTCTACTGCTCCCAAAAAGTTTGACACACACTATTTGTTTTTGTGGAGTAAGAAACTTTTATCCAAAGCCAAGTCAGTAAAAAGGAAATGGTGTGTATTCCATCAGACCACATGTTTTTAAGCTTTCCTGTAGAGACGAATATTAATCCAAGTCATTAAATGGACTGTTGTCCGTTGACTCACCATAATCTTTCTTGCAGTACTTCTTCATGTTGATCTTCAGTTTGCCTTTAGACGCTTTGCAATAAGAGTCACAGTCTGCAAGAATAACAAGGGAGACAAAGTTATTTAGGAGGTTAAAGGGACAAAAAAATGTTATTTTTTAGTCATGGTGGAGAGAGCTTTCTGAATTTTAGAACTTAGGAATTTATTGTTGAAGGCTAAAAACATTCAAAACATTAAGCAATTTTCAGAACATGAAAAAATAAAAAACAAGTGGACATACAATGCTGCATCAATATTTAAGTCATAACATGCATGGTTCATTTTGAAAAAATATTTTAATAAATATGTTTCCAGAAAAATGAGCCATTCCTTACAAACTTAGAAATTAAAACACAGACAACACATACATATTTGTTTTAGTAATTTATCATACACACTCAACTGTGCAAATGCTCAATAATAATAATAATAATAATGATAATAATAATGTCAGACATAATTTTAATTTGCCACAAGAAAAAAGGAAGCAAATGTCCCCTTACGTATTACAGAAAATGCTCAATGTTTTAAAAAACGTATTATTTTATATGTGCAAAAATGGTGATAAAATATAAAAACATTACAGATGAGCTGGGAGTCTGAGTAGCGCTACTGTTAAAAAAACTTAAAATAAACGAATCCTTGATGAAATATGTAATCTCCACTACACTGAAGAGTTTATCCTCTGTCAGGTCTAAATTTTATATGTATGGCTGCATTTTAACACATTTTCAGGACTTGACAGTTTTAGTGAAAAGAGACAGAAGAAAGAAGGCAACAAATATAAATAAAAACATAATTTTGCCTTTTGGACCGTGTCACATATAAAGACATTTTTATTTTCCTTAAAACAACTTTAGAGAACAGTAAAAATGGCAGCACCTCTGGCAACAGCTCTATTGTCCGCCTACACACATCTGTCTGGTTTGATTGTGTTATCTGATGAGGCTGCTGTGGTGCCACTGATGGAATCATTAAGGGTGTTTTGGTTGTGGTGGAGGCACTTTATCCCCCTAACCACGTCTGCTCCCTCCATATGAGATGCTGAGGACCTCTGAATGAATCTAATGGTACCAGCAGCAGCGGTTTAGGAGAAATAGAAATCACGGCTGCCATCTACCCACTCACTCTCTGTCAGACTGTGGGAATAAGTCAGGCCTGCACAGACCACCCTCCACCCACCCCACCTCCCTCTAAAATCTCACCTTGCTTGTCACCTCAGCCCCCCGACCTCCCGAAAAAATAACCCCGGGATCACTTCAAGGCCCCTCTGAGGACCATGTCAAGCTTTTGCATTTATTGCAGTGAGGACGGGTGGCGGGGGGGAGAGAGAGAGCACTGGGGGCTGGCAGCTATGTGAGGGAGTAGAGGGTAGGGGGTGTGAAGGGGGTCAATGCCGCACAAAGGGAGGTCAGGAAGGGAAAATTAGCCATCCATGAAGCGTTAGGCAGAGGACCCTTTTTTCGGGGAGGTTGGGGGTGTTGGGGTGGGGATGTCCACTGTGGAGGCGTGAACAAATAAATACCTCACGCAGGCAGAGGGGTCACCCAAATCGCCTCATGGCTCACAAACACATGTACGTACACACTCTTTGAGGTACCATTAAAGTTCATATATTCCTTATAGAGGTGAGGAAACTCATATTGTACTGTATTTCTATTGGTTGCTGTGTTTTAACTTATTGTAAGTGAGCTGTTATTTTTGTTGAGCGTTAGGGTTAGGTTTGGGTTAAAATGCAACACTCTAAATGAATGCTACGAGAAGCATGGCCGCAGGGGGACTGCGAGTGTTAAAAAAGTTGCTAAAAGTTCCTTCTTAAAACAAAAATCAGGTAATTAAAAACCCCCTTGTAAAACCATAAAAAAAAGTCTTATTTTTTATTGTAAAAAGAGTTAAACTAGATAAAAATAGAGGTTTAACAGAACCAGCGACCAAGACGGGACAGCGGGAGTTTCAGTTTTTGTTAGAATTGTAAAAGCCTCCATGTTCGCTCACCTGGCTGTTAAAAAAAGACACCAGTGGTGGGCATTAGTATGACAATCAATTTAAAAAAAAAATAAAAAATATATATATATATATATATATATGTATGTATGTGTATATATATATATATATATATATATATATATATATATATATATATATATATATAAAAGGTCTTACAATAAGTGTTAAATGAATAAGGGTTAGGGGTGGCCGCACAGGCTTTGCAGAATATAAATACCCCTGCTTCTTGTCCAAATAGATCCATAAGGACATGCGTAAGCCATCAGTTTTATGATAGATTACGCAGAGGTGAAGGAGGCAATAGTACATCCCACCCTCCACTTAGCTGGCCCCAGCAATCCAGAGAGTCCATAGCTTTAGTGATTGCCCCATGCTATGCTGTCACGCTGCCAGACACATACAGTGCATACGTGACATGAGGCCACATCATGAAAAAAAAATGTTTTCCCTTCTTTTCTTCTCCTTTAGCGCTCTCCCAAATGGCATAAATTGGATCCAGAGTACTGATTTGGTTTATACTCAGAGTTGTAATGAGTCTAGTAAAAGAAGGGAGGGGAGGAAGAAATGGATGGACAGCAAGTGGTAGTGGAGGAGAGTGATGGGGTGGTGGAAGAAGGATTGGAGCTTTCAGGCCGCCTGAATATGAACAAACTTCATTGTTGTGAGCAGATCTTTGCTCCATGCCTTTACTCTCCTTTATACTCTGTTTGAATGAGGTTGCCTGGGGAACACCAGGACAAGAAAAAATGCAGGGAAGGAGGCGGGAGAATGGATACTGGTAGAGAGCGAAGGGGTGGAGAGGTTGACAAAAAAAAGAAGACTGGAGAAGTTTATCAGGGGGGTGGGAGAAGAAGAAGAGGAGGATCTGGATTTTAAGTAAAAACCCCCAAATCAGCGAAAATTCAAAGCTGGTTGCCTCCAAATCTGGAGCTGGTTGTAAATACAGAGAGTAACAAAAATAGGCAAAGTAAATGAAACAGAGGAGTCTATATGAGCTGCACCTGATTACCATGTAAATGATGGAAGGGGGAGCTGTGGAAAAGACGCTTTGTTTTCTCATAACCCCCCTTGATGCCATCATGATACTTCCCTTTGATAGCCTTTCGTTCCCCATTAGTGTACCCCTGAGACACAGCTCCGGGCCCCGCTGAGAGCACCCCGAGATCCCCATTTAGGGCCAGGCAGTCCCCTACCGTGAGGACAAATGTTCCCTTTGTGCGTGCGTTACAAGCAAGGGAAGTGGGAGCAGTCCTGTAGCACTGAGCTAAAATGTGCTTTGGGTGTTCTGAGTAGATGTAGTTACTACAGCGCTTTGTTTCCTGCCTTTCAGAGCACTGAGAAGTGCGTAACTGAGAGGTGGACCTTTGCCCCTTCTATCAAAGTGCTGTACAACCCTCTAAGCTAATCGTTTTCATTAAGGATGCTTTTTACTATAGCTGCTCCAAGACAGAATACAGTACTGTAGAGGTCTGTGTGATGGAGCCAAAGCGCCACAGCACCGATAGACGCTAGCAAAACTAGGCCTGTGTTAGTTTCTTTAGCTGGTGTTAGGTAGTACTGTAGTATGCAGTAAAAAGCATGTCCAAAATATAAAAATGCTGGTGCACAAGGCAGCTTAAAATGACTCATTTAAAATCAACCATCTCCCTAGAATCTTGAAGATGGGGGCACATTGATCCAACTCATCAAACATAAGAAAAAAAAGGAGGTCTGAAAAGAAAATAAGACACATTTCTGCAAGGTAAACCAAGAAAACATGATTAAGATGATGGAAGACAACTACACCACAGGACTGGCAAATAATTAAATATTCAGCCTAGAAATCTGCACACAATGTGTAGTCTAGAGCCAGGGTTGTTTTTTTGTCCTTCATTTAAGAAGAGCTCAACAAGATGGTCTCCGGTTCAATTCTTCCTACAAGATAATAATTTTTACTTGAATAGATTTCAGAGCTTCCTTAAGTTGTGTTCAGACTGACTTTCGCGCTGCTTTGAAAAAAAACCAAAAACCTCAGACCCATTCATTTCAATGAAGCCAGTGAAACGACGCAGAGGGGATGCCTATGTCCTGCATAATGAATGCCGACGTTGAACATAAATCAGGATATCTATATTGGAATATAGATAAGTCATTTACACACTGGGTGTGTGTCAAATAAATGACACTAAAATGTGGAATTCTCACCCACATCAAAATGTTTCATACTGGCAGCGATGCAAATTTGTGACAGTTGCAACAAGTCCGCCATTGTTATGACATTGTGACATGACTTCGGTTCCACAATTTGGGATTGGTTGATGCTGTTATTCATAGCCAAACCTCAGAAAAATCAACCTATTCTCATTACAAGGTTTGTTAAATTCTGACATTTTGTCATGCCACTCTGCATCTCATAGCGAAGCACAGGGTGTCCTTTAGTGTATCTATTTGCCGCACAGCGGAAACACATTGTAACACATGGTTAATGCTGCCAAGCGGCAGTGGTAGGTTTAGGCAACTAAACTGCCTGGTTAGGTTTAGAAAAAGATCATGGTTTTGGGTAAAATTCTGTTAAATAAAGCAATGTGACAATAATATGTCAGGTGATTGTCAGTGTGCAATGACCATACGCAAATTACGTAATGCTACGTTAAAACAGTGTTAGGGGTCACAGGGTCATTGGCATCAATATCGCAAGCTGAGGGATGTGACTAAGGATTTGGTGACTTGGAGATAAGAATAGAATGGAAAATCAACCTTGCTCCAAAAGAGTCGTAACATCCCTGTTTTGCTGTGTAAGCAAGGGTTCAAAAAAATATACTGCCATGCAAATTAATCACACGAAAAAATGCCCCAATGTGTAAATGGCTTTACGCAATAAACCTCAATTATGGTTGATTTGACAGATATTAAAAAAGTGAAGGTTTCAAAATAACCACTAGCACATCTTTAGTACAAATACAAATATGTATTTTTCCTTTTCTGTTGAGCAGCTCTCATAGTTTCCACACAGATAACATCAAATGCACTCAGACGGGTGAAACCTGATCTCAAGTGGTCTCTCGAGTCAAATCCAGGTGTGAGCAGCCACTCTATATCAACTAGATCTAGACACGCTCTGGATTCATCTAGATAGGAGATACTCAGTGTGAATGTGGCCACAGAGGCAGGACGGCATCAGAGGTACCAGAGCAGCGAGACGAGGAGGTGTAAATGACGACCCAGGAGGAGGGCTTTCTCCCTCAACCAGACTGATTGAGAAACAAATTGCGGCAAATAAAGCATGTAATTAGATTATGGAGCCCAGTGTGCTGCCCTGCGCTGTTCTTCTCCGCTCACACAAGAGCCGTGAGTTTGGATTCTGTCCAGCAAAGACGGAGAGAGAAAGGAGGAAAGAAAGAGAATGAGTCCCCCACTTCTCTTTTCATTGTATCGCCAGAGAGCAAAAGATGGTTTGTTTTCAGGGAGACAACAGCCAGCAAAGAGGCTGTTTGAATTCTTGACCTGATTTGAGGATTTTACTTTCGGGTGGCGTGCAATCAGTTCTGATGAGTTGGGTCGTTCCTCCGTTACTGTAACTGATGAGTTTCAGATGAGTCAGCGGGGACTCCTGTTGGTTATCACCCAAAGCTTGGACGCAGAGAGAGGAAATAACCCTGCCAAGGTTTTCATGTCATTAAAAATCGGTTCTGGGCAACAAAAAATAGATTGCATGCAAAAGTTCGATATTGATAATGAGAATTTGATACTGTGAAGTTCTATTTTTGGCCCTGCTCACTGCCGAATGTCTTTCAGCATTACTTTTTCTACAATTAAGCGGCGTAATAAGATCCCACGTTGACATGAGTGTGAAACGCAGTGGAGTCAATGAGTGTTGAACAGGGTGTGTGAAGCAAGACTCATGTCCAAAAAATCCAAGGAGGGGTCCACCACAGATTCTGATCACTTCCAGCCTCGGACACACATACAAGACCGAAGCTCTTATGAGCCTCATCATCGTCGCTCTAACTCTCCTCCTCCTCATCATCATTAGTTACTTTCACATCTTGTATCCCGACAGGCCCGGGCCGGCCATCGCAGGTCATCAGCAGTTAATCTCCTCCACATTTTGTTGCTGTGCAGACGTCTCTGTCACAACCCGTGGGAGTGGCGACTCACACCATCCGTGACCTACCAGCACAATGTGTGTTTTGTCTGGGCCACACCATCGGAGGTATTCTCCATGCATTCCAGCCCTCCGTGTGGTCGAGAGGGGGAGAGCCCTGCTGCAGGAGACAAATTAATATCCACTCCGTTTTCCCTCATGCTCTCCATTGACCCTCCTCCCAAAAAAATATGCCCACCCCCCTGTTTCGTTTAACTGAGGCACAACAAGGCACCTGCTGCACAGCTGTCAGCCCAACACCCCATCACTCCTGTGGACACTTTTTCCACAAATATATTATTGTAAAATTAACTTCTTTTTTTAAAATGTAAAAAAAAATCAATGTTTTTTATTTTTTTAGTAGTGTATCACATTATTCCAAACTCGCAACAATGTTAAAACCCAGAGGCGTCACATCCTCTGTGCGCATGCATCATGGTTGTGGTTGTCTGCCAGAAGCTGTCATACAACAACTTTTTTATGCAGTTTTAAGCCACTTTTTTCAATAATTTTTAAGCTCTTGGAGGTTTTAATAACATGTTTTCACTGGATGAAGGATTTTAGTCATTGGACATCTGGATCTTAAATTATCAAAGAAATTGAAATGTTAGCAGCAGCTTGGCTCCAGTCCCTGCTGTGTCAGGCAGCATCGGAGAAACACTGACTGTTAATGTGAAATGGCTTTATTGAGTGTTTTTACCTATTTTTTTTACCTATCACTATGTTTTTTGTTTTGTTTTTTTTGAAAGGAGGAGACCTCTGTGGATAATTAATCTCCCAGTAAAAGCCTCCCTGGATCTTAAGTTATCAAGGAAAAAGGTGAGCACACACTGAGAAAGCAGGACCTCCTGATGAGCTGAACAATGTCAGAGAAACGTTGATTTTTAAAAGGATTGCTTTATCCAGTGGTTTTACTGGTGTGAATCACCTGCTCTATTTGTTTTGGAGGGGAAAAACCCTAATTGGTGAATTATCAATGAGCAATGAACTTGGAAGGAATCCTAATTCTAACCTGGAAACTGACTGCAATGACGACGTTGCTCCATTTTTTTTGTCAGAACAGGGGACCAGGCAAGGACTAGACAAGCAGTTTGCTTCTTCCAACTCCTTTTCAGACATGAAATATAAATTTATGTTGCTTATGGAAAATCTGTTATATATGTGTACTATTAGTTTTGTTTGTTTGTTGGTTTTAGGTATAAACAGTTTTATTATTTTTTCAAATTTTCCAAAAAAGTACATACAAAATAACTGTTGGATTCCTCTTTTTTAAATCTTCATCCTTATTAATTTGCAATTATACTTCCTTTTCTTTATTCTAATTTTTCCTTGAGTTAATGTATTCTAAACCAACCATTACTATTTTACTATTACTATTACTGCTGCTGCTATCAATACTACTACTACTACTACTACTACTAAATAATAATGATAATAATAATAATAATAATAATAATAATTTTGCAATTTAAAAAATAGATGGTTCGACGCTCTGATTAAATCATCACATCTGTTTGCAGTCCCATATTAGGTGATATCATAGCTGTTCAAATACCAGACTGAGCAAGAGGTGCGTTTGCTCTGCAACCTTCTGAGGAGGCTCAGAGGGTAATGTATGCATCCTCTGGGCCTCAAACCCAAGCGGGTGGTCCAGTGGGACCCTGAGCTACTCATGATTCTGACGTGTCCAACACAGGACGTCCATCAAGGTGCTCAACCTTGCAATCTGCTTGATTTCAACCTCTCTGGACTGAACAGGCTCATGCCCATTACACATATGAGAGAGAATTCCCAGAACTCTGTCGTGATTCGATTATCTTTATAGCTACATGGTCGGAGTCATTACACAGTCTCCTCCAGGTTGTGTTTACATTAGTTCAATGACATGGTTTATTCAGTGGGATTATGAAAAGATTTTTAGCCTCAAACTAGGATGTAGCCACAGGCAAAGATTTTACATGATAACGGTGAACTGGAGGGGTCAGTTTTCATACAAAAATACCACAGATATTCAAATTTTAATGCTGAAATATTAAAAAAGGAAACCAATAAAATGCTGAGCAACTTTGCATTTATACAAGTGGATAAAGTAGTACAGGTCCTTCTTTAACTTATCCGGTAACCCTTCAGTGAGGTGAGGAAAATTTCCTACACCCCAAAAGTGGACAGATTCCTGACAAGGGGGCCCAGAGAAACTCCAGATATTCTAGCTCGGCACCACCCACAGTGTTATGTGAAGACAAAGCGTGAAACAGAGGGAGACGAAGGAGGTGGAGGAGAGCGAAAAGAAGCTGAAAGAGAAAAGGAAAAAAGAGGTGGAGGAGGGCTGGGGACCGGCAGTATTCTGACTGTGCTGTCAATCGAAGCTGTCCAGGGAGCGTTAGGGCCCAACAACAGCTGCAGGAGCCTCACACACACACACACACGTACACACACTCACATACATAATATACCTTGGGCCTCCTGCAACTTCATGGGTGAGACAGAGCAAACATGCTGTGGGCCAGATGACTCAAGTTTTTCCAGCATGAGGCCAAAAGACAAAATGCAGAACTTACTCCAATTTGTGCAGGTATGTTTATGTTTATGTTTCTGTGCTTTACATTTGTACAATTTATACCACATCACATTTTGATTTACCAAAAATATGAATCATATAATATACCAAAATTACTCATATCCAAGGATGTATTTTTTGTGTTGGGGTGGAAATAACCTAATTTTGGTTTTAACCTTAAAAAAGGAAATAGATGACTTGCAGGCTTGGACAGGAAGTTTTTCTACCTTACTAAAACATGGCAAGGAAAGCACAGTAAAAGGAGAGAGAAAGCGCAAGAAATTACAGCGTACCTAAATTTAATTAATTATCTTTTTTAAAATCCCATATATTTACATAGGAATTAGCTACAACAACCACTGACATATGGCCAAAAATTCTGCCAATAAACAAGTTCACAGTCCAGACTCATTAAGTTTAAATTAGAATTGAGTTGGCATGAGAAATAAAATCTCATGCACCGATATAAAAAAAACACATATACAAATAAAAGTTACAAATACCATTAGTGAACAATTTGACAATTTATTGTCTTGTAGATTTTAGGTCACATCTCTAGCATCAGATGTACCACAACTTATCCTGATGTCATAGTCTGTCCTTATAGATAGGACAGTAAAACCCCAAATGTTAGGGTATAATTTCAAACACAGATAATCTGGTGAACAAATATAAAAAAAATGACTGTGAAATACCAGCGCTCCATTGTATAATAAAAACCAGTTCACCTCATTCAGCCATACCTTACTTCACTGCATCAGGCTGTGAGAAAGGGAGTTTGAAAAAGATAAAAAAAATCATCAACTCAAACAAACTGCCAGGCCCCCGTGCTATAAGCTAGACCAACACCCCACTGTGCCGCAGTTAGACTGATTAATTGTGAAAGTGTGAGAGATTAAAGGAGGCACATCCCAGAGAAGCTGCTAATGGATTTAATATTCATGAAGCCTTAATAAGGTGGGGGAAGGCAAGAGGGATCCAATTTATCCAGCAGTCTCTCTTTTTTTTTTTTTTTTTTTTTTACATGTGTGGAAAAATATTGTGCTGTTGAAAAATCCTTTTTTACTTCCACAATTATATCCCCTCACATCTTTGCCTCAAGGCCAGATGTGCTCATATAGATGTGTGGCATATAGATAAATGTGAGAAAAATATAAATAAATGTTTGACTTGTTAAAGTACTCACCTGATGGCTCCTCTGTGCTGCTGGATGGGGTTGTAGGGGGTGCAACTGGAATCTCTTCTCCCAGAGAAAACGTAACATAAACACAAAGACAGATCGTTATTATGTGTATTCAAACATGCATGTGTTTTTTTCTATGTGCATGTGCATGTTGGTGCAGTGCGTAAATGTGCACAAAATATATCAGTGTGACGACCATGAGTTGCTCAGAGCGCTGTGATTTTTTTCAACAGACAAGATTTTTATGTAAATGTGCTATTGTTATGGTTGATAGTTGGCAGCAAATTTGCTTAGTACCCTTCTGACAGGGAGTATTCATTATTTAATAAATAAAAAGCTATATCTGATATCAGATCAAAAGTAATGAGCGGTGTGCTGGTGGCCAAGGCCTTTGTCCATGCTCTAATGTGTGGGTCAGAGTGTGAAATGTGTAGAATTAACCTTTTTGAAATTCAAAAAGTTGTTTTCCTCTAACACATTTGTATTAAATATTTATTATTTCTTGCGCTTTCTAATCTTCCTGAATAGATTTTTTACCCCCAGGCGCTGTCAGAGCTCCTCATGCAAAATGTTATGCATAGCCATATCTGACTGGTAAACTTGCGTTTCACAAACCAGTCAGATGTTTATGTTCCTTTTAAACATACTTAATAATCATACTTGCCAATCTGGAGACCACAGAAGTATTGAGGATTTTGGAATCAAAGTGGGGTGGGGGGGGGTAACTTCTAAATAATAATTAAAAAGAAAAAGAACACTGCATGAGTATTTTTATATTAATTTCTGGATGAATATAAAAAATCTGGGTAATATTTTTGATTCATGCCTTGGTTATTTCAAGAAGGCAGGGCAGGCTGTGGGTTTGGCCAGAGACCCGCAGTCAGACTACCGTGGCCCGTGGCCAAGACACCCTTTAGTGTCTAGGTGTTGGGACCCCACTTTTTTGGGGGTTTGTAAGACTGCTACTTGGCCAGAGTACCCGGAGTAGGAAGGGTGGCCAGGCTGTGGTCTTGGCCCACGCCAGAGACCCACAGCCGGTGGTCCTCCCTGGCCCACACACCCCTGGGTCCTTGATGACTAAGTGAGACAGAATGGGAAGGTCATGGTCTCAGCACAGCTGGGTACCCCACTGTGGTGGAGGAGAGCAAACTGGGTCTCCCCCTCCAACCCCTGCTAGGGTGTCTAGTCGGACTTACATGTGCATATTACGGTTAGCATGGAGACAAGGTGTCCCCTGGCCGCCCAACAGGCACCCCTAGATGGCTCAAGAGGGTCAGAGGATGGAAACCATATCAAAGGAGAGACAGGTTGTGATGATGATGAAGTTGTGAAAACCCCAGAAGGACACGAGGAAACGGCAATGAAAAACACAAGTTTTCTGGGAAAATCAGGAGGGTTGGCAAGTATGTTAATAAAAGGGCCACGGTGGTGGTCTGGGGGTTATGGCACTTGGTCATGTACCCTTGTTGCATGTCATTCTCCATTTCTCTGCCCCTTCATATTTCATGTCTCTACTGAATAATAATCAATAATGAAATTAATAAATGATTTAAATAACTTTAAGAAGTTTCCATCTTTAAAAAAAATCAAAACTTTGTTTAAAAATGACTAATAAATCTACCATCTACCTTTCTATCCTATCTCCTATCTTTTTATCTGTTGGCTCTTTATCATGTCATGTGCCTTGATTCTACTCTCCAAAATCACTCCCTATACATAGTTCTTGGTTTAATTAATCTTTCATTGTTGAGCTGTTATTCCTCCTCCTCTCCTGTGACCTGCTGCCGTGGAAACGCCGTAACAGGGCTGTGCAACTGTCCAAAGACTTGATTCTCTCAGCCTTCCTTCACACTCCTGTATTCACATGTGGGTAGGAAGTTGACACTCAGAGAAACCATGCATGAAGATCGGCCTTCTTATCTCCAAAGGAGCAGGATGGCAGCAGGAGATATGAAACACACATGATGCTGTTTTGTTACTGTCGGCAAGAAGGGCAGAAGGGGCTCATCAAAAAAGGGGAATACGAGGACAAAACCGCAGAGAAGTATCAAAGACACATGCACAGACAGAGGTGCACAACAGTGGTGGTTTGCAAAGGTGAAGACTGTGTGTAAGAGAAGAAAGAAAGAATCAAGTCTTTTGATCACGTAAAATTTCCTCAGCTGGGATTGAGAAAACCTGCTTCCTACTTCCTGAACGTACACAATATTTATGTCACCATAAATCAGAGTCGGTGGAATGATGTGCACGCCTGTTTGTTGCCTTGTGGACATAATGGGGCCTTCTCCCATGACGGATTGCTCTATGCAATGACAAGAAAAACAATCGCTGCCAAAACAATGGCGCCTGAAGCCCATAGGTCCCCTAACTGATGTTGTTGTTGATCAGCAATCTTCCATCAAGTATGCAGCCACAACGTGTGCCAGTCTAAATAATGAGGCTGTTTCTCATGATTGACTCACGTAGATTTATGGCGCTGGAAGGTATACAGGGAGTCAGAGATATAATACGACTCCATATTAAAATGAAACTTGGCAAGCGCTGTGGCGGAGTCTAACAGGGGGGCTGTTAAAGATTATACAGATTACAATCATCAGAGTGGAACTTTATTTCCATCTTGGGTGTTTGACAATTCAGATCTCACTTCCCAGGAATCAAAGATATCTGATAAATTTAATTTATTCCTTCATTGGACCTCAGCCATGCATATCCATGTGGAGATTTATCCCTCATAAGCATTTAAATCCCGGTATCTAATTACAATGGCAAGAGCGCCAATTAAAACGTGTTTTCAGAGTGAGACAAAAGAGCCAACAAATACCCACAAATTGTCATTTGCTACGGGGCTATTATTCAATGCAGCTTTAAGTCTTAACCCTGAGGCAATGCTTTATTTTTCATCATTTTGACTCCAACACAAGGGCACATTTGGGCTAATAAATGGTCATTGGATGGTGAGAACAAGATTGATTTTGTAATTTAACCCAAAGCTTCCTGCACTTTTATCTAAGACACTTTGGGGCTTGGAGATGCTGGTGTTAAAAGCTCTGGGTCTTTACTCAAATTTATGGACACCAGCAAGCCGAGACCATAACCTTGAGGTTCAGTTTAATGGTGTGTTTATTTAAGCGAGCAGATTTACTGGTCAGAAAACCCACAGTCCGACACTGAGCACTCATCTGAAGAAAAGAGAGTTTGAGCATTGTAGCAGTGTCTGCTCTTACTGTGTGTGTGTGTGTGTGTGTGTGTGTTTACTATGTGTGATTAAAGGGGAACTATGCTCATTTTTTAAAATTCATACATGTAATTCATATGGTTTAAAACAGCTCCAAAATATTGGTTAACTTGAACAACTATCTCTCAAATCCCCACGAAAAATGAGTGCTAACACTCAAATTTGTGATGTCATAAGGTATGAACTCTGGACTGTCTCCATCAACAATGAATTGGTAAAGATGTTATAGATCAGTGGCTCCCAACTGGTGCATCTTTAAATGTTATTTTGAACTACAGTGAATTTCGGGAACAGAGCTTTGATTTTGAAATGCTGTTTCTATTTTTTCTTGCATTATGTTTTATTTCTTTATATTGCAAATCATTTTGTGATATAAAATTGATTATGTGGTGATTTATAATGTATGAACCTTGAACAAATGACTAAGGAAAAATCCGGACCCTGGGAACCACTGATGACACAAAAGCGCTTAAGCGAATGTTTTGAGTATATTGGTCCTTTTTTGTTTTTTTTGGGTTTTTTTTAAATTTTATTTAGAACTGTGAACACTACAACAGAAAAAAAGCTCATTTGAATATTAAAAAGGAAATAAACATTCTGTGGGTTCACAAAATTAGGTTACCATTTATTGTCTATGGAGCAGCTCCAAACTTTCAAGCTTATGACATCACAAGTTTGCGACTTCCTTCTCTGTTTACTGCCTTTGAGAGAAAGTAGCTCATGTTCATAAATATTGATTGAACTTTTCTTGGCCACGACAATAACATATTGGAATAATTAAACTAGATGGTGTTCCCCTTTAAAACGTGTGTATCATGATAGTCTGGTGCATCCCCTCCCTTCATGCTACAGTGAGGCAGATATGGTAAAGACTGGGTTCCACGTACTTATGCAGGGGGCAATGGGCGAGCGGCTCTGCTGGTAGCCTTTAGCACAGCGGTTGCACGTGATACCAGTCACGCCGTCTTTACAGGGACATTGTCCTGTGGTTTGGTTACAGGTTTTGCCAGCAGCACCCACGGGATGGCAATCACATGCTGTGAGGGAAACAGAGGAAGAAAGAGAGGCACAGTGAGTGGTCACGCGCACACACATGTGGGGAGGTACAAACATATACTATCTATAGAGAGTGCAGGTGGGTACACAGCAGTGGAGGCAACAATAATAAGAGCGGTGAGAGGCAGGTGGAGGCGTGCACACAGAGACAGGACTTACCACAGCGCTCGTTTTGAAGCGAGTGTGGCAGCATGACTAAAAGAGCAACACATCCTCTAAGACATTTCTTGACATTTTGGCACTGTTGGCTTATTAGCTGCTTAGCATGTCACCAACTTGTCTACCTTTACAAACCATTTAACCCTTTGAACCCTGAGCAAATTGGTTTGATTTTCTGTGACATGGGGAAAAAGGAAATTATGAACTTGGCAAGAAATGTCTGAAAAATGGCAAGAAATTAGTAAATGGTGACAAGAAATGACCTGAAAATTACATAAAATAAAATAAAATTACAAAAAATGTCCAGAAAACTATATTTACAACTATCCTAATTTTGACTTTTAAATTATGTAAAAGAAAAAAAAATACATATATGTGTGTGTGTGTGTGTGTGTGTGTGTGTGTGTGTGTGTGTGTGTGTGTGTGTGCGCGTCTCTTTGGGACATGTCTTGTTAAGTTGCTCATTGCTTTCTCCTTCGTGTGCAGGACCTGGCACATTTGACACCCTAGATAAGCCACCCCCCAGCCCAAAAGAAACCCCTAACCCTTCATTAGGCCTACTAACAGGAACAAGAGCGGATGAGAAATCATTACAATGAATAAACTAACAAACAAGAATAATAAATGAACAATAGGAGTCTATGGTATGCGTAAATTGACAAGTGACACTTGTAGCATGATCCGCACATTATTGGCGAGTATTCTGGAATGTGAGCGCTCCGTGTGACTTCAGCTGTATGTGTGAGGTAAAGAAAAAGGGTTGTGCATGTTTACCAAATGATAAAATAATGGAGGGTAATCCTAATTGCCTGTTTCTGATTAATGCCGAGCTTTGAACGCTAGCCCAAAGCGTCTGTCACACTTCCTCCCAAACTGGGGGGTCTGTGGAACACACATGCTTCAGGAATGTAATCATTTTCCAATCCCCCCTCCCTTAATTCATTTCACAGCCAAAGTCCTGTCAAGTTTGAGATCAGTGTTGAGTAATAGTTGTCTGAGCGTTGTTTCTTTTCATCTATTTTGGGATGTGAATGGCAGTGGCTTTAGTGAGGAGAAGTGGTTGAATTAATAGTCTGTACATTAAATCCTGACAGTCTAATCCAGACCAGAGCGGTTTTGATAATCTATCAACATTCCCACCTCTTTACTCAAAAAAACCTACAAAGCCTTAAACGCTGTTTGTCACCAAACTCTCACCACTATATTCCTCACTCCCTGAGTGATACATTTTCTGTTTATTTCTTATGGAAAACCGGTGATGGTGACGCTCAGCCTCAGGGCTGGGCCGGCTCTGCTCGTCGGCTGCCCCTCCCTAAAGATTTTTTTTCTGCGTTGTGTCACTTGTCACTCTGAGCAGCCTTCAAAGACGGAGCTGAATTATTTACTTTGAGGTTTGTGGTGGTATTTAGTGGTTTGGCCTGTTTTGTTTTTAACCGCACAGAGTGGTTCAACCCAAAGTACAGAATTACAGCTTCAGAACAATTCGTTCATTTCAGCCCACTGCATTCAAATTAGTGTTTCATATGTATACATGTCAAAGCATTTTAATTAATAGCAAAGCATATGCATACAATCAAAACTGCAGCTTTCTACTGTGTATTAATTTGATAGATAATGTAAGGGACTGTATGTTATTATGGGAGGAGGCGGTGCAAAACCTGGGAGGCATATTAAATCATTTTTAAGCATTGGAGAGGGACTTATGTTTTGTCCCCCCAACTATTTATT
The DNA here is from genome assembly GCF_026936395.1 of Plectropomus leopardus. Taxonomy (NCBI): domain Eukaryota; kingdom Metazoa; phylum Chordata; class Actinopteri; order Perciformes; family Serranidae; genus Plectropomus; species Plectropomus leopardus. The sequence goes on from NC_142178.1 coordinate 10,854,229, forward strand.
CATGGAAGCAGGACAAGTACAGCATTTTAATACTGTTACATATCAACATATCTTTCTTTTGCTACAACATCCCAATTCATGAAGTTGTAAAAAAAAAAAAAAAAGAAAATCACAAAAAAAAAAATCAAATATAAGTTCAAATGGCTGTTTTTTTGTTTTAATTTTACAATCCCTTTGGACCCTGAATGCCGCTGGCGGATTTGAAAAGCATATTTTCTTTGAAAATCACCACAATTGCACAATTTATCAAAGCCAGAAACTGTGAAACCGGAAATTATTGTCAGATTTTCACATCTCTGACGACTGTTGAACCCATTCTGTGTGAAGATGGTTTCCATCATCATCTTTATTCTACGAAGTGTCATTTGTTTTCTCCCAGTAACCCAGCGGTGCTTATGATAAATTTATTATGGCTTTAAGGGTGAAAATTAAAAAAGCAAACCAACAACAACAAAAATCATATCCCAGCTACCCTTCTCCTCAAATACATAAAATCCCTAATCTGACTGCAGAAAGAGATGTTATTTGATTGTTTTTGTTTGAATTTATGCTTAAAAAAGGTTTATGACATAATGCAACATGTTCTTTCCTCTACTTTGACCTAAAGCATTAATACGCTTGTTATTCATCCTGGATGAATGAGACACACTTTCTGGGAGATCCACATTACATCAGGCCTCAGGGAAAACACTGCTGTAAAGCGGTAATGCAACACCGAATCTGCTCACTTTATGATTGACCTTGGATTCTTGGCAACAACATAATTATTATTCTGTGAGATATTTTGACAAGTGAACAAGACAACTCTATGCTACGTCTAAAGTCCATAATTTTAGGTTCTAGCAGGCCACCACCTCGCTATCACACACTCGCTTTTATCTCTATTGCCTGTTTCCTGTGATCCAGCTTCTGTTGTTGCTCTTATCTCTCCTTGGTGTGTGTGTGTGTGTGTGTGTGTGTGTGTGTGTGTGTGAAAGAGTACTTGTGCTGTCCGCCCCTCTTATCAGACTCAGAGAAGCCTCCTTAAAAGTGTGTGTATCTATTAGAACCTTTATCAGACCAATCTGTCATTGCTTTCATTGCTTAGTTGTGTCTAGCTCAGTGGGAGGAACAGCACACACACAGACACACACACACACACACACACACACACACGCACACACACACACACACACACACACAGGAAGCCCCATAATCTAGCATGGAGGCCGGTGTAGCACGTCTTCAGGCCTGTAAATTTAGGAGCATGTCAGGGGAGTTTGAGGCACAGGAGGGCAAAGTGCATTTCTGTTTGGAGCTTCAGAGAGCTCAGGTTATATTTTTAAGAGTGTCTTCCCAGTAACCACAGCTCAGAGCCTCAAGCCTGCCAGTAAATCAAGGTGCACAGCACATGGTCTGCAGGTGGGGAAACACTTTGCTTCCCTCTCCTCCTCATCCTCCTTCACATTTGGTCCTCGACAGGCTGCCTGAGCTGCTGTCCAATTGCCTGACAAAGTGCCTGACTCTGTGGCTGGATGACCCACCTGTTGGCTAAAAGGACTGGAGGTGTGAGTGAGAGTTTCTGGTTTAAGTGTGTGTCCACTTAACGGTTAAGTGCTCTGCTTCATGGCTACTACAGATGGCTCAGAGAGATATGGGGACAAGAGGTCCTTTCTGATTCAGCACTTCACACCAGGAAAACTGACAAACTGAAGTTTGTGATAAGAAGTGTAGGTGTGTGTCTGAAAGGGAGACTGTGGTCTTTCCCAAACAACATGAATCTAAGGGATTAAGCCCTGTATGACTGTCATGTTTCTAGATGAAGACAGAATTCCTAAAAGACGCTCTTGGCACTGGGAGTTGCATATAAAAGAATAAAAAATGTTCTTGGTAATGGGGAGAAGTTGAAGGCGTTTTCAAACGAAGGCAGTCGAGCCGGAGATTGCACAATGTGAGAATTTTGAACTCTGCCAATCGTTTACCATAAAGCTGGTGTTTGAAGTCTGAACTCCCCCCTCATTTGGTTTGTGTGTTCTGTGCCAATAAGAATAATTTGTTGGCCCTGGAGTGAAGCCAAGCTACCCGAGTCTGCGTTCTATTATAATTAGGTTTCTGCTCCTCCACAAATATCTTTGGAGAGCGGAGAGAGATAGCATTATTGGGTTGTTTGCGCTATACATAAACAGCTCTATAAATTACGTGTTTATCTAATACAGGGCGTGTCTCGCTTGTTGTGTTGTTTGGTGTTTTATTGATCAGAATAATAAGCTGCCCAGAACAGTCATGCTTTAGGCTGCAGAGCCAGCCTAAGATGTTAGACATGAGCTTATTTTGTGTTTGATGCACAGCACTGCACATGTGTGTTGTTCTAATTGAAAACACGCAGATATCACACACACACACACGATGGAAATCCATAGCTAGAAGTGAAGTCATGAAAAACAATATTTTTCAAATCCAAAGCAGAAAAACATTTTATATGTGGTCAATAAAAAAACCCTACTGTGTCAATGAAATACATATGCTGAGGAGAGGAGAATAGGTTTTTTAGCATGTTATTCTGATTGAAACAGACCGTCCCTCAATCAAAGCCTAATTTCCCTCTGTATGCAAAATATGTTCCTCATCATCCCGCTGACCGTTGCAATTATACGACGGTTGATGTTCGGATTCGAACGTGAAGGCCTGAATTCAATCCATCGGTCACAGAACCGACGCCAACCTGCTCAATCTTGATTTTATTAAGTTTCGATGGTCCTCTAAGGAGGACTAATCAAGAGCAGTGCTCATTATTTGGCGAGGACCTCTTGTGTAGTTATCACTCTCATTCAATATGCTATGGACTCACATAGCATCAGGATGGGTTCTTTAGGGAATCACTATTTAACTTTTAGAAGAAAGTTAAAATTACGTTTTTAGGCTGACAAACATGGATAACATCAGGGGCGGAGCCAGACATTGTACACATCAGGGGCCCAGAACAATTTACAACAGCTAAATTCTCTATTTTCAAGCCATCTGAGATAACAGAATGCCTAAAAATCTGTACAACATTTGGGAGAAACAATGGACTGTCTAAGATATTGGATGTAGCTACAGTGAAGTCATCTTTTAATTTGTAAACCTGTTGTAACGGCCTGAGTTCAGCATTTAGCCATTGCCATCTTGGTTTTTTGGAGCCAGAAATGGCAATATTTGGAAGAGGGAGCGGAGCTGTGGAAGAGTGAGGGGTGGAGCTGACTTACAGACTGTGGTTCTGCCTCACAGGCGGCCTGTCACTCAAGCGGCCCTGCCCTTAAATATGTGCGATTTTAAGCCTTGACCCTTTGAAACCTGAGCATATTGGCCTGATTTCTTTCAAAAACATGGGAAGAAGGCAAAAGTGACACAAAAAATTAGCAAGAAATAAGTAAAAAAAGAAAACTAAAAACAAAAACAACAAAGAATTGCCTAGATAAAGTGATTAAAAATTGTAATAACTTTGTAACAGAATTTAAAATATGTGATTATGATAAGCTCAAATATCATTTTTTCCCTAGCTTTTTTCTTCTTTTTTTTTTAACCCAGACATATTTACCTCACTTAAAAAAAAACATTTTTCTACTAATCTACTATTTTCTTGTGGAAAATTTCTTACCAAGTTGCTCAGTACCTTTTTTTCTCCATGTTTTTGAAAGAAATCACACCAATTTGTTCAGGGATCAAAGGGTTAAATACTTGTGAAAGGCACCAAAAAAATGATGTCTCTCCAGGTTTCATGATGATAACTTTATAATTCTGGGCTTTTGTTAATATTCTGTTTTCTTTTGGACTTTGTTTTGGGGTTCTCTGTTTTTTTTGTTTTTTTTTCTTGTTTCATGTCTTCATCAGTTTTTTTAAATTTTATTTTGTAGGTTATCTCTTCATGTGTCATGTGTTGTGTTACTTCCTGCCTTAGTCTGTTTCCTGCTTGTTTTCTGTCACACCTGTCTTACATCAGCCTCATTAGTTCCTCCTTTCTCCTGAGCGTCTCCCAGTCAGTTCACACCTGTACTGCATCAGCCTTGTTACTGCCTGCTCCCTGCCAGCTCTTCTGCCTCATCACCTTATTCCCCACACCTGAGCTTCCAGGCCCTGTTTCTCCACCTGCAGTTCATCCCCTCATCAGTCTACTTTGTATTTAAGTCCTGGTATTTAGTTCAGTCTTCATTTGATCCTTGATTTGTGTGTGATGTTTCATTACTGTTTCCTTGGCATAAAGAGTGATGTTTCTGAGTTCTTGCTGTCTCCTGCATTTGGGTCTACCAAAAACTACATCATGTAACAGATAGTTATCGAAAAAAAAGAAAATACAACCAGCCTGTAGACACTTCACCCTATTTTGAATATAATTATTTTCCAAATGTCAAGACAAATGGTGACCATGACAAATTATCATTCCAGCTACCTAAAAAGAGGCAAAAATGGTCTGATGTTACTATTTCTAAGTTATATAGCAGAGAATTTGGCAATACTAGCATCAACAATCTTAAAATCTATTTTTGTTATAATACATTGGAGTTCACAGAATGAATGTTCAGCTGACTTGCTCCATTTGAGTTAGGGCTGGGCATATATTAAAGGCAACAATACAGAAAAGTGATTTTTTGTTGAACTGTTCTATTATTTGACTTAACCTAATTAGTCATATAGACATTACTGATGATTATTCCTTAAAACTGTCATTGTGTTGAGATATATGGTCATATTTATCTTGATATTTGATTTTCTCCATATTGCCCAGCCCTAGTTTGAATCCATGCCATAATAGTGCGGGCCTCTCCATTTGCAAAGCATGGATCACCAACTGTGCTAAATAAACGTGGACCTAAATACTCTGAATCGGATGTTATGCCAAAGGAAGAACATCTACTCAATTATATTAGATTTCTTTAAAGAATAGCATAGATTCAAGACTGGAGCACCCTCTTGCTCCACCCCTGGATAACAGCTAGCTGATTAAACTCTGCATCGAGTTATCACTGTAGAGTGACATTTGTTATCTCAGGAATATATCAGAAGTGTTGAGAGACCACCCAGAGTGCTGCATCTCTCAGTCTTTTCAAATCTCACTATCACCTTTTTTTTTAAGTTCATTTCTTTGTCAAATACGCTCAGTTAAAGATACAAACAAGGGCTGCTTGAGACACGTACTGTGTTTACTTTACACTCTTGCTCAATGAGGGGTGAAGTTAAAAATTTCAGTGTGTAAATGTAGCCACCGGGCACGGCTCGCTCTGCAGTGGGTAAGCCGCTGCTCTCTTTTACTCGTAATGGCCTCCTATGGAAATGAGCTGCTTTCTGGGAGGATTGTGTTACGCATATAAAAGCAAAACTCTTGTGCTCCTCGACCTGCCCGGCGCTCCTTACAGTGCCCATTCTCTTCCAGAAAGCCGCACAGCAAAAAGGGCTCTCTCTGTCTTTGAGTTCAATAAATAACCAAACCTCTTAATTGCTGTCACTTCGGTGCAAAGCTCATGCTGCTTGAGGAGTGGACAGAAATTAGTTCTGCAGTTTGAGTTTCATTGAATTATCCTGAGTTATGATGTGGTAAACCTGAGAGAACTTGGCAGGGCAAGACTTTTGACAGCACACATAGGTGTTTGACGTAGGCAAAAAGCTGTGTGTGGTAACTTTAAGTTTATTAACAGAGAGAAAGAGGGAGAGAGAGAGAGCAATGCAGTGGCATACGTCTTTAAAGTCTTCATCTGTAACTTTCCAAATATAGTTTACAAAAATGTTTTAATTGGCAAAAGAAACAGTTCATGCTTCGTATCATTTGTCAGTTTGGGGTAATTACCACAGATCGTTTATTGTAAGTCTGTTTTGATGTAACTGAAGACCTCAGTAGAACTTGGACAGTGTTTGCTTATAATTACGCAGAGCTGGGAGAGGTGGGATGTGCATAAACTCTGGCAAATTTCATGGATTAAATTGAACAAAACCGTTTGGGTAAGCTGACAATTTTATAAATGATGATGAAATGTGTTTATATTTTTGCTCGGTGAGAGGCCGGCAGCAGAGAACGTGAAGGAGTCAGGGGTGAGTTCTGGTGTGGGTGAGATGATTTAGTGTTTACTAATTGGGAGACTCTGATGTAATGAGTGTATGACATGACTGCACTCCTGCTATGAGCCTATGGGCCTCTCATTATGTTATAACAATAGTCGTATCATAGATTTCACAGTAAATTGTTGTGAAACTCTACTTAGGGTGCATGAAGCCATAACAAAGTACAATGATGCTGTAATTTTGGGCTATATGTCCATCACAGTGACATTGTACATTATATTGAGTCACAAGAATGACGCTAATGGTGATCAGAACAATAATACAACTGTGACTAATGACTTTTTTCAATACTAATTAACCTGTGGATCATTTTTTCAATAAATAAATAAATATATATTTTGCTCTTTAAATGACAGAAAATAGTGAAAATTTGCTATCACAATGCTCTCTGCACCCATGGGGCAGTTTTTAAAATTGCTTGATTTGACCAAAAAAGAAAAATATTCATACAGTAACAGGAAAAGCAGCATTGTAGAAGCTGGGAGTGGAGAATGCATTTTTTCCCTTAAAATTACAGAAAAAACAATGATTAATTATCGAAATTTATGTTGGTTGACTCATTTAAAAATAACAAAATCTTACGGAGGTTTTGTTAATGATATTTTAGCTTTTTTGAGAGTTGAGAGACATGAGAAAACTAGTAACTGTTAAAAGAACGTTGCAGATATTTCTGACAGTGTATCCTTAAAAACATAAAGACTGAGTGTTGCATGTACATTACAGGACATTAACAGCAAGTTTCCCTCAGTGAGAGAGCGGCAGAGAAGATGAGAAAACCAGCCTGCGCAGAGACGGGATCCATGCATATATGAAAGATGGAGATGAGGGAGGCAGAGTTCTTGTCGGGCTCCAAATCAGTAGCACTAGTTATCAAAATACATCAAATATAGAAGCAGACACACATATCTAGATCCACATACATGGTCTGTTTACTCCAGATGCCAGAGGTCCATACCAGGTGCATTTTTCACAGCTTTTGACTCCCTGTTTTGACTTTCACTTCATGACTCATTTATCCAAAGTCTCCGAGCGTAAAATCAGTCATCGTCTGCATATGAGAGCTGATTTCCATATCGGTGAAAACTGAATCCTCTTACTGCCGACAGGCTGTTTTCTAGTTATGGTAAAAAAAAAAATAAATTAAAAAATCTTCTTTAATTTGTCTCTACAACAAAATCATTCATGGATCTGTTCTCTTTATCTGACCCAAATGTTGCCTGTTCACTTCCAAGATCTCTTATTTCAGTGGCTAAGCAGACTAAAAAACTCTAATGAAAAGCAGCCTGTAATCAGAAATATGCTGTATTCATCCTGTGTTTGCTGATTAAAAATGTGAAGGTCTCCGTCATCTAAAATGTGTAAGACATTAGAGAAAATTGTTGAATAATAATAAATAATACATTCAATTACCAATTCAAATATGATTTCATTATTTACCAGGCATGGATATAAAAAAGGATAAAAATGTGCTGTATTTTGGCACAGATCTTTCTAATTAACAACAGCTATTATGCTTTCATGCTTTATATTTTGTTTCCTTTTGATTTGCAAACGTTATCTTTTATCTGCAAGTGCAAGTGAACAAATATATTAATTGTGTTGAAATGCACGGCAGAACCTTGAGGCATCTAACTTTTTGCTGTTGCAAGAAACAAGCCCCCACGAGAGTGAGTTATGGGACTCTGAAAGAATCAAGTCTCAGACACACGAGAAGGGATGTAAAAACAACAACCAAGAAAAAAACGTTTAAATCTCCACAATTTGCCAGCCTGCGAGACACAGCGGAGGATAGGGGTTAATGATACACAACGTCCCGTTGTGATGAATGTGTGTTTGCATTCCTGCTCGACAGGAGAATGGGCCCAAAGCCACGGAAGGTGTTAATGTCAGCGTAGGAATATCGCTCATGAGCGGCTGCAGGGGCTGAATCAAATGGATGCGTTTGTCAGAGAGCTTTGTTGTGAATTTGTGTTCATGCACAGAGGATAAAATGTGCGGTCCCTGAATGTCAGGTATTTAATGAGACTGAACGCAACAAATGTTTTTATTGCAGCTGCCTGAAGCGTGTCATGGTGGCTAATGCACTTTCTGCACAGGAAGAGGTGAAAATAACAGGTCAGATTTTTTTTAAATTTTATCAGTGATATCAACTGTAATAGTCTCTTTTTATCTTTACATCATTGTCTTCTCCGAACATCAGATTCTTTTGCAGATGTTTTACTCTCCAGACATGCCTTCTGTCAAACTGACTGATTGGTCAGTTTGTTTATTTACCCCCTGGTGAATGATGTGAGAAAACTCAGGCTTAAACTGTCAGCAGGCGGCTAATATTTCCTTTTTGGAAGTGAGCGCTGTGGAACTCTTGCAGGTATGCGTGTATTTCTGTGGATTTGTGTTTCTATACGGAACGGCTCAGAGGTGTCTCTGGGCTTGTTTGCACAGGGCTTCAGCTCCTGTTATCTTTCCCTGCAGCTATAGAAGAGGTGAGAAAATATACCCTCTCTCTTTTCAATCCCCCCCGTCCTCCTTTTTCTTTGACCCTTATTAGCTACGGTGAGGGCTGATGGCAGGCGATTCATCCAGCTCTGAACAGCGAGCACACCTGCGTGGGGGTGTGTTCCTCCTGTCCTCCTCTCTTCCTCTTCTCCTCACCCTCCCTCACTCCCACCTTTACTCTCCTGCCACCCCCTCTGAACCTGAATTTTTTGCTTTATCTCCCCCTCTTTTCTTCTCTCTCCGTGCTGCACTGATCTTCCTGGGTTCTTATTCGTCTTTTTGACCTGCACTGGGGATCACTTCACACCTCGGCTCTGTTTGTTTTGCTTGTCCTGTCTTCCCCTCGCCCCACTCCTCCCCTCCTCCTCCCCCGAACGAAGCCAAATAACTCAACTGTCGATGAGGGAACACCCAACCCGACCCGCCCCATGCCACCACGACCTCCACAATCCCAACAGACCCCCAACTCATCTCCGCTGACAGAGGGAGATGAGGGCGAGACAGGTTTAGGAATGAAAAGACCGCTGCTCCCCCCACTTCCTGTAATACATCTCAAACTGTTTCCTATCAGATCTAAATAATCCCAGTAGTGGCTGGTATTGAGCATGTATGTGTTGCAATATGTTTTTTATTGAATATTTTGAATTTCAGTACTTGAAACTTCATTACATCAGATATTTGGTTATATTCAACATGTATGTTAAAATCTTTCCCTGTCTAGAGAAGAGAAAAAACTGAAAAAGAGTGCAATACCTTTGCAGGCTTTCCTGTGTGAGATAGGTTTAGACAGATCTCTGTAGTAGCCCTCCTTGCAGTAGTGGCAGTGGCGTCCAGCTGTGTTGTGGCGACAGTTGAGGCACACTCCTCCGCTCTTTCTTCCCGACAGTTTGTACAGCTCCATGTTGAAGCGACACCGTCTGGCGTGAAGGTTACAGTTACAGGCTGTGGAGGGAATTTCAAAAAAAAGGATGCAAAATGGTTAAATTAGTGTGAAACAAATAGGTTGCAGCAGAATTTGTTTGGGCTACCAACAATTATCAAATCTACATTGAATATTTTGTACAATAGCGCATAAAAAAAGGTATTTGATGAGGAGAGCAGGAGACCCTCATGTAACCCTTTCTGAGAGTTTAACATCCTCTTGGTACCCTGTCAGAGCACCTTAACAATAATTTAAATTCTGTTGCCCGCAATAAAAACTAATACCTCTATGTCAGTAAGTAATAATACTATCCAAAAGGTATGTGATAATGCATGATGATGTCTTGGCATGCAATAATAAATCTATATTGGAAATAAATATACATTTCACCATGAGATTTAGACTTCTAAAGTTTATTTGTGGTCAGTTTATGCCATACAGGGGTTAATTTCAGTTCTTGAAGAAGCATGAAGCAGAGCTGCTCTTGCTATGGTTACCTCAAGTTTTATTCACTTACCCTGTGCACTACTTGAAGCAGTACTTAAAATGGAAATAGTCTTTTTTTGTGCTATAACTTATCGCAATGTAGTAAATGTTAATTGCACAGTGTAATGGCTATAAGATGCAGAAACTATCAACTTTTATATTGGTTCCCTTTTAGCCCCAATTTAACTATTCTGTTTGGGTACAATTTCCAGTGAAAATGAATGTTCAATTTATGGCACAAATTAAGTGTGTCAACCACTGCACAACCAAAATAGGGAAAGGATAGCGCTTTTGTTTCGTCTGATAGCTATCAGTACAGCTATCCCCACAAACCTAAGTGTATCATTAGGCCTGTCCGAGATAACTGCGCCTTGCTGCGATCGAGTCAGACAGTTTCTAACAGCCTCCAAAGGATATACAAGAAATCGCCAGTTATTTTCATCTTATTAGATCCATTTGTTGGCTATCTGTAGCTTGCAAACCAGGTTAAACCTTTATTGTTATTAACAGAACAACATGAATCTAATAACATATAATCAAGCATTAAATATTATGATCACAGACAATTCACGTGTTCTACAAATTCTAAATATACCCCAGGTCTAGGAGTCAGTGGGAAGCAGCTGCGGTGCTTGACTCTTAACACTGCGGCTGCCTCAGTCTTGTGAGATTATTGTTTTCCACATGTGTATGTCATCAGTGCAAGTCCGGATCAAGTTGGACACAAATCTAATTGTTCATCGATCACTGATGATTGATCCTGTGCAGGCCTGGCTAATCTCGTATAAGCCTAGTGTTTTTTTTTTACTATCCCCAGTAACAGAAATGGTGGACAGTGGAACAACCAAAGGAACTGTGGAAACTTGGGTAGCTGCTCAGCTCTGAGGAAAGCAGAAAGCAATCCTGTTGTCTTTGCGACAGCTGCTCCCACATTAATACCACTTTGAAATGCTCAGGGGGGAAAGTTAAAGTTTTCTGTTTCCACTTTAAACTATTGATTCTCATATAAAACTTTAATGGAGATCTGAAATGAGTACTTTCTGGGGCCATAAAATATAATTGTCCACGTTCTGAGACTGAAATCTGACTTGATGATGAGCCACCACACATGCTAAAGAGAAGGTGAGAGAGTTCTCTGATAATGAGGTCAAACGCTGCATACTTTTTCTACCATTTTCTCTAGTTGTCTTTTTCTGTCTCACTTACTCAAACACTCTACTCATCACTCCCTTTTTCCTTCTTTAGCTCTTTTCCTCAAGGTCCTTGTTGGCTCTCCAGAGTCCAAACTGTACTGAACAGAAAGTGAAGGCCTGGTATTACCATTCCTCCATTCCCTGCAAATCCCTCTGAGCATGTGCAAGACTCGTCGCTGCTGCTTGTTTACTGATGAGTACAGTTTCTAGTGCTGAGTTTAATTAGCCGGCTGATGTTTATTCATGACTCTCTGGCAGCCCGAGTGAGGCAGACATGCCCAGCTTCATTAAGGCCGGCCGGCCGAGACACCGGTCCTCCAACACCACCGCAGACACGTCCATGCATTATTAACAGGCGCGCTTCTGATACAGTTTGTGGCTCTACTGTGTGTGGGTACATACTGTACTGCATGTGTGTATGTAGGGAAATGGGGGGTTATCTGGGTCCAACTGGGGTCCTATGGTTGATTCATCTGTCAATGTTTTTCTGCTCCACCTCTTCACACGGCTCCTCTCATCATCTACACATCACAAAGGAGGAGATCTCACTTCCCCTCAGCATCCCTCAACTTGGCATCTCACTGTGTGTGAATTTGTACTGGTACTTGGTACAAAGTGAGGACCTACAGACTTTTTTAAACCAACAGAGTGAGGACATTTTTTTAAAATGAGGGCATTTTGGCCTGGTTGAGGGTTACGTCTTGGTTTAAGGTTCAGTTTAGAATAAGGGTTAGGTTAGGGTTGGGCTTAAGCATTTAGTTGTAGTGGTAAGGTGCTTTGGAATTCATGTTAATGAGGGTCCTCACAAAGATAGAAGTACAAGGATGTATGTGTGTGTATTTGTGTGTTCAGTGTGTTTTTTCTGGAAGTGTGTGTCTGTTTGGGACCCTCGAGACTCCTTTCCTCCACTCCAAGGACCTAATTACAATATCTTTTCTAAAATACACATACAGTATAAACACACACACACACACTGACACACACACACTGACACACACATTAGCAGCTCAGTGCCTTATCAGTAGTGACTCGGCTTTCTGCCTTTCCTGCAGGACATCCAGGGTTTAATTAGTGATATGTCTCTGCTTGGTCCCCCTCCCTGCTTCAGACTGTTGGTCTTAAGTCTCAGTAAATAAAGACTGCAATTCAAACAAAACAACAAGATTTTTAATGCCACTAGACCACAAAATGATGATATTTACATTATTTTTTTCTGGGAAATAAGATCAGAAAGAAATCGAGAGTAGATCAGGGTTAAAACAATCACCTTTAATCTAATATCCTGTAAACTCACCTGACTTAACCCAAGTGCTAAGAAAACAAAACAAAAAGTTGGCATTACACATTTCTGTACATCATGCTATATTTGCATTTTATTATGTACACTTTTCATTTCAGCAGTGTTGTGGTGATATATCTTTAGATTTAGGCACAAAAACCATTTGTTATGGTTAGGAAAAGATCATGTCTGAACTTAAAATATGCCATTTGTATGGTACAATCCAGGCAGGAAACAGTGATGTCTCAGTAAAACAAATGCTTTTTGTGGCACTATTCCCAGAGGAAAAGCAGCAACAGGTCACTACAAAACCTCAACATTTGGTGGCTAAAGAGAAACACAGTGGTCTGCATCTTGCAGGCCACTCACCTAGCTGACACGTCATCCCCCATCCCTCACCCCCCCACCGCCCGATGACAATGTCAGTTCATATACCAGGTCACTTTAGAAATGTTGACATATGTATGAAATGTGCAAATGTGCGTAATGCATTCTTGGTTTGCAGAAACATTTTCCTCTGTCGTGAGGGCTCCCTGGCTGGATTTAAACCTATCCTCTCCTTAAAGTGACACAGATCTGATGTTTCCATTGTTGTCTTAAGCTAGATTTACACCTGTCAGTGACTCATATTGTTAGCCTCTCAGACAGCAGAGATTTCCTTTCTGGCTCCACTGGAAAAACCCCTGAAGCCCACTGACAGCCACATCCCGACAGTGTGTGTCTGAGATATAAAAGAGGTTGAGGGAAAGGAAAGGGCGTAAAAATTGCCTTTCATTTATAGATAATTTGTGACTTAATAGGCATTTATTTTAACCACAGAGATCAACTGATAACACAATGGACTTAATTCCTCCCTGTTTAGACAGCGCTGAAACAATCTGTGTCACTAAACTGTCAATCCAGCCTGTAAACGCCACAGGACAGGTTCAATCTCTGTGATTCTGGGCCACACTTGGTGAAAGCTATCTCTGCACCCGCCTGCAGGTAACAGGGATCAATGTAGAGGAAAGTGCATGGCCTCAGACCCACAGACTCGTCTCTCTTACACTACAAAGATTGTTTCACACCCTCCCTAAATGAAGACAGGGGGAATTCTAGCTTACCGGACCACACTACCCCAGTGAGAATAATGCTGCTGTCCTGGGAAGCACGTTGGATATTGAAGAAGAGACGGCACACAACTGGATGTGAAGGTGTGGGGCAGGAGGCCACATTGTGTCTGATGGTATCATGCTTCATAAGGTATTATGTCACATAATGGGAACGAGTGAGAAGCACTTTATCTTAACTCACCGACACTGGGCGTGATGTAAGCTTATTCACACAATATCCCTTACATACTGAAAAAAAGAAGAGGGAAATAATGTTTTTGTTGGCGCAATTCCAAGTGTTTCACGAGCACAGACTGTTTAAAAAATGACATCATTACAGCCATGTCCAATCTAAAGCATACTTAATTAAAAACAATTGAAGATTTGCGAGACAATATGCGATTCGTCTGCTGCAAGCTTATCAGGTTTCCTTCGGCATTTTAAAACAACCGCTTGTCAGTCAGACACCTGAGTGTTCTTCATTTTGGAGTTGCCTGTTTCCTTTCATAATTCCCTATCAGACAATCAACTTGTGTTTTTAGATATTATTACACTGTCAGTCATGATGAAATATCCCATATCCCCTTGCTCTCAAAACTTAATTATTAACAGTGCTTTCTTTGCTATTATTATTTATTCATTTTAATGTAATCTAATAATGTATTTGAACTAGAATCAGCACTTAGAGAGTATTGGACGGTACCGAAGTGCTGAATTAATAAAACTAATAACCATCAATAAATGTTTATAGTAGTATTCATTTTCATCGCATTTGTAATGTTAACTGACCATGTTGAGTGACTGTGTGATATCGATTGTTGAATTTTAAATAAACCTGACTCAAATTTCACACTTCACATAAGATCTGGTTGGGTTTGCAGTCAACCACAAATACATTCCTTCCTATTTCAGCATGACTGTCAGTTTGTTGTGTTGTGAAAACACCGCTGTCAAACCAAGAGAACAAAAGCATGTTTGATAAACTCATCCCTGGCAGAAAATCTGAGTTTAATCTTTCAAATCAAAACGATCACATTTTCTGAGTCACTGTAAAAAAAAAGCTTGATACAGTGGTCGAGACTTCATGCAGCAGCAGTCTTTTTCATCTCTTAGAGGTACAGAAAAATTAAACTGTACAACACAGTAAAGCACGTAAAGCACGTCTGTGACAAGCAACCAAACTGGTTAGATACCATCTACAGGCTGAAATGCTAGATAAAAATAGCGCAGAGTATATAGTTAAAGCTTGTCCATCACTTCTAAAATCATAGAGAACAAAATTTGAGCCTTTTTTCTTATTCAAAAGGAAAGCACAAAGCACAATATTGGTCCTATGACCCGAAGAAAAGGTTTATGTTTCCTCCGCGTTATTTTCCTAAAAGCCGCCACTTTCAGAATGAACATGTTACCGCTCTCTGCTGCCACTGATATATCTGCGATCTCTTCTCAGGACGGACCGTTGTGATAACACTGCCAAATAACGGTGAAAAGGCCCATCGCTGCACACACACACACCACACGCAAAGCACACAACATTCCTCACTCCTGCTCTTTACAACCAGCAGGATTCAGCTTTTCTGCCCTTCAGAGGAGACACAAAAGCTGAGCTGTAGTTCATTTCAGCCGAGCAATCAGCTCACACACCTTAACAGCAAACAAAAGCTACTGCTACCGTTCACACAAAAAACAAACACACCAAGTGCACCAGGTGCACTTTAAAGGCAAGTTTGCTTTCTGTGATTCCTGAGAACAATAAATTGTATTGCATAAGAATGAACTATAAATGAGAGGCAGAAAATGCTTTAATAAGACAAAAAAAACAACATTTTCTTACTAACCCCTCACCCTTACTCTAACTCTGCAACATCTGATACATTTGTTCCATATTGACAGAGAAAATAAAGTAACGGGACTTAATGTGCGTTTCCGTAGACATGGTGTAGAAGTTGGTCAACAGCTCAAAGACTTGCCGCAGAACTACTCTGCAACAATAACGTTAAAAATTAGGATCAGAAAGATAAAAATGGCATCTTCCTTTTTGGACTGTCACGTGTGAAATTATTCTCCTGTTTGGACTCGTATGTGTGAGTGCACACCTAGTTTTTCTTTTGTATATTTTGATTGTAAATGAGTTCATTTATAATGCATGAACTGATTTATGTATTTTATTTTTTGTGTTAGTGTTTAAGCACTTTTTCTTTTAGCACTTATTTGACCCAGTTTGAGGTGCAATCATCACAAAGTTACTTTATCAGCCAGGTCTTGGAAGTGGACAAGATTTGTATTTCTGTATCTATTGTTACATCTGATAAGCCAGCCGTGAGCTGGAGACCTGATGCGATGGATGGCCACGTGGACTTGTCCCAGGTTACCAACGATGGTTTTCTGGACCACTACATGGAGATACTATTTTTTTTGTCCATGAGGACAACACTAAAAAGCATTTTCATTCCCCATAAACCTAACCCTTACAACACAACACATCTTAATTTTTCTTTGATTGTGTAAGACATCAAATGTAGCACAATTTAAGTAGCTTTATGCCTTTTTATTAATGTTAACAAAGCCCACATTTTCCTTAAAGGACACCTTAAAATGTTTGGCCTGTTTTCAATCAAGCTAACTGCTTCAGGCTGGATTAGCGAGTCAGTGGGCGGCTGTAACTGCCCCCCAGGTGAGCAGTAAAAAGAAGTGTGAACTGACACCTTTAAAACAAGGGTAATTGAATTAGCTGGATGAAGCTAAGCTTACCCAAAGCTTTTCGACACCTCCTGTAACGTGCACCACAACTATCTGAAATGACAAAAGCTGCACTGGAGTTTCGCAGCTGTTTTGACCTCCGTCTGCAGAATTTAACAGGAAACTGATTTGTTTATTGAGTGATGCTGTTTTCCGCACATTCTTGGAAACACAGGGGCCTCAGAGCAGTGTCTGAGTGTGTCTTTGGAAAAGTTGGCTAATTAGTTTCTTTGAGTGGTTCCCAGCGTCTATCAACTGACCTCAGGCTCACAGCAGCAGCACACAGGCAGCCTTCCCTCGGCTAATTAGAGAGAAAAATCAAGCAGCAGAGCGAGAGGTTGAGGTTAAGCTCATCATGCTTACGACAAAGCTGCGTGATGTCGGTCACAGCCTCGGTTTGTTCTAAAGAGACACTCGAGCAACCGATCTCTGCCACTTTTGCTCTAAATCCACATGCTGGGTTTGTTGTAGCTGCTGGCTGCTCACTACCCTGAATATAAAGGCACAAATTAAGAAAATAACATGAAGAAAGATGTTTAAGACACAATAATATTCTCTTCATATCCCCCGCTCCTGCCGTCACCTCCACTGCTCACCCAAACAGGGCAGAAAAACCCAACACCACCGCCTGCGAGCAGGGGACCGGCAGGAGCTTTTAAACAAACACTAAGAGGAGTCTACACATGAACAGTTTACTTTAAATCCTATGGGTAACCCCCCCAAAAGTAATCTGATTAACTTCTAAAACCCCCTCGAGAGAAAATGAAAAAAATATTGGGTGTCTTTTGATGGAACAAGTTTTAAATAGTATCAGTTCACTTTGACTTATTTTTGCATAATGTTTTCATAAACTGTGCCCCCAAAATATCTGGAACAGCTTGATATGCCCCTATACTGTACAGTGCATTAAATTAAATCATGAAAGTCTGTAAAGCATCCCTCTTTCTATCCCCCTCACACACACACACACACACACACACACACACACAGTGCCAAGCTGGCCGTCTAACCTCCAGCCTGCTCTCCGTCTCTCTGTCTCTGTCTTTCTGTCTGTCTCTTGTCACTCTGGAAGTTGATGGGGGAAACGTAACACGCATGCCGGGAAAGTTTGGGGAGGTTTGCTGCTTGACATTTCAAAACATCAGATGTGTGTCCAATTTGAAGCAACACGTGCATCCGTTTCAGAGATCCAGCTTATGAGCAGCTGGTGTGTGTGTGTGTGTGTGTGTGTGTGTATATATATATATATATATATATATATATATATATATATATATATATATATATATATATATATATATATGCATGTGATCATGTGACTCACACAGGAACAACACATTTGAATACAATTTAAGGAAATCACTGTTTGATTATAATCATTTTTTTGGACTATTTCTTGCCAGAGACCTTCGTGTCTTCCTGGAGGTGTTGGTACTGATAATGGATCCTTTACTTAGGGGTAAAGACAGATACTTTAGGACACATCTTGGTCGATTACCAAGAAATCCACCAAAAATTCTGCTTTTCAGACTGTAAGTGTAACTTTGTATGGATCCCTACTATAATTCAATACAAAACAAAGGAGTTGCAAAGTAAAATATTTTTGAAACTTTGGACTTTCAAACATATCAAGAACCATGATCTCACTCTGATGATATGTATATGTGTATAAGTATATTTTACTTATATGTATATAAGTAACAGGAAAAACTAAATATGGCCTGCAGTAGTTATTACTTATAAGTTATTCATGATTTTATGGCACCAGGTATCCTAAAAACATGCTGGTTTAACTTCAGAAAAATGTCCCCTTTTTTGTCCCTTTTTACCTGAATGCATTAAGCTGCAGAGCTGCATTAAGTGCTCATTCAAACTCTTTTCCATAACAAGTAACGACTATTATTCAAGAATGCCGTGGTAAATGAGCTTAATAACAATAGTAAATATCTTGCATTTTTATAGCGCCTTTCAAGGATGATTTTCACATATGGAGGCAGACAAAAACAAACAAAACCAGAACAGAAATAACTCAGATATTTACATTACCATGCTGACTGTAAACAGGCAGCAGTCAGAAAATTGTAACGGCAAGTAAAGGGCCAACATTTCAACAATTGGCACTAAGTGACAAAAAACAACAGTGATATTATCCTTTAATGTCTGGAATTTCTTCTTGAGTGCAGACATCGCAAACAATCATTTTGTGGCCGGATTAATTCCATGTTGATATTTTCTGACAGAGGAGTGATTTAAAAACATAATCCTGGTGACAGGTGACTGCAGTGCGTCTTGGCTGTCTGATGTCGGACCACACCAATGATGTGATTCACCGACGATGGAATTTCATTATGAAGGAATGATCGCCCATCGCTGATAATGACTGTTTCTCCCAAAACAAGTGGAGAATTTGACTTTTTTTCCCCCATAATAACTGTTGAACCAAAACAGAGAGATGTGAAATCACAGAAATATTTATGCTCACTCGGTAACCGCTGTATATTTTGCTCTCCATAACATATCAACCAATAAATCTGTTTCATGGCAACTGTTTATTTAGCTTCTTATAAATTATAACAATGCTGCTTTTTATCTTGCATTTGTTTATCCAGACGCTGGCACGATAAGGCGGGAATTTCCAAATAAAATGAGCACTATTTGAAGGATTGAGATGATAGATGGAGGGCTCATCTCAGTGTTTTGTGTTTGACGTACTCTCTAGATGCAATTATGGCTTTATATAAATGCCATTTACCATTACAAAAATCCTTTTAAACAAGCAAAGCATTTGTCTTTCATTAGCTGTTGCCACAATACAGTTAATTGCTGTAAATTATCTTCACACAGACACAGATAGAAGATAGATTTCTTTCAGCCATCGGCTCCTCTTTGCACATTTTCACCGCACATTTCTTATATTTAATCGGAAGAAAAACAAGACTCCATCACACAAATAAAATGTGTAACATAAGGGTAAAAAGCTGCCCAAATTGGAAATGGATTTTACAAGATCCATAAACTTCTGGAAATTGGGATGAAACAAACAAAACAAAAATAAACCACTACTTTTTATTTTAGCGATATGAACAAATACATGTGTGAAGCCTTCCTGTGGACAAACAGGAAGGGATTCGTTCAAAAGACTCACCTTTCAGAAAGTGACCCTTTGAGATTTCATGATTTCATTTCAAGTTGTTCCATTATAAAAAAAAGTGTCTGGGCAGCCTTAAAATTTTAAGTTGACTGAATCTGAGAAGACAAGTTGAGGTCATTTTGTAAAACAAATATCCTCTCAAATTCAGACAACTTAAAAATTAAAGGCAGCATGGAATCGAATTTTTATCAGTTAAAATAAATATTTTTAAGTGCATCATTTCACCATTCCCAACTGTCAAAATAGATATTTGTTTTCACAAAAAGTTTGTGTCCGGGATACCTTAAAATTTTAAGTCAACTGAATTGCATTGATTCAACTTTTCTTTTCAACTTTAGTCAACTTAAAAATTTAAGGCAGCACTGACACTAACTTTTTGAAGTCAAAACAAATAGTTTATTTTTACAGTGTGAAATTTCACTGCAGCAATAAGCCAAGAAATCTATTTTCACTCTCTCGTTTCTGCATAAACTCTGCTCGGTACTAAGCTAAGGGTGAGGAAAAAAGAGTGGGAGAGAGAGATTACGCTGATGTCGTGGAGGATGTATAAAGTGTGTGGGGAGTTATAGGTCAGCACTGGTCTGCGTGTATTGTGGAGCACCATGGGAATGCCGTAAAAACTGTTGGGTGATGGAGCAAGGGTGAGAGAGAAGAGGGAAAGGGAGAGGAGGATGAGGCGCCCACTGCAGAGATTATATCAGGCTAATTTAATTCCTTTATTGCAGCCAATTAGCCGCAGCACTTTAGCCCCCTGTGAGCCCTCTAGCCCTCTTCACTCGGTCTCTAATGACCCCCAACTAAACTCTGGATCTCAGCTGCTCCCAAAGAAGGCCATGTTTCGCAGCCGCTGTATTTTTAATAAGCACTCACAGACACTGTACCAAGGATGGGAGAGAGAGGGAGGAAAGTGTAAGCTGGGAAAAGAAATCATGAGGTGGACAGAGGAAGAGATCATCCTGCTGCTTGTTAAATCTCACGCCTGACTCGAGTAGACTTGGCTAATTGAGACCAAGTCACACAGAATATTCATCAGTCCTGCAGGGTTATCAAAGGCACATTAGATATGCGATGAGGACTGATTTCCAGTGGACAGACTCCACTCGCCGTCAAGCAGCCTTTTTTTTTTTTTTTTTACACATGTCGACCTTTTTTTCGTATCAGTCAAGTTGTTTATCTATTTCCCCTGTTTTTATTTCATAATTCAACACTTCCATGTTTTCTCATATGGTCAAATTATGCAATTCCCGGTGAGTCTACGCTGCATGTTCTGTCAGCGGGTGATAAAATGTAGTCTGATTATCCGTCCGATGCAATTAAAGAGCTGTGAGAACCGCCGTGCTCCAGTGCAAGCAGGGATCCCTCATGAAGCTATTAGCGGCAGAGCGAAGGTTAATGTTAAGCAACGGATTTACAGTAGACTGCCGAGTAAACACCAGCAGAGCAGAGCAAGCACAACTTCATACAGCTCCTTATACAGTACAAGTGTACAGTATTTAATGTATAAGAACAATCATAGAGAAATATTGCACTCCGTCTTGTAAAGATGCACATTTTTTTTTTAAAGGAAAAAGAACAGAAATATTTGCCACAATTAAACTGAATAAACTACAGCACTGGCATTAATGAAATTAATTGGACTGGATTCATGTTTCATTATTTGTAGCTATTACTATGCCGACATTTAAAATACTTTTTCTCTTTTATTATTTTGTATTCATAATTTCTCTGCATATCTCTGAATGTCTTTTAGCAAAGCAACCCCACCAGGATGAATTGAAAAAGACACTTTAATAACTGCTGTCTTCTTTTGACAGTTATTGCACTGCTGCTTATTTTCTGTTGCTGTTCAAGAGGACGTGTCTAAAACACAGTCCATTTGTAAAGGCACCATTTATCTCTATTTTGGCCTTGAATTCAGATAAACTGGCATTTTCAGTCCACAAAATGAACAGATTTGAAAATATTGGTTTCATATTTTGGTATTGATGGAGAAAACTTACTTAGGACAATTCCTGCACACTGTCTCATTGCTAACCTATTATATTCTTACTTTAATAAAGTTTGTTGCAAGTAACAGCGTGTGGGAAGTCTCTTTTCTTCACCTAGGAAGTTGTTTGTTGGATATATCATAAAGCTGTGTAGTTATCTATGACCAGCAATGTTTGGATATCACTATGATACCTACACATGATACCTAAGTAAAATTTTACTACTTTTAGTACTTTTAGTACTTTTAGTGTATTATTCCCATTTCCTACTCCACTACAACGCTGAGGGAAATATTGTATTGATTCTAATATTGATAACTTTACTTACTAGCTACTTTTATATTCAGATTATTAATTAACTAAAATGAAGGTAAATTATTATAGATTAAACAAACCAACTGCATACAAAGTAATTAAAATGAGCTCCACCTTTACCAGCTGCAACATTTAAGTGATGCATCAATAAATTTAATTTACTTTAAGTAAGCTATATATTTTGATTGTAATAATTTCATACTATTACTTAAGTAAAATTTTGAAAGCAGGACTTTTACTTGTAACAGAGTATTTCCACACTTTAGTATTGCTACTTTTACTTAAAATCAGAGTTCATCTTCCACCACTGACGTCCAGTAGAAAACAAATTGCCCCATAAGAATATTTTTCTCACTGTCCACCAACCTGCAAACTTTTACCACAAATTAAAATGCACAAAATTGTACAGTTTCCTTATTCATAATTATTCATTCATTCATTCATTCATTCATTATTCATTTGTTATGTTAGAGCATTTTATAATATTTATTTTTTATGTTTTTGTACATTTTTTACTCTTTATTTGTGCTCTTGACTGTTGCAGTGCTTTGCCATTATTTAAATATACCTTTAAAGATGTTTATTGTTTGTTTACTGTATACACCTACAGGCCAATTATTGTAAGTAGAAACCTACTTGGTAATAAATCATTTTCTACATCCATTAATGTGATTGTAAAGCCTCTGACACATTAACACCGTCTCAGACGTACATCACCATTAACGTGCGTACGGCCTTCCAATCTGCAGCAGCCTCCAGCAGCAGGCCAACCTCCTCCATGCTGAGCTAAATGGCCCATATATTCACTCTCTGTCTTCATGTGGGGGCTAATAAGGCCTTTCCTTTTTCAAGAGTCTAACTAGCCACACAGAGCATAACAACAAAGAAAGGCCTAATGGCCTCCAATTTCCCGCATTAGTGCCCATTTAATGGCTGACCTGCCCTCTCGTTAGGCAGCGCAGCATGGGAGCACTTCTCAGCCTTAGTGCACACACACACACAACACGCACACACACACACACACACACACACACTCCTACAGCGCTCCACAGCCACACCGCCTCGGGCCCCTGCAACACTTCCACCCCACGCTGAGACCGCATAATAGGCCAGTTTGTAAAAAGGCTGGCCTGTGATCACTGGTGCATCCATTTGCTGAGTAATCAAGGCTCTTTTGTCTGAGTGGTGTGTGTGTGAGAAGGTGTGAGTGCATGTGTGTGTGGTTAAAAGCGTGTGCACCTGCGTGAGAGAGAGAGAGAAAGAGAGAGGGAGGGAGAATCTTCCTACCCATCTGTCTCTATTTGTGTGCCCATCGCTTTCAGAGTGTGTGTCTCCATGTAAGTGTTTGCGTGAGTAATTCCAAGATAAAGTGGCGCTGCCTGGAAAAGATCTCCACCAATCCATGTCTATGGGAAAACACCAGCTGACATACAGTGCGGGGAATAAAGGGAGCCCTGCTAGAGCCACGGAGGGGCTGACGAGAGTGCGTTGTGCATATGTCAGCTATGCCATAAAAATGCCATGGGTGGAGGATGACATTGGCAGGTCCTATTCAGGGCTATAGCAGTGAAAGGCCCTTTAGGGTGAAAAAAAAGATTCCTTAGGCCTGTCAGGTCCCCATAGCTCCACGCTGAACAATACCCACTGAGAGCAGCTGTCTTAATAGCGTGAGGGAGTGACAGCTTTAGGAGCGATGCGATGCTCAGAACAGCATCCCGCAAACTTTAGCCCGAACAACGCTCCGCTGTGTGACAACATAATGCAATCTAACAGGATGGTGTGCTGTTTGCCAGATCGTGAATGCTTCCTGTACATTTCTATTACACATAAGTCTTTAAAGAGCTGACAGTTCTGGCAGAGTTGCATCACCTTCAGGAACCTCGTGTGTGTGAACGGATGCAGTGGCATGACAGCAAAAGATCCTTCCCGAGTGTGATGATGATTGGAACTAAGTGGATTTAAAGTTCCTTCAGCGGGAAGACCAAAAATCTTTCACTTAGGAGAGTTTTATTGAAGAGCTATGAGTGGGAACGGTGTGTAAATGTATTGTGTTTGACTGATGGAGCAATGTTTCCCTTTCAAAGTAAAGGCGGATTACTGAAACAAGTGGCTGACGTTCTGCCATCAGCGTCTGATCTGATAATCACAGTGTGAACTTTCTGAGACTCCGCCCCCCTTCGAGTATAAGCTGTGAATCAATTGTGCAACGGTTTGCAACCGCAGCGCAGCTTCCCTGCCATCAACCTGGCTGTCAGAGCCAAGTATAATAAGGCCTTTGCTCTCTATTGTTTTACATCCAGCCATTACCTAACCCCTCCGCCTAGAGCCTAACACGTCCACAAACACCGCTCAGGCTTTCACGGAGGGGGACGCGCATCGGAAACACGCGAGACAGATCTTCCCCAAACAAGGGCTCTCCCTGCTCATGTCAAACATCACCTCCAGTCTATTTACTCGGCGAAGTTTGGTTTCTATGGGACCGGCAGATCCATAGTGTTTTGGGTTCCTGGCAGGTCGTCTTGTGCGCTGCTGGCCCTGAGGCTGACAGGGATGGGCCGGCGCTGTCAGTGCGAGACAATGAGACAGAGCTTACACTCACGCTTCTCCATAGCTGTGATTCATACTAATCCCACAGCCTCTGCAATTAAGGCAATCACTCCGCTCCGACAATGTTAACTAAAGATTTTAAACCCGTTGTATTACAGCAGAACGTAGTCGGCCAACACTGATTGGCAGGCCGCGAGCTGAGAAAACAAACAGTGTTTGAAGATTAGATGATCAGGAGATTAGATGAGTTAATTTGACCCTTCAGGCAGAAAAAAAGGCGGAGAGAGTTTCCTCCATTTGTGAAGACACTGGATATCTTCATCTAACATCATAACGGCTCATCTTTTTCTTATTTTTTTTAATCTTTTTTTTTAAACACATTTAACAAAATGTGAAGAAGAGCCCTGTAGGAGAAGGCGCTCCCTACCTTGCTTTGGAAAGTTTTTTTCTTCCCATATTGAACTGACTCAGCCTTGAGGATAAGCAGATGAGTCTTGGATTAGGGATGAGATCGGAATGCTCTCTTGGATTTCTCTCTGCTGGGTAAACGTTTATGGTTTCCACTCCCTAATAAAACGCACTTTGCATAAGCCAATCTGGACACATTCTTCTCGGAAGTCTTCTTCTAAAATATGATGGGAATTATTGTTACAGGTAATTTTTGGGGAATTTCTCCCTTTCAGGTCCAACTTTTGTTGAGACTGAGAGTTTATTATTGACCTTGGAAACAGCAGTTGACTAAACTATCACTAAAAGGTCCACTAGTACCTATTTTCTGCAAGATTAGCTCTGGTTCTTGCAGAAGTTCCATTCAGGATTAATGCTACAAAAAAACAGCTTTTATTTCCACCAGTTTTATGTGCATCCTGTAATCAAGGAAGTGTCATCAATGCACAACAGAAGTCAACAGATGCAGCAAAACTGTAGCTCACATTTTCACTTTTGTTCTGTTATCACAGATATTTGTTTTTATCCAAAAAACAATAATGGAACAACTATTACACCAATGCACGCTGCTTGTTTTTGACTATTTGACATCTCCATTGTTGACTTCACAATTCTCTCTTTCCAATCAGTAAAATATAACACACCCACGGATATCGTTACAGTTTGCACTTTGGATCAAAGAAAACCTTTTTGGTTCCAGCTGAGGACACTTTGGGTTCTGAACCAATTTATTTTTGGTCAAAATGCTCTGAATGGGACAAAATGAGGTGCCGAAACTGGAACCATGTTGGTGGGAAAGGGGATAAAGAAGCTGTTCTGGAGTTTTCGATCAAATCACATGATCTTCCTCTGCAGATAGACCTGCATGGATGTTTAATTTTCCATTTTATCTGAGTACTTTAAGGACTTCTCATCCATGATGGCTTAAAAACTTAGCCAGCATTGACAAAACAGTCTTAAAGAGCTAAGAAAAAAAAGAGTGAAAGAAAGGACTCCATCTGGCGACAAAGATCACGTGAAACCTGTAAAAACAGCTACTGAGTGGACTTTGAGTGGACATTGTTTTGTCAACTTTACTCACTGTGTTCAAAATTCTTCTCAAAGGTCTCTAACTTCCATGATTCATTTCGCGATTCAAAACATTGGAGTCACCTTTTTTAGTGTAATCTCCATCATTAATCCTAACAGTTCTCTACAGTGGCGCCATAGGCGTAGATTTCAGGGGGGACACAGGGGACACAAGGGACACAGGGGACATGCCCCTCTTTATATTTAGAATATGTGCATTTGTTCCCCCCTATAAAAATATGAAAGTAGCAGAGAAATTTTATTTTGACAAAGATATTTACACCATAAAATGATGCAGAAAAAGCAAAACATGGTGCATAAAAATGAACCAGAATGCAAGAAATTAAATGTTCGATGCTCCAAAACCCCCTGTTTCATATGTCCCTACAGTGGAATATCACTTTAGCATGCTTGTGACCAGAAAAAAAAACATCCACTGTGGCTTCACCTCCCTGGGCAGTAAATGCTTAATTTAAACTCAGCTCAACACTATTTTATTGTAGGCTCATTAGCAACCACAGCACCGTGGCCATGCTAAGCAGGTGGGAAACCTTTGACCTTCATGCACACCCCCTACATTCCTTTGTCAAGTCCCCATTACTAAGTTACCGCTGCGCCGAAATGGGCCGTGACCCTCCTCCTCCCCCTCCTCCTCCTCCTCCTCCTCCTGCTTTCCTTTTCTCCTCTGGGGAAAACCAGGGCCTTCCCTGCTGCAGATGTCATTATAGTAAGCGCTCCTCTGGACTGTTGAGACAAAATTCTCTATAAAATTTATCAGCCATGCAAACGGCTTCAGTTGGGCAGTGGAACAGAGAGGACAGGAGAGCAGAGCTGAATTATCCGAAACACAAGTTAATCTAGTGACAGAGGGGAGTGGAGGAGTGGCGAGATGGAACGGAAAAGAAATAAATCTCAACTAGACTGCTCTTCCTCCTGCACTCCATCCCTCCGATTTTCCCTCCTGGTGAAACTCACAAAGAATTAAAGTTCCACTACTTAGCTGCCTGACCTTTCCGAGCTCTTTTACAACCTGCCAATTACTATTAAGACCGGTTTGGCTCGAGACCAAGTTGCAATGAAAATCATCTTAACAGCCCTGTCTGATTACTGGGAGTAGCAGAGCTCAGTGTGGAAACTGCTGTTTTAGTGTCAGTATGCAGCGGTGGTTTTACACTTGTGCATCCCTTTGCAGAATTTCTCCAAGCTGTCTAGTTGAATGACAGTATTTCAATCGTAACACAAAGGGCTCTTAACGCACACAAGCTGGCTGAAATCAGAAGCTTACGTGCAAATTAAAACCAGAGGATGGTTTGAATGCACACACTGCTTGAGAAAATCACTGGCTTTTAACACTCTGCAGCTCAAGTGGAAGGCAAACTGTACTCTGCAGGATAGATAGGTATAGATATAGGGGAAAAAAACTTTCCTGGAAGAATAAAGATTAACCCTTTGAAACCTGGGTAAAATGGCCTGAAAGAAGGCAATGAGCAAGAAAAAATGAAATTATCAAAAATATTAGCAAGAAATACAAGAAAAATCCTTGAAAAAAACTTTTAAAAAAAAGAAAAAAAATGACCTGGTGCCTTAAAAAATAAAATAATTTTGTAACATAATTTTAAACATATAATAATTATAATTATACATGTAGTTTTAGCTTTTCTTTCCCCTAGCTTTTTAAAAATAACTTCCTAAATCTTATAATTTGTGGAACCTTTCTTAACAAGTTGCTTATTGCCTGTTTTCACATTTTTGACTGAAATTGCACCAGTTTGCTCTGTGTTCAAGGATTTAGATACTTGTGAAAATGCTTCTGAAAGCAGCAAAGTGATGTTGCCGCAGGTTTTAAGGGGTTAAAAAAATACACCACGTTGTGTACTATAGGCACAATGCATGATTATCCAGACATATAAGCAATATACGTAAACAGACAGTGAGGCTGGGTTGTCAAAGTGTGCAATCAGAGAGACATTTAAACTGTCTCAGCCAAGATAGATCAGAACCTGGGGCCACTAATCATCTTGGTATATATCGCACTTCTTCGCTGCATCTGGCCTGTGTGTGTGTGTGTGTGTGTGTGTGTGTGTGTGTGTGTGTGTGTGTGTGTGTGCATGTGTGTGTGTGTGTGTGTGTGTGTGCATGTGTGCGTGTGTGTGCGTTCCTGTGTTCGGTTCTGAACATTTTTGACTCTTTGCCACCAAGTCAAGCACAGTCTCCCATCCAGAGGAGGGAGTGAGCGGGAAGCTGGTGAAAGCCATAAATCTGAATCCCCACAGCACAGCTCCCTCACTTCTGTGACACATTTATTGTTGTCTTTTCATTTTCCTCTTCTCCTTTTATTCCTTATATTGTCTCCCGCTCTTAACTTTTTAAAAAACTGCACAATCTTAAACTTTAACCTGAATTCCTCAACATCCTGCACTCGTTTTTTAAAACTCCTCGGTGCGTACCTTTTGAGTGTGTGTGCGGGCAGGAAAAAATTTGCCGCTGTAGCAGCCCTTGTATTCTCCACCCACGTTCTCGGCTTTAAAGTCCGCTCAGTCTAGATGCTTTGGTCACAAATGGAGTGTGAAGCCAGCGGCAGGCATTGCATCTGTCACAGCTCAGGCGTTTTTCTTGGAAGAGGCCGAGCGGAGCTGCATGTGGAGAGATGAGCTCATGTAGAAACAGATTTTTGCCAGGCTGTGGCAGAAACTCCAAAGTCAAGACAAGAACCAATGAACAAGATGACCTGTGCACATTATTGGGCCGCGAAAAGCATGAGTAACAACTTGCAGATTTAGTGTGTGATTGACGGGGAACACCAGTGAGTGACAGGACGGACTCCGCAGTTACCTCCATGCTGCAGGATATGATTAATGATGAGTCATTTGTGATGATCAGTTAATTTTGTGACTTGATTTAATCCCTGATGATCCCTCAGACTTGCTTTTATCACGATCTTAATATAAATGTGGTCGCCTAATGAAAGCGTGGGGAAAGTTACAGTAAGTGCTGTGGAGCAAAGAGGCCAAATAGTGTTAGCGCATTTCAAAGAGAAAGAGAGGATCAAAAGGATCAGAATGTGGCGAGAGTGTGCGCATGCATATGCATCACTTTTATGACACATGTTGTCTTTGGGCTCGAAAAAGAAGTCTTTGCTGTGTTTCAACCTCAGCTATCATGAGTCATAATCCGAGGCCATCAAGAATATGATGCTATAAATGTAAATCAAACACATTTAGTGTTGTTTTTCAGAGTCATTTTACATCCTTCTTCCCAGTGATCTTTAATAAGTAACACTGTCCAGACTCAACCACCTTAAATATCGCTTTTAACAGATACTTTGCCCACAGTGATGGCATGCTGACAGTTGGCAGAATATGCTCTGATCTATCATTATATAGTTCAGTTGCTGTGAGGTAGACAGTAGGCCTGGAAGGAGAGGGAAAGCAAGGCATTATGGGTGGATTCTGTTCTCTGCACCACAGAGGAGTTCTGCTTTCTCACTGCAACCATAAATATTAAACAGGTGAAATTACTGGAAGTAATATTTTCTTTTTCCTTTTCTTTTTCTTTATACAGACATTGTCAAAAATGTGAAGATAACATTAAACCCAAATTCAAGTTATTTAACTTGCAAGTATTTTCAGATTTTAGATTGACTGAATTGCATGAAAACTGATGGCTTTTTCCACCACAGAATTGCCATTTGATGACCTTAATTAAGCAAATTCTTTACTCATTTGAGCAGGAAGAGTAAGAGTTCTTTATAAACAAATAAATGAATTCAATGCATTTTAAATCTAACTACACTGATCAAAAATGTAAATGCAACAATTTTGTTTTTTGCAGCTTTTTTTAACGTTTCAGGTTCAAGATTTCAGAGTTTATTTTTGCACAAAAAATACTTATTTCTCTCAAATTTTGGTTCCAAATTTGTTAGAATCCTGTGATGGCCCCTCTGCTACTGCTGATATTTTTTCATTCCAGGGCAGCACACTTGATGAACCCAATCAGTATCATGAGACACACCTGGGCTGTGTCCCATGTTTATATAAGAGCAGCAGCAGCAGTCAGTCTTTGGCTGGCAGACCTCCTCACCACTCTCATGCTTTTTGTGTGCAGCACAACACCACTGCAACATATTTTCACTCATCCGCTCTGCATGTTACACATTTCTCCTACCTTTTTGTGAATTCTTTGTAACTTATTTCATTACTTTTAGTTAATGAATCATTTTATTGGTTAATTTTACCCATGTGTCTCCCTCTTTTAGTCCAAACAAAGTGCTAGGTTATAACAATCCATGTTAGTGAACACATGCCAGTTCTTGCATGACCTGCATACTCATTAGACATATCCCCATTGAGCATGTTTGAGATGCACTGGATCAGTGTGTATGACAGTGTGTTCCCATTCCTGATACCACAGAACTTTGTACAGCCATTGAAAAGATCAATCAACAACTTGAATGCGTCTTTGTAAAGGAGATTAGTCGCCCTGCATGAGGCAAATGGTGGTCACATCAGATACTGACTGATTCTTTGAGGTATCTGTGAAAAAAAAAGGAATTTCCATAGTGTGAGTCATGTGAATCCTACTACTTTTTTTTCCAAGATAAACTGCACATTTTACAGTAGCCTTTCACTGTGACCATACAACATACACCCGTGTTGTAACAATGCTGTTTAATCAGCAGCTTGATATGCCACAACTGTCAGGTGAATGGATTGTCTTGGAAAAAGAGAAGTGCTCATTAAAATGGATTTTAGCAAATTTGCAGCCAACATTTGAGAAGAGTCAGTCTTTTGTGTGAAAAAAAAGCCTTCAGGGAATGGGAGCATAATTTTTTATCTGTGTACTTTTATTTGCAACTATGGTTTATTTGAAAACCAATAATTTAAGTCAAAGTAGGACATTTTGTCAATGAAGTTTATAAAACTATATTAAACAATGACAAAGAAACACTTTCATGTACAAACAGTACAGTACAGTACACACGTGTTTCAGCTGATCTGCATCAATATTTTAGTCATTATTTGACATATTGTCAAGTGTCTTATTATTTTGTCATTATTTCCTTGATTTGTTTTACCATAACATATCCATTGCAGCTCAACACATTTTATTAAATAAACAGCCTATACTGTCGAGCCTGCCAATAACTGTGTAAAGTTTTGGTGGGGTTCATTATTAGTGTGAAAAACAGAAGCATGCTGCCATCCTGCAGCAACTACAGCAGACGTATTTCAGAGTATTGCAGCGGTGTGGCAGCTGGTTTGGTCCATGCAGATTGTTTCTGACACTGATGGAGCGGAGATGTTTTTACTGTACTGGCTCCAGAACCACATTTACTGCAACCTCTCTGCTGTGGCACACTGCCTACTGCTCTGTACAAGTTCGGCCCTCATGCACACAGGCAAGCATGCACGCAGGTACACATACACACACATTTACATACATCCACTGCTCTAATTGCAGCGTTGGAACAGTAGCCCTTCAAGGTTGTTTTTTATTCTAGTGGGAAACTGTTTTCTAGCAAAAAAATCGCAGCACTTCACATCCTCCGTAACCAAATGTGACACGTCTGACTCAGGCAGGAAGGATACAGTTGGGGAAGTGGAGAAGGAGGAAAAGAGACCCCTCTGATCCAGAAACCCAAAACCTCATTGTAATTTAGTCATCGGTAGAGGGCAATTAGCGAGGGAAGGACTGGTCTTTGCCAGAGCAAGCAAACGGCTGACACATGCTGAGAGTAAACTCTGCATTTTGCAATGAAAGCACAATTTTGCTGCACTAATAACGTGACAACAGACAATGGTTGTTACAGATATAATAGCAAGTGCAAGTTGAAACTTAGACAGAAAGAGAGAACAAAGAAAGTCTTATCTTGGTTGGAAGGAAAGCAAACACGAGGCTAACAGCATTTTCTGAATAAAAAGACTGTGACGCTTATCTAATGGGGAGGAAAATGAATGGAGAATTTATTGATGTGCTCTGTTGCATGGAAGATTAAAGGCTGAAGGTGGAACGCCTCTCTATTTGTCTAATGTCTCATTTTAAATGAGAATTTATTCAAACACGGCCAGGACAAAAGTTCAAACTTTTTTGGAGACTGTTCAGAGATGCAATACAAACTACGGGTTGATATGAGAGGCCTGCTGATTATTATGGTGCACTTTGTGGATAACTGAATGGAGACTGAAGAAATCTGGTATTAAAGTACCATGTGGAGAAGTTGATTACTGAGATCCTTCTACACAATCAGCAGCAGTGTGCTCCATTGGTTGGTACCCAGGAGTTTCCTCATCTACCATTTTTGCCTTCATAGGATTACATTTGGCATGGAGTTCAAGTGTGTGTGAAGGTTTAATAAATGAACTTGTACTTGTGTACTTGTACACTTTTATAGTGCTATACAAGTCTAATGACCACTCAAGTGCTTTTATACTATGATTCATTCACACATACATTCACATGCTGGTGCTTAAGACTACCATACAAGGTGCCACCTGCTACTTAGACTCACATACCGATGGAGCAACCATTGGGAGCAATTTAGCATTCAGCATCTTGCCAATTGGCAAAAAAAATTAGGGGGGTGGAGGTAAGAGTGGCATAAATTCTAAACAGATTCATGTAAAATGATCTAACTTAATTGAAAGATACACATAAACAGGTTGAAATGGTTGTTGAAGCAAAGCATCATTGGACTACTGACACATGTTTATGAGGACATGAGTGTCACTGCAAGGACACTTGTGTATGTGATCGCAGCTATTGCAAATGTATACATTTATTTGTTAGACAAACAGTATTGAAGAAAACAAAGACATCATTTGATAATAGAGTAAGGCAACTCTATCACTATAAAAGAAAGTTGACTTCAGACCATTCAGCACCAATTTTTTAAATTGCAATCTATAAAATCTGAACAGGGATGCTATGATTAAAGTAATGTGTTAAAAAATAACAGCCTTTTTCATAGGAATATGTGAAATGGACACAAAGTCTTGACAACACATTATGTGGTGCTTGGCACAAAATGTGTTAAAATTACATGCTAGTAACACAAAAACAATGCTAATGCAAAGTTAAGAGTATTTTTTCATGATGGACACATGAATGAAGTATAAATAGTGATGATGTCCTGTGTAGGGCAGGTGGGAACTGTGATGTCAAATGAACATGGAGGAGATTGCTGTTTCTGTTCTTGTGTGAAACCAAAACAAAACATAGTTACATGACTTTACATACTTTGTGTAACTACACAATGCTCTTTATGTGGACACTTTACGTAACTGCACAAAGTACTAAGGTTGTGTCACTTACGTCCTGTATGTAGTTATTTTAACCGAAACCAAGATCTTCACATAAATTTAAGTATTTTTTGTTCTCTAAACCTAACCAAACTGCGACCTATTTGCAAGTTAACCACTTTAATGACATGTTTGAAACCATTGGTAGCAGACTTTACTGGTTTTAAGGTTCATTGTAGGTCTGTGATGGGAGATATACTAGTGATAGACAGGTACAACACCATCTCCCCAACCTCCACACATTTTACAGCTCTCTATATGAAGGAAACACCAGTTCTTGCATGGAATTAATTGTGAAGTACAGAATCGATTTTAAAAAACTAAACTGATTATCGGTTTAAGGCTACTGAGGAAAAAGAGGCTACATCTAGCTCCTGTGTCAGCTCACACTCAGCTAACAGGTTTCCATTGAAATACTATGACTTTTGTAAGCTCTCTGCCTGATGAACTCCGTGCTTTCCGGTGAAAGTGGCTGTGTAATTTAAATGTCAAGAATAATATTACCCCCAATGTGTTATTGATTGTGTAGATATTTCTTAATATTTGCTCTGGCAGGAGGCTGACTCTCAGCTACAGGATGATTGCACTGCTCAGTCGACCAGGAAAATTGACTGTAATTATCAAATAGGCCACTTAAACTTAATCTAATGAAATGACTTCAGAAAATAGTTTGACCTCTCAGAGTTGGTTATTTTGTCTATGCTGCAGCTGATTTCAGAGTGAAAACCCAACAAAATGCTCCTCCATGACACTCAATTTGGATCATCTTTTTAACACTGTATGGTTGCCTGTTACTGGAAACACTTGTTTCAAATATCAATTTTCCCATCTGTGCAAATACCCCCCTGTCAACACATTCACAACTTGCCTATTGTACTGTAATCTACACTGTTGTGTCTAAAATTTGAAATCCACTACGATGGCGAGAGAGGTGTCATTTCCGATGAGGTCAGCAGCCGAGGCAGCAACCCAAACACTAACCGTTGTTATTGCTTTCCTTAAATCCCTCTCCTCTGTTTCTTTTTTCCCTCTATCTTTGTTTGCGATCGCCTCATTCTTTATTTTTGCACTGACCTTGTTTGTTATTGGGGCTCCGAGTTCATTTCATTTCCCGCCCACTGCTATGGAAACCCCTCACAGAAACCCAATACTGTCATTCTTTCTAAAAGCTGAAACTGTGCTGCTCGCTGTCCCTGGATAATGAAACGGTGACTATCACAGGAGGCAGGAGGAAGGCCATAGGCTTTAAAGACTAACTGATAGGACTATTTGAAATTCTAGCAAAAAGTGAGATAAAATGTAAAACAATGTCCTCAAAATAAACTTAGAGAGTAACTGTCATTTTGGTTGTTAGACTTGAAACACTCAAGAGGTTGTTTGACAAAATGTCCTACCTGGAAATTATTACAACTGAAATGAAGTCGCTAAAAAATGATCTCAGAGGATTGCATGAAATGACCACATCTTAATACCGTATGATGTGGTGGTGGCAGATAATGTCTTAAATGAAATCTTAGAAGCACAGTTTGGTTTAGGCACAAAAAGTATTTGGTTGGGTTAAGAGAAAGATCATGCTTTCTGTTAAAATAACTACATTTGTTAAGTACGGGGGACGTATGGGGACATATGTACAACATAAAGCAATTCAAGTACATGATACAATGTGACGTGACTTCATAAAAGATGTAAGTATGCAAAGTTAAATGAATATAACTGTAACTTTTTATTTCACACAGGAAACAAACTGCAGTCACCTGGGTGAAAGTTCTGTGTTTGTTTGACCCATCCACCTCCCAGACCTTGTCTGATGCAGACTTTAACCCTTTTTGTACTGTCATCACATTGCGTGACGTTGACTGTCCATTGTTTCCATGGTGCCAGCAAATAATTGGTGTGGTGCAATGATGTAATGTGATGTTAAGAGGTTGTAGTCATGTTACATATTTCTGAGAAACCCAGGTTGCTTTAAAAACTACTGTCAAATACTTGCACAATAATTACTTTCAATATCAAACTTTTAACTCAAAGTCAAGACTTTCTGTACATTCCATTTTAGTGTTTAGTGCAATTACTAAATCCCCTCCTTATCTAAGGCTTGTTTAGAGAATATTCTCTAACTGAAATGCTGTTTCATTTCAATTTGTCTCATTAGCCTTGCTTCTGGCACTTTTAGAAAATAATTAAACTGCAACAGAAACAACCCCTTAGGAACAAGTGAAATAAGACTGAACTCTTGTTAGTAAATGTATGTTTTTGCAGGGCATTGAAATAGCAACAGTTAACCCCGTCTCCTAGAAATTACATTCACAATCTAATCATTTGCAACAGTGCATAAGTTTTCATTTGGTTTATGTTTAGACACCCACAGCACTTGGTTAACATTTGGGAAAGATTGTGGTCTTGGTTAAATAAGTGATTTTAAAGGACATGTTTACTTTATTAAAGTTTAACTGAAACAACAATCCTTCCCTAACCTACACCACAGTGCTTTTGATGCCTAAACCTATCCACAAGCAGAACTATGTAAAAAGCCCTGCACTTTGTATGACCCCAACCACCTCTCAACAACCAGTGTGCGGTACATAAAAGTAAGTGCATCACATCCTATACAGAAAAAAAAAAGTTGCCAGGGACATTATCCAGGCACAAATTATATTCCACTCAAAATATAATTGGAAATGCAACTTCTAGGAAAGTGGGTTTCAAGAGTAAGAGTAAGCTTAATATGAAATACATTGCATTTTATAATTCCACAAAGCCACAAATTTCTGACAGGAAAGAGGTCTTCATCAGCTACTGTTAATGCTCCCAGAGCACCCTGACAGACCGGGGGAAAGATGAGGCCAAGGAGGAGGAGAGCGCTGGAAGCAAGCCACCCCCCTGGCGGCTAACTATCTATCTACCTCTTTCTTCACCCTGCTTTTTCTGTCTTCCTCAGAGACTTTGGGAGACAGGAGAATCATCTCCCATCGGTTATCCCTCACTCTCCACCTCAACTTTCATCTGAAGCCAACAACCTGTCCTGGGATAGAAAATACGAGAAGAAAAATACAACCAAAACAAGGGCGTGGAGGGACAAAAAGAAGGTGAAATGCATTCTCCAGGTTCTTTTTTTTATCATCCTGTGGACATCTGGATATCTACAGAGACCTGGTGTATAATCATTTCAATATCCCAAGTGTCTTTGGAGGTTAGAGAGCAGGAGACAGACAGAGGGAACGACTCTGAGGCCAAGTTTTTCTCTCCGTGTCATACAAGTCTAGGTCTTAGCTTCAAAGAAAACAGAGAGGGGCCCCATTTGGAAATGAATTTTCACCACGAACGATCATCTCATAACACAAATATTACCATTAATGACTCAATTTCCGTATAATTTCCTTATCGACCCCCCTAATTAGGCCCATTTGTTTGCTTTGTCATCCTTCAGTGATATGGGCCCTTTTGTTATTGGAAGCAGAGAGGGGACTCACGTGGGAACTTGATGACTTTATTCTGTTGGAGGAGGGGGACCCCCACAGCTGCTGAGGAGCCCCTACAACACATAGAGGCAGCCCTCATCCTCCAACACCGAGACCCAGCAGCAGTGGAAGCTATTTAAATAGCACTTACTGGTAGCATGCTGAGTCAAGAGCCTCTCTCTGTCTTTATCTCTCTCCCCTTCTCTTTTTCTCTCACTCACCCTCCCTCACATCTCACCCCCATAGTCTCTCTTTCTCTCGCCTCTCTCTCTATAATGGGCCCTCTACACTGGAGCTAAATCAGCTGAGGCCAGCGCTTTCCGAGCTTCTCTCCTCTCTTTGCTGGACACCGAGCCTAATTAATTGGCTGTATTGTCCCACAGGGAGCAGAGCCAGCAAGGGGAAAGGGGTTAATAGGGAGGGAAAAGCGTTGGGGCAAAGGAGGAGAGGGCATGGCTTTATTTGGATGCTCTCCATTTCTTTTCTGAAAGACAGAGAGGGAGAACATGTGTGTCTAAAGTGACTGCGATGGACAGAAAGAGAGGCTAAGAGAGGGAGAAAGTGTGAATTCACGGCCCCTCACCCCACTATGAGCGTTATCTGTGAGAGCTAATGAGTGATGGATTAACCTGGGCTCACCCCTGGCAAATTGAGATGACCCTGCAAACTTACCCCAAGTACCCTCCCCAGAAGACTGCATTCCACTTCACACAACCAAACAAATACACACACATACAGCAGCCTTTGGTGTTATTTTCTCAAAAGAAAAAGGGCTCAGTAAAGGTAGGGATCAGTATTTTGATGTAAACACAGGTCACTCGTACAGTTTAACTACAAGCAAATTATTAGGCAAAAAATCCCAAAAAACAAGATAATCCACAGACCTTCTTGTGAGCAGTTTCATGTAAGAGCCATTTTCTTCCTGCTGCACTTCACCCATCAATCCAATCACTTCGCAGAAGGAAGTGTGCATCTACTCATGGATGAGAGGCTTGTGCTTGTCACAGTGCAAACCGTAAACATTAATGGCATCTTCCTTGCCTGAGCTGCAACATTAGGTAGCTCAAAAGTGCCAAATACGCCAGGAGTAGATACATGTTCTCTTCTGCACGGTGATATGGTTGGCGGGTGTAGTTTGGTATAAGAAACAGCTCTGTTATGAAAATGTTCACAGCAAAGTCTGTGGATTAACTTGAGTAAATGAGTCATGAGTTTTGGAAAGATTGCTCTTGAGCTTTTCAAAACTAGGTTTTTGGTTCTTTTAAAACCACAAGCTGAGTGCTATCTAGTTCCATTATATTGGATACTCAGCAAGTCACACCAAATGATCTAGATTAATAAATAGCACTACAGGCAGGTGAACTGTCCCTTCTTTTTTCAAAGGTGTTCTATAACTACATATTCAATGCAGTTTCAACCTTACCAAAAATGTATATTTAAATTGTAATTTATTGCCTTTTTTCTACATGAGAATTGATGCCTCTGGCTAAACTCTACACACAAACTTAGTTTACATCAAAACACAGATCCCGACCTTTATGAGGGGCAACATCTGCTTGTGAGAGAGTAGCAGACATCCCTTATGGCTGATTTCACAAACCCTGCAACTCACACCAAAACTATCTAGATTGATAAAAAACACTAAAGGTAAGATGAAAAATATGCATTTTTAGTTTTGGGGTGATTTGTCCCTTTAATTCAAGACCCTTACTATGAAATCTGAATTCTTACAACAACATATGAACTTTCAACTTTTAATTAAAAATCACACACATCAATTTAAGAACTTGCATTTCCCCAGTTTACAGTAAATCTATCTACTTTGTACTGACCTCTGCTGACTGAGATCTCTTTGTGCAGGTTGTCTTTTGTCAACCTGCTGCCTGCAAACACAGCTTCATTAACCCAACAGGTTGCCATTGTTAAAAACAAAGATAAAAAGCTGACATATGACTAAGCTGCCTGTACCACTGCTGGTACTATAGGCAATCACAGGCCCACACACACACTCAGACACACACAAACACAACTGTAACTTCAAGGCATCCATGACGACCGGGGGCTACAAACCTCCAGTGACTCGCTGGCTGCCACACACACTCATACACAGCCTGCACCATGACTTATATGGGAAAGACAAAGACATTGGTGATAAATCACCGTCAGCTATGCAGCCACACACACACACACACACACACACAAGGAATTCCAAGGAAAGTTTTTTTTTTTTTTTCTGGCAGCGTGTGAGCATGTTTGACGCAAAATGAAACTGTTTGACTCTGCTTGATCTGTCACAGGTGCTTTCTCCAACTGTGTGTGTGTGTGTGTTTGAGAAGGAGAGAGCGATAGTATGTATAAGAGATGGATAAAAAAGGTAAAAGAACAACTTGGCGCCATATACAGTACGTTAAATTCACTAACCTACTATCATTAAAAGGTAACAGCGTCAAAACCAAAGACTGTAAAAAAAATGGATGACAACAATTACCCAAAAGTGAAGCCAAAACAATCCTGATCACCCACTGGTGGCTGGGTGCCTATTGGTCATAAAACCCTGCCTCCTTCATTAAGCGGATGGGACATGTGACAAACTACAAAATCAAGTACGCATCATTTAAATTTTTCCCAAAGGTGGTCTCTGTCACTTTAGGTAGTTCTTATCACCCTGATGTTTGTTCAAGTGATCATATTTTAAATACAATAGTTTTAATGAGCTAGTTGATGCCAGAAAAGGGGGAGTGACATCATGATTGACAGCTGTGATTGACTCACATTGAGTGAGTCAAGTGTATGGGCTATGGGCCAATGCAGACTTCGATATTGCAGCTTCACTGGCTAATCGCTATTGCGCAGACTCTGGCTCCAAATGACATCACCAGTGCAAGATAGCAGCACCCGTGTCTGGGATTTTTTGGCTTCTTTTTTGTAGGAGGGAAAGTCCATTTAATAAAGTCTATGGTCAAAATCCATTGCATCTTAATCTGCATCTATAGTCTAAAAATGTACAAAAGAATTTACCACTGCAGACACTATTTTCCTCAGAGGAGGTTTCCAACTGAATGCCTGTAACTCAGATAGTGACAGCGGTGTGTTACAGAAACAGCAGGGGGCGCTCTGATCTACAGTATAGACTTCTGTGTCCAGGCTGCAAATTTGCAAATCCTAGGACAGCAAAAGACTGACATAACCTGCTCTCCCTATGAGTGGCTAGCACTCGTTGCCCTCATTGGTTGGATTGGTTAAGTTTAGGCAAGAGGAGTGGGGTTGGTTAAGGTTTGAGTAAGGGTAAGCCAATCAGAGGCAGAGTGGGTTCAGCCATGTGGTCAAACCATGTAATTATCCCGTTACGTGATGCCCTGTGACCCCAAAACACTTTTTTGCCATGAACATACATGGCGGAACAAGTGTTTACCATTGGGATTTGACCCAGTAACATTTCAAAAGTCTTGAAGGGCTGCACAATTGAATAATTTGATCCCCATCCAACTCAGCTGAATGCTAAACCCAAAGTAGCGAGCTCAACTAGCAAATAGTGCTCCTGCTCTATAGGCTACATGGTGCAGAAGCATCATCTGGGCAATTTTATACTCAGTAGTTCAACCTTTTTGGTTTTATGCACCACTGAGAAACTTGCACAGGAATGAACGGGGCTCCGCCTCCAACCCTATATCCAGTTCTTTCTCATGGCTGTGTTGGAGTGTAACGTCACCAAGCCATTAATCATCAATAGCAGTGAGCGTTGAGGACCCTTGCTTCAGGGCCGATGTGCTCACGCACGTGTTAGGTGGTCCTGTCGGCGAGTGGCGCGACTGCTGCCAGAGAGGTTTTTGCCAGGACATTCACCTTGAATCAAACACTGAGTTGCTGCAACTACAAAAGCCTCCTTCTCTTTTATTTCTCTCTCTCTCACATACATAAGGGAGTATCTGTTTTTTATTGTTGCTGTTGATGCTGTTACTGCCCTATCAGCTACAGGGAGATTCTGGAGGAGTTGTAACAAGTTGTGCCAAGGCTTTCATTTTTAAGTGCGAACAGGCTCGGATAATTGTAGCATAATGTAACAACACATGCTGCACCAGCTTCAGTGCTTGTTCTGATGTGTTACTTCTACCTGAAAGTACAAGAAGGAATGCAGCACACAATGATTTTTACATTTAATCCCATTAATATTGCATTAACTAATCACCGCTAGGCACAGCTAAGGGCGCAGCACAGAGGAATTACGTTCTTTTCTTCTGTTAAATTCACTTTCTCTCTTTCTTGCTCCCCGTCTTGCTCTCTCTGCCTCCAGCCCACATTATATATTTGCTTTGGCTGCAAACACTTGCCCTCCTCTTGGTAACCGTGCAGTAACCTGCTGCCACACAGAGGTGCTGAGGTCATCAGGCCTGATCCTCTACAGCACCGCTGGCCCTGGCCTTGGGATCAGGTCTCACATATGCACAAACCTACTCACTGCTTTTTAACTCTAAAAAGCTGCCAATGCCTCCGCATACATCATCTCACACACATGCAGAGAACCAGGCTCTCTCTCTCTCTTTCTATTTCTCTCTCTCAGACACTCACTCACAATGTTTTTGTACCCTGTTTACTGGTCTCCTTATGGTCCCTTGTTAACATGTGAGACCACTCTCGTCTGTTGGTGGTGACAATGAGTCTGAGTTGTGCTACTAGGTAGCTCTGACAACTGCATAACTGAGTTATGCTGACTTGTAGAGAAATCATATACTGGATGTAACCAAGATGCTGTCATGGTTTGCAGCCTTCAACTTTGAAACCTTGTGTTTGGCATTTTGACCGTTGCCATCTTAGATTTTTGGAGCCAAAAGTGACTCGAGGTGACTATACTTGGATGAGAGGGTTGAGCAGCGAGGAGCAAATGATGGATCTGACTCACTGATAGTGGTGTCACTTTACAGACAGCCTGGCCGTAATTTTGCATAACTTAAAGCCTTAATAAAAATGAAAATGGATGCGTGATATAAAAAAAATTCACCCCGTGTACAGTTGTCATGAAGGGGGAAATTAGCTAAGACCAACACCAGGCTGTAAAGATATTTATTTCAGCTGTAAAGTTGGGCATTTTAACATAGGGGTATACGGGCATTGACTTCCTCTTGGAGCCAGCCTCAGCTTTAAGTCATATCTGTGGGGTTGCATTGTGGGCAATGTAAGCACCAGGTTTTGACAAGGAAGAAGAATGCATAGAGCAAAGAAAGACCATATCTGTGGTTCTACTGCAGCGATTTTAACGTTTATCTTTTTAACCTTCTATAAGAGTCTCACAGTGTTTTAGGAGAGCAATGCTAGTGCCTTGAAACAGCTGCAGTGGTAGGCTATGTAGAAGTCTCAACCCTCTAGTAGTACCACTGGGGTCATGCCTGGATATCTTGGTCGTGTGGTGTTAAAAAAAAGAAGAAAGAATAAAGCTGTTTTTTCCTCAAACAGCTGTTGGCAAAAGTGTTTTTGTGAATTCAGAGTACGACAATATGTTACTCATATTTCTAGTAACAATGAGTAAAGCCCTATGTGTTAAGTTTAAATGCAGATTGTGTCCAGCTGTTATACCAAAACAGAATACATTTTATTTCAACATAATCCCCAAATCCCACACGGACGGCTAAGAACACTCTAAGGACATGTCCTACTGTTGATTTCCAGTAAAATGGGACTGACAGTGTCCTTTCTGTTTTGCCCCTGTGTGTGACAGGGTTTACTCTGTGGTCTAAGAGGGCTGTGATTCATAGAGCTGATGAGTGAGGCACTGGAGTGTCTTGTGTCTTATGTGTGAACATGTGCTGATGTTGTTCGACGCAGTGTTTAATTACCCCTTATCATCTGGTACCCGCTCGACCCAAACCTTTCCATTATACACAAACACCTCTGTCTCTACTCTGCTCAATCTCTCTCTTTCTCACTCTCTCTCTCTCTCTCTCTCTCTCTCACACACACACACACACACACACACACACACACACACACACACACACACTCAGCCTGCGGTTCATGCCAAACCCACAGCTCACACAGATCCTCCCTCGGCTAAGACGAGCTTTCACTATGGCATCAAGTCACCAATTAATTCATTAACAGACATCTCCTCAGGCGCTGAATAGCTGCTCACATCCTGGGCAGAATTACTGTTTGCGTAAACTCCCACTGGCAGACAACACAGATTAAGAGACACGCTTGCACAATCTCTCTCTTTCTCCCTCTCTCACACACACACACACACACAGACTCTATAACAAAAAGAGATACACTGTATAATGTCAAGGCCCACTGGCAGCGAAGAAAGACACATGGAAACACTCACACAAACACATGCGCACACACAAATATATAAACAGGTAACCAGCAGACGGCAGGGACAGGTATCAACAGAGACTGAGAGGAGCATCTTGTATCTGTCTGTCACTGGGGGAATTAAACATGAGGCGCGACCTGTTGAGTAGTGTGTGTGTGTGTGTGTACTAGCAACAGAGTCGCCAGAATAAATGTTGGCATTGCACATTTATGCAAACCACAGATATATAACATTTGTACATTATTATAAAATGCAGGGGTCAGCAATCTTTTGGATATGAAATGACTTTTTTTTCTTCTTGTTAATCAGTGCGCAATATCAATATAAAGTCAATCCCTCACTCCTAAAAATGCGCCATAAAAACTTTGGATAGGTCCTCACCTTTTGTCCGCAGCTCCTCCCCAACACGTAAATCACAGTATCTTGCTATGATCACCAAACAGTATGTCATTCATATCAATGCTCTCATCAATTGCAATGATGTTTCTCTGGGCCCATGAACGCAGCGCTGGTGAAACTCTTCATGAGTTCCTTTTTTTCCTCAAGAGAAGTTTGCAGAGTTTGAGCTGCAGGGTGGACAATTGATCTGCTGATCCGACCAGAGCTGATCAGATCATATTGATGGATGAGAGGAGCAACTGCTGCAGAGGGAATCCAAGCAGTATAGCCAGTGCAAATAAAGAGATAAGTTTCCCTTTAACTGCACCTAGTGTTCTGCTGCTCCATCTGTGCCCAGAGTATGTGTTCAATGAATAAGCGGACAGTAACAAATTCCAACAGCGCTCCTAGTGATATGTGGTGGAGGACATCGGTATTGTTGCAAATAAATGAATTAGTGGTAAACACTGCACTTAAACATTTAAAGAAAACCTCTTGCATACTTATTGCTAGTGTGTCTTTGGTTAAGCTGTGGTGTGCCAATGGTTGCACACACGCTCAAGGCTGCAGACCCCTGATGTATCGGATACTAGGGTAAGATCCTGTTTTTGCTTAAAATACCTGGTTTTGGTGCCACAATCACTCCTGGAAATGCCACTGATGTCTCACTTAAAGCAACCGTTTTTGTTATTTGTTGGACAAT
This sequence comes from Plectropomus leopardus, assembly GCF_026936395.1. Taxonomy (NCBI): domain Eukaryota; kingdom Metazoa; phylum Chordata; class Actinopteri; order Perciformes; family Serranidae; genus Plectropomus; species Plectropomus leopardus. The sequence goes on from NC_142178.1 coordinate 10,898,164, forward strand.
CATCTGCTGTGGTCTGGAGCTTGGCAGACACTATGCCTAGTTCTTATGCCAATTATATGTACATGTAATCAGAGCTATGTCACTTCAGAATTGTTGATATGAGACTCATGAAACCTACAAATGTATCTGTGGTTTGCAGAAATGTATGATGCCAAAATTTTCTTCTGCCAACTGGGCTGACACAAGTGTGTGTTGGCGTGTGTGAATATCTTGGAGTTGCCCGTATCCCTCACGTCCTTCAAACACCTTTTCTGCCACAGCTAGCAGCACTTCTGCAGATGTTTGGGAGCCATCCTAGTCAGTGTTTGAACACTGTTTTGAGTGAATTTGTAATGCATTTAACTTTTTGCACCTAAGATGACCAGCTACGATCGAGCTCTCAGCGCTGTCAGAGGGTCCAATAAAAATAATGAAGCAGCTGTCATCGCTGTGAAGAAAACCCTACTTCATGTCTGTGGTTCGAAAAGATTAATCAGACTGGTGAAAATCTTTAGTGTGCAGTACGCCCAGATTTCTCTCTTGAGAATGTACCTGACAGTGTAAAAACACAGCACGGAAGTGTGTATGTGTGAGAGATACTTCTGGAGAGCGCAGCTAATATTAGAGGAGTGCTGTGTTCTAAGGATAGAAAGAAGAAAGAAGAAGAAAAGATCCGCTTGGATCTCATCAGGCAAACCAATTATCACCAGCTGCTGCTGTAATAGTGCACCACAGATTGGATGGAAACATTTTAAATGTAACACACACACACACACACACACACACACACACACACAGACACACAGAGAGAGCATGTTTTCACCCACAGGTATGCAAGTGGCCATATTTCTGATCATAAAAAGGAGAATGATAGAGATAACTATAATGTGAGCTCCTGGCCTGCCTGGATGTTGTGATAAACCAGCCTCGGTGAGTTCAAGCACCAGCGAGGGTGAAGAAGAGGAAGTGAGCGCAGGCCAGAAGCCAACAGAGTAATACAATATGGCTTTCCTTCAGAGGCAATATGGCTTCCGACCAAACCGTTTCTCAAAAACAAGGTCGAGGTTCCATTTCTGGTACGAGCGTGCACGCACAGAGAAACCCGCGTGCGCACACTCACACTGGCTAAAAAATGCGGACTCACACTGTGAGCGGGGATCTGTGTTGCATTATGTGTTGTAGCCAAAGCAATGAAACAAAACCACGGCCGCAGAAATGTTCACTTTGCCCAAAGGACCCTGAATTCAACAACAGACACACAGGCTGTGAAATTTCAGAGCAGATTTTGTCTTTTCTGACAAGTGAACACATTCCATCACCCCCGAGCAGTGCGACCTGAGCTTTGTCAAAGGCTGTAAAATGGACTGCAATGAAAATGATCTTTCTCCACTTGAGACTTATACCAGACAACAAGCAGATAACTCTAGTAAAACACAGCTGTAGATGTGTTTTGGATTTCATTTTATGAATGGTGGCAGCCTTCATTGTATATTTCACTCAGCACACACAGCCACAAACACCTTCTGATTTTGTCTTATCTGTATATTCCCCTCAGACACTTTTTTTAATAGAAACTCATTTCCACTCTTCAAAGGCCTGTCAGAATTTATTATCTGCACAAAACTGGAATTCCATCAAAATTGGATTGTTTCTCAAACAAGCCTCATGACAAGCAACAACTAGCTCCAAAATTCCAGCTCCACAAAGGCTGCTGCCAAACACTGACATTAATAGCTTCAAGATCTTCCATGCTTCAACATACTCAGCAGTATATCTGCATTATTTGTCACATCTATTGCTTCCATTTGAGCCAAAATTATTAGGATTACAAATGAACTCACTCCTGGGATTGCATGGTCTCTGGTGGCAGAACTGCTCAAAGTAGCAGTTTTATAGAAGTCCTTTTAATTGTAATAGCTATATTTAATAATCATTATTGTTAATTGCCTACAACAGACCAACTATTTGCACATTGGTGAAATTAGTCACACTGCAGCTATGTGGCTATTTGCAGCCATCCGTTGGACACATTATTATGGATCCCACTCCACGCTGTGATTGGCTAGTACTCATCTTGCTGACATGCCAAGGTCAAAAGCTGTTAGGATTAGGGCAAAGAGGTCATGGTTAGGGCTAGTGCAAGCCAATCTTGGATTTTCTCTGAGATTAAAGTGGTTCAGTCATTAGAAATTAGAATTACCACCTTGCGGTTGTATGCCTCCCTAGACCAGTCAAGTTGCAGTTACATCCATGTCTGTGAAAACATTGATGCTTCACACACATCTTCAACCAAACAGGACAGATGATCTATACAATCAGCACAGTTTCAAGGTGGATGTCCAAGATTAGTGTCACAATTCAGTATCAAACCAAATTTCTCCCTTCCTGTTACTGAGAATAGAACAGTATGATGTCACAGTGAAGTTGACCTTTGGCCTTTTGATATAAAATGTCATCACTTCATAATTTTATCCTATGAGACAATTGTGTGAGATTTTGTCATAATTAGCATATCAATTCTTGAGTCACAGCCAAAACTGGGTTTTGTGAACTTACAGTGACTTTTGACCTCAACCTTTGCTCACCAAAGTCTAATCAATTCATTCTTGGATCCAAATGGACATTTGTGCTAAATTTGAGGAAATTCCCTCAGGGCCTTCTTCATATATCATGATCATGAAAATTAAACAAGATCACAGTGATCGCATCAGTTAATTGTTGAGTCCAAGTGGATGTTTGCGCCAAATTTGAAGAAATTCCCTCAAGGTATTCTTGAAATATAATTTTTATGAGAGTGGCATAGACATACAGAAAAACAACCCAAAAAGATAATGCTTCCAGACACTCACAAATGTACTGCCTGAAAGTCAGGTGACATAGTATAATACTCCATGGAGAGGGTAGGAGAGAAAGGTTGAATAGGACAGGACTTTCACACAGGAGACTAAGGTTTGAGTCAATATTGGCTTATTATTTTTAGACTAAGTTTACTGATTATTTTCAGTTTTTAGGATGTTTAAAGCTGTTGAATGCACACTGGGTACATAAACTTTAGCAGAGTAGCTGAATGGACCTGTTTGTGTTAACGTCATATTTCAACATTGCTGGGATGCCCAGGAATATATACCTGGTTGTAAATAGCCACATCAGCTATTTACAACCCTGGTGTAAATAGCATTGTTGGCTGCGGACACACTGGGTGCAAATAGCATCTGCCTAAATACAAAAACTCTGATATCCTTCTGGAGCCAAATGACATTATCATACTGAAAAACTAGAATGCAGCTACTCTTGACTCAGGCCTTTAACTAGTTTTGGTCCCCAAAGGACAGTTCAAGAGCCAGGTCCAGTGTTTACCTCCTGTCACAAACCAGTCCATTAAATCTATTTGTAGTTTACAAGGTAACAGCGACACCTAAACATTGTTACATTAAAAATCAACCACTTGACCTCAGCCAACAGCAAAAACATGACATATTATAAATATTGTATTACATCATAATCTCAAAGGTCCATTAATAAACCTACCAACTATGTATATTTTAATTATGATTGTATGTACGGCTCAAACAGTTGGACTCTAGCTCTGTGACAACCCTCAATAGCTGTCTCCTGAAATCACAGTTCTTCATATGTGACCACCTTTTAAATACCTGGCATAGATTCTCAGCAAAAATAACAACCTTAACCCTTTATGGACACACATTTGCACAAAAATATATTCACTCCCAGTATATACTCAAGCAATCTAAGCAACATCCATAGAACCATAGAGTCCCCTGTGATCCCAGAACATGCTGCAGAAAGTTTGCCATTCTTCCTACTGCCTCACAGAATGTGTGTGTGTATCTTTTCTGGCTGTCGTCTCTGTGTTTGGTTACAGCTTCTTGATATACTGTACCTTCAGCCTTGCTTACAGTACATGCTGGCTCAGTGGCCATGTTTTTGTGTGTCTGAGAGATACAACAGGTCTCAAAATCTAAAACAGAAGGGTGAGCCTGCTGTCTGGACCATGGGAGACTTATTTTTGCAGTGGTTTACAAAACGAGTCATAAACACTGATAAGAGCTCAGGCAAAAGAGATTCTTGAAGTGTGGGAGAGGCCATTCCCCCCTGTTTGAACTGGCAACTTAAGACCTGAAGACAACTCTACTCGCGTATGTGTGTGTGTGTGTGTGTGTGTGTGTGTGTGTGTGTGTGTGTGCATGCCTGCAGGTGTGCATGTCAGCACTAGGAAGACGTGATTGCTGAGTGAAGAAGTGAAGGTGAGGAATAGTGAGGCAGTGCAAAGTGCAAAGCTCCGCTGTCAGTTTATTCCCAACTTTGTTTGCTGTGAGCGGGACTAACAATGCATCCTGCCGGCACCTTTGAAGATGAAGGATGCCGGTTTATAAAGGTGCACGGTGAGCTGCTCAAACATTAACCAGACCTTCAGTCACGTCTGAAAGCTACCGAACGAACATGACCGCAAGGAGACATCTGAGGAAAGGCCTGCAGAACATCTTTGTTCCCCGACTCACTTGACGCATTTAAAGTGAAAAGCATAGTTTCTGCCTGCAAACAGAGGTGGAATGATGCATGTCTGTCTGGTAGGATTTTACACATAATGCAGATGATTCTGCCCTCTGTTTTGAAGACTTGAATCCAGTTTGATTGTCATCATCTGATACATGCAGGATGACTGTAAATACTTAAGTGAGCATCAACTATGTCAGTGGAGAAATACACTTTCTAATATTTCAGCACCTGTGATATTTGATAGTTTTAGCACTTCTTATTTCTTACAATAAAATGTGAAAGTTTGAATTTTGGGACATTTAAAATTACTTTTTTTCCAACCTGAAATTTGTGCGTGAGCATTTAGCTGCCCTCAATCAGAAGTGGTTGAATAGAAGCATAACTTTTGTCCACTGGGGGACCTCTGATCATGGGAGCCATTGCTTAAAGAACAACTTGTTTGATGACAGCATTGAGTTGTGGTATATTTAAGGCAGTATATCTATTTTCCATGCCTGGGTTTCCCACACATTCATTTATTTGTGGCAGCCTGCCTCGATTAAAACATCTGCTGCCACATATTAATTTAATATTTTTTGGAGCTGGATCGTTCAATTAGGAGCGCAGAGTGTACTCTGGGCACAGATGGAGCAGCAGAACGTCCAGTGCAGTGAAAGTGAAACTTCATTTCCATAGGTCTAAAAGTTTGATTTTATCACCTCTGCAGCGGCTGTTCCTCTCAGTCATCGATCTGATCACCCCTGACTGGATTGAGTGATCAATAATCCACCCCACAACCTAAACTCCTTTAAACTGCTGCTGAGGGGGAAAAAAAATTCATGATGAGTTCCATCTCAACAAAAAAAAGTCCAGATTAACAGAGTGGACCCCTCCGTTTTCAGCTATGGCCACACAAAGATAACAGTTCAAAACACAATATGCATTTTACTTCTTATATGACAGTTAAATATTGGTTAGCAGAAAAGCTGCAATAATTAATTGATTACTTGTCAACCATTAAATTGATTGCCAACTAATTTGATAATAGATTAGTCCGTTTGAGTATTTTTTAAAAACAAACAAAGTATAAATTCTCTGATTCCAGCTTCTCAATTGTGACTATTTTCTGGTTTCTTTACTACTCAGTAAAGAAACACAAATTGATTGCTCTGGATTTCGTCACTGGAAACTTTTATGTTATCAAACTCCAGTTTAGTTGTTTTGGAATTATCGAAGATCTCATTAGGGTTTTGGGCAGACATCCACAAGAATAAGAAAAAATACACCACCAAACATCATTACACAAGCATATGTTTTTACTTATGCCTGCTTTAACATTTTTAGTTAATATTCCCATCCAGTCAAATTTTAAATGTAAGATTGTTTTACACCCTGACAATTTCAAGTTGAAAACACACGTGTGTATCACAAGGCATAAAAACAATTCTATTTTTTTTTGTCTGTAAAAGTGGTTGTGGCTTTAAAATGCAATTATTTTAATGGGTATCAAATCAACCGTAGCAACTTTTCTGCACTGCATGTTTGCTCCTGTCAGTCAGATGCCTCTGAGCGGCACCTGGGAACATTTGAGTGTGATTTCTGCAGTTTAAATTTGGATATAGTGAAGCATAAACAAGCAGCAGCTCTGTTCAAATCATCCAGCTCATACTTCAGGCTTTAAGAGCGCGAGACTCCTTGTGTGCAAACAGGCATCGAGGAGGAAAAGCAGTAAGACTGCAAAGAACTGAGCCAAAAGAATCTCTTTCAAGTCTGATATTTTACAGTATCAATGCACCAAGAGAATTTCTAAATGACTGTAGGAAGAAAAAGTTTCTTCCTGTCCCTGCAGCCTTTACAGTCCCATCGGCCCAATAAAGGGGCGCCTGGAAAAAAAAAGGACAATTGTCAAAATACTCTGCTGTTCCACAAGCCATGGAAATGTCACTCTACTGCCCCTTTATTTCCCTGTTCCTCTCCTCACACATTTTCCTCATCATACACCCCCTCGCTCTCGCTTACGTCTGTCTCTTTCATTTTCACTATTGTCGTCCTGCTCCATCTCCGGCCCCTCCTTCTGTCCTTTCGTCTCTCTGTGGTGCAGTCCCCTCGCTCTGCATGCCTTCAAGCTGTCTTTCTAATCTGCCTGAATTATTCAACACACTTTATCCTCCTCTTTTTTGTATTTTTTTTTTTAACAACACATCAAATAAACCGCACAGACACGATAACAGTGTAAATAGGTGATGAAAATTATATTTTCAATTAATCTGCACTGGAAGAATTTATCTCTGGAGGGGACTCTTCGACTGCAGCCATTTCTCATCATACAGCAGTTAGCTGAAACAATGTCACCTTCCTTACTTTGTGTGATGGATGTGAATGCAGGGGCATTCTTGACACCATTGTCTCACAATGAAACTACAGAATTGTGCGTCTGTTGTTGCTGCAAACCCAAATTAACACCTCTAAAGTGAGACTGAAACAGGTCTGTGTTATGCCTGCCGTATTGAAGCCATTGCAATAAAGCTTTTCCTTCGCTGAGGAAAGTCAATAACCCAAATGGATCGACGTGCACACTCAGGAGTGTCCTTTAAGATCCTGATGGAAGTAATCAGCAAAGTGCACTTCAAGAGAAACACAGACACAGACCTGTGTGTTTCAGCGTGCTTTTGTGATTTTGGATTTTTTTCTTTTGAGAGTGCAGATCAGGGAGAGGAGATAAAAGTTTATATGTCTGTTACGACACCAAAAAGTACCAGATGTTTTTACTACAAACAGAAACAATCCTGAAACACTTTATCTGCAACACTCATGTGCTAACTGAGAGTCCAGAGTGCTGTTATTCAGGGAAGTGCTAAAGCTGTCCCACTGAATACACACATCCATCTAACACACCTCCTTCAATTGTTCACTGCCCTTACAGAGGTATGATATCTTCTTCACTTCAAGATTTGCTTTCGCTCACAGACACACACACACACACACACTCAATTCCATAACCTTAATGTTGAAAAATATCTTGCTGACAACATGATGGATGCAGTAAGTGACATGCTTTTATGCCTCAAGTGTGAAACATACTATACGCATTCTGGTCCGGTAAAACAATTAAGTGTCAGGAATATTGAATAAAAGTAACAACAATCAGAGTTTAGGAACTGTGCATGAACTATTTTTCTTTTCCACATAGAAATGTTTTTTTTTTTTAAAAAAACAAAACAAAACAAAACTCTATCTCTTTATTTGATGTATTTAAATGTAACAATGCTGAGCATTGAGATATTTGTGTATTATCTGAAAATTGGAATTTTAACAGAGCAGTCTTTAATAATGAGTGCTCCTAATGTTGGCTAAATAATATTTTTAAAGTCTATTTTGTTACTGGACTTGGTAAGCTTGATACGATTCTTAAATGTAATACAGACATGGAGAAGGAACGGACAGCTGTTATCAGTGCTTTAAAAAATGTATAGATTACACTATATGTTCTTTGTGTTCTCTCTGTAAATATTTTGAAATAAAGTCTTTAAAAGTCCCAAATGTGTGCAATATATAAAAGTAATAGTAAATTGAAGGCTGGATTAAATAAAGAGAAAATCAATCAGTAGGGTCAGTTGGCCTCCACTAAATAGCGTGTAGACAAGGATTGGCTACATCACAAAAAACAAAATTTCAGGAGTAAAAACACACCTCGGTTTCATTGCTTTCTCAGGGTCACACAGCATGTGCAGAATATTTCCACAAAACTGGGCCTGTTGATTTAACACCTTCACATCTGCCAGTGACAATATGTCAGGAGCTTTAGAAACGCCAGCAAACAAAACCCTTTTAAACAGCTGCTGTGTGTCAAAGTAAATGACATGTGCTGTGACTGTCAAACAATATAGAGACCTTTTTTCCTCCACAGTACTGCAGCAAATTGGGAAACAGAAAAGAGAGTCACTGACGTTTTACATTTATCACCAACATCCTTCTGCCTCTACGCCTGTTTCTCGAACTGTTCCTCGTCATCCTCCTCGCTGTGCACCTCATCAGCAGGAGCAACATCAAATTACTGCAAGTCCTCATGACTCAAACACACCTCTGTCCGATAATTAAAATAAAATGAAACTAACTGAAAAAAAAACCAAACTCACAATTTAGCAATACGATTAATCAGCACAAACAATCCTCAAATCTCCTCTCACAGCGTCAGGCTTCTTTTCTTCTGTATTTCCAAAACTGAACTAAAATTGACAGAAACCTGGCCTGCGTTCTGCAGTATCTGCAATCTACAAGTTCATGTTCCTGTGCCAGGTTGTTATAAAACTACTGTAACTTTGATCACTCAGCAGCTGGTGAAACATGTTGTCTCTCAGGCACAAAGCAGCAGCACAGATATCATCAGAGATTTGCTTCTTTTTTTCTGTCATTGTTACACCTGCTTTATTTTAAAGGGTGGAAATATGTTATATAGCTGTTGCATTTATATTTTCTAAGATTATTTTTTTCAAATTCTAATTATGAAAATAGCCAAATTAAAGTATTTTTCCTAATTTTTGACTATGTGCAAAACATAGAATTAATGCAATAAAATCAGAGTTAAAATTTACAATTAAGACAACAATTTGATTACATCTTAGAATCTTCTAACAAACTAATAATTTATAAATTCGAGATGAGAAATCTAGATTTTTATTCTGAACACCAACACCTGACATTTTGATGCACCCTTTATATTTATTTTAATGTGGGAAATATGTGAAAATGATTCAAAGTAAATCTGTGTTCACTTTCCTCTGCGGTGAGTTTGTTTGCAGGATTCTTCAGATAAATGAAAAGCCACCGCTTTATTGCAGCGGGAAAGTGGAGCTGTGAGAAATGTTTCTGCGGATGATTAGGGCTCGATGTTCCCGTTTGAGGTGGTTTAAAAGCCTCCATTGTGGCCTGCAGTAAGCTAAATGGACTTTCAAATAGCATTTCCATGTTGCATGTGACTTAGACCCGATTTTATGTTCTGTAGAAGCGCGCCTCAATATCAGGGAAAATGTGTCTTTGCTGTGGTTTCGTTTAAGGGAGATGTTCTAGTATGCTAGAAAATTTGGCGTAAATTAGTCATAAAATATGATCAAATAAAAAAATTCTTATTATTATTATTTTGTATTAAACGAAATACAGGTGCGTAATTTTACATGACCAAATTTAACAGATTTTAATACCTGATCACTTCTTTTTTTTCTTTAACTATGAAATATTTCCACTGTAGCAGACAATTTATCTAAAAATCGTAACAATTCGTTCAGCTACCCCGAATAAAATTCACTCTATATGCAGCCCGGAGCATCACAGCATTAGCCGCACCGGGATGAAGGACGGCGGAAGGACTTACCGACACACTCGTTGGCCTCCCTGGCTGTAGCTCTCTGCCACGGTCTATCGTAGTGGAAAGGTTTGCACCTGTCGCATTCCGGTCCGGCGGTGTTGTGCTTGCACTCACACACCAGACTCCCATCCCGGTCCTTTACGCACCGAGACGCGTGCCCGTTGCATTTGCATCTCCCTCCGACCTGCAGGTCTGACACGGCGTAGAAGTACGAGTCCCGGGCCAGCTCCGAGTCGTCCTCGTTCTCGTCGCCGAAAGTGTGCAACCGGCTGAAGATGACTTTAATATCAGTGGCTGTCACCCAGTCCTGCAGCACCGGGGAGTTGTCAAAGTCGTGCGCGGACGGTCTGCCGTCCAGCGTGCTGAAGGCGATGAGCCCGCCGGTCAGAGGGTACATGTCGGTGTGGGAGTCCGTGCACACGGCCTCCTGCTCGTTCTGCTTTGTGATAACGGCCCTGTTCGGCTTGTTGTACATCTTCCTGCACTGGGTCGAGTAAAACTGGAAGGGCACCCAAGTTTTCCCGTAGTCCATGGATTTGTAAATAACCATGGATTCAGGTCGAGGCGAGCAGAACTGCAGGCTCACATAAGTCACTTCAAACTTCTTTCCCAGGGACAGAGTCAGGGTGACATTTTGAGGATACTGGATGAAATTCTCGGACTGCCAGCAGGTGAGGTTGTGCGGGTTGTTGAGATCCGTCAGGTACGCCGGAGGGTGGTACTTCTTGGGGTCCGACGCATCGCAGGTGTGACAGTTCCTGGTCCTCTCGTCTCCTTTCTCCGCAGATGTCACCACGCAGTAACGGCTGGGCGTCTTGCCGCAGGTGCTGGACACTTTCACTTCCTTCCCGAAAGCAGAGTTGACGAAGTCCGGGATGCAGCGCCGCGGGTTGCCGTGCTCATCGTAGCAGGGGTCCGGGGGAGAAGTCTGCGCCGCGAACAGGCTCATCCCGTAGCCGCCGAGGGCGCTCCGGCATGACAGGGACGCGGCGAGCAGCACAGTGAGCGCAATATCCACAGCCCTTATCATGGTGAGGTCCCTCTGTCCTAAAAAAAGTCTCTGCCCGCTGGAGGAGAAAGAGAAAGCAGCGAGTGTGTGGGAAGAGAGAAAGAGAGAGAGAGAGAGAAGTTTGGTGATGGCACAAACATTTTCCAAACAAACATTTTGGGGTAAGACGGTGATATAAAAGTCACTCACGCAGCATGCATGCCAGGTTTTATAACATTTCTATAATGACCACTTTACCTGAGAATAATTTAAGATGTCAGAATACCGGCGATACTTCTCTCTATCAGGCTCTAAGCACAGCTCCTCCTGTTTTCTTGTTTGTTTCTTCAAATCTCCTGCCTAAAAACAGAGGAGCGGCTGGATTTAAGAGTCGCTGGTGTCCTTATAGCAAGTCCCACTCCTCCTGCCGGTCTTTTCACAATCACTCTCTCTCTCTCTCTCTCTCTCTCTCTCTCTCTCCCCTCTCTCTCTTTCTCACTCTCCCTCTCTCGGATCGGATCTTGCTTGGCACAGCTTTAGGTCAGCTCATCTCATGAGGGGGTGGGGTGGGGTGGGGTGGGGGGAGGCGTAACGACGACATCCACTGGTGGCGCGACAGAAGATTTGACGCAAATTAGCGCAGGAGGACAGAGGAAACAACTGGGGCGAACACGCAGCATTGATTCAGTGTATGTCACACCTTCAATCTGAGCTACACCTGATGGGATCATTGAATTAAGCCACAAACCAGAGAAGTAGGTTTCAAACTTGTGATATATGGTATAAAATCTTTAGCTGCTCCATAGACAATGAATGAATCCTGGTTGTCTGGACCCCCATAATAACTTTTTTCTTTTTTAATATCTGTATGAGGTTTATTCTGTTGTAATATGCTCAGCTCTGAAACAGAACATTTCCCTGGTTGCTTTAAGTGTCACCCAGAACATTTTCTTTTCAATTCATTGTCTATGGAGCAGCCTCAGACTTTATGACGTTTCAGTTTTTGGATTTGGGAGACAGTTGTACATGTTTAGTAATATTTTTTGAACTGTCTTAGACCATGGGAATAACATATATGAATTTTGAAAAATTCGTGCAGTTCCCCTTTAAAACTTCATTATTTTAATGGTATTAATAGAAGATCAAATTAAAAAAAAGTGATCAACGCCAACCAGAGATTTCTTTTAAACCCATAAACACAACATGCCACATCATGAATAGCCATCTAAATAAAATGAAGATTTTAGACTTTTTAAAGGGACCACTTCAAAATAAAAATATCCCAGACACTAAAATGTGGAGTTTTTCTCGAATAAAGCTAAAATTCCCTTTGCCTGGTGTGATGTTTTGTTTTGTTTTTCAGCCGAGTTTTTCAGCTTTGTCTCCAGCAGCAGCAATTTTGTCTTCAGTATGATGCTGATCAGCTGGGCAACGGGAAAGCAGAAATACCCTCCACTGGTACATGAATACGATGCTTGAAGTTACTTACATGCAAACATTTGCTCTTGAAAAACAAAGCTGCTCTGGTTTTGCAGGATCCATCCTGTATAATGTCTCCGTCGTGCAGTCCAACCTGGTGCAGCTGCAGCTTCACTCGACCTGTTGAATGTTGGCAGTAGAAGTAACAGCGCCATCCTGCGTCCATAGACAGAAACAGCAGCCCCAGTCTGACACTGCAGCGAGCGGTGCCTTCTGCTCCTCCCAGGCGGTGGAGGCAAAACACAGTTTATTCAAAGAGCATAAAGACGAATGGCTGCTGCAGGTCTCATCCATAGAAACTACACCACTAAAGTAGGCTGCTGCAGACTACTGAGTACAGAGAAACTTTTAGTACAGAGATTTTTTTTTTCATGTCAAACCGAAAGATCATAAATGGGAAAACAAAGAATGCATCCTAAAACATACAAAATAATACTTTAAAGAGATCTTTTGTGGGATCCACTTCAAGTGATTAATTATAATAATAATAATAATAATACATTGGAATATTGAATTTACAGTTTTAATATTAGTATTATATAATACTGCCATATATTTTCACTTTTTGATATATTAATTGTATTTCTAAGTATTTGTTATAAGGAAATGTGGCCAGATAAACTCAAAGTAGAGGCTACATAATTTTGTAAATTGTGAGCTTCAATGGGGGCTTTATAGTATTTCATAAAATATGTAGGCAGTTAGTCAAGAGGACACTGTTAAACTTTGTTCCATTGTTAAAAAAAAAACAAAACAGGATGATCATGTGTTCTTCAGTTTATCACCTTTATATCTGCTCTTGAACTGGAAAAAAATAATAGTCAGTTTAGATGTGCTGTGGAGACACACCGCCTACTTTGCCAACCGGAAAGAAGAATAATGTTTAACTTTTGGCTTCTTTCTGTCTGTGATGGGTTAAATAAGGGCAACCAGAAAAAGTGTTAAGAAATTTTACACCCACAGCAAACCGCAATGAACGACAGTAGTCACGATGCAAGAAACAATATGCATTCAATCGAATTTTGTGAAATGAAGTTACTTCCCTTATCTGTAAATGATCTAATAATCCTCCCGGGGATGGCCATATAATGCCTCTGTAAGGAAACTGAGTAACAGAGAAGTGAAATTCAACAAAACAAACAAAAGAAACCCTTGTGGGTGGTGAGCTGTTTTGTTGAGGCTTTTATGAATAAATGTTCAATACATTTGAACAAGATCATGATGATTAATTGTTCACTCAGAAGCTACTGCACTAACCAAATGATCTCCCAGTGCCTATACTGGTATTTTTGCTTATTGGGATGCCATCTCTCACAGTAGCCCTAAAATCTGCATAACCTAAACCAAAAGGTTATGTAAATCAGTAAACCATAATTATTGATAAAAACATTGCAATTATGTCATTACAATAGTAATAGGCATATTTTTCATCAGATTAAAAAGAGAGTAATGAAAAAACATAACATATTGATCCAAAAGGTTAAATGTAGTAATGTAAATAAATATTCCTTAGGCTTACGTCCCTGGCGCCACCGTGCGTTATTTTGCACCGCAGGTACCGTGGCGTAATGACGTCATTACTTGCGTACAACGTGATGAAATAGAGCCATTGATGAAACGGAAGACGGATACCTCAGCTATCCACAGCAAAAGTAGGCTAATGAATGTTATAGCTATTGTGTTTTTTTATATTTGAGAAACATATGTAGGCTGCGGGATGCAAATAACAATGTCCCACGGCTGTTTTTGGGGAAATTCCCGGAAAAAATTTCGCCGAAAATATGGCGAAATAGGCCTACAACGTTTTCACCGCAAATAAGGTAAGGTAGTATAAGGTAATGGATGAAAGACAGAAGCTTTAGCTCTCTTAACTATCACGGCTTTTTAGGGCGATTTATGTACAACAGTGATACTCAGTTTTATGTGCCAGAGTGCATGAAACAGCATCCAAAGAAAGTAGCCGGTGGAGGTACTACCCATTGTCCTAAAATCCAAGAAACGTCCTAAAAATTCCAGAAATGTCCTAAACTCCAAGAAATTTCTTTAAATTGTACAAATTTCCCCAAATCCTAGAAATGTCCTTAAGTCTGAGACATGTCTTAAAATCATAGAAATGTCCTTAAATCCTAAAAAGTCCTAAAATCCTAGCAACATGTATGGGGCTGCTGTGACTGGCCCCCGGCCTCCTGTCATCTTACAAAAGTGGCCCCCAAGCAAAGCCAGTTGAGCATCCCTGATGAACAGCATTATGGAATTCCCGCAGCCATTACAGGGAAACACTGACATAATAACAATGAAATAGTGTGTTTGCACCACACGTAGGGTAACGTAAGGTCATGAGGTGATGACAGAGATCCTCACCTGTCTGCTGCTAAAGGATGAATGCTCTCGCTCTTATGGTTCTTATTTGGTCTGTTTAAACAGGATCATGCAAGAGGTCTGTTTTCAGAAGGTTAAGAAAACTTTGCACATTAAAGCAACGTAGTAAAGTGTAAGTGCACACAAGCAGAAAAAGTGTGATCCTGTTCTTTTTCTTTCAGTCTTTTGGAGGCTCAGCTTCTTAATTTTCAACCACTCTGCAGTTCTGAACAATTTGATCAGCTTTGTGTCTTAGTTTAGGATCCTGTTCTTTATTTACCGCCTCCCTAACTTTAGTGGGTAACTCACTTTCTCCGTGTTTCTCCTGATCTCAGCTGTTTTTTCTCTCTTTTGCATTAAATGCTCTTTTGCTTTCGTTCTGCCATTCCCCATCAATATATATTTTTTGGGGGGAAGCCCATAGTTTCTGGGGTAACTTACCTGGCTGCAGTTTGCATTGAATTGTTTTTGAAAGTAAGATGTGAGCTTAAATCTTTTTTATTTTTTTATTTTAATATTTTATTGAAGAAAATGAGGCAGTGTACTGTATACAAACAGAGAAGTATCACAGAAAGCATTTTGCATCAGTGTTTTCTTTGCATATTTTTCCAGGGAAAGGTCAGGTGACAGGCAGTGAGCTCAAATCTTGACTGTTAGAGCTCATGCACATATTTAGCATTTTTTTGTAAACAGGTGCATAGGAAGCAATGTGCGTAAGCAAAAGAGGCGAAACTCTCTGCACACTGTCCTTTTACCTGCATTAAACTTCACAGAGAAATACAAGGTTCTGGTCCTTAGAACTTCATTAGGTAAAGAACAGATACATATAAAGGCGAAGATACAATAACAACAAGCCACCACTGAGGAGAGTCATGAGGGAGTGACATGTTGGAAGACAAGACCAGTTTCTGGA
This sequence comes from Plectropomus leopardus, assembly GCF_026936395.1. Taxonomy (NCBI): domain Eukaryota; kingdom Metazoa; phylum Chordata; class Actinopteri; order Perciformes; family Serranidae; genus Plectropomus; species Plectropomus leopardus. The sequence continues at coordinate 10,913,740 of NC_142178.1, forward strand.
TTAAGTGGTGGATATCCATCCTGCACACATAACTACAACCTTATCATTCAATTATTCTCTTTTTTTAATCTGACGCTTTCATCATAACCTTTGTATTTTTATCGTACCACCTATATTTTTCCTAAATAATGAAAACCTTGCTGCGTAATCAACTGTAACAATTCAGAGATGTTTCTTTGACAAGTATGGTTATATCCAATATTTTACTTTGAAGCCCTTTGAGAGTATTGAACATATTTTATCCAAAAAAAAATCCCTTATACAAAAAACAATTAATGCATTTTCTAATAAATTCCAATATTCGTTTCCTGTTGCTCTGCAGTCCAAATTCTTGCAGAGCCACACGAGCTGAATACTCTTGGTGTTTACTGTCACTGTTTTGTATGGCTCGTCACCGCATTTCCCTCACTTCAACAGAAGGGGAATTTACAGTCACACTAATACATGAAATGTAAATGACAGGCAAAGCAGGAGGGGGAAGTAAGGTCAGTGTTTACCTGAGTGAGGGCTGAGGGTGCTGCAGGAATATGGACCTCACGAACTTTGAGGAAGTAAACACAACCACACAGCAGTACTTTATGTGTGTGTATCGATAAAAAACCTTACTTTAATGTAGCTTTATTACTCATATAATTACTTACATCAAAGTAAAAGTCATTATGGTGGCAGAACTACTCATATCTTTTACTTAAATGTAAAAGCAGCAAAATGACAGCGTAGAAATATTCTTTTACCAAAAGTAAAAGTGCTCATTATGCAGAATGATGCATTTCAGAATAATGTCTATGATTGCGCTGGATTAGGCTATAATTAACATAAATGCACTAATGTGGTCATCTCTTCAGTGTTGCAGCTGGTAAACTCATTTCAACTAGTTTATATACTTCTGGGCAATTCACAAGAATTTCCCCCTGATCAATGAAGTCTTATATTAACATATAATAATACAGTTTAATTATTTAGTTTAATTAAATTTGATTCACAAAGCCCAAGATCACAGTTTGCCTCAGAGGACTTTACAACATTCAACATCCCTCTGGGCTTGGACCTTTACAGAGGATAAGAAAGACCTCCACCCCAAAAAAAATGTTTTATTTATTAGTTTTGATTTATCAGTATTTATAAGGTAATTATATTTTGTATTATTCATCTGAATCTGCAAGGTAACTATTTTGTCAAATAAATATAGTGGAATAAAAACTATAAAGTAGCATGAAACTAAAAGTAAAGTACATGTACCTTAGAATTGTACTTAAATAGAGTACTAGAATAGAGTCTGTTATGACTTAAGATTATTGTTTTAAGGCAATTATTGATCGTCATTGCTCGTTTGCATCATTGATTTTAAAATGTTGATGGGTGAAAAGTCACTAAAAACAAAAGCTCTTTTTGTGTTTATTCTGTTATTAGGACAGTTCAGCACAATATACCAGTATTTTGCGTATACTAAGAAGTTCTGAAGAAAGCTACAGCACCCAAACAAAGACACTTTACTCACGAGTGTGAAAATAGCATGAAAACAAACACGTCAAACAGATGACTTCCTTCTAGGGGCCGACATCCCCTCAAAATCCACATGCAACCTCCTCCACACGTATGTAGAGCCACACGCAATTACACTTCCCACCTTTACACACACACACACATGCTCCCTCATTGTGCTCACATGCACCTCTCTCATACACTTCCTGTTTGTGAGGCGCAGACGTCTTTGAGTGCAGCAGAGAGCTACAACCAGATAGCAGCGGCTGATTTCACGCTTGTTTCGTTGCAGTGCTCCACCGTTCCCAGGATGTGGGTTCGTCTGTTAAACCGTGATGTGCATGGTGAATGAATGGCACTGAGCCGGAGACAATTTGCCTTGGACTCTTTAGACACATTCAAAGACTATGGATGCTGGACAGTAAACTGCAGGTAAGACGAACAAATGCAGTTTATTTTATTTTGAAGTGCTCATGCTCTGTGGGCTCAGATGACAGTGTCACTGACTGTGATGAGCTGGGGACACAGTTTGTCTTCTCTGGTAGTGCTCGGGGAATATTGACAGCAGACTGTTGAATTACAATTGTTAACATCTTTGCATATATGCTTGTATCTCAGAATATGATGATTTTTGTCTTGAATTATTTAGCTTCATTCGTCCGAGATGATGGCATTTTGACATCTTGGGGACTCTTGTTTTTAAAGCTAGTTGTGTCAGAGTCATCTCTTCATGTCTATCTTAATTTGACTCATGTAAATCTGTTTTATGAGTTGATTTCTCTGCAATGTGAACGCCTCGGGTGTCTTGTTTTCTGTCAGAGGAGCTGATGGGCAGCCTCACTGTGACGGGAAAAGCGTTTTGACAGCCTCCCCCTCTTTGAGCTCAAAGATCCCCCCACTGCAATACCATTTTGGGCACTTCTGCTTTTTCAGAGGCTCTGTATGATTCATGCTTTTAATAAACCCTGAGGAAGTAGAAAAGCATGTGTTAGACACCTGGATGTTATCTCATTTTAAATGATTGTGTCTGATAATTGCAACAAATTATTTAAGCCAGTGTGATCTGTTAATGTCAGATTTCTGTGTCAAGCCCTTAAACTGCATGACATGGTGGGCTCATGTTCCTGATTTCGGTGGCTGTCGTTGGTTTTGAAAGTCAGCTAAAGTGTAATTGATTTGAACAATTACACACGGGTAAAATTTAACTTCATAAAATAACAAATACTGTAAAGCTCATTATTCATTTATTTGGGTAGATATAAAAATTGCGCTAGAAAGTGTCAACCAGGGATGCAAGCAAAGGATCCTGTTACGTGTCCCTGAGGCAAGAGTTCAGATTGATATGACGCCGTCTGTCAGTAATCTTTGAGGGCTCCACCCCATAGAAACTCTACTGAGCCAACGCCTGAACTCAACATCCTTTTTACTGCAAAAACCAACCACTTGTTAGCCACATGTGAATTATAGGTACAGTAACCCTTTTTTGACAAAGCTGACTTTTTATTCATGTAGTCATAACCAGTGATGTTGAGGTGACTGAAGATGGTGTGTGTGACCTTCACTGGTCCTAATCATGCAAACTACAATTCATATAGACATTTAAAAATACATTTATGTCTAGTTCAAATAGGGTTACAATGGTATAAGATTTTCAAGGTATGATAACCATCTCATCATCTGCAGTTTTACCGTATCATGATATTACAGAATTATTCTTATTATTTAGTCAGAGTGACTCATAAAGGAATTAAAACAGAAGGGTTAGGTTTGGTTGAAGGAACGTTTTGTTACTATGATTAAAACTTGGAACCATTGTTTTTGATGGAAGTATGCGCAAAAAGTCTCTCTTTTGAAAATAAATTAAGGTGATCCAGTTGTAATTTTTTTTCAATATCGTATCGCCAATGTACACGATATGATAACCATCACCTTTCATATCGCAGTATACCCTAAAACCTGTATATCAACGCAACTGGAATTTCAAGTCTCAGGTTGGGTGAATACTTCACCAATTTCAAGATGGCACTCATGATAGGCAAATTTAAAAACAGGATCAAAATCAGTACAGCAGAACCAGAAATACTGTAGTGTTTTTATCACTCACACTCTTCATCCTTGTCAAATCTTGATGCCTACATTTGATGGGGGATCTGCATGGACGTATAATGAGAACTGGATATAGAACAGGGCCCCGTTCATTCTTGTAGAAGTTGTTTGGTGGTGTATGGAGCCCAAAAAGTTTGACTTCATGTGTATAAAATCATCCAGATCTTCCACAACGTTGGGCTCACAGAGCAGACGCACCCCAGACTCTTGCCAGCCGAGGGGCTAATTTACGGTTTAGCCTTTTGCTAACTTTAATGGGGATAAAATAATTAAATTATGCGGCTCTTCTGGACTTTTGAAATGTTATCAGTTAAAATGGATCAAATCCCAATAGTGAAATGAGTCATTGCATTGGGGACTATGATGATCCAAAAAATGTATCCACTGATTTATAGACATCTTTTTTACCAGTTAAGTCTGTAGGGAAAACAAAATGTTTTTGGCTCCAGTGGAATCCCGTCATGGACCCAAAAGTTATAATTCGAAGGCTTCAAAGCTGGGCACAGTTGCTAAGAGATTCCTTTTAGATGGGTTGTTTTAGTATAGTATAGTTTAGTAAGGTATGGTATAGTATGGTATGGTATGATATGGTACGGTACAGTACGTTACGGTAGAAGCACTACCAGTCATCTATCGTCAGAGTTTGGTGTGTAAAACTGGTGGAGTTACCCTTTTTATCCTCAATATAGGTTAAATGTCAAGTGAAAAACCGTCATAAGCAAATAACAAGTAGATTGCTAGACTTTCAGGTCAGAATGCTGATCACTGAATGCTGATCTTCTTCTGAATCCAGATCCTTTCAATACATAAGTCCATTAACAAAAAAACCTAACTGTGCAAGTCAAGCCTTAAGTCTGAATTTTTGTGATTCTAACTCAAGTCCAAGTCTCCAGTTTCAAATCCATGCAGTTTTGATCTGGATGGTAGATCTGATCCCACAAAGTGACAAGTGGGTAAACTTTGATTTATCTCTATAGCCTCATGCTTGATGGGCATCTTTTCTCTCTCAGTGGTATTCTAAGTATTAATAGAAAGCATTAATATCATTTTTCAACAGAAGAAAATCTTAAGCCTACAATGTAATCAACTCCTTGTTGCCGGCCTCCTTCCTGTGAGATGATGACAGACTCGTTCTGCGCAACCAAAGGGAGGGATTGTCTATTTTTCTTAGAAATTCTTCAATTGCCCAATCAGTTTGAATACAATCACCTCCTCCAGTTGAGAAATAACAACTGCCAAAGTAGCTCATGTGCGAGGCTTGACTAATGAACACAGATTAAAGACATTGGAGGAAGCAGATATTGACACATTTTGTTGTTTACCACAGATCTCAGATATAAAGACTGAAAGTCCTCTCAGTGTGGGTTTTGTTTTTTTTTTTTAATTTCATATCTAGCTAGTAGAGGTTGATTACAGTATCCCAATGCAGCACTGTGTGTTATTCACAGCATAGCTTCCTGTTTGTCTCTTTACGGCTGTGGTATCACTAAAATCTTCATTTTCACCTTTACGACACATACTTTGAGGTCAACACCCCCGTGTGTGTAAACATGTGTGTCTCTGAACATGCACAACACACCTGTTTTTGCAACCAAAATAAGACAGAAAAAAAGAAAAAGAAATCAGGGATGTAAGTCTGAAAGTAGAAAAAACTGTCTTTTACTTTTGTTGCATTCAAACAAATGTAAAAGGATATGTTTTTCTACTGGAAGTCATGGATATCTGCTTTCTAATCATTTGCTGATTGTTGTTCAGTAAACGAGCAGACTCACTCTGTCCTGTTTATGTAGCAGAGTCACCACTGGCTCCCTGGTGTTTGGAGATAAATGTCATATCCTGATATTACTGCACATGATATTTGCATTCATGATAGTTTCATCCTATGTTCAACAGAGTTTATCGCAGAAGTGAAGACCAAAGGTTATATAAATGACAAAACAACCTCTATGTTTTGGTTATGTGGTCAGATGAACAAGTGCAGATTGTTGCTACTTAGTGTATTTATCATTGAAAGCCAATACCTTCTCGAGTAACTGATATACAGTAGTTGCATAAACTTACTGTGTAAATTTCACTTGAAGGAAAGGATTCAAAGCACAGGAAGATATTGCAGTAAAACACAGCTGGAGTACACTCCAAATCACATTAAATATGAGATTTTTGGCCGCAGGTTTGATTCCAGCCTTGGCCCTTTGCTGCATGTCGCCACCTCTCTCTCTCCTCCTTTCACGCTTAAACTGTCCTGTCAAAATTCATTTTTCTAAAACTGCTTGCAGAAAAAGGCTTAAAAGTCAAACTTCAAAGTTTTTCTTTGAGCTTTGGGACAGTAGCTGACCTAACAGTCTCACCTTATGGCCAACATGAACAAGAAGTCCTTTGAAGGTCCAGTGTGTGAGATTTAGGGGGATTGTAGGGGATTTAGTGGTATCTAGTGGTGAGTATTGCAGATTACAACCAACTGAAACTTCTTGTGGTTGTTCAGGAGGTTTTTACTGGGAGCCAGATTAAACACAGTGGTCTTTTCCTCTCCAAAACAAACAAACCAGGACATTTAAACTCATAAAAACACTGAATAAAGCAGTTTCATGTGACAAATCCGTATTTCTCCAATGCTGTTTGGCTTGTTAGAGACAGGCAGCAAGCCAATGTGTGCTCTCCTTTTTTCTCTGATAAGTTCAGATCCAGACATCTAGGAGGTTTTTACCAGAGCCGAATAAGAAATCATACTTATTATATTATATTCCATTTTTTGACAGTATATCCCTCAAATCCTACACACTGGACCTTTGAGAAGCACTTTGCAAAAACTTCAAATTTTAATATCTTCAGTTTCAAGATCATGTGACATGATGACAAACACAAAAGTTTCAAACAGCAGCCTTTGTGATGTGTTTTAAGCCGCACACACCGGTCCATTCAGACGGTGGAGTTCTCACCGGTAGCGTTTGTTTAAACTGAAGGGAAGCACTTAGTTACAGGAGAGCTTTGGAGTTGGACCGCTGCTGTTTCCTAAAGCCATATGAGGCCAGTTCACATCCAGTAGGTCAGTGGAGAGAAAGGAAGACTGGATGTGAATATCAGACTCTATCAATCAGAGGGGGGACACCCACACACAAACCCATATATACACACACAAACAACACAAGCCCTCCTCCCTGGTCTGTGGGAGTATATGCGAGGGTCTGATCACACCACAACAATAGGGAGGCACCTGCTTCCTCAGCTGAGCAGGGAGGCTATCTTCCTGTTAGGAAGCAGTTGGTAATGGGATCAGTGGGAGAGATGGGAAGCAGGCTGTGAGGAGAGTAAAGAAAAGAGGACAGCATGAGAAAGAGAGACACAGGTGGAGGTGCAGGGTTGGTGCTCCTCAGCTTGTCTGGGACGTGTTGGTATTTGTAACTTTAGACAAGAGACAGCAAAGGAGAGGAGGAGAAGACTTGCACTGTGCTCTGTCTCAGTAAGAAGTGGTTAATCCAGTAAATGTGTGAATGTTCTTCCACTACACAAGCGCTACTTGTTATTGTCTGACTGTTGCGAGTTGCAACCCATGAAAAAGTGGAAGTGACCTTGTTGACTCTTAGGGATGTGCTGCATACATCCTCTTATGAAACACCACAGACTCGTGCATTTGAAATTTGACTAGCAACTCTGCGTAAACAACTATGATGACACTCTGGAGTTAGGATCGAAATTTTCTGTTAACATCCCAGTAAGTGTACATGTGTATGTCGCGGAAATTGACCAACAAAGCATGTGCAGTTATTGAATTTACAGTAGTAAACAGTAGTTCAGATTTTTTTTTTTTTAACTGGTGTTATATGGGGTACTCATCCATAAAAAAGTATATTACTCCCAGTTTGGAGAGGCAGGCTGGAGTCCAACCTGGAAGCTAAGCAATGTACTGCTATCGATGGGTCAGCAACAAAACGTATTTTAGACACGTAAAAAAAGTCACTCGAAAAACAAAATCTTATCAGTTTAACTGTATATATTGAGATCGTGTTTTTTTTTAGTGCTTTACCTTAATTTTATACATTGATTTCCAACAAATAAAGGAGGCCTTTACGTGCCTCTTTTGAAGGTAAGACTCCATTGAGAAAACAGTAATCTATAAGATTCCTCATTATAGAAGCTGCTGATCTACTGCTGCCTCCATTTTTTTGTATGTGTTATTGTTTGACTTTGGCATTTAAAAGGTTTAGCTCAGATTCACCAAGGTCACACAATAACACAAACTAACAAACTGACTGACCCAGTGGCAGACCAGCAGTTCCTGTATCTAGTGAGCTGCAATAATTATTTTGGTCAATGGAGTCTGGTGGCTTTGACAAGATCATTGACGGGGAACTGAAGCTGTTGACTTCTGTTTAATGTGCTGACTGACATCAAGGTAAAGCTGTAAAGAAAAACTGTTTTTTTTTTTTATTATTATTTTTTAGATGGGAATTCTGTTAGGTGGCTTAAGTATGTTTTTTCATTACCCCCCTCCACAGCACTACATTGCCCAGCTCCTGTGTTGAACTCCAGTCTGCTTCTCCAAACTGGGCAAAGTGGGGGTGTGCCAACTCACATGTACTGTATGTAACAGCCTGACTATGGATAAGTACCCCATACAACCCCAGTTCAAAAAATCCTAACTATCCCTTTAATGAATGTAATTTCTCATAAAAAAATATCCATTGGTGACTTTAAATGACTGTTACATCACTTAAGACTTAGTATATAAAAATCTGTGACACATTTGTGTCTGATTTTTCCTTGAGAATAAAATCATTCCAGCACCATTTTGAACTGATACATTTCAGTAAGGCTACCAGAGAGTAAAAACCCCAAACAAACACAAATGCTTAAACAGTAGTGAGGTTGTCAGCAGAACTATTACTGGTACTAATAAACTTTCACTGCATCGTGCCACCTCATATAAAGTCTTCACCTCGTTTATTACCTTTACAAGTCCCCATTGAACCCCATCCTGGATGCAGGAGTCATCACGACTCTGACTTATTAGTTCCTTCCACTCTGACCGGGCTGTCATCCAAAACTTTGACAATGACCGGAGCCCTCAGCACAAGTGCCCAACACGCTCAGCCCCATAGCCCTGCTCAGTACCACTCGGGACACTTCTTAGACACAATGCCTCTCTGGGGAGGAGGAACCGCTGAGAAAAAGGGGGCTACATGAATATGTTTACCTTTGTTGGTATTGTTGCTGAATGGTAACTGTAGGAAAAGGAGTGAAGTTGTGGGGGATAATTGAGTTTCATTCCTCTGCACTCCTGAACTCGGGTTTGCATGAGCTTCCTGTCTCACCCCTCCACCCATGTTAATGATGAGGTTGCTTGGTCGGATGTTTGTACAGTGTATGTGTGTGTTGGTAGTTTACATAAGAATACATGTGTGAATAAATGGATTGTTTGGGTTGTTTTTGTTGACTTTTATATTGACTTTTGAGCTTGCATGCCTTCTGGGAAGTACGCTTGTTATCTTATTTTGATGAGCGTTAGATAGGAAAGTCCATACCATTTTGCATAAGAAGATAGTTAGCTTAGCACAAAGTCTGGAAACAAGGGGAAACGGCTACACTGGCTCGGCCTGAGGGTAACAAAATCTGCCTGCCACTTCAAGTACCTTTTCCCAACCAAGAAATTGTCCAGTACCTGTTGTTTTTACAATTTTTATGTACGGATTGAGGAGTTTGAGGGGGAGCGTTTTCCCCTTGTTAATGCATTTTTTTGTGTGAGTGTAGGGCTGACTCCCACAGTCCCATGTCATGCAGATTAGCTTAATTGGGAATTCATTGCCCTTAGTTATGTCATTTACAGTGGTGGACAAAGTGCACAACTACTACTACAGAATTAATACTCCTGGTCAAAAATGACTCCAATACAAGTAGAAGTTGCTGAGGTAAATTATTATTTGAGTTAAAGAGCTGGAGTACTTGCTTTCGAAATATCTTAAGTATTCATTAAGTACTTTTTTCTATCGCAACACATTGTTGAATATTGTCAGAATACATTTATAGAACTTTAGGACTGTAAATCAACCCACTGAATATGCTGCAAAACCAATATTAATGTCTATAGAAACAAAAATTGACAGATGACTACTGGGTTGTTTTGGATGGCACTTAATGTGGGGGATACTGTGTGAACGCAGACACAGAGTGAAAGTAGTTAGGGCGAGGGTGTATGGGGTGTTTTCGAAAAGGCCCAACCTGTCTCTACTGATGAATTGCCCAGTCTGAGTAGCACATGCGCAAAGTGGAGGTACAGGAACACCACTTTGACAAACAAACCACTCGCAGAACTGCATGATCACAGTTAATGGACTTTTTTGCATTTCAGGGAAGAAAAAAATCAGATTCTAAAAAAATTGTACTTCTTGCTGTCCACCAGTGATTATGGATAATCGATAAAGCCAACTAAGCCAATGGCCAACTAGCATATGTTTTGTGCCTTTTCAGACCTATGGCTGATTCTCCATACCAGAAGGCAGTTCTAGTCTGTAATTGTCTGGAACTGGAAGATCAACAGGACAGATTCAAGATGCTAGTTAGCCATTCTGAATCAGCCAAAAAAAACAGCTGACAGGTGCCGATGAGGGCCAACAATGTGGGACACAGAGCAAAAACTAGGGTGACAGATGCTTAATGATGGCCCGACATTAACCAACGGTCACCTATTGGCTTGGTGTGTCAGGGCTGTCAGAAGTGCAGGAAGATGGATTTTATTACCCTTAGGCAGCACCAGGGTAACTGCTGTTTTCAGTATTTATATAAATGAGGCAAAGTTAAAGGACATGAGTGTGGTATCAGTCTTGTTATCTCACTCTCAGAAAGAGTGTATGTTGTCAGGTAGGATTATTAGGTGAGTGGGTGCTATAGAGCAAGTGAGTCATCCATTGACACAATTCATCTAACATCTTGTTTAGTCGTAGCTTTCATGTGAAGTGGGGAATTTGTCACACTCTGGGGAAAGTTTGAGGATATGTAATCAGGCTGAAACTGGTTTTGATGGCATTGCTTATTTCTGTCTCTACTCTGACTTCAGTCTGTGAGGTCTCAGTTAACGAACGCACAAAATGCTCATTTTTCATCGCTGAATTAGCTCAGTGAGTTCAGATTAATATCACCAAAATGATTTAGTTCTTGAGAATTTGGACTATATATGTCACAAACAAAAAAACTGCTTGCTGGTCAAATTCTAAAAGAGCAAATCTTTAAAAAGCTCTTTAGGGAAGTAAAGTTGTTCTGCTTCTCATATTTGGATGTTTTCCAGTATTTGCACACATACATATACTGTATTTTCATGGTAAAACTCTAATATGCAGCAAGAGAAGCTTTAAAAATACATCAAGCACTAACTAATGCATTACCAACAAACATGTAACTTTTCTTTGACCCAGTTCTGATGAATACTTAAAGTTACAGTATCTTTAATCCAGTCTTATATATATATATATATATATATATATATATATATATATATATATATATATATATATATATATATATATATATATATATATATATATATATATAAGCAATCTGTCACATTGTGGGTTTCATAATCATTTTCTAGAACAAAATTAAATTTCACAGCTAAACCAATGAGAAGCCCAGCTGCTGTTTCTGATTTAGATGTTTTTTTTAAATAGTTGCTGATCATTCTGGCTTTATATTTCATTGTCTAGACATACAGGTTTTAAAAGAAAAGTTGGTTTATATCATCTTTTAACAAGTGAAAAGTAACACATTTAACCAAATTGATTTTGCTGCCTCACCTGCCTACAAATCGTTGTTAAACATCATTTTTTTATTATAGAAATTAATTGTTGACTTCACCTAACCTTGTAGAGCTTGACAAAAAAGTCTTGATCGTCTTTATCGTCTTTATATGAAAGTCTTTATCGATGATAAATTGGGGCAGTAACACAGAATACATGCACATTTTGTACACGCACTGCTTCTTTACAGAGGTTATCAATAAGCTCTCTTCCCTCTCTTCAACACCTGTTGGAGTTACCAGAGAAAAGGGTGTCACTGTACAATTTTGAGCATTTGTTTTTACTGAAACATTTTCCTTGGTTTGGGTAACATTCTGGGTTGACTTTTGGTTTTTGTTGGTTTGGGGTCGCAGCTTTCGAACTGTGTCATTAAACACCTGCCACCATGAATGTTGTTTATCTGCCCTGAAAGATAGATTTATAAATCTGTCACCCAACTCTTTCAAGTCGCTGATGGGACGTCCCTGATATCTTGTTATGCATATTGCTTCTGACGAGACATGTTCATAACAGAACTGAAACAAGTTGCCACACCTGGGTCGTCCTCAGATGCTGTATGAGAAACAGCTAAATGCACTGATAAACTGAGAGTTAGAAAAGTGAAGTTTGGCGCACCCTGATGAGTCAGTGGTGAAGACATGATGTACTTACAAAGTTGTGGTCATGATGGAATTATAGGTTTGACTGTTTTTACCACGTCTTTCAGATCCACAGCGCATGCGAAGCATGGTACTGATTTTTAATCTGAAACCACATGGGACTGTTTTTGACTTGATACTGCTCTATAAAAGTCATATTGTGAATATTGTGGGCTTGTTTTGGTTTGCCTTAACGGGTAAGTGCAGTATTTGTTAATTTTTCTTTAAGTGACTAATAGGAACAATTTTTAAAATCCGTCCAGTATGGAACGAGAGTGCTGCAGCCAGCAGCAGGCTGCCATGGAACCACTTGGTGCAATTACGCACCATCGGTATAAATCCATTATAAGTACTTGTTTTTGCCACTGACAGGAACAAATTATTAGAATGTGTGTCTGACAGTATTATAGTAAAGAATACTACGGAGGTTGACTTGACTTTTTGTTGAAACTAAACCTTAATTCACACATTTAGATGTGAAAGTATGCTGGCTCTGTGTACGCTAGTGTACGTAAAAAGCGTACGCTGTGTACGCTTTTTAAAGAAAAGATGAAATTCTGTAGGTTTCCTTTCCTATTTTTCCCAGAGACTTAGAATAAAAACCTGAGCCTGTCAGTGAAAAAACAAGCACTTTTAGTGGACGTAATTTGATGGTGCATAATAGCCTTAAATGGTTATGTTGCTGGCTGCAGCCCTCTTGCTCGATATTGGGCCACAAAAACTTTGAAAAATAGAGTCTAGTTTGAAATATACCGAAGGTGTCCTTTAATGTTGCTGTTAGTAGTAATTGTCCATTATGTTGTTTACACTAATTTCTCAACATCTGTGTGGCAAGAGTTTCAGTAAGGCTTCTGTTTGTAAAACTGTCAATCCTTCATAACATGTCTATGTCTGTGACGTGATCTGGAAAGACATAGCAACAATGAGCTGAGCATTTCTGTCGTTTTATGGTTTAATATTTTAAATATATCACAGAACACTATAGCTAGACATTTCAGGAACTATGGCGACAGAATAGCAATACAAGTGTCTGTTTTCCCTTCCCCTTAGAAATGTCCCTTTATGGTTTGTGTATCTTCTCAGACTAATTTTCATACTTCCCAGGTGATCTGCCTTCATGCAAAACAGACATGATACCACATACTGCACTGTTCACGAAAAGAGAGGGCCATGTTTGTGTGCGTGTCAACATCACACTGTGCACGCATATAAACAAACTGGAAGATAAGATTCTTATACATACATGAATGGGATTGTATCCCGTTTTGATTCTTGATATGAGCTCTGTCTCTCGACCCTCCACAGAACCTGAGTGGTGAAGATGCAGCACACCTCATGCACAGAGGACAGGATCCAGCATGCTCTGGACAGGTGTCTGGACGGGCTGAGACGAAGCCCCACAGCAGCGCACAACTGGAACGGTAAGACTCAAGGTAATAGTGTAATAGTGATGAGGAACACAGCTGAGATTTGGTTTAAATTTTGGCATGTAGCAGTGAAGCAGGAAATAACAGCTATCTATCTGACTGCTTCAGTGCGGATGATATGTTATCTGTAGGAGTTATTAAGTATCTTTTCAGTTAAACCTTGTTTTAAGCCTGATTAAGCTGTTGTGTGAGAAATATTTTTTTTATCATGCATGTACTTCTTCTATAAAAAATATAGATAAATAGTAAGATAAAAGTCCTCAGATAGTGCAATTCTTTGCAAATATTAACTGTCCTCTAAATATATTTTATAAATAATAGCATGCAGGCTAACAACATGTACTGCTTTTTTACATTACCTTTCTTTTTAACCACAATCAACAAGTATTTGGGGACTAAGGACACTAATTTCTGAAGTTGAAAATTGAATTTTTTCCCCATCATGCTTGAAATACGACTTCAGCTGCTCAGCAGTTCAAGGTTTCCATTTTTGTATTTAGCACGATAAGGCGCCATATATTTTCAATGGTAGACAGGTCTGGACTGCAGGCAGACTACTAGCTGCACTTTTTTACTATGAAGCCACATTGTTGCACAGAATGTGCCTTCGTATTGTCTTGCTTGAGTAATCAGGGATGTCCCTGAAAAAGATGTTATCTGGATGGCAGCATATTTTGCTCCAAAACCTGTATGTGATTAGGGGGTGGTGGATGGCGGGACACATAAGCAAGACGTGCCAAGCTGTAGACCACTGTTCATGATCAATAAACAGCACAATCTAATGTGTTTTAGTGAGACATTGCTGTGTGTCCAATGGCTTTTTAGCCACTATTGTAGATGTGTTTTAGTGACCCATTGCTGGTTTCTAAATAGAGATATTGCTACAAAAAGTAGTTGTTTTTTACCAAGACATACCTGCATTTTTAGCAGTGATTGTGCCACCAAAATTGGATATTTCAAGTCAAAATATAAACTTCAACATATCCTCTACATAATGATGCACAAACTTAACATATACACGGTATGCAGAAACATACAATGCCAACATTTTTTTATAGTGATTGGGTTTTGATAATGGCTGCATTCCATCTAAGGTGTGCCTTGTAACCGACTTTATGTCATTAGTTCCATGTGTGCATTTCCATGTCATATGTTGGTGGTTCAGTCCTGCTCCTCTTATGCATGTGTGCCTCACCAAATTAATGAAACATCGAATATATCTTTTCTTCTGGCTGAGTGCTCATGTGCTATTGCGTGTGGTCACACCTATAATGTTCTGTTCATACGAAAGTATAACTGACACATTTTCTCCGAATTATCAACCCAGTACACACATTTGAATGTGATATGTGCTGTTTACAGCTTCTGACTCGAACAGAAGGCAGTTGTTTGTTCTCGCTTTCTCAACTCCAGGGTAGCGTGTGACAGACATACAGGGCATATGAGCTTGTTGTTAGTGACACTGTTGCTGCCACATCATCGTGTTATTGGCTTCAGGAGGAAGTTGTGTGAATAGACAGCTGGGAGGAAGTGGTGTCACAGACCGCAGTGTGTGAGTGAGGCATCATGGGGCAGGAGTTACTGTGGCGCAGGGTGTGAAAACAGGACAGAAGATTCAATCGGCATCAGCCCCCCGCACGTCAACCAGCACCAGATAGAGTGATGCATATGTACACAAATGGGTGTTTGTCGGTTTTGTGCCCTGATAGACTGTGTAGAGCTGTTTTCTAGAGATGTGTAAGAGTGTGATTACATTCATATGAACTCACACCTCAGAGATAATCAAATGTTGCATCTCAACAGGATCGAAACTTGCAGTGTTCTTCCAGTGATGGCATTTTATCAAAATTAAACCCGTAGAGCTCTCCAGCAAATACTTTTGATGCACACCTACACCTTTATGACCTTTAGAGATCTTAGATATAACTGCACACGACTTAAGAGATACACAGTAACCGACAAGTTTCTTGGAAAACATTTCTGCGAAACCTGAACAACTGCTGATGTGTTACTTCTCCGGAATCTGAGCTCCTCAGAGATGCAGTCGGAGTCATTGAGACCAGGGGATCAAATAGAAAGTGAGGTGCTTTTGAGGAGTCAGCAATCACTCTAAGTTGTTTTTGAGAGTCTGATAAGAATCAGATTGGTGTGGTTTGAGATACAGTTCTCCCCTGTTGTTTTATCTCATGTTTCCATTTTGCACTGTAATAGAAAACTTGCAATCAGCGCTCCGTAAAACAACACGTCTCCTTCCTTTACATCCCAAAGCTATTACATTTAAATTAAAAGTTTATTTATTGAAGATTTCACTTTAATGCTGTCCTTTTTGCCTTTTGTAAGTTTGGAACTAAAACACGTCTTTAGTTCATTTGTTAGTTTGTTCGGAAACTCTCTTTGTGTCTGTGGCAACTGTCAGACAAATACAACCACTACAAAAAGGGAGGATACCTTAACTCTGTTTTCTTGCAACAGGAAATTAGTCCTGCCAAAACATCCTAACTGAAACGCTAAACAAAAGGTGATAAAACACACCCCTGACGTGCACCAGCACTGACAGTTAGAAGCTTTGAAATCCTGCTTTGTGTAGTTGCAAACCAGCTTTTGGTTCACGGCAGCCCTTGTCCCCAACACAACATTGTCCGATACCCACTTCATAATCAGGGTATAGTATACACCAGTGTCTCCACCCCCACTGGTACTTCGTAATGCTCCATGGGGTATGTGAGATTTTTTTTTTTAATTTAAAAATATCAGTCATGCATAATTTCTGTAATAATTATATTGCTAAGTTAAAAGTGCAACTTATCAAAAAGATGCAGTTCAGTGCATCTACAAGCAGTTTTATTGTTGGTACAGTATGATAAAAAAAATGGTTGCCATGAATTTAGAGAAGGACTCTAACATTTGAAATGTGTTTTTCAGTTACAAGTTTGATGTTCAGTAAATTAGACACTGATGGGGCAGCTCTATGTTGTTCCTCTTAAATAGGCATTCCTTTTTTTTACCAAAATGTTTTTGTTTTTTTAGTGATCCACTGCTATATATGATGAAATTAGATATGATTTGTTGGATTGCACACTATTATGCATTGCTGGCTGCAACAGAGTGGCTGTCACTGTGTGCACTGGCACGCCTACTGGCTTACTTTCATTCAGGAGTTTGTCTTTGGGCTGGTTCCTCCTGTATACCTACAGTATATCCTTAGAAACTAAAACCAAAATGGTTTTTGCACTCAGAATGTCTTATACAGTTGCTTTCGGCACTGGGGTCAAAATGCATTTGGACATGGAACAATGTACAGAAAGACAAGAGATTGTAGGAAAGGACAACTCGGCTTTAAGTCAATTCAAGGCAGTTTGCTGACAGTGTCTTTGAAGAAAAATAGGTTTTATTCACATGACATTCATACCTGGATAAATACAAGCTTAATAAATTTGGTATCTGAGCTCCATCTTGTTAGAAAGCATGCATTTTTTGTGTACGAGCTAAAAAGCACAACACACTAGGGTTTGCTTGTATTATTAGAATGCAGAGCTCAGCACAACCAACACACCACTGACCTGACCATGCAGGCTGCAGTCAGATTATAAACCAACCACATCTAGCAGTAAAAGCAAATGATGTATTTTTACACAGCAGGTGCACAGACATAACTACAAATCAAAAAAACAATATTTAAGTTTCAAAACACACATCTGTACTAGTCATTAGCAAAGTGAAACAAAAATTGACAGTTCACAGAGAGACTCACCTCAGCATTACTAACTGGGGTCAATACAATTTGTGTAAAGTGTTTAATATTCTCTGCATGTGTACACTGAAGGTTAATTCTTACATCAGCAAAGTTTATTTTCTTAAGCCTACTAATTAAGCTATCTTTACAAGTACATGCATTGCTCACATCCGCAGAGCTTTATTTTTGAAAAATTATATGGGTAAAAAAAAACCTTTTTTAAAAATCAATGAGGGGCATCTGGTGGCTCAGTGGATAGACCAGGACCCCGTGCACAGAGGCTGTGTCCCCGCCACAGTGTCCGCGGGTTCGAATCCTCAGCCCTTTGATGCATGTCTCCACCTCTCTCTCTCTCCTCCTTTCACACTCACACTGTCCCGTCAATTAACGGCAATAAAAGCCCCCAAAAATAATCTTTTAAATCACAGTTTGAGAGGTAACAGTAATAAAAAGGAGTTGGAGCAAATTTGTTGTAGTGAGGTAAAACACGTGACTTCTGTTTCTCTTCCTATGTTTAATGTGTGCATGTTGCATTAACACTTGGTGCCGTCTTTCAGTGCTGATGTGCTCGGCGGGTCAGTCGATGAACCGCTGGAGCCTGGAGGAGCTGGTGAAGAGGGACCCCGAGAACTTCCTCATTCTCTTACAGCAGATTATCAGGAAGACCAGAGAGGTGAGCAGTCATAGGGAGCGCACTGATGTGAAACAGTACTAGAATTACCGAACCCTGTTCACCACTGTCTCTCCGTCTGTCTGTCCCGATGTGTTCAGGTTCAGGAGCAGTGTCAGTATGAGCTGGTGGCTCCCCTCGCTATTATGTTCTCCTCCACGTTGCTTCAGGTACAGATTCTCAAGATGTTATCAAACCTTCTGTCACCTCTCAGTACAGTTCAGAGTGTTTCACATGTGTAAGAGGACACTCGAAAGGTTGGTTAGCTCCTCAAGTCAAACCACAGTGTTGTTTTTTTGAGATGTTACAGTACTTTGTCAAAATCTGAAGCACAATTAAAAAACACTCACACAACACCTACTGGCTTGACAACAAACAAACACTTTGGTTCATTCAGAATGACTATTGACTTTTTTCTCTCAGAATGATTCAAGAGTCAAGTGGGCCAGTAACAGTGTGCAAAAATCATGTGACTGGAAACCTGATAAATGGATTTATTACTGGTTAGACCTATGGGTTAAACAGAAACCAAAAGAAAAAGCAGTCACAGTTTGATTGCTTCAGTAGGTTAACGTGATTCACATGTGTTTTGACATTAATTACTCTGACTAAAATGCAACATACTGTACTTTTTACCATTGTCTTGATAGTGATTTTGTCTTTTAGTAGTAATGGAGAACCCCAGAGGTTAGTTTTAGCGGTGTAGCAAATGATAATGTAACACCTTGGAAGTTTTGTAATGATGTGACAAATGTACCTTTGGTTTGTTTGTCATACAGCCTGTAATGCAATAAAACTGAATGAAATAGTGTGACATTATTGCACTAAACTGTTACCTATTACTATTACTATTACCTCACAAGTTGTATGGCATGCTTGTGGCTGATAATATAATATCAATAATATAATATAATAAAATTGAGCAGTGATGTAATAATGGATAAGAAAAAGAAAAATACCATATTGGCTGATATTTTTGACTGTGTCAGTGTAAGTTATGTTGCACCTCTTCTGCAGGTATTAAGGCCAGCTGTTAAACACAATTGTTGCATTTTGACAGAATTAAAGACATGTATGCCATGAATTGATGCGGAAAAGACACACATTGATGCTTAAAAATTCATTAGGTTGAAGGAAAGTGTTTGATGCTGCTGAAATGAAACCTGCGTCCTTGCACGACATCAGTGGGTTTTATTAAATGATGTATCAATCACAAGGATCAATTGTATTATTGTTGCCATGAGGAAAACGTCCTTTTCTTAATAGACCTGAGTGGTTGGTCCACACTCATGCAGGATTGACTAGTTTATTAAGTTATTCTCAAAGTTAAGGATCTCCACTCAAATACTTGATTTGTGCTTTGGTTGCAGACGCCATACTGTCCTCCCGACACAGAGCTGCTGGAGGAAGCTGTTGAGGTGTTTCGCTGCTTTCTCACCTGGCCTGAGCCTTACTGCAGTGTGTGTAAAAACCTCCTCTCCACACTACAGCTGGAGATCAAGGCCCCAGGTAAACATAGATGTTCTGCTCTGCATTTGACTGTCTGTGCATAGTGTATGAAACACTTACTTTTGTTGTCTCTCAACCCTGGTAATCACCTCCACCTAGTGACCAGTCATAGAAATGCATGTAGGCTAATACAAAAGGAAGTTGCTTTTGCCACCAGCACCGGCATCAACAGCAGCAGTGACAAAAAAGATGATAAGGCTTGAGGTTGAAGTGGGCACTTCTTCATACAAAAGTGAAATTGTTTAAAAACCGGATGAAGCTTCAGCATTTACAAAACAAAAAAGCAGAAGCCATATGTGAACACCTACTCTGCCATTTACAGGAATGGTCAAAGGAAGTGTTAAAAATACAGCAACCGACTGAATGAATAAATTTGAATGAATTGAATGAATGACTTTTAAATGGGGATTTTTTTTCTTTTTTAGGTAGCTTTTTAAAAAATACATCACTGTGTTTCATGAAGACACGGTGTTATGCCCTTTGCTGCTTTTGGTTTCATACTTGTACTCAGTCTTTCATAAAATTAATTTTGTTATTACAGTGTTCAGATCTATTCCAGTCCAGAGTGTTTCTTTTACATTTTCAGTGACTTTTAAGCCTGTCTTGACAGATATATGTAGACAACAGGACTAGATTATTTTACTCAAACAAAGTGCAGTTATGTGGAAGAAATTTTACTCAAGAAAAGGTACATTTTTAATAATCAACATTAGAATCAAACGTCGCCAAAGCAGACAACAAAGACATATAGCAGCTTAAACTCCATAGCAGCTGCAGCCACAACCACACATAACCTATTAAAACAAATATAAAATAGAGCTGCAGTTAATAGGTACATGCCGCCACAAATGTAATGCCACAGTGGTTACTGAAGCTCTTCTACAAAGTGAGATCAGTGAGTTTTGGTGTTGTACTTGCCTGTCTAAAGGGCATTTTGTGAGTCTTGCACTGTGAAGTCCTCCTCTTTAATTGTTTATTCGCAAAGCAAAGCACAACCAGTTTTCACACATGTCGAGCTGAAAGAGGCTCTGCAGAAGCGGTCACGGGAAGACCCACCAT
This sequence comes from Plectropomus leopardus, assembly GCF_026936395.1. Taxonomy (NCBI): domain Eukaryota; kingdom Metazoa; phylum Chordata; class Actinopteri; order Perciformes; family Serranidae; genus Plectropomus; species Plectropomus leopardus. The sequence continues at coordinate 10,934,148 of NC_142178.1, forward strand.
GAGTACTGTAGTATTTAGCATGTTAGCCAGAGGAGGGAGCACCTGTTGGTGACACAGCATTGTGATGTGTTTGATTTAGGTCACTTACCTTGTATGCAGGGGCAGTGCATCAAACCAGTGATTAATTAAGGCAGATGTAATGCAGTCTTTTTTATAATGATGCTGAGGTACATTTATGCTAACCATACCCCAAAGTGATGTCATCCTTTTAAAATAAATCTTGCGTTGTGCATTTGGGTATTGCTAAAAGAAAAAAAAACAATGCACCCAAACCCATACCAGCATACACACATGTATCTGTGTCCCTCATCTTGTCGCTGTGCTCACCTGCAGTCCGAGACACACCAGCTGCTTCTTCTCTGCAGCAGCTGCCGATTCATCTACTTTTTCATTTCACTTTTGTGTAACATATTTGACTTAAAATATTAGCAAAATACAACAGTTGTAGTGATAAAACATACTTGTGTTAAAGTAAAATCACTGATTTTCAAAAAATGCTGGCCAAAATTGACTTTGTTCTCAGAGAAAATGTAATTTGTTACCTCCACCTATAGTAGCATAAGCACGTCTGAACAGAGCTGCTTCAGACTGCTTTGAGTGTGCTCTTTGAACTAATGAAACACTGGCTGCTTCAGTGCAGCTGCTCAGTGGCCAGCAGCATTATATTATGTCCCAAATGCTGTAACCCTTTATGTGCTTTCAGGACACTATCATAAATGTAGTTGGGTTCTTGTCCAGTTGTTCATGAGATTCAAAAAAATATAAAAAATCCTACTTTTCCTCACAGGGATTTCCTTTCAGAGGCTGGTCAGAGAAGAGCAGGGCCTTAACACCTCCAGCCAGTGCTCCAAGACCATGTAAGTCCACACAATAAAATCAAAATGTATAGACTGTAGAACTATACTATGTGTATACTCTATGTATTAGGAATTTAGGATTTAGGATTCATATTTGAATGAAAAGGTCCTTAGTTTCTCATAGCTCCTCTGTCTTCATAGTCTCTGACTTCACCAGGGCTGCGTTATATTCCGAATTTACATTTTTAGAGGAACTACTCTGTTTGAGTGCACACGCAAAACGTGTTAGTAGCCTTATCTTTGACCAGCAGTGTGTTCATTCCACACCAGACTGTTATCTTCGCATCATCTGCTTTCTTATTAAAATCGGCTGTTTTTTTTTTCTTACATGTCAGTGGTTCACAGTAACTTAATCTAATCTAACATCATATATCTTTGGTCAAGTTAACTGAAATATAGCACTTAGGTAGTTAGCACTTCCTGACCTGGAAAGTCCCTTTTCATGCTCTTCACCTACCCAACAAACCCCACCACCACACACATCCACACATCCACATGACATCATCTGTGTGCTTCCTGCAGGACCGTGCTGCTGATGAACCCGTGCGAGGTGCCGGCTGACTTTCTGTCAGTTGCTGAGCAGCTCAGTCGCATTCAGCACTCACAGAAGGAGACGTACATCACCCTCATCAAACACGCCTTTCAGTCCACACTGGGCACCAAGTATCCTCTGCAGAGCATCCACAGAGTCCTGCAGGTATGTGCTCTGGACCATGAGCTAGAATCTATAGGTAGTCCTCCAACAACATGAATTATGTATGTAGTATTTGTGGTGTAAGTTTGTGTTAAAAGTTTCCTTTGTAGTATTGAATTGAATTGAATTGAATTTAGATTTATTTCCAACATGTAAAACAAGATGAGGAAAGAATGAACATGTAAATGTTCACAAACATACAGACATGTCTGAAAAGGAGTGGAAGGAAGTGCAAACGTATTAAATCCCATCCCTTCTCCATCAGTTATTGAATTTTGCATAGAGCCCCTTTAAAAGGAAGACCAGTAGTTGATTGTATTTCAAGATAATTGCAAAAGGGCTTTGCATTATTCTACCATCGAAACAGTATCAAGGAACTATTATTCCCCATGCCATACAAGCAATGAACACAGAATGGCTGCATGAGGAAACACTACACTACTACAAAATGGGCTCGATTTTTATCATTTATTTATTTATTGGTCCTTTGCACTGTTGTGTTTTGTATAATGTACATTTGTACATTTTCCATTATGTATTGTGTTATGTGTTTCTATGTACTTTTGTTGTTTAAGTGAAACCAAAGACAAATTTCCAATGAGATGGACAATAAAGTCAATCTAATCTGATCTAATCTAATCTAATCTAATCTAATCTAATCTAATCTAATCTAATCTTTAATCTCATGTAATCTTATCTGAATGTGGAGCATTACATCTACTGTCAGCTACATTCATACATTTGAAGAGGCCAACACAAACCATTTGAGATTGTATACTTCTTTAAAGATTTACTTCACAGGATTTTTGGTCACTATTGTAAACATGCTCACCAACAAAAGTGAAAGCAAGAGCCAACTCTGGATTTAGTTTGGCTTTTCGCCTAGTTATATTTGCATTTTGGTTTGGCGCTGTGTCTCTTGGATGCCTGCTGCCATATGGTCCAGCACCTGGTTGCTACCTTTTTAGAAAACCCCAACAACAACTGAGTGCTGGGGCGGTACACGCCAATAAACATCCCAAACATAAAATAAGAACAGAACAGCGGACAAAATAAGAAAATCCAGGCAGAGGACAGAGTCTCTGCAGAAAAATACACACCCACACACTGTTACTTGGTCATTAGTGGTGAATAAGAGAGATAAGGCTACATCTGTATGAGTCTATGCATTGTAGTTTAGGAAAATCTGTCATAGAATTTTACAGGAATCAGTCAAGACCTTTACTATATCAAATCATGAACACTCTTTGCAGGCAAAAACTGTGGATGAATTGGGGCAGCTCTTTGACGCAGTCAGCGATGTCTTGGAGACAGCCGCTGCCATGAGTGACGCTGTGAAGGGCCGTGATCATGTGATCCAGGGACTTGAGCAGCTGAGGAAGAGCATGAGAATCCAAGCATCCAATGGAAGGAAGTCTGATGGTAAGAGGACTGGTTTAATGAGCTGCAGCAATATACTTTATGTGATGTATCACATGATAATATTAATTCAGTTTCCAATGGATATTGCTCTGATTGGCTGTGTTTTTTTCATCCCTCTCAGGAATGCTACAAACTCTGCCCTTGCCTACTGCCAAGTGTCACATGTTTCATTGGGAAAAGGATAACTTTGGTAAAGTATTCTGTGTTATATAACGTCATGCTGTATTATGGGAATTATCTTTCTGCTTTGAGCTGATATTATTTGTACTTTTTTGGATTGCTGAATGTGATTTTTCTATTTTGATTAGATGTTCTGAACACCCTTTTGGAGCATGACCCTGACGGCCATGCTGAGGAGGACGAGGAAGTCGACATTTATGATGAGGAGGAGGATATAGCAGAAATTGATGCTGAAGAAGATGAGGAGGAAGAAGACAAAGAGGAGGAACATGGAGTAGAATTGCCCTCCATGTCTATCATCCGTAATGGCTACAGTGTGGACCATCGTGCCTCCACCTTCTCCACCATCTCCTCCCTGTCCACCACTTCCAAAGACTCCATGTTCTCCACCTTATCTGTAGCCTCAGAGTCCTACGCTCCGTCCCTCTTCTCCGTCACCTCTGCTGGTGATAGTGACTTCTTCGAAGATTCGGACGACTACATCTGCTCCTCTCCCGTCGCTGATAAATGCTCGCCAAAGTCTTTCAACAAAGCCTCTGCTCGGCTCAGTCAGCACTTGTACCGGCTCTTCATCAAACCCAAGAGCTCTCGGTCGCTGATCCGGGCCAAAAGCTTAGGCAACACAGAATCTAAAGACCTTTTAATGGTGCGAGAGAAGCGCTCCAACTCTCTACCACAGCAAGTCAAGTTACTCGGTCCTGAGCCCTTACTCCAGCATCACAGTCAAACTCTCAGACATGTCTGCTTCCGAAGGAGGCCCATTCTCAGCAGCGATGAGGACAGTAAGAATACTACGCTGAGGGTGGTGGTGTTTGGTGCTGATCATGTAGCGGGGAAGGTGGCCCGTGCCTACAATAGCCTGAGGAGGAGGGAGAGTGCGTGTCCGCAGCTCAGCCGGGCCTTCAATCTTCAGTTCTACTTTGTGCCTGTGAAGAGGGACTCAGCAGCCGGGTCAGGGAGCCTGAGGTCTCCTAGTCCTGTGGTTCAAAGTTCTCCAAAGGGAGCATCTCTGTTTAATGTAAGTAGTATGATACTACAGTCAAATGTCATACACTAAAGACAATGTCACAGTCATCTTAGTGGCAAGAAGAAAGTGCTGGCATTTTACGTTTCTGCATTTCACAAATGTATTACATTTGCAAGTTTCATACACCCACTGTTAACGTTTCAGCAGCGATGTAGTATATGAGCTGACTTCGTCATCAGGTGCTGGAATGGATGGTGGATGGAGTGACACCTACATGAGGCACAGGTCAAGCTGCCTACCACTGTTTTAGACCAAAAAAAAAACAAAAAACGTAGTGATTTAGCCTGTCATTTCTATGTTTCCGACTGCGACTTTTGAGGCACCAAATGTGGTGCCTTAGTGACTTGTTGCTGTTTTTTTCCGTGGCTTTTAAGGTACCAAATGTGGGTGTTTTCAGCTACCCGTGGTTGTTTTTACTGCGGCTTTCAGCACCCAGATGGGAGTGTTATTTACCAAGACATCGCTGCTACAGAATGATGAGAGACTGATATGAGAATTCCACTGATGTAACTGTTGTTTGTGCTTAAGCAGGATCTTCACCTAACAGGCACAGGAGACAGCACTAATGATATCGCTCATCTCCTCGGTATGTTGGACCCTTGGTACGAAAGAAACACCCTTAGCCTGCTGAACTTGCCTGCCAACGTCGTCTGCCAGGTACAGCTTGAATCTAACTTCTATATTGCCAATTGGAAACTAATCCAAGATTCTATCATTCACGTTTATCCATCTAAGAACATAATAACTGAGTCTTTTACTCAACAAAAATGTATTCCACAGATTTGTTATCTTGCAGATAGATAAAGCCTGGAGCCTAAACAGCTTCCAAAAGTGTCCTACATTTTGTTGAGGCTGTACCTTCAGAAATCATTCTATTGTATTTGGTGCTAAATTGTTTTGTATTGCTTTGCAGCAAACCTCAAAGACGGAGTCAGAGTCATATGATAGTTCATATGAGCAGCGGCTGCCCATCCTGGCCGACCTGGTCCTGTACTACTGCCGCTATGCTCTCCGGCCAGCTCTGATCCAGCTCTATCAGGCGGAGGTCAGACACACTCTTACACACAAAAACACACAGCAAGAATACACTGTGAGCATGTCTGGCATGGACCTAAATAGAGAAATGCCTGAGTACTGGTAGCACCAGATCCTGTTGTCTTCTGGGTCTTAGTAATAACTCATATGACATCTCCAAATTCAGTGACTGATTGAGGATTTCTGGTGTTGCAGTTGACGTTAGCTTGTGGCGAGAGGAGGACTGAGGTGTTCGTCCACTCCCTTGAGTTGGGTCACACCGCAGGAACACGAGCCATCAAGGCCATGGGTGAGTGTGACGCATGAGCCGACACCCACGCACATATCCAAGCATCTGCGCTGCATTAAATAAAATCCTCCGCATTTTCCACACAGTGATCTGCATCATCAGTTTTTATGAGGTTGAGACTGAACTAAATTTGTGATAGCGGAACAGCTATTATTTCTGTGCCATGATTCAGTCTACTTCTACTTTTCTAGTTTCACTTGTCGCCACAGCTCACACTTCTGATTTTTGATTTCCCTTTGAGAAGTAAAAATTCAGGGAAAGGTCTTTATGCCTCATGTCCGGTAGTTACCGCAAAAAAAAAAAAGCCATTACTCACACCATTCTCCACACACAAAGAAAAATCACATTTTTTCTCATTGTCAATATCTCGTACATTGAATGCTGTCTGTCAACCTTCTGTCACAATGCAAACTTTCCACTTTTAATTTTGTTTCCCTTATTCATATATCTGATTGTTAATAGTCATGTTCAACTGTAGCTTTTTTGCATTATTTTAAACTGTATTATTGAAACACTGCCCTCATCACAAATGTTTGTGTGTCTTTTACTCTCTTTATATAGGTGCTGCTAGTAAACGCTTTGGGATTGACGGTGACCGAGAAGCAGTACCACTAATGTTGGATGTGGTGTATAACAGGGTATGATGGTGACTGAATTTATTCCCTATCAAAATTCACATCCCGAAGATGCACTGGCAAGAAATTATACTTCATCTTATATACAGAAATACCTCCCATTACCTTTTTTTTGGAGACTGTATACCCTTACTCAACAGGTTTTGGTTAGTCCCCTCTCCACCTACAGGATATGACACACCAAAATTTTGTGCTATAGTACAAATCTGCCACAAAACAGCCATGTGCCCTGTCCTGACAAAGTTGGAGTTTTTGCCTCTGTAGCATAAAGCATCAGGGTTAAGCTGCTCAAAGTGGGGCCCGCGGGCAAATAGCAACCATCAAAAATATTTTGGGTGACCAATGTACGTGATATGAAATGCATGCATTATATCTGAATCATCCACAGCCCATTTAAATATTTTAATTTTCAGTCTTTTAAATCACTTGCTAAAACCCATTTTTATAGACATGCTTTTGTCATGTTGTCTGTTCATTTTTATTTTTTTATATTTAATTCCCTCTTATTTGTTTTATTGCTTTTATAGCTTTTGTTGTTTTTTGTCTTTTTATTTGTATTATTTTATGTTGACATTTATTAACATTTTGTATCCTTTATTTTGCATTTTTGTCCTCGTATTTAAATTTATTTTAACTCTACTCTAGTTTTGTCTTGCTTGTGTTTAGTAGGACTGTTTGCCTTTTTGATGTTGTAGTTGCCTTGTTAGTATCCTGTTTCTGCTTTTGCTTTGCTTGTCAAAGCAAAATAAAGTTACTGTTCTTATTTTTATTTTAGCTTTAATTTTCACAATACACTATCCGGCTACTGCATCAAACTGCACCCTAGGAAAGACATCTTGTAGAAAGCTACTACTTGCGTGACAACCAGTGGCACCTCGTAATGTTGCAGGAATTGCGCTTTGCATCAATGCTAGGGTTTTAAGCTAAAGTTAGCGGTTTTGATATGGAAGAAAGATAAGTGCAGTTTTCCTGTGCGGCCCTAAAACATATTGTGGCTCTCTAAATTGGCTTTTAGAGACTGACAAACATGATGTCCCTCTTTACTGATGTCATTCATTATCTGTCCCTCATCTTTTATTTTAGTCATTTGAACATACATACTGTTTCTCATTTCTCAGTATTTTAGGGTTTTTTTTCCAAAACAGAAATAATCTTATCCTTCCTTCTCCTCCCATTCAGGTGGTGATTAGTGGGCGAAGCCAGTGGAAAAGAGAAACTAAAGTCTGTACTTCAGTTAACTTCACCAAAGCATGCAAAAATCCTGAGGAACTGGGTACGCCATACTGTTACTCATTACTCACTGAAGTGTACTTAATTTAGGCAACATGCTAGATAAGTGTAGATTCAGCATAACACAAAGTTTTTTTTCATTAATCTTATTTAAACTGTACACTGTTTTGCTCCAACTAATGTTAAAGATAATTCCCTAATATTTCGCATACCTGCATGAGGTGATGATGAAGCAGTTACTGTCAGATGTGTTAGTGTGCTCATAATTTAACTTAATCTGTCAGACTCGAAGATGGAGTGCCTGCAGCTCACAATGACGGAGGTCCTGAAGAGACAGAACTGTAAAAGCAAGAAGGGCTACAACCAGGTGAGCTAGATGTGACATCAGCCTGCAGTGGTGGTTTGTGGTGAAGAAAAAAAAAAAAAAGAAAAAGTGTTGCAACAGCATGCTTTCACAAACAACTCCGCAACACGCTCTCTATTTAAAGATAGAAACCTCAGCGCAGTCCTGATAGCATCTCACCTGAATCTCTCGTCACATGTACGCTGAGAACAAAGATTTCTCAGTTTGACATCTTGATGGAACAATAAGCCACAACAGACTTTCGTCTGTTTTTGCTTGTGTGAGTGTTTTGGCAATTATATTATCTGCTCAACATTGTAGTTTAATCTCTTAACCTAGTTTAAACGTGGAGCTTTGATGTGCAATAGTTGTTATGCACCTTGTAGACGTGTTTAAATGGTTGGTTTTAAGCTCAAGGCTCTCTTTGCAAAGCTCAGACAAAAAACAAGTGCTTCAAAAACAAAAAGAAAACAACTCAGACAGCTGCGTTAGTAATGGATATCATATCAAATTCATCAGCACATTTGAAGGAATTTTCCACCATCTAGCATTTTTGGCTTGTTTGTTTGTTTCTCCAGAATCTTTATTCATGATGTGCAGTGCATTAAGTTTTGATCTGTTGTTTCCTTTTGCAGCAGTTGAGTGTGACAGAGGTGAAGGTGGACAAGGTGCAGGTCAGCGGTGCTGGAAACACAACCTTTGCTGTATGCCTGGACCAGGATGAGAAAAAAATACTGCAGAGTGTCACAAGGTGTGGACACACGCACGCACACACACACACACACACACACACACACACACACACACACACACACACACACACACACACATATATATATGTTTGTCTCTCTATAATTGACTCTTACCTGCTTACCCTTACCACTAACCCTTGTGTAGGCGGTAATTTACACAATGTACATCTTAATGGGCTTTCAAAGCGCCACGCAATAACTTGCCGCCTCCAGTCATTTCAATCATGAGAAGGCAGCAGAGGGAAAGCACTTTCCAACAAGGCGGTTGGGCTATGAAGGAGTTGCCGCCCATGTGCACAGATTTTGCTCTGCTGCTCATAGCTCACAGCGTTAAACTGCTTGGCGGTTGTCACCGGGGTTTGGCCGATCAAATGACGGGCATCATGGAATCAGAAAGTAGGGAAAATGGAAAAGCTGATAATGTTGGTGTCTGAATGCATGGACTTACAGTGCTAGCATCTTATAACCACAACTAGAAGAACAACTGGGCCTGGGATAACATTTCTACCAAGCTTTGGATGACTGGTAAATTGTCACACGTCTTGCCACAGTATGCAGCTGCAGGCTAGCTTGCTCCTCTGCCATTTGTTCTCTGGAGAACCTGCTTCGCCTCACATTCAGACTGACTGTAGCAGCAGCAGCAGCCACTATTAAAAACGCTCTTGCAGGTTGGCAGTTGTCAGGACGGGTACTGCTTGGTAGTGTGAAACAGCTTAAGTGACTAACCCCAACTTGCCTTTTCTTTTTTTTTCATAACATGCATTTGAAGTCAGGAGAACTGGCAAAAATGTGCACAAAGTGAGAAACGTCCTCACTTTGATTGTTTAGAATTGAAATTTCAGTGTGTCTCTCTCTCTCTCTCTCTCTCTCTCTCTCTCTCTCTCACACACGCAACCAGAGGAATTGATGTAGACATACACAGTGTCTGGAGAGCAGTGGTACACCACCAGCTGCTTGATCTTTTCAATAAATGTTAGAGAAATTATTTTCTGTCTCGAAGACAGACATGACAGGCTCTCTTGTTGTTTTTCTAACTTTTGTTTTTTTGATCTCATTTCTGTCCTCTGCAGCCAGACACCTGTTTCCTCTCAGGGATCATACATTAATATAAACAATTGCACACCAATTAGAAACCATTCACTCAAACCCCTTGCAAGTGTTTTTTATTTATCTAACTCATGCGTCTCCCTCTGTCCCATATAGGTGTGACATATCAGTGTGCTATAAGCCTGACAGCTCCACTGACTGGAGGCTAAGAAAAGTCCCATGCTCAGCCCAAATCCAGCCTCTCAATCCAACCTTCTGCTCCCTCCTCTGCCTGCCCATAGTCACCTTCAGTGGGGCTCTTCCCTGAGACTGTGTGTCGCTAGATTGGATGATTTGAAAGGAAAATTCTGTGCACGTATTTATGCTCTGAATAACAGAAACTGACTGCAGAGGAAGAAGAAAAGGGCACAGGACATACATTTTTTTTCTTCATTTCTGCCACACTGCTGTGGTCAAGCTCACATGATGGCAGTGGAATGCATCTGTTGGAAAAACAAAGACTTGTTCATAAGGGATAGTCAGGAAACAGCACACTTGGCCCGTAATTGTCAATACAAATGCATACCAAAGAACCTGACGAACAGACAATAAATACATGCAACAGACATACAATAGTTCAAATGATGTGCAGTCGAGTATCTCTGTACAAAGCAGTCATTTACTGTTGTTAAGGAAGCTGTTCGATTTTCATCCCACAGGTTTCTGTTCCTCTTTTCCTGCTGACAGAGAAGCCTTACCCACAGTAACATTAGAATGTCATTTGGACAGACAGGGTGAAGGTACAGTACAAATTCTCAGGTGAGATGGCACCCAAACCAGCAACACTGTTGAAACAAGCCTGGGTCCTACCGAGAGATGGAATGTAAAAATGTCAACATCAACTCGGTGTCAAAGTTTGAACTTTTCTCTGGATCAACCGACATGGACAAGGAGAGCTAGGAGAGAATTTGACACCTGTAGATGCACTGTGCTGTGTACTGTCACTATTAAGTGTGATTATGGACTATGTGACTTTATCTGAAAATGGACACTATGGACTTCCATATTATGTAAATATCATGTTTGTAAAATATTATATTGTATACAGTAACTTGAATGTTACGCCATGATTTTTTGTCTGTTGTACATGAGTTTTGTTTTAATGGGAGTTATACATATGACCAGCAGGGGGCTGTGTTGACGTTCTAACTTTAGTTGAAGTACAGAGAGCTGGCATACTCTTAAAGTCTCACTTTGTAATGACTGTAATGGGATTTATGTATAGATGATGTTTTAGCTCTTGCAAAGTGCTGACCTTTATTTCATCCAGGGCACAGATGGAAAATATGAATTTGATATTGTGGTGCTAAAAAAATAACCTTTATAAAAAGTGACTGATTCATTGCACTTTTCATACTGTAAACTTTGACATTATATATAAATCATGTTGCTCTACTGGGATAATATCCCTAATCACCTGACCGAGATTGAAAAAGTAGCACTGCATATGATATTATATTATAATATATGGAATTGAAGCACTTGAACATTAGATTAATGAATTAGGTACTTTTATGTTCAGATTAATGCCATATGTGCCTTTTCTGATGGAAATAATGCAATCCAATAATGTTTTTTTATGCAATGGATACAATTTAAATCCAATCTTCATTAAAATATATTTTATATGTGCATATTACCAATTTGTTATTGTGTGCATAGGTGCAGGGGTGGGATGAGACTGAATGCACTCACTGAGATACTTACGTACTGTATTTAGGGACTTCTACCTTAATTGCATATTGTCATTTTATACTAGATCATACTTCCAGTTCCAATACATTTCAGCATCAGTGAATTTTAACTCCACAACATGTATCTGATTGCTAAAGATGTGATATACAAAGTATTTGATCAACTTCTATAATATGATTCTTACTTACTTCAAAATCATATTCAGGAGCAGATAGAGACAGGGAACAACAATACTTGGTGTGCCAGCAGTATTGGGGAGAAACTAACATACTTACATGAACTTAAATCACAAAATGAATGTAAATGTCATCAGTTAGTTACTCGAAAAAATAAGTAATTAAATCACAAAATGTTGATGAGCACAATTGGGTTATCTATCTATCTATCTATCTATCTATCTATCTATCTATCTATCTATCTATCTATCTAACACCTGTCATGTAAACGATAGTTTACATAAACACGTGGTCTGATTGGTGCACCGATACTGGCAGGCCATTGGTCGGTTGCGGCGGGGGGCGTGGTCTGACGTCCAGCCTCACAGTCTTGTTGACTGGTGTGTCAGCAGCAGAGAGATGTCAGTCTGACCTTAACTACACAATTTAACTTCAGGTAAGTTTCCCCAAAGACTTGTATATTAGTTGTTCTGCCAACTACAGACATCTTCACGTCTGCACTTTTCTGTCTGTACTCGCGAAAAAGTTCGTGTCGACGACCGTAAATTAGCGAGCTAATATTGCAGATGCTGAGATGTGTGTTAGCACACTGAAGGGAAACACAGTTGTTTACGGCTATTTTGTTTAAATTTAGCTTATACCAGCTGCTCTTTCGTCTGACTTGAAATGTTTATCTGTTGTTTTTTTAGGGATGTTTATCTTTTATTTTATTTTTTTGTCATGACTCATATCGTTTCAGTGGTGTTTACGTTTCGCACTGATGAGCCGTAGACCATAAGCTTATTTGATGCTATAATTAGTGTGCAGTATGCCACCTGCTGCAGCATGAAGATAACGTGGCAATGTGACTGATAGAATTCACCAGAGATTCCTGTGATACTTTACATGCCAGCTGCTCATTTTGAGGAGACTTCTCTTTATGTGTCTCTCATCTGTTTTCTTTTGAGTGGGCCCTTTTACTTAGGCTATAAATAACTTATACACGTCGTGGCCTATGACAGGGGAAGACGTGAGGGACTTGGGGTTTATTTGTTCCCTCCTGAGATAATAAGGATATGATCACAGTGCCTGATCTGATTGAAGCTTCGGCTCTCTGTTGTGTCTGTTGGGAGTCTAAGAGCACAAATGTATTTCCCCCAGCTTCCTTGTTTTAGATCTGAGCTTCCTGGTACTTCTTTGGGGTTAAGGAGATGCAGGGTGGCTCCAGTATGTGTGTGTGTGTGTGTGTGTGTGTGTGTTCATATGACTCCCCTTTTTAATGAAATTTTTTGCTCCTAAAATGAGCCCCTAATCATTTCATTTTATGAGTAATAACCCAAGGCACATATTAAATCTTTGAGATTGTGTAAATCTTGAATGCTGACAACAACATATTGGTGTTGAAGTCATCCACCCTGACACACAACGTCCAGTTAAAAATCTCTCTGATCTAGATCAAAATCAGTCCAGTGATGTCAACTGTTGGGTGAGGCTTTTCCAGATAATCATGAGAAAACAGTGACATAGTACTTGAAAGTATTTAGGTTATTAGTTGAATGCTGGCAATCAAGTTGGCTCCAAAGGAAATAAATTGATCCATATGAGGACATTAATTAACACAATAAGACTGTAAACAACAATCATGTTTCTAGGACACATGTTGAGCAAAATTAGTTAGAAAATTGTGTTGTATAGAGAAATCTGATCTCTTATCATCAGACAGTGTTATTGTATTGCCTAAATATGTCATGTCCACACTGTGTTACATTACTAACATCTACTGTACACTGAGCAACAGCAAAACAATGCATTTTGGGTAATTGTTCATGTGAGGTGATGACTGGGTGAGGTGCACTATAAAACGCAGGATGACTAATACCTGTCATGTATGTGTCTGTGTAGGCTTGACCCAAACCACTTCCGTCATAATTATAATGAGCAAACTAAATGCACAACGCCTCACACGTCACAAAACCAAACCTTTCTTCCTCTTAATGTACAGTCTTAGAATAACGATAAGGAACATCATTTACCAGTTAAAATGAACTGCTCCTGCTAGATGGAACCTTTTACACAGGTTGGATGACATGTACTTCCTTTTGTATTTTTCCTGTAGCCGCTTCAATGTAGAAGGTTGGCTGGAAAAACAACAATCATTTATCACGATAAAAACAGGTGAATTCAGTTGGGGCTGCATTTTTCTGTTGCTGCCATCTCATTAGTTGTGTGGAACTAGAAAATCCAGATTTGGGGTACAGGATAGAACTCAGGAGGAACTTAGATGTAGCAAAAAAAAGCATCGTATTATCTGACTTTGATAGAATTTAACTGCTGCTAATTAACCCACCAAGACCCACCGTAGACCCATTTTTGTTTATTCGTTTTTTTTGTGGAGACAGGGCACCTTAAGGAGAGAAAGCAGGTCAACAGCCAAATAGAAGTGGTTTATAGCATCTGAAAGCTAGGAACCTGAAGAATAATTTGAGATGCAGCTCAACACAGTTTGTCAGGTTTTTCTAGTCACAACTCTGTCATACACATATTTTGATCATTTGTCTTTTTGAACTATTCAAATACAAAAATAACACATCTGTACAGCATGAGAAAAGCTGCATGAAAACTGCGGCATATCTGTAAAGGGAGAACTTATGGGTATCCTAGAGGCGTTTTTTGTTTAGATAGTTTGAGGTAGGAGGTGAAAGGACCCCCTCTGAAAATGTCCATGTCCATTTTTCCCTCGCAATTATATTGCCTAACTTGAAATGTTATTTAGCTCTCTGCTTGAAAGGCTAACACAACGTGATCTCTGGATTCCGTAGGTCTTGTAATTTCATATGATACCAGTATCATCCCTCCAGCTTTATCCTGTAACACATGACTGAACAACTCCCGAAACATAACTCTCATTCAGCAATGAAGTTTTCTTTATAGAACAGTCATTTTCAAACCTTTTGTTTTCCTGTTCAGACACTGACAGACAAGAACAAAGAACTTAAAATCATCGACATTTGTGGAAACAAACGTATAAGCTCCGGTACAGTTTGTAGGTTAGAGAGAAGTTGGGGTTTTCTCCGTGAGTGGCTTTTATTAGGGGGACTGTGCAATCTTTTGGTATAAAGCATAGTGCAAAATTATGGGTGTGTATGTTTTTGTGGATCTATGTGTGTTACTAAATGCTAACTGGAGTTTGATGCGACATGCACATGGTGTGAACATGGAGAGCCTGCATGCTGTTAAGTCACCTGTCTTCTTTTAAATACCTGAGACAGATTTCTCCAGGGGGAGTCATTTAAGGCTAATGTTATCTTATCTCTTATCTTAGACATGGTTAGCATCCATCGTCTGCTTCGTGTTTTGGTAAAATTAGATCCATGGAATAATTGACTCTACCCCATGAGGGTCAACATCATGAGACATGAGACCTTTCTATACAAAGACCTCTCAGTCCTCTACAAAATGTCACCCACTGAAAAAGAATGTTTGGACCAAAGTGTCCCAAGGGCATCTTGACAGGATCATTGTCTTTGTTTGGTTGTTAATCAGTAGATCAACAAGTGATGTTAGTGATTAGGTCAGCCACATGAGGGAGGTGGATCTCACTCACAGTGCATTATACTAATGTGCTCTGAGGTGTTGGCCTTCGGTTGGAATGCTGAAATTGGAGAAGCGCTTTGGCAAAGATGAGTCGGTGTTTGAGTTAACTGGGAGCTGCAAATGGAAAACTGGGGTCCATTACAAACTTAACCACAAACCCGGCCAAAACTTTGCAATAACTTTGAATTGTGATTTCAGAGAAGAATGTGAGTAGACCTGTGACATGCTGTTGATGATGCTGCAGATGCAAAGAACTGACAGTAAGGACTTTTTGAATAGTTCCCCCTGTTGAAGGGGGAAACAACACATCAAACCCTGTTGTGGTGTATTTTCCCCCCCTTTGGGGTTTGAGAGACAGTGGTAGCTTAAGGGCAGTTGGATCAAACAGACTGTGTGCTGACACAAAACATGTATGTCTCTGATGAAGCTTTGACCTGTGCAGCTCAGTCAGATGACTCGAGAAATTCAACTTTAGTCACTTGACACCTGGGGCTTTAGGAAAGTGTGATGTACTTTTTTTGGGACATTTTATAGACTAAATGATTAATTGTTGGAGGAAAATTCAGAATGTTAATCAATAATCAGGCCTGAGGGCTTTGTTTTGAAACTTTAAACTGCAGATATTGCCCTGAAGTGCCTTGTCCTACTCAGCCCATGTAACTGTTACATTTTCCAGGAACACACATTTTAAATGACAGCCTTGCCCAAAGTTATTACAAAACACCCTTAATTCTACTGCAGCTCCCAAAAATGCAGATAGCCGCAGACTGTCGTCAATCTTAGGCGCCACCCTTTTGTTTGTCCTGTGAGGAATATGAAAACAAATAGCAACACTTCTTGGCACTGTTGTGTGCCTATGGGCTCCTTAGAAAGCAGTCTCCAACGTGGCGAAGGCTATTTCACACCAAATGTGCATGTGTGTGTGTCTGGATCTATTTGTGTTGCCGATCATGTCTATGTGACGCACTTGGTACATCCTGTGCTTGTAGCAGTTGGATCACTTTACACTCAGTGACCTCCTGTGAAAGTTTACTGCTATTTTACTGCGTTGCTTCGCATGCCCTCAAATGCTAAATAAGGTCTGCTGCGTGGTGAGACTGACAGGATTCCTCACATTTGTCTTTTTACTCAGCATGTCTGGAAACAATGTTTGTTTTTCCACTCACGTCAGTTGCAGAATATCTAAAAAAGTTGGTCAGAGAATGTGTCAAATGTTACAGCCGCACTGCGCCGTGTGCTTTGCTCTGGTCTTACCATAGCAAAGAGTGAGTCACAGCATGTGGCTTGAATATCGGGACGATCTAAGACTTTTGCACTCGATTGCACTTAAACACAAACAGCATGCATACCTCAAAAGCAGTGACTTGAACCCATGTTATCTGATTAAAGGACAGTCTTGCAAACCACAAGGTGACTGTAGCAACATCTTCAAAAGTGTGAGAGGGAAACTGCAGATGCTCCACTCCCCAAATGAGCATTTGTATATTACATACTCACCCTATGGTGTGTTGAATTTGTAAACATTTTTTGTCTTGCATTCCTCTATTCATGTGAATGAAGAACCGAAAAACAGGGAAAACTCTTGATGAACTGAAGTCATAGGGGTCTGTGTTTAAGAACAGCAAAACTATATCAAAACATCTGTTTACGGACTGTCACGCAACTTGTGCAGTATAATCCAAGTGTCATTTTTCCAGCCATATGCTCAGTGCTTCCTAAACATGCATTTTGCTAAAACCATAGTATTTAAAACTGAACTTAAAGTGAAACTTATCTATTCTCTCTTGGCAGCTGGTCTGCCACAGCCTCCATTGGTAGTCTTTTTGTGCTGTGTCACCATTGTTTTGTTGTTGCTTTTGGTGTTGTAAAGGATCATTTTGAATTCATTAAAGTCGCAATAACACAAATAAACGAACTGGTTGAGGCCGTTGTAGTCCAGCAGCTCCCATGTACAATGAGGTAAAATTACTTTGTTGTCAATGGTTTCCCTCTGTTTTGTTTTAAGTACTACATTTTTAGCAACCATGCACATATTTGGGCAGCACTGAGCATGCAACTGGATAAATAAGACTTGGATTATACTCCCAAGAGTTGTGTGAGAATTTGTAATTGTGTGTTTTGATATAGTTTTGCTGTAGTTTAATACAGACCCCCTTTACTTCAATTCATCAAAAGTTTTCTCTGTTTTTGGATTCCTCATTCAGTGTGGAGGCATGTGAGAAAATCAGTTTTCTTCATGAATTCATCGTAACACGAGCTAATTGAATGGTTCTTTTAGGGCTGAAGCATTCCTTTAGGGCTAAAAAAGCAAACAAAATATTTGAAACAAACAGATATCCACAGATTCTTTAGTCAAAGTAGCAAGGAGTTGTCAGCCACAGCTTTAATTGATGACGTTGGTGATGTTAGTAGTCAGAGTTTGAGTGAAAATCTAAGTCATTCTTACTTGGCGTTCCCTCACAGCTCTCTGGTTATCCACAGGCCCTCTGTCTGAGGTCACAGCTGTATCTATGGTTACAATGCCTTCTTTGTTTAGAGCTGTTTTTATCCACGATAAGAATGGATTGAGACTATTTCATGCATAAAGAATGAATCTAATCACTATTCCCAAACACTGATGGAAATCTCTGCAGTAATGGGTCACATGCATGGGATATACTATAAATGCAAAGCTCAAAGAAAGCAGAAAAACTATTTTAAATCGACTATAAAAGTTTTTCAGGCCACAGAAAAGCTACAGTCTCTTTTGTTGATTTTAAGGTTCAGTAGTGTTTAAGTCAGTGAGGGTTGCACGGCACTAAATTCCATGCATTTTTTTGCGTCATGTGTGACCACAATAGTAGTGTATGTGTGTTTATGTGTCTGTTTGCATGTGTAGCCTATTTGTGATCTACACACTGCACAAAACTTTGCCCTAACCAACCTAAGTGCCACATTCCCAAATTACCCCTAAGAGACTAATTAACCCAGTTCTCACCATTATAGACCCCACAGAAGGGATCATACCACACACACACAGACACACACACACCTTCTCGGGAAACCCCTTTTTTGTATCTCTACCTCTTCCGTTCCGTCTTCCTCTTTGCCTGATGGATTTAGCACACTACCCCCAGCAGCATAAATCTTCACCCTGTCCATGTACACTTGTGATTGGCTGTTCTTTTCACATCAACTCCTCTAATTGGCACATTTCTCTTAGTTTTTTTTTTCAATGTCATATTCACCTGTTTGCTGCAAATTTTGGGCATCATTACGTACAATCATCGCAGGCCCTGAGGAGCAAATAATCCCTGGTCAGTCAAGCCCTACAGGTTCACACACACACACACACACACACACACACACACACACACACACACACACACACACACACACACACACACACACACACACACACACACACACACACACACACACACACACACACGCACATTTTCACCGGTCCAAAAGGACTTCCTCATATTGTTCAGCATGTTGATGCAGGATATCACTTTGATTTGTATCTCCCATTGCGCACGCTGAATGAAACGTCTGTTTGAGGGGTCCCTTTGCAACTTTTGAACGTGAGTCTGCATGTGTGTTCCTCACAGCATTGAGCATGGTTAGAAACAAATATGATCAAATTTCTGTTGGCTATACAGCCAAATGACATGCTGTTTGACTGAAATAGCTCAAACATGAACTTTTACTTCATGAAATGCTCAAGGGCAAAAAGGAAGGCAGCACACATCCACTTGCTTCTTTCTTCTCTGGGTCAAATTTTTATCACCTTGAGAAAGAAAAAAAGAAGTTGAGGAATTTTAAGGTGTTGCTTTACCCTAAGGCCCTTATCCACCTTGCATACACTGTTTGCTCTCACGCCTGAATTCCCATGTCAGGAAATTCAAGTGCTGTCAGTCATTTGCTTTTTCAGCTAATAGGGAACAAACTCTGCAGGTGCTTTCCTCGCTCTTCCACTCTGTCCAGGTCTATGTGATTGAGGCCCATCTGTTTCACTACACCCCATGCTATCTGAGGTTGGGGATTTCCAGTCCAGCAAACACACACACACACACATACACATACAATACAACCCCACCCCCCACTACAGTACCACCTCACCGCTCTATGAAGGCGCTTCCACACACGTCCTTCCTGTTTTCTGAGATTTCTGCAGTGTGCCTAAACGGAAACAAGCCCTCCTGTTTTCTGTTCGGCCGCATTGTTTGAGGCTTCAGACGACCACTGTGATGTGCTGCCGCTGCTGCCCTCGCAGGGAAGGTGTAGACAGATGTGTATCATAGCCAAAACCCGGACAAGGAACTGATGCACATTAACCGTAAATAGTCAACAGCCATGGAGGAAGTTTGTTTTACTGGCATGCAGCTTTGGCATCTGTAATAACATAATTTTCTGGTCCACTTGGCAGGTTTCACTGGCGCCGCTGGCAAAAGAAACAATGTGTACAAATCAGTGATTAAAGTACGTCAGGCTTGTTGTCTACACTTGACTACTTATATGGGTTGTCACACAAAGTCACAATTAATGCTATTGCTGAAAGGTCAAATATTTACCCTGATTTGTCATGTTTGGAGCTGTTAAGTTCACTTTTTAGGTAATGTGCTGCAGTCTTCCATTATGCACTTTGTTAATAGGATTTTTTAAGTTTTTGTATGTGTTGTCTTTTTATTCAATGTCCTTGCTTCTGTGTGAAGCTGCATTGTGGACTTTTAACAGAAATCAAACAATCAGGTCTTTGAATTTCAATTTACAGTAATATTGGCTTGAAATCCAATTGAAAATGATACTTTTATGTTTTAAGAGCTTCACTTTTTTTAAAAAACTTTCTGCAGACTGTGGTTTTTCTGAGGTAGTTATTTGGAAAGGTTGATGGATGTGGTCCATCTATTTATAAGCTCTTTTTTAAAAAACCCAAAAACTATGGTTCCCGTGGTCACTCTGGCACACTTTATTTGAGCAGCTCTCTCTCTCTCTCTCTCTCTCTCTGTCTGTGTCTGTCTAAATATAGTGTCTTCCGCCCACTCATTCTGACAGAGAGGAAACGCTGTGTATGTGTCAGCTCCTACACAGGTTTAATAGTTTCCGTTAGAAAGGTAAAATCAGGGTTTAAGTTTGCACATCTGTGTGGGCCCGAGTCCATGCGTGCTTGTGTGCTTTTTGCATGTGTGCGTGAATGCAAACACACACACACACACACACACACACACACACACACACACACACACACATGCTTTTTGCATGCATGTGCATGCAGAGTGAGTTCTGATTAGTAAAATAGAAATGTATGTTTTTGTGTCTATGTTTGTATGAAAGGAGAAGAAAGAAAAAGAAAGAATAACAGTCTTTTGGGATATCATGTACAAGCCTTATGCCAGATAGAGGACATGAGATGTAAACAGAAAGATGGGGTGGGGGGGCAGAGGTGGGGGGATGAAAGACGGAGAGACAAGCAAATGAATACACTTGAGGCAGCCGGAAACTTGTGGTCAAACAGGCAGCGTTGAGCTGCTGAGGCAGCGCTGTTAACTCGCTGTTTTTGAAAGCGCTGCTTTTCTTAGATGGATCAAGTTTAATCCATCACACAATGTACATGTGAGTGTGTGTGTGTTTGTGTGTCTGTGTGCGTGTTTGTTTGTGAGGGAGAAAGAGAAAATAGCCAGAATGTCGACATAGAGGAGAGCAACATTTTACAAGTCAGAAGTCCAAAAATAGGAACAAATCCGACTACATTCAGCCGCCTAAGCAGGACTCAAACAGGCTATGACTCCAACACCTGCACACACAAACACTCTCCTACTCCTCCTCCTCCTCCTCTCCACCACCCCCTTCAACTCTGCTCACACACACCCACAGTCACAGTCCCACATTACTTATCCCCAACCGCTACCTCATACCCTCTCACAAGAGGAAATACACTCGGCAGCGTGTGGCTGTCCTCACTTGCCTCTGACTCGCTTTCGCTCTCTCTCTCTGTCACACACTCGGTTTCAGTACAGAGACCTGCAGGACTGTTTGGTCCGTGTCCGTGCCTCCACAGAACGATGTAAGTTTATGTAATATTATCTACATATTTAATTATCTACACTTACAACAATTGTTATGCTTTGACATTGAGGAGAAATGGATGAGGATGGTTTTGGTCTTTTTGTTGCCTCATGTTATGCTACAGATGTTCTTTTTGACGTTTTTATTTAATTCAGTGAGAAGTTAGCAAGTTCTGTGAAGTGAATCTGCTTTCTGCCTGTTTTGAACATTTTTGTGATGGTACATTTTGGGTTTTTCTTTTAAACTAAGTTTATGATCAGCCTCATGAGCTTTCTTTTCTTTTGTGCAAAAGCGGTTGTATAAGGATGATTTATGGTCAGTATGTAGCAATCAGAGTATCAGAGTTTATCTTTAAGGATTTGCCGAAAAAGGACCACAGCATTCAGATAAGTAAAAGTCTTATCCATTACTCTGCATTTACAAAGAGCAGTGTGTGTAAGTATAAATGCTGAAGAAAATGCAGCTTCCTGTTGCAATTAGTGCGTCGTATTTATTGAGGTTTTAATAGCTTATTTATGTTGGATATAATAAATTCATCATAAAGGATGTGAAACTAAGGGTGATTTTTCCTCGTGTAGATTTAGTCAAATTTTTCTATGAAGAAAGTGTGTGAAGGTTTGAGAGGTGACTCACAAACCCGTGGGATCTGAGATAAAGCAAGTGGTTTATTTTTATAAGAACACTTTCTGACGGAGGTTAGTGTAGACCCTTGCACTCTCTGTCACATGTGAACCTTAGTATGTGTTGGTGAGTGTGTATATGTGTGTATTAGCGTTTGTGTGGTTACATTTTAATCACTAAACTTTGGATTTAAATGGTCATTATCTGTCGTGCTGTTTATAAGTCTCTATTGTTTTGGTGCAAATGCTGAGCGTTGGAGATATCGGCCACAGAGATGTCTCTAACGCTCCTCTGTATGGAACCAGATAGCACTCAGCTTGTGGTGCTCAGAGAGCCCCCCCCCCCCAAAAAAAATCCAAAATCTCAACAGCATTGTCTCTCTCCACAAAATCATGATCCAGTTACTTAAGACAGTCCATAGACCTTTGTGTTGTGTTTTTTTTATGTTGTCAGTTTGTTTGCTGTGAATTTGTGTTTAATGTTACTATATTTATATTGCTCTTAACTTTTGTACAGTGTCTTTGAGAAATTGCTTTATAAATAAAATGTATTATTATTATTTTTAATACTGTTGTTGTGAGCAGTTGTATGGAGGAACTATTTTCTCTCAGCTATATCTCTATGCAGATGGAAGAGTACATATATTGCTAGCTCAACTGGCACTGCTGAGCTGGCTGACATTACAACTCATCCGAAATACATCAAAACATCTCATGCTGTCACAAACACTAACCTCTCATCTATGAGTAAATGCATGCTTCCCTCTGTGTGATGATTTTGTTGGCAGACTGTAGTTTAGCAGAAAGAAAATAGGTCCTACATGACACTGCTCAGAACAAGGTGTATAGATTATCTTGAGTAACCAGGTCATGACTTCTGGAAAGAGACATCATGATTCAGTTCTTCGATTTTATTTTTTGGGGCGCTTTGCGCACCACGAGTGCCATCTATGTAGTTACATTATATATGGCCAATATCTTCAAAACTCTGCAATGTACGCCAAAACAATATAGACTGATAAACACTGCTACAGGTAAGAGTCCCTTTAACCCTTCAGCATTAACTTTTCTGGCATAAGTGTTAACTGGAGGCGATATATTTCACACACAAATACAAAAAGTGAAACGTTCAGAGACACATGCAGGTGTTAGTGATGATATTATTATCAGCCTGTCTGTGAACAGAGAGAGAGAGAGAGTTTTAAATAGTATAATATATGTGTAATTTTACACCCTGCTGTCAGCAGGCAGACAGAAAAACAGTCATCGCTTAATTACCTACGTTTACTGTCAGCTACGCCAACCCAGACGGGCTGTCCACCCACTTAGTGTTTGACCTCGGACAGAACATGACTGACACTTCCCGTCTGTGTCTTCTTTCTGATTACAGTTGAAACATACGCAATGCATGTGAGACATGACAAACAAGGCCCCCTGGGATAACTCAAACAGTGTGTGCAGCATGGAGCCAGCAGGTACACACAAAAAACCCACACTCAGATAAACACACACTGTATGCAATGATGCAGATATGGGCAGAAAATAAATGACTCTCCCTTTAGGATACATACATGCTCACATTTGCAGTCATTTTGTAACATGTCTCTGGCTTTAAAGTTTATTTATATTCTGTTAAATAAAAAGAATGTGTCATAATTATTCAGGGCTGATATTTTTTGAGCAGAACTTTTTCATATTAAGACTTTAACACCCAAACTCACGACTTTATTGTCAGCCGGCTGCTCCCCCACAGTTCCAGAGGGGGAACTCTACCGCAGTGTCCAAGCTGTGCTACCGAGGGACACTGACAACCAGCAGAACCCAGACCTGAGCAACAAAGGTACCACCTACTACAGCACACTGACATAAAGTATTAAGATTTGAAGTTTTTTTTTTCTTTATAGTACTGATGTGGTTTTATCTGTTGTTGCCTCTACTTGCATGAATTGTATCAAATCCTACAAACATGTAAAAAGTTTGGCACCAGCAACTTAATTCATTCACATTTGGATTAGACGTCAACAAAACTGACCTCATTTGCCTCTGTGTTATTCTGTATCCAAACCAATTCCACCCTGTAAACCTCCCTGAATAGATATTTACTGACGCCGGCATGCGAGTGTTAATCACACTGTGGAACATTTAGCTGTGTCAGCAGTATGAGGGCTGTTGTTAGTCATCACACATATTTTGGATAAAGGGCTGTAATGGAGAAAAGTGTGACACATTTAGAAAGTCTGTGTTAGTCCTGTGGAAAACTAGCGTCTCTTAATTGTTCGTTTGTTGATCTGTGTGTGCAGGCATGCTGAGATGGACGCTTCATAAGAAGGTTCAAAACAATCCAACAAACAGCTTATCTCTGGTGTGGGTGCTGATTAAAGAGCTGGAAAAGGTACTTGATCTCAGCTGTGTCGCTGGTGACACTTTTAAATTCCAATTTTGCCACAAGTTGAAGGGCTGGAGTGGAGCCCTGAATTTGTGTGTGATTTTTCTGCAGGCTGAGAGATGGGACTCTCGAAAGTGCATCATTCCTCTGCTTCACACGCTGATGTATGCTATCATTCAGGTAAAGTATTGCTACCACATTATTGTACCATGAAAAGCTGCGTCAGGCTTACTTGTTTTTACTCTTTTCCGACATTTATTGAGTACATACATGCAGAAATTTTTCATTTTATCAGTTCAAGTGACTACAAGAAGTAACAAGTGATCTATGTATGAGTAAATATATCTACTTAGTGTAACAACAGAGGCATAGCCAAAACTTTCTCGTAGAAGAAATCTCCAAATCTGCCACACAGGCACATTTATTCTTTGACAGTGTTCAATTGGTATGCCAGAAAATTACTTATACATTGTTTTTGAGGCATGCAAAGTAGGGAATTTTGTCAAATGCTGAAAAAAGTACCTTATGGAAGGAACATTTTTTGTTCAGGTAAAAATCCCAACAAGGATGTCAGTGCCTGAAACGATGATGTGTGCCCGCACATACAGTTTTTCCTCATATTTGAGCAGCAAAATTATGACAATTACCATTCACTTACCGTTACAGGAAAATTGTTTCCTTACCGGTATTACCGGTAACGTGTGTGTGTGTGTGTGTGTGTGTGTGTGTGTGTGTGTGTGTATTGATATTCCAGACAGCCTACATTCCAGATGAGCTGTACAAGCGGGTTTATGACTTTTGCAAGAGGCTCCTGACCTACCCTCACCCCTACTGCAACGTTGGCCTCAGCTACACGAGGCAGATAAAAACTGAACGCTCCACTCCAGGTATTATTTAACTCATTGCTGTCTCATTTTTTAAGAAGAGGACGTTCCAGCTGCTAACAGTCAACCCTTAAATACATATATAGCATTGATATCACTCTCTGTCTCCCTCTTGGCCTTTCTCTACAAACAAAAGTAACAGAAGTTATGCGTTCTGGATCAGTGATGACAGTGATATTTGTTTATAGGCATTTTGTCTTGATTGTATGCTGTCATTTCCAACAAAGACAAATTCCTCAGACAGGTCAATCAAAACACATCTATTACTCATCCTGTTGATAATGGAATTATACTGTATGTTCTGACCCTGTTCCAAGAAAGGGCAAAAAAGCAGAATAAGACTGTGTAATGTATATTTTGTAACAATGCCTCAACATAGATATTATGACAATATTGTCAGGCTGACTGTTGGCACTTTTGCACAATATTTAAAAACTGAGATTTGACAAATAATCATAAGTAATGTGGAGATAATGAAGTGGGTCAGGGCAAATAACAACATTTTTTCACCAACATTAGCAGTGCCATTTTTCTTTTTACATGAACAGAATTTTTCCATTGCCAGTAGAAAAGACTTCTTTTCAGTTTTTTTTCTTGTTTGTCATGTCTGATGTTACAAAGGCACCAGGAATCTGGTTAGTAAACAGTAGGAAAGCAGCATGGAGGCCAGTGAAAATGTCACAGCTGTTACTTGTTCTAACATCTTATTCAGTCTCTCTTTCAAACTGATTGAACACTGTGTTAGCGCTACTTCGACGGAGACAGAGGAAGGCAGTGGCAGTGTTTCATTGCATTGCACCGGAAGACGTGCGAAAATTAACTTGTTGTCATGTTTCCATCACTGTTGCTGGAGCTGATTGAAGCTGGAGGTGATAATTAGCCATGGCTGCTGCAAAATGTTTTTTCCCTGGAATGAATCCTGATTGTAACCTTTCCCGCTAAATACAGAAGCAAGATGGTAGTGGGTGTTAGTGGTTTTATTTGTCCATTGGTAAAGTGGCTTTACAGAACAGCTAGAACTGTCCGACAAGTTCAGAAAATTACATCACTTCATTGTTATGCTGCCTGTAACTCAGTTATGATATTATGATATCCAAAATCTAAAAGATATCTAGTCTTATATCACAATATCAATATAAAATGGATATATTGCTCAACCCTAAGGGAGCAGATGAGCAGATATCTCCCTTGACATTGTCCTGCAGGGCCATGCAGCAACAGACTACATGAAGCAGAAGGCCATGGCTCCAAGAAAAAGACAGATTATGGTTACTGTGATGTTAAAGGAACTGTGCGTTCATCAATCATGCGTCAGCTCATCCGCAAGAGGATTTGTGATCACATACTGTCATTAAATGTCTGTTTGAACCACAGGTCTAATGTTCCAGAGGATGGTCACAGCAGAGCAGAGACTAAAAAATGAGCACTATCCCTTTCAGGAGAGGTGAGTCATACATTAAAAATGCATCACATGTCTGAGGGTACCATAAAAGCCTTGGAAGATTTACAAAGCCTTTTTTATACCCTTAAATTGCTGCATATAGTCAAACTTCACCCTTTGTCCATCACTCAAGTCTGTCATGTTCATCTCTGCAGGATCTTTGTCCTGGCTGACCCAGAAATCTTCTCTGGCTCTTTGGGACAAGTCCTGTTAGGCGATATTGAGGCTTCTTCTTCAATCTCAGATTCAGATGGATCTCTGAGTCCTTTAGATCACATGTGCAATGTGGTCCAACACTCCATACAGGCTGCTTTAGGAGCAGACCAGTGCGACGGGCCCAGACTGGCTCAAGCCCTAAAGGTTGGTGGAACAGCACCATACTGTTCGGTTGTGCTCATGTAATGTCTTTCAGATCTCTTCATCTTTTATGGTCATTGCGGTGTATGGTCCTCACTGCTATTATGCTTTGTCCATTTCCTGCTTTCCTGAGTCTTGTTCTGTTCAGGTTTTGCCTGCCTACTCTGCTCTTTGATAAACCTTTCCTCATACTCATAAGAATTTGTAAAGTAATGTGAACGTTTTCCACATGCTTACCATTTCCTCTTGTCTAGAATTCGACCTTTCTGTTCAGTTTATCGGAACCCACGTTGAACGTTTCTTCAGTCAATTCACAATAGCTCTCATAGTTTAATTAATTTTTGAAGAGCATGTTTGGAAATTTCAAGTGATTGCAAATCTTTCAATCTCAAGCTTGAGAGTAGTCAAGTTATGTTTTTGTTACTGGCAGGAACTTTTTTCAATTTTTACTCCGGGATTAAAAATAGTTTAAGAGTCCCTACCTCTACGTGTTATGTGAAACATCCGGAATGAAGGTCTGTCTGCTGCACAGTGGAAGTATCTCTTGGCACAGCTCCTAAAGTAACACCTCAGCAAGACGCGCAGGAGGGCAGACACACACGCGCGCCACTGACCCCCACCTCTTTGCTATTAATACAGCATCTGTATGTGTTTATCTTCCTGTATGCAATGTGTGTTCATCCACATGTGTTTGTGTGTTCCGGGACAGGACATGGGTCAAGACGTGGAGTCGCATTTTCAGGAAGTGTTGGCAGCTCTAGAGCAGAGCGCAGAGGAGGGCGGCAGAGGGGAGGGGAGAGCGCTGAGGAGCCGTCTTAAGCGGCTGTATAGTAGGATCCTCACCGACACAGACTCAGGTAGGAACGACACGCAAAGACATGCAAGGCAGAGTTTCTGTGAGGCACAGCTGCTCTGTGTTATGTATAAATAAACTTGTTGGTGGAGCTTAAACTTCAGGAGAACCACAAGAACCACAGTCACATCTGGTTATCTAACAGACTGGAGTCTGATGGAAAAAGGGAAGCGGCAAAAGACAAGACGTAGATGTGTTGGATGATGTTCTTGAAATCGTGATATTAACTGATGAAAACAGTCTACCCATACCAAATTGTCTGCATTTAAGGGATAGCTAAGGTCTTTTCAAGTTTTTTTTTTAGATACTTATCCATAGTCAGTGTGTTACATTCAGTAGATGTCAGTCGGGACGCCCCCAGTTTGGAGAAGCAGGCAAGAGTCCGTCAAGGAAACTGAGCAATGTTCTGCTGTGGATGGGGGGGACAACAAAACATATTTTAACCATCCAAAAAGCAGTCCCACCAAAAAATATCAATTTAATTCTTAGTGTACACTATATTTAGAATATTGTCATTGCTTTATCTTGCCCTTCGACAACTATTTCCGATGTCAAAATGAAGCCATTATATCGCTGTCTTTGAATTCAGACTCTTTTGAGAAAAAACGTAATTTAACATTGCTGAACAAAGGAGCTGCTGGTCTGCTGCTTTCTCCAACAGTTATTTTGTTTGTGTTATTGTGTGACTACCGCATTAAAACTGATTAGTTTAGATTCCCCAAAGTCACACAAAAACACTCAAAAACTTGTGATTTGGCATCTGATTGTGGCAGCAATAAACCAGTAGCTCATGTGGCAAGCCAAAATTACTGTTTTTGTCAGTACAATAAATGTCTGGCATTAAGTTGAAGCTGCGATAATATTCCTAATACAGTGTACACTTTAGCGGTTATAGTTTTTCTAGGTGGGACTCTTTTTAGGTGGCTACAATATGTTTTGTTGCTGACCCCCATCCACAGCAGTACATTGCTTAGCTTCTGTGTCGGTACTCATGCCTGCTTCTCCAAACTGGGGGTATGCAGACTGACATCTACTTTATGTAATACACTGACTGTAGATAGGTACCTCATTCAGCCTCATGACAAAAAAAACATAATTATCCTTTCAAGAGGACCCAGCACTGGCTATTTGGTTGCATTAAATTGCATCCACGTCAGCTGTAAAGGGATGATAAATGTGACATGGATTGTCAGTTCTGCATATTATCTGATTTCTTGCTTGGCATTCAAGATTGTTATTGTCCTAGTTTGCAGTCTGAAAAAAAGATGTTGAAAGTTGCAGATAAATGTGTGATTCCTACAGGGCTCTCACTTGCTCATGCATGGGATGTAAGAGAGGTGGTTGTTGTGATTGGGCTAGTGTGCCAATTTTAATGGTGATAATAGGGAATAATAACTATGCTATTTCTCTCAACATCTTCTTGAATTCATAACTGAGCCACTTAACTGTAAGAAAGCACAGTTCAGTGTTCTGCTAAAGCGCACATTCCCATTGATGGACATGTTTTCTGTGTGTGCAAGGGCCTGACTCTGCGGGTTGTTGCTGAGCTCAGACTTGTGACCTTGCCTTTATTTCCTCTGCGGCAAATCAGTCGAGTCAGTCTTGTGTATTTTTATCACTTTCAGGATATCTATTTTGATGATAACCACTCTTTTACCCCACTGTTATCGTGTCAGCAACCTAATCCAATGAATCTGCTCTCCCCTTATCGCAGCTGTTTGAGTGAGAGATAGACAGACAGCAGGATTCACAGAGAGGAAGTTCTGGGGGCGGGGTGCTGTTTTTGTTTTGAGTTTCATTGTGACAGTTTTGGTCTCTTCCTATCTCTCTTCCTCCACGTGTGTGTGTTTGCGTGTGTGTACTGCAGAGCCATTGTCCAGTGGACGACTGCGTGATTGCCCTCTTCCCAACCCAGAGATGAGCTTCCACCTGTGGACGGAGGATCTGGATATCTGTAAGTGGAAACTGTGGGGTGTCAAGAGGAAGTTGTTATTACCAGTCAGCTGAACTGAGAAAGGCTGACACTGGAGTTATTTACTCGAAACTGAACTGAATGAAGTGAACACTTTTGCAGAACCATACAAAGACAAATCCTCTGTAGTTTATTCACCAACAGTAGCCTCAGATGATTATCATGAATTAAATGTAGTGTATGTCTATAGCGTCACAGAGCTTTTGGCTCTTTTGACTGTCCGCACTATTATTTGAAAATAATCAAATCGGATTTGTGTGTGCGGACATCAACAACCTATCTGCATGTGTTGCTGTGGTCATGACACTGGTATCAGTAATGGAGCTTTCCAGTGCAGAAGCATGAAAAATTGAGGTCCGTCATTTCTCACTCCAAACAATATCTGTTGCCATTTATGTTGCTGTCTGTCCACAGGCTGTTGTTCCTCATGTCCTCCTCAGCGCTCTGCTGGTAGAAGCTTGGATCTGCTCAATATTCCCATCATTTGACCTTGTTTTTGTGTGTTGAGTTAAAAAACCCATTTAAATCCAATTTGAGTATTATTGGGACTAAGATGAATCCGTAGAAATCTGACTGGAATCGCATCTTAAACCACCTTCAAATGTGGTTTGGATCAGATTTGCAAAAATTACTTTTTTTTGCCCCTTTTTTTTCTGTCCAGACTTTCTATAATCAGTCAGACACAAACTGGATATGCCAAAAAAATTATTTGGTCTGGCACTTTGAATAAAGCCTTTGATCATCATTCTAAAATATGTTGAAAATGACTAAAATAATAGTATGAGGCAAGTGTGAACATCATTAAAAAGCTAATTATACCACTCAATGTGTTAGGGGTACATTGCTCCCCTATCAGAGCTGATCTCACATAACATAACAAACTGATATAACCAAACAGATTTTATGAATCACTAGAACTATGAAACTGACTTGGACATTTACAGTATAGTCTTTATACTCTCAGTACAGAGATGTAGTTCAGTAAAGTGCAATTCATCAGACACAGTGAAAGCTTTCAGTGCTTCGTGTGATTTTTAAATGAAGAAGATGCTCTGTGTTACATCTTAAATAGGAGTACTGTATAGCACACATTGTTTACTGTAGAGAACGTTGACAATTTTCCCATATGCACTGCTGCATATGAATCATAAATCCCAGGGTATCACATGGCAGGCACATTTGTGAATAGGTTTCTCAGACGGAAGCAGTGAAAACGTCTTATGTTACTCAAATAGCTGCTTTCCTTGTGGATGAACTTTTTCTCTCAGAGTAAGAGCAGACGTGTACTCTGCATATCCGTAACAAAATGGTTTCACAGGGCAGAGAAGTCATGTTGGTTTATGATAAGGCTGCATGTGCTCCAAGCACAGATGAGATATGACAGCTATTGGTGAATTAACAAAGAAAGAACAGCTGAGATGAGTTGTTGTTCTGCGTTGTGTCACTGTTCTGTCTTGCTCCATGTGAGTGTCAGCCTCTGAATTGTGCGTTAATGACGGATGTTGAAACGTTGACAGGGCGAGAGCTGGCCAAGTGGTTTCGATCCAGCTCCATGTCGGATCAGTTCTCCCTCAGTCAGGAGCAGGAAGACTTTGAGCTGGGTGAGTCGCCAGGTGACGTGATGCCGTCTGACATGACGCGCTTCTCCGTCATGTCCAATGACAGCGGCATTGAAAGAGACCTGCCCCCTGGCTCCGATACCTCGCCATCGTCATCTCTGGACTCTGCCAGCATTAGCACATCATGGGAACAATGCAGAAGGTAAATCTGGTACTTGTTAGATTACATTAAGAAGATGCCCACTGCTGGTTTGGTGTATTTTACATAGTCTTTGTAGCAAGATTCTTAAAAATACAGATTGGGTTAAAGATCCTTAAAATAATATAAAACTTAATATAAAACTTGAAATAGAGTAGATAATCCTCACCTAGAGCATTCACTGTGGTTTTGGTTAAAGGAGACACTTTCACAACAATTTAAACATTGTTTGCTGAACTTGAGAACGTGCTGAGCGTCATAGGAACATTTGTCTTTTGCAACATTTGTTTCAGTTTTCAAGCCTACAAAAAAGAGCAAAAGGTACTCACATTCAGATGATAAATACCAGGTGCTCTACAGGACAACATGTGAAAGATGAATAAAATAGTCTGCATATTAGATAATGCTTCCATGAACATATATTTAATACCATCAAGTGAGGTTTTTGGGCGTCAAGCTCTTCTCCATATGTCTTTAGTCTGAAAAAGAACATGGCGGTGGAAATCAATTATGAACATCAAATTAAAAATGATTAGACTTGGGAGCATGACTGTAAACCTTCCCCGTTTCCCAGTGAACAAGATTTGTCGAGGCTGTCACGACGTGGAGGCATCAGGATGAAAACATCAGTGAAGGACAGCATGGTGCTGATGCAGGACACACTAGAGGAGCACGCAAGTCTTGGAGGAGGAATTAGAGAGAGGGGAGGAAGAAAAGGGGAGACTCTACAGAGGCGGGCAGGAGGCAACACGATGCAGAACCTCTTCCCCAAGCAGCAGAGACACTTCATTGCCAGGATTGTCATCATGGGAGATGACAGGGTGCTGGGCCGTCTGGCCAAGGCCTACTATTTGCTCAGGTGAGGGACTCGTCATTTACAGGGCATAAAACAAAGGACGATTAACTTCTTTCACAGCAGCTGGAGGTCTGTGTGTGACTGGCTGAGCTGATAGAGATCATCTTTCTTAGTATAAATAGTTTCCAAATAACCCGACATGAAGTCTTTCTTACTCAGAATATGTTCCCTATTCTAATGTGGGTTCTTGCTCATGCTGACTAATTCACTCGTAATTTGACACTTATGAACCCTCACAGGTCCCCTGTCTAAAGCTGCCTTTTCTTCACACTTTGTAAATCCATTCTATTTCCTATTCTTAAATAAATGTTTCAGTGTTGGGAAGATGGTCTTTTCATAAAACTGGGCTGTTTATGCAGTAGAAAGATGCAAACAGTTTTAAAATTGGTGCTACATGACCAGATGAAATAGAAAATAAAGGGCTGCAGCATTCATGTTTACTCAAGAGGGAGAAAACCTACAACTACCAGAATGCAGTGCGCCCCACTGGATCAATAAACACTACCACTTGTAGGTGATGTCATGCAAACGTCAGCATTTTGAGACATGGAACAATATGGTGGCCAGCTGGTAACAAACTATTTCATAATACAGTTGAGCAGTGCACTTAAATATATATTTCTAAAAGCATTTGAGGCAAGAAATAGGCAGCGCAAAAAGAACCAAAAGTCTTGGTTCAAATTTGATCAGCATCATCTGAGCTCAGTTTTTTCAGTCAGTTTATGTAACAAGGATGCCTTAAATATAGTGTATTTTTATCTCACTGCTAGGGAGGTACATGTGACATGTTCTAATCCTAAATTACACTTATTTCCGTATAAACTGTATGAAGGCTAACATTGACAATATGATCTGATCTGAACTGGACGACTATTAAATCGCTTTTTTGCATTCTTTCCATGTGAGGTTTGAGAAGCTGAACAGTTCCTTTATTATTGTTAATGTCATTCATTGAAATCCAAAACCTTTTTACTGCTCAGTCAAGCGTGCCCACACTCTGCTTCACACGAATCTTTTGGGTTTGTCTTTGCAGGAAAAGGGAAGCACGGAGGCTTTTTCTTACAATGAAAGTCAACCTCCAGTTTTACTACATCCCTGTTTGCAGTGCCACAGCTCCCATCTCCTCTAACAAGGTAAGGCCACTTCCTCTTGTCAACACACCGTCAACCTGTAATTGTGTGAAAGTCCACATAGCTCCGGAGATAACAAGATAAACTAGTACGTCAGAATGAGAATGCTCTCATAGTGTGTTTATTTTAAGTAATAATGTAATGACATTGTGAAGGAACACTCAGTCATGAAGTGGTTAGATTCCAAAGCATTGAATAAATGTAATGGCAACTGGATATAAAGATGTGTCTATTTCTAAAAAAAAATGCATTATATGCATTCCTGATTTGGTTTTATACTTTCCATAACATATTTTAATGTTCTTTTTAATTATAAGAATCATTTTTTCATTGTAAATGTTCATTGACATTACACAAAAATTAATGTTTATTGTAGTGTTTTTTTGTCACCAAGGACTTCCTTTTTAATAGACCAGAGACATTTGCTCCTGCTCTGTAGAGGCAGAAAATTCTTCGGGGTATAGTAATTATAACACCAGTGCCAATGCCAACACTTTTAAAGTGAAATTGACACATTAACAACTAAATTTTTCATTTAACACCAGTAATGTAAACTCAAGCATTCAGTTGCATAACATACCACCAAACACTACATTTATACTTTTTTTTTTTTTCTGTTTTGGTGGCATCTTGACACGCTGAATTGCCAACTCCATTAAATAGACTGCGCTCGCCTTCAAAACCCCACAGACTGTATCGGTTGGAACTAATGTGGTAGAGGGCCAATCACATTTTGCATTAAATAAAAAAATCACTAGCAGTGATTGGCTGCAAGCAAAACTGTACAAAGGGTCTTTTTTCAAGTTTTGGGCAGGCCCTCTGAAAGTACACAGGGCTTTGAAGCTCATATTCTTATTGGCCAAACACTGTAATTACACCGTCATGTGATGCCTTGTGGTTCAAAGAGACTTTTTCCATTGACTGAGATGGGTCTGCATATCAGTGGATTTATTTTTTGAGCGTTACAATGCTAGTGAAATGACTTGTTTCACTATCAGGATTTGATCTATGTGGTCCAATAACAGGTAAAAAGCCTAGAGGAGCTGCATAATTAAATCATATTCATCACCACCCAAACTAAACTGGTAGTTAGCCGTTTGGCTGGTGGAAGTTGGTCGCTCTGCCGCACTCCGCAGCAGTCAGCAGTGCTTGGCTGCCATTAGTCTTTAGTGTACTTGCTTTATGGGCCACACATGGCAGAAGCAGAGCTGATCATCCGTGGTTAAATTTATACAAGGCTGAACCATTCTGGCTTCATGCGCCACTGAGCACCTCTCACGGGAATCATAGAATGGAATTCCTCATAGGAATTCGATACAGCTTGGTACATAAATATTTGGTAGGTATTAAGTACAGATACCAAGCCTGAAAACTGACCCTCACAAATTTTGTGAGAAAGAACTAAAAAAAGTAAGAACAAGCAGTGGTTAGACAAAGAACACCTCCAGGCTGCTCTTCTTCCTTTATTGCTGTTGATTTGCCACATTTGATGTATTTTTTTGGTTTCACTTTCATGTTCCTTTTTTTCTAGGGAAACCTTCATCAGTCCAAGGGAAATCCCTGCACTCTTGGTTCCTACTTGAGCATGGTGGACCCGTGGTACAGCTCAAACATCAAGAGTTTAGGCTGCATGATCCCCAAACTCGCTAAGCTGGTATGACACACTCCTAAACAAATCTAAAAAATAATTTTTCTCAAAACAGGTCGATGTAAGATAAAGCATTTGTTTGAGTTTGAGGGATTCGTGTGAGAAAGAAGAACCAAGGCCACGCAACTGTCTTTGGTTTGAATTCTTGCACATTTTGTCCTCCTGTGTTGCAGCTTGTCTTCTCTGAATGATTTACAGACACTGTAAATGAAAATGAAAATGTCATTGCAACACCACATCCGATTGACATGGCAACTGTTCTCATATAGATTGAAACACAGGATGTTGCATAACATCTTTTACTGCAAGGCGAATAAATATGTTGATTTCATTGAAACCACAGCTACAGTGAGGTAAACTCAAAGACATCTTGACAGCGTGCTGACCGTAAGCCATTAACAGAAAATAGAGTTAACATGACATACTAGAAAATATGCAAGGGAGCATTACAAAATAAATGAAGCTGAATGTAATAATATGTAAATGGTATAATGTTTTGTTTGACACATAAAAAATAATGTAAAGTTCACATTTAAATGAAAAATCATAAACTTAAAGTCAATGTCTGCTATTTAAGTGACTCTGGGAAAATAAGCAGGCACTGTTGTATTACATGACAAGCATCTGGCTTTTTCAGTGACTCATAATATTCACTTGATGTGACCCGAGTGTGACCAAAATTAGTTTTTGGTTACAACACGATGCCGGCAGAAAGGCTAATTTTATACAACTTTTGTCTTCTCTGGCAGCAGATGAACCCAGGGAGGCCAAAAGAGCCCTTTGTGTCAGATGTCATTTCCTATTATGTTCGTACCGGCCAGCAGCCTGTCTACTTCACCATCTACTTTGTTAAGGTAGTATTGAACATTTGATGTTTTTTTCTTTGTTCGAGAGGGTTAAAAACACAATGAACTCTCCATTAAGATGCATCTCCTGCTTTATATCAAAAGGTTTTTAATAAATTAATTCGGTGTCTTTTGGTTTGTAAAAGTTGTTTGTTTTCCATTAGATCACATTCACCAGCATGACAAAGGATCCTGTGGAGGATGTGTTTCTTACCCATCTAGAGATGGAGTTCCCCGAGTTCAGACAGATCTCAGCGTCATGCCGAGGTGAATACACATGCACATTGTTTTTTTCCAATGTTTTCCTTGATGTTTGTGCATACCTGCCTGCCTGTATCTGTGCGCCACCAAGTTTAACAACATGCCTGTGTCTTGAACAGATAAACCAAAGAAGAGCTCAGGGGAGGTATGCGGAGCTGTCATCTCGATGAAATACAGAAAGGTAAATTGCTATTTTTAGATTCATTATTTCCTTATTAGATTACTCCCATGACAGCTTATCAATTACTGGAAGAATTGCTCCGAAATCCCCATCTGTGTCATTTGTGTGCGGTTGGCCTTTGTTTGAATGCGTTATTGCTGACACTTTCATGCTTTGTTTGTGTGAATGTATTTATGTGTTTGTGTCTAGGTGACATTAAGTGGCCGAGATATTGACATAGGAATGTCAGTCAGGACATCAGGAGCTCAGATCAGTGCTATTCCCTCCAATGAAGCAGAAGGTTCAGTATTATCTCTATTAGATTATCTCTATGTCATACTCAGACCCACCATATTTTTTTTGTCTTACTCCTATGCTCCCTATTTTTTCCCGCTTTTATCTCACAGATCTGAACTGTTTGACAATGACATTCAATGAATCTCCAACAAAATTAAAAAACAACACTTTGGTGAGTTTTCGCAATATAAGGCTAGGCTCAAATATTTCTGGTGGATGGTCATTACAGAGACTGTTTATGTTGAAACAGCTCATAAAATGAAAATTTATTTAATAAAAATCATTTAATGTTCTTATTTTTAAAATCTCAGGAGTCAAAGATTCGGTCAAGCAACATTAAGATTCGCACCTTGGAGAGTCGATCTTTCACTGTTAGACTGGACAGAGACTGTCGCAGGACCTACAGAGATGTACAGAGGTAAGAGAGTCTAGTCTCATATGTTCTGTAAGTGACTTTATTTTTACACCAGTTAAGTAGATCAAAGAGAGCTCCATTAGTTAAAGGGACAGTTCACCCCAAAACTAAAACTACCTACTTTTCTCTTACCTGTAGCGCTATTTATTATCCTAGACTGTTTTGGTGTGAGTTGCAGAGTGTTGGAGATATGGGCCGTAGAGATGAATCCCTTCTCTCCAGTATAATGGAACTGGCACTCAGCTTGTGGTGCTCAAAGCGCCAAAAAAAAAGAAGAAAAACTCAACAATAATATCTCCTTTGAGAAATCAAGATAATCTACAGATGTTGTTATGAGCAGTTTCATGTAGGAACTATTTTCTTTCTACCAAACCACACCTGCCGACCCTATCCTGTTTGATGATGTGATTGTGTAACTGGGTTATGATTTCTGGAAAGAGAAATGACTGTTTTTCAAATGTATTTTTTAATACTTTAAGCACCACAAGTCTAGTTCTGTTATATTCGAGACAGGCAGACATCTCTATGGCCAATATCTCCAACACTCAGCAACTTACACTAAAACAGTTTTGGTGGATAAATAGCACAACACATAAGAGGAAAAATAAGATTTTTTTGGTTTTGGGTGAATTGTCCCTTGAAAATCTCTTTAGTGTACCAGCAATGGTAGGTTTTTAAGTGGAACCCAATGGTTGGTATTTAAAATTGCTCTGTCATGTTTGTGCCAGTCCTAGATTTGCAATCCTTTCTCGGTTGGAATTGGGAATATGAACAAAATAAGAACAGGTTACACATAAGACCTGTTTAGTCTTGGTCAATCTGGACCCAGTTTCTTTGCAACCCAAAGTGACAGCTCTCTTTGGAACATGTTTGTGTTTTTGCAGCATTGAGATATCCCCGTGCCTTGATCCCGGATACTGCGTCCAGAAAACCATGAGGTCCAAATTCAAGTTGGGGGAGGACAAAGAAGCTGGATTGAGCAAATACATGAACAAAGGACTCCCTCTGCCAATCAACACATTTGCTGGCATCATCACCTGATGTGGCGGAGTAAACCCAAAAAGAAACATGAGAATGAAGGCAATTCTCACTGTGTTTTGATTGCAGGAGTCGTTGCGACTTCCAAGGAAACAGAAGTCCAATCTGACACACGAAAAGACAAAATGAATCACCTGTGAGTCATACTGAGCTGCTCCTGAAACCAAAATGTTTCAGCTCTGTCAGTCAGGACTTGCATGACTGGAAAAAGACTACAAATCAAAGCAACTTGAGGCCAAATGCAACACACACACACTCGCATCCCTTCTTGCAGTCAATGGAATAGCCTGTCTGCTTCTTTTACAGTATCAGGAACAACATTGTTTCACACTGTAGGGTATGATTGAATTCCTAACAATGTTTCGCTCTCCATGAGGGAGCTACTGTTCAGAGTTAATGCCAAAGAACAATACTGCCTGTGACACTAGAGAGATCGGCAGGGAAAAGTAAGTAAGGTTTGTACCTTTATACGTAAAAGATTTCAGGACTACCGAGAAATGGATCACTTATCATGCGACATCATAAAAAACTATGCAGGCAAAAGTCTGAAAAATCGGATTTTCCAAGTCACCGCTTGGTGAGACAGATTCGAAGGGTTGATTGTAACAGTTACTTTACTTCATAGACACACTACCTTCTTCACATACATACAATGCAGACTCGCCTGGCCTGTCAGTGACTGAAAGATTGTGGAAAGACCGGTACGATGACAGTTGACAGTTTTAACTGTTGCATTTGTCTTAGCTGAATTATTCAAATAACTTGTAATTCACATACATGTTACATAATGCAAGCTGTATTGTAGGTTAATGTGACTGATGCAAGCATTGGGTTTAGTGCTGGAAATGCTGCAGACAGTGCCGACGCTAGACCAATGTGTCAAGAATGACTACAGAACAGAGGCAGCTCTTGTGTTTTACTGTATCAGACAGACAACGGGGATCATGTACGGACTGAACTACATAAAAGAGCTGTTAGACTTCAGACTACTGACTTCAGGCCATTGTCTGCTACCCCGACGTGCAAGATTCTGTTTCATGCTTGATCATATACAAGACAGAGTGAAACCTTGGGGGCACTCAGAGTGAAACTTGCACACATGCCAGTAAAAAACTCAAATGTATCAGCCTTGAGGTGTGAAAATCACCTCTGACCATGTCTTTGGTGATACATCAATGTGTTAAATTGCATCTATTTGCACTTAAACTGTAGGTTTGTTGTTTTGTATTATTTCCTTGTGGGAGAGGAGCAACAGTGTGTAAAACTTTTGCGTTCTCACTTGCACTCTCTCTTTAACTACAATATGTGGTTGAAAAAAATTAAGCTGACTTTTACAGGCATGCCTTGTAGGTCGATAACAGAAGTAAGGAACGACTGACCAGACTGCCCTATTCGATGCACGCCCTGAGAATGAGAATGAGTTTGTGAACAATATAGTGTCTAATTATGTCATTACTTAACATGTCACAAATACATGACATCCTCTAAGTTATTAGAGGGGCATTTCAATACATGACACAAATATTTGGCTCAGTTGTTATTCATGAAAAGGATGAAGACTTCGCTTTTGCCACAGAATTATTAGATCACCCACCCTAGGATGGCTCGGCACCCTATTTTTGATGCATGCCCACATGTATGAGCTCAGACAGTAAAGATCAACAGCCTCAGGAACTGGAAGTGATGGGTTACACTGGCAGGGTAAAATCATGAGTTTGAAAATCATGATACATTTTGCACACGTTTTTTCACCTAATGTCATATATAAAGATGATGCCATTAAAATCAAAATGCAATTGTGTAAATAAATGATTTTGTTTTTATAAAACAGCGTTTGTGTTGCCAATCTCTTTTTTTCTGAAGAAATAATTACTTAACTTGTGAGCTGATGATAAAAAGAATGGTTTTGAATAGTTGTACTTTGAGGCAGGGGCGCCAAAGAGGTGGAGAACAGATAGGACGATTATTAAGAGAAAAAAAAAATCACAATAAACAGAAAGTTTTTCACTAGAATGCGCTAACTAATACTCGCCGTCTATTTTCCTTTCTTGTTTATGGTAAAGAAAGCGTACATAATATTTGATTGGTCTGTATTGCCAGCTCCCCTCCCTATTTTCATGAAATGGTTCGGTCCTGTCCGTAAACCTGGCGCATGCGGTAATCTAACAGAGCGGAGTCAAGAGTGTCAGTCGAGTTTAGCCTGTCAGTTTCTAAAGAAAAGTCAGTGTACTAAAAACGAAAACAAACAAGAGAGAGAAGAAAGGACAGTATTGTGCAACTCAACTCTTCACAAAGAAAGGTGAGTCACTGTGAAAGGTGGAATTAACCTGTTCAGTCCATGGTGAATAAGCTACGTTTGCTCCCCTGACATTAGCTAATATCTTCAGTGAAAGTTCGGAGTGCTCACATTTTGCCCCTCTTTTAACTGTCATTTTATCAGTGTAGTCAAATATTAAACTAGTTAATCAGTTTTCCCTATCCCATCTTGGTATCAGGCCAACAGATGCAGCTTGAAAGCCCTGCACCCCTGTTACCCCCCACCAATGAACCAGCCCAGCTCTTAACTGAAGGAGGTGAGCAGCTCTCTGTCAGGTATGTCAGCTGATAGAGCTGCTGATGTTATTTCCAGTGGTGGAAGAACTGCTTTTTTACTTACGTATAAGTAGAAATACCACCGGCTAAAAAAAAACTCCATTACAAGAAAAAGCCCTGGATTTAAAATGTTATTTAAATATAAGTGAAAAGTACTTATTTTAAAGAATGGCACATTTCAAAATACCATAACTTAACACAAGCTCTTTATGTTATAATAGAATATCCTATGATGTTTACATGTTAATGTTGTAATTTATCAATGTGGAGCCATTTTTAGATACTATTAGACTATTAGTATAATATTGCATAGCATCATAGATAGATAGATATGTTTCATTAGAAAAATCACAAGTGTCAAATAAATGAAGTGAAAATTACAATATTGCAAAGGTAGAACCATTTAAAGCTTTGAATGGGTCAATTTGTTTCTGGAGATGTGGTTACAGGATTTGTGCAGCATTTGTTTGGCATGTGGCCGTGGGGCCCGGGGTAATATCTTTTAATGGGGCCCAAAATCCATGGTGGTGCCCCTGCTCTGACATACTGTGGATTCGGTTAATGCTGTATGTGCGTCCAGTGGCCACCAGATGGTGTCATTTAGTTACCATTTAACCAGCTTGAGCAGTGGTTAAACACAGGAAGCCTCCTGTGCGCTGCGCACACACCAACACCTGCCACAGCTGGTGGTAGACTGCCAGAGCATCTCGCTTTCTCTCCGCCTCTACAGGTTGGTGTCTGACTGGCGATGACTCAATGAAATATAGCAACAAGCTGAGACTGCAAGACCCTCCCTGTAGTTTTCCTCTTGCTGTTTCCCAGCAGCTGCAACTGGAAGCGTATAGAGAGAAAAGAGGAGAGGAGCAGCTGCTGGATCAATGGAGAAGAAACAGGGATCTTCTCTTCAGTACGGTTCACTGGAGCGCACTGAATGGAGCAGAGGCACCAACAAACCAGGTTACCTAACGAACAAACAATGCATTATTATTACATGTTTATCTCTTGATTGTGTTTAAAGTGATATTGCTGTATATATGTTGAATCACCTACAATTTCTCTCTTAATTGTGTCACTGTACCTAATGTTCTTATGGCCATAACGTTGCTACAAGGAGTTACAGTCTTTGTGGATAATGAATTTATAGTAATCGCAGTCTGTTTATTTTATAAAATAATCTGTGGTATCACTTATTGTAAAGCGTCATTGGATTGTGTTCTATCTTGTCCCACTAAATACACAACAGGATTACTTTAGTTTGGTTTTCAGTCTTTTACTTTAATATTTGGGTTGTTTTATAGTTGACAGAACCAATCAATGCATTTCTCTAATTACAATACAGACAGCAGCTCTGCAAATGTCAGGAATCCACAGGTGTTTGCTCTTCTAGTGTGTGTGTGTGTGTATGTATGTGTATTACTCATGTTGTGGGGACATGAATCTCTTTACACACTCAGATTGTGTGGACTCGCCTTCCTTTTATGGACAAAATGCAAGTTCCCTATATGTAAATCATTACATTTTAGAGTGAAAATGTGGGTTAAGGTTAGAATTAGTGTTAGGCAAGTAGTGGTTAGGGTTAAAGTAAGTCTCCGGTAAATTAATGTAAGTCAGTGTGCTGTCCCCAAAAAAAAAGAAGAAAAAAAAGCGAGGGCCCATTACTCAGGGACCTGCATCCTCAAATGATGAGTAATGACCCACATGGGGGGCTTGGCAGGACAGTGGCGGCATCTAAGTGTTAGACAGACAATCAGGTCAGAATTCAATGGCACTCTTTATCACATGGTACTCCTCACTGTGGTAATGTTCCTCAAAAGCCTGCAGCAAACCTACAGTTTTGTTGTCGATGAGGCATAATTTTCTCAAAGAATCATTTCAAAAATAGACTTTTAAAACATGTTCACCGCAATTTCTGAAAGCCCATGGTGATATCCTCAGATGTCCTTTTTTTTTGTCCAACCAGTCGTCAAAACCCAAAGAAATTCAGATTAATATTTCAACTAGAGAAACACAGCAAATCTAAACATTAGAGACACTGAAAACAAAGAAAGTTTAAAATTTGTTTCTTTCAATTGCATTCCTCTGCATTGATTTCCTGCATTATGATTCGGTGAACTGATCAAGTAGTTCAGTTGGAAACTTTGCAAAGCTGCACAGAATCTCTTAAGATCTCTGTTTTTCATCAACATACTTTCATTTTTATCACATTCCTCATTCCCGTTATCCCCACCCTCATGGGCTACCTTGTCCTCTTCCCTCCACCTCTGCCTTTTGGTCTTGGCCGATCTGTCTGTCAGTATGGCGTTCTACCTCATTAGGTGTAAAGCACATAGTGTGAAAGAGAGGGTTGGAGTCGGGGTAAAGACTGTAAACTGAGCTCATGATTGTGAATCACATCGTCAGGGGTGTTGATTAAGAGAGGGGTGAAATGAGGAGAAGCAAATGAGGATGACAACTGTGTGAGAGATAGTGAGAATGGGGAGAAAGTGTATAGAGGGAACATTTCAGAGAGGTGTAGTGATGAGTCATAACTGCTCAGTGGCAGAATAACCTGTCCTAGAGAGCCTCTGCAGCAGAACATGTTGTCTCTAACGATGTAAGAATATACTAAAAGATGCTAAGGACATCATGTTGAACACTTTTGGCTCATAGTCCAGTGTCTCAGTCAGCTGCATGGGAATCATAAACACTGAAGCTTGTCTGTCTTTTTGGCAGAAAAACTGGTGGCGAATTAACAATAATGCTTGCATGTTGTGGATGAGAGGTGATGTTGTGTCAGCAGATCCTGTTTGTGTTCTTAAGCACCGCATTTCATCATTCAGCATCTATAATGAGTATGTCGTGTGAATACAGTGATAAGAATACAAAGGTTGAATGACTAGCTCTTTCTGTTGTCTGCGTAGGTTCTCAGTCACCTAGGTCATGGTAATATGAGGTTTTTTTTAAAGTGGCAACTGGATTTGTTGAGGTTTCTTGAAGACGTTTTGCCTCTTCTCCAAAACTTTTTCTCTTAGAACTGAAAAAAACTTTTGGAGAAGAGCTGAAACGTCGTCAAGAAACCTCAACAAATCCAGTTGCCACTTTAAAGAAACCTCAGAGCTCTTTCTGTTGTTTTTTTTCATGCTTACTTTCTCACTCTCAGGTACACACATATACACAATGTTAATCAAAACCAAAAGGAAAACTTCCTGTGAATATGCTTGTGAAATGTGCAAACTCTTCTGCATAAGTCTACCGCTGTCTCATAGAAGATTTCCTTAAAGTCTGCATGATTTCTTAAGCGCTTATTTGATTCTTCACATGTATGCTATCATGTATCAAGTATGTGTTCTTATGCCATGACAGTGAAAGCCTCTGTCACATTGCCATGCGTCGGATGCTTCATACTATATTTGTTCTAACCCACAAGGGACCTTTTAAACAGCAGAAAAGCACAGGTGGAACTAATAGCTCTAACAACCAACAATAATTCCAACTCAATGCAGGAATTAACAATTATGTGTAACATCTGTACTTCACAAGTAAGACTGAATGCTTTAAAAAAAAATCTATTAAATATAGCTGTTTGTCAAGTTCATTCATGCCACAAAGTAACTCAGTGTGTTAAGGTTCAGGATTTTGTAACGGCTGGTAGAACTTAAAAGTGAAAAACAAAAATAGAATTGAAACTTCGTGACTGCTATGTCATGAACAAAATTGTTTTATCTGCAAATTCTTGTTAGAGTGGAAACAGAGCTTTTCCAGGGTTTTCAGGTGGTATAATTGTTGGCGTCACCGTCTCAACAACAATGGGATTGCTTTTCATTTTCCTTGATTTCCAGAAAAGATTGGTATATCATGTGGTTTCCTTATCTGAGCTGTAGTTATTAATTTTGCAAGTTGTAGGTGTAAATAGTTTTGCTATGGGAAAAAAGCAACAATAAAACCAACAATAACAGCATTTGGATTAAATGATTAGTTTGACATTTTAGGATATATCCTCATTGCTTTATTGCTTAGTG
This sequence comes from Plectropomus leopardus, assembly GCF_026936395.1. NCBI lineage: Eukaryota > Metazoa > Chordata > Actinopteri > Perciformes > Serranidae > Plectropomus > Plectropomus leopardus. The sequence goes on from NC_142178.1 coordinate 10,978,701, forward strand.
GTAAATGAGAACTTTGATACATCTTTTATTTCTGTACAATAAGTTCAGCACACAGAGGCAGTTGGCCTAGTTTAGCATGAAGAAGATTTTTTTATTAGCACAAATGTGAGCTGTAGAGGTTCTGGTCAGCATATTTCTGAATTTTGGACAGAGCTAGGCTAGAACTGCCCCACTACTTGTCTTTATGCTAAGCCAAGGCTAATTGCCTTTTGTCTCTAGGTCCATAATTAGTGTACAGGCATGGGAGTGGTGCTGATCATCTAATCTAACATTAACTCTCTGCGATGAAGCAAATTTCACTAAATCTCAAACCGTTCCTTTAAAATTAAAAATAGGCATCAAAATGCTTATTTATGATTCAAAAGAGCAACTGTAAACAAAGAGTGTATAGAAATAGTGATTGCAGACAGCATGATGTCATCTATTGGTTTGTGGACTTCAGTTTTAAAGCCTCAAGTTTTGTAACTCCACATTTCGGTGGAGTTACAAAAAGTAAGGGGAGAATTAGCTGTTGAAACCAAAATCATTTTTTTGTGCCAGGCTGTAAACATGTTTATTTCTTCTGTAAAGTTGGGCATTTTTAACATGGAGGTTTTGGAGTCAGCATCCAGTGGCCATTAGAGGAATTGCAGCTTTTGGCCCTTCCTTGCTGGCTTCATTAGCCAATAAGGCCCTGGAAGGTACCGCTCATTTAGAAACTGTGAATAATTGTTTTCCTTTAGAAAGTGGATAAAAGTTCAGTTGCCTTGTGTCTTAGCAAGAAATAACACTTCAACTTAGAATCCTTAGAAATTAGGCAGGTTTGCCACTTCATAATGCAGTGCATTACTTCTGAAAGGTAGTGGAAGGTGTATATAGTTCCATGTATGTCTTTTTTGGGTTTCCTCCCATTAACAGTTTGATAGACTCCCTGCACACTTCACTCTGTGCTTTCTCCTCTGAGATGTCAAGGTTGTGTTGACGCTACATTGACGTCAGCCAGATTTGTCATAGAAACAGAGTACAGAGTGTCAGCCTGTGTGTCTGTACTTCAGGCAACGTTTTTTGTCTGTCGCACAAAGCAGACAGCAGTTGCTCGCTCGCATACAAAGCTTTAATGCCAGCAGGGATACGTATGAGTCCATGTAAACCGTCAATTATCAGTAAGCATGGTTGATGCTTCCCATAGTGCTACTACTTCTACCCTGGAGTCAAACAATCCCAGTTTGAATTGTTATGATCCACTTCTATTCTGCCTAATTTTATGTTGGTGCAGGGGACGTGTCATCACAGCACTTTGAACCCAGTCAGCGCTACCTTGCCCAAGGCTAAATGTGACTACAATAGAGATATTACATAGTAGAGCTCTTATAAGTAATGGTGTGTGTATATAAAGAGGATTTAAGGGCCCTAGGAAGAGCAGGAAAGTATTAGTATCTCCCTTGTTACGTTTGTCTCGGCCCCCATGTTGTGCAGCTCTCTGCAGGGAATCGACAGTTATCCAGGACTGGTAGTGCTAAATGGAACAATTCGAAAGCAAGTGGTGGTGATTTTTTTCCATTAAATATTTGCAACTGTCCCTATTCCTACCATAAGAAGTTCAACACTGCTTGGATCTCCAGGGAATAAAACAAATCTAGCGTATGTATTTTGATTTGCATGGCTATAACTAATGTGTTTTGGGATGGTTGGCTGGTTGCAGTTAAATGTTTGATATGCTTGTGGATGTGATTCTGTACCAACTGCTCACAGCCTGTAGTATCCACTCTGCTTTGTTTTACTTTCATTCTGCAATTTTTTCCAGAGACCTTAGGTAAAGTTCATTCTAAAGTATTTCAGAGCAGTTTTGACAAAACCCACAACATTCTTGACTTGGTTATGTTTGGCAAACACTGCACGGGTTTATGTTATTTGCTATATTTTAGAACGAGGATAGAATTTTCATCATGAAACATTGTTTTATTTGAAAGGATACAGTTAAAAGGAGAAATGCAGGTGGAATGGCATGCATAATAAGTCAGATTTACACACAGGGTTTCATAATACTTTTCACTGAGCCATCAAGGCATCCTCTGTGCAGTATATGATTATTTAATTGCCTGAAAGCAGAGCTGCTGTGTGCGAGAGAGAATATTTCTACAGGGGTTACTCATTACCACCTCATTGTTCTTTGGAGATAATCATGAGCCAATCTGTTGTTCCTATGAATACACTGAAATTGAAAATACTTTAAATTGTTTAATGACTTTTGATTACTCTGGGGACAACTAGTTTATAACTATACGCTAATTCTAATGATGTCTAATGCACAGGCAAAGCTCTGTTTATATTATTAAGATGCCAAGTCAGAGAAAAAAAAGTCTTAAACTGTCACATGGTTCCCCAGTGTGATATTTTTCCACATTAATACCATTGTGCTTTGGATTCATATATGTCTCTTCTCTTTAGGAAAAATAACAGCAATTTTAAGTTTTCTTAATTTTGAACCTAAAAAACGCATTTTATGCTTTACAATGTCAGATCTTCATATTAAACATGACCAAAGTTTCACATAATGAGGTAAACATATGTAAAAGTGAACCTTGTGTGCAAAACCTAAATCTTTAGACCCTTCTTAATACTCTGATGTCAGCTGATGTCAGCTTGCGACAGATTTCTTTATGTGGTCATTTGCACCCTGCACGCTACTGCAAATTTGTACATTACATAACCTACACTGCTACATGTAGCTACATGCTAACACCAGGAAAACATGTAAACTTGTTTCAGATGTTATAATTTCTCTTCATTTTCTGATCATATTCCTGCTGGAACATAACATGTCCAGATGTGTTTGGAAGTTGTTATTGGTGAAAGTGCCACCATTCTTTTCAAAGATACCAAAGATGTGGAAACGCTAATGAATTAGAGCAGACTGGGCTTTTTCTGGAGTTGGTCAGGTGCGAAAACAGAATGTATCACACAGAAATTGAATAAAGATGTTAAAGTGTTTTTTGACCATTAAAGGATCTAAACATGTTCCAGTAGAGACCCAAAATACAAGCATGACCTAAAAAATGAGCATATCATGTCCCCTTTAATCTTGTACCGTGGTCAGACTTGTAACTGTCATGATAAGTATATAACAAAAGTAATTGCAATGGCATGCTTTCTATAATGTTACAAGCAAGGTGAAATGTGACATCACTTTAAATAACCTCGGTGTCTAAGTGTGCCACTGATTGCGTTGATTACTTCAAACTTTGACAACTGTGTCTTGAATGTAGGGCAACTACTGACTTACTTTTGTTAGCGAATACTGTATGATTGTTTTTTCAATGAACTGATTAATTGGTCAGTCTGTATCTGGTGAAAAATGTCCTTCAGTTTCCAAGAATTCAAGGTAATGTCTTCAAACTCTTCAAATATGTTGTTTTAACCAACCAACAAACCAAAACTGTGACACCAAGAAGGCATGATATTGAGTGAATTAGATGTGGAAAAATCACGGCCACACAATGACACTCAGTATAGTTGAAAAGATTTTAAGCAACCATGTGCTAAAATATGAGTTGGCATAGTTACTTTTATGTATTGAATCCAACCTGTATTTATCCAGATATTTAGTAATATAATATCACCCACATAATTAGTCAATATATATTAAGTTAACCCATATATTCAGCAAGTAAAACTCAATTTTCACCATATATTTAGTAATTCTATGTATTAGTGTTCTATGATCAGCCATGTACTAAATATAAATTAATTTTACTCAGATATTTAATAAATCTAAATTAATTTGCTCAGATATTTAATGAATCTACATTAGTTTTGCGAAAAGGCTTTGTATAAGACCTTTTATTGAATTTATTTAATACTTTTCTATCAAAGTTCTAGAACTTAAAGTCTTTTCAGTTATATTGCGTGTCAGTTTGTTGCCATAATTTTTAACCATTGGTCACTTTTTTTTTTTTTGTTAACGGTGAAAAGAGGTTCAATGATTTAAACCAGAGAAAATGAGCAACTAGAGAAGATGGAACCTAAGACATTTGGAGTTTTTGGTTGATAAATTAACAAAAGGGTTTTATCATTTATCAAAATTGTGGCCACTTCATTTTCTGTCAGTTGTCTAAATGATTATCTGATCGATCATATCTAAGGATTCTGTGCATACTGTGTGTGGCTAATTACAGCAGGGGATTATGTTTTTTTCAGAAATATGGACACTGTATGACTGAGCAGTAAACTATCTCTCTACAGCATACAAAGGCGGAGACAGGAGTGCAGTGTGTGTCTGACAGCCATACTGGGGGGGAAGCTTATTTCCTGGGCTGACCCACCACCCTGGGTTTACGCAGTTAATCAGTTTGTGTGTGTATGTCTGTGTGTGTGTGAGAGAGGGAAAGAAAGAGGCGTGTGAGTCGTGCCAACCACTGACACATGGTAATTTGGCTGTGATGCTCTGCTCCTCATCAAGCAGCGATTTCAAAGTAAATCTGCTGCAGCTCTTTATACTGTTTAAAACGCATATGCATATGCAGTTATTGTTCTGTAGTGCCAAATTGGACACTGGAAATAAAAAAAAAACTTTAATGTGTATGTATTTGCCTGTCTCTGTATAGCATTCCTCCAAAAAAGTGCAATGTAAACTCCTAGTAATCTAAATGATTGTTGTTTTTGAGTCAGACATGTAGCACGTTTGTCGAATACATAGTCTATTCAGCAAGACTGAAAACTATCCCACTCTTTGTTTTTCTCTTTTTCTCTCTCTCTCTCCCTCAGAGGACGACGTGGTGTCTATGGCTGACTCCACCATCACCGTGGATGACATCGAGGGCGAGCTTTTTAAGATTGAGAGGATCAGGGATGTCCTGGTCAGGAGGGAGTCAGAGCTCAGATACATGTGAGTGGCTTAACAAACACCAACACCTTGCTTTTATTTGGTGTCACAGCTGCAGTCTGCAGGCAGTGTGATTACAGGAGACAAAAGGGGTTCAGAAAGAGCCGCCTAGATTCCTTATTTATAGTAAAATGGTGAAAGCATTATTATGTTTAATGCTGGTCTGAGTATAGTGCCAGTGCAAAGCGTACTATGCGTGTCCTTGAGCGTGTACGTGTCTGTCATGTGTGAGACTGAGTTTGCACCCCTTCACAGAACTAGTTTATTGTTATACATTAGCTACAATATTTCCACTTTAAAACTAAGCAAACAATACCATACACCATTATTTATTTGCCAAAAAGCTTTCCCTAGTATGTAGAGAAAGAGAGAATTATACAAAATGTTGGCACTTGTTATTTAACATAATCTGTGGCTTTGTAGAATGGTTCAGTATCAATCTTCCTACCTGGTGATTGGTCAGGCTTAGTTCTACATTATCAGATCTGACTCATCTTGTGGATAATTAAAGATTCAGTTAATTAATCAGTCCAAAAAAAGTTCCCTGATACCTTGTCAAGCCAAACAACCTCGAGAACAGAAGCTATCAGCTATCAGAATTACATGCATCTTCGGGCCTTTGCCACCAAAAGCAGTTAGAATAGTTTAAGCTGTTTTTCCATTCTGGAGCACACCTTGATATCAGAAGCACATCTCCCAGCAGCATAGCCTGCTATCCTCCCTTCTCATTTCTTTCCATCACACCCGAGCTGGCCTCCATTATAATTTCAATAGCTTTACCTTTGTTTCCAAGAAGCAGGCTAATGCATGGATATTTATTCATCTACTCCTCTGAAAGACAGGCAGTAAGGCTGCTCAGATAGCGGGGAGAAAGTGAGGAGTGGCTTGTGTGGGGTAGTAAGCAAGAGTCAAATGGATACAGTGGGAGGAGGAGGTGGAGGGGAAGAGGAAGTCACGATCTGAAGCACCTTTTTTTTTGTTCCCTCTCAGCAGTCCAAACACAAAGAAACTACAAGGTGCATTTTCTTATGATGTGTTAAGTAAAGTGTATTTGTATTCCAGACCTCATGGCCATTCCTCCACCTACACGTCTGTGGAGAGCATCTTACATGACAGGTAGATGAGGCACGGTGGCAAGGCTCTCTCCCTCTGCTGACGTTGATGAATGTGTGTAACGTGTGTGCCTGTATGTGTGTGCTTCTCCATACTCAGTTGCTGTGATGGCGGGTCACATGAGGGCCTCTCACTCCCGTCTGAAGAGGAGAGGTGGCACAGAGGGTCTTGCACCTCACCTCAGTGTCAGTAATGATCCTCCCAGTTGGAGGGCCATCGAAAGAGACGGAGCGTGATACGGTCTAAAGAGTGAAAGCTATCTGGCTCAGGGAGGCCACAGGCATGTCTTCTCAGAAAAGATTGTGTCATCTCCTGTGTGAAATAGGAGATCGATATGAAGCTCTCTCTGTTAGAATATAATTTTCCCACACAGCAGAGTCAAGGTTTCTCTCCTCTCTCCTTTCAAAATAGAAAATGAGCTGATCAGCAGTACAAAGTGCAGTACTTACAAAAGTGTTTGTGTTTCTTTTGTCCCATCATGCCTGTCCAGGATGGATGACATTCAGCTGTGCAAGGAGATCACTCGTCTGAAGAAGGAGCTGCAGAAATTAGTGTCTATACCAGGTAAGAGTCCTCTGTATATTTGTTGATTGAGGATTAAAATTGGTAAATAAATTAAATGGGAAAAGAAAGACATTTTTGGAAATAAGCTTAATTGCTCTCTTGCCCAGAATAAGTTATAAGATCGACGCACTCTCATGACTGTATGCTAAATATGCAGGCAGTTACACTTTGCTTTATGCTAGCTTAGTTTGGTGTAAAGATTATGACATCTATTGTATACACACATTTGTCTGTCTAGGGCATGGCTGTATAAAACAGTGTTGGTGGCGGGTCCTCATTCATTCCTAAGGAAATTACTCAGTGGCGCATAAAAAGATCAACTTACGACTATAAAATGACTCCGATCTTCCACATCCATTGGCCCATAAAGCATGCGCACCAGAGTTTCCTTTAAACCCCCTCCAAACCGCTCAGTCATTAGACTATTAGTGTATTTTACAACTTTAATGACATAATTATTCAAATAAGGGCTATTAAAGTATTCATACAACAGGGTTGCTGCAAATCCTTAACAAGTCTTAAAAGGCAATGAATTCATTAATCTAAAAATAAGGCCTTAATGGGTATTAAAATGTCTTAAACCTTTCAAATGTCTTAAAAATGCCCAGACATGGGAAGAAAGATTTTATCCTTTTTTTCCCCACTTTGCATTGTAAAATCCCCAAATAATTAGTAACACCCTATTTTTAAAAAATATGGCATGGCTAAAACTGGTATAAGGCAATGCCTACAAGTGTATTTTTGGCAAAAGTTTGTTTCCAAACACGATGGGAAAAAAGGGAGTGGAATTCCACATGCAGATTGAAAAACAATAATCTCCCAAAAAACTAACATCAAATGCATACAATAAACATTTGGGCAAAACTGTGTCTAACCCAAAGTGGTATATTTCAGTTCATGTTTATTTTTCTCTTCAGTTTCAGTTATTGTTAAATTAGTCTTAAATTTCATTCTGATTGGCATTAAAGAAAAAGTCTTACATCTAACTTTCCTTAAACTGATACAAGGAAGTTTATGTACGTAAAAAAAAAAAAGATTTACAGAATTAACAGTCTTTCACAATGTACATCTATAGGGGAGTGTTTTTGGGTCCAGTGGCATCACAGAATGGACCTGGAAGTTGTATTTTCATGGCCACTATATCAAGTTAGCTTCAAAGCCCAACTCCGTTTCTGTCATCACAGCAGCTCCAAGAAAGTAGTAGTAGTAGTAGCCCAAGAAAATTAATAATCATATTTCCCAAAATGTACAACTATTTCTTTAAATAAACTGATTCTTATAAATTATAAGTTAGTAATCTGGGGCAAACACTACTCAGATTTCTTGTGTTGCAGATAATGACAAGTCCAGTGAGGACCGGCAGAGGGAGGAAGAACTACTGCAGCAAATCCACAAGCTGGTAGAGACCAGAGATTTCCTGGTGGACGATGTGGAGTTTGAACGACTCAGGTGTGTGCTTCTGTCTCTATGGTTTCATTATAGCTCAGTAGGGGTCCTTTGGTCGACCGTCACCATAGGCTGTGAATGAATAATTAAAAATGAAAAAAAAAATCTAACTACACATACAGCAGATAGAGAAGCAGTTCACTTATAGTCACCATGCAGTCTGTCAGAAAAGGCTTTAGGGAGTCTTTTGCCCACGCGGAAAAACTTGATAGTTTGACATGTATTTTTCATGCATAGAAGAACAGATCTTTGATACTGACATGAGCTCATTATCAGTCTTATAATGACTGATAAGCATTATATTGGAACATCGCTCATAGTCACTCATGGTGATGGTGATGGTGAAGTTGTATCTTAGTTCAGTATCATCCGTATGCATGCTTCTTCCACAAAGCCACCCTGCTGTGCTCCATTAAAACGCTGATACACTTCCTCTGTGAGAGACTGCACTGCAGAGCGCACAGCAGAGTGCCATTTCAATTAAAGATGTGTCAGCGTGGACTGCAAGAGGAGCTGCAACTGGTTAAAAAACAAAACAGTTTGCATTTATGTCATCATTTTTCAGGTGCAGCAGGTCTCTTAAGTACATCTGCTGCTGGATGTTGAGCTTTTGTTCATGCAGGAGATGAAGATAAGCTCTTTTCATCCTGTCCAAACCTTTTGAATCCATTCTGGCACTCATTCACAGCGCATATTACATAAAACTCTACAGGGCTCTTCACAAAATATTAAAGGAAAGCATCATAAGGAGCCAGGTTGTCTTGAAGATTTGATTTTCTTATTACATTTTTACACATCAAGCATGTAAAAATGTTAAGTTATTTATGAGTTAATGCGAGCTTATTGTAGGTTAAATCTGTATTTCTGTCACAGTTCTGCATTAATGGTCATCTGCTTACTTATGCCTGCACAGTCGCACAACTCCCATTCAATAGTTTCCCTTTCACCCTGGTTTCCTGCACCTCATCTTAGTCATGCCCATCTCAGTAAGGCAACTCCATTCACCTGTTTCTGATTACAAACAGCCAGTATATATACAGTACCTCGGCCTCACAGTCACTCTTTGCCAGATTGCTCTTCGCCACTCATGCAAGACAGCACTTTTTTCTGGGCTGATTTTCTGTTGCCAAGCCTGCCTGCCTCTGACCTTCCTGGCTCTAATGACTCCTAATAAACACACCAGTATTCTTTTTCCGATCTTGATATCTGTGCCTCCATCCTTGGTGCTTGCTTAACTGCGGCTGCTTGGCGTTACCATCCAACGACGACACTACGCTGTGAAGGCTCCTATCTGCTTACCTGTGGTTTCCTACAGTCCAGAGACTTTCACCATGTATCCAAACTTGCCATTGTGTGTGCGTCCTGTGAGTATTTATTGCTGGCTTCTCGATCCTCCACCTACTGTTTCCCCACTGGTTTGTCTGCTTGGACTGTGTACTTTCTTGCCTCTGGATCTTCAGTCTACACGACAAGGTCTTCTGCCTGCATCTACTCGATACCTTTGTTGGTTATTGAACCGAACTCTGTGTGCGTCTAAGAAAACGACACGGCACACTTACCTGCTTCTGAGCCTACGCTTTTTTTCCACTTTGTGGAGAGACATTGCTGGAGTGTTTAACGGTGCTGTGTGCTGTTTACCTGCCTTGCCCTGCACCTGCTGAGTGTTGTCACTAAACATCATTAGCACACTGTCCTGCTTTTAGCTCCAAACACATCCCGTCAAAATTTTTCTGCAGGATTTTCTTTTATGTTTTGCCCTGCCCTCGTAAAAAACCTAAACCACTGTATTTAACTTAAAGTGGTTCCATTGTGCAGCAGCCACCTTACACTGCTTTGTAATCTCTACAGGAAATGAATGAACTTCTGTTACATGTTGATCCTGCTGCAGCACATACATCCTCGCACGCTGACACTCAACTTGTGACCTAATGTGACTCACTATTGGACAACCAGTATGTTTTTAGGTATAATCTTCTTTCCAATTCTCAGACAGTATCACACATCATTAGTTTGTGTGAGCAACACTCTGTGTTGGCAGCTGACAGTGTGCTGTGAAAACGCTAAGGGGGCTGCTGGGAAGGTGAGAGGCAGGAAGCTGGAAAACAACAGTGGGGTAATGGATTGCAGAGAGGAGAGGATGTGACGCCGCCCAAGGCCATGTTGTCCATGCTGATAAATATAGAGATCTTTCTATTGTTGCTTCTGTCTTTATTTATCCTGTCTGTCCTTCACAAGAAAATTCTTTCTGCAGTTTTTATGTTGTGGTGATTATTTTCAAAGAAGGACCGACATGGTACAGTGAGAATACTCTGTTTAACAGAACATATCAATTATATGCCTGGGGTGTAATCACAATACACATTAGGAGGTCAGGGGTCACTTCCCCAATCTTCAGAAAGTCTCAGAATGCTATTGATTCCAAGTAAATTCATGCTCTTGTAATTTACATAAAATTTGGCATTAATTTATGTTCAAAGGACAGAGATTTGCTGCAGTCGTGGCTAGGCTGAATACTGTTCTGCCAATACTGCAAAATTTTGTAATTTTGTAATATTTGACACTGAACAATGAGGTGACGCAGAGGTAAGTGGCATCTACACTCTTATACAAGTGACACAAGTGACACAAGCTTCTAGATGTCTCTCAAACTCTTGCTAAACTCTCACCTAACCAGAAAATGGTAGGTCAAACAAATACTGTATCTATGAGAAATTGCATTTTTTTAAAAAAAATAAAAAGTCATAAAAATGTAAAAGAAATGTTTTACAATAGTCACTTTACAATTTTGTCCTGGGGGCAAAGCACCCCAACAACATTTAACAGGTGATTACAGCCCTGGTATATTCAGTATCTGCTACATACATAAAGTACTATAACTTCACCAGACCCTACAAACATCCAAATATTCAAATATGCAGAGTATGTTTATCCGATTTAAGAAACTCTGGATAGTCTGCCAGACTTATTTAATTTATCAGAACCTCTCAGAGTAAATCTAATTTTTTTCTAACAGCCAGAACTGCATTAGCTCTCTTATCCAGTGCAAAAGGGTTTCGTCTCTCCACTTTAGAAAAATCAAGCCTCTCTGAAATGTTCATTCAGTGCTTATGAAATAGATGGCTATTAAATGTAAAGGAGAGACATATTTGACTTTTAAATCTGTACAGTGTAACAGGAGATTGCTATTTGGATACATTTTGGGACAGACATCAGTGCTTTATGTGTTCATGCATTGTTTGGGTATTTTATACTTATCTCTCTCCATTTCTACAGGGAGAAAGAAGAAGATAAAGAAATGGCAGATTTTCTGAAGTCCAAATTCCCAAGAAATATGAATAAGAAAGGTATTTAAGCATCAAGAGAGCTGCAACCTTGTGCTCCATCAAAGTATAAACACATAATAACAACGTTTTAGGAAGTGAGGAGGAAATGAGCAAAAGAACACATTTTTTTTTTACCAAATGCTTTACTTGTTCAAAGTGTTTTTCTCCCAAGGAGCTTTGAAGGATAAAGCTTTACACAATCACCGAATGTTTCACCAAATAGAAATATGCAACCCAGTCACCAGAAAAAAAACGTTGGCACTATACATTTTTGCAAAACATGGGTATGTTAGATCTTCGATACGTTGAAACTTTATATTTCTTTATGTTTCATCAACACTGTAGTCAACGTGTATTAAGTTAGGCAAAAAACTTGGTTATGGTTAGGAAAAGAGTTGGGGGGCACAAACACAGCTGGAGAAACCATCCAAGCTAGGTAAAAAACAGCCACTTTTTGTAGCACAATCGCGGCAGTAAACACAGCAATGCTCCACTAATAACTGCTTTTCGTGGCACTATCCTAGGAGGAATTGCAGCACTGTCTGTAAAAAAAGCACAGATTTTCATGCATGAAACACAGCCATGTCTCTTTAAAAAAAACCAAACGAATAATAGTATTCAGGCAGAAAACACAGAAATGTCTCGGTAAAAAGCATCCTCTTTTCATGGTACTATCCTGACGGGAAAAGCAGTGATGTCTTGATCAAAACAAAACAAAACAAAAAAAAACACATTTTAGAGAAAGGTCACTAAAAAAATACCACGTATGATGGCTAAAAAGCTGCTGGAAATACCAACACATTCTCATTTAAAGTTGTCGGGCTTAAAATACAGCAATGACTTGCTAAATAACAATCAGTTTGTTAATCGTTGGTGTTGAACCATCGTCTGCAGTGGTCAGCAGTTTGGCAGGTGTCTTGCCGCAGGAGACATGCCATCCACCATCCCTTTGACCAGATAACAAAGTCAGCTCATATACTACATCTCTTTAGAAAAGTTCATATGATATGTAAAAAACATAAAAATGTGACATATTAGTTTTTTTGTGCAAATGGACAATGCCAACATTTCCAATGCAATACACCAGACTATTCTTTTGAGAATATTTTTTTCTTTTCCTAACAGTATGATTTTCTCTGGGCTTCAGGTGTCGCAACCAGACGGGTGCCACCCAGGGCTCAACAGACCTCTTCTCCCTTTGCCAAGACAGGCCTCACACTGCTGAAGGAGTGCTGTGGCTTCACATGCTCCATCATGTAGTCTCCAATCAAAAACAAAGGGCCCCACTGCAGGGCTGACACAGGGGGCCACAAACCAAAATTGGCCACTCAATAAGAGTCAATATTTCCAGTTTCAGCTTTTCAGTCCCAGAGAGACTTTGAAGCATGGATGGAGCAGTACAGATGCAAGTAGAGAATTTCCCAGCTGGAGAGCAAAAGGATGTTGCAAAGATCACATGGTGGGGTTTTTCATGCCAAGATCCGAGTTTGTCTTGAAACATGTTTGTGTCCTTAGTTGGATTTTATATCTGGTTTTCTTTTTGTCTTGTCTCTGCTCTCCACATCTCTCATTCCACTTTTTTAAAAAAATTTTTTTACTCGTTAATCATCACTGCTCAGCCAATTTCTGCCGATTAACAGCTTCCAGAAGGAACAGCCCAACATATGGTATTTATTTCTCTTTTCAGGCCGAGAGGACAGGGTTTGATGAACAGAAACAGCATAGCATGAGTCAGGCATGTATTGTGCAGACACTAATTGGACTCAACTACCATAACACACCTACGAGTTTTATATTTAACAACTTCACTGAGCTATATTAACTGTCATCTCCTCATTAAAAAAGGAAGTGTTTTGTATAAGTCAGCAGGTCAGCCTAGACACACTGCTGGCGCTTTATAATCAACATTAAGGAGATAACACTAATGAAACTGACATTAATCAGGAGCTGCTAGGATGAAGTTGCCTGCGATTTAACTCCTGATCCAAATGGGTACAACCTTTTGATAAGTGGAGATTTGTGAAGACAGAATGGATGTGTCATTATTATATTCAGAGTGTAAATGTAGCAGCAAACCAGTGGTGGATAAAGTACCTGAAAGCCATACAAGAGTAAAAGTACAGATTTCTTACCAGAAAATGACTTGGGTAGAAATTCAAGTCATCGATTCGAAAATTACTTAAATAAAAGTGTTAAAGTATCTGACATTTATTGTACTTAGGTATCAAAAGTCATTTTATACAATTAAATCCACTTATATCTTTAAAAAAGAGAAAGCAAAGAAATTACCCTACTGTTAGTGACAAGATAGGAGCTGCAATCACTTTTGGGCAGGTTTTTATGTGTTGTTTTGGCACTTCAGAGGTATTTCAACAAGTAAAAGGAGGTAAAAAAGGACTGGTATGGTTATAATGCCGGCTACAGAGCTGGTAATATATTGCAGGCTCATAAGGATAATAGCAGTCAATACATTTATTTTTATATTAAATATTAACAAGATTTTAGACATATTAAACGTATACAAACAAGGGGAACAATTAATATTGTCTCTAACCACTTAAATGGCATGATCAAACTATAATTCGCAAACACGTGAAATTTTGGTTCCAAGGAACATTAAAGTTTTACAAAGACACACCTATGCTCTTACCATGGACATAAAGTTATGTGTATTTCCAGACTATGACTGTTTGATCCATGTAAGAGCAGCTGAAGACATACGGGCTGTGTGCGCTCCCGCGGACAGCAATCACTTTTTGGCATTCATGATTCATAGAATCAGACTCGGAAATTGGATGAAGACCCAGAGGACCAGTATATGTGATAGGGCTTAAAATTTGGTATAAATTATTAATATATATTAAGTCTGTAACAGTAGGTTTCCTGCAATGGCAACATGTGTATACTCCTCCACCAGCACGCGAGTTGAAGTCGTGCGCGCCCCATGGCTAAATACAAAATGGAAAGATGCATTCTGGATCGTGCCCTTCGCTTTCAGGGCTTTTATAACCAATTCTGGAAAGACCAACGCTACCATCCTATCTACAAATGCACAATTAAGGACAAGACTGGGAATTACACTTCAGCAGACACCTGTCATGGCTGCAAACACAAAATAGTGAAATGCCTTTGTTAGCTTGCTAGCTAAAGCCAACATTAGCCTCTGAAGCGATTCAACCAGAAACCTAGATTTACCTAGATAGCATGAAAGCGCATGGCTACTTAATATGCAAAATTGCACCAGTCTGCATGTTAAGTTGCCATGTTATTTGTTTTTATTGGACTTTCTGGAGAGGACGAACAGAGGAAGCTGGAAGTCAGGCCTGGCGGTTGAATATATCTGTTACATTGTTTTGGTGTTCATGAGTTATGAGAGCTCAGTATTATTGTTTCGTATTTCTCTAAAGTGGCATGATTTAACAGCCTTACTTATCACATTATTTCTCAGCCCTGGCACTTAAATAATTGTCTGATGGTTCAAAAATGTCGCTGAACAATTCAATTAATAAAGGTGCCACAACTAGTAAGCAATTGTTTACTAACTAATATTGGCAGTCCTGGCTATGTCCATACACACTTCGAGTTATAAGGAAGATTGCTGTTGAAAAGCAACAAACAAACAAACAAACAATCAATCCAAAACCCTGACATGGTCAAAAGACACACATCTTTACCACAATCAGTTAATCACCAATAGACACTGGAAGGATCCTGAGGTCCCTAACAGGGCCTTATGGTTTTTATCTAATTTATTATTATGATGTTAATATAATTTAAGGTGGCGTAAAGCACAAAGTGTAATTTTAATCAATATCCCTCTGGAATGGTGGTGTCATTTTGGTTTAATGTAGACCTTCTTTTATTTGTGTATCAGCTCTTTAAGGGTGCATGATGATTGATGATCACTCAGACTCTGGTAAAGGTGACTCGACTCATACTCTTCTTTGGTGACTCGGACTTGGACTCTGGCTTTAACACTGGTAACTTGAGACTTGACTCGAGAGCGTGTGACAACGGTTACAACACTGCACTATTTGCTGTTATTCTGCATTATGCTCATATATGCTTGTCTTTGCCGAAGCGTAGCTGTTAACTTTCTCAGCACTATTGCTGTTGTTAGTGCTGTTTATTGAGTTACCACCATTAGCTGCTAGCTGCCTGCTCAGCCATCTCCATGTTGAGAGCCATGTGCAGACAACCTCTGAAAGATACTACACTCTGAATATTGTATAGGGCTCTTTTAACAATAGATATTTATTGTCTACTTTTCAACTTACATCTACGTCAGTTGTATCTTCCTACCTCTGAATACAACCAACAGGAGTGTTTCCTAAACTAGCTCACCAACTGGTGGAAGACATAACTGCTCGTATGTGATCGTTAAAGATTTAAACGTGTGGGTGATATTGTGAAACAGTCTCAGTTGCAGCAAAACTACGTGTTTATGTCTAGTCAAAATAAGTTCCTGGTAAACTTTAGAGAAAGATCATGGGTTGGCTGAAAATAACTATGTTTGATACTAATGTAACCTAAGGTGAGGTATCTCACGTGATACGCGTCTCACGCTTCATGCAACATCACAGTGGTTGGCATATTATGTATCATTCTTAAAATAACTCTACACTGACTTTAAGTTTCATACAGGACACAAACACCGCTTTCCTGGATGTTTGATCCTTTCCTGCGTGTTGGATCCATCCATATACCCTTCCCCCCACCCTAAGCAGACTTTTCTACTCTTTATGTTAGGGGTATGAATCTTGCACTATCTCACAATTCGATTCGATTTTCAATCTTGGGGTCACGATTCAATTCAAAATCAATTCTCCATTCATAATATAGGAAGTTTAATTTCAGGATCTACCCCAGTCTGTTTT
This sequence comes from Plectropomus leopardus, assembly GCF_026936395.1. NCBI lineage: Eukaryota > Metazoa > Chordata > Actinopteri > Perciformes > Serranidae > Plectropomus > Plectropomus leopardus. The sequence goes on from NC_142178.1 coordinate 10,994,885, forward strand.
GCGAGTGGCATATTATGTTATGAAACTAAATTTTGTATGAAATTATGGCGGTTTTACTATGTACAAGCTTTTTTGTTGTAGAAAACCTTTCTCCCAAGTGTTGGGAATGAGAAAGTGAAAAAATAAACATTGTGATTGTTGTAGTTCAAAAAATGGACACATTTTTCCAAAAAAGTCCCATTGTTTTTTTTTTTTTGCAGTTGTTAGCGCATCCCATTATCTGTGCCATTCTGCAAAGCAGCTCCTCTCTGTGATGATGCAGAGGGCCACATCACACTCCTGACACTTCAGAGCGGGGCCTGATTCTGCTGACTGCTCTGCATGCAGTCAACACAGAGTTTACATCCATATGAAGCCCTGCTGCTTGTTAGTACTGTTTCATGATTTAACCATGTCTCATTATTATTATTATCATTATTATTATTATTATTATTATTATTATTATTATTATTATTATTATTATTATTATTATTATTATATTTATGATTATTATTATAGGGGCTACCAGAGTTTATTCTAATGCACGAGGCGCTACCAATAACACAGAGCAATAGATACAGTAGGATGAAGCCAATCACAGTGCAGTTTGCACAAGATGATGTGTGGCATACATAGGCGGATACAAAGCATCGGATTGTCCTCCAATAGGCGGACAAGACCGAAGGAAACCTCTGACCTCTCCATGGAATAGTGGTAAACCAATATGGTGTTTGGCAATGTACTATCGAAACATGGACGGAAGACACCCAGTATCGGATCTGTCATTATACTGTATATTCATTGAACAAGGTCCCGTAAAAACACCCGAATTCCCAGGCTGGATACTGAGGCTTCTAAAAGAGCTATGATGCATCGCAGTTATCCCTCTGAACGGCACAGTCGGCACTGGTGAAAAAAGTAAGGTGATCCGACAAACGGTCTCAAAATTATTAAGACTTTTCTAAATGATAAAAATTTTAGAGGGTTAAGAATAGACTATATGTAGTAAATATAGTCTATAATCGATGTTTAGGATTTTTTAAACGATTCTGAATTGTTTAAAACGAGAATCGAGATTCTTATGTGTTGATGTTTTCCCTCACCCCTACTTTATATTAAATCACCTGACTTCCTCCTTTGCTCCTGTAATGATTACAATGGACGCTAGAGTTTGACGTCTATCAAAGATTGGCCATAATTTATGCTGTTAAAAATTGTTTTTGTTTGTTGTATTTTGAGGGACAGTCTCATTATTTGTTATTTGTTGCAGAGAAACTGCAAAGAACATCACACAATGCTTTTTTTTGTTGCTAATCCTCTCGAGTCATAGTGCTTCAATATTCTGTTGAGTATTCAACAGATAGTGCAGTACTAACAAGTTGACAGCAAGCCAGTGTTTTGTGAGGACACATACAGTATTACTAAATGGTCTTACTGAATGAGATATCATCACATATAGACTTCTTTCGCTTACATTAGTCATTCTCAGTCCATTACATCCATTTTTTTTTTAAATCATCCGCATGCATGTTTCAAGAAATGAAATGGATCGGCGTGCAGCTAACACTGTGTACCACTAGACCTAACACACTCCAGTGATAAAGACATCTACTAAGGCACACTTGACAGTGTTTTGAGTGGATAATATTAGATTCATATTAATCTACTGGCCAGGGGCAAATCTCCTCACTACCGCCATGCATTAATATTCTGTATTTGTTACCATACACGCATTGATCAGTAATTATGACCCAAGTATTTACCTATAGAAGGTGTTTGTAAGGCTCTTGAATGGCCAATGGCACATACATTCATTATGTTAGGCATAGGGATAAAGTAACCAATCAAACTACCGAGCACATCTGTGTTGCCAAGAAGAATAGTCACCATAGCAACCTTGTATACCCCATATCTTTACAATGAGACAATGAGGGAGGTTGGATGGATCGGAGAGATGAGACCTCACAGATGTGACAAAAACAAATACTTGAGCGCCATCATAGCTACCTAATGAAAGGTAACAGGATACAGGATAATGTTGCTGTTGTGATTTCAGTGGTTTTCATGTTTTGGATTCACTCAGGGGAAAATACAGGCTGCTTAGCATCCCAAAAAATTTACCATAATTGAGCCTCTGAATTCCCTTTGAGCCCTTTTAGATAAGGTAGCAACCACTTGGAGATTAAGTAAACACGCTTCACTTGGCTGGAAAGTAGACATGTTGAAGACACTGAGTTTTTACAATAGATGATTTTTGAGCGTCTCTTAAATATAATAACTATAGATTATACATTTCTGTAAATCTCCCAGTCTGCTTCTCATCCCTGTCTGACACCGCTTTCTCCTTTATGGTTCATTCCCCACCAGTCCTCGGGATGGATACAGCTGTCTCTTTTGTTCAGTCTCTGGATCTTTTGATACTCTGTCTCGACACTGTCAAAGAGGCTTTGGGTCACATATCATCCAGGACAGGATATCTTTCTCCCTCATGTGTGTCAGTATATGGGAGAAGAGGTAAATACCCTGATGGGTAAATTTGTCTCAAAAAGTGAAGTATTCTCATGCAAACCATTTTTAGCCAAAATAGAAATACTTTATTCATTACCCACGGTATTTTTTTTAAAGACAGTAATTGTGCTAACTTACAAATATATTAATCGAACAAGGCGAAGTAATCAGATCATACAGAAATTAACAATAAAAAACAGTTCATTATTTAAATTGGGGAGCCACTTGGCTTAAGGGAAGAACATTCGACTTTATATGGCAGTATTTTGTATTTATTGAAAATCTAAGAAAACAGACAATTAATTATAGCCAAAAACTGTAAATTATGGTTATTCATGGTGGAGGGAGGGTCATGCATTTGCCCCCAGCCCCCAGGGAGGCTCATGGAAAATGTCTGTAGCTCCAAGGAGGGTCATGATATATGAGAAAACACCAAAAACAAATCACACTCCAGCCACCTTCATACTCTGATAAATAAAGCACTGTTCCCATGATAGAGCAAATAAACATAGCTTTTTGCCCTGATAAAGACCTTCATCTAATCCATAGTTGTTTTTTGTGTGGGGTCTTTTAGTGTGTGACATGTTTCAGTTCTTCAGTGTTCACATTTAGACATAAAAGCAGCTGTTCACACCGGCTCGAGGGTGTTTTACATCCCCTAACTGCGCTCAGCACGAGTCAAGCGAGGATTCAAGAATTTTTGAGAAAGATTCTTAGAGACGTGGAACAGACACATAATCTCTGAGGACAGACGCAGTGTCACAGGAGAGGAAGTCAGAGGGAGAAAATGATTTAAAGAGAGAGGGTGAGGTGGCCAAAAGCAGGGGAGATGAAGAAAAAGAAAGACAGAGAGAGTGGGAGGGCACAAAGTTAGGGGGGGTCTAATCTTCAGTGTGAGTCATCCTCAGTGAGAACACTGAGTTGCCACATGGGAAGCTCTCAGTGAATGTTACGTGAAAAGGGCACAACTGTCATTCAAACACCATAATCCTGTACATCGTCTGCACAGCTCAGTGTGTATAAGAGGAGACAGCAAAATGTGTTTGTACATGTGTGTGATGTTTAAATGATGAGAAATAATATACGTGAGTGTGCATGCACCTGTGCTCATTTGAGTGCCGTGGAACGGGAGGGTGATAACAAGAAGTACAGAAGCTGTCACTGCTTTGTTACTATGGTTACTATGACTTGATGGCATACTCTCACTTCTTGTTTCCATTTGGTCATGTCATGTAAGAAACTCTGGATTCTAATGCAAGCCTGCATGTGTTAAAAAAGGACCTGTTTTTATAATGTTCAGGGTACACGGTTCTTAAATGCTCTCAGTTAAAGCTGCAAATGTAATAAATGTAATCTCAAGATTCAGTCTCATTATTACAGACTTTAAGTGAAATATTAATAACAATTGTTGAACAGAATTTAATGAAATTTCACACAGACATTTTCAGAAAATGCATCTTGCTGTCATAACTTTGGTCCCCTGACTTTCCATCTGGCACCACAGGTAGGCTGACATTAGAGGTTTTGAGTGAAATGTCTCAAACAGACTGATATGACATTTGGTTAACACATCCATGTTCCCACCTGGACGAATTGTAATGCCTTTCATAATCACTTATCTTCAGATCTAGCACCATGATCACATCAGTCTCTAATCCTGTGGTTTACCACCAGATACCTGCAAGCTACAAACATCACTTTTAGCTGTTGTGTTTGGTGCTACTGAGCAAATGTACCATGCTAACATGCTTAACTGCATGCATGCTGACATTAGCATTTAACTTGAAGCACTGTTGTGGTTAAGTACAGCCTTACAGGGTGGCTATAGTGGCTGTGACCCCTTTCCCACTGGACAAAAAACTAACTAATGTCTGACTTTTGTCTTTAGTGGGAAAGGTTACGACCAGCATTCACTCCTGGAGCAAATGACTCAGCGATAATCACAATTATTTATCAGCTCCAGCGCTGATTGCCAGTGATGGAAACATGACACCCAGGTAGAGATGCTAATTTAACCCCTTTTCCAGAGTCTGTAACTTCTGCGAATGTTATCTCAACCACAAATTTCATTTGTTTCCAATCAAGTAGTGCCTCAACTTTGATTAAAAAGTATTTGACAACAAGTTTGAAAGAGTGACTGAATAAGTAACAGATATAAAATGAAGTAGCCACAGTCGCATTTTCACTGTCCTCCATGCTGCTGTGTACTGTTTACTAACCTTGTTTTTTTGGTGTGTTCATGATGTTGAACGTGACGCACTAGTAAAAAACAACAACAACAACAAAAAAAAAAAACAGAAAGGCATCGTACTCTACTGGTGATGGAAATGGAATCTATCAGCTATTTTTTCGGGGTTTCTGATATTTTTTTAAAAAACTGCATCTAGTCTGCTATGTGCTAAATTTGATGGGGTCTTGTTTGACTTTTTTAATGCAAAAGCACTACTCTCATAGCAGAATAAGTAAGCAATTTAGGAAATATTTTTTTCCCTTCCCTGTTGAGAGTTAAATGAGATACACAATCACACCCTGCTGTAAGCTGAATATGAATCCATAGCATAACACTTGAATCAGGGGGAGCAGCCTGGCCTGGCTCGTTTAAAAATATGGTAACATCTGCACACTTACTCCGTGCCACACAAGTTCACTAAAGACAAGGTTTCGATCCCGCCTGGAACTTTGTCAGGTCAAATGTTTAAAAATATCAAACCACACCTTATTTATAGATAATGCACACCAATAGGCGGCCAAGATCTATGGTTGCAGGTGTGGTTAACCATCTGAATGTTTTTTTCCTGTCTATTTCTATAAATCAGAGATAGTATACACGTTATGCCTTTCCACCATTTGCAGATGTCTTCTCAGCTTGCAATGAGAAAGCATATGTCTGTGTTGTTAACAAAGTAGGCCTAGCGGATGCAGTTTCCTGCCTGCACATATAAACAAATAACGAACTGAACAGAAAACTCTTTGTTTTAAATTTTTATAACTGAGTTTGAAGCTCAGTAGTTGTCAGTGGCCTTTTATCTGTGTTGTAATAGTTAGAAAGGCTTATTTCTAACTGACTGTAAAGGAAGGAAGCAGCCTGTGTGAAATCATCTGCCCTGCCTGCGGAATTGTTCTTTGAGAATACACTTGCTGAATCCAAATTTGTAAACATCAGCCCTCAGACTTTAGTTTTCTGTAATCTGACATTGACAGAAGTGCTCAGTATGTCTGCATGATTTTGTAAGACAGCAGAAGGGTGAGACTGAATTTAAAAAAAGGCAAAGGTGAAATGCCTTGTCACCTTACGTGTTGCCATGGATAGCTCAAGCACAAAATATGACACAGGAAGCCGAAACTGAACATGGGCATAAGATCACAATAACCACATATGTTATTATACATTTATACCTCTGTCATGAGGCAGATGAGATGATACTTTCACATCTATCTCATTTCTAATAGTAGAGCTATGGATGTTATTTTTCATCCCTTATCTCATTGCAGATAATAGACTATGCCATTATTTCCTGTCTTTGATCTGCATTTGTTAATACCCGCTGACATTTAGCATATCCATTAGTTGAAGAGCAAAGAACAAAGGGGGAAAACCACAAAACTCAGCAGGAGTGCGGATTCCTTGCAGCCTTGGATACTGAAATGGGAAAATAATTATTGAAAATGGACAACTGTAAGCCCAATTTAAAATACATTGTAACATCTCTTGAAACATCAAAATTACAGTTGGATTCCTGACATCCTCACCCTTTCCAAACCTCATGCGATCATCTATAAAATAGCCCATTGCCTAAAAATTAACCAGTCATGCAAACATTAATTACTTCTTGCTAAATATGCTTCTTTGTTTTGGTTTTTTTTGTACTTTTATCTGGTAGTTTGCCCCCTGTTCTTGTGTTTTTTGCTTCTCAGACACAAATGTGGTGACTATTGTCTGAATATTTTGTGACTAAACAATATTTACATTTCTTTTATACGGCACATGGTTACTCTTTCTTTTAATATTAATCTCTTTGTTTAATGTGCTGCCATTATTTTGCAGTTGATTCAATGATGCAATTCTTTTGTCAGTTTGGAGGCTACAGTTTGTGGTGCTGTTGAATTGTATTGCTTTACACTGACAGGTGTGTCTATTATTTTGTTACACCAGTAAGGGGAGGCTAAATAACAGACACTACCCTGTATGATGCAATAAAATTCAACATGACTACAAACACTGAACATTTTAACACCCAATGTAGCAGTTTTTGCAAAACTGTTGTATTAAGCCCTATTCACTGGGGACTAGGATTATGTGGGGACATAATATGTGGGGACATAATACGTGAGGATGTCTGTGATTTTAATCCTTTGCAAATCAGCCATGTCTGTAATTTCATAAGTAAAAATTTCAGGGTGAATTACCTACCATATTTAGACAAATACAGAAGTCAATGGATAATAATAATCCTGCGCAAATAAGCATCTCTGTAATTTGCTGGTGATTTGAGGTTGTTGTAGTTGATTTTTTTTTTCCCCTTCTCCTGGATAGGGATAGGGACTATTAGTTATTTCTTAGAGGGTAAAGGGTGCTGGAAAACTGGTCAGGCAATTTATTTAAAAAAAATCACACTCACCTTGTGTTTTAATTCTGGCTTTGGTGATGAACATCTGACTTTAAAAGGTAGCATTTTATTATGTAGCATTTTATTTTTTGTTTTAAATAAAAAAGAAACACTACAGCCAACCCCTCCTCTGATAAATAAAGTACAGTCCCACAACACAGGCATGGAAGCTTAGCGATGTACTGCTATGGACGGGGCCGCACCAAAACATACTTTAGCCACGTAAATAAATAAATATCATTTTAAGTTTACACTTTATTTGAATATTTCTCCTCTTCACTTTCCACAACAGGCCAATCTGATGGAGACAGCTGTAAACCAGCAACTCCACCATTCTGTGGAGGACAATGACTGTTTTTCTCAATGAAGACTAGTGTTTTTGATATAATGGCTTCAAATCTCCATTGGTAAGGGCTGTCTTACGGCAGGGTAAAGCAGAGAAAATCTTCTTATCGTAGCATATACTTAAACATCTAATGTTTTTTTTTAGGTGGCTTAAAACTAATCAGCTCAGCACTGTTTGATTATATGTACATGACATTGCAATTTTCTGAGTAATTGTTATTTAATATTTATGTTTGTGATTTGGTCTGAAGCACAGACTTTATAAATGATATAGATTTTTTTTTCATAAACTGTGCATTTAAAAGTACTCAGCTGTCAGTAAATTCAAATGAAGCACAGACAGGGTTTATCCATTGCAAATGTGCTGCATGAAACACAGACATGGGGGGGTCATTTCTAAATTACATGAGAACACCAGGTAATACCAGTCCTGTGAAAATAGGGCTTTAGACTTCATTAGTTTTAGCTAGATGTACACAATAAACTGGAAACTGAGTGTGCAGCTACCAAACTATGACGGATGAAGTGAATCACATTGATTGCCTCGTTACAGTGCAATGCTCCACTGGAAAACTTTTGGTCTTGGCATTCATGTGGATTCTACTTGACATGCTCCACCCACCATTGCACACCAAGCACACCCCATCATGGTATCAGCACTCCCCACTGGCAGTGGCCTTCAGCTAAAGACAGCAAAAACTGCTCAGGAATGGCACAAGAAACAGGACAAAGAGCTCGACTGCCCCAATCCCAATGTGATTGAGCATTCATGGGACATGCTGACACTTGGTCTACAGTGGTGTTTGGATGGGTGGAGTGTGTCATTTGGCATCTACATGGATGCCAGGACCCACGTTTTGTGAGCAGAATATTACCTTCTAATGAGATGACCAAGGTGATTCACTGTCAGTTCTTTTTTTTTTTTTTTTGTGGTTTATCGGGGTATATCCTCCATCAAAAGTTTAAGATTTTCAAAACCAAATAATTATGCTGCAAAATGTCAGAAATGTTTCCAAAGGCAGAAACTGGTTTGTCTTTAAGACCTGTCAGATTGTTGTTAAGAGGAAAAACTCTACTTGCTGATCTCATGGAGGTTGATCAACTATGAAGCGCTAACTGTAAAAGTTCTTTGATCCTAGCAGGACCAGAACTGTGTGTCTAGGCTAATTAACAATCCACTGACATCCGAGCACCGAGGATACCAGCTGCTGGTGTGCTGGTGTGCAGGAGCTGGAGCTGCCTTCTATTCCTTTAAGCGCATAACCATGGTGATGATTTGTACTGTGTAATCGCAGAGTCTGAAGATTGTGATGACATTCAATCAAATCTGATACACCTTCCGTATTTTGTCTAACCACCCTCTGTCATTTTAAATAGACAGGCTGTTTCTCATTTGTGTTCGGCGTCTGTCATCAGTCCGGGCGTTTCTAAATTACAGCAACACTCAACATAACCATCACCGGTAATGAGAGCGTGGGCAGTACTTGTGCCTTTACTTGGAAGGTTGCCATGTTCAATTAACTCTCCTAAAGTCACCAGTGCACGAAACAAAGCTGATTTCCTCTCTGTCAAAAAAAAGAAGCAACTCTGACTCATGGCCCAGTCAGTCCTCCCCCCATGCCGTCTCTCTCCCTCCCTCGAAGTGTGTCCTCAAAACACTCCCCCGGCATCTCCAACCAAATAATCAAATTATTACGATATAGCAGCTTGCCAGGTCCCAGGTCTGCTCCCCTGCTTATCTCCCTCTCATTATGTCAGGCAAATGTGTGTTTGCTCAGTAAAATGCCAAAGTAGCAGTGACAGAGTGTGAGTGTGTGAGCACCTGCTTGCCAGGATTATCACCAAAGGACTCTTATCCTTAAAAACATCTTGCTTCTCACTTTTATGTCTTGTTAATTCATTTACTTAGTAGTTTTTCTCCTTGTGCTTCTTTATATGTGGTTACTTGACAGACAAAGGGAATACTGTGATTTCTGGTTTTGCGCCCTTCACTCATAATTTTTTGTTTTGGAATTCAGCAGGTCATGTATCTTTGGCTGCATGCCTAAAATATAATTGCTTTAACTGCAGGGGATGTTTCTGACAGACTGCAAATAAACCAAATAAATATGTAATATATCACACATCAGCAGCTATGACCTGAATGTCTAATAAACAGATGAGCACTGCATAGGAACTACCACGTAGAGGAAAAGCACTCAGTTGTCCAGCAAAGGATATGCGGAGTTTTGTTGCAACCTCACAAACAGATGTTCAGTGAAGAGACCGTTCTAAATGTATGCCAGTCCAGCGCCTTAGCTATGGAGTCAGCATGGGCTTTTATTATTATATCCACATTTACAGTTAGCGCAAAATGACATATAAATGTTAATGCTACCTTTCCATGCATGTTCTGACTGAAGTGTTTTTATTTTTGGTACCGTGATGGAATATTAAGTTTCCCATCAACAACTGGTGAAAACATTGATGGATCCTTAGTTTATTTGTTTATTTGTTTTGAAGGCTGGATCTTGATATTTTTAACATTGGATGGTTGCAGAATCACCTTAGAAACAAGCTAAAATTACAACAAGGGACATATATATCTATATATCTATATATCTATCTATCAATCTATCTATCTATCTATCTATCTATTGATCGTTGTATCTATCGACCTATCTATTGGTTTTGTGAACATTCACTTAAAGTATTATCACTTAAGGTATCACCGGTACACCTCCACATTATCAGTCTCCAAACTGTAAACAACAGTCAGAATAATCCAAACGTTTTAAGATTTTGAATCGTAATGTATGTGTTTTACAACTTAATATTCAAAGGTGAAAAGACATCTAGAATTTAAGTCTATGCACATCACTGTAAGTCAGCATCGTTTTCTCCCTCCTTGGAGCAGTCAGCTCTTCCCTTGAAATGAAAATGAGAGGGAAAAGGTTAACTTTCTTCAATTTAATATTTCGGCTCACTGAATACCTAAGACAGTCGCTTGTATGGGACTTTTATTCAAAATGTGTACTGCACACTAATGCATTCTTTAAAATAAGCAATAGCTACAATCTACAAAAAATGCAGCATTTCATTAACATCCCAGTGACTGCATAAAGGACGGAAAAGATGGATACTTGGAGAGAGCAGAGCATGACAAACCAAACTGCAAATCAGGCAAACTGCAGAAACAAAGGGATGAATTTAATGGAATGTCAGGCCAGTTGATTTAACTTAATTCATTTTCAGTGTGAGGTTAAAAGGCTCATCAGACAAATAATGTAGCGATAAGATTATTGTCCGTCATCTGGGGGACACCTAGTGGTCAGTTAATGTTAAACACTATTCAGAAGACCTCATGCTTCATTTGCACATACCGAATTGTCCAGCAACGCTTGTTGTGTCTTGAATATCACACTGACCCTGGAAATCAGGAGGAAAAATGTCAAAGACAAAAGAAAATGGGATGAACGGAGCTAGTGAGAAGAAAAGCAGTGCTGTAAGCAAAATAAGTCATAAATTCACAAATGTATTATGCCGCTAGTTACTGATTAGAGCATTTACTTTTTGAAAAATATTTAAATGTAGGCTTGATTTCCTTTCATGTGTATTATACAGAAGAATGGAACAAACTGTCTAACAGGAGGCTGTGAGAGAAATATTATTTTCTCTGAATGCTATGGAGCCATCAATGCTGCAGAAACGTGCTCCGGTAGATTAGTCATCTCCTCACTGTGGTACCTCATCCTCCTCAGGGTCTTTTATTAGCAGTTCTCTGGCTCTATCTTGTGGTCGTTCAGAGTCCGTACAGCTAATAGCGAAGAGCGGTACCTCCGTTGTGCCAGATCCTGATCCTCCGCCAAGTTGAGCTACACGTCAGTAGGGAACCTGTACTGGTGACTGGACGTGTGCAGCGCGCGTCAGGCGGTTCCCGGATGCACCAAACAGAAACATGGAACGGGTAGTGGTGGAAGTGCCGATCAACAACGGTGAGATACAATACCACCTCCACGTTTAACGCGCCTTTCAAACACTTGTATTAACATCTCCTAGGCGGTGTTTGGTTCGTTCGTGCGCAAAATGCTCCTCCTCCTCCTCTGACGCGTGGTTCAGCATTGAACGTGCAGTAGCCTCTGTAGGGCTATCACAGCTTAACGGGCCATTTGTCTCGTTTCAGGTTATATTTTCTTGTAGCTACCGGCTGCCGGCTGCTTGCACTTGTGCACAGTGTGGAGCACAGCAGTGGCAGAGCTGCTGTCATCTGTCAGACAGCAGTTCTGTAACTGACAAACTGCTGTCACCGTTTACCTCGGCACCAAAACACAGGCCATAGTTATTCCCCTTCATTACATTGAACTTTATATGATAGACCAGAGTCCAAGTGCTCAGAAAATAAAGTGCACTTAAGCATCTGGTTAGTTTTATGCATGGTAATAACATGTCATTACATGATCCGCTGAATTTTTCAAATTACTTTTTTTCCTTAACATAGATTAGTTTGATACCATTTGCTGTCATATGCCAGTAAGTAAAATGGTTTAGGTTCACTGATAACAGTTCCTTTCTTGGCAACAGTGGGTTCAGCACAAACATATGCCCAAGTTGGCCTTAGCTTCTCAAATGCAGAGAACTATAACAATAATAACAAAAATATTGTGATCATGTGGGATGTAATTTATTCGTTTCCCTTTTCAAGAAGGTCAGTATTTCTGAACCACACTTTCCATGTGAACTATGGTCTTTCCATTCATAATCTCATCTCACTGTTTGAAAATGTTTTCAGGCTGTATATGTCAGATGTGGGGTACTATAGTCACATGACTTGATGTGATTCAGACACAGTGGCATGCGAAGTCTCCAGCTCAAAAATCAAGGACTCGACCACCACAACATCCAAATTCATCTGTCACAACTAAACCCGAAGCCTATGTAAATGTCTCATTTTAGCTATCTTATTAGGTTTTTGGCATAGAAGGTTAGCTAGAAAACTAACTTTTAAACAGATCATTGAAATTTTCATATGGCTTGACTTATAGCAGGGACTTGACTTGCTTAATTCTCACCAACATAAGTGGGGCCTTGCTTGAGACTAGATGGTTAAGAACTATGATTTGTATGTTATTTGCACACATGTGACTTACTCCCACCTCTGATATCTATTCTATTTTATTGTGTTCTATTCCCAACTTAAGGTTTTTCCCTCGCTGGCCCCTCCACAACCCCACGAAAGCGTCAGGTGCGTTTTTCAGCGCGGCACGACATCATCCTTTTACGGGAGGTTATCGCCCAGAACCCCTTCGCCTCCAAAGAGCCAGGTTAGTCCTGTTTTTAAAGGACTAATCTGCCAGAAAAATAAATACTGTTTGGATTCAGAGAGCTGCAGCTCCTGCATGACTAATGGGGTCACGTTAAAAATAGTGTTTTCAGAAATACTGATTTATTGATACATATCAAAACAGTTTCAATACTAATTTTCTAACAATACACTACCGGTTTGCTTTCTTGCTGTCTATTATTGTTTAGCTTTTCTACAATTATTCTGCTGTTTTCTGCTTTTAACCGAAAAAGAATCGTCTTGTTATAGCCTTTGTTATATGTAATTTGTCTTAAAAATTAAACTTGTATTCTCTCAATGTCAATTTTTCCCTTTGGTATCAAAAATTGTATTTTCAAGGTATTGTATCGAAATTAAAGATTCAATTGGTCAAAATGTTTCTAGTGCGGCTACAAGAAGATTTAATCTAGGAAAAATGTCTAGCCAAAACATCAATAGCAATTTTACAATATACTATTACCTCAAACTGTAAAGGTGTTCTTTGTTTAGCTGCTGTTTTATAAAGACATCCAGCAAACATACAACATGACAGTCATCAGATAACAGGCAGAAAGACCAGTCAAAGAGAAAACATAACACTCTTGTGTGTTTATGAGCTACAAAATCAATATTTCCTCCATACTGTATATTCATGTGTGGAGTCATTAATCTTTATCAGGGCGGATCTGGGCCCGCGTGGGGGAGATCATCACTGCAGCCCTCCAAGATGAAAACTTTGAGGTGGATGCCAGGAGGTGCAGGGAGAGAACCATGCTGCTGCTGGACTACTACAAGAAGCAAGACTTTCCCAGTCTACGCAGGTTGGTTCACTCACTGGGAGCTAACTGCACAGTTGGATGTGTGGAGATTTACAGATGTGCTCGGCCCTACCAGAAAGAAACATACCATTTACTGTGTGTGTGCTTTTTGTGTACCCAGATTTGGAACTGAGAGGTTGTACGCCCAAAAGGAAGATTTGCTGCATGAGGTTTTGGAGCTGGAGGCTGAGAAGGGGCTCCTGGCCGGCGGGGAAAACACAAAGTACCAGGTGAGTGTCGTATTAGCAGAGAAGAGTTGGTAAACTTATGTGACACCACCAGTTCAATATATTTGTCAACAGAAGTGCAAGTGAGTGACAATCAGATCTTGGCCAAAAATTATAAAGTGTATGATTTATTAAAACTGGATTTAATAGTTGTTCTGTTTCCAAATACTGACACGAATATTAAAACCAAAAACCACTGTTTGGTCCAGTTTGTTGTTTCAAACCTTAAGCTTAAGCTTGTAACTCCATAAAGTAAAGTTCAAATGTGTCAGTTTTCATCCAGTTGTCGTAGATTGCATATATCTTGAAGTAATGATGGCAGTTTTACCAAAGTTTGATCTGTTTCATCTGAATTATAATTAAAGGCCAAAAGGAGAAAATTACTCCATCGTTTCACATGAAAACAAAAGCTTGTTTAGAGAATATTCCTCAAAAACAATAAAAGTGCAGCACTTTGCCTCTTCTTCCCTCTCTTATTAATCATTTCTTGACCCCTTATCTTTATTTTGTGACCTGGGAACCATTGTTAAAATATTTCTTGTCTTAGGTGAGATATGTTATACACAGTAGTGGAATGTAGCAAAGTATATTTACTCAAACACTGTACTTAACTATACATTATGAGGTAATTGTTGTGTTCTGTATTTCCATTGTAAGCAACTTTGTACTCGTACCCCACACTTTTACTCCACTACATTTGCCTCACAGCTTTAGTTACTTTTCATACACTTCCCGTCCATTGAAAATCATGTATGTTATGTTTTTGAGTGTTTGTGATAAACTGAAAGATGAAGTCTGTGAAGGGAGTATGTGGGAACTGCATCATTGTCAAATAGCAGGGCTGTTTTTCTCACACAAATAAAGGTTGACTTTTTGGAGATACGTGGCTCTCTCGGAACAGCCTTGCTACAAACATATGATGATCGTATAGAATATAATGCATTGCCATAGATCAACCTACTTAACGGTATGTAAAGAAGTTAAAATGAGCACAACCTTAAACATCTACAATAGTAAAATGGAACACGCACAGTAATGCAACAGTAATATTAATCCAAAACTATGGTATATAACTCTGACAGGGAACATTGAACAACTACTTTTGCTCTACTTTAAGTCAATTTTGCTGATAATTTTACTGATTAACTTTGTAAGGATTTAAATACAGGACTTCATTTGTCGTGAGAGTATTTTCACAGTACAGTGTCAGTACTTTTACTTAAGTAAAGCATGTAAGTGTTTCCTCCACCGTTGTTATATAATATCTGATTGTCTTGCTTTTTATCCATTTTTTGAATCTCAATTTCATACTCACTCCACACCTTGTTATTAGCCTCATGATGCTGATTATCTCATTAAAACCAGAGTCATTATACATTTTTCTGACTCTGTTGGCAACTATCTGTTGGAGCACTTCATTGGAACTGAGGCTATAGCCACAAAATTTACACATCCAAGTCATGATTCAGCAGGCCACTTCCCTTTTCTTCCTCTTGGTGGCATTCATTGACAAGTCAACTGCTCATACTGCACCACTAACACTACTCCTGCTGCTACAACTACTCGAGTATTGCTATTGCTACGACAACTTCTAATATTAACAGATGCTGCTGCCCCTCAGAATTTTTTTTTATTTTATTTTATTTTTTTTGCTCTTATTGTTGTAGAAGTGATATTTAATAATCCTGTAATCATTTTTTTAGGATGATGAACTGAGAAAGCGAGGCCTAGAAGAACTAACTCTGCCAGAGCAGGACAAACCCAACATCAGCATCACGCAAACACCTGCTGCAGGTAAAAACACAGTCAGTAAACCAGTCATGACAATACTCTGCCACTTGACAGTTAAAAGGAAATTTATTCATATTGCCTCCAAAGCCATTCATTCTCTCCATCATTACCACCTACTGAGAGGCGAATCGCATCTTGTTTAATCATGAAATATGACTCAGTAATGTGCATGTAGTGAAAGACATTGCCAAAAATTGTGAATTACCCTTACTGTGTTTCCTACTGTGAGGAAATAGAAGATTTGATTGCTTTTATCCATTGGCACCACTGGGTTTGGGTAATATGTCTTAAAATGTAGTTTGTAGCTTTGTTTTGCTTTTACAGAGAAGAATACAGAGAAGTGAGTGTTTCCTTCTCAAATACAGACTTTGGTGGTGCATAGCTTAAACCCCTCAACCCCAACCTTCAATTTCGAGTTGAATCGCCTGTGTGAGCAAGTATTTGCCCTCTTCAAGTGTCCTTCAGCCATGAATCCATGCCAGCCCCATGGATGTTGCTCTGATGTTGCACTATTCCTTTCAGAAGGGGGTTAATTTTTACATAATTACTGTCACAGCAGAAGCAGAGGAAGATCGCGAGGAAATGGCAGAGCTTTCAGCGGCGCCCACAGCAAAGCGGCCCTGTCAGTGCTGCTGCCAGACCTACTCGGAGATCCTCAGCTTCCTGGAGAAACGCTCAGAGGCGGAGCAGCGGCTACGAGAGGAGGAACTCGCCTTGCGCCGGGAAGAGCTGGAGATTCAAAGGAGTAAGATTTTCAGACAGTAGTGTAGTAAAACAGTGGTGTTGGCACCAAAAACGTTCATCCCAGCTACGCTGTTTTCCTTTTCTGTGGATATTTCTGACCTGTAAAGTGGATTTTCATTAATTTCATTCACAATTAAAAACAGAACGCAAAAATTACTTGACAGGATGCTTTTAATCTAGAATTTGTGACAGTTGTTTCAAATTAAGTCATGTTATTTTACTAAAATGAGCAATAAATGTCATATCTACTGATTAGACGGCATTCATTTTGAGGCCGAAACTGTTCGTGAAAATGCTCTAAAAATGTTTGAATTAATGTTAGCTTCATGATCATTCTAAAGTTATTCTTCATCTTAAAAATCTGGGCAGCAATTCAGAGGTCTGGAGCTAAGCTAAATTAAAGCTGGGATAAGCAGTTTTAGTTTTGGTGTCATTAAGTAAAAATCCCACAATAATATTTGAGCATATTGCAATTCAGGTGGTCTGAAAGAACACTAGACTTCACCTCGACTTGGTTGACTGTTTTCAGGCTTTGACCAATCACAGGTCAGAGCAGCTTTCAATCATATCAATCACCGCTTGTGAATTACAGTCAAAATTTCAAACTAGGCGGCGCTGATCAAATATAAATAGTCTGTTACTGCACTGCCTATTTCTTGCCTCAAATGTTTTTTTAGAAATATATTTCAGTGTACTGTTTAGCTGTAAAAATTTGGTTGGAAGCAGCCGAGCCAACATGAAGCATCTATAGCTGTTGTATTATTAAAAACAAATATGCTAAAAAAAAAAAAAAAAGTACCAACCATAACACTGTTAGAAATAGTGAAGTGAAAATATAAGAGACTTGACGTGCAGGTATAGATTTCAGTTAAAAATGATCAAGGTTTTCTTGAAACTGTTATTCTGTCGTCATACTGAATTACAGATTTCCTCTTCAATTCTTTGTTCTCAGGTAAGATCACTCTGGAGAGGGAACGTCTGGGAGCTGAGAGAAAAGAGAGGGAGCGGAGGTTTGAGCTGGAGAGCCAAGAGAGGCAGGTCATCTTAGACCTGCTAAAAGAAAAGGTGCTGAAAGGCTGAAAACTGCAACACCTGCATTCTAATGCCATCTTAAAAGAAAAAGAGTCAAAGCACGAAATATGGGAAAAACAAAGCTGAGCGCTTAAAAGAAGAAGGACACCAAGGAAACAGGAAGTGAAAAGATCAATGGTTGTAGGTTGTTACGTTGCAGGTTGCTGACTTGGTGAAGTATCCAAACAAGATAGAGGGAAGTGATGCAGGATTTGCAGTTGCCTCAACAGCCAAACAAATCTGTAATGTTGAGCGTATCAGGGTTTGGGCAGGCGGATCGTGTATGTGTGTCTGCTGGGCTAAGTACAGAGAAAGGAAAAAAAAAAAACATAAACCTGCAGACATTATTTAAAAGCTGCAATGTTTGCCTAAAACAGCTGCACAAAGCTGGTGCATATCAATACCAATAGACACTCCCTGTTTATTCCTCACGGCACAGTCTGCATGAGGATTTAAAAGCGCTGCAATTTCTGAAGTATCACCTGAGATAGGTGTGGTGCGGCGTCTTAGGTGTGGTGTAGCGTCTTAGGTGTGGTGCTGCATCTTATTGTAGCGATCACCTGAGCCAAAGCTGGCAGACAGGATCCCTGTGTTACACTAACAGCAGTGTGTTTTTATGAGTCCTGCTCACAGTGTAAGGGACACAATTCTTTTGTGGTGCCACGATGAAAGGAATTGTGGATAAACTAAGAAAAGTTGTAAATTTAATCAGTTTACATTAAAGTTGTATAGCTCAAGCTTTTGAAAAGCCTGTAGCATTTACCATATTAATGACTTAACACATGCTTAAGCCAGCTAGTTCTTATCCAATTTAGAGACATTTTCATTAAAACTGAAGTAAAACTATATTTTACTGACTGTGAATCCACTCTTCATTGACTGGTCGGCACCTTTGTATTGCAAACAATAAAAGCCATCACGTGGGCGTCCATATTCTATAGATTATATAGAAACGTTTTTTTTTTTTTTAAGCAGATGTCAGTGTCACATCTTAGATGTGCTGTAGTTCTTTTGCTTAAATGTTTGTCCTCAGTTAATTTGATATACCCCATATAATATAGATAACTGTCATTGGTTAAAGTTGTAATAGCAGCACTTTATTGGTGTGCTCCATTCATACTGGGAAGATGGAATTTCTGAGTTTCCAGTTGAAAATTTCAACTGGAATGCCCACTGATGTCAAATTTCCAACTCTGTCAGAGAAACCTCACGACTGGACCTTAAAATCCCATGTGACTGCTCTGCGCATCAACTGTTATGAATTCTATAGAAATATACAATTTATTGGCACTTCTGTGACTTGTGTCTCACTAAAAAAGTAACACAGTCCTGTCCAGCTTCAATCTGTGGACAGTGTTTGTACGTGCAAAACATGGTGTAATGTTTTGTTATCAACTGGTATTGATTACAATGGCTAACCTAACTTATATGTTGCAGTGATTTATTATGTAACACTGCTACTGTGACTTTCTGTATATTGTTCATTTAGAAAAAAATGCTATTTTTCTCAAAGTCCCCATAACATAGCCGTTGTATGAAATGAAAGCATGAAAAAAAGATCATTTATATTCTGCAAATAAAAAATGTAAGCTGTTTGTGTGGATTCATAATGATCATCACAATCAACAACTTACTACAGCTTGTGATCTCATGATCACGCATCTCATGAAGATGTTGTTTAGATTAGGCCATTTGTCTCAAGCTTTATGATGATTGATATATCTAAAATAACAATTTAAAAAATAATTATGAAACTGGATTTTTTTTCCTACTTTTTTTCCTGTTTATCTTCATATACTCATACTTAAATCTCTGTTAATCCCCTGATTAACACAGAGACACGAATGGGCAAAACAATTACAAAGAGACACAAAATGACCACCAAGAAACACAAAATAAATACAAAAAGCAGCTAAACAACTATAACATTTGTGTGTCTTGCTTCTATTTAGGAGAGGTGGTGGGTCCTTTTGCATGTCTGTGCACATTCTCTCATAATCCATTCATGATTTAACAGTTACTTAAGTAAACAATGTGTCAGTCTTTCTCCACTGTCAACACTAGAGTCCCTAAAAAATGGACTTTTCAGAATCTTCTGAAATGTGTCTTTTGTCCCAGGAAGTAGGCCTACATTGTTTCACATAAATACACTGAAATTAAAAGATTTACAACAATATTTATAGAAACAACAAAACCATTTTACATACTACATTTCACATCAGACATTACAAAAAGTGGATGCAGGACTAACAACAATAACATTGTTTTTTGAATTGTTAGTCCTGTTAGTTGAATTGTTCCTCAACCTATGCGCTCTTGCCTGTGAGGCTGTAAAAAACTTAAAAGATTACCTTACAAACTTCTCCAACTCACTCTAGTGCTGCCTGTTAGGATAATCGTAGGGCAAAACAAGTTGCCAGCACCCATTGCATTTTTTAGGTCGTTGCGCTTTAATTTGTGGTCATACAAATCTCACGCACTGATTGGTCCAAAAATAGATCTTACACGCCCTCTATTCTTTCCATCCAGTCTCTGATTGGCTCTCTTCGAAGTCACTCCCCCATTTTATCCACCCAATGAAAATGTGCTCGTGGCGTTTTTTTCCTTGCAGCGACCGCATTGCTACAAAGTTTACAGTAGCTACATTTGAATGCTAGCAGAGGAGTGTTGAAGTTGTTGCACTGTAGCAGCGCCAGAAAGAGTTTTTGCTACATTTCTCTTGGTCTTCATGCTAACATAAACCGGTGTGTGTGTTTTGTAGACGGCAAAAAGTTCGTAACTCGCATGGAAACAGAGCTCAGCTTTCCATCTGCTGTACCTGGTGTTTTTTTGTGCCGCTTGTCGATGTGAGGGTGGTTGTTGACTCGCTAACACGAGCACGAGCGTTGCATGTGGAGCATGTGCGCTTTGTTTTTTTGCTCTGTTTTTACGGTGTTGTGTTTTTAACAGCTTTAGCACGGTTTGTGTTTTATTACTTAAAGATGCGTCTGCATGGTGGAAGTGTAAACCACCCATAGTTTAGATTTTTAGTGTGGAAACTGTTCTTCAGGTAATAACGAAGGAGTTTTTTTTCACGTTTTTTTTTTTTTTTTGGGAAACGTAACCAAATAGCCTTCCACATTGATTCAAAAGCAACATGCCTATTAGGCGTTTTGGGGGTCACAGGTCACTGGTCTCTAACTCTCAAACTTCAAAGCTGTCGTATGGTTACAAGAAAATGAATGTTTCAAAGAGTGGCTACCGTGTTTTTTCTGCCAACTCCACCACCGCCTGCACTGAGCTGGCCAAGAAGATCACAGAGTAAGTGAGGATTGTTATTACAAAACCACCATCATTATGTTATTTCATGTCTGTAACGTTTAGGATTGACCTGTCTTTATTACCTGCCATGTCGCTGACTGAACACCTGTGTCAGGCTGCAGGTTACCTGAGGCGAGGTTGTGTATTCTTTTGAACTGAGTGTTTTTCAATGAAGCTGTACAAACACACACACGCAGACGCATGTGTGTATGCTAGTGGGTCGTCACGTTGTCAGCGAGATGATGGTGTGATGGCACAACACATCCTTCAAGAAACAAACTCTCAGAACTGCAAAAAAAGAATTCATGCAAATCATGCAATGTAGTCTACATGCTACCAGAAGTTTGATTGTATTTGTGATATTAATTTGATGCATAATGTGATGTTAATTCCACTACACAAGACTTTTGATGAGAACTCAAATTAAGTGGGAAAATGGGCTCCCATAGGCATAGATAACCTGGTAAAATCATGGAATTTCACAATCAAATTATCCTGTCCTGGAAAGTCACGGAATAGTAAAAATAATCTAAAATTTGGGAAAAAATCATGATTTTGTTAAGATAAGAAAGAACTTTATTAATCCCAAAGGAAATTCTTGTGCTAGATTGCTTCAAAAATACAGTGGGGAAAAAAAGATACAACAGAGCATCAAATAAGTGAAAATAATGTTTAAAAGTAAAAGTAATATTGCACCTGTGTTGTTGTTGTGGTTGTTGTGTGTAATGACAGCAGTCTTCCATGAATAATCTTCAAAGTAATGTAACATAACAGTACATTTATTTTCTGTAGTTGCTGACGTAACACAGCTCTAATGTGCGACTGTGTGATGTTTTGTTTACTGTCACGTGTGTCTCTTCATTTTCTCCCCAGGTGTCATCTCGAACTCCATGTATGCCAGCTAGCAGAAATTGTATTCGAATAGAGTTTGATTCTGATAAATGTTTGAAAAACATAGCATGAGTGGAGCATAGTTTTTTAAAAATTATTATTATGGGTCCCAGAAGAGTTTAGAATTTCTTTCCATAAAAATGTGTGGGAACCCTGACTGTAACAGATGGAATGGCAAACAGAGTACTTATACAATATACAATATACAATATACAATATACAATATACAATATACAATATACTTATTACAGTATTTCAGTTAAAATATCTTTTTCTGGAAATTTATTAAGCCTAAAGAAATGTTTTATTTTTTTCCCTTAAAAGTGTCATCAGAGATAACCAGTTACAGCACAAAAAACATAATGCTGAATAGTAAATATAAATGATTTGTCGTCCGGTATTGCAACTTATCTTGTTTTTTGTCTTCTGCGTGTTGAAGTGGGATATTCAAAGGACATGTCAGTGAGAATTATTCTGATGAAAGGAGCTGACTGTGCAGATACTGCTTTATCAAGCAGCATACTGATATGGTACGCTGGATGATGATTCATAGGGCATTTAAGTACTTATTGGTTTAGTAGAAAAACTAGTCAAACCAGGTAAGATTCATCTGCATGATATGGTAACACTGACCCAGATCTCTGCAAACACCAATATCCTCTCTTGTTGTTGACCTGCTGAAATCAGGGAGCAGCCATGTTTTTCCTGACCCTGCGGACTTGTCGGACAGCCAAGCAGGAGTTGCATTTCTCTCCCAGTGAAAAAGAGCTCAGCTTTCTCAGTTTTCACTGTTTGGCAACACTGCAGAACATTATTAGGGAGATTATGTTGCGGTTCTGGAGCCAAGTAGATTTTACTTGTGGAGCAAAGGTTAAATAAGAACACTAGTGTACAGAAAATGTTAATGAATACAGTACTGAATATTTTTGGGTGACTGGATGTGTATAAATACCCCCTGGAACTGACGTTGTCCTTATTTTTAAGACCATGTAATTCCTCACTGAATATGACTAATAGAAAGCAATTTATGAGGTAATTCTTTAATGTCCTACTTTCTTTGATCGTTCTTTTTGTTTGTCTTCTCAATTATACTGTAGTTATTAGAGATGAAGGCACTATATCAAATATTGGAATAAGGCTGAGGGATGTAAACAGGGCGAGGCTGCGGAGAGGCCTGTCCTGCCAAGCCGGATCCCTGCTGACTGTCCCGACAGAGCCTGCCTGTTTGATTTTAAAATTAACTGCATAATTATCCACCTAAAGGCACAGCTGTATTTATGATGTCTGGGCTTGTTCAGGGTTTGACTTCAGTATTGTTTTGCACTGAAATCAACTCAGTCCATCTTTGTGCCAAGTGCTTTCTGCGGATGTTTTGCCTCTTTGCTGGTGACAGACTTACAGACTAAGGCTGTCCCATTTACACTACTGAAGTTAAAAATGGTTGAGAAGTTGTGGCATGTAAAATTTGCAAGTCACAGATGGCAAAGTTATCTTACAGTTATTTAAATTTAAAAAAATTTTTTTTTTTTTTTTAAATTTTTTAGAATTCTTTTATTTATTTTTTGTTTATTAAATGTCCAACAAAGTTTCTTTTTGAAGCCCAAGGTAATGTCTTCAACTGCTTGTTTTGTCTAACCAACCATCCAGAACCCAGTTTACAGTGAATCAAAAGAGAAAAGCGTCAGGTCCTCGAACTGAATGTTCGGTGCTTTTGCTGGAAAAATGATCATTTATCGATTACCAGAATAGTTGTAAATTATTGTTTTGTCAATTGACTATTAATCATTTTAACTCTACAAATGACTTGAATATATTGTTGATTATATAAATTCTGCAACCCTGTTTTATTTTCTTTGAGTTGTTGCCCTTTTGTGGTTTAGTTGGTCCAATAGGCTGCTTGTCACAATAACAAAAACGAAACTCTCTTACACACTTTAACTTTAACACACTTCAATTAATGGAACATACAGTATAAAGGTATGTGTTTTTAACACTTTGTGGACTTTTTTTTTGTTGTTTTTTTTGTTTGTTTGTTTTTCCCTAGACGCTTGGGTGTGGAGTTGGGCAGGTCAGTGGTTTGTCAAGAGTCAAATAAAGGTAAGGCTGATAAATCCTTAGTGCTCTCATTTCCTCAGTCGACCTCTTAGATTAATAAGCATGCTTTAGTGTGGGCTCAATAGACTTTGCTCTTGAACCCACAATGATTGTGGTTTGTTGCTTTCAGAGACAAGAGTGGATGTGAAAGAGTCTGTTCGTGGACAAGACATCTTTATCATTCAGACCATTCCCAGGTGAGACACAAAGGTGCTCTTGATGCTTTAATGTTCTGTATTCACAGAGAATTGTACCACTATGTAATGTGTTGATCTCTCAGAGGACTTTCTTTTAACTCTGCAACTCTGCTGAGCTTTTTGGCCTTATTGTTTTGGTTTTACAGCAAATTAATGGTTTGGTCCACTCTCATCGGCCTCTGCAAAAATGCTCTGATACCATCTACCTAACTGGCACAAAATAACAGACTTACAAAGTTAAAAGCCAAAGGGTCAGTATTTTTCAACCTGGACCCTACTTTTCCATGTTTTTGTGTCTCAGTGACTAATGGGGACAACAATTTTTAGACTTGGTCCAGTATTGAGCAAGACTGCTTCAGCTGGTAGCAGTGAAGCAGGCTGCATTGTAATCTCTGCCTGCAATAGAGCATTGCCCGTTTACTTCCACTAAAAGTGGACAAAATAAAACTAGCAGACATCTTCTTTTATGTTTCCACTGTTCCAACAATCGCCAACTCTGGTTTGGTTGAAATGAACCATTTCTTCTCCCAGTTACATGTAAAAATACAATCGCTTTATACACACCTAAATAATGTTTTATTGAAGTGGAGCCTGGTGTGTTTTTGCGGGTCGTTTCTGGTTAGACAAAAAGAATCTTACTCTTTAACAATAAAGGTAGCTTTCCAGAATGTTGTCAGGCTTTAGTCTGAACATGTCGGTGGTAAAAACAAGCACTTTCAGTCAACATAAACTGATGGTGCTTAATCGCGGCCTGTTTCGCTGCTGTTGGCTGTAGCCCTCAGTACTGGACTATTTTCAAAAATTGTTGTTCCCATTTGTCACACAAAAACATGGGAAAAAGGGTCCAGATTGAAAAATAAAAAAGTTACCCTTTAATAACAAGGAACACTAAACATCTATCTGTCATACTTTTCTTGGGAGTTGGTGGAGACAAAAGCTGCTAAATTAAGAGTGAGTGTTGGACTCATATTGTGAGTTGGCCAGTAACATGTCTCCCAATGTGCATGTAGCTCTGTGTCTGTTTGTGTCTTAATATTAAGGTTGGCCAGGACAACTGTGTCTGTGTCTGCCACAGAGTAACCAAAAAACCCACCTTTGAGTGTAATTTATCTAATAACCACGCTGCATTTTTGTATGGCAATACTATTCCCTAATTGTATTTTTTATTACCAAAATCTGCATCTCCTCATAGTTTAACATGACAATAACATATGAGTCAAGATGTGACTAATGAATGTAAGAGGCTGCGCATTTTTGACAAAATTTTAGGCAGAGACGCCCATATGCAGTTTATGTATTATCCATAAAAAAACGAGCATCAGTAACGAGTTCATAGGGGATCTCAGAGAAAAGGGAAGAGGGCACTGATTAGATCGACTGCCAATCTGTCACCACCTGTCAGCTTGTGCTGCAGGGATAAACAGCAATAAAGTAGGGTTGGCCTCTGTGTCCTTAACTTCACACACACTATCACACGCAGCTCGCCGCCCGAGCCTCCGGCATACCGCAGCGCAATGCAAAGAAACATTATGTTAGCTTTTATAACTTCAGCTCTGCTTATATCATATTCACATAACTCATACAGACATTGACACACCTTGTTTTTCCTGACTCAGCATGAGAGGATGTTCGTGCCAATGCGTTCCTTCTTTTACGAGTAAAAAAAAACTTGTATATCCACAACTGACTGACTGACTGACTGTGTGAACATAGATGGCTAGTATTTGGCATAGTAACTCCATCAATTAAGGAATTAACAAAGCTGTCAGAAAATAAGACGTGAGTATTTCCACTTATCTCCCTTTACGCTCTCTCTGCCTCTGTTTAGTGAAGATACAAAATTACAAGTGCCATCCTCT
This sequence comes from Plectropomus leopardus, assembly GCF_026936395.1. NCBI lineage: Eukaryota > Metazoa > Chordata > Actinopteri > Perciformes > Serranidae > Plectropomus > Plectropomus leopardus. Next base: position 11,020,615 of record NC_142178.1, read on the forward strand.
TTAGTGTCAGTTAGCCATCCAAAGTGCATAATACATTTCTGGATTAAGAAAAACACTCTTGGGCATCAACCCCACATGTGCATGCTGTGGTTTTTAAGCATTTAGTATTTATTACATACTGTTATATACACAAGAGCCTGTGACAAAATAGTGTTTGCAAAATGCATGACATTACACTCAGTAGCTATATCAGTATACTGCATTTGTCATCACTGTACAGTCAACTGAAACAAGTCAAAACATTTCTTCTGTGTTTACTGTGACCCTGGTAAGCTTGTCTTTTTTATTTACATTCAAGACCACTAAAGCATTTGCCCTGGGTGTTCACATGCAAGGAAAGTTTAAAGCAAGTAAACAGGAAAGAAAACACTGTTCTGACATTTTATTTCCAGCAGTCTGAGTCCTCTGTTTGTCCTTGTTAATCAGTTATTTGCTATGAAGAAGACTAATGCTCTGAAAGATAGCCAGAGGTCATTGGGGGGGGTGTCACATTATGGGATCTCTAGTTTCAACAAGCAGTCAAGGCCAAAAATGGCTACATATATTATCCGGTTACACCAACAGGCCTTCATCTTTCTAAGTCAACAAAATGATAAACATTATGGCATCAAAAGCTCACATCAGTACAAGGTTTTGGTTTCAAGGCAGCAGGGGTATTGATTGTAAAATGTCCCATGAGGTAGTATTTTCTTACTTGGATGTTTTTTGTCTAGAAAATTATTTTATATTTCAGTCATGTTTACCACTGCAGTCAAATCTGTTTTTGTTTTGTTGCAATGAAATCTTTTATTGTAACTATTTGTCAATTTTGGCTCGGACTTATAGCAGGTAAGGTGAAGTCTTATAGCAGGATATGTGAAAACAATGGAGATAAAAACTGGTTAGTCATTGCCAGACAGTGTTTACTTGAAGTACAGCAGGTTTGTAGGTTGTTGACCTTATTGACAAATATTAAGCTGCTGACTCATCAATCCCCATCAGCTCATCAAGCATATTTTTCTGTGCTTATATTCTTATGGCAGACCTCAAGCTCATGTTAATTGTGTAACAGGATAGTGGTTTTTAGGTTGTGATATCTATTATAATCTCTTGGATTTGAATGTGTTGTTTTTCAGAGATGTCAACACGGCCATCATGGAGCTGCTGGTTATGGCCTACGCCCTGAAGACATCCTGTGCCAAGAACATCATCGGGGTCATTCCCTACTTTCCGTACAGCAAGCAGTGCAAGATGAGGAAGAGAGGATCCATTGTCTGCAAGCTGCTAGCATCCATGTTGGCTAAAGCTGGTATGGACTGTTTTCTTTGTCATAACTTTTTGCTCATTGATTATTTTTTAAATTTTATACCCATAAGTTGAATGCAAAGATTAACATTAGAAAAAATGGACTAATACAACACGTGTTGTGCACTGTTAGGGCAGGGTCACATGTTAATGACCGGAAAGCCTATTATTTGCTCGTGACGACTGATGGGATCAAGTTAGACCCGGTCTGTTCCATTTTTGGTCAGTTGCTGTCGTCATTCGGTTGCTGTCGTCAGTCGGCAGATCGAATCATATAGTTTTGGATATATAAAGATTTAGTGCAAGCTGTTGGCTGCTGTCCATGTGTGTTTTGGCACAAGAACACTCAAACATCTCGCGGGATTTGCAGGGTCGTCTTCCAACAGAACTCCAGCTGTTACTGTTTTTTTTCTGGTATATTTACTTTGATGTAAGTTTCATGCTACTTCCTGACTGTCACAGATGAAAAATTGTGTGGAAGTTGGTGGTAACAGTCTTTTTGTGCCATTTGTTCAGTCTCTGTAGGTTTCAGCTTGTTTTCAGGGTTGTCCCCAGCTTTAGCTGCACATAACACAGCCACCTAGAACGAGTACAAATGAGATAGTGTGCAAGTCCTTTTGCATATTTGATGCTCAGCAGAGGCCAGGGGATGTATTACATTGCACACCTCTTAACATATTACATGTTTTTGCATACTCACAATTTCCAACTTACATTGACAATGCCAGATGCATAATACATTTGTCTTACCAAAACTTTGCATTCAGTTTCGCAATCTGTTGTTATTGTTTATCAATCTGTTTGTGCAGGTTATCGATTCCATGGGCACAAATTTCCATGCAAATGCACATCTGACTTTGAGGAGCTCTGTAATTTTGTGCTCCAAACACTGCTGAAATTAGTTCTATAGCCATACTAACTTGTGTGTGTGTGTCTTTGGTGTTGCAGGGCTAACTCACATCATCACCATGGACCTCCACCAGAAAGAGATCCAGGGCTTCTTCAGCTTCCCTGTTGACAACCTGAGAGCTTCTCCCTTCCTCATCCAATACATCCAGGAGGAGGTGAGTCTGCATTACACTGACTGCAGGCACAGCATCACAGCAATAATGGTGTTGTGCTGTACAAAAAAAGTGTTTTAGAACTCATTCATTGTTAAAGATATGTATGCTTATGTAAGATAATGGGGTCAGTTCTATATTTAAGCATTGAAAAGACTTTCTCCTTCCTCAGATCCCAGACTACAGGAATGCCATAATTGTTGCAAAGTCCCCTTCAGCTGCCAAGAGGTAACGATAAAGCCTCGCTCTGAAAGTTCTCTTGTTGCATTTTCTGTTTAACACAAGTGTGTCATTTATACTAAAGTCATAGTGAAAAGTGTCCTTCTTTAGCATGAATTTCTCACTGTGCATTTGTATTTTTATATCACCACTTTGTAGGTATGTTCAAGCTTCCGTGCAAACTTCTCTCTGCTTTTTGCTTGCATGTTCATTTGTGTGTCAGTTTCTTTGACTCTTGTGTCCGTCTGTGTCAGAGCTCAGTCCTACGCTGAGAGGCTGCGGCTTGGGCTGGCAGTGATGCACGGGGAGGCCCATCATTCTGAGTCAGACATGGCTGATGGACGACAATCTCCCCCCTTGTCCCGCACCACCACAGGACACACCGGCCTGGAGCTGCCATGTAAGACACACAACACAAATGTTTCCCAGTTTCATCACATTCATCAGTCAGTCATTTATAGATGTTTGTTATGGCATTACTGAAAACAAATCAGTTTTATGACAGATTCTTTCATACTGGTTGTATTTAAAGTAGTTTTAAATGTTTGTTTTGACTCTTGGTAAACTTGTATATATTCCTCGAAGTCAGCTCCTCTTGGTCCGGTACCTCACCAAGACACCAAGAGTGTGCCTTGGATGTTTTGAATTTTTAGAATTAATGTGTAAACTCGGCCAAGGGAGCTTTAATCACTCATCATTTATTTTCACTAATAGTCCAATAATGAGTGCCAGGTCCGACTTGTTTTCCGGTCAATGATAGTTTCTCCCTGAAGAATATTAATGTTTATTTATGACACAGGTCATGCATACAAAGTGGCACCCATCCATACATTGTGCTGTATTGAGGTCGCTGTCCATTTATGCATACAGAAAGAGTGAAAAAGAGGATAAGTGTTTTTATTCTGTCAAGCAAGGCATGAAGACAGTCATAGAGTTGTATGCTGCTGCTGCATTATTAGCAGATATTTAATTGTCAATTGATTATTTAAATGATGGAGTTTTTTGACTGCAGTCAGGAAACTTCCCTTTGAAACAATCTGCATAATGCCAAAGCTTCTTGGCACCTATGAAACTGTCTCGGCCAAATAAAGAGAAACTGTATCTGCTGGCCAGTTCAGCTCTTTTGTTGGGTGATGTAGAGAGCTACATTTCCAAAAGGGGGATTTCAGTGCTTGAGTTTTGAGCCGTGTGATTATCAGACTGTGAGAAGCATGTATGCCAAGGTACATTTAACATCTGCTGCTCATGTGTCTGTAGCCACAGCGATCATAAGCCAAAGTTTAGTTCCCTAAATTGGTAAACATAAGGACTCACAGATGTCTTGGTAGGGCTGTCACATTAAAGGAATTCCCCCAGTGCTTATTAAGGGTGGCTCAATACTACAATATGGGGGATTATCATCATCATTTTCATCATCTTTTTTTTCCTTTTTCCTTTTTTCTTTTTGCAGTTCAGTACTTGATTTTAGTGATTTGTGAATAAACTTTATTCTTGGACCCGTATTAGATATATAGCTGCTTTTGAATTGATAAAGATGACAGATTAACTACTTGTTTATTGTTAAATGCACAACACAGAAGGGCAAAGAGGTGCAATAGGGTATTTCTGTTAATACTCTTTGGTTGTGTGTGGTTACAGTGATACAGAATATCTGCGGAAGTAAAAGAATCTGCATAAGGTGGGGTACTTGTTTCTGTTACGAAAAGGCTGAAAGACCAGGGGAGAGAGAATGGATCTGCTCTTTGTGTGGGTTTAGTGTTTATTTCTTCATCCTTGTTGTTCATCAACGTGACTGATGGTCTTTTATGGTAGGCTATTTGGTCAACCCCTCCTTCAACTGTGATTGGGCGGCTGGGTAAAAAGTAACAGTAACAGTGACATGTGGCTGCAGTGTTCTACCTAAAGTTGAACATTTTTCTACTTTCTGTGGCCAGAAAAAAAAAAGGCAAACATGCATTACTCGGCACCCAGGGCATCTATAAAACAACTGGCATCTGTGGCAGAGTGTAAATATGCGTTGCTTATCGTTCTTTTCGTTTATTTATGTATTTGTACTGCCCACCTCGATAACATCTGTTGTCACATGATTTAATATTTTTGGAGCTGGCCCTTTCAATTAGAGCGCTGTTGGACTAAATGTAACATGCAGTTATTTATTGCGCTCTGGGCACAGACAGACAGCAGAATGCTAGGCATAGTGAAAGTAAACTTTAACTTACATTGAGCTGGGTCTAAAAGTGTGCTTTCACTCACCTGTGCAGCAGCTCCTCATCTCAGATCTGATTGACTAATCAGTAATCCACTCCACAACTCAAACCTGACAAACCACTGCTGAGGAAAAAATTAACTTATTAAAGAGTTCTGCACTATGTTCAAAAACCCACAAAAACCTCTGAAAGGGGAAAACAGAATGATTCCATAAGAAAAAACATGAACATCTTGCCGTCCCCTGCTGTTGCTTTTTCAATAGTGCGATATTACAATATTGTGATTAACTCTACATCTCGGGATCTTTTTTTATGACATTGTCTTTGTTCTTTTAGGATCCAAATACCTCTGAGTAAGGCCCAGTAGCAGGGCTGCTCCTTTGCTCACAGCTTCAGTCTTCTGCCTAAAATGGCCAGCTTAAGACCTGAGTAATGCCCCTGCTGACCCTGCAGTAACACACACACAGTTTTCTCAGCATGTTTCAGGTCAGCCCTGCCCCAGGCGATGTTGTAGCCAGCTGTGAAATACTGCAGGCAGTGACTGACATTTCCCCCTTTTTCTTCCTCAGCCAGATTTATTTCCCTCCTCATCTCATCTTGTCCCGTTTGCTCTCTTTTCAGCTGAATTTACCATCCTCCTCTTCATCCTCCCCCCTCAACTTTGAAATGTGTTTTATGTCAGTTTCTCTTCTCCAGCAGGGGCTGAATCACACTCATCACAGCCTTCTCTCTGCCTGCACACATGCATTGATTATGAAAAATGTCAATTCATGGTAAAGAAAGGCTTATTACCGCTAAGCACAGCTGCTGGGATTTTACGCCTTCCTCTGAAAAACAGTGGAGGAGTTTGTGTTCTCGGAAGTCACTGATGTGCTATATAGTGTTTTTTCTGTTTGTGGTATGTCTTTTTGTGCATTAACATTTTCTCTTCCATCCTATCTTTTGCAAACGCAGGCAGCAGATATCAAGCTCCATTCCCTGGGATAGAGCTCCCAAGTATGATCATGACGCTTGAATGCATTTGTGCTTCCTGTTGATGCTTCTCTGCATGGAATGACTATATGAGTTACTGAAGGCTTCCATTAATTCACGATTTTAAGTCACAGTGATAGAATTATATAATTAGTGTTAATTGTATCTTTGGGGGAAAGAAAAATGTTAACAGTAACATAAACTCTCATAAACACTTGTGTGCTAAAGTTTTGGTCGCAATGATGCACCTGGTGACCTACTCAGCATGTATGCTGCCTCTCATCTAGTGTCATCTGGGATAGGCTGCATCCCCACAACCTAAAAATTAGCGGGTATAGATAATGAATGGATGGATCAAAAATTGAGTCATTTAGAATAATTACTATTCTGACTCTGTTGTAATGGAAATGGTTACAGCACGTCATGCGAACTCATTCATTATATTTTTAAATTGCTGTTCATTAAACCAGCAGTGCAGCAAAAGAGGAGCTTCTCTCACACCACATAGGCTCTAAAAACTGTATATAATTGTGTTGGCATTTTACTGCAGTTCAAGCTCAGATCTATGCATGTCTCAGCCCAGTGCCGCAAAACTGTCAGCCCATTTTATTTTTGGCCTCTGCCTTGAATATTGATGTCATCCTTATTGATGCAAGTTATTTCACAAGCTGACCCTAGCATACTGCTGAGGTTTGAAAGGAATTTAGGTCAAACATTTCATTTATTCAGCCAGCACTTCTGTCTTTTCAGCAACATATCTGTTTAAACAACAGAAAGAGCAGGGCTCAGATTATCTTTTTTTTTTCTTTCAATTGAACTCATCATGTGAGTTTATATCTGGGTCATGGAGGACTTTTTGCACAAAATTCAAATGAATGAGGAAATGAAACGTGTAACATGTCTGTCCCAGGTTTTGAGCCGGCACACAAGAATGTGGGCAGAGGAGACTTGGCACTTGAAGCTAACCTGCTGCCTGCTAAAATACTTAACATTGTTCAAAAGCTGCAGCGTCCCAAAATATTTAGGCACACTTGGATCATAGATTTTAAAAAACAACAACAAAAAAAAAACCAACGTTTTTTTTTAACTTGCAGTGATAATTGTTGGAAGCCCTCAGTTTCACATCCACTCAGTCGAAATGAATTTCGTTCCTGTGAAATGAAGAATTATTACAGGAGTGGTAAACTGTGACATGAAAGATATGACTTGTGTTATCTTAGTTGTCACAGATGTGTAATCCTTAGCGTGCTAAATATATATATATAACAAAAGAAAAGAGCTTTAAGACTCAGAGACATGAAATAGCATCACATTTAATGATTCATGCTAATTAACCCTCCTACTAGATTAGTTTATGAACTTGGCACACTATTGATTATGAACTAGAGATTTGTAGTTCATTATTTGCTTAACATGAATATAATCATGCCAAGTGACACAGTAATACCCATGCCTAACATTCATTCTGTTTTTATTTATTTGTTGTTTGTTTAAATTCTGCTTGTGTTTTCCGTTTTTTGCATCTTGATAAGTTTTGAGTTGTGTGCTCCGAGTTTTTCTTTTGTTTGGAAAAAAACTCAAAATCATTGTATTTGGATTCTCATTCCTTTGCTGCCTTTTTTTTTAACGCAGAATTCTGTAGCTGTTCAGAAAGTTGTAAATTTGAGTTTTGCACAGAGGCCTTGCTGGATGGATTTGGGAACTGACCTCTGCAAGTGCCTTGCTGTTGTTTGGAAGAAGGTTTATGGCGTTGTCGGGGACTTAACAAGTCAGAAGTGGTGGGTTTTAGACCTGGATCGATTATTATTTGAAATCCCTGTAATCCGTTCATACATTTGAAATTACTGTCTGAGTTGAGATAATAAGATTTTGGGGGCTCTAGATTAGCCCCAGGATAAGTTATTATATTCTCAACATCTATATTGTGATCTGTTAAAAATAGCAATTTATTAGATTGCAAATAATGATCCATCCTGGTCTGTGGTTCCTAAAAGAGGCTCTGCTCTATATACCCACACTTGTCCATCTACCACTATACCGAAAGCAGCCACATGCAATTGCACCACGGAAACCCATCCTAAGTCTTGGTTTGAATTTAGCACAAGCGTGTCCCACAATGCGTTCTCAAAAGTCTTCAGTGGCCTGCTGGTGTTTAAGTGGTGCTGTGGCAGCTGGAGGCTTGCTGGGGCAGAGCTATCTTGCATGATGTTTGCAGGTTTTTAACCAAATCCCTTCTCACCGAATCTCTCCTAACCTAACCTCACCTCAAGAATCTGTTCGTGATTGGGGTCACAGGACAGACCTGACTTCTTTTCCTCAAAGTAACATTCCTTCAACTGTGTCTTTCAGTAATGATGGCGAAGGAGAAGCCACCGATCACTGTTGTTGGAGACGTAGGAGGCAGAATCGCCATCATTGTTGTAAGACCTCAAACTTTTATGTGAAAACAACACAAAACATCTGTGTTGGAATGATGCAGCGTGAGGAATGGTTTTAATTTTGGGGGTGATATTATGTCATACTATAAGAGGTTTTTACATATTAATCATTAAATAAACTGTTAATATGCAAATTTATGTGAAAGATTATTTTCCATGTGGCATTTTTTAGTAATTATGCGGGTCTTTTGGGGTTCAGTCAGTTCATTGCAGATGATTCTCATTAACTAGAGATTACCACAGAATATTACAGCAAGGCTAAGTAATGTGTTTTGGTGCTTTTTCTACTTTTTCTCAGAGATGTCAGATTTTCAGTGTTATTTACACTGACATGGACATCTTTTTCTGTTGCTGTACCTGTGTGATGCCTAACTCTGTGGTCACTTTCTCAGGATGACATCATAGATGATGTGGACGACTATGTCGCAGCAGCAGAAATCCTGAAGGAGAGGGGAGCCTACAAGATCTACATCATGGCTACACATGGCCTGCTGTCTGCAGATGCACCGAGGCTAATAGAGGAGTCTGCAATTGATGAGGTAAAATCACTGTGTGGGTTTTATCATTGAACTTAAAGGTGTGTGGAAAATGTATGAAAATGTATGTGAAAATTAGGACAATGTTGACTTATGACTACACAAAGTAAACAGATCTACTGATTTTTTTTTTAATTTGATCTGCAGAATCTTCCATGTAATCATATCCCATCAGTTCAGTGCATGTATCCATACTGTAGATCAGCATTTTGGCTCTCTCTGGAAAACATGAAAAACATAATTAATCACTTATGTAATTAACTTTCACTTCAGTTCCAGTTTTGTGATGTACCCATTCCTAATTTTCCATGCTCCATTTGTAAGACTTTTTATGCTGTTCTTCATGGTTATCTATTGTCTTGATTAATGTCTCAGGGAGATATGAGGCCAGAAAAAAAATTACATCCCTCATCACCGAAACCTGATGACAGATAGATTTGAACTTAAACAGTGAGATATCATGTTTATTTTTGCAATAACCTTTGTCAGTGTGTGTTTTGCCTTGAATTCAGCCTGCGTGCGAGCATGAGGACTGGCTTTGATTATTTGGGAATCCTATTTCATGAGAGTGAGGTTGACATGAAAGAAATAATCACTCGGATGTAGTTTGGGGTTTGTTAAAATGCAGAGTTATGTGAGAATATAATTTCCATGTGGCATTTGTCATGCATTGAATATTTCCAGGGTACATAGCACCTCAAGCAGTCCAACTAACCAAATGCTCATTTCAGATTTGCGGGGTTCCACGGTTATGAAATTAGAAAAACAGGCCTGTAAAAGGTTTTTCATTTTTATTTTTTTCTGTTTCTTGTATTCATTTTAAATGCAATGCCTGTGCTAAGACATAACACACTGGAGTATAACACACCCTATAATCACTATATAGCCCTAAAAGTTTTGAAAAATCACTGGTAAAAATGTGTGTGTACCATGGATTTATTAAAATGCAAAAAGTCAAGTTCAGAAGAAGCCCCATAGATTGTCTGGTCAGTTTTTTGCTTGATAAGAAGTTACAGTGCTACCTGAGAACCCACTAAGGCTGTTGTATTGCACCTCCAGGTGGTGGTGACCAACACTGTACCTCATGAGGTGCAGAAGCTGCAGTGTCCAAAAATCAAAACCGTTGATGTCAGTATGATCCTGGCTGAGGCCATCCGGCGCATCCACAACGGAGAGTCCATGGCCTATCTATTCCGCAACATCGCCGTGGATGACTGAGGCAACACACACTTTACATATACATTCCTGCACTCACACATACCAGTGACCAAGACTCAAGATTGTTGCAGTTTTTTTTTTTTTTTTGAATTTTTGTTTGTTTTTGTTTTGCCGATAAACACATTGACAGAAGTAGTTTGTATTCACCGTATGTGACATATGAAGCTCTGCTTTATTCCTCTGATATGTTACATAGACTGAACAAACAACACACACTGTTTCACTTCACTAATATATACTTCCTACCATCTGAAAACAAACAAACACCACATACTGTATCATATGCAGCCTCTCAGTATCCTGCAAAAATTCGGCAAATAAAACAGTTTTTGTGTGAGTTACGTTCTGTCTATGTTTTTTTTTTTTCCCACAGACTTAAAGTGACTGAATGGACATGAATGTAGCACACAAATCACAGGTGGCCTTGGTAAACATGTGGTTTGCATTTTGCGTTGGAAGTGTGAAGAGATTTCAGAGTGGCTTCACGCCTCAACCTAAACTTTCAGTAGCAGTTTCAGTCACAGCTCAGGCAGCTTGCTCTATGAAGCATGGGAGAAAGCATTAAATGTCAAACTACTGTTTAGTAAGTGATTTAAAAATGCGTATCGTAAAGCCAAAGAGCTCTGCGCTGCATGAGCTATTTTGTCATTTTATGGTTGCAGTTTATTATACAGTGCAGCACCGATCAGGAAATATAGTAAGGTGGAGGAAGTAATGCGGGCATGGTTCCAAGATTTGATAGCAGCAATGTGCCTTGATTCTTTGATTTTTTTTTTTTTTTTTTTGTAAATCCTGCTTTCGCCTGTGTGACGATATCTCACACAAAAAGTAAATGAACTTTTTGCGTACTAAAAAAAATAAGACAGCGTGTAAGCTGACTTCCAATGTAAATTCTGACTGGAATAGAAATTCAGTTGTAAATATATTCATTTCTTCTCTTTATTCATGAATCAAAAAGCTCGCTATTACAACTTTGTCTTATACACTGACATATGACCCATAAATCCTCAGTCAGATTAAAAATAGACATGTGACACACTACAGCTATTTTTACTCTTCTACAGACAAAGAAAAAAAAGCCTTAATAGTTCCTTTTATATGTTGGCAAAAGAGAAATTTCATGACACACTCTATTAAATAATTTTGCTGTTTTTTGCCCAGGACCCTGAACTTGTTCTAAACGCCTCAGAGTCTCTTTAACCTGCTGAGGAGCTTTGACCAAGTCCAGGGGCGAAGACATCTGAGAAAATGATTAACAACTCTATGAATGACTTCCCTCACTCCAACTAAAATCTGACCACCGAATGCTAATAAAAGTAATAAAGTAAAGGTAGTGTACGTAAACTGATTGTCAAAAAATGCTCAGATATCCATCTCAGACATACATTAAAGTAGAAATCTGCGTTACGAGATGACAAATCCACACACCTGCGTGACTGTGAAGTTTCTAGGCCCCCTTCCCTTCGCAAATGAACACAAGCTGAGTGCGGAAGAATGTTTAAATGTGGACTGAAAGAGGAACTGCCCGCAAACGTTTACCCGGCCACTTCCTCAAATTAAAACAGGAAACTCTGAAACTCTGTCTAATCTGATGGAGTAGTGTGCGTGTGGGTAGGCTCGGACCTGAGCACTTCAACTGTCTCCGCTCGGCAGGTTGCGTTTAGGGGAACCTTGCACATGCTATTTCAGGAACTGGATCCATTTTATCAGCCGGTTGAAGTGCTGCTGAACTGTTTAGTATTCAAATTTCATGATATCAATGCTTAAATTTGACTGCTGTCCCCTCAGGCCTGGAGCCAGTTAGCTGAGTTGACGCTGCCTCCTTAATTAGGATGTCATACTTGCTTTCATCTGAAGTTAAAGCTTTTGTGATATTACCCAGGCTGTTTTAGCGAGAACTGCTAGGCCAGAAAAAAAAAGACAGATCGGTATCACCTAATTAAGTCTCTTGTCATACCAAGATGTTTTTTTTTTTTTTATGTTTTTACAAGACTTTTTTGTTACAGCACAATGTTTTTCATATTTTTTACAAGATATTTTTGTTAAATCAAGATTTTTTACATTTCAACCATAAACTTAACTTCATAAACAATACGTTTTCATGTTATTACAAGAAACTTGTCTTGTAATAAGATACTTATTTAGGCCTATCTTGTTATCACATTTTACATTACATTAAATGGGATCACATTATTGTGTGAAATGTTTCATGTTCTAACAAGATAAATAAGAATATTGTATCAAACAGGTTTCTTGTTATAAAATGAAAACATCTTGTAAACATGAAAAAAACAAGTAACCTTTCCTGTTATCACCTAATACTGATCAGTTTTCTTTTCCTGGCCTGGTAGTTCTACTCTGGTGTAGTTTACAAGAAGCTAAAGTGTGTTTAAAGGTTCCAAAAAGCCAGTTCTGTTTGTGTACATGCTGTTAGTTAATCCACTCCTCACTTATGGTGGAAAATAACACCAGCACACATGTTTCTTTATTTATTAGAACAGTGATGACAATAATGAGGGAGTCTGTGTCTGGATTTGAAAATTGTAAGTAAAAAATCAAATTATATAAAACCCGACTGAGCTACTTTAGCTTCTGTGAATGTAATAAATGTTATTCATCAACAGATGGCAGCAGAGGTCTCATTATACTGCAGGATGCAGTCAGCTGAGAAATGTAAAGCATATACTCTTAATTTCGGTCCACTATACATGTTATTTTACTAGTTTGAGTCACTTATGTCAAAAATCACATTAGAGGCTGGAACAGCATGGGTTTTTTTCCTGGCTCCCGTTGGCTTATTTTGTTACATTTTAAGACACCATGGAGCAGGAGTTGTAAAAGCATTAAGTGAATGTGCCGGGACTCCGCCCAAAAAATATTTCATGGCTCAGTAACATATGCTTAGCATAAACACATAGTTACCTCTAATTTTTACTGTTCTTTTTGTTACACTCAGTTTTATTTCCCTGTTCCTCCTCTTTCTACCTGAAGGACATCAGAATATGTGTAGCCTGAAAATATCTCTTTGCTCTAACAAGATTTATACTGAAAGTGACCGATTTTAAAAAGATCTTTTCAGGGAGACATTTCTGATATTAATCATAGCTATTCTTCAAACATGTAAATTTGTTCAGTCAAAATTACCGCTGTGCTTCAATACAGTACTTTATACCGTTTCTAGAAAATGGTATTTTTGCACCATGTTCCATGACCTTGATTTGTTTTCTGTGTCCTGTCATTTATTTCTACATTTTGTAGTTTATTGGTGCACTAATCCGATTTACATTTTCAAGTAATAAATGATCAATTTATCATCTACTTCAAATAACTTACCACCTTTACATAGTTATGTACTTAAAAGTGAACTTGCCTCTCAGCAGTTAATGTTCCTGTATCAATTATTTCACATGACAAATTTCACTTTTTTGTGCTTATATCTTTTATTACACATGTATATACACATTCCACTTACATATGTTAAAGAAACAGCAAAATAATAACATTTGTGATAAAAAAAAATCTTATTTCAGGAAAAAAAACAACATAAAAACATCGTTTGAATTGTCATTTGAAAATAAAAAGTGCATTTAGAGTTTACATTTGCATTTTGCCACTTTTTTCTTTTGTTTTAAACATAAGAGTTATATCATGCTCGATAGCAAATTAGAAGTGAATACAAAATTGTAAACATTACGATGTGCTACATACACTGAATTTTTAAATTAAGACAGTTTACATGACACATAAAACTTTTGCACATACCACAACAAATATACACACACTTCTCTCAGTAAACAGTCCGTAAGCAACAGTCTAAAAATCTTGAACATTTGCATTTATAATCCAAAAGGTACACATTGATCTAAACACCAGCAGCATGTCACCAAATAAGCAGCAACAACGTTACATCGAGTAAACAACTGAGTAATTATGCAGCTTCCTTCTTTCCACCCGCAGTCTGTACAAGTTCAGTCTTAATACCATTCACCTCTTCACCTTTTCCTCTCAGTTGTGAATCTTAAAGTGTCTTTGTTGGTTCAGAGTCTCTTATCTCAGTCACTAAAGTCCAAGCTTTACTCTTTCTTGTCCTTCTCTGACCAGCAGCATCGCGTGCTCTCACCTCTTGTCCCTTCATGAAACAGAACACTTCTCCTCCTCCTGTCCGTCATTACGACAGAATACAGCTGTTGGTCTTGTTCATGGGCGGCCGAAAGCTGGTGTCTTTTGGAAAGGTCTCCCTGCGTCTTCGCAGTGCAGGACTGAGACGGCTTGGGAGGTTTGCTTGCTGCAGGAGCTCCTTGAACACCTCTACAACGTTGGCGTTCTCCTTCGCCGAAGCTTCCAGGTAACTGTTGTTCCAATCCATCTCCACGGTTGACAGCACGTCCTCGTTGGACACCTGCCGCTCCTCTTCCCGGTCCACCTTGTTCCCCACCACCACGATTGGCGTGTACTTGTCCTCCTTGATCTCCAGGATCTCGTCTCGGAGGCTCTTGACAGCCTCCAGTGACTCGGGGTCGTCGACTGCATACACCAGCGCGAAGGCGTCGCTGTTTTGGATGGAGAGCTTGCGCATGGCGGGGAAGGAGTAGCTGCCGCTGGTGTCCAGGATCTCTACTGTGATCTTGACCCCACCGATGTCATACTCCTTGCTGTGCAGCTCCTCCACTGTGCGCCTGTGTTTGGGCTCAAATGTGTCTTGGAGGAAGCGTTGGATCAGGGCTGTCTTACCCACTCCTGCTGCCCCAAGAAACACTAGACGCACCTGGGTCTTCTCCTTCACCTCCAGAGACATGCTGGTTTTTGGTTGTTAGTCAAAATGAGGAAAGAAAATGTTCCAAAAACTGTCTCACTTCCTCTTGGGGGTTACAGCAGCTGTTTTAAACCTTGCAAGTTTTAACACCTGTCACTGGCTTCCACCTCCCTAAATAGTTTCCCTTAAAAAAGCCTCCTTTCAGCAGTTACTTGTGAGTCGTCTTTCTAAGCTTCTTTCCTTGCTATCTTTCACCTTCCAGGTTTGTTAAGCTGGCAGCAGCTCTGTGTCAAAGCTTCTCGAAGTTGTTTATAAGATGCTCCTCTGTGTCTGATCCCACACGCTGCCTTTTATGCCTGTTTTGATAGAGAGCTTCCATGCCCTCCTGCAGCTGCAGCCAATCAGTAGAAGGCAGTCCATTGAAGTGTAGCATCCAGGCAACCAATGATGAGGGAGTATGTAAATCAGTGCACCCGGCCAATTCAGGAGGAGAAAGAGGTGATGTCTGAAAGTGACTGAACGGCAGGCAGAACATGGAAAACCCGAAGAAACAAATATCAAAATAAGCTTTTTTGATTTTTGGAAACAGTCCCGTGCATACAGAGTCAAATCCATCCTGTTCTTGTGGTTGATGAATTAACTTAATTACACAGGATCATGCCATAAATACTTTAAACCTTTGTTAACCTACAGGATGTGTCATTAATGGTTATTCAAGCTCAAACATCTCTTTCTATGATTATGTTTGGCATGTTCTGCAACCAATTATTAGACTGCAGCAAAGAAACTGATAGTTACCAGAATTCCAACTAGCGTATAAAAGGCAGCAAATCCCTCCTCCCCCAAAGATCTGATGTCCATCCAATCATTAATCCCTTGAAAACTGATAATAATGGACGAAAATCCCTCCGAAATACCACATTAACACATCTTGAGGAACACCAATTCATGCTGTGATTTTGAGTCAAAAACAGTGACATTTGGACATTTCTGTCATTTTTTGCAATTGGATGATGAGCACTTCTGTTCTGGACATTAATACACATAAATCCTCTTAAATCTCAGGGTCTGCAGTTTGTGGCTGTAAAGTTTCATGATTAATCTAGTTGTTATAATAGTTCATTTCATAAAATGTATACAGTGTTTTTTTTAATAGTCTTACTGTAAACAAATGGCTACTTTGGGGTCAAAATACAGGAATAAAATAATTTAATTATTTAACTGGGCTCATTAAATCCACAAGTGCCTCGTCTTTTTTTCGGTAATATCTTGTTTGTGTAATCCATAGATGAAATGCTGAAATATTCAAATATTTAATTTTAAGAAAAGGCAGAAATAACACATTTATATTGGAAAAAAACACAGCATGTTGTTTTTTTTGGACAAAAATGGCCTTGGGTGAGGATACAGTAGGCAGGTCTGTAAAGGAGACACTCGTGGGTACTCACGGAAACTGTTTTCATTCATAACAGAAAAGAAAAGCACATTTATTTACATAGCACCTTTTAACAACAGGACGATTCCAAAGTGCTTTACATAAGACATATTAAAGCATTTAAACAATATGTGTAAGACACAGCAATATTCAAGAATAATGGATTGTGTTTCTGATAAAGACATAAAGAATACAATAAAACATGAGGTCATTGTAAGGTGAGGAGGGCAGTGCAAACAGACAAAGAGTTTTCCTGGAAAAATTGATTGCTGCTCCCCATCAATTCGGAATATATTTAAAAATGCCATTGCAGACATCATCTGTCCTCAAGTCAATGACATTTTGTTACAAAAAATCTAGAGAGAGCAGCTGATAATGTAGATCAGTTCAGTCATTCATGGCAAGGCATGACTGAATCACCTTCAGCTGTCCTTGGTGTCCAATTAGATATGATGCATTGCCTGTAACCAACTGAGAGCCAATCCTGCCTGCCTCCAGTTCGTCAGAGTTTGTTCAAGATTAGTGAGTGTGACTCGTGATCCTCCTAAATTTCCCCCGGGACTCCACAGACTGTGATTCTGCCTGCCTTGTTAAGTTAGGCAACAGCGTGGAACCAAGATGAGCTCCCTCTCACTGTCCCACCGACACACACTTTTAATATGCACTCATACGCTGTCTCCCCAGAGGGCTCCTGTACCTGATGGGCAGTGGAGCAGAGCAAAGCACTGTGGGAATATTAGCTGCGGACTTTCCTGGCCTGACACACAGTGAGGAACACTAATGGCTGCAGTCACTGCTGCAGAATTTAAAGTAGGGTTGTCGTTCAGATTTTCCTGACTGCCAGGACGAGCGGTGGCTTAAGAAATGCATCTTCCCACCTTAAGGCTCAAAATGATAACTTGTTTAAAGACAGACAGTTAAAAGGCAGAATTTTCCTGACAAAAACAACAATAAATAGTAAAAACAGTAACCCTTTTTAAGACTCAGCCCTCTGCCTGTATGTTTTTATTATGCCTCGCAGGGCCACAGACCTGACTGTCTATTGGTTCAGCCATTCATTCATCCCATGCTCGTGAGCACAATATCTTAAAAACACCTTGAGGAAATTTTTTCAAATTTGACACAAACGTCCACTTAGACTCAGTGTTGAAGCGATTAGATTTGAGTGGTCAAATGTTAAAAAACACTGTTCCCTTGCATTCGTATCATTCTCTGCAACACGTTATCTCAAAAAGGCCTTGAGGTCATGACTGTTGCAAACAGGTAGTGGCAACATGCATCCGAGACTGAGCTAGAAAAACTGGACACAGTGCTGCAAAAAAGTATGTTTCTGAAAAACGCAAATATAGTGAGGCACAATGCCAACATTTAAAATTACATTTCAGGCATCTCATAATTTAAGTATTTTCATTTAAAATGTTATTATTTTTTCATACATTATATTCATATATTTATTTTATTATATATTAAATTGATTGGGACTGTTGGGGTGGGGGAGAGTAACTCCTAAATCTACTCAATTACTGCACTTCAGTACCATTTTATACGACATTATACTTCTACTCAGATCACTGAGTATACATATTTCTTTTGTTAATTCCCTTTTAGTACCAAGCCATTGTGCCATACTGTATACTCTGATACTCAACTTGTGTATGGAAAATGCCATAGAAATATGTAAAATTAAAACTGAGCCCATACAATGGAAAAAATCGGCGCCATGAAGAGCTTAAAATAAAACAAAAATTGGCTCTCCCATCTGTCGCCACTGGACTCACTTTGTGTACTTGCACAAATTTTCTTTGTGCGCCATAATGTCTCATACCCAAGGCCTTTTTCTTGTATTACTTTTTGCGGTCATGCTGCCCTGTAGTGATGATTATCACCAGATGGCACTGCCTGATGGACTGAAACCGATGTCCACTTCTGATGTGTCTTACATGACATTATAAGACCATCATATAGCAAAAAAAATCAAGAAAAAATTTCTGATCAAAGTATTACATGAATCGTGTCTGATGCAGGAATATCTCTGTGTTTTTGAATTTGCTCTGCTGGTGGTTCACCCATTTAGTTTTCAGCGTCTATTCAACAGGTTGCTCTGTCTGCATAACCAGCGTCGTGACATTATTGTGCTGAATGTGCCATTGTGTTTTGATTTGTATGCCTCCGTGTAACCTTGCTCTTTTTTTTCTTTTCTAAGTGTCCTCCAGCTGCTTTAGTGTTGCTTGTGTTTCCTCTTCTTCCAGTCTGAACATGGGTTCATTTCTTCTTCATACACTGACAAAATCAGAAAATTATGTTATTTTGCTGTTATTTTGTTGCCACATGTGTGTAGTTTTTTGAAAACAAGTATTTCTGAGGATTTGAAGTCCTAATCCGTCTTACAATCAGAGAAAGTTGATTGTGTGTCTTTATTTGAGACACATTTCCTAGTTGCCATGAGGAATGGCCTTGGCTCTGTACAAAGTGGCCTGTGTCTTGGCCCTGTGGCCTAATTGCTTGCATACACACTCCTGTGGGAAACATTTGCACTGACTGCACTGTCATTCTGTCAAGATGATGATGCTGAAATCTGACAGATGCCAAATATAAATGATGCCCTACTAGTGAATTAACCTTCACATATCTTTTCTTCCAAGGAGGGGTGGACAGGGACTGTTCACAGGAAACGTTGTAATATAATGACACCATAAAAGACCCCGCCCACACACACACCCAAAGAACACAAAAAACACAAGTGATTAAGGATACATATATGGTGTAATTAGTCATTTTTATGTCTTGTGCCATGTCACTCGTGTGAACATAATATTTCAATCATGCCTTTGGGGAGTTTCTTAAAATTTGACACAAACGTCCACTTAGACTTTACAATTATCTAATTAGAATTTGTTGCTCAAAGGTCAAGACCACAGTGACCTTGACCTTTGAGCAACAAAGGTACGCATTCGTGTCATTCTTGTGAACACAGTATCTCATGAAGGCCTTGAGGGATTTTCTTCAAGTTTGGCACAAATGTCCACTTTGAGTCAAGAATGTTTTGGCCACAACTCAAGAACTTAAAAGCTAATATCGTAGTATCGAAAAGGTCAAGAGTCGACTTCACTGTGACATTATAATGTTCTACAAAAACACGTTCCTAACCAGAACTTACGCCATTAGTCAGAAAAACAATAGGAGACATTTGTCAGATACTGAGCTGGTGACACTTAACTTCAAACTGTGCTGATTGTCACCTATGGAATTATATAAAATAGGTGTTCAAGGGAGTACGTACGATAGGATCTGGAATTGAACCACCATTAACGACAGAGCCTGTGCTGATTGTCCCTGAGTTGTTTTAATAGAACTTTTAATGTGTCCTTTTAGACAACAGAGCTCTATGGCACTGAGGAATAAGCTATATCAGGCTTTGGATAAACAGGCACTACTTGTTAGTGAGATCATTTCATTGTTGGTCTCTTTGGGGGATTCGTTGACATTAAAACAATAAAGTATACTCTCAGCCTTGTCCATGCAGGCACATTTCAGCCTCCACACTGTCTACACTAGATACACCACAGTCACTAAGTGTCCATGAATTATCCTTAGTGCTCTGGCTGTTAATATAACCCAGTCACTGACCTGTTGCCTACCAGCTGGTGTGCAGTAGTAGCTCGATGCTTGCAGTCTCTGGGAGTCATTGTACAATATTACAGTACAATTTATCCCTATGTAATAATCCCAAGATTTACCTTTTGGGATTGGCAAATGCTGAGTAAATGCAACTGATGAGGTGGAGGTCAAATATTTCCACTAAACTTATTGCTGTTGAGTAGATATTGAAGTAAGATCATATGCCAACAGTGAATTCAGGGTGACTATCGCAATGAAATGAATCGAATTTCAGCAACATGCACAGATGAGCAATTCTTATTATTGAAAATCTGCACTTGTTTTGACCAACTTTGAACATGGACTCTTTCGCCTATCATGTTCTATACCAGAGGTTATCAAAGCTTAAGCTTGAGGACTACAATTAATGCATTTCAGGACAGCCCTGTGTCGCCACCGGCTGTAACCCTGTGATGGTGCTTGGTCATATTCCAAATGGTCTTTCAGTCTGCCAGTGTTCATAGTCTCACCTTTTTGAAGCAAATTGAGTCGTACATGTACAGTAGGAGAGTAAATAGGGAGTAGTAAATGTTAATGGGAAAAACGATACCATCTTTATGGTTGTGTTTGGACTTTATGGTTGCGCAGCTGGCTGACATTTATTTCATGACTTCCCTAAGTGGAAACAAATCATCTTGTCTTCTTTTCTGTCAGTTTGGAAGAGAGACATGTCATTTGAAAAATTATAAGTTATTAGCCCTAGTAGGTAAAATGTACATCTTTGCTATAATTATATTTGGGAACAAGGCCTGAAACCTGTTTTAACACACTGTAGTGCAGTTCATACTGATAGACAGGATGTCTGCCAGGATATTATCAACAGTCAAATCGCCTGCGCGAGTAGTAAAACTATCAGCTATCAGTGCCCTCGTATCTTTGTCAGCGCACAGAAAGACACGCAGTGATAATGGTCACCAAACACCAGACCAAAACAAAGGTGACAATTTCCCATATTGTCTCATTTTTGTCAAATACGTAACTGCATATAGTGTGACATTGTTATGTGTGTCATACTGCGGCTTGGCTCTCCATGCTGTTAACAACAAATATGATGATGTAAAGAGATGTGAATGACCCACTTTCCTTTGTGGATCAACTACAGTATCTGCACAATTAGCCTGGCTTTGAAGGATAAGACTGATGATACTCTATATCCCATGAAAAGCCCCAAACCAACTTTATCCTGCTAACAAGTATTTTTTTATGTATCTAAATCTGATGTTGTTCATTCCTCTGTGCCACAAACCTTCATTATTGTCTAAAACCTATGAAGGGCACATCAGTAAGCCACACTGATACTCTGGGTGATAGGTATTGAGAATTGGTACTAAATTGGAATAGTTCCTGACTGTTCAATACTGAAATATTGATACGTTCCTGAACAAGTGGTGCTTCTGTCTGTATTTATGTAGTGTTCATTCATTCTTACAAAGCTGGCATTTTCAAAAATGTGGGCTCATTTTTCTACTTACAATGAAAATAAAGCTTAATGCAATATGAGTAAAAATGTAGATTTGAGTGAAAGGGTCTCCCCAGCAACCTCATGAAACACGTGTGAATTATAACAGTCCATTAATCTGAAGCAGTGCACTTTGTTTGACTGCTTTAGCAAAATAGCTTCTGATTTATGTTCCTAAATAATCCCATAGACAACAGGTGCGTTTGTAAATCCAATCTGACGCTCTACACTGTTGTTTAAAGAAATTGAGCGTTATGTCTCTATATGAATTAACACATGATTAAGTTAAGCACCTTCTGTGTTTGGTGCTCTGCTGCTCCATAGACAGAGTGCCCAAAGTATGCTCTGGTGCTCTGAGAGTGTGGGGCTCTGAATAACGGTATCTGGAAATAACTCTCTGAATTTACGTTTCATCAGAATGAGCCCAACAGTTACTTCTGTTGTAATAATATAATAAAGTAATGTTTCTTTTTACATCCTTTCATGATAGTTTTTTATTTCTTTAACCAAATTATGGAGAATAGTATCAATAGGAGTATGGAGAAGTATTGGTATAGTATTAGTATTGAAATTGGTATCAAAGAACTCATAAAGTTTCCTCTCCCTAGTGGTGGTTTATTTTGAGTCAATCTCACATAAACCTTCCTGCTGTTGTGAATAAACAAGAACACCAAATGTGTATTAATCCACAGCTGAAAATAGTCCTTAACTAATACACTATTTACTCCTGTCTGAGTAATGTTTGCTAAAACCTACAGTGCCCAGCTGTTGTAGGGAACTGCTTAACCTTTTGTGACCCATTTTTAAAGATTTACGTCTTCGGTAAGAAACGATGGATAAAGGGCTGAGTACCCTGGACAGTGTGTGTCTGTTTACTAATGTCAGCATTTAGATATTTTATGGTGCTATGATGAACTGTAGATGAACTATTTCAGAAGCTAAACCACTAAAACTACACTTTAACTAAAATCAAACACAAGTCAATTCAATATATGCAAAAGAAAATTGTTCTAAAAAAAAGCAGGAAAAGATGGCTCTTTCTATTCATGGTCATTATGTGTTCTGCAGGTTGAACTGATGCTATCTTTCTGTCTATTTTGGGGACTCCATTTTTGTCTGTCTTCACTGCATTGTGAAGTAGTGAAGCATAATATTGCCTCTGGAGTCATTTTCAATGTTGCTCTCCTTTTCTCAAAACACTTGCCCCAACAGATTAGGGCTGTTTCCCGAGGCCATACACACTTCTTCAGCCCCGGTTGCTCTGTTATGTACTGTATTTTGGACATTCAAACATTTGGCTAAATTAGTTTGCTCTCCAGTGTGCATCTGTCATAATGTTTTGAGGCACTCAATCTGAACAATCCTTGCTTCACTGGGCTCTCGTGAGATGGAAAAATGACATGTTTAATTTCTGTCTTAACCCATAACACAATACCAAAAATGTCAAAAACATAATGAATATATTATTTTAGATAAAAATAAAATCAAAATATGATGCTAAAATCCCAAACCAAAAGCAGCTTGTGCTTCTCCATCATTTTTAGAGCATGTTGAACATCACTTGGGGTTAAGTCAGAACACAGTCAACCTGCATCTGCGGAAAAAAAAATTCTGCACAAGCCATGCAGAGGTAGTCATGGCGCCATAATTAATTGCCCCCTCCTTAGTAACACCTCAACAACAGCAGTAAGGAAGACTACTCACTAAGGAGTTTGATTAGACACGACACCTGCAAATATGTCAGCTACCCTCCACATTATACAAATCTTTTGGGTTTGATAACCAAACCGACCGAAATCCAAAAATTGATGTGACTGAATTATGCATAGCGGTGCTGGATTTGAGTTGCACGTGTGGAAGTACAGTATGCACTGTAAGCCTCTATGCCCAGACCGGAGGCTCGTGACTCAAAGGCATTATGTTAATTTCTGGTTTTCACAAGCTACACCTTTAGAATACTGATTCCAAGTGAAACATGCTTAGGGGATAAATTAATGTGGTGGCTGGAAGAAAATGTAGGCATTGTCCTTTACTGCAAACAGGAATACATTACTTTTGAATGTTTCATGTATCAACATTTATTAAAGGACATAGCGTGATGACTCAGTGCTTTTTAAAAAAAATGTTTTACCAGGGATAGTGTCACAAATAGAGGTTCATCATTATTGCGTTTGCTTGTGGGATAGTGGCACAAAAAGTCATTGTTTGTCTCACCAAGACATTGCTGTGTTTCCTGCCGAGAGAGTGCTGTGCAAAGCTATTGTTTTTTTTGTTTTTTTTCTAGAAAACAGTTCAAGCATAAAAGGGGGGGGGGCTGCTCTACCAAGTGAGCTACTGGGAGCCTCAAGTGAAATTTTTGTCAACACCATCATGTCAACCACAGCATTGCTGAAATGTAAAACTTTTACATAAAGTTTCATAATTTCCACTTCATAATAGTATGTAAATGTAACATATCTGTGGTTTGCAGAAAAGTACAATGCCAACATTTTTTTTGGGTTGGGTCCAGACAAAAACAGAAGTTAACGTATTCAAACTATAACTGCCCCAAGTAATGATGCTGAGATATTTTCTGCTGATTTGAGAATTGTCAATGCAACTGAACATTTTGAGTGACACATCTAGAGGCACTATTAATATCTTAATTTAATTAAAAATTACTCATTAGTCAAGTGAGTAAAGCCTAATTAAGGCACCACTGATGAAAAACAAATCTTTGGCAAGTAAATCATTTTAATACTTGGCAGGGCAAATGGGGTTTCACGGGAATTAAAATGGATCACAGCAATGCATCTGCATTAAGCAATTCACACCTCATAAAAGGGTAAAATAGGATTACTTTGCATTTGTGATGAAACACTTCTTTAATGTTGTTTCCCACATAAAATTAACTTTCATGTTGACCTTATTTGCCCAGAAAGTTATCATTTAGTTCTTTTTTGTAATGTCTGGAGCAGGGTCAGATGGGGTTACAATCACTCGACTAACAACTATTTGCTGCAACCGCTGTCAGGTCCTGTTACTACTGAGAGCTTCCTGTGAAATGAAGCCATATTGAATCACAGTAAAACATGGACTCATTATCAGTCAAACCGCATTAGCAAATCTCTGTTCAAAACATAGATAGCTTCAGTACTGGGCTGTAATCAAATATTTAAGCACACATTATCTCTCATCTTCGTTTAAAAAGCGGACACACCGAATGGAGACTCATTAGGATATAAGGGAGCGAAATCACTCGAGCTGGGAGCTCAACCCCCATGACTCACTTCCAAAAGTGTGGATTAATGTATCCTGCTCTACAATAGCTCTGTTGGTTTAACAGAGACTCAGCGCCAACGTTTCTCGAAACGAGACAAGGAGAGCTTGCCACCCTTTGCTGCCTTTGTTTCAGAAGGAAAAAAGGGGGAATGTTGGGAGAGAATATTACAGCCACACTGAGATGATGGACCACATCTGGCATGTAGTGTATTTTTTTAAGGCTCTTCACAGATTTCTTTGCAATTGAATTTGATTACTCATTGGGCATTACAAAGTTGTGTGCTTAAAAGTCTAATGTGTAGGATTTAGTGTCGTATAGCAGTGAGGTTACAGATTACAACCAACTGAAACTCCTCTAGGAGTAATGCACGTAGGAGAGCTACTGGTGCCGACGCAAAAAAAGTGAATGGCTCCATCTAAGCCAATATTTCGTTTGTCCGTTCTAGGTTTCTGTAGAAACCAACATGTTCTCATCCCAATTTACCACATGGTTCCGCTCTGTCAGTGACCGTTTATGTCTACTTACAACGTTTCAGGTATCCTTCTGCGTCAGCTGTTTACGCTCCGGGATGCTGTTACAGTGATGTCAACAAATGCACATGCTGGGATGAACCAGCATGGTTCTTATGTTTACACAATAGCGTGGACTGGTGGTTAGGATTAGGCAACAAAGTCACGGACAGTTAGGTTAAGGCAAAACAGGCACATGGTGTAGAAAAAAAACCCGCACACACAAAGCAAACTCTAGACTGCCGCACGAAAGTCAGTTGTTTGTGGGACCCATTCACCTCCCCATCCGCCTGCCCTCCTTGTATTACTTGGGTACTGGCAGCACTATAACCTGATAATGCTAATCCTGACCACATTCTCAAGTGATGCTGCCCCTATGTATTGCATGTGGACACATCCAGTGCCATCTGGCTGCCCGCCTGCGTATGATAACAGCGCCACCGGTTCTGTCGGATTGCGTTCTCAGCTGACATCCCCCAGTTGTATTCCAGTTGGGTTCCTACAGTGGTGTTTGGCGTCATGTAGTGAGAACTGGCTGATAAAACAACATGACGGAGTCTGTAGAAGAGGCCCGCACCATATGTAGATGTAAATGGTTTATTCTAAAGGCCCAGACACATCAAACCGACATAAAAAACTAGAGGCAATGAGGACAACTGATGCGTCACGTTGCCTGTGTCTCCGGCAAAAGAGTTATGCGTGAACACACACAGCAAAGACTACCACAGACAGGCAACTAGCATGCATGTTCTGCTCCTGCCTGAGAGGAAATAACTTATATAACAAGTTTGTTTCAATCTCACATTCTTTTGGCTTAAGCTCTTCACTTTTCTCACTTCCATTTTCTGTCTTTTACCCTGAGGTGAACTGCCAATCAGAGTGATTTTATTCACCAATCGACTCCACCATCTCCCCTGACGCAGATTCAACATGCTGAATTGGCCGAATTAGGGCAGAGGGCCAATGAGGACCAACGTTGATTTATGGCTGATCGTCGACTTGGTAAGTCAAGGCCTTAAGGTAACAGAAATACTAGGATTCCTTGTATCAGGTGATTATACATTAATGAAAACATAGTAATGACTTAAAGATGTAAGTAGCATTGCAGATTGCAAGCGTTTGAATGCTTGTTACCTTTTAATTGATCAGAGGCAAAACTTTGATGTTGTTTAGAATTATCCATGGTGGTCATCATTCTGAAGCTCTTTTGACATTTATGAATTTACCTTCATAAACAAGACTTGCTTCACATTTGCACTGAATCTTTTTTTTGAATTTTTTAAATCATGCTACTATGGAAGAAGTGTCAAAATTTCTCATGCAGTATGCTAAGATACAAACCAATGATAGGATGGCATAAGTGGAATTTGAACTATTCAGCGTTGTTTTAAATGACAACTACCCTAACATTCAATCAATGAACAAATCAGCTGACAATTGTAGGTCATAGTAGGTTTTGACAGGATGAATTATGAAGTTCCTTTTTACTTGGGTTGAATAAATAGGATATTTGAGCTCTGTCACTGGAGATTGGAAATTTTAGCTTTAAATTTAAGAAAGTAGCACCGGATATGGCATGTCAACTTTAAAATCACAAATCACAAGAGATCACAACTGATGGGCAGAAACAGGTGAACTAGCCAGATGTAGGCATTTTCTGATCACCTCTCCAACTCACTCCGCCCACTAGCTCAAAGGCCAGGAAGCAGCCTCACTGGAAGAGGGCAGAGAGAGAGAGGTCAAAAAAACTTATACTGACAACAATTTCATCATTAGGGATACAATCCTGAAAAAAAAAAAATCAGAACATCATTTGGTGTACTGTGTAACACTTAAGTGAAAGTTCAGAAAGCTTAGTACTTGTTATCCAGGGATATGACACTGGACGTCATCAGCCTGCCACCGACACACCACAGCCCGGTTAAAATCGTGAACACACACTGTGTTCACAGAGAAAGATGGGAGAGGAACTGCTGATCGGGACCGAAGGAGGTGAAGGAAAAAAGAGGACTCGCAGGGTGAGGCTAAGCTAACCACCATCGAAATGCAGAGTGTGTCCTGCAAGGAGGAAACTTTGCTCTTCAAAGCAAACAAAAAAGATAGCTGACCTAAAGGAGGATATCCAATGGCTGTCAGACGAACTGAAGCAGAGAGACTCACTGCTGTTGAGTTTCATGGAGGTGGCCGCTGGGAAGTCCAAACAGATCTCTTTCCTGACAGCAGCCCTCTAGGACACCACTGTCATCCCACTGCGGGCTCGCCGCCATCCTCCTGCACGACACCCAACCACCTGGGCCGAGGTGGTTGTTCGTGGCTGTAACAAGGGCTTCTTCTGGTCAGCCTCTCCCCCTTGGCTGAGCCTCTCCAATGGCTATGCCACCCTCTCTCCAGCCCGACTGGCACTAGCCACCCGCCGCAGCTCTATCACCGAAGGCGGCACCTGCGGATCCACTCGCTTTTGCACCAATGGTGGCTGACAACAACCATCAGGCTGGCTGCACCTCTTGGTAGCCGCATCGACGACCCTCATCGCGACCATCAACCTCCTCAGCAACCTCCTCCACACGCTGGAAGATTCTGAAGGAGGCTGTGCTCCTAGGCTCCAGAGGTCTGCCTCATCCCGGGATGCCCCCCTTTCAGCAATGCTGTGACTTCACCTCAGCTCCCGCCTGTCTGGACTCAGAGTTTGGATCCCGACCGTCATAGATGCCCAAAACCACCATCTCCTTATGCCCTCTTTGCTCCAACCACACTAATTGTGGGGGATTCTATAATCAGGAATACCCGGATTTTCAATGCTGCTACACATTGCTTCCCTGGAGCCACAGTCCCGGTGATCCTGGACAAACTACCGGTGCTGCTGCACTCAGTCCCATCCTCCATAGCCCGTGTAATAGTGTACATTGGGACAAATGACACCACCCGGATGACAAGAAGATTTCAAAGACCTTTTTAGCCTTTTAAACAAGTGTGGAAAAGAACTTTTTATTTCAGGTCCAATACCCCCTCTGTCCCGCAGCACTGTATGATTTACCTGCCTGCTCAGCCTCTACACATGGCTTCAGTCCAACTGCAGAATGCAGAACATTGGTTTTATTGACAATTTTAATCTGTTTTGGAATCACTCCTCCTTTTTTCAAGCAGATGGACACCATCCAAACTGGCTGGGTAGCCGCATGTTAGCAGCTAACATTCAATACGCTGTGCAGTCAACTCCACGTGCTTGACTGTTAACATCTTACACCCCTCCATCTGACCCTGCATCTTCCTCCATATCCCCAAGGACTCCACATCCTACCACAACCACCCCCGCTAGATCCCCCACCGATCTCATCTGTCACTGTTCAGCCTTCCAGGTACTTCCCCCAGATATGCCTCAAATCACCCAACTGATATGCATCTCTCCATAACAACCATCATCTCCTGCAATAGACAAGCAGCATGTCTATTGTCGCACCCCTCTGCAGCCATTCACAAAAAACCTCATTGACATTCCCATTCAAAGCTGCTTCTCCCCTGCTCCTGAGTGCACCCCAGTCAGCTTTGGCCTTTTAAATATTAGTGTTTCTAATTCTTTGTCTGATAGTAGGTTTTCTGAGCTTTTTACCACTGCTTCTTTAACTGCATTTAATACAAATTTGAGTACAGAGTAGCTGGTCTCCGTTTTGAATCATATCTGTACAACTACCCTGGATTCTTCTGCCCCATATAAAGTCAGAAATTCTTTGAAAACACTACAACCCTGGTTTAATTATACCACAGAAAAATTAAAAAGGGACTACAGACAAAAAGAAATAAAATGGAAGAAAACTGTTTTATATGTAATTTATGAGATGTGGAAAGATGCCATGAAGAACCTGATTTTATCTAACTGCTCCAACCCTTCCAAATTTTAGACTCTCCCACCAACCACTCCCCCTGTCATTTTATTGATTAAAAAATATATACATATAAATATAAATATGAATAACATTTGTGACATTAGGCAACAGATTATCGCCCGATCATGTTTTACAACCACACAGATATATTGATCAATATTTTAGCACTTGATGCCAAGTTGATCAAATATTTTAACTTTTATGAAACCAACTACGTGTAGCCTTGACACCATGCCATCTAAATTTCTCAAGGAAGTTTTAGACACAGTTGGGCCCATTATTTTATTGATTATTAACAGCTCATTTTAACTGGTCATTTTCATCTGTTTTTAACATGCTGTGGTCAAACCTATTTTAATGAAGCCAAATCTTAACCCTATTGTTAAGATTAATTTTAGGCCCATTTCTAAACTCCCATTATTATCCAAAATTTTATAGAAAGTAGTTTTATCTTTGAGAAATTTCAGTCAGGTTTTAGAGCCCTACATAGTACATAAAGTGCCCTCCTCAAAGTAACAAATGACCTTCTTTTAGCTGCTGACAGAGGAGAGAGTGCTATTTTAATCCTTTTAGATGTTAGTATGTCATTAGATACAGTCGATCATGCTATTTTTATAGAATGTCTCGAGACCTGGGTTAGTGTCAAGGGCACTGCACTTAGTTGGTTTTATTCTTATCTTCGAGACAGAACCTTTGTGGTCACCATAGTCCTCAAACTCTTGTAATTGCCTGTGGTGTACCAGAAAGTTCTATTTTAGATCCCCTTTTATTTTCTATTTATATGTTCCCACTTGGTCATATTATTCAACATCATAGAATTTCTTTACATTGCTATGAAAATGACACACAGATATATGTTCCACTGAGACCTGATGACCAAAAAAGCCTAGCTGCTGTTTTTACTACCTCACAGATAGTATTAAATGTTGGATGGTTGGATTTTATTATTCCCTGAGTTCCTGAGCATTTGCTTTGTCTATCAAACATCTTATAACCTAACAAATATTTTAAAAGGTGCTATATAAATGAAGTTATTATTACTACGATATTCATATTATTTTTTGTGCCTTAGCAGAGGGTGGGGTTTAAAACAACCCTGACATTTTTGTTGAGTTATTGTCAAAGGATTTTTGCTGCAAGAACTCAAGAAGACAAAGAAGAGGAGGAGGAAGAAGAAGAAAAATAAGGTGAGAAAAGACAATAGGGCTTCAGCAGTCTGTGTTGCTGCCTGAAACCCTGATAATGTAAGCAAAAAAAATAGACCTCTGATGAAGTCAAAATATAGCATGTTGAAAAAAATGACTAAAAAAGCAAGGCTATAGTATGGCAAAAATGTCAAAATTTGACATGTCCTATAAAACAGCTGAAATCCCCTAAAAACAGCGTAAAATAACGTGCTGAGACACACCATAGCATTAAAACATGCAAAAATGGCCCAAAACACCATAATATAACATGTCGAAAAAATGACCAAAAAAGCAAGGCTATAGTATGGCAAAAATCTCAAAATTTGACATGTCCTAAAAACAGCATAAAACACCTTAAAACAGCATAAAATAACGTGCTGAGACACACCATAGCATTAAAACATGCAAAAATGGCCCAAAACAGAAAAATATAACATGTCGAAAAAATGACCAAAAAAGCAAGGCTATAGTATGGCAAAAATCTCAAAATTTGACATGTCCTAAAAACAGCATAAAACACCTTAAAAAAGCATGAAATAATGTGCTGAGACTCACCATAGCATTAAAACATGCAAAAATGGCCCAAAACACCATAATATAACATGTCGAAAAAATGACCAAAAAAGCAAGGCTATAGTATGGCAAAAATCTCAAAATTTGACATGTCCCAAAAACAGCATAAAACACCTTAAAACAGCATAAAATAACGTGCTGAGACACACCATAGCATTAAAACATGCAAAAATGTCCCAAAACAACATAATATAACATGTCGAAAAAATGACCAAAAAAAGCAAGGCTATAGTATGGCAAAAATCTCAAAATTTGACATGTCCTAAAAACAGCATAAAACACCTTAAAACAGCATAAAATAACGTGCTGAGACACACCATAGCATTAAAACATGCAAAAATGGCCCAAAACAACATAATATAACATGTCGAAAAAATGACCAAAAAAAGCAAGGCTATAGTATGGCAAAAATCTCAAAATTTGACATGTCCTAAAAACAGCATAAAACACCTTAAAACAGCATAAAATAATGTGCTGAGAGACACCATAGCATTAAAACATGCAAAAATGGCCCAAAACAGAAAAATATAACATGTCGAAAAAATGACCAAAAAAGCAAGGCTATAGTATGGCAAAAATCTCAAAATTTGACATGTCCCAAAAACAGCTGAAAACACCTTAAAAAGGCATGAAATAATGTGCTGAGACACACCATAGCATTAAAACATGCAAAAATGGCCCAAAACACAATAATATAACATGTCGAAAAAATGACCAAAAAAGCAAGGCTATAGTATGGCAAAAATCTCAAAATTTGACATGTCCCAAAAACAGCTGAAAACACCTTAAAACAGCATCAAATAACGTGCTGAGACACACCAAAGCATTAAAACATGCAAAAATGGCCCAAAACGCCATAATATAACATGTCGAAAAAATGACCAAAAAAGCAAGGCTATAGTATGGCAAAAATCTCAAAATTTGATATGTCCCAAAAACAGCATAAAACACCTTAAAACAGCATAAAATAACGTGCTGAGACACACCATAGCATTAAAACGTGAAAAAATGGCCCAAAACACAAAAATATTGCTTGTCGAAAAAATGACCAAAAAAGCAAGGCTATAGTATGGCAAAAATCTCAAAATTTGACATGTCCTAAAAACAGCATAAAACACATTAAAACAGCATAAAATAACGTGCTGAGACACACCATAGCATTAAAACATGCAAAAATGGCCCAAAACAGAAAAATATAGCATGTCGAAAAAATGACCAAAAAAAGCAAGGCTATAGTATGGCAAAAATTTCGAAATTTGACATGTCCCAAAAACAGCTGAAAACACCTTAAAACAGCATAAAATAACGTGCTGAGACATACCATAGCATTAAATCATGCAAAAATGGCCCAAAACACCATAATATAACATGTCGAAAAAATGACCAAAAAAGCAAGGCTATAGTATGGAAAAATCTCAAAATTTGACATGTCCCAAAAACAGCATAAAACACATTAAAAGAGCATAAAATAACGTGCTGAGACACACCATAGCATTAAAACATGCAAAAATGGCCCAAAACAGAAAAATATAGCATGTCGAAAAAATGATCAAAAAAAGCAAGGCTATAGTATGGAAAAATTTCAAAATTTGACATGTCCCAAAAACAGCTGAAAACACCTTAAAACAGCATAAAATAACGTGCTGAGACACACCATAGCATTAAAACGTGAAAAAATGGCCCAAAACACAAAAATATTGCTTGTCGAAAAAATGACCAAAAAAGCAAGGCTATAGTATGGCAAAAATCTCAAAATTTGACATGTCCTAAAAACAGCATAAAACACATTAAAACAATATAAAATAACGTGCTGAGACACACCATAGCATTAAAACATGCAAAAATGGCCCAAAACACCATAATATAACATGTCGAAAAAATGACCAAAAAAGCAAGGCTATAGTATGGCAAAAATCTCAAAATTTGATATGTCCTAAAAACAGCATAAAACACCTTAAAACAGCATCAAATAACGTGCTGAGACACACCATAGCATTAAAACATGCAAAAATGGCCCAAAACAACATAATATAACATGTCGAAAAATGACCAAAAATCAAGGCTATAGTATGGCAAACATCTCAAAATTTGACATGTCCCAAAAACAGCATAAAACACCTTAAAACAGCATAAAATAACGTGCTGAGACACACCATAGCATTAAAACATGCAAAATGGCCCAAAACAGAAAAATATAACATGTCAAAAAATGACCAAAAAGCAAGGCTATAGTATGGCAAAAATCTCAAAATTTGACATGTCCCAAAAACAGCTGAAAACACATTAAAACAGCATAAAATAACGTGCTGAGACACACCATAGCATTAAAACATGCAAAAATGGCCCAAAACAGAAAAATATAGCATGTCGAAAAAATGATCAAAAAAAGCAAGGCTATAGTATGGAAAAATTTCAAAATTTGACATGTCCCAAAAACAGCTGAAAACACCTTAAAACAGCATAAAATAACGTGCTGAGACACACCATAGCATTAAAACGTGAAAAAATGGCCCAAAACACAAAAATATTGCTTGTCGAAAAAATGACCAAAAAAGCAAGGCTATAGTATGGCAAAAATCTCAAAATTTGACATGTCCTAAAAACAGCATAAAACACATTAAAACAATATAAAATAACGTGCTGAGACACACCATAGCATTAAAACATGCAAAAATGGCCCAAAACACCATAATATAACATGTTGAAAAATGACCAAAAAAGCAAGGCTATAGTATGGCAAAAATCTCAAAATTTGATATGTCCTAAAACAGCATAAAACACCTTAAAACAGCATCAAATAACGTGCTGAGACACACCATAGCATTAAAACATGCAAAATGGCCCAAAACACCATAATATAACATGTCGAAAAAATGACCAAAAAAGCAAGGCTATAGTATGGCAAAAATCTCAAAATTTGACATGTCCCAAAAACAGCATAAAACACCTTAAAACAGCATAAAATAACGTGCTGAGACACACCATAGCATTAAAACATGCAAAAATGGCCCAAAACAGAAAAATATAACATGTCAAAAAAATGACCAAAAAAGCAAGGCTATAGTATGGCAAAAATCTCAAAATTTGACATGTCCCAAAAACAGCTGAAAACACCTTAAAACAGCATAAAATAACGTGCTGAGACACACCATAGCATTAAAACATGCAAAAATGGCCCAAAACAGAAAAATATAGCATGTCGAAAAAATGACCAAAAAAAGCAAGGCTATAGTATGGAAAAATTTCAAAATTTGACATGTCCCAAAAACAGCTGAAAACACCTTAAAACAGCATAAAATAACGTGCTGAGACACACCATAGCATTAAAACATGCAAAATGGCCCAAAACACCATAATATAACATGTCGAAAAATGACCAAAAAAGCAAGGCTATAGTATGGCAAAATCTCAAAATTTGACATGTCCCAAAACAGCATAAAACACCTTAAAACAGCATAAAATAACGTGCTGAGACACACCATAGCATTAAAACATGCAAAATGGCTCAAAACACCATAATATAACATGTCGAAAAATGACCAAAAAAGCAAGGCTATAGTATGGCAAAAATCTCAAAATTTGACATGTCCCAAAAACAGCTGAAAACACCTTAAAAAAGCATGAAATAATGTGCTGAGACACACCATAGCATTAAAACATGCAAAAATGGCCCAAAACACAATAATATAACATGTCGAAAAAATGACCAAAAAAGCAAGGCTATAGTATGGCAAAAATCTCAAAATTTGACATGTCCCAAAAACAGCTGAAAACACCTTAAAACAGCATCAAATAACGTGCTGAGACACACCATAGCATTAAAACATGCAAAAATGGCCCAAAACACCATAATATAACATGTCGAAAAAATGACCAAAAAAGCAAGGCTATAGTATGGCAAAAATCTCAAAATTTGATATGTCCCAAAAACAGCATAAAACACCTTAAAACAGCATAAAATAACGTGCTGAGACACACCATAGCATTAAAACGTGAAAAAATGGCCCAAAACACAAAAATATTGCTTGTCGAAAAAATGACCAAAAAAGCAAGGCTATAGTATGGCAAAAATCTCAAAATTTGACATGTCCTAAAAACAGCATAAAACACATTAAAACAGCATAAAATAACGTGCTGAGACACACCATAGCATTAAAACATGCAAAAATGGCCCAAAACAGAAAAATATAGCATGTCGAAAAAATGACCAAAAAAAGCAAGGCTATAGTATGGCAAAAATTTCGAAATTTGACATGTCCCAAAAACAGCTGAAAACACCTTAAAACAGCATAAAATAACGTGCTGAGAC
This sequence comes from Plectropomus leopardus, assembly GCF_026936395.1. Taxonomy (NCBI): domain Eukaryota; kingdom Metazoa; phylum Chordata; class Actinopteri; order Perciformes; family Serranidae; genus Plectropomus; species Plectropomus leopardus. The sequence continues at coordinate 11,055,575 of NC_142178.1, forward strand.
ATACCATAGCATTAAATCATGCAAAAATGGCCCAAAACACCATAATATAACATGTCGAAAAAATGACCAAAAAAGCAAGGCTATAGTATGGGAAAAATCTCAAAATTTGACATGTCCCAAAAACAGCATAAAACACATTAAAAGAGCATAAAATAACGTGCTGAGACACACCATAGCATTAAAACATGCAAAAATGGCCCAAAACAGAAAAATATAGCATGTCGAAAAAATGATCAAAAAAAGCAAGGCTATAGTATGGCAAAAATCTCAAAATTTGACATGTCCCAAAAACAGCTGAAAACACTTTAAAACAGCATAAAATAACGTGCTGAGACACACCATAGCATTAAAACGTGAAAAAATGGCCCAAAACACAAAAATATAGCATGTCGAAAAAATGACCAAAAAAGCAAGGCTATAGTATGGCAAAAATCTCAAAATTTGACATGTCCTAAAAACAGCATAAAACACATTAAAACAATATAAAATAACGTGCTGAGACACACCATAGCATTAAAACATGCAAAATATTTAAAACACCATAATATAACATGTCGAAAAATGACCAAAAAGCAAGGCTATAGTATGGCAAAAATCTCAAAATTTGATATGTCCTAAAAACAGCATAAAACACCTTAAAACAGCATCAAATAACGTGCTGAGACACACCATAGCATTAAAACATGCAAAAATGGCCCAAAACACCATAATATAACATGTCGAAAAAATGACCAAAAAATCAAGGCTATAGTATGGCAAACATCTCAAAATTTGACATGTCCCAAAAACAGCATAAAACACCTTAAAACAGCATAAAATAACGTGCTGAGACACACCATAGCATTAAAACATGCAAAAATGGCCCAAAACAGAAAAATATAACATGTCAAAAAAATGACCAAAAAAGCAAGGCTATAGTATGGCAAAAATCTCAAAATTTGACATGTCCCAAAAACAGCTGAAAACACATTAAAAGAGCATAAAATAACGTGCTGAGACACACCGTAGCATTAAAACATGCAAAAATGGCCCAAAACAGAAAAATATAGCATGTCGAAAAAATGATCAAAAAAAGCAAGGCTATAGTATGGAAAAATTTCAAAATTTGATATGTCCCAAAACAGCTGAAAACACCTTAAAACAGCATAAAATAACGTGCTGAGACACACCATAGCATTAAAACATGAAAAAATGGCCCAAAACACAAAAATATTGCTTGTCGAAAAAATGACCAAAAAAGCAAGGCTATAGTATGGCAAAATGTCAAAATTTGACATGTCCTAAAAACAGCATAAAACACATTAAAACAATATAAAATAACGTGCTGAGACACACCATAGCATTAAAACATGCAAAAATGGCCCAAAACACCATAATATAACATGTTGAAAAAATGACCAAAAAAGCAAGGCTATAGTATGGCAAAAATCTCAAAATTTGATATGTCCTAAAAACAGCATAAAACACCTTAAAACAGCATCAAATAACGTGCTGAGACACACCATAGCATTAAAACATGCAAAAATGGCCCAAAACACCATAATATAACATGTCGAAAAAATGACCAAAAAAGCAAGGCTATAGTATGGCAAACATCTCAAAATTTGACATGTCCCAAAAACAGCATAAAACACCTTAAAACAGCATAAAATAACGTGCTGAGACACACCATAGCATTAAAACATGCAAAAATATTTAAAACAGAAAAATATAACATGTCAAAAATGACCAAAAAGCAAGGCTATAGTATGGCAAAAATCTCAAAATTTGACATGTCCCAAAAACAGCTGAAAACACCTTAAAACAGCATAAAATAACGTGCTGAGACACACCATAGCATTAAAACATGCAAAATGGCCTAAAACAGAAAAATATAACATGTCGAAAAAATGACCAAAAAGCAAGGCTATAGTATGGAAAAATTTCAAAATTTGACATGTCCCAAAAACAGCTGAAAACACCTTAAAACAGCATAAAATAACCTGCTGAGACACACCATAGCATTAAAACATGCAAAAATGGCCCAAAACACCATAATATAACATGTCGAAAAAATGACCAAAAAAGCAAGGCTATAGTATGGCAAAAATCTCAAAATTTGACATGTCCCAAAAACAGCATAAAACACCTTAAAACAGCATAAAATAACGTGCTGAGACACACCATAGCATTAAAACATGCAAAAATGGCTCAAAACACCATAATATAACATGTCGAAAAAATGACCAAAAAAGCAAGGCTATAGTATGGCAAAAATCTCAAAATTTGACATGTCCCAAAAACAGCATAAAACACCTTAAAACAGCATAAAATAACGTGCTGAGACACACCATAGCATTAAAACATGCAAAAATGGCCCAAAACACCATAATATAACATGTTGAAAAAATGACCAAAAAGCAAGGCTATAGTATGGCAAAAATCTCAAAATTTGATATGTCCTAAAAACAGCATAAAACACCTTAAAACAGCATCAAATAACGTGCTGAGACACACCATAGCATTAAAACATGCAAAATGGCCCAAAACACCATAATATAACATGTCGAAAAAATGACCAAAAAAGCAAGGCTATAGTATGGCAAACATCTCAAAATTTGACATGTCCCAAAAACAGCATAAAACACCTTAAAACAGCATAAAATAACGTGCTGAGACACACCATAGCATTAAAACATGCAAAAATGGCCCAAAACAGAAAAATATAACATGTCAAAAAAATGACCAAAAAAGCAAGGCTATAGTATGGCAAAAATCTCAAAATTTGACATGTCCCAAAAACAGCTGAAAACACCTTAAAACAGCATAAAATAACGTGCTGAGACACACCATAGCATTAAAACATGCAAAAATGGCCCAAAACAGAAAAATATAGCATGTCGAAAAAATGACCAAAAAAAGCAAGGCTATAGTATGGAAAAATTTCAAAATTTGACATGTCCCAAAAACAGCTGAAAACACCTTAAAACAGCATAAAATAACGTGCTGAGACACACCATAGCATTAAAACATGCAAAAATGGCCCAAAACACCATAATATAACATGTCGAAAAAATGACCAAAAAAGCAAGGCTATAGTATGGCAAAAATCTCAAAATTTGACATGTCCCAAAAACAGCATAAAACACCTTAAAACAGCATAAAATAACGTGCTGAGACACACCATAGCATTAAAACATGCAAAAATGGCTCAAAACACCATAATATAACATGTCGAAAAAATGACCAAAAAAGCAAGGCTATAGTATGGCAAAAATCTCAAAATTTGACATGTCCCAAAAACAGCATAAAACACCTTTAAACAGCATAAAATAACGTGCTGAGACACACCATAGCATTAAAACATGCAAAAATGGCCCAAAACAACATAATATAACATGTCGAAAAAATGACCAAAAAAGCAAGGCTATAGTATGGCAAAAATCTCAAAATTTGACATGTCCTAAAAACAGCATAAAACAACTTAAAACAGCATCAAATAACGTGCTGAGACACACCATAGCATTAAAACATGCAAAAATGGCCCAAAACAGAAAAATATAGCATGTCGACAAAATGACCAAAAAAAGCAAGGCTATAGTATGGAAAAATTTCAAAATTTGACATGTCCCAAAAACAGCTGAAAACACCTTAAAACAGCATCAAATAACGTGCTGAGACACACCATAGCATTAAAACATGCAAAAATGGCCCAAAACACAAAAATATAGCATGTCGAAAAAATGACCAAAAAAGCAAGGCTATAGTATGGCAAAAATCTCAAAATTTGACATGTCCTAAAAACAGCATAAAACACATTAAAACAATATAAAATAACGTGCTGAGACACACCATAGCATTAAAACATGCAAAAATGGCCCAAAACACCATAATATAACATGTCGAAAAAATGACCAAAAAAGCAAGGCTATAGTATGGCAAAAATCTCAAAATTTGATATGTCCTAAAAACAGCATAAAACACCTTAAAACAGCATCAAATAACGTGCTGAGACACACCATAGCATTAAAACATGCAAAAATGGCCCAAAACACCATAATATAACATGTCGAAAAAATGACCAAAAAATCAAGGCTATAGTATGGCAAACATCTCAAAATTTGACATGTCCCAAAAACAGCATAAAACACCTTAAAACAGCATAAAATAACGTGCTGAGACACACCATAGCATTAAAACATGCAAAAATGGCCCAAAACAGAAAAATATAGCATGTCGAAAAAATGACCAAAAAAAGCAAGGCTATAGTATGGCAAATTCTCAAAATTTGACATGTCCCAAAAACAGCTGAAAACACATTAAAAGAGCATAAAATAACGTGCTGAGACACACCGTAGCATTAAAACATGCAAAAATGGCCCAAAACAGAAAAATATAGCATGTCGAAAAATGATCAAAAAAGCAAGGCCATAGTCTGAAAAAATTTCAAAATTTGACATGTCCCAAAAACAGCTGAAAACACCTTAAAACAGCATAAAATAACGTGCTGAGACACACCATAGCATTAAAACATGCAAAAATGGCCCAAAACACAAAAATTTTGCTTGTCGAAAAAATGACCAAAAAAGCAAGGCTATAGTATGGCAAAAATCTCAAAATTTGACATGTCCTAAAAACAGCATAAAACACATTAAAACAATATAAAATAACGTGCTGAGACACACCATAGCATTAAAACATGCAAAAATGGCCCAAAACACCATAATATAACATGTTGAAAAAATGACCAAAAAAGCAAGGCTATAGTATGGCAAAAATCTCAAAATTTGATATGTCCTAAAAACAGCATAAAACACCTTAAAACAGCATCAAATAACGTGCTGAGACACACCATAGCATTAAAACATGCAAAATGGCCCAAAACACAATAATATAACATGTCGAAAAAATGACCAAAAAAGCAAGGCTATAGTATGGCAAACATCTCAAAATTTGACATGTCCCAAAAACAGCATAAAACACCTTAAAACAGCATAAAATAACGTGCTGAGACACACCATAGCATTAAAACATGCAAAATGGCCCAAAACAGAAAAATATAACATGTCAAAAAAATGACCAAAAAAGCAAGGCTATAGTATGGCAAAAATCTCAAAATTTGACATGTCCCAAAAACAGCTGAAAACACCTTAAAACAGCATAAAATAACGTGCTGAGACACACCATAGCATTAAAACATGCAAAAATGGCCCAAAACAGAAAAATATAGCATGTCGAGAAAATGACCAAAAAAAGCAAGGCTATAGTATGGAAAAATTTCAAAATTTGACATGTCCCAAAAACAGCTGAAAACACCTTAAAACAGCATAAAATAACCTGCTGAGACACACCATAGCATTAAAACATGCAAAATGGCCCAAAACACCATAATATAACATGTCGAAAAAATGACCAAAAAGCAAGGCTATAGTATGGCAAAAATCTCAAAATTTGACATGTCCCAAAAACAGCATAAAACACCTTAAAACAGCATAAAATAACGTGCTGAGACACACCATAGCATTAAAACATGCAAAATGGCTCAAAACACCATAATATAACATGTCGAAAAAATGACCAAAAAAGCAAGGCTATAGAATGGCAAATTCTCAAAATTTGACATGTCCCCAAAACAGCATAAAACACCTTAAAACAGCATAAAATAACGTGCTGAGACACACCATAGCATTAAAACATGCAAAAATGGCCCAAAACACCATAATATAACATGTTGAAAAAATGACCAAAAAAGCAAGGCTATAGTATGGCAAAAATCTCAAAATTTGATATGTCCTAAAAACAGCATAAAACACCTTAAAACAGCATCAAATAACGTGCTGAGACACACCATAGCATTAAAACATGCAAAAATGGCCCAAAACACCATAATATAGCATGTCGAAAAATGACCAAAAAAGCAAGGCTATAGTATGGCAAACATCTCAAAATTTGACATGTCCCAAAAACAGCATAAAACACCTTAAAACAGCATAAAATAACGTGCTGAGACACACCATAGCATTAAAACATGCAAAATGGCCCAAAACAGAAAATATAACATGTCAAAAAATGACCAAAAAAGCAAGGCTATAGTATGGCAAAAATCTCAAAATTTGACATGTCCCAAAAACAGCTGAAAACACCTTAAAACAGCATAAAATAACGTGCTGAGACACACCATAGCATTAAAACATGCAAAAATGGCCCAAAACAGAAAAATATAACATGTCGAGAAAATGACCAAAAAAAGCAAGGCTATAGTATGGAAAAATTTCAAAATTTGACATGTCCCAAAAACAGCTGAAAACACCTTAAAACAGCATAAAATAACCTGCTGAGACACACCATAGCATTAAAACATGCAAAAATGGCCCAAAACACCATAATATAACATGTCGAAAAAATGACCAAAAAAGCAAGGCTATAGTATGGCAAAAATCTCAAAATTTGACATGTCCCAAAAACAGCATAAAACACCTTAAAACAGCATAAAATAACGTGCTGAGACACACCATAGCATTAAAACATGCAAAAATGGCCCAAAACACCATAATATAACATGTCGAAAAAATGACCAAAAAAGCAAGGCTATAGTATGGCAAAAATCTCAAAATTTGACATGTCCAAAAACAGCATAAAACACCTTTAAACAGCATAAAATAACGTGCTGAGACACACCATAGCATTAAAACATGCAAAATGGCCCAAAACAACATAATAAAACATGGCGAAAAAATGACCAAAAAAAGCAAGGCTATAGTATGGCAAATTCTCAAAATTTGACATGTCCTAAAAACAGCATAAAACAACTTAAAACAGCATAAAATAACGTGCTGAGACACACCATAGCATTAAAACATGCAAAAATGGCCCAAAACAGAAAAATATAGCATGTCGAGAAAATGACCAAAAAAAGCAAGGCTATAGTATGGAAAAATTTCAAAATTTGACATGTCCCAAAAACAGCTGAAAACACCTTAAAACAGCATAAAATAACGTGCTGAGACACACCATAGCATTAAAACATGCAAAAATGGCCCAAAACACCATAATATAACATGTCGAAAAAATGACCAAAAAAGCAAGGCTATAGTATGGCAAAAATCTCAAAATTTGACATGTCCTAAAAACAGCATAAAACACCTTAAAACAGCATAAAATAACGTGCTGAGACACACCATAGCATTAAAACATGCAAAAATGGCCCAAAACAGAAAAATATAGCATGTCGAAAAAATGACCAAAAAAAGCAAGGCTATAGTATGGCAAAAATCTCAAAATTTGACATGTCCCAAAAACAGCTGAAAACACCTTAAAAAGGCATGAAATAATGTGCTGAGACACACCATAGCATTAAAATGTGAAAAAATGGCCCAAAACACAAAAATTTTGCTTGTCGAAAAAATGACCAAAAAAGCAAGGCTATAGTATGGCAAAAATCTCAAAATTTGACATGTCCCAAAAACAGCTGAAAACACCTTAAAACAGCATAAAATAACGTGCTGAGACACACCATAGCATTAAAACATGCAAAAATGGCCCAAAACAGAAAAATATAGCATGTCGAAAAAATGACCAAAAAAAGCAAGGCTATAGTATGGAAAAATTTCAAAATTTGACATGTCCCAAAAACAGCTGAAAACACCTTAAAACAGCATCAAATAACGTGCTGAGACACACCATAGCATTAAAACATGCAAAAATGGCCCAAAACAACATAATATAGCATGTCGAGAAAATGACCAAAAAAAGCAAGGCTATAGTATGGAAAAATTTCAAAATTTGACATGTCCCAAAAACAGCTGAAAACACCTTAAAACAGCATAAAATAACGTGCTGAGACACACCATAGCATTAAAACATGCAAAAATGGCCCAAAACAGAAAAATATAGCATGTCGAAAAAATGACCAAAAAAAGCAAGGCTATAGTATGGCAAAAATCTCAAAATTTGACATGTCCTAAAAACAGCATAAAACACCTTAAAACAGCATAAAATAACGTGCTGAGACACACCATAGCATTAAAACATGCAAAATATTTAAAACAGAAAAATATAACATGTCAAAAAAATGACCAAAAAAGCAAGGCTATAGTATGGCAAAAATCTCAAAATTTGACATGTCCCAAAAACAGCTGAAAACACCTTAAAAAGGCATGAAATAATGTGCTGAGACACACCATAGCATTAAAACATGCAAAAATGGCCCAAAACAGAAAAATATAGCTTGTCGAAAAAATGACCAAAAAAGCAAGGCTATAGTATGGCAAAAATGTCAAAATTTGACATGTCCTAAAAACAGCATAAAACAACTTAAAACAGCATCAAATAACGTGCTGAGACACACCATAGCATTAAAACATGCAAAAATGGCCCAAAACAGAAAAATATAGCATGTCGACAAAATGACCAAAAAAAGCAAGGCTATAGTATGGCAAAAATCTCAAAATTTAACATGTCCCAAAAACAGCTGAAAACACCTTAAAACAGCATAAAATAACGTGCTGAGACACACCATAGCATTAAAACGTGAAAAAATGGCCCAAAACACAAAAATATTGCTTGTCGAAAAAATGACCAAAAAAGCAAGGCTATAGTATGGCAAAAATCTCAAAATTTGACATGTCCTAAAAACAGCATAAAACAACTTAAAACAGCATAAAATAACGTGCTGAGACACACCATAGCATTAAAACATGCAAAAATGGCCCAAAACAGAAAAATATAACATGTCGAAAAAATGACCAAAAAAGCAAGGCTATAGTATGGCAAAAATCTCAAAATTTGACATGTCCTAAAAACAGCATAAAACACCTTAAAACAGCATAAAATAACGTGCTGAGACACACCATAGCATTAAAACATGCAAAAATGGCCCAAAACAGAAAAATATAACATGTCGAAAAAATGACCAAAAAAGCAAGGCTATAGTATGGCAAAAATCTCAAAATTTGACATGTCCCAAAAACAGCATAAAACACCTTAAAAAGGCATGAAATAATGTGCTGAGACACACCATAGCATTAAAACGTGAAAAAATGGCCCAAAACACAAAAATTTTGCTTGTCGAAAAAATGACCAAAAAAGCAAGGCTATAGTATGGCAAAAATGTCAAAATTTGACATGTCCTAAAAACAGCATAAAACAACTTAAAACAGCATCAAATAACGTGCTGAGACACACCATAGCATTAAAACATGCAAAAATGGCCCAAAACACAAAAATATAGCATGTCGAAAAAATGACCAAAAAAGCAAGGCTATAGTATGGCAAAAATCTCAAAATTTGATATGTCCCAAAAACAGCTGAAAACACCTTAAAACAGCATAAAATAACGTGCTGAGACACACCATAGCATTAAAACGTGAAAAAATGGCCCAAAACACAAAAATATTGCTTGTCGAAAAAATGACCAAAAAAGCAAGGCTATAGTATGGCAAAAATCTCAAAATTTGACATGTCCTAAAAACAGCATAAAACAACTTAAAACAGCATAAAATAACGTGCTGAGATACACCATAGCATTAAAACATGCAAAAATGGCCCAAAACAGAAAAATATAGCATGTCGAAAATATGACCAAAAAAAGCAAGGCTATAGTATGGCAAAAATTTCAAAATTTGATATGTCCCAAAAACAGCTGAAAACACCTTAAAACAGCATAAAATAACGTGCTGAGACATACCATAGCATTAAATCATGCAAAAATGGCCCAAAACACCATAATATAACATGTCGAAAAAATGACCATAAAAGCAAGGCTATAGTATGGCAAAAATCTCAAAATTTGATATGTCCTAAAAACAGCTGAAAACACCTTAAAACAGCATAAAATAACGTGCTGAGACACACCATAGCATTAAAACATGCAAAAATGGCCCAAAACAGAAAAATATAGCATGTCGAAAAAATGACCAAAAAAGCAAGGCTATAGTATGGCAAAAATCTCAAAATTTGACATGTCCCAAAAACAGCTGAAAACACCTTAAAACAGCATAAAATAACGTGCTGAGACACACCATAGCATTAAAACATGCAAAAATGGCCCAAAACACCATAATATAACATGTCGAAAAAATGACCAAAAAAGCAAGGCTATAGTATGGCAAAAATCTCAAAATTTGATATGTCCCAAAAACAGCTGAAAACACCTTAAAACAGCATAAAATAACGTGCTGAGACACACCATAGCATTAAAACGTGAAAAAACTGCCCAAAACACAAAAATTTTGCTTTTCGAAAAAATGACCAAAAAAAGCAAGGCTATAGTATGGCAAAAATGTCAAAATTTGACATGTCCTAAAAACAGCATAAAACAACTTAAAACAGCATAAAATAACGTGCTGAGACACACCATAGCATTAAAACATGCAAAAATGGCCCAAAACAGAAAAATATAGCATGTCGAAAATATGACCAAAAAAAGCAAGGCTATAGTATGGCAAAAATTTCAAAATTTGATATGTCCCAAAAACAGCTGAAAACACCTTAAAACAGCATAAAATAACGTGCTGAGACACACCATAGCATTAAAACATGCAAAAATGGCCCAAAACACCATAATATAACATGTCGAAAAAATGACCAAAAAAGCAAGGCTATAGTATGGCAAAAATCTCAAAATTTGATATGTCCCAAAAACAGCTGAAAACACCTTAAAACAGCATAAAATAACGTGCTGAGACACACCATAGCATTAAAACGTGAAAAAATGGCCCAAAACAGAAAAATATTGCTTGTCGAAAAAATGACCAAAAAAGCAAGGCTATAGTATGGCAAAAATCTCAAAATTTGACATGTCCCAAAAACAGCTGAAAACACCTTAAAACAGCATAAAATAACCTGCTGAGACACACCATAGCATTAAAACGTGAAAAAATGGCCCAAAACACAAAAATATTGCTTGTCGAAAAAATGACCAAAAAAGCAAGGCTATAGTATGGCAAAAATCTCAAAATTTGACATGTCCTAAAAACAGCATAAAACACATTAAAACAATATAAAATAACGTGCTGAGACACACCATAGCATTAAAACATGCAAAAATGGCCCAAAACACCATAATATAACATGTCGAAAAAATGACCAAAAAAGCAAGGCTATAGTATGGCAAAAATCTCAAAATTTGACATGTCCCAAAAACAGCTGAAAACACCTTAAAACAGCATAAAATAACGTGCTGAGACACACCATAGCATTAAAACATGCAAAAATGGCCCAAAACAGAAAAATATAGCATGTCGAAAAAATGACCAAAAAAAGCAAGGCTATAGTATGGAAAAATTTCAAAATTTGACATGTCCCAAAAACAGCTGAAAACACCTTAAAACAGCATCAAATAACGTGCTGAGACACACCATAGCATTAAAACATGCAAAAATGGCTCAAAACACCATAATATAACATGTCGAAAAAATGACCAAAAAAGCAAGGCTATAGTATGGCAAAAATCTCAAAATTTGACATGTCCCAAAAACAGCTGAAAACACCTTAAAAGGCATAAAATAACGTGCTGAGACACACCATAGCATTAAAACATGCAAAATGGCCCAAAACACCATAATATAACATGTCGAAAAATGACCAAAAAAGCAAGGCTATAGTATGGCAAAATCTCAAAATTTGACATGTCCCAAAACAGCATAAAACACCTTAAAACAGCATCAAATAACGTGCTGAGACACACCATAGCATTAAAACATGCAAAATGGCCCAAAACAAGATAATAAAACATGTCGAAAAAATGACCAAAAAAGCAAGGCTATAGTATGGCAAAAATCTCAAAATTTGACATGTCCTAAAAACAGCATAAAACACCTTAAAACAGCATAAAATAACGTGCTGAGACACACCATAGCATTAAAACATGCAAAAATGGCCCAAAACACCATAATATAACATGTCGAAAAAATGACCAAAAAAGCAAGGCTATAGTATGGCAAAAATCTCAAAATTTGACATGTCCCAAAAACAGCTGAAAACACCTTAAAACAGCATAAAATAACGTGCTGAGACACACCATAGCATTAAAACATGCAAAATGGCCCAAAACAGAATAATATAACATGTCGAAAAATGACCAAAAAAGCAAGGCTATAGTATGGCAAAATCTCAAAATTTGACATGTCCTAAAAACAGCATAAAACACCTTAAAACAGCATAAAATAACGTGCTGAGACACACCATAGCATTAAAACATGCAAAATGGCCCAAAACAGAAAAATATAACATGTCGAAAAAATGACCAAAAAAGCAAGGCTATAGTATGGCAAAATCTCAAAATTTGACATGTCCCAAAAACAGCTGAAAACACTTTAAAACAGCATAAAATAACGTGCTGAGACACACCATAGCATTAAAACATGCAAAATGGCCCAAAACACAATAATATAACATGTCGAAAAAATGACCAAAAAAAGCAAGGCTATAGTATGGCAAATTCTCAAAATTTGACATGTCCTAAAAACAGCATAAAACACCTTAAAACAGCATAAAATAACGTGCTGAGACACACCATAGCATTAAAACATGCAAAAATGGCCCAAAACAGAAAAATATAGCATGTCGAGAAAATGACCAAAAAAAGCAAGGCTATAGTATGGAAAATTTCAAAATTTGACATGTCCCAAAAACAGCTGAAAACACCTTAAAACAGCATCAAATAACGTGCTGAGACACACCATAGCATTAAAACATGCAAAAATGGCCCAAAACACCATAATATAACATGTCGAAAAATGACCAAAAAGCAAGGCTATAGTATGGCAAAAATCTCAAAATTTGATATGTCCCAAAAACAGCATAAAACACCTTAAAACAGCATAAAATAACGTGCTGAGACACACCATAGCATTAAAACATGCAAAATGAACATAAACACAAAAATATTGCTTGTCGAAAAAATGACCAAAAAGCAAGGCTATAGTATGGCAAAATCTCAAAATTTGACATGTCCTAAAACAGCATAAAACACATTAAAACAATATAAAATAACGTGCTGAGACACACCATAGCATTAAAACATGCAAAAATGGCCCAAAACACCATAATATAACATGTCGAAAAAATGACCAAAAAAGCAAGGCTATAGTATGGCAAAAATCTCAAAATTTGACATGTCCTAAAAACAGCATAAAACACATTAAAACAGCATAAAATAACGTGCTGAGACACACCATAGCATTAAAACATGCAAAAATGGCCCAAAACAGAAAAATATAGCATGTCGAAAAAATGACCAAAAAAGCAAGGCTATAGTATGGCAAAAATCTCAAAATTTGACATGTCCCAAAAACAGCTGAAAACACCTTAAAACAGCATAAAATAACGTGCTGAGACACACCATAGCATTAAAACATGCAAAATGGCCCAAAACACAATAATATAACATGTCGAAAAAATGACCAAAAAAGCAAGGCTATAGTATGGCAAATTCTCAAAATTTGACATGTCCCCAAAACAGCATAAAACACCTTAAAACAGCATAAAATAACGTGCTGAGACACACCATAGCATTAAAACGTGAAAAAATGGCCCAAAACACAAAAATATTGCTTGTCGAAAAAATGACCAAAAAAGCAAGGCTATAGTATGGCAAAAATCTCAAAATTTGACATGTCCTAAAAACAGCATAAAACACATTAAAACAATATAAAATAACGTGCTGAGACACACCATAGCATTAAAACATGCAAAAATGGCCCAAAACACCATAATATAACATGTCGAAAAAATGACCAAAAAAGCAAGGCTATAGTATGGCAAAAATCTCAAAATTTGACATGTCCTAAAAACAGCTGAAAACACCTTAAAACAGCATAAAATAATGTGCTGAGACACACCATAGCATCAAAACATGCAAAATGGCCCAAAACACCATAATATAACATGTCGAAAAATGACCAAAAAAGCAAGGCTATAGTATGGCAAAAATCTCAAAATTTGATATGTCCCAAAACAGCATAAAACACCTTAAAAAAGCATAAAATAACGTGCTGAGACACACCATAGCATTAAAACATGAAAAAATGAACCAAAACACAAAAATATAACATGTCGAAAAAATGACCAAAAAAGCAAGGCTATAGTATGGCAAAAATCTCAAAATTTGACATGTCCCAAAAACAGCATAAAACACATTAAAACAATATAAAATAACGTGCTGAGACACACCATAGCATTAAAACATGCAAAAATGGCCCAAAACACCATAATATAACATGTCGAAAAAATGACCAAAAAAGCAAGGCTATAGTATGGCAAAAATCTCAAAATTTGACATGTCCTAAAAACAGCATAAAACACCTTAAAACAGCATAAAATAACGTGCTGAGACACACCATAGCATTAAAACATGCAAAAATGGCCCAAAACAGAAAAATATAACATGTCGAAAAAATGACCAAAAAAGCAAGGCTATAGTATGGCAAAAATCTCAAAATTTGACATGTCCTAAAAACAGCATAAAACACCTTAAAACAGCATAAAATAACGTGCTGAGACACACCATAGCATTAAAACATGCAAAATATTTAAAACACCATAATATAACATGTCGAAAAAATGACCAAAAAAGCAAGGCTATAGTATGGAAAAATCTCGAAAATTGACATGTCCTAAAAACAGCTGAAAACACCTTAAAACAGCATAAAATAACGTGCTGAGACACACCATAGCATTAAAACATGCAAAAATGGCCCAAAACAGAAAAATATAACATGTCGAAAAATGACCAAAAAAAGCAAGGCTATAGTATGGCAAAAATCTCAAAATTTGACATGTCCTAAAAACAGCATAAAACACCTTAAAACAGCATCAAATAACGTGCTGAGACACACCATAGCATTAAAACATGCAAAATGGCCCAAAACACCATAATATAACATGTCGAAAAATGACCAAAAAGCAAGGCTATAGTATGGCAAAAATCTCAAAATTTGACATGTCCCAAAAACAGCTGAAAACACCTTAAAACAGCATAAAATAACGTGCTGAGACACACCATAGCATTAAAACATGCAAAAATGGCCCAAAACACCATAATATAACATGTCGAAAAAATGACCAAAAAAGCAAGGCTATAGTATGGAAGAATTTCAAAATTTGACATGTCCCAGAAACAGCATTAAACACCTTAAAACAGCATCAAATAACGTGCTGAGACACACCATAGCATTAAAACATGCAAAAATATTTAAAACACAAAAAATATAACATGTCGAAAAATGACCAAAAAAGCAAGGCTATAGTATGGCAAAATCTCAAAATTTGACATGTCCCTAAAAACAGCATAAAACACCTTAAAACAGCATAAAATAACGTGCTGAGACACACCATAGCATTAAAACATGCAAAATATTTAAAACACAATAATATAACATGTCGAAAAAATGACCAAAAAGCAAGGCTATAGTATGGCAAAAATCTCAAAATTTGACATGTCCCAAAAACAGCTGAAAACACCTTAAAACAGCATAAAATAACGTGCTGAGACACACCATAGCATTAAAACATGCAAAATGGCCCAAAACACAAAAATATAACATGTCGAAAAATGACCAAAAAAGCAAGGCTATAGTATGGCAAAAATCTCAAAATTTGACATGTCCTAAAAACAGCATAAAACACCTTAAAACAGCATAAAATAACGTGCTGAGACACACCATAGCATTAAAACATGCAAAAATGGCCCAAAACACCATAATATAACATGTCGAAAAAATGACCAAAAAAGCAAGGCTATAGTATGGCAAAAATCTCAAAATTTGACATGTCCTAAAAACAGCATAAAACACATTAAAACAGCATAAAATAACGTGCTGAGACACACCATAGCATTAAAACATGCAAAATGGCCAAAAACACAATAATATAACATGTCGAAAAAATGACCAAAAAAGCAAGGCTATAGTATGGCAAAAATCTCAAAATTTGACATGTCCTAAAAACAGCATAAAACACCTTAAAACACCATAAAATAACGTGCTGAGACACACCATAGCATTAAAACATGCAAAATATTTAAAACAGAAAAATATAACATGTCGAAAAATGACCAAAAAAAGCAAGGCTATAGTATGGCAAAATCTCAAAATTTGACATGTCCCAAAACAGCTGAAAACACCTTAAAACAGCATAAAATAACGTGCTGAGACACACCATAGCATTAAAACATGCAAAATGGCCCAAAACACCATAATATAACATGTCGAAAAAATGACCAAAAAAGCAAGGCTATAGTATGGCAAAAATCTCAAAATTTGACATGTCCCAAAAACAGCATAAAACACCTTAAAACAGCATAAAATAACGTGCTGAGACACACCATAGCATTAAAACATGCAAAAATGGCCCAAAACAACATAATATAACATGTCGAAAAAATGACCAAAAAAGCAAGGCTATAGTATGGCAAAAATCTCAAAATTTGACATGTCCTAAAAACAGCATAAAACACATTAAAACAATATAAAATAACGTGCTGAGACACACCATAGCATTAAAACATGCAAAATATTTAAAACACCATAATATAACATGTCGAAAAAATGACCAAAAAAGCAAGGCTATAGTATGGCAAAATCTCAAAATTTGACATGTCCTAAAACAGCATAAAACACCTTAAAACAGCATCAAATAACGTGCTGAGACACACCATAGCATTAAAACATGCAAAATGGCCCAAAACAGAAAAATATAACATGTCGAAAAATGACCAAAAAAGCAAGGCTATAGTATGGCAAAAATCTCAAAATTTGACATGTCCCAAAACAGCTGAAAACACTTTAAAACAGCATAAAATAACGTGCTGAGACACACCATAGCATTAAAACATGCAAAAATATTTAAAACAACATAATATAACATGTCGAAAAAATGACCAAAAAAAGCAAGGCTATAGTATGGCAAATTCTCAAAATTTGACATGTCCCAAAAACAGCATAAAACACCTTAAAACAGCATAAAATAACGTGCTGAGACACACCATAGCATTAAAACATGCAAAAATGGCCCAAAACAGAAAAATATAACATGTCAAAAATGACCAAAAAGCAAGGCTATAGTATGGCAAAATTGTCAAAATTTGATATGTCCTAAAAACAGCATAAAACACATTAAAACAATATAAAATAACGTGCTGAAACACACCATAGCATTAAAACATGCAAAAATGGCCCAAAACACCATAATATAACATGTCGAAAAAATGACCAAAAAAGCAAGGCTATAGTATGGCAAAAATCTCAAAATTTGACATGTCCCAAAAACAGCTGAAAACACCTTAAAACAGCATAAAATAACGTGCTGAGACACACCATAGCATTAAAACATGCAAAAATGGCCCAAAACACAATAATATAACATGTCGAAAAATGACCAAAAAGCAAGGCTATAGTATGGCAAAAATCTCAAAATTTGATATGTCCCAAAAACAGCATAAAACACCTTAAAACAGCATAAAATAACGTGCTGAGACACACCATAGCATTAAAACATGAAAAATGGCCCAAAACACCATAATATAACATGTCGAAAAAATGACCAAAAAAGCAAGGCTATAGTATGGCAAAAATCTCAAAATTTGACATGTCCTAAAAACAGCATAAAACACATTAAAACAATATAAAATAACGTGCTGAGACACACCATAGCATTAAAACATGCAAAAATGGCCCAAAACACCATAATATAACATGTCGAAAAAATGACCAAAAAAGCAAGGCTATAGTATGGCAAAAATCTCAAAATTTGACATGTCCTAAAAACAGCATAAAACACCTTAAAACAGCATAAAATAACGTGCTGAGACACACCATAGCATTAAAACATGCAAAAATATTTAAAACAGAAAAATATAACATGTCGAAAAAATGACCAAAAAAGCAAGGCTATAGTATGGCAAAAATCTCAAAATTTGACATGTCCCAAAAACAGCTGAAAACACTTTAAAAAAGCATGAAATAATGTGCTGAGACACACCATAGCATTAAAACATGCAAAAATATTTAAAACACAATAATATAACATGTCGAAAAATGACCAAAAAACAAGGCTATAGTATGGCAAAATCTCAAAATTTGACATGTCCCAAAAACAGCTGAAAACACCTTAAAACAGCATAAAATAACGTGCTGAGACACACCATAGCATTAAAACGTGAAAAAATGGCCCAAAACACAAAAATATTGCTTGTCGAAAAAATGACCAAAAAAGCAAGGCTATAGTATGGCAAAAATCTCAAAATTTGACATGTCCCAAAAACAGCATAAAACACATTAAAACAATATAAAATAACGTGCTGAGACACACCATAGCATTAAAACATGCAAAAATGGCCCAAAACACCATAATATAACATGTCGAAAAAATGACCAAAAAAGCAAGGCTATAGTATGGCAAAAATCTCAAAATTTGACATGTCCCAAAAACAGCTGAAAACACCTTAAAACAGCATAAAATAACGTGCTGAGACACACCATAGCATTAAAACATGCAAAAATGGCCCAAAACAGAAAAATATAACATGTCGAAAAAATGACCAAAAAAGCAAGGCTATAGTATGGCAAAAATGTCAAAATTTGATATGTCCCAAAAACAGCTGAAAACACCTTAAAACAGCATAAAATAACGTGCTGAGACACACCATAGCATTAAAACATGCAAAATGGCTCAAAACACCATAATATAACATGTCGAAAAATGACCAAAAAAGCAAGGCTATAGTATGGAAAAAATCTCAAAATTTGACATGTCCCAAAAACAGCTGAAAACACCTTAAAAAGGCATAAAATAACGTGCTGAGACACACCATAGCATTAAAACATGCAAAAATGGCCCAAAACACCATAATATAACATGTCGAAAAAATGACCAAAAAAGCAAGGCTATAGTATGGCAAAAATCTCAAAATTTGACATGTCCCAAAAACAGCATAAAACACCTTAAAACAGCATAAAATAACGTGCTGAGACACACCATAGCATTAAAACATGCAAAAATGGCCCAAAACACAAAAATATAGCATGTCGAAAAAATGACCAAAAAAAGCAAGGCTATAGTATGGCAAAAATCTCAAAATTTGACATGTCCTAAAAACAGCATAAAACACCTTAAAACAGCATAAAATAACGTGCTGAGACACACCATAGCATTAAAACATGCAAAAATGGCCCAAAACAACATAATATAACATGTCGAAAAAATGACCAAAAAAAGCAAGGCTATAGTATGGCAAAAATCTCAAAATTTGACATGTCCCAAAAACAGCTGAAAACACATTAAAACAGCATAAAATAACGTGCTGAGACAAACCATAGCATTAAAACGTGCAAAATGGCCCAAAACAGAATAATATAACATGTCGAAAAAATGACCAAAAAAGCAAGGCTATTGTATGGCAAAAATGTCAAAATTTGACTTATACCTAAAACAGCATAAAACACCTTAAAACAGCATAAAATAACGTGCTGAGACACACCATAGCATTAAAACATGCAAAAATGGCCCAAAACAGAAAAATATAACATGTCGAAAAAATGACCAAAAAAGCAAGGCTATAGTATGGCAAAAATCTCAAAATTTGACATGTCCCAAAAACAGCTGAAAACACTTTAAAAAAGCATAAAATAACGTGCTGACACACACCATAGCATTAAAACATGCAAAATGGCCTAAAACACAATAATATAACATGTCGAAAAATGACCAAAAAAGCAAGGCTATAGTATGGCAAAAATCTCAAAATTTGACATGTCCCAAAAACAGCATAAAACACATTAAAACAGCATAAAATAACGTGCTGAGACACACCATAGCATTAAAACATGCAAAAATGGCCCAAAACACCATAATATAACATGTCGAAAAAATGACCAAAAAAGCAAGGCTATAGTATGGCAAAAATCTCAAAATTTGACATGTCCCAAAAACAGCTGAAAACACCTTAAAACAGCATAAAATAATGTGCTGAGACACACCATAGCATTAAAACATGCAAAATGGCCAAAACACCATAATATAACATGTCGAAAAAATGACCAAAAAGCAAGGCTATAGTATGGAAGAATTTCAAAATTTGACATGTCCCAGAAACAGCATTAAACACCTTAAAACAGCATCAAATAACGTGCTGAGACACACCATAGCATTAAAACATGCAAAAATGGCCCAAAACACAAAAATATAACATGTCGAAAAAATGACCAAAAAAGCAAGGCTATAGTATGGCAAAAATCTCAAAATTTGACATGTCCTAAAAACAGCTGAAAACACCTTAAAACAGCATAAAATAACGTGCTGAGACACACCATAGCATTAAAACATGCAAAAATGGCCCAAAACAGAATAATATAACATGTCGAAAAAATGACCAAAAAAGCAAGGCTATAGTATGGCAAAATCTCAAAATTTGACATGTCCTAAAAACAGCATAAAACACCTTAAAACAGCATCAAATAACGTGCTGAGACACACCATAGCATTAAAACATGCAAAATGGCCCTAAAACAGAAAAATATAGCATGTCGACAAAATGACCAAAAAAGCAAGGCTATAGTATGGCAAAAATCTCAAAATTTGACATGTCCCAAAAACAGCTGAAAACACTTTAAAACAGCATAAAATAACGTGCTGAGACACACCATAGCATTAAAACATGCAAAATATTTAAAACACAATAATATAACATGTCGAAAAAGGACCAAAAAAAGCAAGGCTATAGAATGGAAAATTCTCAAAATTTGACATGTCCTAAAAACAGCATAAAACACCTTAAAACAGCATAAAATAACGTGCTGAGACACACCATAGCATTAAAACATGCAAAATATTTAAAACAGAAAAATATAGCATGTCGAAAAATGACCAAAAAAGCAAGGCTATAGTATGGAAAAATTTCAAAATTTGACATGTCCCAAAAACAGCTGAAAACACCTTAAAACAGCATAAAATAACCTGCTGAGACACACCATAGCATTAAAACATGCAAAAATGGCCCAAAACGCCATAATATAACATGTCGAAAAAATGACCAAAAAAGCAAGGCTATAGTATGGCAAAAATCTCAAAATTTGATATGTCCCAAAAACAGCATAAAACACCTTAAAACAGCATAAAATCACGTGCTGAGACACACCATAGCATTAAAACATGAAAAAATGAACCAAAACACAATAATATAACATGTCGAAAAAATGACCAAAAAAGCAAGGCTATAGTATGGCAAAAATCTCAAAATTTGACATGTCCCAAAAACAGCTGAAAACACCTTAAAACAGCATAAAATAACGTGCTGAGACACACCATAGCATTAAAACATGCAAAATATTTAAAACAGAATAATATAACATGTCGAAAAAATGACCAAAAAGCAAGGCTATAGTATGGCAAAAATCTCAAAATTTGACATGTCCTAAAAACAGCATAAAACACCTTAAAACAGCATAAAATAACGTGCTGAGACACACCATAGCATTAAAACATGCAAAATGGCCAAAACAGAAAAATATAACATGTCGAAAAAATGACCAAAAAAGCAAGGCTATAGTATGGCAAAAATCTCAAAATTTGACATGTCCCAAAAACAGCTGAAAACACTTTAAAAAAGCATGAAATAATGTGCTGAGACACACCATAGCATTAAAACATGCAAAAATGGCCCAAAACACAATAATATAACATGTCGAAAAAATGACCAAAAAAGCAAGGCTATAGTATGGCAAAAATCTCAAAATTTGACATGTCCTAAAAACAGCATAAAACACCTTAAAACAGCATAAAATAACGTGCTGAGACACACCATAGCATTAAAACATGCAAAAATGGCCCAAAACAGAAAAATATAGCATGTCGAAAAAATGACCAAAAAAAGCAAGGCTATAGTATGGAAAAATTTCAAAATTTGACATGTCCTAAAAACAGCTGAAAACACCTTAAAACAGCATAAAATAACGTGCTGAGACACACCATAGCATTAAAACATGCAAAAATGGCCCAAAACACCATAATATAACATGTCGAAAAAATGACCAAAAAAGCAAGGCTATAGTATGGCAAAAATCTTAAAATTTGACATGTCCCAAAAACAGCATAAAACATCTTAAAACAGCATAAAATAACGTGCTGAGACACACCATAGCATTAAAACATGAAAAATGAACCAAAACACAATAATATAGCATGTCGACAAATGACCAAAAAAAGCAAGGCTATAGTATGGAAAAATTTCAAAATTTGACATGTCCCAAAAACAGCTGAAAACACCTTAAAACAGCATAAAATAACGTGCTGAGACACACCATAGAATTAAAACATGCAAAAATATTTAAAACAGAATAATATAACATTTCGAAAAAATGACCAAAAAAAGCAAGGCTATAGTATGGCAAAAATCTCAAAATTTGACATGTCCTAAAAACAGCATAAAACACCTTAAAACAGCATCAAATAACGTGCTGAGACACACCATAGCATTAAAACATGCAAAAATGGCCCAAAACAGAAAAATATAGCATGTCGACAAAATGACCAAAAAAAGCAAGGCTATAGTATGGCAAAAATCTCAAAATTTGACATGTCCCAAAAACAGCTGAAAACACTTTAAAAAAGCATGAAATAATGTGCTGAGACACACCATAGCATTAAAACATGCAAAAATGGCCCAAAACAACATAATATAACATGTCGAAAAAATGACCAAAAAAAGCAAGGCTATAGTATGGCAAATTCTCAAAATTTGACATGTCCTAAAAACAGCATAAAACACCTTAAAACAGCATAAAATAACGTGCTGAGACACACCATAGCATTAAAACATGCAAAATGGCCAAAACAGAAAAATATAACATGTCGAAAAAATGACCAAAAAAGCAAGGCTATAGTATGGGAAAAATTTCAAAATTGGACATGTCCCAAAAACAGCTGAAAACACCTTAAAACAGCATAAAATAACGTGCTGAGACACACCATAGCATTAAAACATGCAAAAATGGCTCAAAACACCATAATATAACATGTCGACAAAATGACCAAAAAAAGCAAGGCTATAGTATGGCAAAAATCTCAAAATTTGACATGTCCCAAAAACAGCTGAAAACACTTTAAAAAAGCATGAAATAATGTGCTGAGACACACCATAGCATTAAAACATGCAAAAATGGCCCAAAACACAATAATATAACATGTTGAAAAAATGACCAAAAAAGCAAGGCTATAGTATGGCAAAAATCTCAAAATTTGACATGTCCTAAAAACAGCATAAAACACCTTAAAACAGCATAAAATCACGTGCTGAGACACACCATAGCATTAAAACATGCAAAATGGCCCAAAACAGAAAAATATAGCATGTCGAAAAATGACCAAAAAAGCAAGGCTATAGTATGAAAAAATTTCAAAATTTGACATGTCCCAAAAACAGCTGAAAACACCTTAAAAAAGCATAAAATAACCTGCTGAGACACACCATAGCATTAAAACATGCAAAATGGCCCAAAACACCATAATATAACATGTCGAAAAATGACCAAAAAGCAAGGCTATAGTATGGCAAAATCTCAAAATTTGATATGTCCCAAAAACAGCATAAAACACCTTAAAACAGCATAAAATCACGTGCTGAGACACACCATAGCATTAAAACATGAAAAAATGAACATAAACACAAAAATATTGCTTGTCGAAAAAATGACCAAAAAAGCAAGGCTATAGTATGGCAAAAATGTCAAAATTTGACATGTCCTAAAAACAGCATAAAACACATTAAAACAATATAAAATAACGTGCTGAAACACACCATAGCATTAAAACATGCAAAAATATTTAAAACACCATAATATAACATGTCGAAAAAATGACCAAAAGAGCAAGGCTATAGTATGGCAAAAATCTCAAAATTTGACATGTCCTAAAAACAGCATAAAACACCTTAAAACAGCATCAAATAACGTGCTGACACACACTATAGCATTAAAACATGCAAAAATGGCCCAAAACAGAAAAATATAACATGTCGAAAAAATGACCAAAAAAGCAAGGCTATAGTATGGAAAAATCTCAAAATTTGACATGTCCCAAAAACAGCTGAAAACACCTTAAAAAAGCATGAAATAATGTGCTGAGACACACCATAGCATTAAAACATGCAAAATATTTAAAACACAATAATATAACATGTCGAAAAAATGACCAAAAAAGCAAGGCTATAGTATGGCAAAAATCTCAAAATTTGACATGTCCCAAAAACAGCATAAAACACCTTAAAACAGCATAAAATAACGTGCTGAGACACACCATAGCATTAAAACATGAAAAAATGGCCCAAAACACAAAAATATTGCTTGTCGAAAAAATGACCAAAAAAGCAAGGCTATAGTATGGCAAAAATGTCAAAATTTGACATGTCCTAAAAACAGCATAAAACACATTAAAACAATATAAAATAACGTGCTGAAACACACCATAGCATTAAAACATGCAAAAATGGCCCAAAACACCATAATATAACATGTCGAAAAAATGACCAAAAGAGCAAGGCTATAGTATGGCAAAAATCTCAAAATTTGACATGTCCCAAAAACAGCTGAAAACACCTTAAAACAGCATAAAATAACGTGCTGAGACACACCATAGCATTAAAACATGCAAAAATGGCCCAAAACAGCATAATATAACATGTCGAAAAAATGACCAAAAAGCAAGGCTATAGTATGGCAAAATCTCAAAATTTGATATGTCCCAAAAACAGCATAAAACACCTTAAAACAGCATAAAATCACGTGCTGAGACACACCATAGCATTAAAACATGAAAAAATGAACCAAAACACAAAAATATTGCTTGTCGAAAAAATGACCAAAAAAGCAAGGCTATAGTATGGCAAAAATGTCAAAATTTGACATGTCCTAAAAACAGCATAAAACACATTAAAACAATATAAAATAACGTGCTGAGACACACCATAGCATTAAAACATGCAAAAATATTTAAAACACCATAATATAACATGTCGAAAAAATGACCAAAAGAGCAAGGCTATAGTATGGCAAAAATCTCAAAATTTGACATGTCCTAAAAACAGCATAAAACACCTTAAAACAGCATCAAATAACGTGCTGACACACACTATAGCATTAAAACATGCAAAAATGGCCCAAAACAGAAAAATATAACATGTCGAAAAAATGACCAAAAAAGCAAGGCTATAGTATGGCAAAAATCTCAAAATTTGACATGTCCCAAAAACAGCTGAAAACACTTTAAAAAAGCATGAAATAATGTGCTGAGACACACCATAGCATTAAAACATGCAAAATATTTAAAACACAATAATATAACATGTCGAAAAAATGACCAAAAAAGCAAGGCTATAGTATGGCAAAAATCTCAAAATTTGACATGTCCCAAAAACAGCATAAAACACCTTAAAACAGCATAAAATAACGTGCTGAGACACACCATAGCATTAAAACATGAAAAAATGGCCCAAAACACAAAAATATTGCTTGTCGAAAAAATGACCAAAAAAGCAAGGCTATAGTATGGCAAAAATGTCAAAATTTGACATGTCCTAAAAACAGCATAAAACACATTAAAACAATATAAAATAACGTGCTGAAACACACCATAGCATTAAAACATGCAAAAATGGCCCAAAACACCATAATATAACATGTCGAAAAAATGACCAAAAGAGCAAGGCTATAGTATGGCAAAAATCACAAAAGTTGACATGTCCCAAAAACAGCTGAAAACACCTTAAAACAGCATAAAATAACGTGCTGAGACACACCATAGCATTAAAACATGCAAAAATGGCCCAAAACAGAAAAATATAGCATGTCGAGAAAATGACCAAAAAAAGCAAGGCTATAGTATGGAAAAATTTCAAAATTTGACATGTCCCAAAAACAGCTGAAAACACCTTAAAACAGCATAAAATAACGTGCTGAGACACACCATAGCATTAAAACATGCAAAAATGGCTCAAAACACCATAATATAACATGTCGAAAAAATGACCAAAAAAGCAAGGCTATAGTATGGCAAAAATCTCAAAATTTGACATGTCCCAAAAACAGCTGAAAACACCTTAAAAAGGCATGAAATAATGTGCTGAGACACACCATAGCATTAAAACATGCAAAAATATTTAAAACACCATAATATAACATGTCGAAAAAATGACCAAAAAAGCAAGGCTATAGTATGGCAAAAATCTCAAAATTTGACATGTCCCAAAAACAGCATAAAACACCTTAAAACAGCATCAAATAACGTGCTGAGACACACCATAGAATTAAAACATGCAAAAATATTTAAAACACAAAATATAACATGTCGAAAAAATGACCAAAAAAGCAAGGCTATAGTATGGCAAAATCTCAAAATTTGACATGTCCTAAAACAGCATAAACCACCTTAAAACAGCATAAAATAACGTGCTGAGACACACCATAGCATTAAAACATGCAAAAATGGCCCAAAACACCATAATATAACATGTCGAAAAAATGACCAAAAAAGCAAGGCTATAGTATGGCAAAAATCTCAAAATTTGACATGTCCCAAAAACAGCTGAAAACACCTTAAAACAGCATAAAATAACGTGCTGAGACACACCATAGCATTAAAACATGCAAAAATGGCCCAAAACAGAATAATATAACATTTCGAAAAAATGACCAAAAAAAGCAAGGCTATAGTATGGCAAAAATCTCAAAATTTGACATGTCCTAAAAACAGCATAAAACACCTTAAAACAGCATCAAATAACGTGCTGAGACACACCATAGCATTAAAACATGCAAAAATGGCCCAAAACAGAAAAATATAGCATGTCGACAAAATGACCAAAAAAAGCAAGGCTATAGTATGGCAAAAATCTCAAAATTTGACATGTCCCAAAAACAGCTGAAAACACTTTAAAAAAGCATGAAATAATGTGCTGAGACACACAATAGCATTAAAACATGCAAAAATATTTAAAACACAATAATATAACATGTCGAAAAAATGACCAAAAAAGCAAGGCTATAGTATGGCAAAAATCTCAAAATTTGACATGTCCTAAAAACAGCATAAAACACCTTAAAACAGCATAAAATAACGTGCTGAGACTCACCATAGCATTAAAACATGCAAAAATATTTAAAACAGAAAAATATAGCATGTCGAAAAAATGACCAAAAAAAGCAAGGCTATAGTATGGAAAAATTTCAAAATTTGACATGTCCTAAAAACAGCTGAAAACACCTTAAAACAGCATAAAATAACGTGCTGAGACACACCATAGCATTAAAACATGCAAAAATGGCCCAAAACGCCATAATATAACATGTCGAAAAAATGACCAAAAAAGCAAGGCTATAGTATGGCAAAAATCTCAAAATTTGATATGTCCCAAAAACAGCATAAAACACCTTAAAACAGCATAAAATCACGTGCTGAGACACACCATAGCATTAAAACATGAAAAAATGAACCAAAACACAATAATATAACATGTCGAAAAAATGACCAAAAAAGCAAGGCTATAGTATG
This sequence comes from Plectropomus leopardus, assembly GCF_026936395.1. Lineage (NCBI taxonomy): Eukaryota > Metazoa > Chordata > Actinopteri > Perciformes > Serranidae > Plectropomus > Plectropomus leopardus. Next base: position 11,083,091 of record NC_142178.1, read on the forward strand.
GCAAAAATCTCAAAATTTGATATGTCCCAAAAACAGCTGAATACACCTTAAAACAGCATAAAATAACGTGCTGAGACACACCATAGCATTAAAACATGCAAAAATGGCCCAAAACAGAATAATATAACATTTCGAAAAAATGACCAAAAAAAGCAAGGCTATAGTATGGCAAAAATCTCAAAATTTGACATGTCCTAAAAACAGCATAAAACACCTTAAAACAGCATCAAATAACGTGCTGAGACACACCATAGCATTAAAACATGCAAAATATTTAAAACAGAAAAATATAGCATGTCGACAAAATGACCAAAAAAGCAAGGCTATAGTATGGCAAAAATCTCAAAATTTGACATGTCCCAAAAACAGCTGAAAACACTTTAAAAAAGCATGAAATAATGTGCTGAGACACACCATAGCATTAAAACATGCAAAAATGGCCCAAAACACAATAATATAACATGTCGAAAAAATGACCAAAAAAGCAAGGCTATAGTATGGCAAAAATCTCAAAATTTGACATGTCCTAAAAACAGCATAAAACACCTTAAAACAGCATAAAATAACGTGCTGAGACACACCATAGCATTAAAACATGCAAAAATGGCTCAAAACACCATAATATAACATGTCGAAAAAATGACCAAAAAAGCAAGGCTATAGTATGGCAAAAATCTCAAAATTTGACATGTCCCAAAAACAGCTGAAAACACCTTAAAAAGGCATGAAATAATGTGCTGAGACACACCATAGCATTAAAACATGCAAAAATATTTAAAACACCATAATATAACATGTCGAAAAATGACCAAAAAAGCAAGGCTATAGTATGGCAAAATCTCAAAATTTGACATGTCCCAAAAACAGCATAAAACACCTTAAAACAGCATCAAATAACGTGCTGAGACACACCATAGCATTAAAACATGCAAAAATGGCCCAAAACACAAAAATATAGCATGTCGAAAAAATGACCAAAAAAAGCAAGGCTATAGTATGGCAAAAATCTCAAAATTTGACATGTCCTAAAAACAGCATAAAACACCTTAAAACAGCATAAAATAACGTGCTGAGACACACCATAGCATTAAAACATGCAAAAATGGCCCAAAACACAATAATATAACATGTCGAAAAAATGACCAAAAAAGCAAGGCTATAGTATGGCAAAAATCACAAAATGTGACATGTCCCAAAAACAGCAGAAAACACCTTAAAACAGCATAAAATAACGTGCTGAGACACACCATAGCATTAAAACATGCAAAAATATTTAAAACAGAATAATATAACATTTGAAAAAATGACCAAAAAAGCAAGGCTATAGTATGGCAAAATCTCAAAATTTGACATGTCCTAAAAACAGCATAAAACACCTTAAAACAGCATCAAATAACGTGCTGAGACACACCATAGCATTAAAACATGCAAAAATATTTAAAACAGAAAAATATAGCATGTCGACAAAATGACCAAAAAAAGCAAGGCTATAGTATGGCAAAAATCTCAAAATTTGACATGTCCCAAAAACAGCTGAAAACACTTTAAAAAAGCATGAAATAATGTGCTGAGACACACCATAGCATTAAAACATGCAAAAATGGCCCAAAACACAATAATATAACATGTCGAAAAAATGACCAAAAAAGCAAGGCTATAGTATGGCAAAAATCTCAAAATTTGACATGTCCTAAAAACAGCATAAAACACCTTAAAACAGCATAAAATAACGTGCTGAGACTCACCATAGCATTAAAACATGCAAAATATTTAAAACAGAAAAATATAACATGTCGAAAAAATGACCAAAAAAGCAAGGCTATAGTATGGAAAAATCTCAAAAATTGACATGTCCTAAAAACAGCTGAAAACACCTTAAAACAGCATAAAATAACGTGCTGAGACACACCATAGCATTAAAACATGCAAAAATGGCCCAAAACGCCATAATATAACATGTCGAAAAAATGACCAAAAAAGCAAGGCTATAGTATGGCAAAAATCTCAAAATTTGATATGTCCCAAAAACAGCATAAAACACCTTAAAACAGCATAAAATCACGTGCTGAGACACACCATAGCATTAAAACATGAAAAAATGAACCAAAACACAATAATATAACATGTCGAAAAAATGACCAAAAAAGCAAGGCTATAGTATGGCAAAAATCTCAAAATTTGACATGTCCCAAAAACAGCTGAAAACACCTTAAAACAGCATAAAATAACGTGCTGAGACACACCATAGCATTAAAACATGCAAAAATGGCCCAAAACAGAATAATATAACATTTCGAAAAAATGACCAAAAAAAGCAAGGCTATAGTATGGCAAAAATCTCAAAATTTGACATGTCCTAAAAACAGCATAAAACACCTTAAAACAGCATCAAATAACGTGCTGAGACACACCATAGCATTAAAACATGCAAAAATGGCCCAAAACAGAAAAATATAGCATGTCGACAAAATGACCAAAAAAAGCAAGGCTATAGTATGGCAAAAATCTCAAAATTTGACATGTCCCAAAAACAGCTGAAAACACTTTAAAAAAGCATGAAATAATGTGCTGAGACACACCATAGCATTAAAACATGCAAAAATGGCCCAAAACACAATAATATAACATGTCGAAAAAATGACCAAAAAAGCAAGGCTATAGTATGGCAAAAATCTCAAAATTTGACATGTCCTAAAAACAGCATAAAACACCTTAAAACAGCATCAAATAACGTGCTGAGACACACCATAGCATTAAAACATGCAAAAATGGCCCAAAACAGAAAAATATAGCATGTCGAAAAAATGACCAAAAAAAGCAAGGCTATAGTATGGGAAAAATTTCAAAATTTGACATGTCCCAAAAACAGCTGAAAACACCTTAAAACAGCATAAAATAACGTGCTGAGACACACCATAGCATTAAAACATGCAAAAATGGCCCAAAACACCATAATATAACATGTCGAAAAAATGACCAAAAAAGCAAGGCTATAGTATGGCAAAAATCTCAAAATTTGATATGTCCCAAAAACAGCATAAAACACCTTAAAACAGCATAAAATCACGTGCTGAGACACACCATAGCATTAAAACATGAAAAAATGAACCAAAACACAAAAATATTGCTTGTCGAAAAAATGACCAAAAAAGCAAGGCCATAGTATGGCAAAAATGTCAAAATTTGACATGTCCTAAAAACAGCATAAAACACATTAAAACAATATAAAATAACGTGCTGAAACACACCATAGCATTAAAACATGCAAAATATTTAAAACACCATAATATAACATGTCGAAAAAATGACCAAAAGAGCAAGGCTATAGTATGGCAAAAATCTCAAAATTTGACATGTCCTAAAAACAGCATAAAACACCTTAAAACAGCATCAAATAACGTGCTGAGACACACCATAGCATTAAAACATGCAAAAATGGCCCAAAACAGAAAAATATAACATGTCGAAAAAATGACCAAAAAAGCAAGGCTATAGTATGGCAAAAATCTCAAAATTTGACATGTCCCAAAAACAGCTGAAAACACCTTAAAAAGGCATGAAATAATGTGCTGAGACACACCATAGCATTAAAACATGCAAAAATGGCCCAAAACACAATAATATAACATGTCGAAAAAATGACCAAAAAAGCAAGGCTATAGTATGGCAAAAATCTCAAAATTTGACATGTCCCAAAAACAGCATAAAACACCTTAAAACAGCATAAAATAACGTGCTGAGACACACCATAGCATGAAAACATGAAAAAATATTTAAAACACAAAAATATTGCTTGTCGAAAAAATGACCAAAAAAGCAAGGCTATAGTATGGCAAAAATGTCAAAATTTGACATGTCCTAAAAACAGCATAAAACACATTAAAACAATATAAAATAACGTGCTGAAACACACCATAGCATTAAAACATGCAAAATGGCCAAAACACCATAATATAACATGTCGAAAAAATGACCAAAAGAGCAAGGCTATAGTATGGCAAAAATCTCAAAATTTGATATATCCCAAAAACAGCTGAAAACACCTTAAAACAGCATAAAATAACGTGCTGAGACACACCATAGCATTAAAACATGCAAAATATTTAAAACAGAAAAATATAACATGTCGACAAATGACCAAAAAAGCAAGGCTATAGTATGGAAAAATTTCAAAATTTGACATGTCCCAAAAACAGCTGAAAACACCTTAAAACAGCATAAAATAACGTGCTGAGACACACCATAGAATTAAAACATGCAAAAATGGCTCAAAACACCATAATATAACATGTCGAAAAAATGACCAAAAAAGCAAGGCTATAGTATGGCAAAAATCTCAAAATTTGACATGTCCCAAAAACAGCTGAAAACACCTTAAAAAGGCATGAAATAATGTGCTGAGACACACCATAGCATTAAAACATGCAAAAATGGCCCAAAACACCATAATATAACATGTCGAAAAAATGACCAAAAAAAGCAAGGCTATAGTATGGCAAATTCTCAAAATTTGACATGTCCCCAAAACAGCATAAAACACCTTAAAACAGCATAAAATAACGTGCTGAGACACACCATAGCATTAAAACAAGCAAAATGGCCCAAAACACAAAAATATAGCATGTCGAAAAATGACCAAAAAAGCAAGGCTATAGTATGGCAAAATCTCAAAATTTGACATGTCCTAAAACAGCATAAAACACCTTAAAACAGCATCAAATAACGTGCTGAGACACACCATAGCATTAAAACATGCAAAAATGGCCCAAAACACAATAATATAACATGTCGAAAAAATGACCAAAAAAGCAAGGCTATAGTATGGCAAAAATCTCAAAATTTGACATTTCCCAAAAACAGCTGAAAACACCTTAAAACAGCATCAAATAACGTGCTGAGACACACCATAGCATTAAAACATGCAAAAATGGCCCAAAACACCATAATATAACATGTCGAAAAAATGACCAAAAAAGCAAGGCTATAGTATGGCAAAAATCTCAAAATTTGACATGTCCCAAAAACAGCTGAAAACACCTTAAAACAGCATCAAATAACGTGCTGAGACACACCATAGCATTAAAACATGCAAAAATGGCCCAAAACAGAAAAATATAACATGTCGAAAAAATGACCAAAAGAGCAAGGCTATAGTATGGCAAAAATCTCAAAATTTGACATGTCCTAAAAACAGCATAAAACACGTTAAAACAGCATCAAATAACGTGCTGAGACACACCATAGCATTAAAACATGCAAAAATATTTAAAACAGAAAAATATAACATGTCGAAAAAATGACCAAAAAAGCAAGGCTATAGTATGGCAAAAATCTCAAAATTTGACATGTCCCAAAAACAGCTGAAAACACTTTAAAAAAGCATGAAATAATGTGCTGAGACACACCATAGCATTAAAACATGCAAAAATGGCCCAAAACACAATAATATAACATGTCGAAAAAATGACCAAAAAAGCAAGGCTATAGTATGGGAAAAATCTCAAAATTTGACATGTCCTAAAAACAGCATAAAACACCTTAAAACAGCATAAAATAACGTGCTGAGACACACCATAGCATTAAAACGTGAAAAAATGGCCCAAAACAGAAAAATATTGCTTGTCGAAAAAATGACCAAAAAAGCAAGGCTATAGTATGGCAAAAATCTCAAAATTTGACATGTCCTAAAAACAGCATAAAACACATTAAAACAATATAAAATAACATGCTGAGACACACCATAGCATTAAAACATGCAAAAATGGCCCAAAACACCATAATATAACATGTGGAAAAAATGACCAAAACAGCAAGGCTATAGTATGGCAAAAATCTCAAAATTTGATATGTCCCAAAAACAGCATAAAACACCTTCAAACAGCATAAAATAACGTGATGAGACACACCATAGCATTAAAACATGCAAAATATTTAAAACAGAAAAATACAACATGTCGAAAAAATGACCAAAAAAGCAAGGCTATAGTATGGCAAAAATTTCAAAATTTGACATGTCCCAAAAACAGCTGAAAACACCTTAAAAAGGCATGAAATAATGTGCTGAGACACACCATAGCATTAAAACATGCAAAAATGGCCCAAAACACCATAATATAACATGTCGAAAAAATGACCAAAAAAGCAAGGCTATAGTATGGCAAAAATCTCAAAATTTGACATGTCCCAAAAACAGCATAAAACACCTTAAAACAGCATAAAATAACGTGCTGAGACACGCCATAGCATTAAAACGTGAAAAAATGGCCCAAAACACAAAAATATAGCATGTCGAAAAAATGACCAAAAAAAGCAAGGCTATAGTATGGAAAAATTTCAAAATTTGACATGTCCCAAAAACAGCTGAAAACACCTTAAAACAGCATAAAATAACGTGCTGAGACACACCATAGCATTAAAACGTGAAAAAATGGCCCAAAACAGAAAAATATTGCTTGTCGAAAAAATGACCAAAAAAGCAAGGCTATAGTATGGCAAAAATCTCAAAATTTGACATGTCCCAAAAACAGCTGAAAACACCTTCAAACAGCATAAAATAACTTGCTGAGACACACCATAGCATTAAAACATGCAAAAATGGCCCAAAACAACATAATATAACATGTCGAAAAAATGACCAAAAAAGCAAGGCTATAGTATGGCAAAAATCTCAAAATTTGACATGTCCCAAAAACAGCATAAAACACCTTAAAACAGCATAAAATAACGTGCTGAGACACACCATAGCATTAAAACATGCAAAAATGGCCCAAAACACCATAATATAACATGTCGAAAAAATGACCAAAAGAGCAAGGCTATAGTATGGCAAAAATCTCAAAATTTGATATATCCCAAAAACAGCTGAAAACACCTTAAAACAGCATAAAATAACGTGCTGAGACACACCATAGCATTAAAACATGCAAAAATGGCCCAAAACACAAAAATTTTGCTTGTCGAAAAAATGACCAAAAAAGCAAGGCTATAGTATGGCAAAAATCTCAAAATTTGACATGTCCCAAAAACAGCATAAAACACCTTAAAACAGCATAAAATAACGTGCTGAGACACACCATAGCATTAAAACATGCAAAAATGGCCCAAAACAACATAATATAACATGTCGAAAAAATGACAAAAAAAGCAAGGCTATAGTATGGCAAAAATCTCAAAATTTGATATGTCCCAAAAACAGCTGAAAACACCTTAAAACAGCATAATATAACTTGCTGAGACACACCATAGCATTAAAACATGCAAAAATGGCCCAAAACAGAAAAATATAACATGTCGAAAAAATGACCAAAAAAGCAAGGCTATAGTATGGCAAAAATCTCAAAATTTGACATGTCCCAAAAACAGCTGAAAACACCTTAAAACAGCATAAAATAACGTGCTGAGACACACCATAGCATTAAAACATGCAAAATGGCCCAAAACAGAAAAATATAACATGTCGAAAAATGACCAAAAAAGCAAGGCTATAGTATGGCAAAAATCTCAAAATTTGATATGTCCCAAAAACAGCTGAAAACACCTTAAAACAGCATAAAATAACTTGCTGAGACACACCATAGCATTAAAACATGCAAAAATGGCCCAAAACAGAAAAATATAACATGTCGAAAAAATGACCAAAAAAGCAAGGCTATAGTATGGCAAAAATCTCAAAATTTGACATGTCCTAAAAACAGCATAAAACACATTAAAACAATATAAAATAACGTGCTGAGACACACCATAGCATTAAAACATGCAAAATATTTAAAACACCATAATATAACATGTCGAAAAAATGACCAAAAAAAGCAAGGCTATAGTATGGCAAAAATCTCAAAATTTGACATGTCCTAAAAACAGCATAAAACACCTTCAAACAGCATCAAATAACGTGCTGAGACACACCATAGCATTAAAACATGCAAAAATGGCCCAAAACAGAAAAATATAACATGTCGAAAAATGACCAAAAAGCAAGGCTATAGTATGGCAAAAATCTCAAAATTTGATATGTCCCAAAAACAGCTGAAAACACCTTAAAACAGCATAAAATAAGTTGCTGAGACACACCATAGCATTAAAACATGCAAAAATATTTAAAACAGAAAAATATAACATGTCGAAAAATGACCAAAAAGCAAGGCTATAGTATGGCAAAAATCTCAAAATTTGACATGTCCCAAAAACAGCTGAAAACACCTTAAAAAGGCATGAAATAATGTGCTGAGACACACCATAGCATTAAAACATGCAAAAATGGCCCAAAACACCATAATATAACATGTCGAAAAAATGACCAAAAAAGCAAGGCTATAGTATGGCAAAAATCTCAAAATTTGACATGTCCTAAAAACAGCAAAAAACACATTAAAACAATATAAAATAACGTGCTGAGACACACCATAGCATTAAAACATGCAAAAATGGCCCAAAACACCATAATATAACATGTCGAAAAAATGACCAAAAAAGCAAGGCTATAGTATGGCAAAAATCTCAAAATTTGACATGTCCCAAAAACAGCATAAAACACCTTCAAACAGCATAAAATAACGTGCTGAGACACACCATAGCATTAAAACATGCAAAATGGCCCAAAACAACATAATATAACATGTCGAAAAACGACCAAAAAAGCAAGGCTATAGTATGGCAAAAATCTCAAAATTTTACATGTCCTAAAAACAGCAGAAAACACCTTAAAACAGCATAAAATAACGTGCTGAGACACAACATAGCATTAAAACATGCAAAAATATTTAAAACAACATAATATAACATGTCGAAAAATGACCAAAAAAGCAAGGCTATAGTATGGCAAAAATCTCAAAATTTGACATGTCCCAAAAACAGCATAAAACACATTAAAACAGCATAAAATAACGTGCTGAGACACACCATAGCATTAAAACAAGCAAAATATTTAAAACAACATAATATAACATGTCGAAAAAATGACAAAAAAAGCAAGGCTATAGTATGGCAAAAATCTCAAAATTTGACATGTCCCAAAAACAGCATAAAACACCTTAAAACAGCATAAAATAACGTGCTGAGACACACCATAGCATTAAAACATGCAAAAATGGCCCAAAACAGAAAAATATAACATGTCAGAAAAAACACCAAAAAAGCAAGGCTATAGTATGGCAAAAATCTCAAAATTTGATATGTCCCAAAAACAGCTGAAAACACCTTAAAACAGCATAAAATAACTTGCTGAGACACACCATAGCATTAAAACATGCAAAAATGGCCCAAAACAGAAAAATATAACATGTCGAAAAATGACCAAAAAAGCAAGGCTATAGTATGGCAAAAATCTCAAAATTTGATGTGTCCCAAAAACAGCTGAAAACACCTTAAAACAGCATAAAATAACGTGCTGAGACACACCATAGCATTAAAACATGCAAAAATGGCCCAAAACACAAAAATTTTGCTTGTCGAAAAAATGACCAAAAAAAGCAAGGCTATAGTATGGCAAATTCTCAAAATTTGACATGTCCTAAAAACAGCATAAAACACCTTAAAACAGCATAAAATAACGTGCTGAGACACACCATAGCATTAAAACGTGCAAAAATGGCCCAAAACAGAATAATATAACATGTCGAAAAAATGACAAAAAAAGCAAGGCTATAGTATGGCAAAAATCTCAAAATTTGATATGTCCCAAAAACAGCTGAAAACACCTTAAAACAGCATAAAATAACGTGCTGAGACACACCATAGCATTAAAACATGCAAAAATGGCCCAAAACAGAAAAATATAACATGTCGAAAAAATGACCAAAAAAGCAAGGCTATAGTATGGCAAAAATCTCAAAATTTGACATGTCCCAAAAACAGCATAAAACACCTTAAAACAGCATAAAATAACGTGCTGAGACACACCATAGCATTAAAACGTGCAAAAATATTTAAAACAGAAAAATATAACATGTCGAAAAAAGTACCAAAGAACCAAGGCTATAGTATGGCAAAAATCTCAAAATTTGATATGTCCCAAAAACAGCTGAAAACACCTTAAAACAGCATAAAATAACTTGCTGAGACACACCATAGCATTAAAACATGCAAAAATATTTAAAACAGAAAAATATAGCATGTCGAAAAAATGACCAAAAAAAGCAAGGCTATAGTATGGCAAATTCTCAAAATTTGACATGTCCTAAAAACAGCATAAAACACATTAAAACAATATAAAATAACGTGCTGAGACACACCATAGCATTAAAACATGCAAAAATGGCCCAAAACACCATAATATAACATGTCGAAAAAATGACCAAAAAAAGCAAGGCTATAGTATGGCAAATTCTCAAAATTTGACATGTCCTAAAAACAGCATAAAACACCTTAAAACAGCATAAAATAACGTGCTGAGACACACCATAGCATTAAAACATGCAAAAATGGCCCAAAACAGAAAAATATAACATGTCGAAAAAATGACCAAAAAAGCAAGGCTATAGTATGGCAAAAATCTCAAAATTTGATATGTCCCAAAAACAGCTGAAAACACCTTAAAACAGCATAAAATAACTTGCTGAGACACACCATAGCATTAAAACATGCAAAATATTTAAAACAGAAAAATATAACATGTCGAAAAATGACCAAAAAAGCAAGGCTATAGTATGGCAAAAATCTCAAAATTTGACATGTCCCAAAACAGCTGAAAACACCTTAAAAAGGCATGAAATAATGTGCTGAGACACACCATAGCATTAAAACATGCAAAAATGGCCCAAAACACCATAATATAACATGTCGAAAAAATGACCAAAAAAGCAAGGCTATAGTATGGCAAAAATCTCAAAATTTGACATGTCCTAAAAACAGCATAAAACACATTAAAACAATATAAAATAACGTGCTGAGACACACCATAGCATTAAAACATGCAAAAATGGCCCAAAACACCATAATATAACATGTCGAAAAAATGACCAAAAAAGCAAGGCTATAGTATGGCAAAAATCTCAAAATTTGACATGTCCCAAAAACAGCATAAAACACCTTCAAACAGCATAAAATAACGTGCTGAGACACACCATAGCATTAAAACATGCAAAAATGGCCCAAAACAACATAATATAACATGTCGAAAAAATGACCAAAAAAGCAAGGCTATAGTATGGCAAAAATCTCAAAATTTTACATGTCCTAAAAACAGCTGAAAACACCTTAAAACAGCAAAAAATAACGTGCTGACACCCACCATAGCATTAAAACATGCAAAATATTTAAAACAACATAATATAGCATGTCGAAAAAATGACCAAAAAAAGCAAGGCTATAGTATGGCAAATTCTCAAAATTTGACATGTCCCAAAAACAGCATAAAACACATTAAAACAGCATAAAATAACGTGCTGAGACACACCATAGCATTAAAACATGCAAAAATGGCCCAAAACAACATAATATAACATGTCGAAAAAATGACCAAAAAAAGCAAGGCTATAGTATGGCAAAAATCTCAAAATTTGACATGTCCCAAAAACAGCATAAAACACCTTAAAACAGCATAAAATAACGTGCTGAGACACACCATAGCATTAAAACGTGCAAAAATGGCCCAAAACAGAAAAATATAACATGTCGAAAAAATGACCAAAAAAGCAAGGCTATAGTATGGCAAAAATCTCAAAATTTGATATGTCCCAAAAACAGCTGAAAACACCTTAAAACAGCATAAAATAACTTGCTGAGACACACCATAGCATTAAAACATGCAAAAATATTTAAAACAGAAAAATATAACATGTCGAAAAATGACCAAAAAAGCAAGGCTATAGTATGGCAAAAATCTCAAAATTTGACATGTCCTAAAAACAGCATAAAACACATTAAAACAATATAAAATAACGTGCTGAGACACACCATAGCATTAAAACATGCAAAAATGGCCCAAAACACCATAATATAACATGTCGAAAAAATGACCAAAAAAGCAAGGCTATAGTATGGCAAAAATCTCAAAATTTGACATGTCCTAAAAACAGCATAAAACACCTTCAAACAGCATCAAATAACGTGCTGAGACACACCATAGCATTAAAACATGCAAAATATTTAAAACAGAAAAATATAACATGTCGAAAAAATGACCAAAAAAGCAAGGCTATAGTATGGCAAAAATCTCAAAATTTGATATGTCCCAAAAACAGCTGAAAACACCTTAAAACAGCATAAAATAACTTGCTGAGACACACCATAGCATTAAAACATGCAAAAATGGCCCAAAACAGAAAAATATAACATGTCGAAAAAATGACCAAAAAAGCAAGGCTATAGTATGGCAAAAATCTCAAAATTTGACATGTCCCAAAAACAGCTGAAAACACCTTAAAAAGGCATGAAATAATGTGCTGAGACACACCATAGCATTAAAACATGCAAAAATATTTAAAACACCATAATATCACATGTAGAAAAAATGACCAAAAAAGCAAGGCTATAGTATGGCAAAAATCTCAAAATTTGACATGTCCTAAAAACAGCATAAAACACATTAAAACAATATAAAATAACGTGCTGAGACACACCATAGCATTAAAACATGCAAAAATATTTAAAACAACATAATATAACATGTCGAAAAAATGACCAAAAAAAGCAAGGCTATAGTATGGCAAATTCTCAAAATTTGACATGTCCTAAAAACAGCATAAAACACCTTCAAACAGCATAAAATAACGTGCTGAGACACACCATAGCATTAAAACATGCAAAAATGGCCCAAAACAACATAATATAACATGTCGAAAAAATGACCAAAAAAGCAAGGCTATAGTATGGCAAAAATCTCAAAATTTTACATGTCCTAAAAACAGCATAAAACACCTTAAAACAGCATAAAATAACGTGCTGAGACACACCATAGCATTAAAACATGCAAAAATGGCCCAAAACAACATAATATAACATGTCGAAAAAATGACCAAAAAAAGCAAGGCTATAGTATGGCAAAAATCTCAAAATTTGACATGTCCCAAAAACAGCATAAAACACATTAAAACAGCATAAAATAACGTGCTGAGACACACCATAGCATTAAAACATGCAAAAATATTTAAAACAACATAATATAACATGTCGAAAAATGACCAAAAAAAGCAAGGCTATAGTATGGCAAAAATCTCAAAATTTGACATGTCCCAAAAACAGCATAAAACACATTAAAACAGCATAAAATAACGTGCTGAGACACACCATAGCATTAAAACATGCAAAAATGGCCCAAAACAACATAATATAACATGTCGAAAAAATGACCAAAAAAAGCAAGGCTATAGTATGGCAAATTCTCAAAATTTGACATGTCCTAAAAACAGCATAAAACACCTTAAAACAGCATAAAATAACGTGCTGAGACACACCATAGCATTAAAACATGCAAAAATGGCCCAAAACAGAAAAATATAGCATGTCGACAAAATGACCAAAAAAAGCAAGGCTATAGTATGGAAAAATTTCAAAATTTGACATGTCCCAAAAACAGCATACAACACCTTAAAACAGCATCAAATAACGTGCTGAGACACACCATAGCATTAAAACATGCAAAAATGGCCCAAAACACCATAATATAACATGTCGAAAAAATGACCAAAAAAGCAAGGCTATAGTATGGCAAAAATCTCAAAATTTGATATGTCCCAAAAACAGCTGAAAACACCTTAAAACAGCATAAAATAACGTGCTGAGACACACCATAGCATTAAAACGTGAAAAAATGGCCCAAAACAGAAAAATATTGCTTGTCGAAAAAATGACCAAAAAAGCAAGGCTATAGTATGGCAAAAATCTCAAAATTTGACATGTCCTAAAAACAGCATAAAACACATTAAAACAATATAAAATAACGTGCTGAGACACACCATAGCATTAAAACATGCAAAAATATTTAAAACACCATAATATAACATGTCGAAAAAATGACCAAAAAGCAAGGCTATAGTATTGCAAAAATCTCAAAATTTGACATGTCCTAAAAACAGCATAAAACACCTTAAAACAGCATAAAATAACGTGCTGAGACACACCATAGCATTAAAACGTGAAAAAATGGCCCAAAACACAAAAATATTGCTTGTCGAAAAAATGACCAAAAAAGCAAGGCTATAGTATGGCAAAAATCTCAAAATTTGACATGTCCTAAAAACAGCATAAAACACATTAAAACAATATAAAATAACGTGCTGAGACACACCATAGCATTAAAACATGCAAAAATGGCCCAAAACACCATAATATAACATGTCGAAAAAATGACCAAAAAAGCAAGGCTATAGTATGGCAAAAATCTCAAAATTTGATATGTCCCAAAAACAGCATAAAACACCTTCAAACAGCATAAAATAACGTGCTGAGACACACCATAGCATTAAAACATGCAAAAATGGCCCAAAACAGAAAAATATAGCATGTCGAAAAAATGACCAAAAAAAGCAAGGCTATAGTATGGAAAAATTTCAAAATTTGACATGTCCCAAAAACAGCATAAAACACCTTAAAACAGCATAAAATAACGTGCTGAGACACACCATAGCATTAAAACGTGAAAAAATGGCCCAAAACACAAAAATATAGCATGTCGAAAAAATGACTAAAAAAGCAAGGCTATAGTATGGCAAAAATTTCAACATTTGACATGTCCCAAAAAAAGCATAAAACACCTTAAAACAGCATAAAATAACGTGTTGAGACACACCATAGCATTAAAACATGCAAAAATGGCCCAAAACACAAAAATATAGCATATCGAAAAAATGACCAAAACAGCAAGGCTATAGTATCGCAAAAATGTCAAAATTTGACATGTCCCAAAAAAAGCTGAAAACACCTTGAAACAGCATAAAATAACGTGCTGAGACACACCATAGCATTAAAACATGCAAAAGTGGCCCAAAACACCATAATATAAGATGTTGAAAAAATGACCAAAAAAGCAAGGCTATAGTATGGCAACAATGTCAAAATTTGATATGTCCCAAGAACAGCATAAAACACCTTAAAACAGCATAAAATAACGTGCTGAGACACACCATAGCATTAAAACATGCAAAAGTGGCCCAAAACACCATAATATAATATGTCGAAAAAATGACCAAAAAAGCAAGGCTATAGTATGGCAAAAATTTCAAAATTTGACATGTCCCAAAAAAAGCATAAAACACCTTAAAACAACATAAAATAACGTGCTGAGACACACCATAGCATTAAAACATGCAAAAATGGCCCAAAACACAAAAATATTGCTTGTCGAAAAAATGACCAAAAACGCAAGGTTATAGTATGGAAAAATGTCAAAATTTGACATGTCCTAAAAACAGCATAAAACACCTTAAAACAGCATGAAATAATCTGCTGAGACACGCCATAGCATTAAAACATGCAAAAATGGCCCAAAACACAAAAATATAGCATGTCGAAAAAATGACCAAAAAAAGCAAGGCTATAGTATGGAAAAATTTCAAAATTTGACATGTCCCAAAAACAGCATAAAACACCTTAAAACAGCATAAAATAACGTGCTGAGACACACCATAGCATTAAAACATGCAAAAATGGCCCAAAACACAAAAATATAGCATGTCGAAAAAATGACTAAAAAAGCAAGGCTATAGTATGGCAAAAATTTCAAAATTTGACATGTCCCAAAAACAGCTGAAAACACCTTAAAACAGCATAAAATAACGTGTTGAGACACACCATAGCATTAAAACATGCAAACATGGCCCAAAACACAAAAATATAGCATGTTGAAAAAATGACCAAAACAGCAAGGCTATAGTATCGCAAAAATGTCAAAATTTGACATGTCCCAAAAAAAGCTGAAAACACCTTGAAACAGCATAAAATAACGTGTTGAGACACACCATAGCATTAAAACATGCAAAAGTGGCCCAAAACACAAATTATAGCATGTCGTAAAAATGACCAAAAAAGCAAGTCTACAGTATTGCAAAAATCTCAAAATTTGACATGTCCTAAAAACAGCATAAAACACCTTAAAACAGCATGAAATAATCTGCTGAGACACGCCATAGCATTAAAACATGCAAAAATGGCCCAAAACACAAAAATATAGCATGTCGAAAAAATGACCAAAAAAAGCAAGGCTATAGTATGGCAAAAATTTCAAAATTTGACATGTCCCAAAAACAGCATAAAACACCTTAAAACAGCATAAAATAACGTGCTGAGACACACCATAGCATTAAAACATGCAAAAATATTTAAAACACAAAAATATAGCATGTCGAAAAAATGACTAAAAAAGCAAGGCTATAGTATGGCAAAAATTTCAAAATTTGACATGTCCCAAAAACAGCTGAAAACACCTTAAAACAGCATAAAATAACGTGTTGAGACACACCATAGCATTAAAACATGCAAACATATTTAAAACAAAAATATAGCATGTTGAAAAAATGACCAAAACAGCAAGGCTATAGTATCGCAAAAATGTCAAAATTTGACATGTCCCAAAAAAAGCTGAAAACACCTTGAAACAGCATAAAATAACGTGTTGAGACACACCATAGCATTAAAACATGCAAAAGTGGCCCAAAACACAAATTATAGCATGTCGTAAAAATGACCAAAAAAGCAAGTCTACAGTATTGCAAAAATCTCAAAATTTGACATGTCCTAAAAACAGTATAAAACACCTTAAAACAGCATAAAATAACGTGCTGAGACACACCATAGCATTAAAACATGCAAAAATGGCCCAAAACACCATAATATAAGATGTCGAAAAAATGACCAAAAAAGCAAGGCTATAGCATGGCAAAAATCTCAAAATTTGACATGTCCTAAAAACAGCTGAAAACACCTTAAAACAGCATAAAATAACGTGCTGAGACACACCATAGCATTAAAACGTGAAAAAATGGCCCAAAACACAAAAATATAGCATGTCGAAAAAATGACCAAAAAAAGCAAGGCTATAGTATGGAAAAATTTCAAAATTTGACATGTCCTAAAATGAGCTGAAAACACCTTAAAACAGCATAAAATAACGTGCTGTGACAAACCATAGCATTAAAACGTGCAAAAATGGCCCAAAACAGAGAAATATAGAATGTCGAAAAAATGATCAAAAAAGCAAGGCTATAGTATGGCAAAAAGTTCGAAATTTGACATGTCCCAAAAAAAGCTGAAAACACCTTAAAACAGCATAAAATAACGTGTTGATACACACCATAGCATTAAAACATGCAAAAATGGCCCAAAACACCATAATATAACATGTCGAAAAAATGACCAAAAAAGCAAGGCTATAGTATGGCAAAAAGTTCAAAATTTGACATGTCCCAAAAACAGCTGAAAACACCTTAAAACAGCATAAAATAACGTGCTGAGACACGCCATAGCATTAAAACGTGCAAAAATGGCCCAAAACAAAAAAAAATATTGCATGTCGAAAAAATGACCAAAAAAGCAAGGGTATAGTATGGCAAAAATTTTAAAATTTGACATGTCCAAAAAACAGCTGAAAACACCTTAAAACAGCATAAAATAACGTGCTGGGACACGCCATAGCATTAAAACGTGTAAATATGGCTGAAAACAGAAAAATATAGCATGTCGAAAAAATGACCAAAAAAGCAATGCTATAGTATGGCAAAAATCTCAAAATTTGACATGTCCCAAAAAAGCTGAAATCCCACAATAACAGCATAAAATAACGTCTTGAGACACACCATAGCATTAAAACATGCAAAAATGGCCCCAAACACCATAATATAGCATGTCGAAAAAATGACCAAAAAAGCAATTTGACATGTCCTGAAAAAAGCTGAAAACACCTTAAAACAGCATAAAATAACGTGCTGAGACAGGGCATAGCATTAAAATGTGTAAAAATGACCCAAAAATTATAATATAGCCTGTCGAAAAAATGACCCAAAAAGCAAGGCTATAGTATGGCAAAAATGTCAAAATTTGACTTGTCTCAAAAATTACTGAAAACACCCCCAAACAGCATAAAATAGTCTGCTATGACCTATCATACTATAGATAGTTATTGATAGCTTAATCAATGATATAGCATCGTAAAAAAATTACTGAAAATGCATAAACAGCTTAAACAGCTGAAAACCACATAACAGAGACACGGCATATGATCTAATGTTGCAAAAATGCTCCAAAACTACACCACTATAGTGTCACAAAAAATTTCAAAATCTGTCCAAAAAATAGCTAAAAACAGCAACAAAATCAAAAGGCATGCGTACTGTAGAATGATGCAAAAATGGCCAAAATCACAGTCATCTAGCATGTTCAAAAAATAAACAAAAAAGCCATACTATAGTAATGTGCAAAATGTTCAATCATCAATTGAAATGCCCAAAGAATTGCTACAAAACACTAAAAACCACATAAAATAGCATACTGATACATGCCATAGCATAGAATGTTGCAAAAAATGCCTAAAACACCTTGATTTAGCATGGTTGAAACATGACCAAAAAAAACCATACTGTATTATGGAGAAAAATGTTAAAATTTGGCATGTTCAAAAAAGCTGCTGAAAACAGCTAAAAAACATATTTAAAAAAACATGCAAAGAAAGTATACTATAGTAATGTGCAAAATGTCAAATTTGAAATGCCCAACGAATTGCTACAAAACACTAAAAACCACATAAAATAGCATACTGATACATGCCATAGCATAGAAAGTTTCAGAAACTGCCAAAAAACACATTCTCTTAGCATCTTGAAAAGATTACCCAAAAAAAATCCAAGTCCAAAAAATGACTATAATGCCTATAAAAACACATGCTGAGACATTTTATGGCATAGAATGATGCAAAAATGGCCCAAAACACCTTCATTTAGCATGTTGAAAAAATGACCAAAAAAAGCCATACAATAATCTAGCCAAATGTCAAAATTTGACATGTCCAAAAATGGCTAAAAACATCTGAAAACCACAAAAAAAGCATAATGAGACAAGCCATAGAACGTTGTTAAAATGGCCAAAAACGCCTTCATATAGCATGTTGAAAAAATGACCAAAAAGGTCATACTATAGTATCGCAAAAAATGTCAAAATTTGACATGTCCAAAAAACTGCTAAAGCCAAAAAAGCCAAAAACCATGTAAAAAAGCATGCAGACACGTTATAGCATAGAATGTTGCAAAAACAGCAGAAAACACTTTCATTTAACATGATGAAAAAATTACTGAAAAAGCCATAGTATAGTATGGCGAAAAATATCAAAATTTGACATGTCCAAAATAAACCTAAAAACAACTGAGAACCACATAAAATTGCATGCTGAATCGCATCATAGCACAGAATGTTGCAGAAATGGACCAAAACACCTTCATTTAGCATGTTGAAAAAATATCCAAAAAAGCCATGCCAAAAAATTTCAAAATTTGGCATGCCAAGACATGTTACAGCCTAGAATGTTGCAAAAATGGCCAAAACACTTTCACGTAGTATGTTGAAAAAATGTCAAATGATAAGTCCAAAAATGGCTAGAAACCTCCCAAAGAAAGAATGCCAAGGCATGTTATATAGTATGGGTAAAAATTTCAAAATTTGACATGTCCAAAAATGGCTAAAAACCTAATAAAAAGTATACCAAGATGAGCCATAGCACAGAATGTTGCAAAAACTGCAAAGCTCCATAATCTAGAATGTTAAAAAAACATGACTGAAAATGCCAAAATGGCCAAAAACTCCGTGAAATAATATCCTGCAAAAAGAAAACGCCATACTATTATTTGGGGGAAAAGAATGTCAAATATGACATGTCCAAAAAACAGCTGAAAACTACATAAAACAGCATAGTCATATTATAGCATGTTGAGACAAATCATAGTATAGCATGTCAAAAAAACAGCAAATAACATAATTATATAGCAGGTTGAAAAAACGGCCGTACAGTATGTTACCAAAAATTTACCCCTAACATCGTAGTTTAGTATTTCTTGCCAAACCATCACACCATAGTATGTCTTCAAAAATTTGACCAAAATTCTATAGTAAAGTATGTCCACAAAAATCTTACCAAAATGTCAAAACACCAAAGTACAGTATGTCATCAAGAATCTGTCTCAAAACATCATGTTATAGTACGTCGTCAAAAATCTGACTTAAACGTCATAGTATAGTTTGTTGTCAAAAATTTGACCAAAACGTCAAAGTATACTATGTTTTAAAAAATATGACCAAAACATCATAGTATAGTATGTTGACAAAATTCGAACACAATTGTCATTGTATAGTATGCCATCAAGAATTTGAACAAAACGTCAGAGTATACTATGTCGTCAAATATCTGACAAAAATGTCATAGTATTGTATGCTGACAAAATTCTGGCAAAATTGTCATAGTATAGTATGTCATCAAAAGTTTGACCAAATCATAATAGTGTACTGTTGTCAAAAATCTGACCAAAACGTCACAGTATAGTATGTCTTCAAAAACCTGTTCAAAAACATCATAGTGTAGTATGTCATTAAAATTCTGCCCAAAACATCATAGTATAGTATGTCGCCAAAAACTTGCCTCCGACATTGTAGTATAGTATGTCATTAATAATCTGACCAAAATGTCATAGTAAGGTATGTCATCAAAAATCTTTCCGAAACCTCATAGTATAGTTTGTCATTAAAAATCTGACCAAAACCTCAGAGTATAGTATGTGGTCAAAAACCTGTCCAAAACGTTATAGTATAGTATGTCGTCAAAAATTTGACCAAGATGTCATAGTATAGTATGTTGTCAAAAGTTTGACCAAATCATAAAAAAGTGGTGGTATACTATGTCGTTCTAAAAATCATCCGAATGTCATAATATAGTATGTCTTTCAAAAAATCATCAAAATGTCATAGTATAGTACGACGTTCAAAAAAATCATGAAAATTTCAGAATAGAGCATGTTTTAAAAAAAAAGATCAAAATGTCATTGTGTAGGATGTCGTTCTAAAAAAATCATTAAAACGTCCTAGTTCAGTATGTTGTTCAAAATATCATGAAAACATCATGGTGTAGTATGTTGTGTGAAAAATCATAAAAATATCATAGTATAGTATATCGTTCGAAAAATCATCAATCATCATAACATAGTATGTTGTTCAAAATATCATAGTATTCTGTGTCATTCAAAACATAATTAAAAAGCCAGTGTCATAGTATGGTATGTTGTTAAAACATCAATACATTATAGTATATAAAGTCAAAAAATTTACCAAAAAAACATCATAGAATGGTATGTCATTCAAAAAAAAAGTACTGTATTGTTTGTAAAAAAAATCATGAAAGCATC
Organism: Plectropomus leopardus; assembly: GCF_026936395.1. Lineage (NCBI taxonomy): Eukaryota > Metazoa > Chordata > Actinopteri > Perciformes > Serranidae > Plectropomus > Plectropomus leopardus. The sequence goes on from NC_142178.1 coordinate 11,104,402, forward strand.
ATAGTAAAGTATGTCATTAAAAGCAATCATTAAAATGTCATAGAAAAGAATGTTGCTGAAAAATGATCAGACATCATAGGAGTGTGTGTCATTTAAAAAATCATCAAAACAACATAGTATAGCATGTCGTTCAAAAAAACATCAAAACATCATAGTGTAGAATGTTGTTCGAAAATTATCAAAACGTCACAGTATAGAAAGTCACTCAAAAAATCACAAAAAGTATAGTATGTCATTCAACAACTCACAAAAATTTCATAGAATAAGTCGTCAATAAGTCATAGTATAGTATATCATTTGAAGGATCATCAAAATGTCATATGTCAAATATGTCAAATGTCCGCCTCACCACAGAGCCACTTTGGGACGATAGAGGACATCCTCCAGCTGTATGAGGCTTTCATGGCTTCCACCTTCGTCGAAACAAGACAGCTGCAGCCCATAAGCAGGCAATAGCCGCTTTAGCCACAAAATTTCAGCAGCTAGCAGCAGCTTTGACTCAGCCAATGGTTCTGGGTCTGTCTCCAGTTCTGTCACTGCCGGTCTCTGCTTCCTCACTGATGAGACCTGACCCTGAGCACTGGGTGGGAACCCTAAAAGGCTATGCTGGAGATCCTGAGAGTTGCAACCCTTTCCTAATGAACTGCTCCATATTGTGAGCCCAACAACCCCACACATTCTCCACTGAAGAAACCAAGATGGCTTTCAACAAAAATGATGGGGCTCTCAGGTCCGACACTTTAAAGGGGACTGATGACCCTGCGCCAGGAGGAACAAAATTGGCTGAGAAGTGACTGAATTCTCCACTGACTTTGGCATCAAGGCTTACCAGAGTGACTGGAATAACATGGCCCTCTGTGATGCTTTTCTGCAGAGTTTTTCAGATTACATTAAAGATGAACTGGTTTCCTACAACCTCCCTTCCTCGCTGGATGGGTTGATCAAGCTGGCCATCAGAGAAGATCATTGCATGCAGGCCTGCAGATGGGAAAAGAAACAGGGGATGTAAGCTTGTCAGAGACCAGTTTTACGGCACAGGGCTAACACTACTACCAGCACCCACTGCCAGCAAGGAGGACCTGTGTCGATGCAGCTTGGTCGCACCAGTCTCTGCCCTGAGGAACGACAATGTTGCCTTCAGCCACCTCTGCCTGTATGGTGGCCAGGCCAGCCATTTTGTTACTCGATGCCCAGTAAAAGTCAGGGCTCACCAGTAGATGAGCTGTCTGGTCCCATGTGTGGCTGCACCTGTTTCAAATCATTTCACATAAAAGTCGAAAGTCAAAAGTCAACTTAAAAAAATATTACATTTTAGCACGTTGAACAAGCTTAGAAATGAAAAGAAGAATTATTGTAGTATATGAAAAAAAGACAAACGGTAGTTATGTGTCAAATAAAAGTTAAAATTTAATCTGCAGGCGGCATTTTGGGGTCCAAGCAGATTGCAAGAATGCTTTTTATTTTTGATAAGAAGAAAAACTCTTGATACTCTTTATTCATTGTAATCATTTCATTTCATTGCAATCATCTACTATTGTATGCATTTAGTCCAAATGTATTTCAGAATGTTTGACCTAAATCATTTCCTGTGATCTACAAACAGGGGGAAGAGCTATTGGATGGCAGCAAGTTCAGCTTTTTATCACTTTCTGTGTGAGAATCTACATGCATGTGTGCACGTGAGTCAGCAGCAGTCAGATGGCTTGTCAGTCTGCATTGGGCTCAACAGCGTGACAGTTGGGTGATCAGTCATGCCACATCCTGCTGGATTTATCACAGCGGCAGTTCAACGGATCCGAGGTTCATCGTGATGAAAATGAAAATGTGACACATTTGGGAAAATTCCAAATTCAATTTCAGTCCTTAGAATAGATATACTGTTTACATGTGCATATGTGCATTTTCTGTCTTGTATGTTTGTGTATTTACATCCTCAGATGCAACATTAGTCACTGCTCCTTCATAGGTCATGATGATTAACCTTAAACTTGTCTCTTTATTCGAAAGTTTGTCATGCTTTTATGGTTTGACATAGGCTAAGTTCAACACGTGAGACAACAACAGTGTCAAATTAAAATTGGGCTTTGGCGTAAAGGCTTAGATAAATGAATAGTGACGAAATGCAATCGGGGAACCTGATTGGGAACTCATTTGAAGACAAGTTTGCATTCTATCAGCTTTTTAGAAATCTGCATTCATATGTAGATATCTGCTTAAACATTAGCCAAAATGTTGCCTGGTAAGACAATCTTGATGACGTGAGCTCAACATTCTGCTTCGCTCTTTGTATCAGTCTGGATCCTGCAGCAGCACAGAACACCTTCAGTGGGCGGGGGTATTTACCTTTGACAGACAAACCCCTTTAGCCAATCCTGACACTGGCAACAGCCTACATACATGCATTGTTAAGTTAGTAACAGTAGATAAAAAAAATACAATTTATTCATGTTTACCATTTGTGATATCTAGCTTACCTTGTTGACAACGATCCCCATACATAATACACTGGTATTGTCGTCATATCTTGCAATTTCTCATTCAGCACCCAGGCCTATGGACTGCCTAATACCAGCAGGCAGCATCCTTGCTGTATGTCTAAAGCACTGTGAACACTGATCTGCATGGCCGTGAACCCCCGGTTTGGAGCCTCTCATATCTGGTTCTCCTTTAGTGCAAACAACAGCAAAACAACAATGAACACTGGATTTGTACTGGGGAACTTCCTCTTCATCACCAATAGAGCCATTTAGTAAAACAAGCTTTTGCCAAATCCAGTCAGAAGAACTGCAAAAACATATTTTCATTTGAGAAACTAAGTGAGTACATCTTCTTGTAGTTGTTCATATCAGGTAGTGAGGTGAATGAGGACCCAAATGCAGAATACAAAAAATGCGTATTGGTGTCCAAACAAAAAGTAATTGTTTAATGCTGATAATGTTCAAAAACAAACATGAATCCACAAAAAACACAAACTACAAATAAAAGATCAAACTGAAACAAACCAGGATAATACTGTGGAACTCAGGTGCAGGCAGGTGCAACAACAGTGGAAACAACAGGGAAGACAATCAGGCAGGATACAGCAGGGTGAGCAGAAGCAGAGATAACAAGCAGGGACACAGCAGAACACACCAACAGGATCAACAGATGAACTGACAAGGGACACTGGGAAACACACAGGTATTTATACATGGGAAACTAATCAAGACAATGACACACAGTTGTGGTAGGTTCACACAGGAACAGGAGAGAAACACAGGGATTGGCTAACTAATGAGGATGTGGCTTGGAGCAAACCAGACCAAAACAGAGACAGGTGTCCAGGGGAGACTAACTAGGAGGGACAAACATGATCAACACAAGACAGGTGAAACAATTCAGGGAAACACAGAGACAGGAAGAAAAACCACAGATGACACATTAGGAGTGATAATACAAAATAAAACAGGTAACACAACAAGAGAACCAAGAAATAAGGGAAATAAGGAGTCAAGAGAAAACCCCAAAACAAAGTCCCCACTATATTGCAAAAACCTTAAACCAGGACAGTTGAACAATTACTCAGTATATTTCTGCAGTAATTTCTCTTATCGAGTTGGCTGCTATGGGAGCCGCCATTACCATTTTACAATGGCCTGCATGTCATAAACAACAACAAACTTCCTGATTGGCTGATTATGTTGAAAACTTCTGGATCCATTATACTCACAGATTAGCCGTAATTGGATGTTAATTTCTGGAAGGAGTTTTGGGTGGCAGCGAGTCCAGACTGATATGCAGAGCATAACTGAATGTTGAGCTCATGTCATCAGAATGGTCTTCCCAGGCTCGTTGAAATGACCAGTGCACAGAAGAGGAGGTCTTGGTCAGGCTATCCACCAGATCAGCCAAACTTTTGTCCCGCACCCCCAGAGGCTTTATCATCATCAGACCAATCCCTGATGGGTCTTGAAATTGTCCCTATAGATTAGAGCTCTTCAGAGCTCAATATCTCCAAAGAGCTGTGTTGTGCCCTCCATCCGCTTGAACCCCTTGAAAGGTTTTGTCTTTTTCTCAGCAAGAAGGAAACTCAAGAGTATTAACAGTGTTTACATTAGCTTTTTTTTTGTCAACTTCTTTTTTCCAAGGTCAAGACTGAACTGTCAAGCACTGCTTTTAGAATTTAGATGAGAAGCCCGTGGTGCTCAGAGTCATGGAGGTTTGACTGTCTACATTTCCATGGAAACTGTGCGAGCTCAACCTGCTGATGAGGACAAAGGTCACCAAAGTCAAGAATAAACTGTCAAGCTTAAGTTACATCATCCTGATATGATTTTCTTGCTGATAAAAAAAATCATTTAAAACTTTCTCAGACCATGCAAATAAAAACTCACAACAGTGTCCCAACTATTAGATCTGTGTACTAAGACATAAAACAAACCCTCATCACCTTGACATCTGTGGTTTTGAGTGTAATATTGAAACCACTGGATAGATTGCAATGCATATAAACATTAATGCGTGGACTATTTTAACTTTGATCAATGCTTTACTGTTCCCATGGCAAACCTAACTTCACACAACCAGGCTTTTGCATTTGCAAGCTAACAGTAGCTATTATCAGTGACCCACATATTCCAACCCTCAAGTTGATGATAAGTTAATATCATACACATGCAGTGCTTGAGCGCTGACCCAGAAACTGTAAAACCTTTGTGTCATGTAAAGTCCTTATCAAGCTCCATTTTCCCCACATATAAATTTAAGTATTATTTACAGCCTATTTTGGAGGCTTAATGAGGGTGAATTACTGGAGTTAATTGACTTGGTATTATGCTGTTACTGTGTGTACTGTCCATAATGGCAAATTGTGCCTATTGTTGATTTTAATGAGGCTATATCTATGTTACTGTGACATTACTTTATATAACAGATATATGGTATTTTGAAAGCTTTACATTGAGGCTTTCATTGAGGTCATGATCAGAAGTTGGCCTAAATAATCACCATCACCACAACTTTTCCACTGTTTATCATTCATCAAATATTAAAATGTATCTACAGAACACAATTTACTTTTAGATTGCTTGTTTGAGGTTTTTTTTTTTTTAAATTTTCTCTGATAATGGTACATGAATAGTATATTTTGGTTGCATCTAGAGTACAGGCAAACATGGCCCAAATATGATTTTAAACTGTAACACAGATCATTTTTCTCATAACAGGATGAAAAGCACAAATCACACAGAACCTGATCGTTTCAACTCTGATTTGGGTCACATTAATATGTGATCCTAAATAAGATACAGGACTGAGTTTTTGCAATGCAACCTCATTCTAAATAGTGTGACTTGTACATTGTCAGATGATAGCACAATCCATGATTAGTTCTAATATAGCCATTTGACCTCCTTTTCTTGATAATAGACTTTGGAGATCTCACTTACAGATGCCTCAAAACTTAAGTTGTAATGTTTGTGGGGGATTTTTCTACACTGGGATACTTAATACCTGCATCAGTAGCTATGGATAAGCAACACATCTGGCCAAAGTACCTGTTAAGTTTTAACTTCATGAACACTCTCACAAACATACTACCACCATCAATCCAAAGTGGGCATCGTGGACTGTCTGACCAGTCTGGTTACTCCCACAATCAGTCATTGACCCATTTCTGGATTGACGTCAGAGACATCAAAATCCTCTCTCTCTCATTCCTCCATCTGTTTATCTCCATCTCTGTCACTCATCTGTTTATTTAGGCAGAGACAAAATGACTCAACATCGTATCACTTCATGCCAAGTGTGATAATTCGCCCTATTTATGTGTATGTGTTATTCACACTCCTTTCACAGCGTGACCCAACCAATGACCCCAAAGCAATATTTGTTGTTGGTGTGACTGAACCAACATGTCATCTGACTGGTTTCATGACACATGCCTACCTCTACATTAGGTACTATATAGTGACTTCTAGTTTAATTGAGAGATCCTGTGAATTTGTACTATCACCATTGAATATATTGGAATAGCGTCAAACAAATGATCGATGCATATATGCAATAGACACTCAGACAACCCAGATAAGTCATGGTTTAGCTCTGATGAATAATTCTGTTGAAGCTACAGAATTTCAGATATTTCAACAAGAGCCTCTCTTGTTCTTTATGTATGAGGTGTCAGCTCAGCTCATACAGTTCAATGGAAGTAAGAATACTGAAGATGACAAATTCCTCCAAAAGTACATTGTCTCGTGGCTCGCGGGCTTGCATTTCATGCTCTGTGCGTGATTCAGAGGGTCTGCTTCTCCTCTGTCTATCTCACTGTCCTTCATTTAGCCCCTTAGCCCTCGCCGTGCCTATGACCCAGACTCAGCGGGGTTCTAACATCCACAGAGCAGCCTCTGCATGCTTGTCAGACATATTTACCCAACCACACGATGAGTCAAAAATTAAAAAAACAATTAATGACTAATAATATCAAATGAGCACAGCGGGCGCTGTGAATAGCTCCTTTTAATCAGCTTTAACCACCTTCTCTTGCCACATGCTTCCTCCAATCTCATGATGTGACAGATCAATATAACAGCTGTGCATGAGCTGGCACACATGTGTGTCCGTGTGCAGGGAAGTCCCGTTTGAAAGCAGGTCTGTGGTGCAGTGAGTGTGAGTTTACCACAACCTCTGATCTACTGAGCTCTAATGGCTGTGCGGAGCAACGAGGTGAGAGAAGTAAACACTAACCAGGCACACAATGTGCCACAATATAGTCAGCCTTTCTGGAAGAGGTTATTCCAGAAAAGTGGAATTCCCTTTATCCATACTGGAAGAGTCCATCTTGTTTCATTAAAATTCCTCTGTTGGGCAGCAACATTAATCAGTGTTGTTAGCCTGAGTGTGGATAAAGAACTGCCAATGGAGGATTAATTAACCACAAAGACAGACAGGGCACTGAACTCAGAGAGTCAGTTTGTGCTGTTAGCTGCACTGTATCTCCTGTCACATCTGTCATTTTCTTTCAGGTACTCTCTTTTCTCAGCCTGAAAATCAGACTGAATTTTGCTACAATTCAGACAAAAATCTGTTTCCAGTATGTTGGCAATTAATATGTTTTGAAAATGATCTTTATGAATTCATAACACTTCAACTTTTGTTTGTCAATTATTTGTTTGTTGAACATTGGTTTTGGACTTCCTACATTTCCTAGATGCTTTTCTTTTTCAAAGCCCAGTGAAAGAATCAATGACTGTGTCGTTGTTTCTTAAGTAGCAATGATGTGTAGTTGATGAAGGAGCCGCCGCTGACACCGACTTGGTTGCATAAGAATTAATTTATTACAACAAAGTTCAGCATCCACCAGGCACCATGGTCTGCCTAGGAGAAGATTCGGGACCAATGTGAATCTCTCCCTTACAACTCATGCATGTCTCTTATATAGGTACAAGCATCTACACATTCATCAGTGAACATTCCTCACCTATTGTATTTTAATCACAAAAATAACCCCCAAGGGCCACAGTCCATGTCATGTAAGCCTAGTATCAATATTCTACTCATCTGACTCCAAGACGTAATCATTCCTAGACCTCTGACCTCAAGATAAGACCCATACAAACAGAGCATAATACACCTCAACTGTTTTTTCAGTGGAAATGCGTACAATAACTGTTGGTGTGAGCGCTGTGGCATGTCTGTGAATATAGATATTTACTTCCCTTACAGCACTGACTGCTTCATAGTCTGCTGTGTTGAGGCATCTCTCAGTAAAGTAGTTGAATCTCTTCTGTGATGGACTTCAGATATAATTCTTGAGTGCAAAAAGGCAACTACCCCATCTCCCCCGTGTTTTGCATATTCACAGATCTTATAAGTTTGATCTTAAAAATAATGAAAAAATACCATATCACATGTACCAAACATTTGTTTGTTGGTTTCAAACCACTGTCTTCTGCTATCTGAAAAACCCCAATCACCAAAATAAATGCTGGCATTGTACATTTCTACAAATATTATGTAGCAGATATGTTGAAACGTTAGGTTTTGGCATAAAAACCACTTGGTTGTTTTAAGGTAAAGATTATGCTTTGTCATAAAATACCTGGTTTTAGTGCCACAATCACCGGTGGAAACAGCTATGGCTTGCTAAAAAATCCTGGGATGTCCACCAGTTTAGTTATTTGTTAGTCTGGAACAATGGTGTGCACTTGTCTGCAGCTTGGCAGCCATCTCACTTAGGTGTCACGCCATCCACCATCCCTTATCCTCTTGATGGAATCTTAGCTCATACACTATACCCATTCTATACTGTACAAATGAAATGTTCAAACAAATACATTGTTTGCAGAAATACACAATGCCAATATTTTTGTCTGGCGACTGGGCTTGAAGTTTTCCCTTACATCAACCGAGACAGCTTGAGAAAAGAGGGAGCAGGGTTTTACTTTTCTCTGTGCACCTGTCAGTAAAAAGCCTGAGCAATGGTGGCTTTTTCCTTGTTCAACCTCTGCCTTTCTAGCTCATTAAAACCTGCTCAGGTGCACCCACACAGTGACAGAACTGGTTCACTGGGCTGGGAACAGGAGCCACGCTTTGTCCTGTCAACACTGATAATCAAATTGATATTGATTTATCAATAAATCAAAAGTTCTTATCCAACAGAACTCATCTGCCTTTATTTTCTTCTCAGAGAATCCAGGCCAATTGTATACTGTATGTGTGTATGTGCATGACATGAGAAGTGTTTTCATCTTGTATTAGTCCCTTTACATGGCACAGTGTTGCTGACAGGTAAACTGTCAGAGGCAGCAGAAGGAAACAGCCTGCTGGGCATCCATGTGCTAACAAGTCACATTTGGTTGTGTAACACTGTCAGCTATCTTAAGTCTAAACTGAAGTCTCTCTCCATCTCTCTTTTACAGCTACACGCTGCCTGAGGATGCTCACAGGCAAAAGAAGATGTGTCAAAAATGTTCCTTACATTTTCACATTTTCTTTCTCTTTTCTGTAATTGTGCACAGATTTAATTTTCCATTGACTGCATTTAGCTGCTTGTGTGTGCATATTTAGGGGTGTGAAATGATATATTTACTTGGGGCTTGATTCTAAGATATACCAAAAGTGTGTGTAAAACTGCAATTAGTCCCACAGTATCATAAAAACAATGTCAATATTAGGTGAATAACAACTTCATGCTGCTGTTATCAGTATTTTTTTTTTATTAACTATTGTATTATTGTAAATAATTATTTATTTAATAATTTAATAATTTAATAATTATTATTGGAATCTGCAGTTCCCCTCAGCTCTGTGGAGTGATAAAGCATCTTTAAGGTCATTGTTTTGTTTTTCTGGCCCACAACTGTTTTCTGTTTTAGTTCAGTCTCACAGCTCTCATCAGCATATTTTCCAGACACAGAAATGAAAGAGCTCTAAAAACCTACCTTACACATACTTCCCAACACCAGACAAACAAAGTTAGCAATTAAGTTGTGGATATAGCTAAACTGTGGTCAAACTGTTACACAGATAGTCAGTGGTAGTGTTTATGATGTGAATTCTTGGATGTCAAACAATAAGTTCCAATTTTATGTAGTGGTCCAAGCAGTATTTGTTCTTAAAGTGTACTGAAGAAATGTATCCTCATATAACACACATACACATGCACATACAATGGTTTGTATAATATGGAAATAATTAGTGCCCCATGAATGGCGTTATCTCCTTACATATGTAATGTAGAGTTGTGTAGATCAGGTTTAGGAAAGTAAATTTACGTAGGACACATTTAGAAAATAATACATGGTGATGATGTACCCAAAATCACTTGGTTTCACACAGGACATGACACTCCTGTGGAAAGTCCTGTGTTTGTTTAACCCAACCACCACCGCAACCTGCCACCTAATGTGGACTTCTCTCTTTATACTACTTCCCTGTTTACTCTCACCAGCATATTGGTCATTTGATTGTAGCTTTGCAGACTACGTGGGTTATATATGAGTTACTAAATCATGATTATGTGGGTTTCATATGAATTCTGGTGCATTACTTTTCGTAGGTATACGTACAAATAGTGCACAAGAACAGCCTGTCTGGACTAGCACATAAGGACATGGTCAAGCTAGACATTTGCATCAAGAAGTGAGGACTGGCTGCACCTTGCTGTAAAACCTCCTGAGGACATAATTGAGAACTGTTCATGCATTGAAATTCCAATACTCTGTGACCTTTAGTGTAACTTCTACACTCAGTAAGTAAGTCAGGAACAGCCTTTCACATTTATAGGGCTGGCCTCATTTTGCTGTGGTCCAGCCTAAAACAACTCCAAAGGAGCACTCATGGTACTGGTTGTGTTAATGGGCAACGTTTTGTTGATTACATCTACATCAACTAAAAGGATCATAATGTACTAGTGTTGTGTTTAGAGCTGTTTTCTGCTGCCCCCCGAGTGGCCAAAAAAGTCCATTATTACAGGTTATTAGTTTTTTAAAGAGATGCGCTGGTGTTACATGGATGATGGTTTTTTAAAAAAAAATTGATTCTTAAATGGGGTTTTTTCAACAAAGCCTTTGCACCCAAAAAAAGTGCACCCAGCAGAGTGTCTATCACCTTCACTCACATTATCTATGATGTTTTGATCTCTAATTTTACCTGATTAAGATCTGAAGACTGAAAAGTTGTGAACAAGGCCAACGTATCCTCACAGAACACTTACTTAGATATTCTACGAAATGCACACACAATAGTTTGCATGATATCCTCCGTATTAGCACCCTGTGAATGACCTTGCATCGTAAACAGTTACGTACGTACAGTTACTTAATTAATATAGACTTACGGTAGTTGGGTTTAGGTAAGTAAAGTCACTGAGGTTAATTTTAGGGAAAAAAAACATGGTTGAGTGTCTTTAGGTTTAGGCTAGTGAAGTTATGTTTAGATTTAGGAAAAGAAACATGGTGATGACCTTGAAATGAGTTCTGAAAAAGTTCATACAATTCCTAACTCTCATCTCCAGGGGAAAGTCCAGATTTTTTGAGACCCAATTGTCTCTTTACAAGATCATTTGGGACTGCGTCCTTGTTCACTCTCGTCAGTGCTTTGGTTGGTTGATTGCAGCCTTCCAAAATATGTTGGATATGTACAAATAACTTTTCAAAGGAAAATGTATGAATGATTTGTGAGAACAGTCTGGCAAGGCAAGTACAAATGATTAACATTATGTTGGAGTTGTGGTTCTCTCACTCACATTCTTAAACTTATTACTTAAACATTAAGTTTACATTAGGGATAAATGTAATATAGTTCATGACGATTAGTTTAGCCTACAACAGCTTGTAACATTACTTGCAAAAAGAAAAAAAAACCAAAAGGTAGAGCTGATACAGCTGACCTCATATTCTCAAAATTTTCATGTTTTGAGGCCATGTCTCAAAAATGTAGAGTTTCTATCTGAAGTAGATGCTCTTTTAAAGCCCCATGGGAGCCTTGAAGTAAATTTCAAATCTGTACTCAAGCAAATTATTAGAGAGACATCATTAGTCAAAGAGGTCAACAACATTGGTAACGGCCTGTTAAAAACTATTTTTGATGAAATGCTTTGATGTATGAAGCACACAGTTGAGAGTCAGCCAGAGGGATGTTAACATTACTGTGTGGGTTCTGAAGCACAGGAGGAACACTGCCTGTTACCCTCAGTGCATTCACTCTGTAAACATTTCATTAGTGAAATGTTAGGATGGGATATGAAATGATTAGTGTCCACCACCTCTTCAGGGTTTGTCTTTCTTTGTATTTTTGGCCCCCATTTGATGGCTAACCCCAGCTAACTGGGTTTATGTAAAGTTTTTGGAGAGGAATGAAGGTGTGGAAGCACTTAGAAAAAGGTGTTCATCTTTTTCTCCTCCTCCTCCTCACGGTCCGCAGAAATAATTAAACATTCTGTTTCTTAACAGTAAGAAAATAATGGAAGGGATATGGATATAAACTATGTCTTTTGCGTCCACTTGTAAAGAATTGTATGCATGCCTACAGATATTTTGCCCCTAATCCTGAACCATTTAGGTGTGCACAATCTTTCCTCACCTGTCAAGGTTTGACAAATGTAACTATAAAGTCTCAGGAGATAATATATCATAAACATGTTTATCAGGTGTTTTATTTTCAAAGAACTCAGCACAATTCAAATGTTTTTCAGCCCCATGCCTGCACGAGGCAAAAGACTAAGCTGCTTGTCACTTAGCATGCAGAAGTGTGCCATCCAGAAAGACACTACAGCCTTATCGGTTTATGCATTCATTTAAATAAAGAGGCCAAGGAGCGCTGGTTTAATCTCTGTTTTGAATGCTAATGAGAACTTGGTGCTGACTGCATGCACTTTTATACCTAATACTGTAACACATGCTTTGACAAATAAAGGACATTGCTCTATATACAACCGATAAATACTTCCTGAGGAAATCAGAAAGATAAGAGGTAATCTTTCTTTTTCAATGCATCTCATCTATTTTAGATTGGGCAAGTTTCACAAAAGTCCTATAACTCATTGTACTGTTTCAGTGTAATTCCTTATCTTTGTAGACTCAGATGCCATGTCTTATTACGCATATCCTTTTGAGTTTTGTATAAATTTATAATATGAATTTTCATGGGAAACAAAACCACTAAATAGAACAAATGGGCTCCACAGTCTGTCCCTTTTTACCTGTTCTGGTGGCACTGCTGTGACCCAAACACCTGCCCTGTGCAGCAGTTTATGTAGTAATAGGATGTAGGCCATGGGGGGCGTACAAGAGGTCATGATTGTCAAAAGGTGTGTATGTGGAAACTGTAACATGAAGTTATGTGTTGGTGAGGTGTTTTATGTAGCTTGTATGATTTTATCTTCTGTGGAACTGCAGGATGCAGCCCAGAACAAATTTCCCTACGGGGACATCAAAGGATTAAGTATATCTTATCTTTATAGTTCCAGTGTGGATTGTCGTGCTAAATCGTCTGGAAGGAAACAGTATTATATTGAAGTCATTACACCAGGATGTAGAGATCTTTTATGAATCATCTAGTTCTAAAAGGGAAGGGGTGAACAAAATGGAAAAGTACAAACTTTTTCTTCATCTCAACTAACACAATGTTTTTTTTTTTTCTTGTTTACAAAACGTATCTAACTTTTTAGGAAAATTCAAATATGAGACAAATGTCCATTTGGACTCAAGAATGAACTGATAAGAATTTGGTGGTTAAAGGCCATAACTCAGGAATTTGTGCGCTTATTATGACAAAATTACACACAATTGTCTGGTAGGATAAAACCAAGGAGTAATGCATTTATATCCAAAAATCATCATCATTTCAGGAACAGAAGGGGAGACATTTGGTCAGATACTAAATTCGTGACACTAAGCTTGGGTATCCACCTTGATACTGTGCTGATTGTATAGATTTTCTGTGTAGCCTGAAAGAAGATGTGTAGGAATCATTCATACTTCACAAACATGGATATAAAATGTAAATGCAACTTGACCACTTTGTAGAGGCACTCAACCCCGAGGCGGTAATTGTAGTTATAGTATGTATTCAACACCCATTAAATGAATGTAGGGAATAAATCTAACATTTTTGAAACAATCTTTTGGTCTGTGCTTACAAAATGATATTGGTGCTTTTTTCAGTCATCAATAAACAATATCTGTTCCAAAAAAAATCATAATCCATTCTTAGGGTCAACCTATGCACATCACAGTGTGTGTTTGCATGTTTACAGCACTGAAAACATTGCAGTCAATAACAAAATGTTGTGTTGAATAGCACCAGATGGAGGTAAATCCTATAAATGCTTTGCCTGTTCCAAATGTTTCAACACAGTAAGCCTCCCATCAGCTCCAATGGCAGAGCATGATGTTGTCCTTGACAACAAGCCGCCCCGCAGGGCCTCTTAACACCTCACTTACTGAAAGATTATGAACCCTTGGTGTTATTCTGAAAAAAGCACCATAGGCTGAGCAGCGGCTGTGTCTCTGCATAGGGTAGGGGACGCTAAATATCTGAAGAAATTGCCTCCTGATATGCGCTTACACACACAGACTTTTTTTTTTCTTTTTTTATCACAGGCCAGCACACACCTGGTCCATCTTAATCCTGATTACGGCTCTCTCCACCATTCTGCCCCCACCTTGTCCTCCCATTTCTCCCTTTGCCTTCCCTTCTTTGTAATCACTTTCTTTCTGTCCTCCTCTCTCTCATCGTACACCTTCATTTCATGCATAATGCCCTGAACACTTTCCAAAGATAGGAAGGAAGGGAGTTAACAAGTTGACAGCTCCTTCTGCCCCCTGTGCTCCATCTCTAAGGTTATTACAAACTGTTAAAGTGCATGGTTAGTAAGTCATCTATCATGGTATAAGGGAGCTCCTACCTGGGTGCAAAACAGAGGTTTCCGACAAAACACAAAGAGCTGAATTACACCATGCTATCTCGATTCTGTCACCTGAACTCAAAGTGTGATGAAAGACTTCTCCATGGTAACTCAGTGATTGGGTAAAAGCCCCAGCATATCATTGCACAAGTCTCTCAACTGGCCCCAAAGGCGAAAAGAAGCAATCAAGTGCATGTGACAATTCACAGGATATGGGCAGCACTCACTCTTTTTAAGATGAATGAGTACTCGACTTGGTGTGATGCTAACTTTGGAATTGCCTTTTCTGCTTCTGTGTGGAATGGAAATGGGGGTCTTTGTTGGAAATTGAGGTCAATCTTGTGAGGGGATGGGAACTAACTAAACCTGTCACATTAATTAAATGTATATACAGTAGCTTTCTATTGGTTTCTCCTGGGAATGAGAAATTTCCTTTCATGGGTAAATAATAGTGGCTATAATTTATGTAGAGGATCGTGATGTTGTAGGGAAATGCAGTATGAAAGTAATTCCACTCATATCGTGCTAGTTTTAAGCTCCTTCTTGATAATAACAGTCATACTCCTCCTGTCTTCTAGTTGTCTATGAGCTCAAACTTTTTTAAACCGATATTACTGTACATTTGTCCACTAGGGAAGAAGCAGAACAGCAGAACACCTCCAAAACTAGCTCTTTAGTTTTGGAGGTGCTCTTTATGGTGTTATACACTTTAATATCAACAATTGTCCAAGTGCACTGCTTGTCACACCATGCAAGATGGGTTGAACAAAGTCTTGGTTGCCATCTGTGCCAGACTGTATGATATAAATCTTGAGGCATTTTAGATGGTGTGATGAAAATTGACAATGCTGAAAACCTCGAAAGGAAAGGAGATGAGGATATGAAACAGGTCATGGTCAAGAATAAGAGAGTAACATATAATACAGATTTTTCAAAGTAAGTTTAAGGTACAAGAAAAAGCAGAAGAAAAAATATGCAACTATGCATGATGAGAGTATTCTGTGGGAAGTCACATTGTGGGATTGTGGGCCTTGATTATCTGACTGTCAAAATCTTCACACATCCTGTCTTTAGCTGATAATTATCTGAATCTGCTATTGGTGACCTTTTTCTCTCAGTATGATCTAAAACCCCTGCTTTTGATTAAAGAACATATATTTCCATCTATCATTTTTAGTCTGGGACAGCCCCAAATTGCAGAGTGTAAGGAGGCCTTACAACAATAATCTATAATAATTTATACATCCAGCACAATTATTTGAAATAATGTGAAATAGAATAAAAAAGGTAAGGTTTTTCCAAGTGAAGTGTAGCACACATACATACACACACACGCACACACACACACACGCACACACACACACACACACACACACACACACACAATTTCAATTTCATCCTTCCCAAGCAGATAAAGTGAGTGTGTTCGTTGCTTGTTACTATGTTTATAAAATGTTTCAAACGTTTTTAGTGAGTTGTGAGTTAGAGTTGTGTTTCTGGCCATTTGATGAAGTCCAGTATCTGTTTTATACTTTGGCCTCAGAGAAAAATATCTGGATCCTAATCTTGCTAGAAGCTTGATAAAGTTAGTCACTCATTTTATCTACTTTTGTTTTTGGTCCTTGATTTGTTCACTCTATGTTTAGATCTTTAAAAAAAAAAAAAAGCAGCAGATGCTGCTAAAAATACAGGGCGTTCTCACTTCCAACTTGACAAATGCCAATGTCTGGTTAGTGGCCCTCGGCGTCAGATACTGATGCACCAAGGTACCCTTTAGTTTTGATGAGCGATGAACTGGGCATCAACATTACAAGTTGCAACAGATGTGGTAAAGTTGATTTATTTGAAGTGGACTAGGCAACATAGTATTTCATGTGACATTAATTACAAATGTACTAAATTTAACCCAAACCATGATCTTTTTTTCCCCACATGTAACCAAGTACCTTTTTTCCTAAACCTAAAAACAAACTAAACCTATGCTAGTTTCAGTTTATTTTGCAATGAGACTGCATGCATGTACTAGCAGAAACTATATATTTCCATTGAAAACTGAAGTTAATTTAGAAGAGACAATATGCATGCAACAAGAAGCAAACTGACAAGTGTTCCCTGAGGAGTGAGAATGAATGAGACTGAACAGCTCTGTGAATTTAGTGGCTGTAAAATCACAAACAATTAGTTAAGACAGCTGAAAAATCTCCATACATAAAGCTGTTCATTTTGGTGGTAGATCTCAGAAGAACCACTGTCACTTTGCTCATAGTCATTTAAGTCAATATAAGTATGAAAATATTGACACGTGCAGCTGTAAATTAGCCAATTTGTTAAGTGATAGGGAAATACAGCATCTATTTTGGAAATAGTTGGATTATTATCTTATTGCAGTGTTTTCACTGAGCACAACCAACAATTTGGGTTTGTAAACCAACAATGCAGCAGCTATCTGATGAATAGATATTCTCATAAATGATAAGGCTATCCGTCCTGCTACTGCTGTGCCTCTAAATTTTCTATACAGGACTCCTCAAAGGGTCTCACCCTGTGTGGAAAAATTTGCTTTCATATATATAAATGAAATGAATAATTTCTCCCTTGTAGAAAAATACTTTTTTTCACAAAGTGGAAGGAATATTGATCAAATCCACTTCTCCGACCCCTCCCACTCCCTGATCTCTTAACTTTCGCTATAATTTTTTTTCAAATCTCACTCATCTATGCCTCCTCATTACCTTGTCTCCTACCTTGTATTCCAACCAACCCCCCGTCTTGTCCTCCATCTATTCACTGAGGCAGATAAGGAGCCCCACTGAGCAGTGATCGGTTTCCATGGCATTTCCAGGATGTTTTTTTACTCATTCACACACAGACATTCATGCATTTCATTGCATTTGTGTCTGCAGGGTAAGTCTATGAGAGATAGATTTCCCATCACCATGTGTGCTTTCAATTAGGAAAATCCATTTAAGGAATACTTTAATTAATAACTTTGCTGGATATTTGGCCTGTAACAATTTCTGTTTATAATGTCACTTAATTTGGTTTAATTTCAGTTACTGTGCATGTAACATGCAGAAATGCAAATGCAGTCTTAAATCCAAAGGTGCATTACTTCTTCTACAGTTTTTTTTTACTTTAAAAGAAATTATAAAATAAGAGGGAGTTGCTTTCTAAAAAGACTAGACTTTGGAAGATACATGGCCATGTGGTACCTGGCCTGCTGTACCTACAATTACAGCAAACAATACTAAATTAGTAAATGGCTTGAAGCGATTACAACAGATAATCTAGATGATCACACAATTTTGATATTTCATGAATTATAACCTCTGAAAGACAAAGAAAGAGCATTCTGCCTAATTGTTGTTGAGCCATATCAGATGTAAATTAAATGATAAAAATCAACAGTTAACGTTCTGTAGTGCATGCAGGGAGCATTAGGGCATATGATTTTAAAGCCTATATTTTTGTTATAACTGAAACTGGTAACTGATATGGAGTTCAATTATTCAAGGAACTGAGGCCCCTTTTGGGCCATGTAGCTTTTGTTGGGTTGCTCTGTTGGTTGGTTGGGCTGACCCAGTTTCTGGAGATAGTGTTTGACAGCTGTAAAATGGGGCCCAGTTAGAGAGAGATTGTTGTCAGTGACTGAGGTTACCTATTCCATGTCTTGTTTCTAAGATTTGTTTGGGTTTTGACTGCACCCCACTAGAAAAGAACCAACAGACTTGGTCTAAATTATTAAGCCCAATTCCCTCTTTCTATGCAGCGACCAGTCTAACCTACATCTATGCATTGCCACCTGCTCTGAATCTCCTCTAGGCCATACTCTAGTGTTACAGCTGGTGTTACAACCAGTGTTAAAACCAATAATCATCAAAAAATATATTCACTTAGGGCTATCATTATAATTTCAATCACTGACCTGTCCTTAAAAAGTCAGCTGAAAAATGGGAAAAAGAAATGAATGGTAATGTCAAATCAGCAGTTCAGGGTTAAAGGGCAACTAAGATGTTTAAAACCTAAACCTTATTTCCCCATACTTTAATGTCTAAGTGACTTATGGGAACAGTAATTTATGAAATTAGGACAGCACTGAGTGAGAGGGCTGCAATGTTACCACTCTGGGTATGCATGCATGGTCAGTTTATGTCTATAATAAGTGCTCTTTTTGTCACTGACAGGCTAAGATTGTTATATAAATAAACTCTTAATATACCAAGTTAGACATGAAATATGCTGGCTCAAACACACTCAAGTTACTGTTTTTTTAGTCTGATGGGTTCTGGGATAGCAATTTCGGGCCTGTTTCTGGTTGAACCTAAATGATTTTACTCTTTAACTGAGAGATTTATCTAATTAGGGATCCTTTCCATAATGTTGTCAGTGACTTGGAATAACAATCTGAGCCTGTCAGTGCAAAACAAACACTTTTAGTGGATGTAAATTGACAGTGCACACATGCCCCAAGAGTGGTCACATTGCAGCCTGTCACTACTGTCAGCAGCTCTGGTGTTCCCATAAGTCAAAAACAAAACATGGGAAAATAAGATCCAGGTCGAAAAAACACCCAAGATACCCTTTAAGAGGAAATGTGATTGCATGCACTTGCGTGTGTGTGTGTGTGTGTGTGTGTGTGTGTGAGAGAGTGGGTAAAGCAGAATAACTGAAGAGAGACAGCTCACTGACTGACTGCCTCTTTGACTTACAGGTGGGAAGTTGAGGGCTGTTCAACAGCTCCCACTGTGAAGCGACCCAGTGGCCACGATAAGGTTCTCACGACTCAAAGCCCACTCAAAAGCTTGGATTAGACACACAATCAAATCGCTCAGAGGTAAAGTCTACACACATATCTCCTTGAACCTGCCTACACAATACATTTTCACTATATAAACAACACAACAACAACAATCCCTACACCCACTGCTGATTTAGTCAGAGTGATGATCTCTTGTGTTAATGCAAAGAATATCTGGGGGATTGTTGTGTAACAGAGGAAAAAGTCTGTTGTATACTCAAAACCCTCACGACAGTACAACCTTCTGTATATTATGCAGCAGGCAGAGGAGTAGCATATTTAAGACTCATTTTAAAGTAACGTTAGAGCAGAAAATGGAGGCTGCTTTCAAACTCCCCAACTAGACTAAATATGCAAATACATGTAGATAGGCACCTTGCTGCTGCTGTTGTGCAACTGTGTGCACAGTATGCATTCATACTCATCAGTGAACTGAAATGTCATCGGTTGTGCAGGTTCCCACTGATGCATCCTGCATGTAAAACACTTTTTGTCAAAAAAGCAGAAGCACACAGATGCACACACTGGAATTATTAATACTTGAATACTGTGATGAAAAGATGCTGATTGATTTTTGTTGATTGCAATCACTTATCATGTAATTGCAAACAAATGTCTCCGAGCCCCTTCAGCTCTAAGCCATATGTGTGTAAGAAATTGGTTGAAGTTTGTTCTGCATACTAAAGAGTCCATGTGATTTAAAGCAGTGTGCAGGAGAGACATCATAAGAGGGGCAGGCAGGCAGAGGGGAAAGGACTTCCACTCAGATAAGGAATACAGCATGAGTGCATTTTAATGCTAATGTCCCTTATTACCATAAATCCAGCACGCATTCTCCACTGAGATGGGAACCGCTGATTCTGCACAAAGGCACAGATCTTTGGACAAACAAACTCATCACGTTTCTTGTATGCCTGCACAATTATCCGCATGGTTGATCATGTAGGATCAGAGGTTTAAAGCTTCATCTACAAGCCCCTGAAAATATCAAAGTCTCCGTCTTGAAGGTCAGAGCTTTATAAATGACATTGAATTGAATGTTTACATGAAGGCACCCCTATGGCAAGAAACTGCTGTCAATCATACATAAGAAAATAAAAGGACTTGAAGTAAATATCAGGACCCAGGTGAGAACATCACTTCCCATACATGTTTTAAAGCTAATCTGATGATATAGTTTCCCCAGTGCTGTCTTTAAATGATGTCTTTATAATGTAAACTTTGGCATTTGGAAGCTGTTACAAAGGAAGATTGATACACTTTTGATGGGGACATATCAGCCTCAGACGTTGCCAAACAATGATGCTTTGTCTCACAGCTCTGTGTCTGATACCGACGCAGAGAGCTCCCTTAGCATCTTTACAGTATAGTACTCTTAGAACTAAACTTAACCCATATGGACATGTACCAAAACTCTAGATTTGTTTTGCGTGTATACTGCAGACAATAGTATTAAATGTAGGCAGGGTTGTTACTAGACACTAATAGCTGTGTCACTGCCACTGTCCGGCTCATGCTGTGATTCCTCTTCATTGACGATGTCTGCGCCTCGCTGAACATCCATGGAACATTGAGTGCGCATCGGAACAACCCTCTGCCACATTTTCTCCAAGTGAGAAAATAAAATATTTGCAGTTTCAATAAACCGGTTGAAATGGATTTAAATTTAAAGTTACCTGTAGCTGCTGGCAGTAGTCTCTGAGCAGCACAGTGAATTAATATATTTCTTGTCACAGTCTATAGCTAAATAACTGCTAACTAGTAAGAGTTAACTAGTAAGTGGCAGCAAAATGTCCTTTCATTTTATAGTTTTAATTGGGTTAATGTATGTCAACTTGCTGCCATAGTGGTTACAGTCCACTGTAGTCCTTGCCAAGCAAGAATATTCACTCTTTATGATCAATCAACGAACTGCAGCGTTTCATGCTCCACCTTTAGTATCGGATCAGTTGGCTAATCAACAGAGGGTTAATGTAAAACAGGATGGAATGGAGTGGTTCTTTTGGTACCATCAACAACTTTTGACAATGGGAACGTACAAATAACTGATCTATGTAACAAACCAAACTGAACTGGACTGCTGCTGTTTATGAGACATGCCAGGCGTTCAACTAACTGTAGTGTGATGCATTTTGCAGTGCTATTAGACACTCAGAGCAACTGATGTAATATTAAGTCCATATAGAGAGATGGTCAGGGTTGTGAACAAATTAAACAAAGCGTGGACTTTCAACCAAGACACCACTGTCTGTGTCCTGAGTAAAATCAAAAGTCTCTGTTGACTTGTTTGCATCACATCACATCATGTCCATTTCACAATGTTAACTATGTGTTACAACGTGTTTCACTCAGGACACTGCTGTGCGTCTCATACAGACACTACATAGTACCATGTGCATTAGTATCAGACATTTATATTTGACAACCTTGGAATGAGAGTGGGTCAGACTCAAAGGACAATCAACAGTACACTTACACATGGAGATGTCATCTGATATTTTTCATAAAGTGTTGTGCAGAAACCATCAGTCTTTTGTGTTTATTCTCATTTCTGTCATTTTGCGTATGCTAATGTAGTGTGTAGAAGCGTGTCTGGTTTGCATATTGACTGCAAGTTCTGAGCAGCAATGGGTGCTGCCATGTTTATTTTTGTCCTCTTTTACCTCTCTCACTCTTTCTCTCTCTCTCTTAGTCTCAACCATTTTGGCTGCTACCTGTCACAGTCACCATGGAAACCCTGTAAAAGCCTGTTAAACTGACAAATGGGTTAATGAAGGGACACGTGAACAGTCTGCTTTGGGGTATTGCAGTAATAGTATCAAACAGCATCAACATCTCATCTCTCTGATATGCATATTGAGAAAGGCAAACATACAAGAAGACTGAGATAAAAATGGATGGTATCAGTAAAAAGTTATTGCATGGGACTGTTTGAAAATGTATTTGTCGGAGGAGGATGGTTTACATTTTTCTGAAGATGAGGGTTTGCTTTTCTCCATGGGTTTATATTTTATTTTAGTCTATAATACCAAGTTTTTGGTAGTGTTGCAGTGAAACTGTCTTGTCATTTACAATGTTAGGGTGCATCCAGGTGTGTAAGGGTCACAGATTGGTTACTAGGTCGGTCAGTTTATAACGTTGGTCTATACTGAGATATCTCAACTTTAGGATGCATTGCCATGGACTTTATGTAAATATTCGTGGTCCCCAGAGGAAGACTACTTACTTTGGCGATCCCTTGAATGTCAAAAAGTTGATGTTTTTTGGTTTTCATTAAAATATCGACCACTGGATGAATATTAAGGTGGTTTGTATGTAACTGCACCCACAGCGGTTTGTATACAAATAAGCACCCAGTGAATGACATTCCATACTTAACTGTAAGTCATGGATGTTAGGTCTAGGCAAGTAAAGTTTTTAGGTTGAGGAAAAGACACATAGTAACATCATACCTTAAAATGACTCAAAGTTACTCAAAGTTCACACAGTTTCAAACACCGGTCTCCTGGGGTGAAGTCCTGTGTGTTTTTTACCCATCCAAACCTGCCTCCTTATGGGACTGCTTCCTTCTTAATCCTTTACTCCTGCATTGGCCACTTGATTGCAGCCTTCCCAAATACATGAATTATTCACAAATTACTGGCTCATCATAGTGTAGGATCTGTGTGGATTTTGTTTAACTTGCACAAACAGTGCATGAGAACAGACTGATTGAAGAGCAAAACCAGTCATGACTAAATACCTGCAAAACTAATGACGTTCCCCTCAGCCGCAGTGGTACTTTGTGTTTTGTACTAATTTGTAAATAGCATACAAACACATTAACACTAGAACTACCAAGGCAGTCATTTTGACTGCTTTCAAAATTTGCGACGTCATAACTTGGTTTAAAAAAAACCTATGTACCAATAGGACCCTGACTTTTCCTAAATGTGTGTATATTTTATTCTAACATTGTTTTATCATTAAAATTTCAAAACACAAAAGAGATCTGAGTATTACTACCTCGAATGACCATAGCAGTCAAATTGACTGCATGTTTTTTACAGGGGGTGTCATATTTCACTATTTGCTACATTTTCCCGCTCTTTCTCCTGCTCTATTGTCTGTTTGTTTTTTATGCTCTGTGAAGCTAAAACCTAGTTATAGCTTCACTCTAAACCCAAGAGAGACAAAAATGACAAGTAGAAAGAAAATGTCTGTTATGGAGGCCTTAGCCTTGCTTCAGAGTCTTGATGAGGAAGAATCCGACGGAGGAGCAGGTTCAGAGAGTGATGTCTCTTAGTGTTTGGAAGAAGCTTCATCTAGCTCTGAGAGTGATTCAGAAATCATTTCAGAGATGCCCACTGGAAAAAAAAGACGACTGGAAACATCGAATTCCACACTTGCTGACATCCCATCTGCTAATTTTCAAGGTATGAGGCCTACAGGAGGACTCCTTATTATCATCATTATTATTAGGCTATTGTTTGCTATAATGCATATTTCTGTAATGTAAGCCTGTGCTAGTTTTATGTGATCTTGTGAGCCTTTAGCCTGAGCCTTAGCCTTTATTTAGGTATTGCAGGGGGCCTCCAAATAAATTACAAAACAGCATGATTTTCTGATAGACAGCTTTTTGGTCTATCAAGTGTGCCATAAATTGGAAAAGGTCAATTAAATAAAGAAAACACTGATTCATTATAGTTTTCATTTAGTGTCTTGATGTGTTTTTTACCTATTCCACCAATTTATTCTTAGATGTTTTTAATGATAATCCAAATTATAATCAAATAATGTCCGAGCAGTCAAAATGACTGCTATGGTCATTCTAGTAGTTGCAGAATTCTGGTAGACCGAGTGTTAAACTAAGATAGTGAACATGGTATACTTTATACCTGCGACAGATCAAAATATTAACATTGTTGTGGGTGTTCCTGGAAACAATATTCACATGGACTTACAAGTTTTAGTATTTCTGTTTATTTAATTTGGAGGTTTTGTACTCTGCCATTCTGCCTGTTTTGACATTTTGGCAGACAGGGAAGCGAGGGCGTCAAAGTAAACTTCTCTGTCTCTCTGGCTTCAGCTCAGCATGATTGACTTGCCTGAACTCTTTTGCTCTAGGTTATCCTCTTTCCCGCTATTCCAGTTGACAGCACATGAAGAAATACAGAGGCTGAATATGAAAATCAATAAAACAATTTGGCATCAGTCCATTTTGTTTGGGTGTGCAAACAAAAACCTCAGCTCACGAATGAATAGCAATTCATACATCATGTAAATTTTTGCTTTTTGGGTCATTCCCTGGAGTTGGGTTGGAACCATGGGGCACTTGGTGCAGTTATTTGATGCCACCAGTTAATTATGCAAACATGCAGTTTCAGGCATGTATGCATGTATAGGTTTTTCTCCAGTATTTCTTCACAGCACCATGCATGTTATGTAGTTGTGTATACTGTGTGATGTTACTGCCTGTGACAAGTCGTCTCTACAGTTTATTGCCAATATATCAGTTGTAGCACTCATAAGTGGGAGCATAAAAGCCAGTGGGCTTTTTCCCTTTTCTGTAAGATTTCCATGTCTCACAGTGCTGCATGTTTTTTCTCTTAAAGGAGGGGGGCACAGAACAGTACATAGTGTGCCTGTATACCTGTTTGGCTCTACTTAAGAGAGGAAGGATATACACATCCAGCCATATGTTAACTTCACCAGTTGCCATATAGGTTATGGAATCATTAACAGGAATTGTAGTGGCTTGGAAAAATACAACACATTCACATGTATCTGCCATGTTTAAGTGAATATTACTATTTCTACCCAGTTTTAAGGAAATTGTGGCCAAATTTGAGAAACTGAGAAACAAAAGTAGAACTAAACACGAATGCACAAGCTTAAACACTCGCACATCGTCTTTCACTGTCAGTCTGCATGTCCTTAAACATCAATCAAGCATAAAAATCAAATGTCAAATAAACAGAACATCTTGTGACCATGGGTTGAAAAGAAAAAAATAAAAACAGTGAGGGTTTAAGGCTTTGACAGCAGCCTCCCTTATTTGGTTTTGTGTGTATGTTTACTTACCCTTTCAATGCATCCGTGTGTGTGTGTGTGTGTGTGTGTGTGTGTGTGTGTGTGTGAAAGAGAGAGAGAGAGAGAGAGAGAGAGATGACCTATAGTTCTGAGGTCTTAATCCATCTGGAAAGCTCTGCAGGGCTTCTGTGAAGAGAAGGCAGGCTTGATTGATCATGTCTCATGCATTTCAGTTTGGAGGGAGGTCAGAATAACCCAGATCAGCCTCCTGCGACCTCTTCAGCCTCATTTACCCTGCTGCTGCACAGTCTCTAGCTGGGACATTTACCTGAGGTTGTTTTGTTTGTGTTTTTCATGAGGGTTATGCTGACATTGGGCTTTCTTTCTCTGCCTAAGTTCTTGTTTATGCAGCCATGACTTTTAACTGTAACTCAATCAGAGGATGTTTTTTCTTGTAATCTTTGTTTACTGATATGAAGACTTGAACAATTTTGAAACTTGTGACTATTACAATATGAATCTATACTATATCAGTCAATTCAATAAATCAATGCAAACTGATTGATGGGGCCACACTGAACCAGAAAATTAAGGATGTAATATTACCTGTGTGAGAAAAATTCAATAAGCCAAGCAGCATTCTACCATGGGTGAATGGTAGAAAATGGTAAGTAAATGCTGAATTGCTTCATCACAAGTTCTGTCAGTTAGCAGACTTTTAGTTTGACCAGAAGTTCAAGTTTACAGTTTTATTTGTCAAATGCACAACAGTTTCAGGTGTGGCAGTCAGTCATGGCAATGACATGTTGGGCTTCAATATGTTGTGTTGAGGGTCAGCTCTCAGCACGGCAGCCATTCGCAGTGCCTATTTCCATCTGTCATGCAAGCTGGCTGTTGGTCTCCCAAATGTCCTTTGGACAGACATTTTTTTCTGCCAAAACCATACACACTCACACACACACACATTAATGAGTAAAAACTCTAATATGGTGTGATGTTGATTTTTAAAATAAATATTTTTTTTTTTTACCCCAAATACAGTTTGGCTGAAGAGTTGTGTGTGTCTCATTCTCTCTGTGTATGGGTGTCAAATGTGAAACTGTGACACATGAACTGTCATAGGATGTGAATGTGATCTGAAGTCAACACTCTGCTCAATGACCTATTTAGTTTCATGTGGAGATTTATTTTTAAAAAAAAAACAACATGGGGTGGATATATATCGTGTCACAATCTGACCAGGTCACTGACCAGATGATGTTGTGCAATTATATGCAGACAGGTAAAATGGCTGACTGCCACAAATCAATACTTAGTCTAGTAGACAGACGTGTATATTTGTGCAGGTGTGCATTTGCATTCTGTGTGTGTGTGTGTGTGTGTGTGTGTGTGTGTGTGTGTGTGTGCGTGTGTGTGGTAGCTAAGCATAAATAAAGGCCTATTGTTAGCGTTATGCATGTTTGTGTCTATTGTGTATGTGTGTGTTTGTGGAAAACAGAACATTGCAAACAATTGTCCAAAATAGGACGTATGAATGAAATCAGACTGGTTGCTGATCATGAAAACACTTCATAGATGCACATCCTCCAGCTGAAGCAATGTCAACAGAAACACAATGTCCAATGGAGGTGTGTAATGTGTGTGTTTGTGTATTTTATCCGCTTGTGTACTTGCACGTGCCTTGCACAAGTGCATGAATGCGCTGTGTGTGTTTGCCTTGTGTTTGCGTTTGCAAGGAACATTTTGTCTGGCATGCTGTCTTTGTTTTCGTCCCATTGTCTTTTTCATCAGATGGTTTTCTGTGGACTTGTCCAGAATACCAAATGTGAGTGAATGCAAAATGTGCTATTTATTTCAGAGGGTCTGATGAAGGGTTTTTTGTGTACATGGTGTACGATGTTACAGTAACCTGCACTATCACTGATTATTATCAACATTTAATTAACACATTTGCTGGGTTCCCGCTCTGCAGTGTGACTTGTTAGAACTGAAGAAATGAGGGAGCAATTCAGTGGAATGTTGAAAAGGAAATTACATTTATTGATAGTGTAGAAGCTTGCTGCACACGTTAAAGGAGCTCTACTTTTTCAGGAAATGTGAGGAGTCTGCTTATCCCCATCTTTAATGCAGCCTCAGTGCTGGTCTTCCAGTTAAGTCTGTTGTGAACATAGATGTCGAGGTCCTTAAAGTCCTCCACCAGGACACACAGAGGTTGTGAGGCTGTCCTTTTTCATGTAAGGGCGATCGTCTCTTATGTGATATGTTAAATATTTTTCTGGGTGTTTCATGACATTAATGTGTACTGCATATTGAATTTCTTTACAAAAAAGGTCATATATTAGAAGTCAGAAAGCCATCCTGAAAGACATATTAGAAATAGTTAGCATCAATAATACATTACTACAAAACAATAATTCTATTTTCTTTTTCCTAAATGGCTCGAATATCACTTCCACACTAGCTGCAGCCTTGGCTGGAGGCCCATCCTTGTGAATACGATATTTCAAGGGTGCCTCAAGGAAATTTCTCCATATTTGGTATAAGCATCCAGTTTAACTCAAGGATGAATTGATTGGATTTTGGTCAAAAGTCAAGGTCACTGTGACCTTGTCTGTCTCATTCTTGTGATCACAATATCTCAAGAACAATTTGAAGGAATTACGTCAAATTTGCCACAAAAATTCACCTTGAGTCAAGGATGAATTGATGAAGTCTTTCTCATGCTCATAAATGCTTTATCTCAAGAATACCTTGAAGGAATGTCTTCAACTTTGCCTCAAATGTCCACTTTGACTCAAAAATAAACTAGTTAGAATTTGGTGGCCTTTGGTGGATCTTGTGTGGTTCTGGGGGTAAGATGTGTGTGAAACATTAACATTTTAGAATTTGTAGCTTCTTTGGTGCAGCATCCATATTCGAGGGATTGTCAACAGTCATGAAAAAATATGAATCTGGACAGGTAATCCTTTAATCTAATCTCTTTAACTTGACTAGTTTGCAAAGTCACACAACCCATGAGGTGATAATTCTATTTTTTTGTAGTACCTTTTGATAGAAGGTGTGGCGGTATGTCTGTTTCACAGAATATCCAGTTTAAACTTTTGATTTAAGATGATTCAACTTTCTATTGCAGGTATTAAGACTGAAATGAAATACCATCTGTGAAAGAAACCCACATGGCATTTGATTTCTTCTGTTTCATAACCTCCATCCTTCACTAATGAGGTGCTTTTCATTTGCAGAAATTAGATGATCAGATCACAAAGTACCACAAGAACTAATTACCACATATAGATATACTTTGTGGCGCACAGAAATGTCAAAACAAGAGGTGATTCTGTGGGAAATTAATACAGAGATGAGATAGGAAAATTAACACTGCTTGCCTCTGACCTCAATGAATGCCTTTCCTGTACGAACTTTGCAACTTGTTCACTAGTAAGTCATCTACTACATGGAATGTGAAAAGAAAATTTTGACCACAGAGAGTCTCAGATTTTTTTTTATACTGTGAATAAAGAAGAATTTCAGAACAGACTGTCATCTTAAGAGGATGATCCCCTTTGAAGAGTAAGCCACCTCCATTTAAGGTTCCTTTCTCTTCAAACAGTAACCTGCGATCGTCCTTTCATTCAACTTAATCAGCGCCAGTCACCAAACAACTCCACCTCTACTTCCTCTTACCCTCTCGGTCACATCTGTTGCACTCAGATCTAATGGATATGGCAGTTTCTTTATCAATACAAAAGAGCCGGGCAAGCTCCCATAGCTTTCAAGCAATTACTAGAATAAGTGAAGATGCGGAGTGGTGTTTTGGTGGTCAGGGTTGCCAGGTGTTGCATAAATCCCCAGGTTACATAATTTCACAGACACACAAACAGTGGCAGGAAGCAGTGGAGCATATTGTAGCTGCTGGGGTCTCACAGTAACAAGGACCATCTGGACGCTTTTCTCCGAGCACACTGAACCATGTCAATCAGACACCAGTCTTGCCTCTAGTGCTTTGACCCCTCTGTTCATGCGGAGAATGGATGGTGGGCGGTGAGACCTGGCAATGAGAATGAGCACAAATTACCAAGAATTCTCTTTCTTCTCCATGCTGCAAAGTAAGATAAATGGGAAGGTGATAAAAATGGAGAGCAGATGAGATGACTTTCTGATACAAGATAATCAGCAGCCCATTGATGCAAGACCTGGAGGTGATTGCAATCCTCCAGAGAAGGCTTGTTATGTAACAAATACGGTAAATGGGGCTTTTATTGATCCATTTACAATTCAAAAGGTCTTGATTTAAGTCTGGCTCAGTCAGCCACCTCCTCAAACTTGTTACTGTTGTTGATATATGGTAAGACACTAGCCATTCGTCAGCTTGGTTTCATGTATTTAGATACAATTATACAGAAAGATAGATAGAATATTGATTACAAATTTCTTGGAATGGTTCAATAAGCTATGAATATTTAATAGATTGGAAGTAGGAAATGCCAAGACCAGCTCCATATGAGGGTAAACTAGAAGACATAGTCAATTTTGAGGCTAATGATTTGTTTGTATGCACTAATGAAAAACAGTGTGTGCAACAATATCTAGCCAGCCTCTCAATATTGATACTTTATATGGACTTTGATCAAAGAAATGGACCAGTTTTCCTTTGATGATGTGAGTGGGAGAGAGAGCCACTGAGCACATGCCAACAAATGCCAGTGGGGTTCCTGTTACAGCCTCTGAGTCAATTTTGTACTCATATTTTGGAGTTCGTTAAGGAGCAACAGGTAATGTAAATGATTACCTAACTACCCATCTACTGCCTACAGTCTAGCTCCCAGAAGATGAAATTTAGTTATATAAGCAAGTATACAGCACCAATCAGTACTTCCCAAACAAGAAGGTCAGTCCTAACCTCTCTCAAAGACTGAAAAGCGGCAAATCCTCTTGACAATGGCGCTTGATTGAAATGAGCGCTCACTCAGTGCCAACTTCAGTCTTCGGAAAGATTTCAAACAGCGTTAATGAGAGGGTTTTAGTTTCAAACTCACATTTCTGTCTTGTGTTTCTTACACAGACATTGCAAAATCAAGGATCTGTCACGTATGGCATGCGATGTATACAGCATGCAAAACATCCTCATTAAAGTCTCTCCAGTATGAGATTCACAAGCAAGGACCACACCTTCAACGAGAAGATCAGTTTGTCAATTTATTGACATGAATCGAATTGGTATGAACATGGATTGATGAATTATTTATTGTGGGACGGATAGTTGAGTGTGGTGTGGGGAAGCTTCGGTGGGGAATCCGCCATGGCTTCCGGGCATGACAGACCCCCTAGGACCCTACAGAGAGAAGAGGAAACAAGGGAAAGAGGGTAAGGGAGGTGGGGAGGGTGCAGAATATGAGAACAAAAGAGGAGGAGCAGGTTAGGACGGTATTTAAGCCGGAAGAGGCGTGGTTGAGGCGTGGTCCTGCTCCTGAAACTCTGCTGGAAAGCTTCACTTCACTAGCAAGGACCACACCTTCAGTGAGAAGATCAATTTGACAGTTTATTGACATAAATAGGATTGGTATAAACATGGATGGATGAATTATTTATTGTGGGATGGATAGTTGAGTGTGCTGTGGGGAAGCTTCGGTGGGGAATCTGCCATGGCTCCCAGGCACAACAGACCGCCAAATGTGCACATTATTTGAGAGTGGACAAAGCAGATTTGAGATCTCTTAAGTCAGAACAGATGTAACGGTGATAGGCTTAGGAGGACCATTGGCCCATTATCTGAATCAAGTGTTCTGGAATGGCACTGCGGGAGGCCAAGGTGGCAGCTCCAATTCTGAAGGAGTGTTCGGAGTAGTGTATGGGAGAGATGCCAGACAAAGAAAAAATGTGACGGAAGTGTTGGTGGAACCAAAACCAGGTAACCACCTGGCTGGATGTGCTTTGGGATGTCCGGAAATGTAAGTAGTTGGAGAGAATTAGGAAGGGGTTTAGTACTGACTGAATGTTTAAGTATAAGACAGGAGTGGGTTGGCCCGATTAGTTGGCTTTGGTTCTTTTCATGTAATAAACAATGATGTCGTTGGAGAAAAAGGAAAGGTCCGAAAGGCAGGAGTGCCGACGTGGATCGTAGCGAAGCAGTGAATTCTGAGCATCTGAGAAAACCAAAGAAGGTGAGAATGAACATAGCTTCTAGAGTTTGGGTTACGTCAGGAATGCTATATCCAGAGCGGATGGTGTGAATGCAGCAGGACAGCAAATCTGTTGTTAGTGGAAGAAATGGAAGCAGTGAGGTGATCTGGGGGTGACCATGAGCTTGGCCGGGACTGCTGGTTTGGAGTTTGAAGATAAACAAAATGCCGTTGAGGTAGACTTTGATGTTCTGAGTTTTGATTCCCAGGGCAGAATGGGCGTGGGTGATAAAGTAGGTTATGGTGATGAGATGAAGCGATGGAAAAGTTATGTTATGCCTGTCGTGAAAGTGGTGGAAACAATTCCAAGCAGACCAATATGATGACAGAGTTGCAGGGGACAGGCCATTGAAAATGGAGTTCTGGTATTCCATGATCTGGGGCATTAGAGCCGGATTTAGATGTAGAAAGTTGAGGCTGAATATGGAGGAACCGGAGTCGGGTGTTTGTTTGTACAAGGGGCCAAGCTTCTGAACTTCTGAAAGAGAAACGAGAGAGTGAGTCAGCGATAGCGTTGAAGTGGCCTGGTGCGTGTGCTGCACAAAGGATGTACTGGTGTGTGAAAGAGTGCCAGGTTAGCCGTCGCAAGAACGGCATGGTAGATGGCACCATTTGTGGCACCATTCGTGGCACCACTCATGGTCCCACAAGATGGCAGCGACTATGATGGGGTAGATCTCGAAGAGAGCAGCTGAAGTGACCTGGCATTCTCTTTCCAGCTCCGGGGGCCATTTGCCTACTAGCCATCTTCTGTTGTGAAAGCCCCCAAAATTGGCAGAAGGAGCTGCGTCAGTGAACAGGTTGATGTTGTGAGGGTGAGTCAGGCGGTCGTGGTACCAGAAGGAGATGCTGTTCCGGTTGCCAAGAAGATAGAGCCAGAAGCGGATCTTGGCACGTCCTGACGTGTCAAGAGAGATGGAGGTCAAGAGTGACGGGACAGAAGAAGTGACAGATAACAGGTGAGATATGAAGGCTCGCCCCTGGGGAATGATGCGGAGTGCAAAACTTAGGAGGCCCAGGAGGGAAAGGAGCTTGGTGAGGATGGGAATAGAGCAAGAGGAGGCTGGGTGAGAGGGAGCACCACATAAGGAGCATTGCAGGGCTGCACAACTAGCCCTCTGTTGGGGGAGCTCTTCGTGGCCTTCAAGAAATCTGTCCACAGGAGGCTGGTGAAGAGAAGGCAAGAGAAGATGCGCAAGATCCATGTAATTACCATCAAGAATCAGATAGAGACGGAAGATGAAAGCTTTAGGATTGCGGATGGGAGGATTAGCCGTGGCAAGGTGCCAGATGCCCCAAGGAGAGTAAACTATTGAGGTAGCTGTGTGTGTACAACTGGGGGCAACAGCATCCCAGTGCCAGATTCTCCAGCAAGAGTGAAGTGGTGCGGTTGCCAAGCATATATGGCTAGGGGCATTGGCATCCCAGTGCCAGACGCCCCAGCAAAAGTGAACTGCTGCAGGTGTTGAGGTTGAGCAATGGAGGGTACCTGCAGCCCGGTGCCAGATGCCCCAAGG
This sequence comes from Plectropomus leopardus, assembly GCF_026936395.1. Lineage (NCBI taxonomy): Eukaryota > Metazoa > Chordata > Actinopteri > Perciformes > Serranidae > Plectropomus > Plectropomus leopardus. Next base: position 11,137,294 of record NC_142178.1, read on the forward strand.
AGAGTGAGGTGCTGTAGACAGCATGGTTGAGCAGGAAGTGGCACAGGTGCCAGATGTGCCAACACCAGCAAGTCCCTCAAATGGAAGTGGGAGAACAGTTGAGGGCACAGGCATCCCGGTGCCGAGATCCCCATGTGAGGCAAGCCGGTGGGAGCATGGATCCATTATAAATCTGGATACAGCCATGGGGGTGGGGTCTTGTTCATTCCTATGGGAGCTACTCAGTGGTCCATGAAGCAGAGAAAGCTCTTTTTCCGGGTTTAGAAATGTGTAAAATACCCGGATCTACTGGCCCATAGAGCATGCGAAGTAGATATCGCTACTACGACATTGCTGACGTCCTGGGCAAATATGACCGCTGTGGCAGATGGGACTGAGGAGAGTTGACTGGCTCCGGTGCCTCGTGATTTGCCCGAAGGTGCACATCCCGCTTCCCCTGCAGCTTGTTCCGCTGGTCATTGAGAGGCGGGTGTGGGCGAACTGGCCCTTTAACAGAGATGCTGATGTCACAGCACACAGCGGGGGGCGCTGTAATGACGTCACCCAGAAGAGCATTGATGTTAACAGAGCGGCCACGGCACGCTGACATCAGAGAATCGAAAAGTTTGACGTTACTGTCCGTTCTGTAAAAGGGATTCCCCTGTCCCTCAGTGCTTGCTGAAGGGTGGCCACTGTCCAGTCGGATATTCTTGAAGGCAGCCGGCAGTCCGGCAGAGGATGGTGACGCTGTGAACGGCCGCAAGCCGCGATGCAGGGCCACTCTTTGGTGACCACGGAGTCATGGAGGAGTCATCGGCTGAACTGTAGCCATGTATGGTGAGCAGAGAAGAACCAGGCGAATATGGATCGTGGAGGAAACCGAGTGGCAACAGGGCAGAGGGCGCTCACCGGGTGGCAGTTGCACGGCGGAGGTCAGTGTCTCTCCGGCATGGAGGTGATAGAGAAGTTTTCGGCGTCGTATCTTGGCCACTCCAGCATGGCCTGATGGAAACGTTGAGGGTGGTTGTTCTGGCCTTGTCAAAACAGATCATCATCCGATGGGGACAAGGAGATGGAGTCTATACCCCGGAACAGGAATGTCGCCAGGAATTCTGAGCCCCATGAAAACATATTTAATTGGTCCCCATCACCACGGCCCAAGCCAACCACACTGGCAAGTGCTCAAATGAACTTCCCTCACTTTCTTCACCTTCTCCTGTCCTCTCTCCATCACTCTCACTACCCTCATACTCTTCACTTCCTTCATCCTCTGACATGTCCTGTTCCTCTCTATCTGCTAGGACTGAACCCTACAAGCAAGAAAGCAAACAGAATGAATATTAGAGTCTTGTCCTGCTTTAGGATAATTGTTGTTCCTGTTTCTAAGTGCATTTCAGTTGAAACTACCACAAATGATTGCTTGGAAACTACTTTTAGTTGCCACAATATGAGCTCACCTCGTCTCACATCCTCAGAAACATGAGCAGATGTTGAAGGGCCTGCCACTTTTTTACTTTCTGTGTCTGATAATCTTACTTGAATTTAATACACTGTGTTTGTAGGGCATTAGCAAGCTAGCTTTTAATGCCTGAAGTCAGTTATATCATATGAATCTAGAGATTGTAATGAATCTGTTGATATCAATAATGTTAAAATAGCCCACTGGGAAATTAGCTAAATATCGCTCCAAGTTGACTGACTTTACAGCGAGGTAATATTTGTAAAAATAATGTCATTTGAGATTGTACCTATGATGCTGAGTAATTTATGAATATGATACACTTTTATATAAAATACACATATAATCCATGTTAGACTCCTGCTGGCTGACTGTCTTGAATCTAAATTGCTGGTATTAGCTTAAACCATTGTCTTCCCTCAGCTTGCTTCCTTTGTTTCTCTTTTCTTTCTTTCTTTCTTTCCTTTTTTGATATCCTGACTTCAGCTCGGTGGTGTGTCGGTACGTGCTCAAGCAGAATACAAGAACGAAAGTGGAGGAGCGGGTTAGGAGGGTAATTAACCCAGAAGAGGCACAGTTGAGGTGTGGTCCTGCTCCTGAAACTCTGCTGGACAGCTTCACTTAATAGAAAAATGGGGGCCTGTATTTTTGACTGTGTTTATAATTTAATGATAATTATGATTTAATAATTTAATGATTTCTAAATATCCTGGTATACCATTATACCTCGATACCGCCCATGCCTGAAGTGTGAGTCATTAGAGTGACTATTCTGACAAGGGGTTTCACAACCTTCATGTTTGTCTCTACAATTGTAATTTACAATAGTACAATTCTGATCTTCATCATATTTAACAACTCAAATATTTTCAAATGGAGGTCCTCAAAACAATATCTAATCCAATGGGTGTCCATGACATCATGTGTATCAATTTAGGGGTTCTTGACAAAAAAAAGGGTTGCAAACTACTGTGCTAGTCTACGAGAATATGACCCTTCTTTTTACTCGATTTATAACCTCATTAGATTTCCTACAATACAGCATGATGTTCATTTGTCTAAATTCTAGTCATTTCTTGGTGTAAAATAAACAATTAAGCAAGGTATACTTTAAGGCATGGCTACCCCATCATTTACATATTGCTACCAGTTGGTGGCAGTTGGTACCAACTAAAAGCTCCAAAAAAACAAGATGGTAATGGTTAAAAATGCCAAACTCAAAATAAAAATCCACAAACCAGTGAGGGACATCATGATGGCGACATCCACTTTCTGTATACAGTTTATGGTTTACAGTTCCTGTTGCTTTAACTTGTTTTGATGCCTGCTTGCACATTTCTTATACTCAGGTCTATTGTGAGTACAGAGAAATGCAAAAGCAAAAACAGCCTCAAGTGTCAAACTCTGCAAATACATCATTCTGCACAGTGAAGGTCAAACATCCTGGATTATAACTGTACTTGGTGTCCCAGGGCAACCAAGGCTACAAGTGCATGCAGTTACTCCCTTTCACACACGCACACACACACACGGCTGAACAAACATGCCTGGCTGTTATCTGTGAGCTGTATGAATGCAACAGCTAGGTTTGAAATGTCCTTTAAAGAAGAAAAAAAGCCAGAGATGTTAAATGTGTTATGTAGGGAGACACATATAAGTCTTAAAATGTGAGCTATCTGCAGCATCACTTGTGTGCTCTCAGTAAATTCTCATCCTTTCATTCTACTTTTCAGTCAGTGGTTCTTCTTCCCCATATAGCTTTCCACACAGCTTACTAGAGAAAACATGGACAAGAATGCGCACTGTCACATATGGGCTCTAGGTCCTGGGTATGGAATGACATAGGTGCCATATGCCACCCTTATTTGTATCTACACTGAAGGATCCAAAATGATGCAGATGGGGTGAAAACAAGTAGAAATATCAAATGAGGGCAAATTCTCACAGCTTTCAAGCTTAGTCTGTCAAATAAGTGGGAAAACTGACAGCCCATATTTTGCTGTCACACCTGGAAGTAAGACTTAATAAACAGAGTGTGTATTCAAGCTTCTCAGCATTAGCCATGATATTTCGGTATCTTATAATGACACAGAAGATTTCATGCAGTGTTTGTTGTGATTTCTACAGGTGCCTGCTTCAGATGAACATGTTTCATCCACATTCACAAACAGTCTTTGCCGCTGGTCTCCTGCGCCCTGCATGTGGAGCATCAGCATTAAGAGTATATAGTTCAACAGCATATATTGATCTTTATTCTCAGTCCTTTCAATGCTTCCGTTTCTCCTGCTGTAATATTCAAGTCATTGCAACCACTCAGTGCAGTAGCTCAGTCTTCCTAATGGCCTTTTCATATAATGATCTTTGTAATGCAACTGCTTTTATAGAAAGTGTCCTTTTCCGGAGTCTGGATTAACACTGAATGTACACAAATAGTTGAGTGTTTTCTCTGACAACCTTGTGAAAAATTTCAGAGGAGAACAACAACACAGCATTACAACTGAGTCAGTGTTGGCAGCATTAGAAGCGTTTGAGTCACTGACACTCTCTGATCTGGTATATAATGTTCATGGTTTGGAGGAGGGATGAAGTGTTTAATCAAACATGCTGTGCTGTCGCCTGAGATACATAATGTACACAGACATTATGGTGCTTTGAGTGTTTTAGGGAACAGTACTTCATGTTAAGCTGTGCCGTGACCCACAGTCACACACTATGTACACTGAACAAATATTTGAACATAAAGCTTTTGTTTTTGCTCTCATTTTCCACAGATTTAGGTAAAGGTCTAAGATTATTTTTATCTAGTCAATACTGACAGGGGCAAGTACATTTTGTTGCTAGTCTTATCTACTTTTTATTTTTTAATTTTCTTTAAAATTTATTTACTTTTTTAAAGCTTAGTGGCATATTGCTGCTTTTCCTGATGTAAATGATCTAATGTTCATCTTTAGCTGAACTGAATGTAAAGGCACATTACTTCAGGCTTAGATCAAACGCCAAAGTTTCTTAAGGTTGTAAAGCATGTCAGTTCACTTTATGAAATATACATATATAGTGTGTGTGAGCACAATGTGCATGCAGTGGCCAATCATCCTATAGGCAGCTGCAATGAAAGGCAAAGCCATCTGCAGTAAAGGATGAAGGAAACAAAAGACTCTGTGGTCTTGTACGTTTGTTTTTTTATTAGTATTGCTGTTTGTTAGCTAAGCTGTTTACTTGTGTTGATTTCCCATTAGCTCAAAAATAATCATAATAATAATAATTTTGGGGGGTGGGTGTGGGGAGGGGTGCTTGCCTTGGGTACAGAATGCATTAGGTTCCAGCACTGTGTGCATGATCTATAAATGGCAAGAAGAGCTGCACAGTAAATGTAACTGCATATAGAGACAGACTTAAAATAGAAGACAGAAGTTTACTTGAACTGTGCCACGACTGTCACCAACAACCAACACTGATCCCTGTGTGCATCAGCTCTTGAGGCAATTAATCCCAAGCCAACTCCCATTTACCGTAACATTAGGTAACAGGCTATCAGCGCCTCACATAAATCTACCCTGTGTTTGTTGACAGAATCTGGCTTTTATCTCCTCTTTCCATTCCTGCACCCCCCCCCCCCCCATCTATCCATCCTGTCTTGCTGTTTGTCTGTCACTCAGTTTCTTATCGTGTTTCTTTTGATCCATGCGCTCCTCCCTCTTGTGTATGATATAACCATCTGTAGCCGCTCACCTGACCAAGGGCCACCAGGCTGTCAGGGTGATAATGTAAACCTCTCGGAGAGGAGATAACAACCCACTGGGATAATTGGCCAAGCACACACACACATACACACACAAATGAAGCCAGGGGCACACAGTGACACACCTCTCAGTTACCATGGGAACTTGACCTGAAGCCCCTGTATACACTAACACACACATACATCTTGGTGAATAGATCAAACAACCCCCACTGTGTACTTTGTCCAGATAAGGTGCTTGCATGAGAAGTAAACTTTCAACAATGAGAGGTGATGTAACAAGGCAGTGGGGCCACTGCCACAAGATGTTTCCTGAGTTAATGGAGAAGATTTTATTGATCATTTACAACACCAACACAAAGATGTGAAGAGGGAACAAGAAATCCACACATAAAGCATTTTGGCAAATAAGGTAAATATGTTTGTATAACTTGTGAATTTTCAGACAAATCAGTCTAGCAGTAGGCTTTTTGTAACATATTAAGCAGTTTTAACACTGACCTTGGTTGCACAGTGAAAAGGTTCTCTGAGTTCACCCATCAGCAACTTGGACCCCTTGAACCCTGCAGCTTTGCAACAACAAGAAAAGCACTGTGGAACCATTATTTCTTCAGAGGCTGACTATTCAGTGTGTGACTTGTTCCCTCTTGTGGTAAGAAGAGCATGCTACAAGTAGAGAGAGAGATAGTGATGCAGTGAATTGTTTTAGTAACTGAAAACCAAGATGCTCTGATGCGCAGAACATAATGTTCTGTAATCTGAAGGTCCATCTATTGTGGGGCTTTCAATCGCATCATGATCTTCGTCAGCACGTGGAGATTGTGCTCTTGTAATGCTGATAAAGTTGATAATCTGCAGTTCCATGACAAATGAATGAACTACATCTACACGAGGACCAAGTAGTGAGTAAAGAGTCAAGAATGAACTTCAATTAAGCTCAGCTAGGAAGGTATAGCTTCATTTTGACTTCATAGAACAACTTAAAGCCTCCTAAATTATGTCCATGTTGCATGATCAAGTAATGAAATTTGGAATATGTTACAGAAAGTCCCTGAATAGCACTGAACCTGAGATTTGTTTGTACACTTTTTTTTCTGTAGCAAAGGAAGATTCACACACAGAGCAAAACCAGATTCAGACTGAGGTCCATGATGTCAAATATTTCTATTTTTCATGTTGCAGGGCTGTACAGACAATGAAAATGTGCAAATGTGCATAGAGATCAAAAAGTGAAAACATTTCAGTCCGCACTGGTCTTTTCTCGGTGCAAGATGAGGCATGCACACTGGTACCCCGTATTTATAAAGGTCACTCCTACAGGTGCATCTGGTCAGTCATCAGCAGCTTAATTAAGCACAGCTGAAGTCACTTACCAACAGGCCACATCATGACAAGTCCAATAGCAAGCACCACAAAGCATAGACTCAAACAAATGCTGGTATACATACAATGGTGGAATAAACACTAAAAAAGTGGGGTTAGCTGGTACAGAGAGACAATAAAATGAGTCACAGAAAACTGATCATTCCCAGTCATTCATGTAAGCCGTTAGGATGTAATATTTCAAGGTGAAACATCTGCACTCACATTGGATTATATTACCCCAGTTAGGTAATATTATATCAGTGCCACAGAATGCCAAATCTGACAGTGATTGCCATTTGTGTCTGCAATAGCTGATTTAGGATCAGCATGGCTCTTTCATGTTTGTTGATCCTGAATCTAAATTGTCAATTTTCAACAGATTTTGATATTACACGTCTGAAATCTGCAAATGTGGCGAATTTGTGGTTTGCAGAAACATACATTACCAACATTATCTTCGGGGCTGAATTGTGATGGCTTACTCACCTATAGTACCCACAGTGGAGTGCTGGCTTGCAGACAGGCATTAAAGAAAGATGGAAAAGCTGCAAGTTAATAAATCCCAATAAGTCTTAAATTTTAAGTTCTAGAGAGCCTTCTTTAGGATACACGGTCAGTCATTTACATTTATTTATTTGGCAGATTCATTTGTGCAAAGTGATGTCCAAATGAGGTACAATCCAAGCCACAATAAATCAAGTAGAAAACCTCATGACATGACATGAATAATATAATTTACCTCCAGTCTGTTATTGTCGGAGAGAAAATGATCACAAATCATTTTATGTATAAATGTTTTGTTTTTTTTTCTTTAAAAGATCTATTCTTAAAGCTTACAGAAAAGATAAGATATCAAGGATATTTTATGTAAACATGTCAATCACAAATACAAAATCAGTAAATATTGTTTAGTCATTTGTCAGTGGTAACATTTCGTAAAAAAAAAAAAAAAAACATCAGTAGCAATATTTCTCAAAGACATTCAAATTCTCAGTGTATGTGGATTGGGGTGTTTGTGTGTGTGTGTGTGTGTGTGTGTGTGTGAGTGAGTGTGTGTGTCCATGTACGTTGCAATAGTCAAGGTGACCTCATCATAGTCATTCACCCAGTGGGCTCTCAGCCGCAGTAACGTCTTGCTAAAAGTTCATGCTGCCTCTGCGTGGCACCGATTTAGTGACACCATTAGCAGAGAGTCATTCTGACTTGAAAAAGCTCTCAAATGTCCTGTCTGAAGAGGGTGCAACGAGGCGTTTAGGAGGCAGAGTTTTAGCCTTAGAGCTGGGATTGTCCTCTAGCTTTGAGCTATACCTGACAAGACAGACGGCTAGCTGAAGATGGGAAATGGGAGATACGATTTGTATCTGTCTTCTTACTCATGATCACAACACAGGATGTTGGTCAGATTTAAAATTAAAAGACACAAAGTATACAGTTTTATGTTCAAGCTCGATACAATCTGTCACTACATGTTCACATATACTCCAGTCAATTGCATGGCAACCCTGTTTATAAATATTCATCTTAAAGGAATACTTAATCTGTAAAATGACCATTTGTATGTCAGTTCATTACCTTGTGTTATGTTGAATTCTTTAAGAAAACTCTGTTTTTCTCGACTGCCACAATGGTGAATAAAGAATCCAAAAATGGCAAAGATTCTTGGTGAACTGAAGTAAATGGGGACCGCATTTTACATCAACAAAAATATATCAAAACTTACATTTACAAACTTTAGCACAACTTGTGCTGGATAATCCAAGTCTCATTTATCCAATCAAATGTTCAGGACTTCATCAGCAAATGCATTTTCACTAAATCCTTACTATTTAAAACACTTCAGCATAAACTCCCGCTCGGGTGAATGGTTCACCTTGGCAACTCAATGGAATGCGAGAGCAGAGTTAGACACATATGCTAGCCCCATGCATGCTACTCAAATGCATAGTGTTTTAAGTGTTGTAAGGTTTCAGCAAAATAAACAAAAATATGCATGTGTTTGGGAAATACTGAGCATAAGACTGAATTAATAACACTTAAACTATACTGCACAAGCTGTGTGAAAGTTTGTAAACAGATGTTTTTGATTACAGTTTTGTTGTTAAATGAATTTTTAAGAATGTTTGCCATTTTTGGATTCTTCTTTCAACATTGAGGCATACGAGAAAAACATTTCTTCACACATTCAATGTTACACAGGGTGTAACTGATTTACTATTGTCATTTTGTGGGTGAAGTATCCTTTAAAGTACTGGTTCACCCAAGTGGTACATTGCCATACAGACAGACAGTTTAATCTTGTTTGCCCATGTTTGAGATATCTATGTTTAAGACGTCTACACCAGAGGGCAGCATCTATCCATAAACCAAAGAAAGTTTTTACATGACAGCGTTTCTGTGTCCAGCTATTTGATATTTGACACACAGAGGCTTCTGTGTTTCTGAGGGGAATTTATCTCTTGAGATTTGCATTCTGCTCAAGATGGACAGCTTTTCTCTTTTCATGGCACTCTTGCGTAAAGCGTGCATTCACATAGCAGTCCCACACATAAACAACCGTCCTGCAGTGGACATACCTGTCAACACACATTTTCGTCTCTCTCAGGAATAATTACATACTCCTGAAAATAATCTGTGGCTATAAGGTTTATATCTTAAAGCTAAATTGAACCAGTAGCTGAAAGGACATTTGCGGTTATATGAAAGTGTGTGTGAGTGTGTGTGTTTGTATTTGTATTTGAAGCTGATGAAACCAATACCCTCTGCTCCCTCATCCGCGACTCTATATCAAACCAAAACAACAAAGATTTTTTTTTTTTTTTTTACAGTGTAATGATTATCGGCCTCTCAACAAGGTGTAAATCCATTGTTCATTTCATTCAAAAGCTAAATAGAAGAATAATAAACCTCTGGACCGTGCATGATGACTCACTAATTAAGAGCGGTGTTACCCTAGATTAAAAAAAAAAAAAAAAACACTATTCTCAGTACCTTATTGTTCCTAATCAGTGTTAGCCATGGTTTAACCCTGGTTCCTTATCACACTATTATTTCTGTGTGACATAAAGGGAGATTGAAATAAACAAAAATGTCCACATAGGTCCATGTGATCCAACTCCATTCCGGTCTGTCTCTGTACGTCCATGAGGTCTGGGTTTAAACCTGATTAAGGTTTCTCGATTCTTAACCAAAGTGCTTGCAATGTATCTACCAGATTTGGTGCTCTTCAAAGAGCAGTTGTAGGGCACATTTGAACTTTTCCTCTCCAGGTAACTATGAATAGTCAGCCAGCCCCCTTCAGCCAATTGTTTTGTAGTGTTGTGCTTCACATGTGAGAGACTGTGGGAGCCGTCAAACCAATGCACATCTCCGTCTGGGTAGACACGTTTGAAGGTGCAGGCAGGGTGGTCATTAGTGTAGAAGTCCTCAACGATCCCAGAACACTCTGATGGGTAGACCATAAAAAAGAGGTTTGAAAATAACTTAAATAATGTGCTTCATGTACAAAGCAATAGGGTCACTTAATTTTCCCCCTTAGCATGTGAAACTATCAAAAGCCCCACATTACCTCACCAGGTGGCAGAGGGGCAAAGTACATTTACTCAAATTTTATAGTGTAGTTGCAAATTTACATTACAAACTACATTTTAGGATTAAAACAAATATTTTCTTACTTCTACTGCCTTTCTACCCTTTACTCCTCTACATTTGATCAATATAGTAAATTGTAACTTGCATATTGATATTTTTCTCAAAAAAAGTGCTTATTGTAATAGATTACACTACCCAGAAGTATATAATGTAATTCACATTAACTCAACCAACATTTTAATTGGGCATAGTAATTCATAAGGATATGTGAAATGTGACTAATGTCTTCATCGGCCAAAAAGTCATTCTTTATCGCTTTATATTATATATTTAGAAGAACAACTTCTGGGCTGCCAAATCATAAAAACTCCATTTTGCTGCTGCTCATCTTCCATTAGCATAATTGGCGTTGTCTTTATAGCTATTGAGATATTTAATTCATCAGGCAAGATCCTTTAATTGGCTTGTTAAACCACTTGCTTCCTGCAAAAGACCTGCGGACCCAAATCGATTAATTAACAACTTATGTAGGACTGGTGGCTCATTTTCTAACAAGCCACAAGGCTTACAGTTAAAAATAGTATCACGTGTTTAATAAAAAACTCTTCATCAACAATCCACCAAAGGGCTTGTGGATTCCTCATTTTGAAATATCTCATTGTTTTGCAGTTGCAGATACTGAACAAATGACTTGTGCAACAATTAATTTAGGTTCAGATGCTCTGCAATTTTTTTTTCTCAGGGGAAGAATATTCCTTTGAAGTTGCCTTTCTAAAGCCAGCCAACTTCTGACAACTCGAACGCTGCTTTTACAAAACAATCTGCTTATTATTGGTGTATAAAACTTTACTTTAGTTAGCTATTTACCACTGATAAAGCATACAGCTGTAAATGACCGACATAAAAATAGTTTGTCTAGTTAGATAGTGGCAGCAAATGGTTCTCATACCATCAGCTACACTGATGCATCAGAACAACTTAACAATGTGGCCACTCTGTGTAACGACATATTTAACTTTTAAACACAAGACACTTTTAAACACATTTTGTTGTTAATAATTCTGTTATTATGTCGACTGTACATGTATGAATGTAAATGCTAATTTTACTTGGAGTTTAGTTTCTTTTTTCACATTGTCATTGCTGCTTTTTCTTTCAGGTAAAGATGGAGAAAATATAAATTTGTTTATATGTATATTGCTGGGTAGCTAGTGAAGTATAAACACATATCTTAACTGATCTTAACCTGCAGTGATACATCAGATTTAATTTTTCTAAATATATTATATATTATTAACCTGAATCTGCAACATAATTACAAATAAATGTAGTGGGGGAAAAACCACAATATTTGCCTTTAAATTGTACTGGAGCAGAAGTATGAGGTAGCAGAAAACTGAAATATAAAGTAAAATGCAAGTACCTCAAATTGTACTTTGAATTGAACAGTAATTCAGGAAAAGTTAGCTACTTGGTCACCTTCCACCACTTGTAGTTTTGGACCACTAGGTCAAAGTAGCTGATGTTTATGAGAGCATCCCCACTTTTCCTTGTCTCATGCTCATGCACAAGGATGCATGTGTAGACACACATGCAGGTCTGTGGGACCTGCCAATGCTTTCACACTATTGTATAAATCAACAGGTGCCAGAAATGCGCCAAGAAATGCAACAGAGGGGCAACAAATGCCACATTCCCACTGCAAGGTACAGCACAGCTCTACTCGCTCTTTTTATGGTTTCCATTAGCAAAAGTTATGATGAGTACCTGGTACATTTTGGAAACACTTAAACTGAGACTAGAAGGTAAAAATACATCTGTTTGTTTACCAGAAAACTCCACATAGGGTGCCTTTAAGTAAAGAATCTAAATACCTATACCACCAGTGCTAATGAAAGCAGACCAGTCTTTCTGTATTTTGAACATTCATGGCAGCAGTTTTACAAATTTCAATGAGTCATATTATGTTTTTTCTGAATAAAATAAAGATGTGAACACTGACCTTGTAACTCCACTGTTGTATATTCATGTGAAGCTCCCTGTATGGATTGTAGTTTGCACATGTAGCGGTTTGAGCTTCCGCTCTCCATTGGCTGTACGCTTTTGAAGATGAGCGACAGCTGCCCATGTTTATACTCGCAATAAAAGTCGCTTCCACTGCGTTTGTGGGTTGTTATTTCTTCTTGACTGTCCACAGAACACAGAGGTGTTTTATTTTGGGACCACCCCATGTGTCTGATTGAAAGTTTCTGTTGAGTTGAGGACACATTGCAGTTCAGAGTAACCTGTTGGTTACACTCTGCAGTTATCACTGGAGTCACGCTTAGTTTCACCAACTCTGCAGACAGAGATACGGATACTTTACAGAGATTTAAAGTAAACAAAAGGTTCTTGTTATTTTAGCACATTCCCACTGTTAGACTTACATTATTTGAACATCACCCACATCTTCCCACAATTTTGGACAGGGAAACTCCAGAGATTTTACTTTCACTTCACTTCAGTAACAAATGAGTCTCAGCCTGTTTAAAATAGCTTTATATACCTTGTGTTGTAAGAGTGAATGCGGTTAGAAGCCAGAGTGTATGCAATGCTGTGGACCCCATTATCCTCTCTTTTGCATTTCACTGTAACGTGAAAAACAATCGAATTAAAACAGATCTCAACATACACAAGTTTTTCTGTGGGCAGTTTTCACTTTTATCTTAATTTTTTACCATAATTTCAAAAGCTAAGTCATAAATTTGAGTAAAACTTACCACAGGATGATTGGTGCTTCTCCTCAGCTCTGCTCGAGTAGTCTCTGATTCCTTACGATGCTTCTGTGCATGAACGCCGTCCTTCAGACTCGTCCCTAAGATCACAAAGTTAATGATTACGGATTTATGGAAAGGGAATTACCGGGAAGGCTTATCTCTGTGAAGGGCGTGTGTTCGAAACTAAACAAGAGGAGGGGAAGTTTGGTGTTTTGTGTGTGTGCTAGTTGTGTGCGGGAGATAGAGCGTGTGAGAGCAAGTAAAAGAAAACGAAACAGAGGGACAGAGAGTGATAGCCTATTCATGAGACAGTAAAAGCTGCTACAAGTAGAGATTTGTATGACAGCCTTTGATGTGCTGCAGTAGTGCTCTGCTGTTTCATTTCACTGAATTCAACTTTTATATAGATTTTTTCCCATGAGGTCATTATGACTTTTTAATATTGTTCAAGCTCTATGGCAATAGCCACAGGCAAAATGCTTTTATGTCTTGTGGTCCAAAGAGTCACTTTCACTCAATTAGGGACTTTGTTCATTAGTCAGTTTATCGGAAGTTGTCGCGTTATTATGAAATAGTGACATAAATGTCAGTAATACACACACACACACACACACACAGGTCAAAACATGTGTTTTTTAAAAGACACACAAGTGACCTGTAAGTGACCCAAAGGTTGGGTAGAAAGAAAACACTGACTCATACTTGTAACCTTCACGTAGCACCCTCATATCAATACATCTGGGTCACATGAACACATAACAATTACAAGAGGAATAAAAAAAGAAAAAGAAATAAAGGTACAGCAAGGGCCTTTTACAAAATAACATATTTACTCAGAGGCTATACATTTTTAAGTGACTAATATGCAACTGCAAAAACTTTTTTGGCCTTATAACAATTCTATGACTCAGTTGGATTTACTTTGCTGCACTGCCAGTCAGTTTTCACTGACCCAAACTTGGTACGTGAGTAAAGATGATGTGAGCTTTGAATGTAGCCTCTGTTCACATTAAATTTATAAATGCCAAGCTTTTCATGAAAATAAGTGTACTAAGTTGTACTTTCATGACATAAATGAGGGCTAATGTATTCATAATTTAATTTATTGTATTTTACTATATATATATATATATATATATATATATATATATATATAGTGTGTTTTTTTACATGTTTTTATTCCCCTTTGCTTTACTGTTTAGATTTATTTATTCATTCCGTGTACAAAGTGCAGCAGAGAATTAGATGAGTCAGTATCTGTGGGTGACATCAAAGTTCAGTTCTGGAAAATATGGAGAATGCAATAAACCCCAGGTGATGGGAAAGCTGTATGTTTGCATAAAAATCTTGCTAAATGCATTTCTAACGTACGGAAACAGATCACCTATTTATGTGTCTTTATCAAAGGATTATGCTTTCACTCTCTTTTATCTTATTACCATTAGAAAATAACAGGAAAAGACCAAAGCAAACCCTGAAAGGATCCTACTGACTACTATTGTCAATTGCTTATGACTCCCTGGTGCAGCATATTTTTCCAAAACTATTAAAAAATACTTGAAAGAGCCATGCCATTACGTTAAGTGACAGTGTATTTTATTTTGAAACTGTCCTCTGCTATATTTTTCATCTCAAGAGAGTATTTCAATTTCAGCTAGGCCTCACTAAGGATGCTCTAGGGATATTCTGTTTACACTGCTTTCTAGTTCCATGGGCTGAGAGGAATACAGCATTTCTTTTTTAATTAGGAAATGGAGTCACAGCTTGGGAAATGCAATAAGAGTCTCTTTTTTGATGCCAGTGTCATCCTTTAAAAACAGTCTCACATGTATCTGCACAGTAAATTCTCCTGTCATAATGAGCATTGATTTTCAATGACACTCATTTGGACACTTGCAGTATGAGTGTTAATTAGAGATCTGCTTGCCCAGTGAGTGACAGAGACTGAGTAACTGGTGGTCATTTACTTATTGAGCACTGGGAGACAGGGGGGGACAGGGACAGAGCCTGCCAAGATCTCAAACATTTATGACAGGAGAAATGTAAGCAGTGTTCAACTGCAAAAATGAGTCTCAGTGTGCATCAAGGGCCCAATTTAAGGGTTGTATTTGTTTATGCCCTGTGTAAACCTTTTCTACTTTGGTTCATAATAGTATGTTTAAATCACAAAACAATGGAGGCCACTTTTCTTGGATCGTACATGGCTGTGGTTAGGGACAGGAAATCAAATGTGAAGGAAGATCCTGGAGGTTGTAGAGACACCTGCTGAGATTTATTGTAAAAACTGCTGAGTATGATTAACACATGCAAATTTGAACGCACCAAGATGCAGAAATCCTGTGCATACAGCCCGATTAGAGGGCTCTAGATGCAATTGCAGAACTTGGGTTACAATGTGCAATAATCTTCTCCTCTCTCCAAATAAATGCTTCATTGGGGTCCATATTCAGACAGACAACAGCACTGCAAGCAAAAATACAGCATCCTCATTTATTCTAATGAGGTCACAATGTAAAGGATACCAGCAAAAAACATCGGCATTAGGCTACAGCAGCGGCTACTACCATGGCCACATTATGAGATAATGCGCCCCTGAGTGCAGAGATTCAGAAGGCCTACCACCTCACCGAGTTAAGAGCAAGACACAGATTTTGTGGTGGTTTTGCCTCTTTTGTTGTTATGTTTGACTTTTTTATAGTCGTGCTGTTTCTCTTTAAGGGCATTTTGTTATTTCTTTGGTTCTTTTGTCTCTTGTTTTGTGCCTTTGTAAAGAAGTGTTGTGTATTTTTTGATTGTTTTGTGTCTTTTTGTGAATATTTTATGTCTCTTTAAGGAAAATTCTGTGTTTTTCTTTGTCATTTTGTTACTTTTTGTGGATGATTTGTGTCCCTTTGAGGTAATTTTGAATTGCTTTGCCCAATGTTTGAGATTTTTTTGTCTCTTTTCAGTTCCTTTGCATCACTTTGTGGGGTTCTTTTGTGTGTGTGTCTCTTTTCGCCCCATATACTCATATACACTCTTTCTGATTATCTTTGTTAATTTGACATTTTGCAGGTGAAGGCCCAGGGGCTCCAACAATGCATCAGCATGCCCACTCAGTAATCCATCCATGGCTACTACTATAGCACACTCAAAAGCCCGAATGAACTGTTGGCAGTCTAGTTGCATTGTAGAAAATGTGGGGGGCAGATTTTTTGACATCAAGATATCAAATGTGTGCAATGAAAACCAACTCTCTGGCTCTACTGCATGAATTTCAAAACATCTTTATGAACTGTGTCAGATTATTCTCAAAAAACGAAGTCAGATACTACTTGTCACAGAGCTCCTGCTTTTGGTTCTTGCAGACTACGGTCCTTATATACGAAACCACAAACGCAGGCTTCTTTGTAAAACATTAACATCTTCAAGTCTACTGGTTTTGTGTACCTTATTTTGGCAGAAAAGTGTCATAAAAGTGTAGTTTTTTGCATTTTACTGAAATGGGAAAAGAAAATCTAATTAAAATGACTCATGATCTTTCACTGAACAGTTCTATGTTATTACATTGCAGATGCACATATTATATGCATGTTTTATGCATAATGTAGTGACTTCTTCTTCCTGCTGCAGCTTTGCTACCATCTCCTGCCTTTATGTTGAACCTTGGTCCTCATCTTAGTGAATCTAAGCAGCCTAATGATTAGCAGATATATCTCATCAGCATACGGCCAAGCAGACAAACACTTTTCAAAGTGATTGACTTTTCTTTTGATGTCATTGACATTGTGTCTATACAAACATTAAATTATAAATACAAAGGGTGCCCAGTAGGTCAGTTGATAGAGCAGGTGCCCCATGTACAGAGGCTACGTCCTCGCCGCAGCAGCCTTAGGTTGAATTCTGGCCTCGACCCTTTGCTGCATGTCCCCTCTCTCTTTCTCACCCTTTCTCACTTAATACTGTCCAAGCCAGAAAAAAATAATCTTAAAAGAAGTGTGAATACACACTGAATTCTGTGGCATTGCCCTTTGTCCTGGCTGTGGGTTTTATTTTTTTATGAGCACACTATTGTCAAGGTTGATGTTGCAATAGCCATGAAGTGTTAATCTTGAATAAAAAGTGTGGCTCAGGCCAGATCAAAGCATGTTTTATTTTCCTCTAGTTAATCCCCCTCTGACTGCGTTTCTTGCATGATACAATCATTTAATTACACCTGACTCTGGCTGTTCATGACAGCAGCTATGCGGCTTAGTTACGTGGCATGTCGAGTTTTATCCTGTACTTAATTGCTGTGGGGACCAGATTATCCATTACGCTGAGTCTGATCTGTTACTTTAACATAATTTGCTGTAGGTCTGGTAAACCAATGAAGTTGCTCAGAATCTGGTAAATAAAGTTTGACAGTAAACCTGAGCTCAAGATTGTGTTTGAGTCATTCTCTGGACCTGTTGCAATGGTGGTAAATCAGGCTAATATTTATGCAGTAAGGTGAAAACGTCACATCTCAGAGTCTGGTGATTGGTGAAGTTGAAGGATTACATACTGTTTGTTTAGGGACTAAAATAATGTCACACTCATAGCCACTTTTTTCCCACTGCACCTGGATAATGTCAAAGATTTTAGGAGTAACCTCAAACAGAAGTTGTAAGGTTTCTAAATGACCGTAATTTAAACTTGTTTCAGATTAATGCTTGACATGAGCTGTTGATCTTCCATTGCATCGGGGTCTTGAAGACGCTGGTACAAGTAGCACTCATAATTCCTGTGTATCTAATTCCTGTTGAAGACTTTAGCTGTTAAACCCTCCCCCCCAAAGCCCCACTAAAGCTCAGCCTCAACAAGATTTAAGGAATCTAAGCCATGCTGGCACTTAACTCGAAAAGTTCTATAAGACTATCATATACTGCTGCAAGTTTTCATTTAAAATGCAACTTGCAGCATTAATGGGTACTGAACTGAAGTCTCCATGTTTTATGTTGGAACAACCATATGTAGTTCTGCTTTAAATCGCTTCAGAAAAAGTTATGGACATTTAAAATATGCTTTATGTTAAAAAAGCTGTATTTCATTCAGATATACACAAGCAGCTCTGGCTAACAACTTTATTTTCATAATTATGGTACAGCCTCAGAAATAAAGTTAGTCACCGGTATGACTAGGAACAGACTGCCTCTTGACTTTTTGTGTTGTTTTATTTTGTTTTTTAACCCATAATCAAAGTCAGCGTTGAGTATGGGTTACTCATAATGCATACATAATAATGTGAATTACACATTATTGACTAAAAGGTCAAATATATGCTCACAATGAACTTGCTTAAACTGACAATTCACCCTAAAACCAGAAATATATATATTTCTTCTTACCTGTGTTATTTATCAGTCTAGATTGTTTTGTGGTGAGTTGTCGAGCGTTGGAGAAATCGACCATAGAGATGGCTGCCTTCTCTCCAAGCAATGGCAGACATCATTCAACCACTCATGAATGAAATTAATTATTTTCATAACAGCAAAAGATTTAAACACTAATGGTGTCCTCCTCAGCTGGGCTGTAATGTTAGCTAGCTCAGTGGCGCTAGGTGAGCAAATAGTAGATGTATGCCTCCTTCTGTGCAGTGATACAGTTAGCGGGTGGAGTTCAGTAGAAAGAAAATAATTCATGTAGTACATGAAAAAGCTCACAACAAGGTCTGTAAATTATAACAGTAACTGTGTTATGATTTTTGGAAAGAGGCATTGCTGTTGAGTTTATTTATTTATTTATCTATTTAGTTATTTTTGGCGCTTGAGCACTACAAGGCAAGTCATCTAGTTCCATTATATTTGAGAGAGGGCAGACATCTCCATGGCTGATATCTCCAACACTCAGCAGCTCACAACAAAACAATTTAGACTTATAAAGAGCACTAGAGGTAAGAGAAAAAAATGCGTACTTTTGATTTGGGGGTAGCTGCCTCTTTAGAAAAATGTTTAAGGGGAGGGCATATGCAGTAGTTTTCTGGGTTTTCCTAAACAGGAGGTGATTCACCAAAACAAACAGAAAGGAAAGCTTTCAAAATTATTCAGCAGCATGCTGTGAAAAAAATGACTTTGCCTTAAGCTATTGTGCTGTCGTTCTTTTGTATGTAACAGTCAGTGGCTGGTTTCAGTCTCTTGCAGACTGATTGAACCGGGTTGGGAAACTTTACTGTTGTTGTGGGCTCGCAAAGCCTCTTCATACATACTTTATAACTATGATACTGGGCAAATAAACTTGACATTTGTCCAAGGTTTACTTTTCAAGGGCAACACCAAGGAGTAAAATTAATTCAAATCCCTACTGCTACGAGATGGATCAGTGCTGAGATAACTTATTCCTCCTTTTTAGACATTCACACATTCTTGAGTATGTCAACCGTACAGTATACACCCTCTTTGTTTACTAATGAGTTTTTTTCAGCATGCCAAAAACTGTCACAAATCTAAAACTATTCTCGTTGCTAGTACCACAAACTAAGACTCATGAGCAGTTTATAAAGCAACAACATCTTACCATAAGTGAGTGGGATATATAGTATTCATGGGAGATTTGAGCCAGATGACAGGACAATGAATCATAAGCATATAAGTGATATCACTTTGAAAACAATCTTTGTCCAAAGTTCAACACTGTATTTTCTGGGTCAGGATAATAACCACTTTCTTATAGTTTTCAACACTCAGTCTGCCACAGCTTCAACTCACTTGAACTTTGACTTTTGTGCAACAATTTGAAGTGTATTACTCTTTCTCTCAGTCAGACCTCAGAGAACAGCTTCAATGTGTGTAGAGAGAGGAAAGCTTGCTCAGCAGGTCTATTAAACACTTCCTCAACAAAGCATTAATCCCCATTACACCCTTACCCCCTCTGCCTCTCTACGTGCCCTCACTTCTCAGCATCTTTGACTGCTGATTCCAGCCAGCGGCAGCATGGTCGCAGTGCTTAGTACAGCCATTAGTGGTGACATCCAGAAAATGGCAGGGTGCAATCAATGCTACCCTCTCCTCCTGCAAGAGTCGTAAGTGCAAGGGGCACAGGAGAAGAGGAGCAAGGCTCTAAATTATACAGACTTTGTTTTGCGAGTGAAGAAGCAAAGCTGTTTGAGCAAAACAAGTTTCTTTGTTGGAGTGGCTGTGCGCAGGTAGCAAGTGACTCGCCACTCAAATAAAATTGAGCCAATTTTGCCAAACACAAGAGCAGGATCACTGCTGAGCAGTGATTGATGGTTTTAGCTGTAGTGTGTGTTTTTTTTTCTTGAGGAACAAAAGTTTGAAGAGACTGGAAACATACAGCACTTTCATTCCTGTGACACTGAGTTCATGCATGCTGCTTAAAGGTGACATTATAACTGAAAGTGTAGGGTGTGTTCAGGACTTGCCCTTCAAGGTCCGGGACATTTGTTTTTCTTTTCAGAGCAAGTTAATTATTGACTAGGTGTAGGGTGTGATTACATACTCTGAGTGTTTATTCTATTTGCCTGTATCAGAAACCTGCAGTGACATGCATTATTGTGTAATCAAACTAAACCTATTAATGTGCCTTTGATTTTTACCATGAACATGACCATTCAGTGGGTATTTATACATGCACACTAATATTTGCCATATTTCAAATATGACAGTAATATATATTTTAAATATGATATGAGCCATGTAAGTCTGTTTAGATTTTCTGGGTTACACCTTATCCTCAATGTTGCATTTCCCATTAAGACATGTGAGATATGCCAGTACCAACCAGATTTTAATAATATTCTTTGTACTCTCTTTCAACTGGGTAAACTTAAAAAAAAACTTGGATATCAACTTAAGTTTCTTCATACAACTTCGTACAATGATATTTAATGAATTAGCACCCAATGAATGGTGTTGTCACATTATGTATATAATGTACATATGTTAGGATTAGGAGATAGCTTTAGGAAAGTAGAGTTGCATAGGATAGACTTAGGAAGAAAACATGCTGACAATATACCTTAAAATCACTCCAAGTTTGCTAGGTTTCACAATGGACACAAACACTGGCCCCCTGGGGAAAAATCTTGTATTTGTTTAACCAATCCACTACCCCAATTTCTCCTCTTTACTTGGACTTCTCTCTTATCCAATTTACTTGGGTTATACTAATTGTGTTACATTACTTTTTGTTGTTATATGTTGGAACAGTGCATTAGAACAGCCTGTTAATAACAAATTTTAGGTTATGCACAAATATCGTATGTTGATGTTTTTGGTTGACGGAATGAAAGCGGCAACTTTGGGTGGAAAATCCTGGTGCATGCAACAGCCATTCCAATTGTCTTAACATTGACATGCTAAATGACATGTTTTGGCACGTTGTAGTATGGAGTAGCTTCTTGTAAACAGTACCAGCAGAATATTAATTTTCATTAGCCATGTAAGCCATGTTAGTAGGAATATTGTTTATATTTATATATATCAGAAATGCATGTTAACATAGTCAGTGTACAGCATAATTTAATTTTATATTGATTTTCCAAACAAATTTTTAATATGCTTCCAGAGTGGTACTTTTGTTCAATTTACATTTGTTGTTTTTTAACCCGTGAATGTGAGTGAGACAAGCTGCTGGGTCTTCCAGCTGAAGTCATGGACCTGTACACATGAATCAGTGTTGCCTTATTTAGCTATATTCTTCTGGTAACAGATATGAATGAAAACGTTGAATTAAAAAAGAATAATGGCATTATTGAGATAAGATCAGGGAATGAGCATCCAGTCATTTTTATTCGGAAAATGTGACTTTTTTTCCTGCCACATTCCCAATTAAAACACTGCTAATCACTCAGCCTTAATAGTCATGGCATACTATTGACTTTGTAATAAAGGAGACATTACATTAAGAGAACTAACAAATTAGCTGAGAGACAAAGTGCTTTCGCCAGCAAGGCCAATGTATATAAAATGCATTAAAGCAGTCCCGCTCTTCAGAATTCACAAAGTTTAGTTCTGAGGTCATATGGTTAAAAACTTCCCATAAGATTACCCACATTACAACTGCATTCAAACATAATTTGTAATTTCCTAAAATAGTTTAATTTCTGTCATGTAGTTTCAAAAGCTAGTAGAGTTTGTCCAGCATCCAGTTCTGTGACAACTGACTGATGCCCTGCACCATATGCAGGTTGTTGAGGTTAAACAGTAGGATATCTGTTGGCTGTTACTAAGACAAGTGCTTCTCCACAGACATAACCATGGTTCAGTAATTCTCCAATTAGTAACCTGTTTTTATCAAAACATACATTTCAACTTGGGCAAACATCTGTGAGATCATTGTAGACCTTTGAAGATGCCACTTTCTGCTAGAAAATGTGAGAACACATCTGGGACTTCCAGGGTGATTGCCACATCCCTACACTGACATATGCAGACACACATATGCCAGCAGTCACTCACAACTTGAAGTACTTTATCATTTGATCAAATACTCAAAGAACAGACCTTTATCCAGTGGTGCCCGCAAAAGATGGGGCCACTAATTATTTTGTTGTGGCACACCAATACCAAAAGCTATAACTGAATTTCAGGTATTCAATTATGCTGTTGTAGCATAAAGGCTTATAGAAAACTATGTCAATATGATGGTTAACACTTAAAAACCTGAGCACGTTGGCTTGATTTCTTTCAAAAACGTGGGAAGAAGGTGATGCAAAACTTAACAAGAACTTACTCAACAATTATAAAGAAATTAGTAAAAAGTTAGAAGAAAATAGTCTGTAAATAAGCTTAAAAAGGGAGAAAAAAGCAAACTAAAAGAAGAACTAAAAGATGACCTGAGAAAAGTACTCAAATGAATCATAATAATTTGGTTATATTATTTTAAATATATGGTTGTATTTATAATAGCTTATTTTTCCCTGATTTTTTAAAATTCTAATTTCTTGGCAGTTTGCAGAGCATTTCTTGCAAGGTTGCTCATTGCCTTTTTCCACGTTTTCACAATAAATCAAACCAAAGCCAATTTGCTTCGGTTTCAGAGGTTCAGATAATTCCAAAAGGTGTACTACATACAGTGTAATACAGCCCCCAAAAAAAGTGATGTCGATCCAGTTTTCAAAGGGTTAAGAAATCAGTTGTTTCAGGGTGGCCTGCCCCCCCCCCACAGCTATTCCTCACTGACATCATCACTGCCATCATTCGGTAACTTTATGAACACTATCAGACAGATCATAATGTCATTATTTCCAGTCTACACAGGAGCTTGCACTCCAGACTGCTCTCTGCTGACAGCCTTGCACGGGCCACACGGACACATGATACGACTCCCCTGCTGTCCCTCTCCACTGTCTCTGTCTACGCCCTCTGTTTGAGCCCTTAAAACTCTGAGGACATCTCCACTGCACAAAATCATGACTCACATTTATGAGCTGATATGGAAGCTTCGCTGCGCTCATAAACACACCATCCGAACCAATCTCCCCCATAAAAGACTGCTATCACACAGTTAATGTCTATTGGAGGGTTTTGTTGGAGGGTACAGAACAAGAGTATGCAGGATGAACTGTCCTCGTGGGTCTGAGGGAACTTTTGAACTAAGAAGAAACAACACATTTTCTGTGAAGTTAACAGGTCTATTCCAGAGGCTGCACTCAGTCTTGTATAATACAACAAGATGAAAAGCAAAATAATTCACTTAAATGAATGTTCTTTGTTTTTAGTTAAGTTCAGTGCAATACAACTCTGACATTTGTTAATTTTGTGTATGAAAGACTATCTGTGTTTGTCAGCGTGTTGAGTTGGCACAGACCCTTGCAAATCCTGCTGGGTCCTCTTGGATCTTGCATCCAAAACACTTGTTTACAAGCAAAAAGATATGAAGATACACAGAACAATAGCAAGTACAATATGTGACATCGCATGACCAAATATGAAGCTCTGTCTTTTTTCCAACTCTCTCTCATACATAAATGACATTCAATTTCTGCTCAGTTTCAAAACGATATATATGACCAGCCCCAAAACGACATATATAACAGTTCAAATGGTCAAAGTTTTAAACCAAGCGGCCATCTCCGAGGTTCAGAAATGAAGCCAGTGCAGCGTGCCAAAAACTGCAGTCAATCGAATGGCCACTTGAGGCTGGCTCTGAAACAGAGTAAATCCCCATAGACCCCCATGTTAACATGCCCAACTTCACAGCAGAAATAAACTTGTTTACAACCTGGTATAAAAAAAAAAAGTTGTGGTCTCTATAGCTAATTATACTCTTCTTGACAAATGTATATTTTTTTTAGTACAACCCTAGTTTACATTTCATTAAGGGCCAAAGTCATGCTTTTCTGGAGGCGGGGAAGCTTGAGTGATAGGCTGTCTGTGCGGGGTTGATAAAGTTTGTGAGTAATGCTCCATCCCTGTCATCAAATTATGGTAACCTTTAGCACTAAAAGTTGAAATGTTGACCTCAAACCTTAACAACAGCCAGCCCATTTTCATTTCAAACGGATAAAGTGTCACTTTGTCAGGGCTTTTGGCATAAGTGCAGGACGCCAAAAGGCACTTTTCACGTTTCATGCATGAAACGCCGCTGGACAGCGTCAGCATAGAACACGACCGGACAGAATTAGTCGGGTGTTATTAAACACCAGCGGATGGCCAGATGGCACCTGCAGTGTGTGCATGAAACACGGGTTGATTTTCAGTGAGAGTGGGCTGCTTTTATCCTTTGATTTAGACAGGGAAATTCTAAATTTAAAATAAAATCAGGACCAATTGGGTATGTAGTAAGAAATATTAATTATTGAGCAGAAAGGTGTGTTTAAAAACATTTTATTAAATATTACAGACTCTGGTCACAACAATTTTTTTTTCTTATCCAAACTAGAGTCACCTTTTTTAGTGTTAACCACAGACTGTATGAACAATGTGGTGATGATGACCGCTATAATAGAGGACAGACATTAAGACTCGTGTCGATATTATATTTTCTGTGTGAACTACACAAGTGTGACAGAAAGGCGAGGTCATATCATGAATGATTCATCATGCCCTTACTTTTATTCCTGACAGTCACTGATGACCTTTTCAAGTGTTGGCAAGTGATAGACCAGAAGGAAAATGGAGACAGGAAAGGTTAATTAATGGTGGTTGGTAAGTTCCACACATTTTTGACACACCACTTCCACATCCAATTCATTATGATATCATGACTCAGTGGAAAAATCCACAAAGCCCGTCAGATCAGTGAAAGAATTTCCTGATGTTTTTAGCCCTTAACTGCAGATAATTGCTTCACTCTCTGGCATCATATGATTTTAAAGGTCAGTCCTTTTAACATGTTTAAAAAGCTTTACCATTGCTGTTAGAAATGGCCTGTCATTATATTGATTTAAATGAAGCTACACTGTACTGAAGTAGAAATTACCCTCATGTGGTTCGAGGAAGCTGTAGCGACTACGTGAACAGTGAGACAATTGTGCTTTGCCATCTGTGGCCTCATGACACATGAACCTCAGCATAATCTACAGCATTTTACAGGCTTCAAAAAGATGCAATTGAATGATACAGCTGGCAGGAACAGGACTTTGAGGGGTTTTAGACTGTTAAGAAAACCATCATGCATGTTGTCATTGACAATTTTAGACACTGAAGTCTGTTTACAGGTATTGGGGAGCACTACTGCCTATGTGAAAACAAAGTTGCATTAAACCTTTTAGAGCAACAGAGGAGGTTGTGCAAAATCTTATGAATTACCTTAACTGCTCATATACATAGGCTACATGTATCTGAACTACATCATATAACTGAAACATACAAATGATTTTCTTTATGTTGTAATAATGCCTATAATAAAAAATACAACTACTGCATTATTACCAGTACTAGTAGAAGCTCATGCCCTTTAAAAGATAAAATATGAGACCAAGGCATACTTCCTCCATCAAAGTCACCATTAATCTCCAGAACTAAATGTATTATTATCTACTTTCTAGTTCTATTCATTAAATTTGAACAATTAGGCCAAAATGTGAAATGTGTAAACTCATGTTAACTTGAGGCTGCATTTGCAATTTGTTACTTCCACCATCCAGATATCTACAGAATGCTGTGTTCGTGAAATCTATGAAGACTTTGTCATATTTATGCATAAGGTAAACCAATTTGTGGATGACATGACAGGATGTGTGACATCCTCCACCACCGCATATACATAAATTGACACATTTGGTTTAATAAGCAGTTCGAGGTACTGCAATGCTGTTAGCAGCCCCATCCCCATTGTCACTCTTGCTGCGTGTGATTCATCAAATCAAATTCAGGCTTTTGCTCTTGACCAGCTCAATATTATTCTGTCCTGCTTAATCAGATTTACCTGAGTCATAATTGTCACTAATCTCTAAAGAAACAACCGTCTCAGGGATCCTTGTTATCTTTTGTTTGGACTGTAAATGGGTGAAATACAATATTTGGACACACATCCCCTGCTCCCTGTAAGCTCGGTGGTGTTGTCAGCAGCTTTGATGTGGGACAAATTCATGTTTGAGGGAGAGTTTATCACTCAGAAGCCAGCTCTGAGGAGATCAGAGGCATGTTTTTGCAGAATCAGGAAGCTAATCTGGCTCAGAGCATACAGGGTAGCTGGCCTACCTTCTTAGCGAATGTAGAGCCGTGCTCAAACTTGACGCCAGTGTTTGCTAACGCAGAGGATTAGCCTCTTCTGTTTGCTTGCACTCTGGCAGTTGCTGATGTGTTATTTCAGCATTACTGGGCCTAAACATATCCTTCATTTTGGCTCAACTCCCAGATGAGATTCAAGCTTCTAAAGGTGTTTTATGATAGGAAGATTAAATGTGGTTCAGTGTGCCTCAGTGAAAAAGATGACCCCCCTGTGTGATTGACACTTAGACAACCACTTCACACTGAAGGGATAACAGACTGGATTCTCTCCCTGCCAGACATTTAAAGTGGATAAATTAGCTTTCATTATAAAAAAGGACATGATTATGTTGATTACAGTGGAAGCACACAGAGAGCTGTATGCGTTTCATCCCCTCATGAGTCATCCATGTCTGACAGAGACATTACTTTTCATTTAATAATAAGACCGTACAGATGTCCACATGCTGGTGCTTACAATGCAGCTCCTTTAATTAAGCTTTAGTGCTTCACCTTGAATTGGGCAAGGTGAGTCTGCATCCCTGTTGCAACATAATCGTAAACAAAAGGATGAAGGGAGGAGCCACATTTGATCTGTTCTATAGCCATCATGGCAATCTCAGATCGGCTAATATTTATGGAGATCTGGTGTAGCAGACAGATATCTTGGCCAAGATTTTCTTTTCCATGCATCAGTCATGTCGGCTAATCGTCACCAGATGAGAGAGCTGATGGGTTGTAAGACTGCATTTCGGCCGGTGTATTCTGTTTAATACTACTTGAACTACAAATGGAAACCAAAATGCTTACAATACCAAAATCTTGACAAATGCCCTCCAGCCTTGCCTATACATTTTGCAAATGAGAGATTGTAGTCAATTAAAGTAGCTTTATTGTAAGCACCAGCATCAACATCTGTACAGTCTTATTATTAAATGAAAACTAATGTCTTCATCAGACATGGGTTACTAATGACGGGATGAAATGCATAGAGGTCTCCATGTGCTTCCAATGTAATCAACATAATCAAGTGGGAGAGTGCCATGATACTTGTCTGCCATCCTTCATCCTCTTCAGCAAGCGGCCTTGAAGCAGCAGGGCTCCTGGTACTGGGCTCTGCCTGTGCTAATAGAACTAAGGTTACTGTGATGTAAATTTTGCTCCATCTCACACAGTTTCTGTCCTCCACTGGACCCTATGGGCACAGTCAGTGGAGCCCGATGAGTGAATGTCCCTGTTGCGACCCAGCCCATAGACTGTATAAATAATGGATGCAGTGATCATGACGTCACCTACTGGTTTTTGGACTCCCATTTTGAAGCCTCAAGTTTGGCAATACGGTCGTCACCATCTTGGGTTTTTGAAACCAGAAGTAACCATATTTGGGTGAGAGGCTAGAGTTATGGAGGAGCGAGGGGTGGATCTGACTGGGAGGCCTGAGAGGCGCTATTGGCAGACAACCTGTCACTCAAAGCAGCCCGCCCTAATGAGTTACTTAAAGCATTCATAAAATGTGAACTGTTGAGTTATATAAAAATTCACCCCTGTATAGTTGTCATGAAAGAGGAAATTAGCTATAGAGCCCAAAAACAGTTTTTGCACAAGGCTGTGAACATATTTATTCCTCCTCGTTTTTTCACGTTTGCATAGTTTTGGAGTGCCTGGATTTCCCTCTCGCCTTATCATATTTATTCTGCTGTTAAGTTGGGCATTTTAACATGGAGGGCAATTAGGATTGGCTGGCTTCTGAACCCAACCTCAAGTGGTTAATTTTTCAGCCCTGAGAGGTTTCCACTTGCTTCATTAATTCGCCCACTGAAATTTGCATAAATGTACAAGGCTGGAACTTGCCAACCTGAGTAGATGTGGATCCCATAGTAAATAATGCAGCACACCTTACCTACACCCTTTTCAGCAAGTGCTGTAAGAACAGCAAGGCCTCTCGATAGTGGGCTCTATTTCTGCTAATAGAACAAAGGTTACAATATCCTAACAGTCATTTTATCTCACACAGGCTCCACCCCCTACTTGACTCTATGGGTGTGACGGGTGGAGACCCCATGAATGAACACCCTGTGTGACATAACATCGACTAAGCCACACTGATCAGTAGCCAAATCTCTGCAACTGAAGAGAACAGAATGGCAGACAACGTTATGATACTGCCTCATATACTTTGGGTTCTGCAAGTAATCGGGTAGGCATTTCGTGATTGGCCAGCTATGTGTATGGAAATTTCATTGGGTTGATTAGATGAGAGTATGGTGCACAGACTACAGTAGAGTCTGGAGTCTGTGTTAGATCGAGCAATACCTTTACTTCCTAACTCAGCTTAACTTCAACACCTTTACAATGCAACAATAACACTATATACTGCAATAAACGATAGAGAGGTAATACTCATCCTCTGACTATGTTAAAATCTCATTTAAAGAGATATAGCATGTTGATGCTTTTGACATAACCATACAAACTAAATAGGTTTCTGCTGTTCAGTTCAGTGGCAGCAACACAAATACACTTCTAACAGGTGAAGACTTAGACCAGAGAAGGAAGGAAACACATTTTTTTCACCATGTATTGTTAAGGCTGATGGACTGAAGTGTTTGTTCTTGTTAACCAGCGGGGTGCCATCCCTCCTTATGCTCCCTCAAATTGTTCCCTGGTATTACATT
This sequence comes from Plectropomus leopardus, assembly GCF_026936395.1. Lineage (NCBI taxonomy): Eukaryota > Metazoa > Chordata > Actinopteri > Perciformes > Serranidae > Plectropomus > Plectropomus leopardus. Next base: position 11,166,468 of record NC_142178.1, read on the forward strand.
TTGAGTGTGCACAGCCCTCTCAAGTCTCCTGGATGCAGTTACATCACTTACCAAAACAAGATGGTCAAAATGGTCTACACCCTGGTTTCCTGAACAAACCCATGGTCTTAAGCAGCAGGCCTGAAATGCCGTAAATCAAATCTGGAAGCTTTCTACCTCTCATGGTACAAGTGTATATTGAATTACAAGTGTGCTCTGTCTGCTGAATATGCTAGTCTATTTTGCACACACAATAAGTATTGCATGGAAGAGAGATCTCCATCTGTTGCTCTATATGACATTTTTTCTATATTTTTCCTCCATTATACGTTTCCGGGGGGATTGTATCCTTATCTGAATCAAGGGTCTATGTATAGAGACTGTAAAAAGATTGTGAAGCCCCTTGAGGCAAATCTGTGATATTGGGCTATATAAATAAGATTGACTTGGCTACAATTATCAAACGCTTGGCAGCCTTACAGCTGTTCTCATCTCCCCGGCTGGTCAGCTTACGCCCATCCATCTCTAAATTGACTGTATTTAGACACATAGGACTGGCCTCGCTGGTGATGGTATTCATGGACAGTGTGTATTAGCCCTCTAACCTCCCCTTGGCACTCACCCACTGTGATTTAGTGGAGCTGAGAACCATGAATTTCAGTCAGGCCTTTGAGGAGAAGCGTAAGTGATTTATGCTTTTGTTTACAGGGTACTGCAGGGACCTTAATCTAGCAGTGATGAGAAGAGGTGTCCACAGCAAACATACATGAGTGAGAGACCTGCACATGTTTCGGTTGTGTTTGAGGAAAGGACGATGGGATTAGAAAGAGGAAAGAAATGGGAAATATCTAAGAGCATATGTGGACTCGGCTCTGTGTGGTAAAACAGAAAGGTGCTGTGTTAAGCAGAGGGAAGCTATGGACCAATTGGAAGCTACAGTACTTTTAATCCAACTCGTTCTCCAACCCATGTGACCACAAAGGTTGTTTGCTCCTACCCTCTAATACGACTCACAGGAACATTTTCCAAATTAGCACCCGTTCCAGGCAGGGGATCAACACGTCCTCATACCAAGCAGATAGTATGGTCAAGTAGTCATATATGGCCATTGACAGACACATTTTTAAAAACATGGTTAACATTTTAGGTTTAGGCAACAAAACTACTTGGTTAGGTTTATTAAGGTTTATTTGAAATTTGTGCTACATGACCAGAGGACAAATAAGAGAAAAAGGGCTGTGGAATTGGATTTTGCTCAAGAGGTAACAAACCACCCTGGTGGGTGATGTAATGAGTGCTTATCCACTTTGTCACAGGAGACAATAAGGTGGCCAGCTGGTAACAAACAATCCCAAATTACAGTTAAATGGTAAGCTGAGATATGTCTCTAAAAAAATTTGAGCAAGAAATACGCAATGCAATGACAGAATCTTGGTTCGTGTTTCATCTGCATTGCTTAGTTTTACGGTCAGGTCTCAGTTTTTTCAGTCTTTGTTTCCACAATACAGAAAACAGTATGGCATCCAGTTCCTGTTTACAAATTCTCATATTACAGCCAAACAAGGCACTAAAATACCGTTTGTTTCTGAAGACATGTTAGGCAATAATGCAAGAAATAAATACAACAGATTAATGGTTTATATTTGATTAGCAATGCTTAGTTTTACAGTTTGATTTTAGTTTGACGGAGAGAGAGGGTGGGTTTCTCTCTCAATCCCCTTCCATACTTTGTGTCTGTGGTGATGGGCATACAAAGCTGTGGAAATACAATCTGTAGTTCAAGCAACAACCCTAGAGCCAGCAAAATTCAGCCGGGAGTTCATGTGCACAAGCTGCTTATATTGTTTATGATACAAGGGGGGCTGAAAATTTGAAAAGTATCCCTTAAAAATACATTATGTAGTTAAAGGTTGTTTGACAAGGGACACAAACAGCGATCTTCTAGTTTGAAGTCCTGTGTTTTCTTGACCCTTCCATAAATACCAACATCCTATCTAAGCCAACTTTCTCGCTTTTTACTGCTTCACCTAACTTCATCCTTTGCTCCCGTGATGATTACTATGGTTACTAGAGGTCACTGCCTAACATTAAGAGTAAATATGGGTCATACTAAGCTTCCTGTACAAACCGCCTTTGTGGTCGTATTTTGTGGGAGACAGACAATCCCTGCAGGATTTGTATCTCCATCCTAAATGAACCAGTGAAAATAGACTTCTTGACAGTTTAAAGCCATCATCATAACTTTGCTAATCTTGCCATTCATCAGTGAAAGCACCTCATAAAATGTGTGATTCTAAATATCATCCAACAAAGGATTGCTTCATACAGAGTGCTGGTCACATCATTAGCTTCCACTGATGCCCCTTTTAAAGGCATTACCCTTCATAAATGATAGCCCTGTCCATTAGTGAAAGTGCATAAAATGAGCTGTTTGACTGTTGGTGAAAATGGCCTCTATCAGTCCTCCCACACCTCCATGACCCTGCGACTGAGGATCATTCCCCAGATGGGAGAGGGTGTTAAGGAAGTGTCATCCATTATCTTTCCATTATAGGTCACCAACACACAAAAATACCATACAAATATGTTCCCGCTGATTTTAAGTGTTACGTAATGTTGGAGATGGTGTTGGAGATAAGAGGGTTTTCCACCTGAGGGATGGGGTAGTGGAGAGTGAATGACGCAAACAGGTGTAAGGTTTAAAAAACCCGTACGCATATGACAAGGAATGCTTCCATGCAACCACTCTAACCACACATACACACACTTATTTGTAAGTATTCGTGGAATATTGCTAGATACAATGTTGTTTGAGGAGACTCATATTGTGGAAAGAGAGTTGCAGTGTTTCCACTTGTAATTCCGACATCAAAGAATGGAGCTTCACATCCTTCACTGGATGAGATTTATTGTACCAACTTGACGAATGCCAAAAGTATATGTACTTTTTATATTAACAATAACTTCAAAAATCAAAGCATGTCTGAAAATAAATCTAGCGGCTGACTTTTACATTTTTTCTTCTGACAGCTACAGCAGCATGCAGCGGGGCTGCTGCTGTCAGAGCACAGTTTGTTCTGAATGTAGCTCCAATCTAGGTGATAGTCAAAATCAATAAAAGTTTGCGAAGAGAGATTGCTAAAGGCTGGCCGGTCAAATCAGTCACCTTAAATTACTAAGGCAATACAAGAGATGGCTGCAGGGCTGTCTTAGGAAATGCCATAAAGTAAAAACATATCATGTCAGACAGAGAAACATAAAGAGGAGTACAGAGGGAAACAAAGACAGGAAAGCTCATTAGGTAAGAGGTTACTGACTCTTATTCCTTTTCCTTTGGGAAACGACATACAGAAGTTGACAATTGTGGATGTTGTTTGTGAGGCAACACAGAACATAATGTACCGGATAAACAGAACTCTAAAGGTTCTCTGTTAAGGACTGATTTTCTTCTGTTCTGTTCAATTATGCATCTTTAAAGCAGCTATAACTGGTATTTTATATTATTAATGGATCATATCACTATGTGAATAGTCAGCTGACAGTTTATAGCTGACTTTAATGTTCTGATTGAGTTTCAGTGCTCTCATTGTGTCAACACAAGCAGGTAGCTTTTGACAGACAGCTAAAATGGTGACTAGTTGGTGAACATGGTGACACATTAAGCTTCTAAGCAACCACATAATTTGACTCAGGAGTTGGCACCAAAAACATAATAAGATATTATTGGACTGACATTAATCAGGTGGCCAAAAACACGACTGTTTGCTTGGGAATTCCCCATGTCCACTAAAATGGTGGTAAGAATGCCAGTGCTGTGTTGACAGCTTGTTTACTTTGGAACTGAGGGGCCAAAAAAAAAAAACCAATCAGTGCAGCTGTAAAGTTCCAGTGTTGAGGATTTAGGGGGATATATTGACAGAATGGAATATTATATAAAAAAAAAAATATATATATATATATATATATTGGTGTTTCTTTTTTCCTGAAAACAAGTATTGTGACTATTTCTTCTGTGGGTAATGCCACTTGCAGTAAAACTTCCTAAATTTCTGGATTTTAAGTTAACAGAGAAAAAAAAAAAGCACACATCTTCTAATGTGTGCTCTGTTTTTTTCTCTGTTATCTAGCAGGCAATCTCCAACATGCCCAACAACGTCGGAGAAACACTGATTTGTAATGTGTAACTGCTTTATTCAGTGATTTTAGTGGTTTTAATTACCTGGTCCTTCTTTTGGGGGAGAAGAAGAGACCGTTGCAGATTATTCGGTTTATGGTAAAAACCTTCTGAATAATAAACTGATGGAACTGTAGCCAGTTTCAACTGGTTGCAATCTGTAATCTTTATTACTAGATGCCACTAAATCCCCCTAAATCATACACAATGGACTTTTGAAGACATTAAAAATCATTAGAAAACTGAAAGCTTGATGCTCCTTTTCCAGGAACACTTTCATTGTTTCTTTTGATTTCTCGTAACTTCATTTACTTTCACCTCTCCTCCATGGAACACAGCCTTTTGTGCTCGGCTGTCTTCCTTTAAACAAGGAACAGTTGTGTTTACATTTAAGAGGAAGGAGAGAAGGGAAGCTCATACCAAAGTTCAGGTAAAAACCACATTCAAAGTTTGCAGCACTGCTTCCTGTCTCCACACCAAAACACGTCTGCTACAATATATTCCTGTTTCTTAAGTATATTGTCTTTCAGCAGCTACTTTTCCTTAAACTTCTCTTGTTGATTGCCCTTCAGAGAAAATTGGAGAGAAGTTGGACCAACGACAACTTTAAAATTGCACTTATATAAAGCTGTAAAGTGTGCCATGCTGAGGCAGTCAATTTAGAACAAACCGGTTATATTACTTTGGTGTCAGGGGAGTAGCTCCGTGGCCATTTGGGCCAAAACAAACTCATGAGAAATGTCATTTTAATCCATTTGAGAATGGCCTCTCATAAGGCTTCAGGGCTTGATAAAAGTTTGCCAACAAAAGTTGTGAGAGAAGCTTATCTCCCATTTTTAGCTCTAGTGCTTGAAGCTAAACAACACATTAAAAAATGTCAGTTTCACTTACAGTTTTTACCAGTTGGGGGAAGTAATATTATTGTGATTATATTTCTGCTGTTTTGTTGTAATTAAGTCTTGTGATGTCCTAATCTCCTTACTGTCCTCTCCTGCACTGTAAAATCTGACAAGTTGATTTTACTTAAAAAAAGGAGAGAAAAATTTTTAAGCAAATATAACTATTAATCTTAATTTATGTTTAATTTATATCTAATTCTTCAGTTAGATAAAAAATTAAGCTATATTTATTTAATTTTGTTATTTTTTTGCAATTTAAAAATGCAGTTTAACTCAATCTGTCTAAGTTTTAACAACTTTGGTAAACCAAGTACATTGTGTCATATATCTGTGTTCTTCCGCTTGCATATTTATCAGTCATATTTGTATATTCTTACACATGTTAAGCAAACAGAACATGCAGGTCTCTTTACTTCATCATCGGCAAAATCCTCTGTGATGATCAAGTTAAGTCAGACTAGTTTGGTTTAATGAAGCTGCTAACTCAAAAGTAAGGTGATTTCATTTGTCACTTTGAAGTTGCAACAACTTTACATAATTAAATAAAAACAGCTAAATTTCAAGTTAAGTTACACGCAGATATAAAGTAACATGTCATGATTAATGGTTATATTTACTTTCCTTTTTTTAAGGCAACTGATTTCCACAATAATTACAAGTAAGATCAGATTGTCAGATTTTACAGTGTGGATTTTAGCAAGACTGCTGTCATGCGGCTACTGTTCAGTGGCTTTGTGTTTATATTATCATGCACTTCAAACATCAACAGCATCATAATAAAATCTGCTTTTATCAGTTAGGTTTTAGTTTTAACCACAGCTAATTACAAAAGCAATTTTCCTCTTACCTCTCGCCTTTTCTCTGTGCGATGGCTGCTGAATGATTTCTAATTTGCAATGCACACATCTCTGCTGCAGTGTTTGTTATCTCAGTCCCACTATAACTCCTTCACCACTTAGCCAACATCTGCAGCCTCTTACATCAATGATGCAGACTGCTGAATCACTTCCTTTTAAAAACTATTGTCTCTGGAATAACTGGACTTCCTGTGGTAAGTATAATAATAAATGCAGTGGTGTCAAACACAGTGCTCCCCCCCCCCACACACACTTTACATCTAATGAAGGTCTGTAGCTTGTTGTTTTCCTCTCAGTCAGCTTTATCATGAATGTGAAATAGCAGCTTTTATTAGATTTTTTTTTTTGTAATTTCTAGCAAACTTTATCAAATTTAGATCAAGCAAGTTCATTCTGTCTTCTTATTTTTGATTATTTATTTATCATTACTATTTACTGATCGATTATTTATCATCTCCTACATTTTTTGTCTGATAAAAAAGAAACAGAATCGATAATCCAAAAATTGTGCCTAGCCCCAGTTGCTCACAAGATGAATCTGAGGGGTTGCAAAAGAAAACACAACCGGGATAGGAAAGGAGAAAATAAAGTAATTATTTTAACATTTATAAATATACTAACATCAAATGTTTCTCTGATCTTTGCTTCTTTTCGACATTGCTTTGTTTTACGGAGTCACAAGCCAAAAACATGAGGAACCCCTGCTGAAATAGACCTACTTAAAGCCTCTGATTTGCCTAATTACAACAAGCCTTACTTCCACACAGTGCATTCATTTATAAAAGATGAAGTTACAGTGTAAACAACAAGGTGAGCAGTGCAGTTGCCCTCACAACATTAAAACAGTCACTCTGCCACAATTAGCTGAAATGCTATCTGTGTGCACATGCCACACTCGCACATTTAAGGTTAAAATCAATGTAAAAGCATTCGGACAAAGAGAGAAACACTGCATAGAATGACAATATCACCTGTAGAGCTGCAGCTAGTTGGGGACTTGAGGGTGGTCGCCATCCTGCTTGTTAGTAAAATAAGCAATTTACCCCCTCATTTCTCTCTAACCACCCGACAGGCCAAACTGATCTCACTTGGCATCAGGTACCAACAAACTGAGCCAAACTATAGCGAAGGTACGAGATCCAGGCAGCAGCATCTTTTAACACTCTGAGTGACTACAGTAGTGTGAAGGATGAAACTACATTTCTAGTGTTTGTTATTTTGAAAAGACGTAATGCCTGTAACAAGCCTAAATCGACATGCTGTCCCTGAGCATACAAATTTATATTTTGACATGTAGGGCTATTGAACAAGTGTTGGTATTTGATGACTTGGGATTGAGTATGTGGTCTGGGTCCACACTCAGATGAATCCTATCCAGGCCTGGGCCTTATATATCTGGTAAAATATTAAGAATTATTAAATTTTGACTGTTGCAGTGTTCTCTGGCATTGGTTTAGGCCCAGGAAACTCACAGACCAGTTACACGCCTTGTAAATCATCTCAAGTAATGCTACTCACCCAGTCAAATCTGTGCACTCTGAAAAGTATTCCGATTCGAGTGAGTGAGATCAACACACAGGGAAGAGACGAGACGAGTGACAACAGGCTGAGAAATAAATGAGTCAAAGAAAAGTAGATTCACATAGTGTGCTGTGACGACCCTGACGACTCTGTGCTGTTGATTCACCTGTTAGTGTGCTCTCTTGCAGACAGGGGCTCGTTAAGGCAGTTGGGAACACCTGAGAGTGTTCAGGTTAATTAAGCTTGTGTGCGGCTGGTAGCGCTCTCTCTGGCTCAGCCTCCACTCTGCTGCTGCATCTCACTGCCCCTCTGTGGTGTGATTATATTTCCGTAGCTCTTGTTTGGTTTTATGCACCTTCACAACATCCACACACATTTTACTCTTGTGCACCACACACACTACTGACACCACTGACTTCCACACTACACACTGTAAACATTAAGGTCATCTTCTGTTCATTCTGTCTGATTTGGTCCAATTTGGTTTAAATTGATTAAATAAATATGTTTTATTTAACTTTGCCATGGCATGTCTCCAATTTGGTGTTGCCATTTGAGCCAGGTCAAAATAGCAGTCCAAGAAGAGAAAAGTTGACAGCAAAAACAGAGATTTTAATCAAGAATGGACTCCAGATGGTCAGAATGTGCAACAGCTTCTTAACACAGGCCATATGACTGCTGAACTCTTTGTAACATGCAAAACATAACATATTTTACCCTTTTTAAAAGTATTTATCAAGTATTTTAACTTTTTAAATCAGGCATTTCATTGCACTTCAAAGTATTGCATTGTTGCACTCTTTTTAAATGCTGCTCAGTGTCTTTTAACTGTCTGTTTTTTTATCTATTATTTTGTTTTGCACACTGGTCCAGACAAACGATATTTTGCCCCACTGTATGTGTTCCTACAGATATGGATGGAATGACAATTCATAATAAACTTGAATTTGACTCGCACAGGCAGTTCAAAAAGAAAAGCATATTAATAATAATGAAATAATGAAGAACAGTGTTTAACTAAACCGCTAAAAAACAGAGATTTGAAATTATTTGTATAGCAAATCAATATTCATTTTAAGAGCAGGTTACAGTTTCCTCACTAGTTCCAGATTTTAACTATTCCTTTGAGACCAAAGCATTAATGTAGCTTATATTTGCAGCAAAAGTTGAATTTCGAAGAGGACTGTCATGATCCAAAACAGTTGAACCATCAAGTCATTCCAGCAGGGCACTCAGTAGGCTATGTTAAAAGCAAGGCTCTTCAAATCCATTTTGTATGGAAACCCTGTATTATTTATTAATCCTCATCCACCAGAGGGCTCATCACCTCATGGACCTTGTTAGAGTGGTCGTCACTGAGGTTATCTGCACTGTACTGAGCCCCCGTTACTCTGGGTTCTCCTGTATGTGACAGTTGGCCTGTCTAGCAGTGACACATGAAACAAAAGCTGAAAAAGAGCTGTTTAACTTATTTATACTTCTCAGAGTAGCATGAGTGAGTGCCTCACCAGACTTCCTCTCTTGCTCCTGTGTAGAGACTAAGAGGTAACTGATGGTGTCGTGTCAACCCTAACTATAGAGGGAGGCGCTGCATCCTCCATGATAGTTGCATCCTTGATTCCAGCCAATCCTGGCTGTCAGAAGCTCCTGACAATATCCTCCTCCCAATATTACGCCACTTCTTGCTCCTCGGAGAACAATGGTTATTAAAACATCTTTAATTAAAGAGTTTAATGGCCTCTTTCTAGGTCTCTCTAGTTAAATATTAAGATCTTTTTGACTCAGTATAACATATCAGATTGTGTGAGGTATTCATTTTTATTCATTGTTGATGTTTTCATTGAGAATTTACCATTGGTAAATTGCTACATGGGAGAGATTAAAAAAAACTAAAACTATTACTGACTAAATCAAAAATAGGAGTTTATTCGTTGGCCCGTTTTCTTATAACTTGAACAAAACTTTGACACACTGTCTATGTATTTGTAGGAACATAAGTGTGCTTTACAGTACGGGCTGAGATAAGGCTACTGATCACTCACCATTGTAATTTCCTCTCAGGGCTGAAAGGTTTTTGTGATTTTCCATTAGACCTGCAACCAGACCAAAAAGCTTGAGCACAATTGACTTTGACCACAATGTGCTGCTGTTACTGTATGGCTGGGAATGTAATGAGGTTTTAATGGGCTTCTGTCAATAACAGTTTGCCACAATTTGCTGTACTCTGTGTTTATGAAGATAGTTACACTAATGCTCTAAAGCAGCTGCTCTCAACTTTCAGGAACAGCAAGCACAGATCGACTCTGCATGATGCAGCATTTTTTCAGTGTGTAATAGTTTGGCATGCGCAAAGACTGATTCGATTGAGAACTTGGCAAGACATATAGTGACATCTTTACACACCCCAAAAGTTTGTTTGTTTGTTTGTTAGTTGTTGTTAGTTTGTTTTTATTCTATTTTTTTCCGGGAGGGGAGATGGATTATGATGGATGGATTTGATTTCTGTGTAGGGTCTGTGATTTATTTTGATTTTGTTTCTTTTGAGATGTGAGGGAAGATTTGGCCTATTCACCAAAAAAAGGGGAAAAAAGCAGTGGAAGGACTGTAATGGCACTGTAGCGACACTTTCTACCTTTATAGACCATTTCACAGGAATTCTATTGCTAGGCTACAGCTTGGGTCAGTGTTTGCTTCTTGTCTGCTGATGTAATTTACAGACCTAAAAAAAAGTCCAATAGGAAATATCAACGCATTCTTATCCAAACTCATTAATACTGCTGTTTGGCAAGTGGACTTTCACATCTAAATGTGGTGCACCAGGTATCCTCATGTGTCTGCTGTCGACATCCTGGGACACAGCGTTAATTTATGTCTATTCCATGCATTATGTCTTTTCAAGATACACTTCCATTTTCACAGAAAAAGTATAGTTTCTGCTTGTATTTATGTTTATTTCATTGTGCAACAACAGCACATGGTTAGGTTAGAAAAAAACATCATGGTTTGGCTCAACATTCATACGGGAAGCAAACAGCAGGCCCCTAGGTGAAAGTCTGGGGTTTGTTGGACCCATCCACATCACCCTCTGCCTGCCCTCAGGGACTTAGCAGGTCCTTATATTATATTATGCATTTAAAACTGACATTGCCCAGGGATATCATAACGCTGCAAGTGCCATTTTGCTTTCTGCCATGGCTGCATTAAGAGACATGGATACAGACTGCTGCTTCAGCATCATTGATCCCATGGAGACTTGCGGCCACCAAGCACGACCAAGCAAAACAGAGCGGCCAATTCTGCCTTCTTCTTCTTATTTCCTTTTTAGCACTCTGCTTGCTTCAAGTGGTTCACATGATATAATCATGCAGCTCTTTTAGACTTTCCAAATGTTATCAGACTGAATGGATTGACTCTTGATAATGATACGAGTCATTTTGCGAGGGTTGTGACACTAAAGAAAAAAGGAATCCACTGATTTATAGATGTCTCTTTCTCAATGGGAAAAAGCTTTTTTGGGCCCAGTGGCATCACTTGATGGACCCCAGAAACTGCAATACTGCTTTATGGCCACTATGAAAATTGGCATCACTTGATTAAATGTTACACTTCTTGGGGGTCTGTTTAACATGGTCTGTATAGTTGTGACATTACAAAATGTGTGTATTTCTATTTAAGCATTTTCATACTTTTACAATATTACTAATATTAATACCACTCATACCAGCTTTTAATTTAAAAAGATGTGTAAATCTGACTTCTTACAATATGGGACCTTTAAAGAAGATTATTTGAAGAGATAGTGTATCCCCCTCACAGACCAGAAGGACTGGAGACTGATACCAACCAAGAAAGTATTGCAAAAATGGTATGTTTACAAATAAGACACTCTCCACAGACATATAAGGGATCAATTAATGTTACAACCATGCAAGTAAAAAATCTATTGCTACTCATTTATGCTATAATACACACATTACTATTTCAACACAGTGTTTTATGAGATTCATGAAAAAATAATTATTTGTTAGGTGGCTGCAGAAAGTGTGAGCATGTTGCTCCATGTCATTACACACAGTGAATGACACAACTTTAAAGATGGAGGGAGGACAGAAGCAGGCCACTTTTAGCCTCATCCTTGTTCAGTATTCCTCTCCCCTCTTTTCTCCAGCTCCTTCGACTTTGCTGCGCTCTCCCCAGTCACCCACTAAAGGCCTTCTGGCAAAAATGAAGGGATTTCTATGCTAGTGGAGTTTTCTGTCATCAATCCTGTTTGCCATGCTTCAGTCCCTGCCTGTCTCTCCCTCCCTCTATCCATCCATCCATCCATCCTTGAGTCCACCCCTTCACATCCATCTCTCCCTATTCTAGGTTGGCGAATTGATTGCATTAAGCTTGTGGAAAAAGGCAGCCTCTGGGGACATACATTGAAGCAGCAGTCTGCCAGGCCCTCTGTTTTAATGAAAAGCTAAATCCCCAGCAATCACACCTACACACACAAAAGCCATTATACATACTGCCACACGTACAAAATGACACACACATTGCGTACACACATTGCAGCTAGCCAGCAAGCAAGCCTTTACCTGTGCTGTGTGGATTCCTGCTGTCATTTAACAACTGGAGTTCCCACCTTGTTTGCCTGCTGAATTGGAGATTATGTCTGAATTTTGCCTTATGGTGGAAGTAAATGTTTGTGGTGAAAAATAGGTCCCTTGTGAGCGTAAATAAAGATTTTCTATTGAGTGTTAATGGTATGTTTTCAGTGTCACGGTCCGATGCCTGATGCTATAGCGAGGGTATGCTCTAACACAAGCAGGTCAGACAAACTAGAGAACTAGAGAAGATCCTAATGTCTTACAAGCTGCTGTCTAAGAGGGAATCAATATAATGTATCGATTGGAGCTGGGATTGTGAGTCAAGATAATGTGTGTTGTGCGTTCAGTATAATGTGTCTGGTGTGTGTGAAGCACATTTGTGTCTGTGTGCGTTTTCTGTCCCCTGCCAACATATTACATAATTAAAGTGCTGATTAACTACAGTACCAACAGGTTGTTAACATAACCACTAACCAGCAGGTTCAGCCTTAACTATTCTGCAGTGTGAGACCTAATCCATAAACATGTCATGCTTGAATGTTGCTGGATTCTTTCTCATAAAATCAGCTGGTTTAGTCTGCTCAAGAAAGCTCAAACAAGAAAATGTGCTGCAGAGGAAACTCGTTAAACTTGCCATGAATTAAGTACCATGCAGTACGTACTCAGATCAGCTCTGGGCTGAAACTGTCAGATTAAGCAGGGCCATGCAACTTTAGAGGGCCAGGTGCTCAAAATTAGAGGAAAGGGGCCCATGAAACAATACACCGTACACATTACATTTACCTCATAATCTGCTAATTTATAGCAACCCATATTCAACAGAATGTAACAAGGACTCTTACCACAAACTAATCACAAATCTCACACAATGTCCTGTGTCACAACAGAAGGCACGGATGACCTGTTACCTGTCATCACGTGATATAAACTGACTCAAAGCAACCATTCAGTCATTTTATTTATAACTAAATAATTATTCATTGTTAAATGTTCTTTTTGATAAGGGCCACAGGCAGGCCTTCACAAAACAAAAAGCCTTGAAAAAAGCACACTTTGGACATCAAGGAGCAGGTGCTCAAGCCCCTCAGTCTTCCCCTCTGCATGTGCCCGAGGTTAAGTGTAGTTGTTCAAATGCCATACAGAGCAAATTAAATCAGGTGAAACATTTTCATGTGAATTAAATGTTTTCCAAATGTATTCCTCTTTGTAGTCACGCTGCTAGAACTGCGTTTATTGACAAACATTTAAATAGGTTTTCCTGCAGCCCAGAAATTTCCCTCCTCAGTGGAGCCGTTTGGATCACTACACAATCACATAACTGCAGATGTTCCCTGCCGAGGAAAGTTGCTCAGCTAGAGTGAGTTTGTGTGCACACACTTGGATCACCTGTGTGCCTCAGCCTTGATTAGAAGCCAGCCAGACAAGTTGTTTATTTTAGGAGTTGATGTTTTTTTCTCTCTTCTCTATTTTTGCGTCCCTCCCCCACCCTGTCATGCCGCTTCATCCGGCCGATCAATAATGTAATTCTTAACCAGCGGCTGCAGTGCGCTGGAGTAATTACCTCCTCCATTATCTGACCACATCTCTCATTATACTGTAAGCAGCCTTCATTAGATCCACAAGCTAAAAGGCATTGTGGGGGGACACAGGACACACACACACACACACACACACACTTATGACTGATAAGCATGCACAAACATGGTTTATATGGTATTATACTCAAGTACTCTGAAAGACAAACAGACAGACAGGCTTGTCACCCTCCTGCACTCCCCATCTTCACTTCCTCGCCTCTCTTCCTCTCTTTGCCCAGTCAATCAGATAGCCATTAGCCAGTATTGGTCCCGAGGGTTAGTCTCTCACATACTGCACATCTATGGGAGCATTTCCATTCAGCAAGATGGCTCACCTCCTCGCCTCGCTGTGATAGCAGTGCAGCCCAGGGGAAATAAAGACAGTCGCAGCCAAATCAAATCCACAGCGCAGCAGGGAGGGGAGACGATGCCACGGATCAGCATGTTACTGGCCTGCTTAGGCTCCTTCTGTGGAGCTTCTTGAGCCAAGCCGGGGAGGTAGTTTAATGGTTTAATATTGTTAACACCTCCAGGGCTGCACAATTAGTTTCCACTATGGATAACTGCCAGAAGATGGTGCTGGAAGGTACTTTGTTAAAAATCATTTATCAAATAGAATGCATATTTATTCATTGTCTGTATTTGTAATACGCCTTTTGAGTGCTTACAAGGCTAAATATCACAAAGCTATTTCACTGTCCTCTCATTGAAAGTCCATAGCAAAGCCTGTTTTCAGCAACTGTACTCTTGTTAGTCCTTTCAGCAAAGGCAACAGTCATGGTACATTAGCGTGGGCTACAGAGACAAAGGCCAATCTGTGACAGAAGCTAGCAGGTCACTGCATCCAATGACCTTTGCTGATTCAACTGATAAGGCTTTTTTTCTTGTTTGTAGCAGAGTACTGGACCAATGTGCTCCGCAATAACTGAAAAGTGAGTGAGTTATGGGACTAGTTGGCACTGGCTAAGAGATTTTTAAATTAGAAAAGAGACATCAGTATGTGTTAGCCAGGGGAAAAACACTATCAAATGCATACTTCCCTCCCAAAAGGAACTGTTGTTTATCAGTTACTCACTAAATGTGTTATATTGAGTTCTTGAAGAACACTTTGTGTTTCTCGTATGCTTTCATGGTGAACGTAGAATCCATACACTTAGTAAAACTAAACCCAAGTCTTATTTATCCAGTCATATGACCATTACTTCTCAAGAACACGCATTTTTGCTCAAACCTTTCTATTTAATGCACTTGTACATATAAGAAGCGCACCTAGGCAAGCATGTGCATTTGAACTCGGCTAAATGGGGTGCACAAGCAGAATTCAAATGCATGTGCTACTTGTCTGTGTGTAAGACTCTATTGTTTTAACTTTACTTAAAGTCACCTAGATGTCATATGAAGCCAAAAGTCAAAGTTGTTTTAGTGTTAACATAATGCAATACATGTATGCTCATAGCACACTGATGCGATTCTTGTTTTAACCCAAAACATGATGTTTTTTCCTCAACATAATAATTAGTGTTGTTGCCTAAACCTGACCACAACCAATTCACAATACTAACCACGTGTTAAAATGTGTTTCAGCCACATGTTATCGAGACGCTGAAGGGTGCCTTGTATTAGATGCCATGGGCCATGATTCAGTTTTAGTATTTGACAACCTGGGAATGAGAACAGGTTATTTAAATAGTAAGGTTTTGGCAACAATGCATGTATCTGTGAAGTAATGAGCATACTACTGAATAAATGAGATTTGGACCGTAATGAATGAGTTTTTGATAGTTTTGCTGTTGTTAAAATCCCCATTTGCTTCAATTCATCAAGAAATTCAGCCGTTCTTAGATTCTTTGTTTACTGTGGAGGCATTCAAGGAAACCAACATTACCTTCACAAATTCAACATAAGTGAGTAATTGAAATGCAAATTATCATTTAGTGCATGATGCATTCCTTTAACCTGTCTGTGTATAAATATGTACGTATTAATGCATTTCAGTCCAGCTGCCCTCATACCCAACCTCTCTTTTTCCCCTTGTTAAGGCAGATGAGGTCTGACCTGCGAGACAGAAATCAGCATTGTGTGTTGTTCATCATCTCCTGTCCCTCTTCCTCGGCCCTCGGCTTCTTGTTATACGACTGGCTATCAGCCTGATGGCAGTTCACTAATGGTGTCAGCGGACTTCAATTAGCTCTCCGCCACGCTCGATCGCACAGTCCTCTCTGCTGGAGAGGGGCTTTAAATTGTCTGAAATACCAGAGCCATTAAGTGCGAATGGTAAATGGAAGTTTAAACAGAGAGAGAGTGAGGATCAGGCAGATGGGGGCACAGCGACATCATGCAAGTCATGGACATTTCAGCCTTTGTTTTTCACACTTCCCTTTTGCACACTGGCTAACAGTGATAAACACATTATGGTCTGTAGAGGTGGAGAATGACTGATGATTTTCTGGCAATGCACAGCAAATTACTTTTCTTCTATAACTCTTAAGAGGATGGTTCATCTGGAACAGAAGCACATTTTATTTAAATTCACTTCAATTAACTTTATTTCACCCCCATTTTGTATGGGTAAATAGAAAGATAAAAGGTATAAGAGAGGCATTTGCAACCATTAAAAATGACATTAAACCACTACTGTTTAAAAATAGAGAAAGGTGTTCAAACTTTTACAGTCCTCCCACCAATGTTGCCATGTGCTATGTGCAATATTGACACCTTCAAATGGCAAAATTTCCCCCTCTTATTTTGTAGAAACGTTTAGCATCAGTTTTTTTAGACATTCTTTACCTCTCAGGATGGGTTTCAGAATTGGTCTCAAATGACTTTGTTAGTAATGACAGTCCTATTGATCAGTCTGTCTGAAATTGTTACGCACTCACAAAGCAGAATAATGGGCAGAATAATGTGTCAGTATGAATGTCAATGGGCTTTTTTTTCCTTCTCTGTGCCAATATAACAGCTCCATTTCAGACCTACTGCTCCCCTGAGCTGCAAAAGAAACTTCTAGCAGGAAAGAGTATAACCGTGAGCCAAGAGAGACACCCATAAGCTTTTTAAGGCAGCAGGTGGTATTTTACACACTTTTAAATTTTCACACAAAAAGGCAAAGCCTATTGTGTAAGTGTGGGGATTTAGCCACAGTATGTGGATATTGAGTATTTCTGGACCAGAACTCAGAGCAGAAGGGGAAAACTTTGCGTGACAGCACCCTCTACGCCCACATAGAGTGGGCACTTCTCTCCCTATAAGCATGTGAGACTGAGAGAAGAAAAGTTCTTTTCATCTCATCAAACAACCCAGGGGCACAAAACATCTTCCTCTGCTCTCAACTACAATCTTTCTTGGCCAGGAGAGATATTTAGGCATGAAGGCTGCCAGTGACAGTATGCCAGATCAAATATTGGCATATCTAGGTTGTCTAGACACAGCAGGTGTCTGGAAATAGAATCCATTTATTTCTGTCTCCCAGCTTCTTGAATGTTAGTGCTTTACAGCCAACCAACACTGACTGCCAAACAATGCTGAATGGCAAAAGCAAGGTGCTGTCGACAACAAAGTCTACCTCGTAAAAACAGCAGTCAAAAGAGTAATATTTTCACATTGCTTAAACTGAACTGACACTTAATAGGTTACATGATCAAATAAAAGTGTGTGATTTAGACCCTCCCTATATTAAAATACCACACATTTGATTGCTAGTCTATAACAGTAACTTGAACAAGATAATTAAAATCAATGCAACTAAAATTACTTTCCTCACTGATTGTAGGGCACTGTCTACATGGTTGGTGGCAGAGATTACAGCCATGTGTTGACACTCTCAATCTTCCATTTATCTCAGAGGAAAAAAAAACAACAAAAAGTTGTTTCAACTTATCAATGTCACCTTTTGATGGGTGGCCCCACAGTGATCGATCACTGTTGACAGGGACCCTCCCTCAAGAGTGAGCTTCAAAGTCGGTGTTTTAGCTGCAAACTAGATGACTGAATACATTTTATGAAATGCAGAGTTTTTGCAATCACTTTCACACCTTGGTGCATTACAATGTTAGGAATCTTGGCTACTTACATTGCCACAAGGTAGTATTTAGAGAAAAATGCATTAAAAAAAGATACCTGCACACTGTGCACATTATTGTCTTGGATATGATAATTCAAATCAAAACTGCTAAAAGTCTTATCCCTTACAATATTCTAGTTAAAAGTTAACTAGAATATTGTTAATAATCTAGATAATTAGAATACACGCACGCACGCACGCACGCATGCACACACACACACACACACACACACACAAACACACAGTTGAACACTGTCCAAGGTAAATCAGAATCAGAATCAGAATCAGAAAAAGATTTATTGCCAGGTATAGTTAACACAATACGAGGAATTTGTTCTGGTGGGTTGGTGCAACATAAATATAGAAAAAAACAGATACATCAACACTACACATACATCAACCACTTAGTTATTATGAGGGAAATAAGAGGTATGAATTTGTCATTTCAAGGCTATCGATATCAACTTTGCATTCCTTCCATCCATCAGTTCTTCTTCCTCTCCACCCCTCTCATTTGTCCTTGCCAGGTTAATTCACACACACGATTTCCCCCAATAGGAGTCATATTAGTTGAGAATGGTTCAGATATCCCTCCAGTATCTTCATCATGTCTTTTATTTTAATTGTAATGCTCAGTACATAATTAACAAATGGGTTAAAACACTTTTCCAGAGGCCGTGTGTGTTTCCACTTTTAGCATCTTAAACAGTAAGATATGCTCCTGAAATGAAATGGACTTGGTCTCAGTTCACAGCTTTACTCTCTCATCCTCTGTCCCCCTGGACTCATCATCACAAATAAACCTGAATCCTGTCAACTGACTGATGCTCACGGCCCCACAGTGCGATGCCACAATGTGAAGTGATACGTGACTACCATTAGCATTTTATCACAATGGCCACTTTAGGGTAATGACTTCATCCTTCTCCCGCTGAGTCAGTTAAAAAGTCAAATGGTGTGATTCTGAGACACCCACACTAGGTCTTTTGATAATACACAGTCTTGGCTTAGGTAATATATGGATTCCAGACTATATCAGCAGATGAATAGGACTCAGCTGTTGATTCAGTTTGGGTCTGAGATCACCCGCTGTGATCAAGGAGTCTTGCAGCTCGTTGTAGGTGTCCATCTCAGAAATCGACCACTAAGCCAACTTGGCGTGGGATCAGATATTTTCTGCAGGTGGCCAGGAACACCATTTCTCTTTCATTTTCTTTTGCTGTAGTCTGATATCATGTATGTTGAACAAACTGCTATTGCACTGTCACTTTATTTTAGCAAGCACTATTCCAATAACTGTGATGTTTCCAAACTGACTTCAATTTATTAAAGATGAATATGTGAAAAGATTAGAATTTTGACATTATTTTTGATAAGAGCAGTGGCTCCTATACTGGACCATTATCCTCACTGTTAGTTTCCCAGGTGTCAGATAACAGCTGCAGAAATGCTGTGTTGTGTCTGCTTCTGTCAGTTAAAGCAGATGTAAGTATGGTGTTGTTGTGGAGAGAATAGTTACTGTGGCAGACTGTGGGTGTCATCATCAATCACAGTTCACATTGCTAAATATTGGCATTGACGCCTCACTTGAATAGGATAAACGATGCAAGCAGAGGCGTGAAATGAAGAACAAGGATGGATTGGCTTGGTCTCTGTCAGTGTGGCCAGCACGGCCAGGGTTAGTTGTGCTGTCTTTGTTTCTGCTATCTAGTCCTTTGTCTTTCTTTATTACATCCTCTGTACAAGGTTATTGTGGTTGTTTGTGATTCATTTTTAAATCTGGGCCTGGGTATTTAACTTTGTTGCACTACTTTTTTAGCCAGGCCAGAGGTGTGGCTCAAGGGTTGGCAATGTCAATCGGTACATTAGCATTAAAACTGTAAGCATGCTAATGCTAACATTTGGCTTAAAGCATTTTAAACCACAAAGTAATTTTATCTCCCACATAGAAGAGGGCTTCTGTACAAGTCTGGTTTTATTTCTGCTTCAGTCTCATACATTGTCTTTTGTGATATTTTTAGCTAAGGATAAACCAAATCTTGACTCTATCTTGTTGTGTTAAGCATAAACACTGTAGAGCCTCTCTCCACACACACCCCACTCCACACCTGCAAACACCTGATTTGCTCACAGCATTACAAAGCAATTGTGGCCCTCCGTACTCATGTACTATCTAGATTTATGAGTCTTGTTTTGGCTGGCGAAGTATGAGAATGAAATTGGACACATTTATACAGTGTTGTATAAACAAGAGAGTGAAAAACAATGCTTGAACATTGAAACATCTCTCCCTCACACACACACACACACACACACACACACACACAAACACACACAGACTTTGTTCTCTAGTTTAAGTGAAGAATTGCTGTTATTGCTTATAGGCGTCCTGAATTGCCAGCTTGCGTGTGAGATGACGCCAGCAGCAGAGACCTCCCCACTGGTGATTCATTGCTTTAATCACTGTGGCTCTCCAACCTCTTACCAACCATGGCAGGGTTTGACACATCACTGCCTTCTCGGAGCACTCGCACCATTTGTCCTATTTAGGACACTGTCTCTCCCCTCATAGACAATTAGATCTTGGAGGTACAGTGTTGTGTAGAGCTGGTAAATACAGCACAGCTGCCGCAGGTTGAATTGGTGTGAAAATTGGTACGTGGTCATCACCGATTTATCTCAGATGAAAGAGGTTTTCTTGTGCACCTCCTCCGTCATCAACCTCATCTGAACCCCACCAAGGGCTTGTAACAGAAAGGATATTCATCCCACATGTTAATGTCCCATCTAAAAACAGTCCAGTTTTTCTGGTTTCAGTTCCCTCTCTTTTTCTCTGCCTCCCCCTCATTCTGTTTAATTCAGAGTGGTCGTAACATTATATCCACAGTGCAACAGCAACCTTTATAAACCTCTATTGATTTTGCCTTGGTTTGTGCTTTTGTTGCCACATAAGGTGGAAAGTGGATAAATTCAATCACTCCTGTTTTCTCCTTTTGCCACCAAATGGCAGAGGCCTTAGTGGCTCTAAACTAGCTCGGTCACCAGACAAAATGTTGGCATTGTACATCTTTTGCTTACCATGGATACATTACATTTGTACATTTTATCATATAAAGATCTCTAAAGTGTACAGTATGAGCTAAACACCGCCCCAACTCAGTTGTGTTTTAGTGAGTCACTGCCATGTTTCAGCGGCTTTTTAGCCCTTAAACATGTTTGTTTTTTACTAACCCCTAGTGTCTCCAGCAACTTTATTCCGGCAGCTTTTTAGCCCCAAAACATGGATATTTTTTAGTGACATGTTGCTGTGTTTCAACAGGGATAGTGCCACAAAAAAAAATGTTTTTTACTGAGATGCTGCAACTTTTGCAGCCAGGAAAGTGAGTAATCACTGGATTTCTAGACAGGATTGTGCCACAGGTATAGTTTTTTCAACTGTATCTAAGTGTTTTTTGTGCCTAAAGTGTCAATGTATCTGCTACGCAATAATATACAAATGTAATGTTTCCATGTTTTGCAGAAATGTACAATGCCAACATATATTCTGGTGAGTGGGTTGGTCTAGACCAGAGATGTCAAACTCGAAAGGCTATATATAGAGAGAGGGACATAAGAATTTTTTTATTTTATTTTATTTTATTTATTTAAATAAAAATAAGAAACAAATGCCACGGATGTGTCTTTTATTTGAAATTTGATTTCTCTTGTGTTTATAATATTAATAAGCTTTGCTTGTTCCAGATTCAATGTTTAAGCAAAACTTAAGTTTGTTCCCATATGAAAAAGTTTATCATTATATATTTGGAGAGAAGGGAAAACATGCTCAACTGTAGTCAATTTTTCAATAAATATCGAGTCTGGCCCGCAACTTTGTCCCACTTTTTAATTTTGGCCCACTGTGTATTTGAGTTTGACACCCTTGCTCTAGATTCACAGGTGGATACTGAAGTCCCTTAATATGCCAAATTTGAATTTTATGTTGGAACAATGGCATGTCTAACTACAGTAGCAACTGTGCCAATATTTGATGAATCTATAAGAAACTCAGAAAGAAACCTCAGGGATGATTCACTCCTAGAGTGCACAAGGATACCAACTTGTACTGTATGTGGCAAGTCAGATGGTTGTTGGCTGAGAAACTCATCCTGGGACTCTACTCTCACAGAGATAAGAGGTTCATCTGAAGTCAGCTCCAAACGGATGTGACTGCTCATTCACTCCCACTCCTGAAATCTTCAGTTTGCTTTCCGCACTTCATTTACTGGCCGACGTTCCACGACTGTCCTCTCTCCCAAAAAAAGCAGGGCAGCAAATTACACGCAGATGTGACGATGGATCGTACTGAGCCTGTGTGAATCCGCTGAGATGTCGCCCCAGAGGAGGTGAGAACAGCAGCAAGTAGGGCATGCAGCAGGGAGGCTTCAGGGTTTACACACTGTGGGATGTTGATGTTTCTCTCTCAGTGCGAGAGAGTGAGACCAGGATTCAGCTCCCGTGAAAGGAAGCCAAGAGATTCAGCCAGGGAGGCTGGAAAGAAGCTGGAGTTCTCTTCTCATGTTGTTTCTTTACATGCCAGGTTTTACAAACAGACTTTTGTTGTTTGCATAACAATACAATAAAATCTGGCATTTGACAATTTTTCTGTGCAGTGTGTTTTTGTTTTGTGGGATCCAATCAACAATCTTTGATACACTACATGGCCAAAGGTGTGCAGACAGCTAACCATACGTCCATATGTCATGCATCTCGTTCCAAATCTGTGGGTATTATTATGTTGCTATAACAGCTTTCCCTTTGCCTTGTGGAAGACTTCCCACAACACTTTGAAATCTGTGCTCTGGTCAAATGCTCTCATTCAACCACCAGAGCATCAGTGAGGTTGAAAACTGTAAGATGATGAGGCCCGCCATGCCCATATTCCACTTCATCCCATCAAGTGTGATAAGGTTGAGGTCAGGGCTCTGTGAAGCACAGTCAAGTTGTTTCACACAAACATGGGAAAACCACTTTCTGGACCTAACTTTTGTGCATGAGGGAGTCGTCTTGTTGAAAGACGAAAGGGTCTTCCCTAAACTGTTTCCAAATGGTTGGAAGCAAACTATGATCTAAAAATGTAACTGTATACTATTCCATAAAGTGAAAAAAGTGGCTTAGCCCAAACCATGAAAAACCACCTGCTCTGAATGTAATTACTAAATTGCGTGGGCATTATCAACCCCATACACACTGGTTAGAAGGGGCCTGCAACATCTAATCTTAGGTTCACGCTATCAGCCCAATAAATGGTGGTATGAGTGGTGATATCTTGTGACTGTCATAATCATTACGGGAGCAAAGGACAAAGTCAGGTGATGTAGTACAGAGTTACAAAGTCTGCGTAGACGGTAGATCAGGGTGATGGATGGGTCAAACAAACTCAGGCCTTTCATCTAGGGGACTGTTGTGTTTTGTGTGAAACCAAAAAAATCAACGTTCACATAATTTACTGAGCTAACATCACATTATGTTTCATTATGCTGCATTACATTACATTACATTACCCTGCATACGTCATGCTGCATTATGTTATGTTACATAATGTTATGCTGCATTATGTTACATTGTGTAATGAGCATACTTATTTTAACTCAAACCACAATGTTTTCCTAAATCTAACCACATAGTTTTGGCACTTAACAAAGGTAAAAATGAAACTTTAGAAAACAGGGACCATTTCACATGTTGCTATGCAGTATGCACCTTCTGGCCTGCTGGTAGGTGCAGCAGGCCCTGTTTGTACCCATATGTATGAGGCTGATGACACCCATTTAATAGAGAGATAACATGGTTGCAAAAAACCCAAGACAAAAACAAGGAAAGCGTAATCACAATTAAGTGTTAAGAAAAATTACTTTTTTTTTTTTCACAAGTAAATTAGGTTCTGCACACTGACTGATGGAAAGAAGGAATTTGGTGACCAACAGAGAGCAGAGTGAAGAGGATAAGGTACAGGCTCTCCTGCCTCGTCTGAGTGTGTGCATAACTTTAGAATAAAGTGTCAACTTTTTATGCGCAAGTAGTTTCTTCTGCCAGGACAGAATGTCAGAGCTGTGAGACAGTAAGCCACAGGGAGAATTTCTGTTTGGATCACAATGCAGGGATCAGCTCTTTTCTGTCTCTGGGAGGATGCTTTCGGGAGCTTGTCGTGTCTGTATATCCCATGCCCTGCTGTCATAAAATGGGACTGTAGGTCTGTCAGTCACAGTGTCAGTATTAGGACCCTCAGTGGCCCCCGCAGGCCTTTCCCCTTTGGCGTTCCTTAGTGATGCCACACTCAGATGACTGCTCCTCTCAGTCTGAGGGCTGCTGGCTGTCAAAACAATGTGCTTGACAAACCTGCTTGTCTGAAGGATCAAATGTGTGTGTGTGTGTGTGTGTGTGTGTGTGTGTGTGTGTGTGTGTGTGTGTGTGTGTGTGTGTGTGTGTGTGTGTGTGTGTCTGCAGTCGTGAACCTATGTAACAGTTGACCTAACTGTCATTACACACTCACCAACAGGGAACTAAAGAGCCAACAGGGGACATTTTTGAAGTCCTCCTCTTGGTCATGCTCTAAATCATACACACACACACATCATGTCTTAAAGCCTGTCTTGATTTTTTAAAATTTAATCTAAGTTGGGACCTGAAGGTGTGTGAATGTTAACTTCCGTACTCAGCACTGCTTCTGTTGGTTTTAGCAGGCATTTTAATGACTCATTCACACACAGTCCTTTAAAAAAAAAAATTGATCTATATTTTAAAAAAATATAATTCTATTTTTGTTTTTCAAAATTACCACAAACAGCTCTGTTGGTAATGTTGGAGTGTGTATATGTGTGTGTGTGTGTGTGTGTGTGTGTGTGTGTGTGTGTGTGCGTGTGGGTGTGTGTGTATGCATGCATGCGTGCATATGGTTTTGTGGACACACTTTTCTTTTCCCAGTCACAAATGGTCATCATGGTGTCATAACCAATTAGAATTAACTATTAA
This sequence comes from Plectropomus leopardus, assembly GCF_026936395.1. Lineage (NCBI taxonomy): Eukaryota > Metazoa > Chordata > Actinopteri > Perciformes > Serranidae > Plectropomus > Plectropomus leopardus. The sequence goes on from NC_142178.1 coordinate 11,191,138, forward strand.
AAAATCTATGTCTAAAAAAGTAATAAATAATTTCAATTTAATACGTTTTTCATTTAAATATGACACAGTGTGCTGTATTTCACTTTATTTGTTTGTCAGATTTGCTAACATTTAAGCAAATCTTCCACTGCAGAGAGACAGACATTGGCAAACCAATACAATTGTGACTCAAAACTGACATGTACTTGTTAAGCTGCTGTGGCAGGATGCAGACCTGGTTGCCCACTTATCAGAAGATTGGCAGTTTGATCCATGGCTCCTCAAGATACTGGACCCCAAATTGCTTCCAAGGGCTCTGCGGGAAAGTGTTTTACTGTTGAGCAGTAAACAGGTGCCTCCTTGTATGGCAGCCTCAACACGTTCTCATCCCAACTTGTTACAAGTTGCAGCTTTGTCAGTGGACTTCCACATCTACATAGTACATGTTAGGTATCTTTCTGTGTCTGTTGTTTATGCTCCAGGATGCTGCTATCATGATGTCAATAAAAGCACATGGTGGAATAATGTGGCACATTGTTGTGTTTAGGCAAAAACAGCACATGCAAAACAGGCACAGACAGTTAGGTTTAGGCAACAAAGTCACGGATGGTTAGATTTAGGGCAAAGAGGCAGATTTTCTGGTGTAAAAAAAAAAAACAACCTCACATTCAAACAGGAAGCCAACACCGGACTCCCACATCAAAGTCAAGATTTGTGGGACACATACTCCTCCCCTCCCACCCACCCTATCAGCACCCTCATGCTCGTTATATTCCGTCATTACCAGCAGCATTACCACCTGATGCTGTCCTGACATACCATGTGCATGCCACAAGTTCCGTCTGGAGAGTTCTCAAGTGACACTGCCCTTGTATGTATCGGGCAGATGTGGCCGGTGCCTACCAGCGTGTGAATATGGGTGTGAGTCGGTGAATGTGACATGATGTGACATATATTGTAAAAGCGCTTCAAGCAGTCGAAATGTGCTATACGAATTAAGGGGCACAGGGCTTCAGATGTAGTTGGATAAGCAAAACTACCAATGCTTCACTTACAGGAAGTAATTCAGTTTAAAGGAGTAGTTCAGCATTTTCTGTTGGTCCTTAAAAGTAGTTACAGCATATGTAAATACAAATAAACAAATAAGAAAAATTGGTAAATTAGGGTTTTTTTAACTTGGAAAAGCTAAACTAATTTACTCCCATCTCCAGCTCTATACAATTATTGGAATTGTGAAAAAAACTGCAGATTTTCAACCATCACTGTGTCATTACAAAGTAGGCAGATGAACAGTGTTTGGCTGTTGATTTACAGGTGACACATTATTACCTGTTTTTGCATCACCTGTGCAAACCCTATGGCTTATTAATGGAGAGCTGTGGGTGCTGGCAGCATGGGGAAAAGCCAGACACTATCTGTACACACTGCAAACTCTGCAATACACAGTATTAGTTTAGTATTAGTTTTCTCATTTAACTTCAAAGAAATGGGTGGCTGTCAATCAGGAGATACAGCGGATCATTGACAGATAGGAGGTTTGATCCCCAGCTCCACCAATTTGCATGTCAGTATCACTAGGCAAGATTCTGAACCCAAAATTTCTCCTGATGGCTATTTAATTGGTGTGTAATTGCATATGAATGTTGAGAAAATGAGCATCACCTTGTATGGTAGCCTTGGCCACCAGTGTATGGATGGGTGTGTGTGTGTGTGTGTGTGTGTGTGTGTGTGAATGGGTGAATGTAACAAGTAGTGTGAAGGCACTTTGAATGGTCAAATAACTTAAAAAGTATGTACAAGTGCAGGTCCATTCACCAAATAACCATAAATCATAAAACGTTAAGCTATTTCTTTAATGTTATATCAAAAATTATACCATAAATAAGCTTTACCTTGTCATTTCATTATTCACATATTTTCTGTGGTCTGGAGTATCACTTAATCAAAATCTTCATTTTCTCAAGTAAAAGTTTTGCACTTTCCCATAAAGTTGGACACATCACACATCATTAAATTCTGAAATAATGTATTGTTTTCAATATTAGAATTTGTTTGCAGCAAACAATCTGGCTCCTCTTAGTCTATTTTGAGAGTGATTCTTTTGTTTCCAAATCCCACACAGACTCACAAAGGGCCACTCTGTAGCTGTCACTCACTGCAGAGATGCTGAGCGTCGGGCTCAGCGCGGAGACAGCGCCATGATTGTCCCATGTTTGCATCACTGTGTGTGTGTGTGTGTGTGTGTGTCAACCGCACAGGAGAAGGAAGTCAATCGTGAATGTAATGAAAATGCAAATTATCTTCCTGGTGTCAACCTGCGCTGTCAATCAGCATCACCATACTCTACTGCCTTTCAACCTCTCGCAAAACGTCCCGCAATCAACCCGGACATGACTTAGACAAATCACTCCAAAGAGCCATTTCCCTCGTTCATTACAGATAAATCAATCTCCCTTATTGTTATGTTCTCTCCTCATGTCTGTTCTCTATTCCTCCATCGATTTCTGTCATCTCATCATTTGTCTGAACTGTTTGGTCTTTATCCCTCCTTTCGATAGCTTCCCTTCATCCCATGCAGAGAGAGGTTTTGTAATTGGTGTTGAGAAAAGTTGGTGGAATGAAAAACGATAAAGGTAGCTGGAGGTGAATAGGATGATTAATGATTAGTAATTAACTTGGGGCTCTGTTTTCAATTACAGTTCAGAGGTAATGGATTGTTTTTTGTTTGTTTTTTGTGGCCGACTCCAGACTCCCAATTAGCTTGTCTTTGTTTTGGAGATCAGAGAGGGCGGAGTGAGTTTGAGAAAAAAACAAAAAAAACAAGTGGGTCTTAATTAACAAAGGAAAGCTTATTACAGTGCCTGGTCTAATTTCCTCTTTTTGTTTGAACTGTGCAATGGACTTCAGAATCTGGTTCTGATCAGTCCTGTAGCAAAAATTCAGCCTGTGTTACTGAAAAGAAATAGGATGGGGCAGTAGAACAGGAGTTTATCATACTGACTTGTGAAGAATTTGACATAAACCAGAAAAAAAGACTTTCACCAAGAGTAAACTGTGGTTTTCCTTGCAATAAAAAACAGCAGTCAACACAGTTCCGTCACAGTATTGTGTCTGCTCTGCTGTTTCAACAGGTGAGAACTCAGTCATGCATCAAATGACAAAATGTAGCAAAGTGGATTTTTCTGCCTGTTAATTTGCATGGGGCTGCATTAAATGATTCAACAGTGACTTGATTGCAGGGGCAGTGCAGCTGAACCCTATATTAAGGCTTCTAATCGCTGCTCAGTATTCTTTGCTACCTGGCTTCCTCGTTTGTGGCACTGTCTATGATGCCATGGCTCTTCGTGTTTGGGTTCCATTGCAGCTGGAACTGGGACTGGCTTATTTTAAGGTTGATGGAATTGTTTGACGTTATCTGCGTCGCGTCTTTGCTTGACCACAACTTTGTTGTTTGTGGAGTGCTATGTTAAGGGGCCTAAAATTGCCATGACTGTGCCATGAATAAAGCAAGGAGGAAGACATTTTTAATGTAGGAATGGCCTTATAACCAACAAGACCTGTGTTTGTTACTGACTGATTCATGCAATATTGTTGTTCTTGCACCACTTGCGAGTGGACAGAAGAAAGCATGCAGGCTGCCCTTGCCAGTGTTGTACAAGTTTTGTTTTTGGACATTGGCGTTCCTTTTATTGTAACCATTTATGGTACTTAAACTCATTAGGCAAGGCGCTTGTCTTTATCTGTTATTGTGTGTGTGTGAGCGTGCGTATACATGGATTATGTTATGTTATTATGATTATGTTTTAGATGGATATCTAAAAATTGGCGTACGGTGAGTCAGCCTGGTGATGCAATTTCTGCATTGTATATGTATGCATGAGTATGGGCTTACAATGATATTGTATGCTAATCAAACATGGTTGATGTTGATGTCTGTGCAAGTTGGACAGGGAAATAGTTGAGCTGATGGTGCAGTGGGGAATGGGGGGGGGTACTTGAGGGCAACAGAAACAAACTAAGTTGATGGCAATCTTTCCTGCCAATAGTTGTCAACTCATCCAATTACTGGTCATCTGATGAACACAGGTTCAATATTTCCACTGCTTTTGGGAAATTTCTTTCTTTCTTTCTTTCTTTCTTTCTTTCTTTTTAGTGTCCTAGTGCTCCACAATGTTTACCAGCTAGCTGCTAACTTTGGCTGTGTGTTGTTTAGTGCTGTGGAAGAAGAGTACAGTTCAGTTGTAAGAGCCCTTTTGTAGAAAAAAAAAACAGCCTGTAGTGAGAGAAAAATAAAGCAGTAAAGCTGCAGGCCATGAAAAACAATCCTATATGCTTAAAGACACTTTATCACCCAGTTGAGCTGATGGGAGTTGCTTCAGAGTTGGGTGACAGTGACAGCTATCAGTGGGTTCATCACTACAAACAACCACTTTCATATTCCAGTAATCATGTGATTTCGTTAAAATATTTAGAAATATTGATTACGGCTGCTTTATGTATGCCCACAAGGTTTAGGTATATAAGACTGGAAAAAAATCTGACCCTGTCCTTCAACTGAAACACTGAAAGGTAAATATAGTATATTATAAATATAACTGTGGACAGAAACCTGCTGTTGCAATTATCTGTCTGGGTTATTCTTTAAGACATCTTATTTTACCTTTGACTATTGATGAAGACAACAGTTATGACATCTCTTTTTGTCACCTAAAGTGCAATTGGCTTAAAAGGTTGAACCCATATTTTTCTTTAGTGTGATTCAGCAGATTTTACTCCTGAAACTTTTCAGACATGGGGATGGGCCAGCATATCTTTTTACAAGCTGTTTGTAAAGCTGTACGCAACCTTAAGAGCAAATCTATGATTTAGAGTCAGAGCTGGGATTGTATTCATACAGCTCTCATTGTGGAGGTGGCTGAGCTGGTGGCTAGCAGCTAATAGCACTAACAACACCAACTGTGTTAACAATGGTAACACTGCAGACAGAGGAAATGGTGTTACCTTTGGGGGATGGGTGCTGCACTTTGGTGATGGTGCCATCCAGCCACTGTGAGCTGGGACAGTGTTATCGTTAATAACTGCTGTAAGCGCAGGGATACACACATCGGGACTCACATGCAACATGCATACATGGCCAGACCGTCATTAGCTCAGATTACAGCAGAGAGGGAGTGTGACGTCATTGTTTGTTAAGGACGCCATCACTTCACTATCTTTATAGGAAATAGCTATAAACTGCTATAGTAATGCTTTTAATGTCCTAAACAGAACCTTTAATGCCATCTCTTGATGTATCTTTCCATCTGGATGTTGTCTGATTTGTTTGCCATAATTTAAGTACTGTGACAGTATAACTGTTTTCCTTTTTTTTACAGCTTTTCTTCACCGCCAGAGAAAATTAAATTAGATTGGCTGTCTGACACTCAGTGCGTGACACTAATATGCCATTTGTCTACATGATCAGAGTTTGGAGTTTGATCTCAGTCTGCTGTCCTCATCTCAACCCCTCCTGTGACAGCAGCGCACCTTTATAATGACCAGCATAAATCACTCGATTAGAATCGCATTTTGTTTAGCTGACTCTTCTTACACTTTGTTCCAACAAGATGCATTTAGAAATGAGGAAGTGGCTCTGACCTTTGCTGGATCCAGAAGCAGAAAATCAATTTATGCTGCTGTCCCGATAAACAGCTTCTCCATCGGCTCGCAGACCAGGATCATCAGCCCTATCCAGACACATCCTGTCAATTACACGTATTTAGGGATAGGCAGTCACAGGTAAAATATGCTTTTTAGATGCAAACTCAATTACTGGAACCATTTTGTTCATATTTGACTGAAAATAAAAACATGAATGGATAAAAACAGCATTAGTGACAGTTTTCTGTCTGTTTACATGCTGATCTTTATTTCAGTGTCAAGCAAATTTATTTAGATCTTTAGAATTTCCAAAGTCAAATACCTCATTTGACAAAGAGCTTTGAAATATGAAGAAAATGTTCTGATTTTTCTGCAGGAAGCATTCCACTTGATCTGTTTCTTTATGAACTAATAGGATATATTCGTGAATGGAAGATTGAGATTAATTAAGGGCAACTTAATCATGCATAAGAATGTTGATTAGTTCTATAAACGCTCATCAAATTGTTACGAGTTTTATTTCCCACACATTCTGTCATTATCTCATTCACAGATTTGTGTTGCCCCCTCCATCCAGATTTGTTTAGATAATTAAATGTGAAAATCAAACGTGCTTGAGATAATCCTCTGGGCTGTGCACTGACATTTGCAAGCAAACCGGATTCCTTAACCCCTCACACACCACAAGATTATCATCGGTAATCATCCAGGGCATATATCAGTGGCTTTAAAAGATCGTGTAACTCCATTTTACTCTAACCATGACCAAAGCCTTATTAACTCCCAACATGTGAGACACTGGTCTGCACTGTTATTTCCAAAGTCATTCCTTCCCCTTGGTAAGAGAGTTTGTTGCGGCAGAAATCTGATAACAACTTTGTGGGGCAGATAAAAGAAGTTCTTGTGAAACAGCTGAAACAAATGTCCCTGTATGCTCTCCTCGCTTTGTCCCTGTCTGCTGATAGATGGATGGTGCTCGCCTCCTAGTTTAGTCATCCATCCTCAGAGAAAATAACAAAGCTTACTATATGTAAGAAATGCTGTCTCTTGATCTTTATATCACTCTCTCTTTACTTCTTTGCAAGTTTTTGTCTTAGTGTGTTCTTTAAATTTTCCTTTGTCTTCTGCCCATCAGATTACGTCCATCAGTCATTCTGTCTTAGTTGTTTTGTGTCTTTTTGTTGTCATTCTGTGTCTTGTTGTTATTGTTATGTGTCTCTGTGATCACTTGTGTCTTGTTTAGTTGTTTTATGTCTCTTTGTGATCGTTGTGTGTGTCTTTGTAGTTGTTTTGTGTCTCTTTGTTGTCAGTTTGTCTTTTTGTAGTTGTTTTGTGCCTCTTTGTGATCATTTTGTGTCTTGTCATTTTTTGTCTGTGGTCATTTTGTGTCCTGTTGTTTTGTGTCTCTTTGTGTTCATTTTGTGTCTTTTTATAGTTGTTTTGTTACTCTATGTGATCATCTTGTGATTGTTTTGTGTCTCTTTGTGATCATTTCTGTATTTTTGTAGTTTTTTGTGTCCCTTTGTGGTTGTTTTGCATCTCTTTGTAGTTGCTTTACATCTCTGCAGTCATTTTGTGTCACTTTGTTATTGTTTTGCCCCTTTTTGTGGTCACCATGAGTCTCTCTGTGTCTCTTTCCCCATTCCTGCAATGAGAATATAACTGTATGGGTTCCTACCATCTTGAGGGGTCAGAGAGGTCATTATATCTTCTGCTGCATTCCTGCTGAAAGAAAGTATTGATGCGTCTTTGGCTGCAAAAATATTTTGACCACCTTTTCCCAAATGCCAGATTGATTAGCTGACAGATCACAAATCCCTAAACTATTGATTCGTTCAGTTACAATCATTTTTCAGGGTGTATAGGCCTGCAGGAAACCATAGGTACAGTGCCAGTTTTAGGGTAAATGATTGCATCCTCTACTATATCATACTGTAAACCTACAAAATACAAAGTACTATGTAAGCAGATGTAACAATATATAAATAGGATAAATTAAAAATGGTTATGCATTTATCCTCTTAGCCATATTCTGGTTTTATAATCAGCGGTACATTTTGGGGTATTTATCATTTTCTGGGGCCACTAATGAGCCAGATGGACAAATCATATATAAACATCATCTATAACAAAGGGATACAAAAATAAAGCATTACAACGCCGAATGCAGAGCACAAAAGACATGACAAACGCAGCGAACATCAGGACTGCCTTTTGTTTTTATTACAGTTCGCCTGCTTCATCTGTGCCTGTGGTGGCTTTACAGATGCTGGTTAGCACTGCTTCGGGCGAGATGCTGTTTCAAGGTAGACAGCTCATTAAGAACAGTGACAAGTGCTGCTGAGGGAACTTAACCAAGAAATGAGGGGGAGGAGGACCGGACCTGCAAAAGCAGAAAGCTGCATGTTAGAGCTGTGACAGGGCCTGTAACATTTTCTCCACTCTCGAATTGAACTTAATATCTCTTTGGTCCTTCCATTAAAATGATAACATTCACTGCTGCAGTGGGCAGCTCTTTTTTCCTAAAATCCATCTATCATATAGATAGTGCATTTTTTTCTGAATGATTCATTAAATTTGATTCGGGGGTAATATCTATATTTGCTTTGTGGGAGGCTGAGGCAAAGTGAAGCCTTTGGGTATTCTCTTTGTATGACAAAATGCTTTTTAAACATCAATGCATGTGTATGTTTTTATGCATTTGTGTTGACCAAAATGTATGCAGCACACACACACACAAACAAAAGGTGTAAAAATCCCATGTTGGATTCCCGCTGATAGAGCAGAACCATTCCCACAACCCGCAGAGAGGGACAGCCTGCATGGGCGGTGGGCTGTCAGTCAGATCCACATGTACCAGGGCAAGTGATGCATGAAGGGAGTTTGAGATTTCACTGTCATCCTCAGTCTGGTCCCCTGTAGATCTCCCCCTTCTGCCTCCATTTCTGCTCCAACGCTCCGCTGGCCACAAAGACTGTATAATCTGTGCCATGACTAAAACTGACTGCAAATAATTTAGCTGAACAAACATGGTATTTTGAAGATATAGTTTTGGGCTCTCCTTATGTGTTTGAGCTAATTCTGTGTAGTGCCATAAGTTGTGTTGTGTCTGTGTGTTTGTAATTTCAAGTGCCAACTAAGAAAAAGATGAAATACAAAATGGATAATTTTATTCAATGTTATATGTCAACACTCTATCATCTCCCGTAATTTTCACACGAAGTAAAACTTTTTTTAAATTACATAGTATAAACACGACTTTCACCACCATTCCTAATGCTGTTGCTCCTGTGACACGTGCTGCAGTAACACTGCATGCCGCTGGGTGCCGCTGTTGCATCCTGAACGCATTCGCTGTCCGTGGTGCTGAAATCATCAACTGCGATGCTTAACACTGGGCTTCCCACATAATCTCCTGTCATGTTAGTCACCACCAAACAGACAAATATTTACCTAAAATCCATAATGTGCCAAAACAAGTACCTTAAGCCATATGAGTCACTCATATCACTCAGTCCACTTTCTAGTCATCAAAGGAGCTGGTGATCAACTCCAACTTGGCCACAGTTCAGAACCACATAAAGAAGTGGTGCTTTTTTAAAGAAAAGTAGGCCATATCAAACGGGTAAATGCTTTTCTCCTATGAGGCAAGGGTGCAGAAAGTTGGGGTTTTGAGTGTTACTGTAGTGCTTTTCACATCACAACTTAAAAGCTTTAAATGGCGCCATGCAGAGGTGAATGCGGCTGCGGAGGATTCAGATCATCCAGATCTGTCCATCACTGTACTGCCGGACTAGCGTCAAGGCGACTTGAAGAAGCATCAACGATACAGGAAATAGCGGGAATTTACCTCCAAAGTAAAATAACAAAATATGTTCTCACTAAGAAGTGCTTTAGCCTCCAGGTAATTGTGCCATCTAAATTTATTACTTTTTTTTTCTTCTCAAAATCAATGAACGTTTTACACCTGCTTTGTAGAGTTATGTTTATGTTCAGCAAATTAACATCACACAAAACAGAATGAATACAGTAACAAAAAGATCATGACAAATATCTTAACAATAGAATAAGGGGGTCACACAGAGAGCAAATGAACCTATTTGCACTTTTTAAATTGGACTTTTCCTTTTCCACATTTTGAATAGTGTTCCCTCAGGTTTGCATAGGTTATGACTTAAACATTATAAGTGTTAAATTCCTATTTGATGAAATATTTTTTGCAAATCACACACACACACACACACACACACACTCCCAACACAAATTTCTTGTAGGGTGTTTTCCTCAATCACAGTCAACGTTACATTTGTTGTCTTTTTTATTTTATTTTTTTTTATTCTTGTGGACACAGTAGAATGGGATGATAGCATGTGAAACACATTGTTTGTGAAGTCCTCTGACTGTTACGTTTTCTGAGGCAAAATCTGTGATTTAGTTTTTTGTAATAATAATAATAATAATAATAATAATAATAATAATAATAATAATAAAAATAATTTTTCCCTCCCTTTTTTCTTACATCACATTGTCAGAAATGGTCGCTCATTAACAAAACTATTATTTTGAAAAGATCAACCGGACGTCCTACACGTCATTAAAACCACCTTGCCTCGTGAGAAGTGAACGACTACGAGGCAATACGGCTGACTTGCCACACTCGCGCTGGCTTCACCGTGAAGTTAAAACGTCCCTGAAGCTAGCTCTCCTCTCCGTGCATTCCTTCACAGAGAAACAAAAAACACATCTTCCAAACGATACGTACTTTTACCCACATGTTTGACTACAACGCCATTTCTTTTGCAAGAACTCACATCGGATAATATGACTCAGGCGGTCGACACAAGCTGCGGCGACTTCACCCCAGATTCAGAGTGTTTGCCTGCGGACGGTAAAACGCTTTAAAGACATTTCCACACACGGAAAGAGGACACTTTCTGAATGAAACTTTCCACTGTTTCCTCCGGAGGAATAAAGAAGCACTTACGGGTGGTGTGTTCGTTTAAAACAACCGCCGCTGTGGACCGCTGGATGGGACGCAGATAAAAATGTTTGGTCACGTCAAGTTCCAGGTTAGGAGGTTAGCAACAATGTCAGGGGTCGCTCGTTTTGGGAAATGATTACTGGCTGCACCGACGGTAAAATAATGGTCAGAAGATGTCTAGTGACGTTCAAACCGTTCAGGTAAGAGACAAAGAGCCCACGACGTTATTCTGTTGCCAGTTTTCCCTCTGCCTTCATTGTGGCTGATAAAGTGTGCTTTTTTTCAACGCTTACATGCTAATATAGCATTGAGTACGTTATGTGTAGCTAACATGTGCGTCACCACTCACTAAAACACAACACCAGATGTTTTTCCACTACATTAATTAGATTAAGTTCCACATGAATAAAAGGACAGTTATAAATCATTAATTCTAAATAAGTCTGCACTAGCAGTCAGCCGAGCTCTAACTTAGTTTCTTCCTGCATGGATAGCTCCATTATGTGTAGCTGGGCTTGAGGATATAAATGGGAATCTGTTACACATGTTGAAACAGTTGATAATTTACAGTCCATTTAGCCATGCTGTGTCAACCTGCTATATTTTATCTGGCCTGATAGGTATACTGTAGAATAATGGCAAGCTATAAATTAATAGCTCTATACCTCTTTTCTTAATTCTGGGAGTTGGAGAACCATCAGTGGTGCAAAAGCTGTGGATTTTCCTTCAGTGGATACTATCATTCACCTTTTACCTACTTTCCAACTACTAATACTGTTGCATTTTCTATACAATCTCTCTAGTGAGCTTGAGCGATGATACAGCTGGTGAGGGCTGCATTGAATTATTTCACCTGCTGTCTACTCAGGAGCTCAAGCATTTATCCAAACGCACTAATTTAAGGAGCTTTGTGATAAAGCTACGCTAGCCTTGACAACAAAGACACAGGTGCCACAGTTGAGTATCATGCAAAATTAAAACAGATCACTGGCCCAGATTTTGGTTTTCAGTCGTTTTACTATGAAAAGTATATTATTTTGGTCAAATCTTGCCTTGATAGGATACAAGACAAGAAAAGACATAAAAACATTGGCGGCATTAAAGTTCCCTTGGCCAGGCTTGAACTAGGGATATTGTGAATGTGGTCTTAGATTACTGGACCACCACAGATTTCCAGGCAAAAAAGATACATGTTTTTTGCTGATTTTTAGGCAAGAAGAGTATTAACTGGCCCATCTGATCTTACTAGTTGAGGTGCCAGGAAAAGTTTCTTGGAAAACACAACTATCACACCATGCCTGGCAGAACTCCTCTCGCTTCAAGATCATCTACCTAGAGGCGAAATCTGATGTATGTGCGAGGAAGCCAATTAGCTGATAGCAGATCTCTCCTTCTGATCCAATTATAGGGAGCAGAGCATTTACTTTAAGCCTGTTAATTAAAGACTCGTCAGGCAGGACCGAGGCCTAATCCTCTCATATCACCCACCTAACGCCACTTTGGAAAACGGTTAAATGATAAAGAGAGGAAACGATCGCCCTAGGACAGCATTGGGCCAGCTTTTACACACCCACATGAACTAAATATTTTCTCTCCTTTTTTTCCTCTCCTCTCCTATCGTTGCTTACAATCATTTGTGCTTTTTCCTGCATGCACACATACGGAGGATTATTAATCTTTATTTCACTGAAGGAATAGATTGTGTATTGGGAAAGTGCTGTAAATTCCACAGCTCATACAGTGCCATCAGGCTTCATCAAAAGAGGAGAGAAGCAGCTGTGATGGGGCTCAGGTTTGAGAGGTGGTGGAGGAGTGCTAGTAGAGGTGCTGGTGGGGGAGATGTACAGGGCGGACTGGAGGGTTACAGAAAAAGATGGTAGGGGGAGCTGGACCTCAGGCAGGAAGTCATAGGTTGAAAGACGAAAGTACAATTGTAGAATGTTAAACCATGAATGTGTATTGGTTCTAGAATGTTGAATTGTGGAATAATTATAGCATGTAACAGCTTCTAGAGTGTCACAGGTTCTAGAATGTTGTGGGATCTAGGATATAGTAGTTCTAGAATGTTATAGGTGTAGAATTACAGAATTACAGAATTACAGTTTTGCAGTTTTATAGTTCTGGAATCTTAAGGTACAGTTGTATAATTTTAAGTTATGAATAATGCAAATTCAAAAAATGCACTGCAGGAATTGAATAATTCCACCAGCAGCAACATCACCAAGCAACCGGATGGAATCTTCATAGTAGCTGCTGATTTTAATAGACTCACCCTTCAGCTCCAAAGATGTAGGATCAAGGATGAATATGATTTCGTTTTTTAAACTTTGTTTAAAAAAATGACCAATAAATCTACCTTCTACCTTCTTAGCTCTAGAATCTTAGGCTTGTGGAATGTTTTTAGCCTGTCAAGGGCCCTAGAATATTGTGGTTCTAGAATGTTAAAGTTCTAGAATTCTTAGGTCCAATTGTAGAATGTTAAGTTATGAATTTTAGTTAGTTCTAAAATGTTAAGGTTCCAGAACTTTTCTAGCATGTCACAGGTTAATGAGTTTTATGAGTTTGAGAATGTTACAGTTATAGAATGTCAAAGTCCAGTTGTAGAATGTTAAATCATAAATCTTTATTAGTTTTAGAATATTAGGCTTCTGGAATGTTTATCACATGTCACATGTGCTAGAGTTTTGTGGGTTCTAGAATGCTATTCTATAATTTTACATTTCTAGAATGTTAATGTGCCATGGTAGAATGTATAGTTATGAATGTTTATTGCTATTATTAGACTGATGGGGTTATGGGATGTTTCTAGCATGTCAGGGGTTATAGAATATTCTGGTTATATAATGTTATAGTTCTAGAATATTAAGGTTCTGCAATGCTTCTTGCATGTCAAGGGCTGTAGAACGTTATGAGTTCTAGAATTTTGGTGTTTTAGAGTGTTAAAGTTCTAGAATGTCAAGGTCCAATTCTAGAATGCTAAGTCATGAATGTTTATTGGTTTTGGAATGTTATAGTTACATGTTTCTAGCATGTCATGGGTTTCTAGAATGTCATGTTGCTTTTCTAGAATGTTCTAAATGTTCTAAATAAAGTTCTAAATGTAGAATGTTAAGTCATTAATGTGTATGAGTTTTAGAATGTTAGGCTTCCGGAATATTTTTCGCATGTCACAGGTTCTAGAGTGTTATGGGTTCTAGAATGTTTAATTTCTAGAATGTTAGGGAGCAGTTTAGAATTTTTAGTCATGAGTGTTTATAAGTTTTAGAGTGTTATAATTCTAGAATGGCGAAGTTCTAGAATACTGAAGGCCAACTATAGAATGTTAAGTCAAGTGGTTCTGGAATGTTTCTTGCATGTCACCAGTTCTAGAGTGGTATGGGTTCTAGAATGCTCTGGTTCTAGAATGCTGAGGTCCCACTGTATAGTGTTAAGTCGGAAACAGTTCAAAACACCCAATTTTGCTTCCTGACTTCTGTGTGACTTCTTCTCTTTTCAAACCAGTCTCTTCAGTTTTCCTTTCTATAATAAGACACTGTGGATAGGAAAGCAAATAATGGGGCAGCTGAAATGTGTAATGCTTATCCTTAATCAGTTCAGTGATCGAGATTTCCAGCTTCCACCTTCATGACTTGCTGACCAGATGGTAGTATAGCAAGGGAAATAATCCATACAGGTACATCTGGATCATGCTGTCCTATACATGACACATAATCTCTTCATGGTAATGATTGTTTGGGATTGGATTCACATCAGCTAATGTATCGCTGCTCGGTGGCCCTCTGACAATGATTGAGCTCTCCTAATTCATTCTGCAATATGCCCGGAACAGATGGGGGGTAATGTTTTATTATTTCATAATATTACAGTATCCTGGGAGAGAGAGAGAGGTAAATGAGAAGCCACAGTGAATGTGCCAGCTGCTTAGATGCTGCAGCTTTGATGTAAATACAGTATGATTATAATTTACCCATATTTTCAGTGTAAATCAATAAAAGAATGCTACATGCAGAGGCGGCCGTTGACATGCCGCTGACACTTCACTTTGAAGCCCTTTGCTCTAATCCCGATGATCACAGGGATTGTCACATTAAAGTGTCTAATAATCAGTTGCCGCCACCAGCAGATGAAGTTGATGATCAGAATTGGGGAGTTTTCATTTCAACATGTATTCATACATAAATTACAGTTTGTCTTATTACATGTGCAGTCAGAGCTGTAATTTATTAGATCCATCTCAAAATGTAATATGATCACATTGCTTCCAAAATGTACAGAAAACGAAGACAAATGACCAATTTAACCGCAATAACTGTAAAGCTGTAATCATGCTTGATGGGACCCATTAGATAAGAGTCTTGATGATGATGATTATTCACTGTCAGTATGTTCTTGTGTTGTACAAGGGTAAACAGTTTCCTCACAAAGAGCCACATCCCACTTGTCTGTCCTTGACGCCGGTGTATTCCAACCCAGGACAAGACACATTGGCTCTGTCTTGGAATATAAAGTCTCTGTGGGAGCCTGCCAAACCCACCACGGTCTATACTTAACAGATTATTCTACATCATCTTGATCCCTTTGGGTCAATCAGATCACTCCAGCAAATGCTCTTTTAAGTGGCCATTCTTCCTGGCTGTTGATAGGAACTCATTTCTTACGGCCTTATCAATATTAAGAGGTTTCTTTCAGAACTTTGCGTGACTGGAGCTACTTACCATTCCAGGAAGTGCTGTCAGATTTCACACTGGGCCATGCATTCAAGCTAACAGCTCTTGCCTGGCTTTGAAGAGAAAAGCAATAGTTATGAATAATTTATTCATTTGTTATGTTAACATTCAATTTTTCAACCTCTGGTGCAGGACTTTAAAGGCTACCTGTGCAAGGTTTTCCTAAAATTATCAAGTGAATTGAGATGATAATATCACAAAGGTTCCTTTTCTTCCTGTGGTTTTATGACATTATATTACTCTAGGTACATTTCTCATATGCTGGTTTATAACTACTTGTTTTGTTGTAGCAGCCTTATATCTTTGAAAAATTACAAAGCGTTTGCTCAAACAAATGTACATAATGAGGACATTTAGGAAAATGGCTACAGCTGCTAAAATATGTTGCATAAGTACTGGATTGTTAGCCATTCTTTGTCACATAAATCTGTCTTTGTGCTGCACCACTTCTACAAAATCTTCCAAGAATTCTCTCTAGTGGGGTTTAGGAGCAGCAAGGATTTTTAAAGTGGGACTTGTTAGTCATGGAGGCTGGCTGGTATTTTGTCCAGCGGATGAGAATCACAGACAGCTTTGCCTTTCTGGTTCCCAGAAGAGTCTTGGCATCATAAGATAACCTTTGATCCATACAGAGGGAAGCGAGTAGCTTAACTAGGGCAGGATTTACACGGATACAAAAGACCTGATTTTCAACTCTTTTAAGTCAAAGATCTCTTTCTCTCACGGCTGTCTAACAAGGGAGAACCCACACAGAGTTCTCATTTTATTTTCCCCTCTGAGATACGGTAGCATTTCAAATAACTGATCTGTGCCATAAAGTGGGGTAAAGCAGAAGTTAATGTTTCAAAGCAAGATATGCACTACACTTCAGGGCCCACGTCCTTATGGATTTCAAAATATCATAACCCAATCATCAGAATAAATGTTGGCATTGTATGTTTCTGCACACCACCAATATCTTGCATTTGAATCTTGGATTTGTGAAGCAGATTTGTTGAAACATAACTCTTCTTAACGTTTCAGTAACACTGTGATTAACCTGTTGTTAGGTTTTGGCGCAAAAAGGGCTTGGTTATTGTTTGGAAAAGATCATGTTGTGGCTTAAAATATGTGGTTTAAGTGGCACAATCCTTACTGGAAACACAGTGATGTCTAGAAAAAAATACTTTTCATGGCACCATCCCAGAATAAAATGCAGCAATGAGTTGGTAAAAAAGAATCGCTTTTCATTTTCCTATCTTGGCAGGAAACACAGAGAAGGCTCTCTAAAAAAAACCCTGCTTTTTGTGGTACTATCCATGGTAGAAACACAGTGACTGGTTGCTAAAAAGCAATTGATTTTGTTGTTTATTGGTCTCAACAGTGGGTTTCAACTTGGTGGGCATCTTGTCTCTATGTCACAATATCCACCTTCCCCTTCACCTCCTGATGACAAAACTCTACGTCATTTTAGAAACATTGATGTGATATGTATGAAACGTGCAAATGTACTGTATTAGTGGTTTGCAGAAATGTACAAAGCCAGCGCTTTCTTCTGTCAGCTGGATTGAATATGTGGCAATTTTAAGCATAGGTTTTAAATGTTTTAAGTCTATCTTTAAACAATTCTGCCATGTCCACATGCACACTGCAAGGTCATCCCTACATGCCTTTAGGACACCCACTTGATCTGTCTAAGTCAGGCTACTGGAGCCTCAAACAGAGGACTGTAGATATTGTCCCCAGTTATGTAAGCCTCAGACAAACTTTCCACATTGAACAGTCATAGTCAGCTGCAGACTTGCATGGTTAAGCAGAAACACACTTGGTTCCATTGCCTACAGTTGAGGGTCTGCGTGGGTCCTGCAGTCCACACATCCACATTTCTAGATCCACACTCCATTCCAGTTGTCCCCTCTGTCGTTATATTCCTTTAAAGGAAAATTGTTCTTCATAAATGTAGATAACAGCTGATCCCCTTGCACAACCTCACTTTAAAACTAACAACAGCATTTGTTATCTCCTTATTCTTCTTCTTGGCAAAGCAGCTAGAGGTACAACTGGACTGGAGTGTGGAACAAGAGGTTATATTTTGTAACTGGATCATGCACAGTTGATACACTTGCTTTGAAAGTATGAAGCTGGCTTTACATTGGAAACAATTCAGCACAGTAGGAACTCCTACAACCAATCACTCTATGTATTGATGAGCTCACACAGTGAAGACTGTATTGCACAGCTCATTTTTGTTGACCTCATTTTTTGTATCTCAGTGAGACCACTTTCTGTTTTTGGAGACTTTCACTGGCATTAGCTGTATTTACACTGTTATTCTCACCTTAAATACCTAAGTGTTTTTGGCTGTCATCTGTCCTCTTCTTGTCTTTTCTTCCGTTCCCCTCTGCGCACCCCTCATATTGCATAAATAATGACACTTGGGGACAAACTGCTCAACCTTATTTTGTCAGTTGTCCTACTGTAGATGCATGCCAAACAATAACATCAAAACACTGAAATGTTTCAGGTGCCCTTTGGCTTCAAGTTTTTACTTTTCTACATGTGATCTCGGCTCTGCCTTCTAGAAGTGCTGCCTGCTGTTTCTTGACTGTCTCTTCCTCTTCTGCTCTCTTTAACATCTCCCCTCAACCCCTCATCTCTCCTCCGCATCTCTATTTTCCCTCCCTCTTTCTCCCTCGCTGCAGATCATTCTTCCCTGCAAACGTGTCTTCCATAATTGTCGGCTTGTTCATCTGCCTACGGTCTTCCTTTTGTTTTTCAAGCCTCTCACTTTATACCCACTCAGTTTTCTGCCTCCAAACACCTCAATATCCACTCCACTCTCTGTCCTCATCTTCATATTTCCCAAAAATACTCACCAAAAACATCTATTTACCTGCCCATCCCTACAAATATGTCTGTCTATCTCAACTCTCTTCTCATCTATTCCCTCTCTCCTCCCTCTGTGTTGCAGGATATTCGTGGTGGGAATAGGCTTCTTCAGCCTGTGTTTTCTAATGACCTCTCTGGGGGGGCAATTCTCAGCCAAGAGATTGGGGGACTCCCCCTTCACCATCCGCACAGAAGGTACTGACATGTGCTATGTGTGTGTGAGACAGTGCATGTGTGTGTTTGTGTGTAAACAGTTCCTCTGCTGAGTTGAAATGCTGTAATGTCAGTGCATATCACTGTGCTATAACTCTCTGTGGTCCTGCTGGCACTTCACTGCTTTGCGCCACTTTGTCAAAGCTGCACCACCTGTCACTGGAAACATCAAATAGCCTGGAACAGCAGGATGAGGCAAAGAAATCATGAAGTAAATGTAAATTACTGTGTGGAACCAGTGTGACCAGTGACTTTCATTCATTTAACCTTCAGCAGAAAACCTGCTTTTTCTGTGGTTGCGTTCAAGCAGTGAGAGATAAATCAGCACACTTGTAAGAAGAAAAGATTTATATGGTAGTAGGACATGAGGTGGAGACGCCAGCCAGTAGCTTGGGAGTTATTGGTCTGATCTACAGCAGTGACAGTAGCGTGGGTGGCTAATGTTATATCTGTGGGTTTCAACCGCACTACTTTCAGGGATTCTGAACTGCAACACTAAATGCTGGAGCTGTGTGCATGAGATATATATACATGAAAATACATGTGCATATATGTTTCAGGAAATGCAGTTTAAATGCATTATATACACCAGAATTAATCCACTTAATGCTGACTGAAAGTACTATACATTTTATTTTGCGTTTTCTTTGATGACTTTAAAAGAACAATAAGCAATCCAGCCTGAAATGCATTTTACAGCTCCCCTGAACCCTTTCAGGATTCTCTGTGAGACTCTCCATGATATACAAGTCCATTAAAGCTAGCCTATATAACTTGTGCTGTAACCACAAGTAGAAGTTACAGTCTGATGACACATTGAATTCCCCTACATTTCCCAAGATTCTTTTGAGTCAGTGGTTTAGTGGAATACAGAGGACTGACATTTGCCACTGGAAAACTTAAAAAAAAAATCATTTTCAAAGTTATGAAGGGTTGAGTGAGGTTTGGGTATGGAAGGGTGAAAAACGTTGAGGGGTGGGATGAAGGGGGTGTCAAATGAGGGTCGAAGATGAGCTTGGTGGTGTTAAGCAACCCAGGGAGTGAAACTAAGGGTGGGGGTATGTCTTGTTGAGCTTCGGCTTCATCATCCTCTTGTGGTTGCTGTATTGGAAGAAAAAGAAGAACATGGTTTGGGGAAGATGGTTGTGAGAAGTGACACGAATGGAAGAGAGAGGGGTTAGATATGCCTGTATAGATAGGAGCAGGAAATTGAATAAGGATGAGGTGTAGACTTGCTTCTGCCCTTAAATTAATAATAATGGTATTGATTTCATACAGTACCAAACTAGGGATTTAAATGGTAAATGAATTTGCTTTTCCTAGGATAGCAAAGGCATGACCTGCCCTTCTTTGCCTTACTCTGCTTCTGATTGGCTTATCTTGACAATCCTACCCTAACCCTAACCAATCCCACTCCTGTTGCCTAAACCTAACCAACCCAAACAATGAAGGCTAAGAGTGCTAGCCAATCAGAGGGAGAGTGGCTATCTTATGAGATGCAGATTCGCCAATGTTAAAACATTAATCGGTTAACTGGGGAGAATATTTCTCAAGTGTAAAGCATATTGCTCTATTGGTTACTGTTCAGTTTAGTAGTAATACGAGCACTATGTTGTACTGCACTGTGGCTTTGCCATGTTTCTGCAGCGAGTGCTTCACAAGCAGTAATTGATAAATGAGTGGCACTGCTAGCTAGCTCTCCTGCACAGCCTGTGTGCAGTGCAGAGCAGCTGGCTAACCAGAGGAGACTGGAGGGTGGTCAGTAGCACCATATTTTTGCAAGTTAACACAACTAGCTGCACCTCTGCCTGCAAAGCCAACAGAAAATAAAATAACAGGCAAGATATGCACACCACAAAACATTAAAATCTCACCACCTCTTAATTACATAGTGCTTTGAAATACAGTAGTAAGGCTCATTGAGTCAATTGAGCACCAGGATCAACAGGAAAGTGCCTCTTGTCTTTCGTGTCATTTTGCTTTTTTTTTTCCTAAAGAGTTAACCAGTTAGTTACTGTGACATTCCGCTGCTGAAGCATCTGCATGTTAAAATATGAGAATGCACCAATTGGTATGAGCGCAGCAAGCTCTGAGTGCAAGCGAGGACAGAATGTGAGGTTGCATGCAAATTGAAACTGAATGGGCCAAATACATTAGAATTACCTGGAGGTGAAGTATCAAACATTTACACAGTGTTGTTGACATTTTTCTCAGCATGTTCATCTGTCTCTCATCTGTCTACAGGCATAACTGAAGTACTGTAAATATAACTCTAGCAACCATTCATTTCCACACTGCACCGCTTAATATACCTATACTGTTGCATGGACTCTGAAAGCACAGCACAATGTCATTGACACATTGGCCAGTGGGCGATATCACATGACCTGGAGTGAAGGCTGACTGCCAGTGGCAAGGCAGAAAAAAAGAGGAGTGCCATTGTAATCTCCTGCCGTGCAAGGTGCGAAGATTGAAAGTCAGAGGTCATTTTGTGGAGGCTGGCCACTTATCACTACTGCTAGAGTTAAAAATAAGAAATCCTGCATTCTGAGGGCGCTTCCACATGTGTATATGCACAACAGTAGCTAAAGGATGCCGCATATAAGTTTGTGTGGGTGTGAGAGCAAGTGAAAGACGAGGCTAATAGTGTTACTATTAGTGTGAATCAGTCCGGTGTTGGTGTGCATGAGTGTGTGCAGTAATCTGTCACAGATAGATGAAGCAGCGGGAATGGAAAGAGAAAACATTGGACTTCACTGAACACATAGATGCAGAAGCATATTACAAAATCAGGCGCAGTGTGTGTGAGAGAGATAATGGGGCAGAGGGGGGGAGAAGGGGCCATTTGGGATTACTGTGTTTGTGATAAATTGAGATTACTGTGTTTGTGTGATAAATTGGGATTAGTGTGTATGTGTCGGCGTTTCTTAGTAAAATGTACTTGATTAATCAACTAGTCATGCTCTGCAGCCTGGGAAGACATCTGGCACAAGCTCATTAAAACTGTATAGTGTCCACCCATGTGTGCCCTTAGGAGTTTACTTTGTGTATGTGTGTATGCCTACATGTATTTGTGTGTATCCCTTTATGTACTTAATACTTTCGTGCTTGCCTATGCACAAAAGATGCCCGTATCTCTATCATCTCCAGTGTGCCTCGGGTACATTTGTTTGTGTATGCCCCACAGTTTCACCCTCTTTTCTCCCTTTATGCGCGTCTCTGTGGTCTACTACCTCACACTGTTTTTGCTGCTCTCTCGCTTTGTGTGTGTGGGTATGTGTGTTTGTGATGAGCTGGCAGGAAATTGGCTGTTAAATGGGGCGACAGCAGCAATGTGGGACAAGATTGAGACCAGAGAGACCGAGAGACCGATCCATCTGCTCTCTGCAAATCAGCCCCGCAAAACAACTGGCCCTTTCATTAAGCCTCCAGTCACCACCTGCAGAGCAGCAGCAACACACAGTCTCACACACACACTGGCAGACACACACAGCTCCAGTCCCCGTGTTTCATTAACTACTTGTCATTCTGGCAGACCTTCCATGTGAAAAAATGCACCAATGCCAAATTAAAAATGTTTGGGTTCTGGTCTTTTCACACAGACCGGCAAAGCAGAGCCACTCTATTGTGTGGTCATTTTCGTTTGCCTTGAAGACATTTCACTGGTAATAAACTTTGATTTTTTTGAATATTTTTCCTCATGTAGAATGAGGATATATCATCACCATGTTTGACCATTTAAAAGATGACAAGACGATTCAGATCTCTGGTTAGGGAGCATTTAGGGCCAAAGGATAAACAATTTTTATAACAAAATTATAAACATATAAAATCTATTTTTAATAAGCCTTACCCATTTAATTTACATATACGATACACAGTATCGTTTGTTTTAAGCTTATTGCCTTAAGAACTCTGAATTGAGACCTCCTAGCTTTGGGGCTGTGAACCAGTCCATCCCGTCAGTCTGTAAAGCTATGCTATTTTTAGCGTCTGTAGTGCAAAGCTATCAAAATTAGTGTCTCATTAGCAGATGTCACCAGTCTGATACCAAGATACTGATTGACCCTATGAGAAAATATGCTGCTGTTATCAATAATAATAATAATAATGGTGCCTCCTTTTACTTGTAAAATTAGAATATTGTGTTTATCAAAGTATTGGAAAATACTTCAAAATTTTTTAAAAATGTATTCTCTAAGCCTTTAGTAAAATTTACAGAAAACAATCTCCACGCAACTCATTTTGTATTACTGGCCAGAAAAATCTCATTTAGATATTTTTTTCTAAAACCATTCAGCCTTAGTAGCAGTGTTTCTATTTTAGCATTGGTCTAAATGCTAAAGACGTTATTCAGCTCATGGCATACATTATGTATCTGTAAAAGCTTTATTACCAATTTAAAACAGAGGCTCTTTACAAAGAAGTGACTTTGTCATGACACAGCTAACTGTCAAAAGCTGTTTGGTTTTGTCCACTGCCTTCGGCTCTCTCTCAAGCATGACCTCTAAATGGAAATGCTTTCCTGCAATAATGGGAAAGGTGTGTTTCTGAAAATGAACAGTGTTTTCTTAATAATGATGACTGAATTTATAGGTTTTATGTCTATCATACATGTGACATTAGGCATTTTTGGATCAAACAGCTGTGGGGACTCCCTAAGGGGAACTATCCAACGTGAAGCTCCCCCCAAAACTACCTATTTTCAAGGGCTTTTATCTGTTTGTATTCCCACAGCTAACAGGAATGCAGAGAAGATGTACTGTAAGCTGGCCAGTGGCTGGTATAGCACAGTCACATTTGCTTTAACAAGTCACAATGCGCAGTATTTCCAGTGTCCATTAGATACCCAGTAGAGCCTGATTTTCACTGTCAGGCCCATTTGTTTGTATTTTCTTCTTCTTCTTTTTCTCCTTTTTTGTGTGAGCTTTTTATTTTGTTGTCTGTAACTGGCCTTTAAGGGGGTTGTTGGGTTTGACCACTCTAAGTACACTTACATCACTCATGGTTCCTCTTGTAATGGGAGAGAACGACTCTATAATAGGAGCAAAACAGATTCCCTCTAAAAGGAGAACTAATAACTACAATCGTCCCTATATCTTACATTGCAGACACAACAAAAAGGGAGGGTTCTTTTGCTGTGTTCACATAGAATTCAGCAAAATGTAGAGGCAGATTGAGAGAGCAGGATGATAAAATTAATACCAGCAACAGTAACGCTAAATGGCATTGCCCTTCAAAGGTTAAATATTTTAACTTTTGGCTATCTTATACAACAGAATTTACAACCTGATGTTGAACAGCTCCCTCACACAATGAAAAAAAATTGTGCGATCTGGACCATCACCAGACATTGCTAGATAAAATACATAAAATAACACACACAAAATGATTTTATTTATTGTATTTTTTCCATTCTTATAATACAACTTTGCCATTACAACACATAATCATACATATTCTCATTACAGTCCTGCCATACTGTAAGCCTGTTTGTTTTTAATGCCATCCAGACATTCTTGTCCGTCTGCTGGATCTCATGTAAACACAAAATTAGAACTATGAAAAGTTCTTCTGTCTGAAAATGACAATTTTTAGCTAATGAATATGGTTTACTTAAACCCAGACAACATTTCCATAACAGTTTTGTCCCTAATGACCCAGAGCAATCCTTCAGTCATCACTGTCCATTTCTGTTCTCTCAAAAATTCCCATGTATCTGTGTAGATGTTGTTGTATAATAGCTTCCTGAGTTGAGGATGTCTGATTCACCAGCTGTCATTGGAGGCTAATCATTATGCGTGATACGCTGACAACAAGGCTATCAGAACCACAAGTAGGCAAGATGCTTTTTTGTATATAAATCAAATTCAAAGGATTTCATCTCATGTCGTGCCATCGTTATTTTTACACAGATATTAGCCTTCTGTTTGCACACAATAACAGCCGAAATTTGTGTAGGGCTTTGTCACCATAGTGGGAGTTGCACCGATAGCAATTGTTTGGGTATTAGCCGAATTTCGTCGCCACCTCTCGCTTCCGCGGATTATCAGCTTCCACTGGAGGTTCAGAGTGCTGGGTTGTCGCTCAAATCCCCGTCTCTCCTCAGTGACTCACAAACTCATCAAGAGCTGCGAGCCGGAGATGGAGAGGCAGGGGCTCAATAGTGAAAATGAGAAAGTGGGGGTGGAAGATGAAGGTGGAAGTAGAGAAGAGATTGTATTTGTTTGTGTGTGTATCTGTGATTAAGAGAGAATGAGATTTCTAGAGGTTGTACTGCTCACAAAAGAGGAAGATGAAAGAGCGGGATAAAAAGGTACATAACCAGATTTTTTTCCTCTAGATCCAAATACATCAGACATAGGGGAGATGTTAGTTTGATCAAAGGCGTTCCCTATGGAGCTTGTTTATACTTTGCAGTTTATTACATTAACAAGGACCCATGACAGTCCCTTCCTCACCCTAAGCATGTTTCTCTCTAGTGTTTGCTCGAGCTGAACGACTCAAGGCTCTCTCACTGGCTTCGTTGGTCCCTGCTGGGAGAGAGAATGTGATTTTGTATTTTTTGCCTCATTTTAGATTTTTCAGTTCTCTCATCTCTGGTGGTTTAATGGCTAGCTACTTTAGAATATTGTCAGTCAAAAGCTGAGATTTCTAAAATGGAAGACATCTAATCTCCACGAGGACAGCAGTCTGTTTGAAAATACTGCTGTGCTCAGATCCAAGCAGGGGCCGAGACTAATGGTTGTTTGACTCGCATTAAACTCACTTCTGTGATGTTCGTCTGAAAGTTTCCACGCCGTCAGTCAGAAAAAGACTCGCGCCAGTGTGTCACATTCCCAAAAGTCATTTCTGCTTTAGTCCTTAAGAGACCTCCGTCAAGACAAACACTCTCAAATGTAATGCCAGCTTACATGCATATGCATTTTTTTGCTTTCTGTAATGTGCATGCATATTTGAGTACAACAGTATGCAGTAGCTGGTATACTGTTGGAGCACACCAGACACCCCCACTCTGTGGGTCCCCTTTCATGTTTTTTTCACACTGGATTTTCATCTCTCTCACACATTCCCTGCAGTTACGTTTCCTTCCCATCGCTTCATGTTGAACAAATCTGGCATGACAATCTTCTGCATGTCGCTGGTGCTAGGTGCAGCAGGAGAGTCACTCGGGGAGTACACTTTATCACTGCACACACAGCCTAGGGAGTTTGAATGGACTGTGTGTGCGTGTGTGTGTGTGTGTGTGTGTGTGTGTGTGGGGAGGGGGTTGTGATTTTTTCTGGATAATGCCATCAACTAAGTGCCAAAAATGAAAATGGTTTGGGAGTGTATGTGTGTTTGTATGAGGACGTGGATTTGTGTGTTTTTGACCTAGTGTTGTAACAAGTATAGAAAGATAAAAGATCAGAAAAATCTCCCATATTCTTAGTGAAGGCAATTTAGAACATTTTCATTATTACCAGTAGTTTAACAGGACAGGGGAAGATTGTTGATTTTCAACCAGCTGTGTATCATAAAAGTTTGTATGTATGTATGTATGTATGTATGTATTTAAGAATGTATTTAAGAATGTAATGAACTGAGGTAAACGTCCCTCTATCTTACCATCGTCCAGATTTCCGTGCTTGTCTACCAGCTCAAAACAGCTGCTGCTTAGACTACAGATTGTACTTCTGCATTTCCATATACCCGCCACCACAGACACAAAGAGTATAGAAGTGGATCAAGAGAGAGAGCAGACACTCTCTCCCAAACTCAGACCAACCTCTAATCAAAGTGTAAATCTAGGTGCCCTAATCAAATATTAACCAACTTTTTGTTTCTTTATTGCCTATTTTCCACCTAAAATGTTTTCAGAAACATAGTGTAATGCATTGTTTGGCTGTAATACAAGATTTTGTGAACAGGAAGTGGGGGCCATACTTTTTCCTGCATTGTGAAAACAGAAGCTGAAAAAACTCAGATGAAACGGTAAAGCTAAGCAGTGATGACCAGCCGGCCGCTATGTTGTTTACCTTGTCAAAACAGATGAGCATGCATAACATCACCCACCAGCCGGAGCTTTTATTGGTGCGTTGCAGTGCATTGCATTTTGGTAGTTGTACGTTTTCTACTTCTTGAGCAAAAGTGAGTGCAACTTTCATTTTTCTCTTTTTTCTCTGGTAATGTTTTACCAATATCAAAGGTTTTTAAGTCTTTCTACTGCCCAGACAGCCCCGTTTTATGAAAACACCATCTCGTCAGCAGTGAATTTCTTCTTTAACTTCTTTTTTTCTGGTTTAGAATTAAAATTAAGGTAGGGTTTAAGATACATGTTAAAGTATGTGGGATAGTATATAGTAGTAGTAGGAAACAGTATATAGTGGCACTTGCATCACCTTTCAGCAACAGTTGGAAGGTGATGGAAGAATCCATTATGAAGAATTAGTATAGCATGTTTCAAGAGTTACAGTCACACCCAAGAGTTAACAGTGTGTAACATATTGTTATAAAGTTTGCAAAAAGGCCTTGTTCTTTGAAGAATCAGTGAAGCAATGGAGATTCTGGCTAGAGAACAAATCCCCCCTTAACAAACAGATACATAAGCATTAAATTAAAACAACACCAAGGAGAAGGTTGGGCAGGTTGAGAGAGCTGCAGCAGAAAACAGTGTTGACATTAAGATGCAGTATCAGCAGAATAATAGCAACAAGTGTCAGGTTATAATTGCTACCACTGGATTATTATCATTAAGTGTTGGCCAGTCGATTGCTAGCCAAGCAGCTGTTGAATGAGTCACTGATGGTAGAGTATTAATGAAACTTTTGATTGATCAACTTGTGAAAGTGCAACTTTAAAGCTCTGCCAGAAGTGACACTAAGCTACATTCTTGTGTGGTTAACAGAAAAAATACCTTTGCGCCTTGTAATATCAATTTATCAGCATGTGCGTTAGATGAGTTCTTTTACCAAAGCACATTGTGACTATATTATGGCCTTACAAACTAGTTGCATACACCTTTTCTCAGTTGTTTTATATCTTTACCGCCCACAAGTGCATATGTTCCAAGGGCCCACTGTTTCCCAGATGTTTAAGGCACATAAATGGAGCCTGCTATGTATTCATTTAATACAGTATGATGTGCGTTATGATAGGTCACTAAAATCATGACTCTGGGAGTGATGAAATTGTACTGGCACAGGTCTTTGTTTAAATATAGTTGGTCTTTCTGTTAGGAGAGCAGTTCCAAAATGTACTGCAGCCCAAGACACTGAAAAACTATTATATGATTTAATTTTAAAAAACACAAAACTAACAAATTAAGAATTTGAAAAAAAGGCTAACAAATAGTTAAAAAGAGGTCTAGGGTCAGCTTTGATTGAGAGTGCTGGTTCAGAAGTCAGTGGATTATCTGAATGGGTTTTTGGATAGATGCCTGAAATAAGGCCTGTGGTTAACACAAACTTAAGAGACTTTCATATTTTGTTCTATTCAAATTCCTCAGTTAATAACCTCCTCTTGAGTTTTGGAGCTTTAAGCTGTCTTTATGAAAGTGGTTTCTAACATCAAAAGAGATGAAAAAGAGTCATCACGCTGATCTCTGCCAATCGCAGCTGTACAGCCTCGTTGTGGTGGTGATGTTGAAGTCATGTGACCATGGTGTAGGTTGTCTATTGCCTAACATTAACTTTTGCAGTGACTGCATTTATACAAATCCTCGAAGTAATGTCAACTTGTGAAGATTGTATTGTTCAACAAGATATGTAGGTATCATAAACTGTTGTTTGCCACAGAGCTTATTTTCCACAATGATTAAAAATCCGATGGAAAAATCACAATGTCTTTTTGTCAAGGGAACCAGGGCAGCCATAATGTCCATGTTGGCCTACAAATAAATGTTGTCCTTGCACCAATCTATATCTAAACAAGTTAAAGTAAGGAAAGTTGTGAAAGGTCAGGTTAAGGTGACACCCATAACAGCAAACTATTCCCATCTACAAAAAGGTTAAGGTTGAAAGACCTGGAAAAGGAGTCCAAAACCTTCACATGCATGCATCGTACTTGTCAATACTAAATTTTACTTTTGAATCTATTTTTGGCTCTGTTATGTCTTATGATATGTCTTGAAAGACAGTGACAAGAAGGTGGCATGAACACAACAGGAGGGTTGATGTGTCTTAACAGATTATTGAATTAAGGGACATACAACCTTGGGAACACAGACCCTGGGATATCTGGGACTTTGGGAACATAAGCTCCTAAGTACAGCATGTTCGCACCTTGGCTGCATCTTTTTTTTCCCCCCACATTGCGCTATTCACATTTATAACTCTTCTCCCTAACTTTGTTTCCCCTCTGTGCAAACTTCAGGCCATTCACCGTGCTATTCCATCCTTAGCCCATTCCTAACACCAATACATATTAATGAGAAAGCCTATCCAATTTCCAAGTAGAGAGGGCCATTGTTCTGACCTAAGTGCTATTACCCGGCCATAAATGAGAAATTTCTCCACTGCACATTATATTATGGTTATGTCTCTGGGAAGGTTACTCTGCAGCAATATGCTGTCTCAATTACCCAGCCTGCATCAAGCTTTGTCCACAGGTCGCTAGCTCATCGTTTCCTCCGCCATAAGCTGGTTATTTTCTCGGGTCCTGATAGTGTCATACTCAAGCGTGCTTGTGCTTCCTTTCTGCAGATATATACACTAATGGTGTTTACGAAGCCATGGCCTCTGTTGCTTGACAGTTTTGGGAAGACAACCGATTGTATTATGTCTGTGTTGACAAAAAAAGGCAGCTGTATTTGTCTGGTTCCTTTACTGGTGTGGACTGATAAGGTCGTAAAAGCACACCAAGCATGACTTGAGATTATTTCTCTCCTCGAGCCACCTCTTTTACCACCCCTCTCTCCTTCGCCTCCTGCTTCTCATTCTCTGTCATTTTCTTTCCCTCAGAGATAGTCAGTGTGAGACTGAGTAATTGTAGAGTAGCTGTAGCTTTTTCTTTGTTTCCTTAGCTCACTTCTTCCTATTCCTCTGTCCCCTTTTTTTTCTTGCTCTCACATGCATGCCTGTGTTGAATGCAGTTGGACAGTTCTTCCACAGAGCCCCAAAAATGCGTCTGCCTTTGTCTGAAAAGTGACAGTAATGACGCTGCAGTGCAGGGGAATTCATTTATTTGACACAAAGTGTACAGTAGAGGAGTGATGAAAAGGCAAAGAAATAAAGGTTTCTGAACCATTTTAATATCTTCAAAGTGACAGATTTGACTCTAAATAATGAAGCTGCATTTCAGATGGTTAGCATACAACCACCAGTTTGAGACAATATCAGAAAGACAGTCTTCTTTGTGTGCAGTAGACCTTGCCTCTTGTGTGTTCCTTTATCCAGTTAAAGATCTAAAATTATCTTGAGATGGTTTGAAAGATGGATATATAGACAAAGGCTTAACTTAAATGAATATCATTATCCAATATAGACCCATTTTTGTGTTTTTTTTTTCTGGTGGTGGTGGTGGGGGCTGGGGGGCATTGGATCTTAAGGAGAAAATGGCAGGTCAGCTGTATATGCCACATAGAAGTGGTGTACTTCACCTGAAAGGTGGGAGCCTGAAAATGAATTTGAACTCAGTGTGTCAGGTTTTGCTTGTCAAAAACATATAATATACACAGGATTAGTTGGCTTAGTTGGCTATTGAAATGTTGAAGGTTTAGAGTGTTTAGAACATTATGATGGTGGTATTTGATGGTCATTCCCATGCTATGTCTTGTAAGTTGCAACAGTTTTTGTGTTGATACCCTATGTTAAACAGATTTGGTGCAAAATGCATCCCATCAAAATACCACATTAAGGCACCAAGACCTTGGGAGAGACATAAAATAATCCATACCTAAATCTTAAATATTTCAGTAAGAAATGCTTTTTTTGGCCACTGGAAGAGTTCTTCTGTTTTAGAAATTACTTCAAAGTCCCCTTATTGTTAATGTGAAAGACATCCATCCACTAATCAGGTTTGGCGGGACAGTTTCATGAGGCTGTGATTATTCTAGAGGTCACAACAGGTCATTTTATACAGTGAGGTCAAGTTTCAAAAAAGGTTCCCGCCACAATGAAATGGCTACTATGGGGATTAACATCATAACACATAGTTAAGTTGGGCTCATTGAATTCTAACAGTCTCAGCTTTCCAGTCATACACAGTTTATGCCACTCTAAGATTATTATTTATGCCACTCTAAGATTATATAACAGAAATATTCAAATATATCATTTTTAGAGAAGTTAAAAAAAACACATTTATACTACATGCAAACAACTGCAAGTTTTGTTGTTTTTTTTTTTTGCCAAAACTGAATAGGATTAGCCTAAAGTGGGCATCTTTCTAAAGGGGAGACTCATTGTTACCAACATAACCCATTTTCATTGGGTATTTTGAGGTGAGAAGTCAACAAACTCCTTTGAAATTGGCCATGCTAATTTTTCCTTCACCAAAATTTAGCCTAAAATTGAAGCATGATTTAACCCCCATCCTGACACCCTAGCATGACACTGATATGACATTGATGCCACTACCATTATAGCTTAAAAAAAAGTATACCACCACCTCCTAAAGACAGTGACATTGACCAAGACTGCTGGCGGTCCCCAAGGTCTTTTAGGGGTTAAAATGTGTCATAGCAAGTTGTTTGAATAATCCAGTTATATCTGACCATATAAATTAAAAAAGTGCTTAATGAGGCAAACATAAACTCAAACATGGAAATGGAATGAACTCATTCATGCATACTAAAATACACTTGAAAAATAGGGTTGCAAGGAATTTGCGACAGGCAGCTGCTATAAAATTGGCAAAAGACATGCCACACTTAAATTGTATGCAGTACAAAAAAAGAAACTGCCCCTGGTAGGATTGGGTAGAGAGCAGAACTCGGCTTAGAAATGCATGCATAAGATACCATAAATAAAGTTACCAACAGTGATTTATGAGGCACAGTTAATCCCATATACTGTATGTACCGTATGTGAAGGGCTTTATTGGATACAGTGCTTATGTGGCAGCACAATGCCTATGAGGGCAATGCTGCTATTTCAGGAAACGCTGCAAGGAGGAAGTGACACGTCTCTTAGGGCAGCAGAGATACAGTGAAGATAGACAGATGAGGAGAAAACAATAGATGAGAGAGTTCACTCTAATGA
Organism: Plectropomus leopardus; assembly: GCF_026936395.1. Taxonomy (NCBI): domain Eukaryota; kingdom Metazoa; phylum Chordata; class Actinopteri; order Perciformes; family Serranidae; genus Plectropomus; species Plectropomus leopardus. The sequence goes on from NC_142178.1 coordinate 11,222,727, forward strand.
GAGTTAACTCTGCTTGGCTTGTTTGCCTCACAGTGCGATACACTCCTGTTTGATTTGCATTGTTTTCTGCATTGACACTTCTCTCTTTTCATCCATGTCGATATGTCTCTTTCTTTTGCTCCCTTTCAGTTTTTGTCTTTTGATCCATTCTAGTTCAAGGACACACAGGGACACAATCAGTGCAGTTTATTGGGAAAATAATTACCTGTATGTGTTGCCCATGTTACCAGCACTTTAAGTTACTGATATGAATTTATTTTTTGTCTCTATACCTCAACATAATTATCAGCATGACGTTTTCAATTCCACAGGTTGAAAACAGCCAAATTAGTTTTACTGGTGTAGAAAACACCACATTATTGAACTGCTAAAGACAAAACATACTTGACATCAGTGTTCAAGTTTGTGTGAAACAATCATACAACATAAGAAAAAATGCATTGCATGATGGTACACAAAGCATAAAGGTATATGATGAATTGATGACAGCATATATTGTGTATTTATAAAAGAAGTCAGTTTATGTTGATGACATAATATTACTTTGCTGAGTGTTTGTATTATGTTATGGTATTTGGTAGAGGTGAAGAGTCGAGTCACATGACTTAGACTCTAGTCAGATGTGAGTCACAAATTTGATGACTTTAAACTAAACACAATCAAAAAAAAGCTCAGTTTAGACTTTAACACCAATGACTTGTGTCTTTACTTCGACTTGAGTCTTTTTACTTGAAAATACTTGATACTTTCATCCCAAGCCCAAAGACTTAAATGGATGTTATTTAAAAAGTGTGCCATAAGCAATTTATTCCCCTTAATTTTCTGAATCAGCTTACATTGATGCTCTTCATTCTCAGCAAGCTGACACTAAACTCCCCAGATCAACTTTGTCTGAACCAATCTGACAGCTTCCTTTCAAGTTGCAGAAGAAAACCGTGAATAACCTACATTATGTTACTTATCGCCAGTTGGAAAAAAATGACACCAAAATTAATTTTATTTGCATTCAAAAATGTGGTCGTCAAAAATAAGTAAATAAATAAATGCAAAACATGCAGGTTGAAAATTACAGATGAAGATGCAATACCTTTCAGCATCTTGTTTTAACAAATAATTCCAACTTTAAAAAAGCATTCATGATTTTTATGAATTTAATGTTTAGTTCTATTATTAAAATTGTATTATATTTTGTGAAAAGTGTATTATGACTTGTTTAGGACTCAAAGTTCAGGACTCAGGTCTTGACGTGAGACCTACTTTTGACTTGCACAACTCTCACTATGTTGACATGCACAAAATATTCTGGGTTTTTTTTTATTGTTTTTTGGCCTCATTCCAAAAACGAAAATATCTCCACTAAGCTGTTTTACGTGGCTAATGAAAATGAATATTACATGCAGCTGTGCGTACTCTGATTAACACACCCTAAAATGTCATTCATCATGTCAAAATATAGAAAAGTGGAACGGCTGGAGCCTCTTGTTATTTTGCCTCTCTGAATCAAAATACTTTTTTTTCCCAAAGTTTTTAACCAGTGGTAGACTTGCTTCCCTGATTCCTTCAACCACCCTCTTGAAAAGGTTGGTATGACATACAGTATCTATCCAAAAACCTGTTGATATCAAAGTCTTTCATAATCGCCTGACCAGAAATGTTGGCTTTTCTTTTGGCCATGCATCTCTTCCCCACAGCTTCGCAAACTGTTTGCAAGTTGGTTTGTGTACAACATCTCCATGGCCATAGACAGAGCTGACTGTCAACGGACAAGAGGCCATGTGTTGCATATTGCGGTTCAAACCCAGCAATGTATATTCCAAACTGGCTGTGTACATGCTCAAATAATGCTATTAAAACCCAAATAATACTAGCATATCCCACATATCTTAATCAGAAATGCTACATTTGGAATATGGCTTAATTTGGAAAATCCAAATGGAATATGCTTTTGTAGGTCCTGTATCAAATTCAGAATATTGTCATATTTAGAATAAAAGGGGAAATATTATTGTATATGTAAACATACCCAATGACTTGGTACCGCTGCTGGTATTTGGAATAAAGTGCCATTTGTGGTTTGAAGAGCACATTCTCTAAAGTGCATGTGATATAAAGATTATTCAAATAAATATTCTTCATGATTTTCAGGCAGCTAAATATGAAGATGGATACTCTCCCTTCCTCTCTCTTTCTCTAAGCTTTATTGACACACTCCAGACAGTTTCTTAATCTTTTCTTTCCCACACAGAACCTCACTCTGCTACTCCTGCAACATAGACACAGTAAACAGCTCCTCCTGACAGGTAATGGCAGAGAATAACAGAAGCAGTTTGACCATGAAAAAAAAAAGACCCGAAAAGGAGAGAAATGAATGGAAGCTCAAGTGAGTCTCTCTAAGCACTAGACAGGTGGACTTAACCTCTACCAGGTGTGTGTTTGTTTATTTACGTCTGTGTATGAGTGTGTGAGAAAGAAGGCTCTGTTTGCAGTACCCTGGGAGATGAACTGTCTGGACGGAGGTGAAAGGACGGGTGAATGATTGCTGAGAGTTTAGGAGAGGAGGAGAAAGCTCAGTTTAGGGCAGTGGAGATGTTTTCGTTCTGAAAGAGGGGATACACATGGTCGCAAAGCTAAATTAAGATGCATGGCTGCTGAAAACACGAACGCATAAACACTGTCTTTTGCGCACTCGTCATGCAGTCAGTTAAAATTACGGTCAACCTCACTGACTGCATCTCTCTTTTCTCCCCCATTGCTTCTCTTTCTCTCACTGTCTGCCACATGACTCAAAAACAAACACACAAAACTGCATCAAGCTTCCCAGTGCTTCTGTTAATCACGTGGCAGCAATAATTACACCAGCAGCATCGATAATAGCTGTTATGTTGCACATCTGTCAGCAGTGCATGATAATGTCAGGAAGCTGTTGATGTTTGCCGGCGGTCTTGTCACACGTTTTTGACTCACAGTCGCTCTCCCTAATGGCTGGCTTATCAGCATCCATGTCCATTAACTGATTTCTGTTTTTCCCCTATGAGCTGTAGTTGTTTGGTTTTTGATCAATTCTACGAGTTGAAGAAGCAGAAGAGGTTTAATTTTGCAGTTTGGTACTTCTCTTTCATTGGCAAGGGCTTCTATGGTGGATAATCTTACCTCGATTTTACTGAATGACACACGCAAAAAAAAACCCAACCCTAATATATCAAACCACTGGCTACTTGTTCTAAAGGTTTAAAACATCTTCATGTAGTAAACAACATTTTGTTCTGACCAAGTACTTTGATTGGACAAGAGGCATGCCATGGGTGCTGATTTTGGGTATAATAGCACTGGGACTTTTAGCTTTACAGGTGTTCAAGACATTAACTGTTAATTGGCCACCATTTACAACCAACGTCATAAACTTGCCACTACAAGATGAACATATTCCCAAAAATAACATTTAACTTAATTATGAAAAATCGTCAGAAGAGGACAAAGGGAAGGAAAGACACTTTAGTACTTCATATTTTGAATGCAAGAGTGGTACAATGAATAACCAAACGGTGTATTCCAACAGAGGTACTTTATGGTCAAGCTCTATGAAAATACAGAATTAATACATGGCAGCATACACAACGACACACACACACCCTGTATAACACTTGTGGTCGTGCTGTTGTACTGAATATCAACATGGCTGTGATTATCTTCACCAAGTCACAGCCAGTGCAACAGCACTACCTCTTTTATGACATTGCTTAAATGTCAAATAGAGGATTGCTCTTGATTGTGAAACAGCAATTCATAAATGTGTTCATAGAAATCTTTAGAATATGTGTAGCCTGTACAGTGTGCATAAACAAAAACAGTGTTTTCTTTCCATGGCCATATATTGAATGGTGACAAGCACTTCAATGCTTTACCCAGAAGTACATGCTGCCTACTGACGGCTTCTCTTTCACTCATGCATCTTTTTAGCGGCTTACTGCGAGGATCTGGTAGAGCGTGTGCTGCACTGCCAAGCCTTGGGCTCCTCCTCTCTCTGGGAAAGTTTAAATGGCATTACCTGTCAGCTTGGATGATAGGGCCCATCCGTTTCTTAGTAAATAAAAGACATGCTGAAGCACAACAGAAAAAAAAACAATTTCTAAAAGGTTTTCCCAAATCTCTCATTCTTTGTTTCTGTCATGTAACATTCAGTGAATTTGTCTGCTGAGAAATGCATCATGTTTGAATGGAAACAGCTTTAACAAGCACAACCATTTTTCCTTGTCAGAAACACTCACCTTACAATCGACATGGTGGAGTACAGTTGCTTTCCTGGGATTTACAAATAATAGTGTGAGTTTAATGCTGTGCACAAACTGTGTCGCAGACACAGAGGCATAGTGTGAAGACTTACAGTGTTGTACTGTTACTAATTATAGTTTTTGTCCTTTTTCTGTAGTCTCAAAATGCTTTTTTGTGTGCACTGTTATTGTATGTATGCACGTGAACATGCGTGGCAACATGATGCAGATTTAAATTTCTTTATCTGCCTTTGAGAGATCAAGTTGGATTAATCCGTTTTGATTGATCGCTCTCATTTTCTTAATGGACCCGCTCAAGGCGGCGTCAGTCTCTGTGGCTCCCACCAGGCTATCAGTCTGAGAAAAATGAAATGTGTCCTCGTCAGCATCCTATGGTTAGGGAATCTGGGAATATCTATAAAGCTGCTGCAGATTATTTACACATACAAACCAGTGGCATGATCTTCTCTAAGCATAAAGGACATTATATATGTATATGCACAAACTCCCGCTTTCTTCCCCCCTCACACATGCACACAGACAGCTAACTATACCCACAAGCTTCTGAAGCAGCTGAGCTCAGACAGTTTAGCAAGTCGATGGAGTAAATTGCCTCAAGCCCCTCAGCACAGCTTTGTGCAAATAAAATCCATGCTGCATTCAAATCTAGAAAAAAATGTTCACAGCAATTAAATGTACTTTACATCTACATTTAAATGCATCCAGCTGTAAAGCAGTTAGTGTATCTTCCTCTGTGATCCCATGAGATTGCTGTGCCTGTGTAAATTATAGATGCTTATGCATAACCCACCCGCTGCCCATGATGTCCGTTGTTTTATTCCTATAACTAAGTCCTCTGTCTGTCTTGTCACTACATATGTACATGTGGTTCTGTGTCTGCTGCTGTCTGCCATGTAACACGCAGGCACATTACATTGTTCCAATCTGGATGTCTTGTAAATGCAGTGAAGTGTCATGTTTGAACATGGTTTGTGTAACAGTCCTGTTGCGAAGGACCCATATTTCCCCATGTTTTCCTCACTCGGGCCATATTTTTTGTGTTCCTATGAAGGAGAAAATGTTGGCAGAAAGTGGACCACTGCTGCTACCTTTTAAAGTAAATGTCTACTGTCTGCAGCTGAACAAATCAATACCATACCATCATTACCAGACCCATCAGTGTCACTGCTGTCAACGACCAGACAAAATCTGTTGAGGTTAAGCTGTGTTGTGCGTGTCTAAATGACCACGTATTATCATTTGTTGGACAAAGGTGGGGGTGTCGAGGGAATAAGTAGCCTCTATTCAATGCCAGTTTTTTCCAGTGCACAGTGTTTATGTTATATCCAGCATCACGGCCATACCACAAAAAGAGAGTTACAGTATTTGCTTATTATAGATATGTCTTATCATGTGTATGTACTGTACATGTCTGTGCTTTAGATAAGAATGAGAAATTGCAGTACAGAAATGTGAAACTAAGTTTAACGTGATTTAGAAACAGTGTCACTATTGCATCATTTGTCTGAGCACTGACAGGTTTATCTTTCAAATGTAAAATGTCCCATTCAGTATGTTGGTCACAAAAAACTAATCCAAAAAATCTTTATCAAGAAAGAAATTACCAACCATGATGATGAATTGTTATTGGAATTTTCTTTTACTCCCAAAGATTGATATCGCAATCAGCCTCAAACAGTAAAGCATTGGTCAGGAAATACTGGATAAATAAAAGCAAAAGTCAATAGGCTAATAAACCACTTTGCTTCACTATGCCTTTACAAGACTGTCCTTATACTGTGTCACGTCCATCAGCGTCTCATCGCGACACAGAGGTTGACCTTTACCATCTCTATGCATAGCTGTAATAAAGTTACACGTGGTTAATGTTGGGGAAGTGACACGGTTAGGATTTTTGCAACAAAACCACTTGTGTTTAAGATAAAATTAAGTGTGTTTTTTTTATGTAAAGTGATAGAAATACATCATGAGTGACCTCAGTGCCAAACAACCATAGACAAACTGCATTACGTTACACTAAAGCAACATTGACCTTTGGCTTCTCACAGGGCAAAAAACTGCAGTCTCCTGGGTGAAAGTCTGGTTTTAATTGACCCCTCCCTCCTCCTCTATGCAAACTTTTTCACCCTTAATATTATTTCATGGGGTAATATCGGAATTAGTTGAAGGTTGTTGCACAAGCATGCTTAAGGCCCTTTGTCGTCGATATCACACACAAAGGGGCCTGATAGAGCGACTGTATTTGAGACCCTGAGAATATAAACAAGCTTGCTGAAAAGCAGCGCACTTTAAGGGTTGGAAGTCTCGAGTCTGTTGCACCTCTGGGCACACTCAACATCGCCAGTGGATGTGGGTAGGTATGGTCAAAAGTTTACTTTGTTGCACCCAACAGTGAAGGCAGAGTGTACCAACACTCCTTGCAGTACACATCTACATCATTTCAGCAAGATAAGGAGTCAAACCACTGGAGGTCACCAAAAACTAGATTCGGAATAAATGAAAATGTCCAGTTTTTTTATCGTTTTGCCAAAAGATGAAGATTGCACTCTAAGGTAGCAACAAAGATTTTATGATACAAAAGTAACATCAGAAAAACTCAGTCTTTAACAGCACAAAGCAAGATGATTAAGAGAGATGTGTTATAGATTTTGGCTTCAAGAGAAACAAACTTTGCAGGGTTATATTGGAGAACATACAAATACACACAATCTTATTAAATATGGCACACACAAAAAACTGATAGTTATATATTTATCAGCATTCACATTCACACACATGAGCGCAACACAAACATACTCGGAACTGTCTAGTCACTATCATCAGTATTTCATAAGAACATCATCCTTAGTGCAGCGGCATTAGTAAATAATTGATTAGCCATCCTTTGAGATTTAATTAGTATTTTCTTTGCACGCATGGTGGTATGATTAGTGAGTTGTGCCTCTGTGTGAATGTGAGCGTCATGTGCACATGCTTTTACTGGGCCAACTGTAATCATTGCACACCATCACCTTTAACCAGGGATGTTGTCAACACAGCACAGGCTTTGGTCCGACTCTTCCTCTACAGTAACTAGCACCTGATTTCTGCGTCAGCATCAACAGCATAAAACACAGCAGTGTCTTAGGTAACTGAAAGATAATGCAATTAGGCAGAGACAGCAGAGCCCCAGCTGCAAACAGAGGCTTATTGAAGCTGACGCCACTGTCAGGTTAAGCTGGGAGAAAGACAGATCAGAGTCTTTGCTTTAGTATATGTATGTGTTGATTGTGTGTGTGTGTGTGTGTGTGTGTGTGTGTGTGCGCGAATGAGTGTGTTTGACAGAGACAGAGCAGGCAGCCTGCTGCAGATTACACAACAGAGTGTCAATTGGGAACAGAGGTCACTCTTGCCTTCATCCCTTTGTCTCTGTTTGGTTTCTTTCTATTCTTTTTTTATTCTGTTCTCGTCCTCATCTGCGAATTTCAAATCTAATCACATACTTGTGATGCACTGTAATTGGTCTTTCGATTAACTTTTCTTAGTTCAGAGTATTTTATTCTTTCACACTTAAATTCAGACCCATTATTTTAATGACCATGTCTTATATCAGTTGTCACCAATATGTTTAACGCCACATTCATCCAGTAATGTTCATGGGACAAATGCAGCTGTTATTGAACAAAAAAAAAATGAAACTGTTAGTATTCCACATTGATAATCATCAGTTCTTATCATGGTAAAAGCAGCTTTTAGGATGGGGACACACAACTGGAATACAGGGCCAGGCACTGGGTGCTGTTTACCTTTAAGTGTGCAAAAGCAGGTTGCATCTGAGTTTGCTTAGCGACCATAACCAGCACCGTATCGTAGCCTACTCACCAGAAATCCTAAATTCGGTGCTGAACCTTTTTCCAGACATTTGTTGTTTAGGTGTGTATTAAAATATTGTCTGCGTGACAGATGTAAATTTCTGGGTAGCCCTGCACTAAAATGATGAACTTTCCTCCATATTTAGCACAGATTTAACAAATACATGTTTACTGAGCTATGTCATATTTAGCATGACATTTACAGAAGAAAGAGAAGAAATAAAGGGCTGTGATTGGTTGCGGTGCATGTTGCTGCGTTCCAGAAGTTGAATGTTGTTTATCTCAAGGCGCATCTGTCACGCCCTGAAAAAAATGCACCTGGCTTTTTTTGGGTGCGCCTACCACGCGCCTACATTGAAAACAAAGGGTCTGAACGCACGAAAACCGTAGCATGTGTATGGGCCCTTAAAGGTCTAGTGTGTGGAATTTAGTGGTTTAGTGACACAAAAACCCAAGTAGCTCTATCATGAGCTAGTGTTTAATTTGTCCATTCTGGGCTACTGTAGAAACAACATGGCATACTTAGTTGAAGGGGACCCGCCATAGATATAGAGACGTAGATGCCGTGTTCCTGGCTTGACATGCATCTGCATGGGTGTCGTATTGAGGAGGTCAAGATCTGCTAGTAAATAATTACATGTGTATTGAGAGATGCAAATTTCACTGCAAAATCAACTGCCTCGCTTAAATTTCATGCAACTTCATTTAATTCAACTTCATACTTCCAATACATTTCATGAAATTTAAAGAGGCAGGAAATGCAAATACTCAAGTAAAGTGCCAGTACCAGTACCTTAAAACTGTACTTAAGTACTGTACTTGAATAACTCCATCACTGGATGCTGCTTTTCCATAAGTTGTAGCCTGTGTGTCTAAGGGTTGTGGCCATTCAGAAGATATGTGTTTTGTCATAGAGCTGATTAGATTGCTTCCAGTAGCAGAAATTAATTCGAACAAGTAACCACTATCATCCTCGCTTTCAGAAAAAAAACATATTTTATGAAAATTGCTTCAGAATGAAGCAGGGTACGGTTGATTTTGTCGTGAAATCTGCATAGCTCAATAAAAATGTATTTGTTAAATAGCGGATCTTGACCTCCTCAATATGGCGCCCACGCAAACGCATCAAGGCAAGCTTAGAGCACCAGCCGATGTGGTATCTATGTTCCTATATATATGGGACCCGCTCTGTATGTACAAAAATTAACGACTCAGTTACAAAAATATGGCAATTCTTATTTTCAGTTTATTATGAATACTTTAGAACAGGCATGTCAAACCGGTCCACAGGGGGGCCGGTGTGGCTGCAGGTTTTTGTGCCAACCAACCAAGAGCACACAATTTGACCAATCAACTGTCTGAAGACGGAGATCAGTTGATTAAATGAGTCAAGTCTGGTGTGCTGCTACTTGGTTGGAAACAAAACCTGCAGCCACACCGGCCCCCCTGTGGACCAGTTTGACATGCCTGCTTTAGAACATTTCTGCCAATAGATGCCCTTAAATCCTTCACACTGGACCTTTAAGCCACACCCAGCTGATTTTAATGCCCTCATAGCAAATATAGACGCTACACCAATGTTGAGTATTACACAGAGACCTTGCTTGGATATGTACCATTTTTCTCATACTGAGGTGGAAAATCAGTCATACATAAAATCATAATAAAAGTTCTGCATTATTTAGTGCAGCTCTGAGATTAGCTAGCTGCTGCTAGCTGTGTTTCCTGAAATTTTAAACAATCCCCTCTGTTTACTGCTTTAGTCATCTTGGGGAGAAAAAAAACAACATTTGCTGCTTTAAAATTCCATCAGCGACTGAAAGTTTGGGAGTTTGCACTTGCAAAAAGCATTGATGGCTGTTTCAGCAAAACCCCCCCGAAACAGCATGCACTCTAACAAGATGCGTACAAGCCACAAAACATTTCTTGGGATGTAGTGGAGTCTTATTTTCCCAGTCTGAATGAATGAACTCAATATGGAATATGTGCAATCGACTGGTGTTTTCCTACATTACAGGCAACGACTGTGTTGTCTCTCTAAAGCCTGTCATTCATGTGCTATTTTGGTTCTGTAAAACACATGGCAGTTTGTTGCCCCTGGCTTAAAGCCTCCAGATAAACACCTCTTGCACTGTACACCTAAACTGCCCCCAGCCCAGCTGTTCATTTCAACTGTAAACATTTGTATATCCCTAGTTTGCAACTCAGCCTCTCAGTATCACAAGGCCAGATGTCCATTCTGGCTCCAAAAGTGGTATGTCTTGCCTCTCTCACACACGGTTTCACCAGTCGTTTGCTTCATTACCTGTGAGTCAGAGTAAATAACGGGATGAGTGAAGGTGCCAGGGTGGTGAAGTGTGCCATTGAGCAAAAAAAAGGAGACAGCAGCTTCTGCCAAAGCTCTCCGCACACAGCAAAGCCCTGACAGATGCTAATTTATCTGCTGAGGGCTGAATTATAGAGACAAACACTTATAGGTCCAGAGAGAGAAACAGGCAGAGACAATTGGATAAGATTTAAGAAGAATGGAGAGTGAGAGATGCCAGAAGGGGAAGTACAAAGGAGACAAAAACTGAGGATAAAGAATCTGTGAGTACATGAAAGAGAGGGAGAGAAAAGAAGGAGACAAAGATTACTGAGAGGTCACCGAACAGATTGATTTCAGGAGGGTGATGTTCTCTTAGCCCAAATAGTTGTTAAAGTATCTGTACAAAATGAATGTGTAGTGGCAGAGTTGAAGGAGAAGCGAAAAGTGAAAAGGAAGTCCTTCTCTCTTCCACACACACAATCACAATAGAAACTAGAAAGGAAATTTTAATTTTCTATATAAAAGCTGCGAAAACTTGTAGTCAATAATGATTGCACAGGAAGAACAAGGTAGGGTAAAGATTAAGCAATAAATAGGGAGTGAATCAGTGTCCTCTTAGTCATCACAAAGCCTGGCAGCAGAAGTTACCAGCTCACAGCTCGGCGTTTTCTAGAAACTGCAGACGTGCTTACAGTCTGTGCAGTGAAATATAGTACTAGGGAGGGGAAGACATGGAGGGAACAACTAGGAAAGTTCCCATTAGTGCCAACTTTTACAATTCACTAGGTATTCTGTGTGATGACAGTAAATGTAACACTGGCCTCTGGCATGCATCTTGTTATTTCTCCACTGATGGATGACTGATGAAATCTACTCATCTAAAAACAGTTTTACTGCTGTCCTTCTCCTGCTCTTCCATCTTTGCTTCATCCTTCCCTCAGGGCTACGCTGCAACTATGTTTCATTGTGATGCTGATTGATAGGAGGCCTTTGGGTGATGTAGTTAAAGATAATGGAGAGGCAAAGAAACTACAGCACATGGAATTTCTGCCCAGGGCTCAACTGTGCATATCCAAAACGTGAGCGTCTTTCATTTTCCTTAAACATCATACATAGCACTAATATGGTGCATCTATTTGTCCCTTACTAAAAGTATTACTTAAAAGGGGTTTCCCCAAGTCAAATGAGCTTTCACAAGATGTTGGCCTCAATGTCAAACTCTTATTTAACTGAAAGGGGTTCAATTTTGTGTTCTACTAGAACATTTTTTCATGCTATAAATTAGAAAAAAACACTGTATTTTCCTCATACTGTCTCTGCTAGAACACCTGTATTCACCTGTCTCAGATGCTCTGTTTGAGCACCTGCCTTTTAAATCCTCCCTCCTGAAAAAGCTCAGTCTGCTTGGATTGGTTGGACAGGACTTTCTACCATTAAAAATATTGCCAATAAAAGTTTCTAAACCAAAATCTTCACAATTGGACATTTCCCAGCAGTATGTAGTGTATGATCCAATTTTGGGGAGAACTTAACAACATCAGCAACTAAGATTGCACATTTCACTGGCTTCAGAATGTAGCTACATGTATCAGCCGACGCTACTTCATGTAAAAACTTGCAGTGGTGCACCTGGAACAGATCACTGCATGAAGAAATCTGTCACGAGCTAACATCGGCTTGTCTCAAAAGTAGAATAAAACACCATCAACTTGACATACAGGTCATGTCATGAGTCAAAGGTAACTGGAGTTAGTGTTTGGTTCTGTAGATGTATTGTGACTCATAGGCAGGCCTACACAGAATCTGTGCCTACAGTATTTCAACAAAACCTCTGCATATTTTCTGCAGATTTTTTTAAGAAAGCAATTGTTATGTTAATTAAATATTACCTATCGCATTACAAGCAAAAAAAAAAATCCACTAAATTAAATATATAAATAAAGAAAAGGTACTTCACTGCTTATGATGTTGTTACAGAATTTTGAGTTTGTTTTGAGACTCTTCAGGTTATGTAAGCGAGCTTGCACCGTAGCTGATAAAATACCTGTCGCTGTTTTGGCGCATTTTGCTGTCCGTCTAAGAGCCCTCTACAGTCCAAACTGTTGGCAGGAATAGTGCAAGTAAGGGTGTACCAGTTCATGGATCTACTGTATATTATGGATGCAAAGTGAAAACATCGATGCAAATTGACATCATAAAATACATCGTTTTTTGAAATTCCGATGGCTCATCTACGTCACCAGTTCTGTCCAAGCACACCTCTTTCCTAAACATTTAAACAGTGCTAACAACCTAATGGTAAGCAGCCAAGAAAAAGACGGGATATTTACTGATGATGTCTCATATTAATTGCAGGCCCCTGAATTGAATTGAAATCATGTATTCGCAGACTTTGTGATATCAGCAAATAATGTATCATTTTCGAAAAAAAAACGATATCATATAATAAAAACACTAGTGACTTACATCCTTAGTATTTATGCTTGTTCATGTGGTATCTAAAGATACTGTTATTAGCATTTTAATTATATCTCATATCAACATCCAACTTATAACTATGACAAAAATTTGAGAAATTTGACTTGGCTGTTGCTGAAAACCAACATACGCAGGTCTAACTTAAGCCAAAGCCTGTTGTTCAAAGTAATTAAACCTAAATTTAACCACACCCTTCACTGAGGCAGGCACATCCATGTGTTATTTTCTTTCTTCCCTCTTTCCAGGAAATTCCTCTGTGAGTTAAACATCATGCTGTGCCCACTCATACATACACACATTTGTGAACACACTGTAGCCAAATGCGCACACTCAGTCACAAAGAACAATGAAAAGGTCACGTCACACATATTTTCCCATCTAAATTCTTGTATATCTAACACACACACAAGCACACACGCACGCATGCACACACACACTCTAAACTCAACCTCTCGATCTTTGCCAGTCTCGGTGTAGAACACAACGCTCTGTCACACTAACATACATTGACGTGGTTGCGGTGGAAGGAGCCCCCGCGGCTGTGTGTCTGTCCGCTCTGAACAGCAGAGCCGTGCTGAAGCAGGGAAAGTCAACAGAGAAATGCTTTATGAGAGACGGCGGCTTCAGTAGGTGGTGGGAATGGTGACGAAGGCCACAGCTTGTCTGTCAGGCTTGTCATGATGAGTTTGCTGTCATGTTCTCATTTAGGTATGTGCATTAGCAATTATAAGGGATTTATATTTATGTGCAATTCCAAAAGGAGATACTGCTGAAGAAGCTCATTGTTATGTATTTCATTTGACACTGTGGTTTGAAGCAGCAGCTCACTATCACCCCATTTCATCACAGTTTCATCAAGAAACAAACACACCCACACATGCGGGCGCGCTGCACTTGTCAACAGATTAGCCTTTTCATTCTGCGTATGTCTATATGCGATTTGGTCTGTATTCAAATATTGTTTTTTATTTGTGTGTCTCAAGTGCTTTGTGCGGTCTGTGAGCTCAGTGATGCCAGTTTTTCATCTTCTGTCATCATCATGAGGGTAAACAATGATGAATCAAGACAACAGAGGGGGAAACAGAATTAAAATGTGATAGAGAATTAAAGATAAGGGGAATAATGAGTGCGGATATTGCAGATGGACTGAGGGTGAAACATTTTAAGAGGGGAGAGAGATCTTGTCTTTGCATCTTCAAAACAACAAGTGCAAATCAAATAGAACAACAGGCTCGAGACACAGACAAAATTTGGGAAAGGAGGGGAAAGAGGATGAATTGAAGCCAAACTGTAGAGACACAAAGTGTTAGATTACAGCCATACAGGGAGTCTTTCTTCATTCCCTCCTCGATCACTTGGAAACAGAGAAGCACTCAAAGGAGAAGTGACAGAAACTGTCAGCATTAATCGGCATTGTAGCTGTCTGTCTTTCTTTGTGTCTTTTAATATCCTCTCATCTATCCTATCTCTCTTTATGAAATCCAATTTGCCTTGACATCGCTGGATGAATGGTGAGAAAATGTCAAAACCAGATGAACAATAAATATTTCAAAAGCTGAACCAAGAGGGGGAATTACGATGGAGCAAAGTAGTGTTTTTTTCACCAGCTGGTTCCATTCTGTAGGGTACAAAATAGCTTATCGATCATCCCAATCATGTGTGATCTTACGTCTTGTTACATTTTACTTTTAGATCATTGGCATTCACTGTGTTTTTACTTTATTGTCGGCATTATATTTCACTTCCTTCATGCATCATTTGCTGCATTCTTATTTGCCTAAACCCCGCTCCCACTGTATACTTCCATTCCCATTGTGAAGCTAAAAAAAGCCAACATCCCACTCTTTTCTGTCTGCACTCAGTCCTGCCGTTCTTTAGCTAATGAACAGTAGAGCTCCTGCACCATAATATTTAAACTGCATGTAATTTGTAGTAATTGAATGTGGGTGGAAATGAAGAGAGGAGATGTACTAGAGATTGGAGCGGTAGTGGGGCATTAAGCACCAGTCTGTCTGTCTGTCTGTCTGCTGAGGAATGAGAGAGGACTTTTACTGGTGATTGTGTTGTTTCCTTTGCTGCAGACGAGAGGGAGAGCGGGGGTGGATGAAGAATTAGGTGAAGGAGGAAGAACGGGGCATGAGGAGGATGATGACAGAGAAGCATGAGGGAGAAGAAGGAGGAGGTTTAGGAAGTCCCTCCAGGATTTTGTGGGTTTCTTTTTGGGATTGTTGCAGCCTAAAATGACTGATTTCACGGCAGCTTTTCTGAAAAATTGCAATACATGCTATGAAATTGCAAAAATAGTTGCTGTAATTGATGTTTTTGTATGATTCATGTAAAAACAAAAGCACTCAATAGCCTCTTTCATGGTGATTCATGTTGTCTGTTACATATTTCAGCTATTCTCCAGGTGTTTTTGCAGTAAGAAAGTTTTTGTCAATTAATGTTGTTTGTGTTCTACCACAACCCTGCACATGGCACAACACGGCCCCCCCACTTTTATGCACAGCATTGAGAAATAGCCTTGCAATGTCTTTAGCAGTTATTTTTGTTGGTAAATGTGAGATGTTCATTTCTTACTTGTTTGCATCTTTATTTCCAAAAACAATTAAGTAACTAAATTGACTAAATTTGAGGAAAAGTCAAGAGATTTGACAATATTGCAAAGTCACGCAGAATTCACAGGGATTTGTTGACTTTCAATCAGTCAGTAAATCAGTTATGTATTTATCATGTGGAATTACACATGATATAACTCCACTGAAATGTGATCCATCAGCTCCTTTAACTTGTGAACTTGTCCATGTTTCCAGATGTTTCTGGTAATCCTTGGTTTCTGGTTGTGGAATGATTTAACTGTCCACACATCCCAACCTAATCACGATGGCCATATGCCATATTTTGCCCAAACATGGCAGCAACTTCGCTCTGCATACGCCTCTGAGTGGCTTATAGCAGTGAGCAGGACTGCACCTCACCTTTCCATTGTCACACCAGTTCTTATTCCCCATAAAGCGCACTCTTTTTGTCCCTCTCTCGCAAGAGTCCTCTGCTCTGTCAGATTGGAAAAAAAGAGTCAGAGTGGTTGAATGGCTCGGCTCAGGATTTTGCCAAGTTTCGGTGTATCAAAGGACTTAACAGGTCCCAATTATCTGTTGGAAACTGATGTGACATGCAGCCACATGCTACCACTTTGCAAAATCAACCCCGAAAAGTACCACCAAGACTTGAAAATAAATATAAGAGCCTAAATTTCAAACAAATTGAGTGAAACTGACAGAGTGGAAACGCATGCATATACGGCTTTGTGTTAATTTTGCACTCGGGACATTGCATTATCCTGTGTTTAGAGAGGAGTAAAAGGTGAAGGGGTTGTGGTGGAGAAATGAGCGTGACAAGAGGGCCAGGAAACGAGGAGATTGCAGAGGTAAACATGCATCATGTGTGAATAAATATGTATGTGTGTGTGTCAGCTAGAGGTTATTATGCGTGCACTTTGATTAAGTTGAACAGCTTAGTTTTAGTCAGTGATGCAGGAGCCTCTCCTTTAACCTGAGGAGCTGAGACAGACTGCGGTGATGATGTCATCCCAAACAAATCCTGGAGCTGACAGTGAATAATGGGAACCGTGACAGCACCCATAGTGATTTTACTGGGATACGGATGCATTTTTCTGAGCCACAGCTGGAAGCCCTGAATTCAAATTATACCCACTGGGATGGAATATCTCAAACAAAACATTTATGAGCCTACAGAGTTATTAAGCACTGATGAAACATCTCCATAATGTATCATGCGGCATCATCAAGTCTTAATTTTCAGATTTCCAGCCAAGAGAGACAGTTTTTTTTTTTTTCTTTAGATATTGACTTTAAAGTGTGAAGTATTACCATAGTTTTGTTTTAGGGAGGATTTGCTTGCCATTCTGTGTGTGTGTGTGTGTGTGTGTGTGTGCGCGCGCACTCCTTTGACAAAATGACATCGGTCTCCGGTTAATTTAGCTGTGTCAACTCGTATCCAGCAGGCCCTTCTGTCAGCATTCATCAAACCACAAATGGTTGTTTTCTTATAAATATGCAAATGCACCCCACCCAACCCCAGCCCCTCAGCCAGTCAAAACACCATCCTGTTCTGGCACACACAATACCTCCCGCACACAGATGTGTGCATTACAATCCTTAATGAGATGGTTGTATAGACTTTGATGGCGTAGCACATATATGCCATACACACACACACACACACACATACACACACACGCACACACACACACACGAATGATTGGCTGACTCACCGTAGGAAGGATTATAGTTCAGAGCTGTCTCACAAAACCACCACATATCAAATGATAGAGAGTTTGCTTCAAGACAGTTTCATTTTCAAAGACAGAGCTCGATCGCGCTTGATATGTGGAGACAGGGAAACGTTTTCAAAGCACCATAACTCCGCTGCAGGTGAACACTCATTCCTCACTTCTTTCAGCCGAGTTTTTCCACATCGGATTTCATCATTTTCAAAATGCTATTTTTATGGGATCACGCCGTATTTGATTTCAAGCTTTCGACTGTCAATATTAAATTGTTCAGTACACTTAGGCTTTGCTAATCCAAATCTAAACACTTTTCTATTATACAGAATTAGATCACATGCATACTGTCATATTATGGATATTTTGCACAGTGTAATTCAGTTCAATTCAGCTAGCCATGTGTAAAAAAGCAGAGCCAAAACCCAACCATTCACCCGGCTGTAGTGTGCCCTTTCTGTGACCTCTGCCCTTTCTACAAACACACACATACACACACACACACACGCACACACATACGCACACACACACACACATACTCACACAGGCTGCCAGAATACCTCTGGGCACAATCACACACTTTTAATGGAAGGAACCCCACTGCTTTAAAGCTTTTTCAGCCCTGCATTCAACTGTAATGGAAGAATCCATTGTATTCCACCCTGTACACATTACATGCCATATCCACAGACGTACTTATATACTGTATAAACACAACCCTGCCGGCACTGTCTCCTTTGGTGTGGCACCCTACTGTGCTGAGATAAGAAATGTCCTTTTTTGATGGTGCAGTTGACACAGAGAAATACTGTTCACAGCCTTAGCGAAATGCAAAGTTGGTGACATGAAAAGGAATTTGATGGAGGGAAGTCATAGCTATTTTGTATTGAGTGACCCTTACTGTCATTTCCATTACAATACATTCAAGCAGACAGATGTGATGCAGCTGTTTCCTGAACTCATTTTCTAAGCACATACGCACATAGTGTATGTACGCAAACACATACAGTGACTTATTATAATAGTTTATGTATTCTGTATGGATTTTTAATGAAGCTGCACCTGTGCTGTGCAATTTAATTTACAGTCATTAATGTTAATTGTGCCCACTGTCAAGATTGTGCTTCTCAGAAGCTGAAATTTGATTTGAGATGCACCCAGCTTTCTGTTTTAACTACAGTATGTGCACATACACATACATGCATATAGCCCACATACACACATGCACAAAGAGCTCATACACAAGCAGTCTCTCTCTCAGTTTTTAGTCTGTTTAGAGACAGTAACAAGGATTCTGTTCACGCTTCACGCATTTCAGTCCTCAGGAGAAATATGATGTGCCGTGACACTAAATATTCAGTCCAATATGGTGGCTAAAGAAGGGCACTGTGCGTGTGTGTGTGTGTGTGTGTGTGTGTGTGTTGATTTATCCACCCCATGCCAGTGGGGGAAGCCAAACACGGCATGAAATAGTGTGCCAGCAGCTTGGAGCTGTTAGCTCACCGCTTTGACTCTCATTCAATCTTAAGTCTGCATTTATCTTACACAAACACAAACAGGTAGTCACTCAGATGGTTCAGCAGCTCTGTGCTGGATTCATGACTGAGGGCCCCAAAAAAACACTTTTTGTTTGATCTCTTCAGATAATTATTCATTCATGCATAGTAAATAACTTGCAGCACAATTCTAATTAAAGTAAATATTTGGTTATTTGGGGCCAGTTTGGATGTGTACACTTTTCTACCCATTTTTCTATCTTTCATTTCTATCATTTTCTTGGTATCAAATGTACTGCCACAGTGTAATTGGAACTACATGGCAGTGTTACATCAATCAGCTCAAAATAAATGCACGTATTGATCAAGATGAGCAAATCAACATGAGTCCTTCATTAACAGTGTGTTATAATTGGCGAAAGTTACAGTCAACTTACTACGCTATGCTATGCTCTCCGTTGGTCTGTTTCATGATGCCTTTGGGTAGATTTTTTGTTCAGACGAGCTAAATGTGGTATTCTGGTCCTTGAGGCAACCATCACCCCACTCACTTTAAATTTGCTTTCAGAGGGGGACCTTAATATAACTTAAGCCTCAGTGTTTCAGTGTTTGCAAGTGAAGTAGCCACCTTGCTTACAAGTAATGGAATATTTATCAGGTATCTCTATGATGACATTTGCAATTTTTCAAATGTACTTTAAAATGTTTATTCATGAAGGCTGAATGGTTCAACGAGGTTGAACAGAAGGTGAGAGCGGAGATGACACCATCAGCACTCAATCAGGAAGGTTTCTCTAATGTAGGGAAAATATGTTCAGTGCCGTGAGTATTAACAGTAATGGGTGACAGACTTTGAGCCTGTTTTGTCATCAGGGAACTGGATTGCTCTGACATCTGGCATTGGTCAGTTTAATTTCTGTGGTCTGCCGAGAAGTCATTCATGGTCTCTGCCTTAAGTGTAGTTATAAATATTAGACCTAAACTCTCAGACTTTTTAACTTCCCATCATTGAAGTATCAATTACTGCTGCAGGTTGGAAACCCCCTAATTCCACAATTTGCCCTTTTATGTGAATTCTTTGACATTTGGCTGCTTTGTGTTTAGTAAATTGTGTTGCATCAGGCAAGCGCAACTGCACAAATTCAGTGGGCTGCATACTCTATTAGTTAATCTGGAAGCTAGAAACTTCTTTTGGTGAGCAATTGCATTGGATTGAATAGGTGCCATCTTACGGTCCAGTATCTATATGGTATTATGGTATTATACGGTATTATTCTGCATTAAAGGGATGCACACACAGGGACTCAAATGCACTCACATGCACTAACATGCATGCACGGGCTGATTGACTACTGAAACAAAAAACAGAGAAGCTCAAATTACAACACAGAGAGTCAGCGTAACTTCATTCTCTGCTCAGGATGCCATTATTTCACTATCTAGCAAATAGTGGTTTGCTGCTATATTAATGTTCTGAATGTCACATAGCTCATTTAAAGCTGATGTCATTTCAAGCTAGGTTTTTCTGATGCTATTTTTGCACTGAGTAGTCAGAACTTGTCAATACATCATCCAAACGATGAGATGACTCCTCTGAGTGACAGTCTTGTCAGAGCTGTGGTGTTAATTTCCATATAATCCATCGTCAGTGATTCAGACAAAATCCAGACTCAATACATATTACTCAGAGGGGAAATTGGTTGCTACTTAGCTTTTACTTTTGTTACTTATGGATGTTCATCCTCATGTCATTCTTTACTTTTACATCTTGATTTGCTTATTTGTGTTATCAGTTATTTTCCAGGTGCTATGCCAATATTACATAGGCACTTCCCTGTTTTTGACTCATCTGCTCTTTGAGCTGTAGCAAGACAGACCATCTCATGTGTTGCTGCTGTTTATCTTCTTTCCACTCGTGTCCATTACACTACAGTATCTGTGGTCACAGTGTCCTTCACTCACAGATATATTACACCAGCGAGATCTGAATAAGTTTCATCTGATGAGGGCACAATAAGGCCAGCCATTTCCTATGTAATGGTATCATTTATGCAAGCTATTTGGCACTTGTCCCATAAATTCATATTTGCTCACCACAGTGAAACACATTAAAAAAGATTTCCAGTGTGCCTGCATAAAAGTTCACAATGAGATCGCAACAACGATCAGCTTTTCAAAGGCGGACCTCATTTATCGCAGCTGGTCATTTGCCATCCGTGGGAGTGCAGCTTCTGTGACTGCATATTTGACACAGAGATTCATCAAGAAACAAAGAGTCAGAGAGAACAATTAGCCCCCTGACTCGATATGAGATACATTAGACCATGGGAACAAATGAAAGATCTATTCATTAACTTTTGTACCTTTTGACTCCCATTTGCCCCCTTTTGCTGCACTGCTGAACACCACAGCCGCAACATCTGTCAGCAACAGCGTTGTAATATTACTTTTTCTAATTGTCATATTTATTTACAGCCAAGAACAAAGGGAATCACCCAAATTAGATTGTACCAAAGTATCAAATTTATCATGATTTTAGCAAAACCAGCCCTAATAGTGTGTACTTTGGGCCATCTAAATGCTTTTTAGAGGCTCTGCCAAGACATCTCTGGGCGAAACACTGAATGAATTTGTCCAACCCTCTAATAATTTTCTCAGCATGGCTTCAATTTGCTTGACCCTCAACATACTGTAGATGTTATCCATTATCAGCCAATCACAAAGATGTCAGCAGAGTGACCCACCGGCACACTCTGACACAGCGATCCATCACAGGAAAAGGACATGACACTGTCAGTCTGAGACGAATACATCTGTCGCTGAGGAGATAAGTCACTGAACTTAGGATTCGGCTGTTGGAAGGGATCGAGGCAGACAATGACCTTGCATCGAAGCTGTTAGGCACCAGAACCCATTGGCTGTAATTGCCTGTCAAGCAGCAGACATGAGGTTTGATAAAGTGGTTGGACAGTGTAATCCAGGTGTTTGCAGTGTCAATATGGGCCCTACCGAGTCCTCTGATGGGTGGATAGAGGAATACACTCTGACCTTTGTGTCCCAAATGTGCGTAGCTGTGTATTATTAGGCTGTTTACTGCATTATGCGTGGTTGCGGAAGATTTAATGATGGCATCATATTAAAGTTGCCCCCTTTACTTTGCATTATCCTCCGTGACCATATTTGGATTCATTGCATTCTTAAACTGACATTAAAATGTGCCTATGGTGTTCACTGAAATCAGATTTCTGTGAAGCATTCCTTTTACTCCTCTTTGCAGTCCTTAAATACTCAGTAAATGAAACATCCATTCTCCCAATTTTAATTCTGTCTCTCTGTGTTAACTGATCATTCACAAGTGCCAAATATATGTCAAAAAATCAGTATCCGAGTATTTTTAAATCAAAATCCCTGTCTTTTCTCTTTCTTTGAAACCAGATAAAATGGCTTCAAATGTTTGACGACTCATTCTGCATTTAGGGGTGTTTACAAAAGTTTATCCAATCAAATTAGACTTTGGGCAGTGATCAAGCCACACCAGTCATATAAAACTAAACTTCACTGCTTTTGGGTTGTAGTGCCAGCTAATAGAGCAGTATTTAGAGCCATAGGAAGCAATGTGTATTTGGGTATCAGTGGTCCAACTGAATGCAAGAGTTTGATTTAAAAGCCTCTTGTAGCTGTACGCTGCTCCGAAATGTTGTTATTCTCTCACAAGACAGAAGCTACAGATGCACTTACTTCCATTTCACTGGGACTTTAAAATCATCATCATCGTAACTATAAACACTTCATTTGGCTTGTTTACCATCTGCCAACATCCATTTGCATTTTACTCTTTGCAGGTCCTGACACCTGTTTGATTTGTTTTAACATACTAATTGAATCTGCACGAAGCAGCTTTTATCTATTGAAATATTATACTTGTAGTATCGAGGATGTTTGTGTTGTTTCCAGGTATTAAATCTCTTTTTTTATTTCAATAAGATTAAATTGTACTCACTAAGTAAGCAACAATCAAAGTAAATATTTTGGGGGAAACACAATCTTTTAAGAATTCAACTCTCAAAAACTCACAGAGAAATTGTGTGCTTGATGTGTGATAAGATTTGATTGACAGTGGCCTGGCAAAATACACTGTCATTAGATAATGTTTCAAATTTTGCAGAGAACAAAAAGACAGACAGAAATCCCTGATCCCAACAAAACAAAACAAAAAAAAAAAACCTTAACGTTGTACAGAGCACAGTGAATTTTAACATTGGGCAAAAAACAATGCTTTTATTTATTGTAAGGGGCTTATAAAAGAGGCTCTAAGTGAAATTCATCTTGTACGAGTTGTGTGGACATGGTTCTCAACATGGCTGAGCCAGTGGCCAGCAGCTAACAGTGCTAACTCCATAAAAAGCGCCAAACAAGGCAACAGTGCTGACGGAGTCAACAGGGTTAATCGGGAGGGAACTGGAGGATGGGTGTGAAACTTTCGCCAAATATGAGAGGTAACTGCCATATGACTACAATGCAAAGCAGTTGTAACTAGTGGCTAGCCAGTGGGATGCACACATACACAAGCCAGGCACCTGCAGCTGAATGACTAACCACAACAAACCACAGAGAAGCTCGGACTACAACACACACACACACACACACACACACACAGGACTTCATTCTCTGCTCAAGGCACTAATACTCTATTTGCTATTAGTGCTCTGAGTGTCACATACAGAACCTTTAAAGCAGATTCTTTGCTGTGCAAGGTTTGAATGTGGTAATTGAAATGGCTAGCACCTGTCACTAAATGTGCTTTCTGTCTTTATACAGACTATGTGGGGTATTCTTTTTAAAAAGGATAAACTGTGCACTTATCGTCTTAAAAATGAGTCCTTATTAAAGGCAGAACCCAGTCACCAATATCTGAGCCACAATTCTCTGTCCCTCTCATTCTTACCAGAGATTGTTTTATCATAAGATTTTTCTGTTTCTTTTTTCTACAAGCACTTAAAATGATGAGTTTGACATATATGGGAGAGATTAATTCAGCAAAGACATTAAATGAGAAAGCTTTCCATCTGTGTCTCCACCTTTCAGTCACCTTCCTCGTTCTGAGGCATTATGACTGAATTCACAGACACTCTGACCCTGGCACTGTCGCTGTAATTATCCTAATGAGGTCTTGTGCACCTTTCAGAGTATATTCTAGCTCTCTCCCTCACTGTCTCCTGAGCTGCATCTGTCTGTGTGCGCACTTGTGTAAAGACTCACTTTTCAATACTGATGGCCAATGATGTATTTATCTTTCTGCACATACAAAACTATTTACACAGCCGTTCCTTCCAGTGCACTGAGAGCCTTCTCGGCTGTGCTGGGTGAAATAAATAAATTGGCCACCACATGGACAGAAAAAAAAAAAAAGTAAGAAGTCTCAGCGTAATTAGTTCCAGGCTTTTCATAACTCATAGTCTTGGTGGAAGTTATTCTCATATCAAAGGGTATCAAAGGATATAAAGGTAAGCCCATATTCAGACATCAGACTCCAGAGTGTCTGGGTGTCTGGTGCGAACAAAAGCCAGTTTATGACAAGAGATCACCACTGGGTGCAGTGCAGTGTAGGAAGAGGAAATGAGAGATCAAACTTTTGATATACAGGTTAAAGACAGAGATAATCCAACTGTTTGCTTTTAGACTTTAAAATGAGGAATTATACACAGGCTCAAGTGAAGGAGCTGCTCTCATGAGGTTAAAGTGGTGTTATGAAAGGATTTGTCTTTCTCATATCCAAAATTGTCTTTTTTTGTAGGACTTTTTGTGTGTCACATACTGGATGTTTAATGCAACTGCAGAAATCTTGCAGTCTCACATCAAGTCAAAGCAAACATGGGAGTGAATGAGAAGTCAACATTTGAACAATTAAATAAATAAACAGCTTTATTAATAACTGATTCATTCTGATTGTTTTATAAAGCTTTTTAAGGTAAAGTAATATTTTTTATAAAAAAGGTGTTTTGTGGATCTTGTGGAATCATTGTCATGCCTTTGTGCCAATAATAGCCAAGGCTGAAAGCATTATGTTTTCGGGTTGTCCATCCATCTGTCCATCCCATCGTCGTGAATATGATATCTCAAGAATGCCTTGAGGGAATTCTTCAAATTGGGCACAATTCTCCACTTGGACTCGAGAAAAAACTGGTTAGATTTTATAGGTCAAAGATCCAGTTTAGTGTGACACTGTCTCATTCTCTCAATCATATTATCTCAGGAAGGCCGTCAGGAAGTTTCCTCCAACTTGGCCGAAATGTCCGCTTGGACTCAGAATGAACTGATTTGAATTTGGTGGTCAAAGATTAAAGGTCAAGGTCACTGTGACCTCACAAAAATATGTTTTTGGCTATAAGTCACAAATTTGTATGCTAATTATGACAATATTTCAAACAAATGTTTAATAGGATGTGATGATAAAGTGATGACATTTTATATCTAAAAGGTCAACTACACTGTATCATTTAAAGTCATGACTCAGGAATAGAATAGAATAGAAACATTTAGTAAGACACTGAATCAGTGATGTTAATTTCGGGTGTCCAACTCAGAACTGTGCAGATTGTAAAGATATTCTGTGCTGCTAGAGGGGAGAATGTGTGTGACACATCCATGTTTTTACAGACATGGATGTAAACTTTCAGTGCAAGGAGGCATACAACCCCAAATCTGTAATTCTCTTGATTTATTTACATGGGGAACATGTTGGCTGCTCCTTATATTAATAAATGGTGACTGTCTGGTTTAATCAGTGAGTTGGGGTCTGTAAACTGCAACAAATCTGAAGTCACAGATCAAACTTGAGTGGCATTTTTTTTCTTGGGATACACCACTGATATACTGAGTGTTTGGATTTCACTCTCAGCAATCACCAAAGTTGTTTGGGTAGATGACTTGAATCTACAGGTTATATTGTTCTCTGTAGCAGCCCCACTTTGTCATTTAGGGTTATAAACTGAAAGTTTTATTACATAGATATCCCACAAAAAAAGTTATTGCTTTTTCAATAGATATTTAATTTGAGAGGAACAGTTCATTTTTTATTCATTAAAATATCTTGAGCTACAGTAGCAGGACACTGATACTCAGTACAGAAGGAAGGTAGATTGTGATTGTTTTCCCACACATCAAACTGAGCACTTTTTCATTGTTTGGCACACAACAGAAGGGAATATGCTTTAGATCTGCATTGCAGTGAAGTGCGTAGAGACAGTTGTCCAAAACAAGAGCACAGCCAAAATCAACTATAGCGTGGTGAGCCAGAAAAGCTGCTAGCTTAGTGATTAATGTGCATGCTGTTCTGCAGGTTTTTTGTGTCCAGATTTTCATTCATCTCCTGTCTCTCCTTCCACATTTTTGTTTCCTCTCAGTGCTGGGGGGTGTGGAGTCACGTGGTGTGCTGAGGAAGATCAGTGACATGCTGGAGGTGATTCTGAAGAGGATGGACAGCCTGTCCAAACTGGACAACACCTCCACCACTGAGGCACGGCGCCTGGATGAGCTTAGCTCTGCTATCAACAGGTACACCAGCTGAACCACCTAAATTCTTAATTCATGAATCGATACTCTGTAGATGTAATAGGTTAAAGTTAGAAATTAGATAAGGAAATAAAGAGCAAATGCAGTTCCTTTACTTTTTGCTTGAAAAAAACTTTTATGAAAACATAATTTAATGATGCTGACTCTGTGAATTACACAAGTATAGGTTGGTCTTCATCTGTTGACGTCACATTAAAGATATTGTTAATTTGAAAATAGCTAGAATAATAGTTAGGTTATTGGGCAAGTAGGCTTCAAATTTGCCATATTAATTGTATGGGATGGGTATGGGTAAACAACTAACAATTAGAGATCAATTTATGTCTAAATTAGCCTGTGGTGAAAAAATACTGTACTTTAGCACACTTTTGTGGTACTTGTACCTTACTTGATTACTTTATTTCATGCTACCTTACATTTTTACTTCTTTACGTTTCAGAGGGAAATATTGTATTTTTTCATCCATTACATTTTATCTGATATCTCTCACTAGTTACTTCGTAAACTCAGATTATTGATACAAAATATAACAAACAAATTAAATATGATGTATTATTTTACATTTCACAACCAGCAACATTAAAGTGATGCACACATAACTGAAATAGTAATTAAAGGCCAGTGATACAATATATATGATTCTGAAATGGATCATTATGTATTTACTTTTTGTCCTTTCAGCATTTGTTTGACTCTAATACTTTTGTTCTTTTACTTAGATAAAAGTTTAAATGCAGGAATGAAGTGTATTTCTACACAGTTTTGTTGCTGCTCTTCTTCCACCACTGTTACCTGAAAAGAATTCAACCATTTGTTATTTGCTTCATCATGAATCCTGTGAAAAACACCAACTCGTATGTAGTCGTAATTTTGAAATGTGCTTACATTCAAGTTCAGATTTTCTAACTTTAAGCAAATCTGTAAGCCTGGGAATCAGATGAATCTGCAAGCTTATGCTTAATTTGCTTAAGGAGATGCGTCTGGTCCTTCTCCCGTTCAGACGCATATTCAGCCAACCTGGCTGATCACAACCTTTACTCTAATGGGGCAGGTTTGATATGATGACTTATGGAGCCTTCGTGGACATGATGGCAAACATAAACCTGGTATTGTAAAGAGGAGTGCCACTGAAGCATCCTTGAAAACAACCTTAGTGAGGAGAAGTATCCTGCAGCTGCAGCTGGTGTAGAACTTTCTGTTGATGTACTACTTTCAAATTCAAATAGCAAAAGCAGCAGCACTCGCTCAGACGTTTTAAAGCATCGCCATCCCAGCTCATCTGTGCACATTGTAGTCTGTTAACATTTCTCCGTCACTCAGCACTGCCTCACATGTTGCATTTTCATTGGTTGTAGGTCACTCTGCATCCAATGGCATTTTGGTCTAGGCCTTTTGATAACGCCCCTAGAGATAGAAAATGAACAAAGAGCTTCCACATTAACTCACACTTGGGATTTAGTCTGGCAATGTAACGCTACAAAACTGCAGTATGTAGTATTAAATTAATACAGTAATTTGATACAAAGCTTTGGCTGTAATAGTGGAAGCATTGTTCTGTCCCCTTATGAATGGAAACAAATAATAAAGACAGAGAGAGAATGTTTTTATGATACAGTATCAGGAGTGCTTTGGTCAGCTTAGGTGTGTATAAACAGAGAGCAGCTAGCAGAGTTTTGATTACTTATCCTTTCTGGCATATAGACATGAAACACTGCTGTAACACTGTGATATTTAAGAGGTACTCCTCATTATCATTCACACTGCACACCACCTCTCTATCTCTACTGTAGTCATGACTTATCATCTTTCCTTTTTTTACTCCTCGCCTTATTGTATTTCGCTCTCATCTTTACTCATTTTTTTCCCCTCTTATGGTCGCTTGTGGAAATTGCTGCCTATTACCTCAAAATCGCTGCTGCAAACTGACAAGTCTTGTATGACCTTCCTGCTACTGCTTTTATCAAACGGCTCCTCTCTTTGCCCCGTTAGTACCAAAACATCCAATTTGTCTTTTCTATCTAACGTTCCCTCCATTCTAACTCCTTTCATTTTCAAACGGCCTCACTAAACCTGGTGCAGCAGGAGTGATGTGATACACACTGACAGAAATCCCCTCACTTCTTCGAGCCTTGTTAAATGATCCCGGATAAGCGCTCAGGTTCAGATCTACGCCGAGGCACTAGAGCGGAAGGATGGGACGATTAATACGGTCTGGCGTCGGTGTTAACTGCAATCAATGTCTAGTAATGGGCTGTTTAATGTGGAAGGGGAGCCATTCAACTGTTAGTGGGGAGAAGTGTCCTGCAAGTAGGATGGTACATGCATGTGTTAACTGTAGCAGAAATCAATTTCTAGTTATTGCCTTGAAGGAGGTAGTTTGGGTGGATACGGGGCTATGGTCAGAGTTTAATTAGGGTCGAACACAAGAGCTGAAACCAATGTTGTATGACTGTCATGTTTTTAATATGGTTGATGAACAGTTTTCCCTCAGTGGCAAGACTTAGTCTCATCGTACAACTTTGCTAAATGAGATATACTGTATATAGTGCAGTGTCTCTTCAAATTAGTTGAAAATCTAGTAACAAATGACAGGATTAAACTGTTACAAAAATGTGGATGATTTAGGCGTGGACATTTCTAGTTCCAGTTTCTAGCCTCTTTGTCAGCTCTGCTATATTTTGCTTCATTCAGGGTCTTCTGTCTATTTTGCAAGCCTTGATGGTGTTTTTAGTGGTTGGCCTCTGACGTCGGTGACATGTGACTGCTCATCAGGATGAGGAAATCAACTCTAGGCTCTCCTCCTGCTGACTTCTTACTAGCTAGCTGCTAACTAGCCAGGTTGAAGTTTTCAAATGTAAACATCGAGGAAAAGATGGAGAAAAGTTGGAAAGTAAACTGCGGCCTCTATGCTGCATCATTTTCGGACAGGATATCAGGAATAGTAGTATCCTTTGATTCACCGAAACTTTCCTGAACCTGGACAGTGCCATTCAAACATGAGGTTCTTTTTCTATATGTGGATCTGAAGATGAAAAAGTGTGTGCTTTTAAATTAAATAAAGACTTGTGTGATGGTGGGAATGTGAGCTGCCGTCCTTTTCCTGCTGTAGATCACTACAATATGCATTTCATATGCAGCTGCAGAGCAATGCTGTCCGTGTTCAGAAAGAGCAACCATGCTGCAATCTTGTTGAGGTTGGTATGTGTGGACAGCTATGTATTTCCACAATAGAAACCGTGGATCACCAGAACCATCCAGACACATAGACAATTACAAAGCAGCAGCCGGCGGTATTCTTAACCCACCCGTAACTAGTGATCCTTATTTTTAAATTATCGTCCAAAGATACGAGTGCGTGTCATGCTGAGTTCACATTGTGCAGGATGGAAATTAGAGATGGGAAGGATCGCCATGTCACAACTTGCCAGTGTTCACACCTTGAGATTATTCAAGATTTCAATTGACAGTGTTTACATTAGCCTAACTAGTTTAATTTTCACATTAGCTGTGCATGTTTAATCGGCGTGCATGATCAAAATAGCATGATTTAAGGCTTAAGTTGGGGTGTCTGACCGGTTAAGAGGGAAAAAAACACTCAGCCAAGACTGCAGAGACCCAGACTTAATCCCCAGCAGCAGTGCCTTCAGCTCGGCTAGACGCCCCATTAAACACAACTGGCATTCAACCTATTACCCACATTTGTAGCAGAGTTTGCAAAGCTGATTTAGTTCCTCTAAGGTCTATTTTCACAAAAGGTTAATGTTCACTTGTCTACCCCCCTCTTTGTATTGCTTCTAATTGGAATAACAATGACTGGTTAATCAAATATCAAGGATAATGCAAAGTTAAAAGGACATTGTACATTAAAAGTAGGGCTAGGGGAATCACAATAACTTTGTCAAAGTACAATAACTGAGATACTGTAGGGTTTACACTTGGAGTGGTCACAAAATATTTACACAGATTTACACAGCAAATAGGTCTCTGCTAACAGATTTTTGTAATCATCAGGAATGCGCATATAATAAATAAGTGGGCAAATAATAGAAGAGCTAGAACAGTCTGGTTATCTCATAAAATTGCATCACACAAAGCAAAGACAAAACTTTGGATATGATGATATTAGAAATTGAAGATGTTATCTAAAGAAACTGTTTGTTTTAACGTTTACAACTTAGTGTCTGGGCTGCCTTAAATTTTTATGTTGACTGTGTTTAAGAAGACATGTTGAATCATTAATCATTATAATAAATCATTACAAAATCAGCATGTCTTCTGAATTTAAGATTTTAAGTCAGCACAGCCAGCTTTTTTTAAGTTAAATCAATTACTGTCTCGCAGTGAGATCATATAATAGCCATATATTGCCCAGCCCTATTTTAAAGCATTATTACCATTTTGTCAAATGATACATTGTCATAAGCTGCAACGTTTCTTTCACAGCAACCATAAGGCCCATTTCACACAACACGCGTCAGCAGAGCGTGACGGCAGCCTTGCTGAACTGCAGTGTGTTTTTTGCTTGAGGTGTTCACACATGCAGCATTGTTGCAGTGTTGCTGCTGCATTGCTGCCTGCTGCTATGAGCACTGTATTTCCACATGTGTAAGCATAAATTCCACTCATTTATGAAATCATGCAAACTACTGCATTGCCGACAACACGGTCCTGTAAATGTTTCAAAATAAAATGCCTTGGAATGGGATTCTGTCCACAGAGACACTGTCAGAGGGCTTTTGTTTTGATAGGGAAACAGGGAAGTTGGAGTGAAACAGACATCTTTGTATTTCTTCATCTCTGTGACAAAGAGAGACTTTTAAACTGCAGTAAAAAGTGGTTTAGCGTCAACATAATCATCAAAAATACATTTTCACGTCCTATTTCTGCTGACAAACGCACGCATCATGTATAAATAATCGGCGAACCACTGTTTCTCTAGATGTGCTGCAGCTGACACACACCTGACAAGTGCTGCTCAGGCGGGCAGTGTGAATGCTCTAACTTGATAACATGGGCTCCGAAATAAAAAACAACACGTTTGGCACTGCTGACGCCTGCTGTGTGAAACAGGCCTAAAAACGATTAAATGAAACCCCAAATCAAATACATATCAGTTTTGTGGCTGTGATGCAGTCTGTGATTACACCAACAAGATAAAGCTGAAACACCTACGTATAGCTTGAGTTCAGTCCAAGGGCATCTTTGCTATAACTGACTATTTATTTCTTTGGTTGCATTCTGATTCACTGGAATAAAGAATTATTTTTGCTGCTACTTTTTAATCAAGTTCTGAAAACAGAAATCGTGCGACTTATAAACATGACAGGCATTTGACGGCTCATCTCAAATAACGTTTGTATAGAGTGACGCAAACTTCAAACAGATACCAAATCACAGCTTTATCACAGAAAACTTACGCTACATGAAGTTCACATTTCTTTGTTTAATTCTTGGATGAGTTCTCCTTGAAATTTGTTCTCTTCGACAGCGGTGCTCTGTGAACAATATGAAATCAAAGTCAGAACAAAAAAACTCCATTTTATTTTCTAAGTACAGTGTTGTTTGGACTGAATGGATCCTTGGAGCGAAGCGGCTTTAATAGCTGTAGTGAGAGTTTTTATTCAGGAAGCAGAATGAAAAGAGTATCGACGAAGGAAACTGGTGGGCGCCTACACACACACATGCATACACACACTCTTTGTCTTGATGATGTTCCTTTGTTGGCTCCCCGCTGAGGAGCAGAATAATGTGTGTTTAACGAGTCTGAGTTAGTGTTTGTGTGTAAAAATGTTGTGTGTGTTTGTGTGTGTCTGTGTATTAGTTCACTTGAGGTAACACTTGTTAAAACCAGTCTGGGCGTGAGACCAGGGCACAGACCCCTGACCGAGGACATAGCCCGCAGGATTAACGACCACACACACACACACAAACACACAGTCAAGGATGACCTAAGTATCTCTCTTCAGTCCAGTGACTTTTATTCCATCACTCATTTCCCCTCTCCTCCTGTCTCTATCTCTATGTCTCTTACTCTCTCCCCCTTTCCTCTCTTCTATCCTGCTCTCTGTCCCCTCTCTTTTTATGCTCTACTCTTTCTCTTTCTCTTGCTCTCGTATGTACTGTACACACTGAGCGAGAGAGGCTGTGTGAGAAATGTAGTTGAGTATGAGTGACGTGGTAAAGTGTGATTTTAGCCAGCGGGGAAAGGAGCAAATGGGAAGAGAGAGCTTTATAAAAACATAACCCAAATCCAGGCCAGTCAGGCACGCGTTCACAGAAAGGCACACAGACACAGACACACACACACACACACACACACACACACACACACTGGGCGGGAGTGTCATCTCTGCATGAGCTTCATTGGTGCTGACACACTCCCGTGTAGCAGCGAATGGGACTTGATGTCTGAGGCCCCAGCCTGCGATTCGCCCATGGGGCAGCCACTCGTTAGAGCAGAAAACGGAGGGAATATAGCGAGGGAGGGGAGGCTGGAAAAAACTGGAGAGGGGGATGATAGAGGGGAAAGGATGCAGAGTTGATTCACTCCGTTTTACCGGATGAGAGGGGAGATTGCAAAGTCTCCCCTTAGGCGCACGCTCGCTGAAGATCACTGCTCTGGCTTGGCTTTACCTATTCCTCCTCCCTTAAGCACCCAGCTAAGCCCCGTCAGTAACAACCTTTATCCCAGGAGGCCTTCTTTTCCACAGCACTCAAGTCAATGTCATACTGTAAGCTTTGCTGGAGGTAGTCAGCCAAGCAAAGGAGACACTGAGGCTATATCCACACTAATCTGTTTTCATTTTAAAAAGCATAACTATTGCTACTTTTACGCCCAACGCTCACACTACTCTGGCAATTTACAACCCCAAAAACAGAGACCTTTGAAAGCACCACTAACCCCATACTGGTTTGAAAACTCCAGGGTTGTGTTTTTGGAAATTAAGTCTTTTGGAAAGGATGACACAGGCACTCAGGTTTGCTTCCCGATTAAGTTATGAATCACAGCTTGTCAAGTTAAAACATTCTAGGTAGTTCTACATATCTTTTGCAATTCCATTCTCTGGTGTGGGTCCATGGCTCTCTTTGGTGACGAGTAATGCTCTGGCCAGTTTAGCGCTAATACGTTGCAGCATTTGCTTCGTAATGAGTCCTACTCAATTTTCTTCTGCACTGACAGCCTAATACTCATGTTACTTTCAGTAAAAGTTTAACCTTACTGCAAGTCCAAGCAAAGAAATCCCTGCTCTTATGCTGCATTCATGTGCTCCTTGGATGGTTCCATATACCAAGTTGGCAAGTTATTCTTCTGACTTCGGTGAGTTCATGATGTGTGATGTGATTTGTTGCTCCCTGCATAGATCAATTGGAGAAATACACAATGCTGTTCAAACCCCTTTTTCTTTACCACTGTACGTGAAAACTCAAAGTTAGTTAGTGTGCATCTGTGTGCATTCATGCATGTGTTTTGTCATTTGTGTCAAAAAAAGCGCTGGAGTAAGTGCTGCTTAGTGTGATGTTTTAACACTACGCCATGGGGTCGAATAAGTCAGGACGCATGCAAACAAACACTCAGACCCTCATGCTGACGCCTTGTCACATGCATCTTTTGCCCTGGACAGCTTTGGTTGATGAGATGCTGCCAGATCTGTCCTCCTCCCTTAAGAGGATGAGCTCATTAGATAGAGAGAGAGAGGAGGGGGGGGGGGAAATAAGGAGAGCATGAGAGCACTTTTTTTTTATCCTAGAAACTCTCCCTCTAGTCATCATTGATTTTCTCTTACCGCCTCTCTTTCAGTTTCTTCTTCTCAGAGTGTTTTACTTCTGTTCAGCATCCGTCAGTGGATTTCCTCTCGCCGTTTCTTCTCCCCCTATACTTTTCTCTCGATTTGTCTCCTCTTTGCTCTTCCTCATTTCTGTTTTGTTTCCCTCATTTGTAAAAGAGCCAACTGTCTACATTCATCAAAAGGACGAAGGCTTCATTGCAAGTAGCACACAAGTGAGCCATCAAATATGTATATCCTTGTATTCTTTGATCCTAATCATCTTTTTAAAGTTTCACTCAAGCTGTTTGTTAGTTTCCACACAAATCCGCAGAAGATCTCTTTATTTCATTATTTCTCTCCCTTCACATAAAGGTCCCCCTGGTACTCTTGGTCTGTTTGCTGTGGATTGCTGATCTTCTCTTTATTTTCCGTCTGCTTTTACTTCAGTTTTTCCTCGACTCTCACACTATGTTTCTGAGTTGGTCTTTTTGTTCTCGTCCTCTTTGGATCTCGTTATGCAGTCCTCCGCTCTCTCTCAGCCTTTCATCCATTTTTCTGCCCTAGTCTCTCCGTCTGTGACTCTCTTTCTTCGCCTTTTTTGTGTTCATCTCAAGGGATGATTTCACATTGTAGCAGACGTTAGAGGTGAGATTAGAAGGTCAAGTATTATAGAGGCCAACTTGCACAGTCACAGCGAAGCCCCCCAAAGGGAACTTTACAGTAACAGGGTTACTCAGCTTACCAAGCAAGGTTTTGTCCTTCAGGCCAAATACATTGCAACTTTTATAGGATAGGTGCCGGTAGCTGTAATCCTCTACAGAGGGGGACTTTTGTGAGATGCTCCATGTAATAATATTAATGTTTTAATATAATTTTATTGCCTAATATAATGCTAGCACTCATTATAAGACAATATAAGGTAATAACTTTCGTAACGCTGTTTTTGCCTCACTTGCACGTAATGGAGGAGTGAAATTATAATTAGTTCTGTCAAATGCTTTTATTGAGATAACTGTTTCAGTGTGCTCACACAGAGCACGTTTGGGAAGGTTTCTTTACACTATGGAGATTTTTCATTTGGTGTCTTTTAACAGGTGAGAGGAAGGCTATTTGTGGCACTAAATAGGCACAGTAGCAAATAAAAAAGCACAGCTTTTATTAGCATTCTTCCAACACAACTGTGGTTCAGAATGCAAAAGCAATCCTGAAAAAGAATTGATAAAAGTGAGCCCAGAATTGGAGAGTAAAAAGGTGCAACTATAGGCACTTTCACATATGAACTCCAGCCAATGTACGCAGAATCAGGCCTGGACATTTCCCAGAGTTCCCCTTTCACAGGATCGGCTCCAGTTCAGTGCACCAGTGCACAGCTTCACATGTAACAGTCAGGGCCAGTAAAAGTTTGAAATGGAGAGCAATCTATCAGCCAGCGACAGCAACCACATAATTGTCAGCTGACAAAACAAACAATGTCGACCTTTAGGGCAAAAGCCATGACAGCTTTCCTAGCAGACAAATTGACTGCATGGACAGTAAATATGATTTTATGTAAGCCAGAATGTCATCATCAGTTCTCTGTCTTATCGATCTCCCTGGACATGTTTGTGTTTTTATGGGCCATGTGGGTGTTGTGACTTAAATGCTGCTCTCATTGCTGAAATTTAGCCCCAGAGCCGGCATATTTGGCGACTGCAATCTCAGACGGTGTGCAAGCTCCACCTATGGGGCGCACCACAGGTGCATGCCAGCTTGGTAATGGTGCATGGCCAAACATTTAGTAACAAAGAAAAGATTGTCAAATGCATTCTCGCCTTCTGGAAATACTCCCATTGGTTTGGGTGCTGGGTGGTGCCTGGGTAGAGCTTGCAGTAAAGACAAAACTATAGCCCTTTCCTAATGTGGTCATGAACAACAGAGTTGTTGCTGATCCTTTCATTTGTCTGAAGATTATGGTTTCAGCCTTTTTTGACAAAAAAAAACCCAAAACCTCATCATCTCTCCAGATGGCATTTTTGTTGCTGTCTATGTGTCTTTGACCCTTCCTGTTCACCCCAGATGTTTGTTTTGTCTAGTTTCAAGTTGTCTCACATGCTTGCTATGAATTCTCCAGATAATAACCCGCTCCATACACACATAGGCTAAATCAGACATTACACAGACTTTTCACCCGGGAGCTGGCACCATAGAATCCGGGGCTTATGTCGTCACACTATATCCCTACCTGGTATGAAAATGGCAGTAAACTTATGCAAATTGATGGATGGTTTGGAGACAAGTGTTAAGCGGAAGAGATGATGGGCAGTATCTCCAAGTCTGAGGCCCTGCTACTTTGCATCTTGGGTTGTCCTTCAGGATGTGAAAAGAGTCAGTTTCCCAAGTGAAGCCATTCAAGTGATTGGGGGGCTTGTTCACTAGTGAGGGTAAGATGAAGATTGACAGGTGGATTGGTGATGCATCAGCAGAAATGCAGGCGCTGCCTTTTTCTGTCTGGGTGAAGAGGGAGCTGAGCCTGAAGGCAAAGCTCTTGATTTACTGGTGGAATTTCCTTTACTGAGTCTTGTTCCTCCACATCAAAGGGAGTCATTTAAGGTGGTTTGCTGCCTCCTGGACGCTTCTCTGTGAAGGTATTCTAGGCATGTCCAACTGGGAGGGGACCAAGCAGGAAACCCATAACATGCAATGAAAAGGATTATGTATTCCATTTTACTGGGAAATGCCTTGGGATCCCCCAGGAAGAGCTGGTGGACATGGCTGGGGAGATGGACTGGGCTACCATGCTTAGCTTGCATAACAGCAGCTCAAGTCCTGCATAAGTGCGAAAAATGGATGGACTGATGGATGAAGTATCATTCTCATAGCTGAAGTCTCAGGGACTGGAAAAAGATTTAGCTTTGACCCTCGCTTCATTTGCCTGTGATCAGTAATTTGTTTGCACAGCAATAAAACAGACAAACATCTTGTGTAAAAACACACAATGATAGTGTCTGGTATGGTGTACAACCTTAAACCAGGTTAGTTATATGCAAAACCGGCTGAACTGGCATTTGTCATTATGACATGTTTTGCTAAATACATCTTATACAGCATTTATGAAAAGCAATATGATGATGTCATTAATATAACATGTCTATAAACAGACTATGTTGTCTGTCTTTTATATGTTGTCTGTCTTTTATGTGAGGACTACAGATGGAAATTAGCGCTA
Source organism: Plectropomus leopardus (assembly GCF_026936395.1). NCBI lineage: Eukaryota > Metazoa > Chordata > Actinopteri > Perciformes > Serranidae > Plectropomus > Plectropomus leopardus. The sequence continues at coordinate 11,259,998 of NC_142178.1, forward strand.
CGCTAAATCTGGTGCAGCCATCTTTATATTCTACGAGAATATTCAATGTCTCTGCACACTGTCCTGCTAAATAAATAAATACAAATACAAATACAAATACTATCGGAGCATTTTGCGTCTAATGGCAGTTAATCTTTCAAGAAAACTAAAACTGCACCACAAGGGCAAGACTTTGGGTTTGAAGCCAAACCTACCTTGCTGCAGGCAATGTTTTGAGCTGAACTTTTGTCAGATGGCATGTTTCTATTTATTCCTATTGCTCGCTTTGAAAGCGCCTCAGTGGATGAGGAACAGCTGCTTCACAAAGTTGACACAAGGAATTATTTTTACCGTACCTCCTTATTTTACTACAAAAACCTAAATAAGATGGCAGCTGGCCTGAGAAAGAATGCCAAAGAGCTGAAAGTTTCTGGTAAGCTAAATGACCATTGCTAATAACAAGCTACACTATTTACTGTTGGCTATATAGTATGTAATTTCCAGTAAATATCACAATATAAAATTATTTTCTGTTTTAAAAAGTAATGTTAAAAACATTAGGTTACATGACATAACATGTTTACATGACATAACAGAAATGCACATTTCATGTATTCAGTGTGGAGAGAGAGCTCAATATAGAGCACAATATATGTTATTGTGATGCTAGGCGTTAGTCAGAGGCTAGTTTACCAATAGGATACGGTGTAATTATGTTCCACTGTTAAGCGGCTGCCAAGTCAAGTGTGGCAGTATACCGCTTCAGTGTTTAGCGTAATATCAAACCAGTTTGAAAAGTTTAACACTAGCTCAACTCTACACTGTAAAAAATAGAAATTGCGAGTTAAAACAATGTAAAAAATAAGTAAAATCACGAATAAAAATATAAAATCAGATAAAACTGAAAATGAACAAAGAATTTTAAATTTTGATTAAAGTAATTTTTCTCAGGGATCCGTTACCAGGAACCAGGTAGGCTGATATACAGAGATAGAATATGTCTGTTTAAAAACTTTTTATGCAACAGAAATTCTCAAAACTCCATCATAATTTCACATTTCTGCAAACTATTCAAATGTTTTGGAGATAGCTGCTGCCCCTAAAATATACATGCACTAGAGAATAATGACTTCTCTGTTGTAGTGAACATATTTAAGGGGATGCAAACACACTTAGTGACGCTTACAAGTGACACTTACAAAGATGTTAATGGAGCATGGAGACTGCCTGTGACTTTGATGGCTGCCTCCTTTTTTTGTTTACACTTTGCAGAGCAACAAAAGCACTTTCCTCACATTATTCCCTCAGCCCCATGAATTATTTATTTTTTAAGTTTGTTTTTTAATGCAGCTGTTGGTGTGTAGTTCCTTAAGCAGCCTTGTATCCTGTTCTGTACACACACACGCACGCACACACATACACACACGCACAAACATACTGTACACATAATCAATAATTCTTATCATCATCTCTGATGATGCATTTTTATGCTGCATTTAATCCTCTGGATTTAATGAGGGTTAATACCATCTGCTGATTAGACAATACAGAGAAAGAGGAAAGGCACACACACACATACACAATGCACACTGAAATCAAGTCATTTGAACGGACATAATGGGCACAGCAGAATGAGCATGTGTGTGTACGCAGGCTTTGCTTTGCGTGATGTGCAATCATGCAGTCAGATGCTTCAGAAATATGCAGAACTACAATGAGCACATGAACACATGCAAACACATACACACAACGAACACACACACACACACACACACACACACACACACACATTTTTCACCCATGTTATTATGTGAATGGGAAGTCTCTCACCCTACAGATGAAGTGGTATTAACAGTGCAGGTCTTTTTCTATTTCACGCTCCAACCAAGTGTCTAACAATTTGCATCTCCCACTAACACTTCTACATCTGTTGAGATGTAAAAAGGGAGGGAGGGCAAACACAGAGGGAGAGGCAAGGGAGAAGAGGAGGGGGAGAAAAGAGTGCAACGGGAAAACTAGAAACAACAATGAGATGAAACTAAAAGACAGACAGAGAGAGAGAGAGAGAGTAGCCCATGACTGAAGTGAGGTGAGAAAGTCAGGAGAGAAAGAATGGATGATAAAAGTTAGGCATTAGAGGTTGTACTTGATGTCCCTTCCATGCCCAGGTCCTATAATTTAAATTGAGTTTACATTGTGGCCCACAGTGTCAGGGTGCGCCCCATTTCCACATTTTGTTATTTTTTTCATCACTTTCTTTGTGTCTTTTTGTGTGTGTGCAGGTTTCAGCCAGCCAGCCTGGTGGAGAGGATCCAAGCTATAGCCCAGAACGTCTCCAACATGGCCACAAGGGTGGAGCAGATACTGCAAAACAGCATGGTGCAAGGAAGAGGTACAGTACCAGTCACCATCATCGTCATCAGTGCAGAATGCCTTTACCTGCTTGTTTTACTTTATATTATGTATACATATGATATAGGAAGCATAACATCTGAAAAAATGAGTAACTGATTTCAAGAGTGTAAAACCCCTTTTAGTCATAGGTATTTATCAGTTCCAGCTCCAATGGGCAGTGATGAAAAAACATGGCACCTGGGTGGATGCGCCATCTCAGTCAGCAGTGTTTAAACATCATTCCAAATTAGTCGCCACTGAGAACAGAAACTGGATAACTAAAATATTGAAAAAAAAAGAAACAGACATAACATTTTCACTGTGCTCCATGCTGCTTTACTCTTTTGTAACCCTGTTTTCCCAGTACGTTTATGACTTCAAATATGACACGCTAGAAAAAAGAAAAAAAGAAAAGCATACTCATTAACAGGCAATGAGATGGAGACTCTAGCCTATTATTAGCAGGTTTTCCAATGCTGAATGGACAGACTTTATTGTTCCTGTTGGGAGATGTAGAGACTTTATTGTGCTGTAGATCCTACTTACAAACAGCCATAAAAAATATGCAGCATAATTAAATCATAAGAACAATAAATAAATAAACAATTCTATGCACACAACACTTCCACTCATCTCAAGCGTGTGCACATTCACAACTGACACTGAAATCCTGTACACCTTCTCCAGCCTGATTGTTACATTTATTTGGCAGATGCTTTTGGCCAAAACAACTTATGATAGTGGTCAAAAAACCAAACATACATGATAAAAAAAATGACCTTGACCACACATGGCAGAAAACCCCATATTAGTAATATGGTGTCATACAGGAAGAATATAGCAATAAACAGTACACAACAGCACCGACATGAAGTGCTTATACAGGTACACAAATCTGCTTTATGAAACTAACCTATGAAAAAGAGCAAAACGGGACGACCTCTAGCTCACTGGGTTGAGTGTACGCCCAATATGCCTCAGGCTCCTGCAGCGGCCCGGGTTCAAGTTGGACCTGTGGCCCTTTGCTGCGTGTCATTCCCCCTTCTCTGTCCCACCTTTCCTGTCTTTTCCAAACTGTCCTATAAAACAAAGGGAAAATGCCCCCAAAAAAATCATCTTAAAAAAAACGAAAATGAGCAAAACAGTGCTGAAGAATACACAATACTTCCTACTACTTGGGTAATACATACTAGTAGGACAATTACTATTTGATGATTATAAGATTGGCTGTGTCTGACTTAGAACTACGTAAATTGAAACAGATTTGGCTTTTCAATATGAATATTTGACTGTTACTTCCTCTTTTCATCTTTAGGTATGTAGCTACAGTTATAGCTTGATAATGCCATTTAACCAGACTACTGTCCTTGTCCCAGTATACAAGTACCAGAGGAGAATCGATTTATTGACGGAAGTATGTCCGACTCCGCCATGGTAGGTGGAGATATGCCCCCTTTCAGCTATATTATTTATACAGCCTATGAGATAGACCAAATCACAATCACAACTGTTTATTTACCTCTGTGTCACGTGTATGTAATTAAATTGCGCTGAGCAATTGCCTTAATTGATTAGTTTTAAGCCACCTAAAAAGATCAACATCAGTTTAAGTATACGCTATGTTTAGAATATTTTCACCACTTTCGCTCTACCTTGCCTTAAGACAGCCCTTTCCAACAAGGATTTGCTTGCCGTTATATCAAAAACACCAGACTCCACCGAGAGAAACATTTCACTCCACTGAACGGCAGAGTTGGTCGAGGCAGCTGGTCTATCGCTGCCTCGATCAGCTGTTGTGTTTCGTAAAGCAAAGCAAATATTAAAATATAGAGTGCACTTAAACTGATATAGATTTCTTTTAAGTGGCTAAAATATGTTAAAATATGCCCCATTCACAGCTGTTCATTGCTGTGCTTTTGTTCCGTGTTGTGGGCTTGTAGTTTAGTTATCATAAGAAGAGATGGTTGGGGTGTGTCTTTTTATTTATAATAATTAAGAAATACAACCATTTAAAGTTGTATGTCCCTCACCTAAGCCAAAATTAAAAACACAAGTCCCTCATCAGTGCTTAATTATTACTTTTTAATCCCTGACCCATTTTGCAGCACCCTTCCCCCCCTCCTAAATAACAAACAGTCCCTTACCCTAACCGCTGAAGGAGGCTGGCGCGATGACTAAGAGCACAAGCAGAATGCCAAGTCCAGATAAGTCCAGTATGGCTATCTACATGACAGAGGAAATCGACCTCCAATTGCATGTTCTGGGTGTGCTAGTCTGATTTCAAGAAATTCGGTTTAGTCTGATTTCAGTTGGACTAACATGTATACATGTATTTTAAAAGTCAATTAAAAGTCACAGCACTTATTCTCGAAGAATGAGTGCTCCTTGAAGAATCTCAGTCGATTGAAGGCGGTCCAACTGATAAGTTGAATCTTCGACTTTCAGGGCGCCACCCCAAAGATTACACTGTCAGTGTTTTGGGTTCTAACCACTCTCCCGTTAGAGTTTATGTAGGGAGAAGGGTCAGCAAAGAAAAGAAAAAAAGTCACATTAAGTGTAATTCTAAAGTAATGTTTGACTTGAAGCGCAGCTGGACTCGTGCACAGCTGTCAGCTTGTGTTGGAGATAAACTTCAATTGCTGCTGTTACAACAAAACAGAAGAGAATACAAAACAGATCTGCAGACGCACACATGAGAGACACACACACACACAGTCACATTTTAGTTTAAATGAGGACATCTAGCTGATTTTATCACTGACACAAATTACTTCTGACACCTTTTCAAAATACACAGGTGACAGTTTCAGTTTGATATTTTCCACACAAAAACATTAAACCATAGAAAACAATATTGTAACAATGTGCGTGTTACAGCAATGAAGTTTAAAAATAGGTTATCAAAAACATCAACCCAAAATCTAAAAACATTCAGATCTGAGAGCTGCACCTTTTTCTAGCTCAATATAACCAGGAAAATGTTATAGTTAGATATTAGATAGATTTTATTTTTAGGAAAGTGAGAGATAGATGTGAGTAATCAAGTCATATTGGAAGCACTGTTGTGCCTGCAGGACTCTGTGGTCATCTCTGTACATCTCATCGTTACTTTATTGCTTCCATCCAGCCCTGTTGTTTTTCTGTTGTCTTGCTCTCGCACATTTTTAATCAAAATCTAAATAACACTCAGCCTATGACAATTTTGCACACACACATAATATACCCCCCATTACAATCACTCGTCCCTCCTCATTCTCCTCTCTCACTTTTTCTCTTGAGGGTAATTGCCCAACTCTTTACATGAGAATAAATGAGCATTACATCTCCTTTTGTTTTTCCCCATTGCATCTGCAGGGAGGACGGCACACGCCAAAATGAAAACACTGCTGCTTTCTCTAATCACAGATGAATTGAAACACTGCCGGCAGACTTTATTATCATACGGCTCAGTGGCGGTTTATTTATCTCGTGGTCAGGCATGTGCAAGAGGGAACGACAGGCGAGAGAGAGAGAGAGAGAGAGGACGTGATTAGAATTTCCTTCCCCCTCAAGCACCGCCAAGACTTTTATTTTCTGTCTTGCAGCGACAGGAGTCAACTTTTTATCTAGTTAGTTGACCACAATTCCAATTGTTGCTACAATGGTTGCTATTGTAATCATATTTGTAAGCAGTGTGTGCCTCGCTGTGTGTGTTTTCAATCGCTGAAGAGAAGCCCGGGGGAAGACTTATGTGAGGAAATGTCTCTTTTTCATTAGGCAAATGGAAACAGTCGGAACCAACAGAGTAGGCAAATATGTTGGTCCGGGGAGAGAAAGAAGGAGAGAAGGAGGGGGAGATGACAGACAGGAAAACAATGAGAAATTGAAGCTGCATTGGTTTTCTTTTCAGACAACATCACTCAGTCCTCTCTTTCTGTCAGTCTCTTCCCCTCTCTTTCTCACATCAGCAGCAGAGAAGCAGTTAACTAAGTCAGTGGAGCAATTAATGCAGTGAGTGCAGCCTAAGTGAGCAGACGTACTTGCTAGCGTAACCCTCGGACGGCTGGCAGCAGCGGGAGATGGGCTGTGCTGCTTTATCAGGCCCAGTGAATAGTGTGCACTGCAGTACAGCAGATACGGCATGATGTTGCAAAAGGGATACCGTGGGGAGTTATGGGCACCGGCAACACATATGGCATACGCTGGAGGCGATGATGTTAATGATGATGGAGGAAGCGAATAATGCCATAAAGCGTCCACAGGCGAGTGGAGAAAAGCTGTTAATACAAGTCACGCCATAACCTGGTAGTTCTGTGGGGTGAACCTGTGGGTCAAATAAGGTCATGTTTTTAGTCACTTTGCGAAAATTGTTTGATTAAAGAAATGAAACCTGGATTTTTGTAAGAGGATTTGACATGCACCATATGCTGCTAAATGAGCTGATAGATAATATTACAGTGGCTGATTGCTGCTGGAAGAGTTATTTTCACTGGAGAATAAATATTCACTTAAGAGCCAGCTGACTTCAGTAAGCTAAGCCTAGACTAATGAAGCAGCGATCGTGGGTGAAGGGAGGTATTTCACTCACAAGAGGCATATATCAATTCATCATTTAGCTTGATATATTATATGTAGGGATGGATCCTGGTGTGTCAAGCCTATGGAAAAATTATAGCTGCACACTGAAAAAGGGGAATTGTTAACCAACTTGAAATAATTACTTAAGTTGTTAACACAGAAATTATTATTATTATTAATTTTTGTAATCAAGTTATTAATTTCGATTAAAAGAGTCGAATGGAAATCGAGCTGAGTAAGCTTAATTCATTTATGTGTTACCAATTGAAATATTTTTTAAAGGTTACAATTCTCTTTTTTCAGTGCATGATATAAGGAAAATATGAATCGTCATCATAAAATACAAGAAATCACTTGTTGAATTAAAACTAGAATCATCAACTTATGCTTGTATGCCTCCATGCGCCAGTCAAGTACAGTTTACATCCATGTCTGGGAAAACTTGAATGCTTAACACACATCTTCCCCCAGACAGCCCAAAATATGAAAGCATTTGAAGACATTGCTTTTAAAATTGTTCTTGTCAATCGCGTTCACGAGAATTAGACACATGCAAGGTGACATTGACCTTTATTTCTGACCACCAAAATTTAATCTGTTCATCTTTGAGTCCAAGTGGACAATTGTGCCAAATTTTATACAATTGACCACCAAATCTAATCTCTTTATTGCTGAGTTCAAATGGACGTTTGTGCCAAATTTGTAGAAGTTCCCTCAAAGTGTTCAAGAGATATTGTGTTCACAAGAATGGGCAGATGGGCGGATGGAAAACCTGATCACATAATGCCTCCAGCCTCGGCCCTTGCCAGCGCAAAGGCGAAAAAAATGAAAGGAATTTATTTACAACTTTCTTTTATTGAAGAAATTGAACATTGAACTGAACACAAAAGGCACCAATAGATCTTTCAGTGAGACAGCAGTGGGAGATTGATTTAGGCTACAAGTTTCAAGATGTGAATGGGACAAAGTTTTGGACAGAGTCCACTCCTCCTTCATCTGCATCCATCAGGGCCTTATCCACCTTAAGCTCATTTATCGAATATACTGCACCAAGGTCAGGCTTTCTAAAATTAAACTTGACATCAACCCAATATGCGACAGATAGAAGCAGGCTCCGACTACACTGATTTACATGTTTTGGCTGTGTCCCACATTATTTACCTTCTGGAAGTCAATATTTGATTCTATTTCTCATTTGACACATTAATTTCCCCTTTCCTTTTATTGCTCTCTTTGGCCTCCTACCCTCCCAAAATATTCCACTCTCTCGGTGGATTCATACATGTCAGATCTTTGTAAACTATTGTCATCTTGTCTTTTCATTTACATGTTACATGAAACGGTAAACACAAACTTTATTTAAAAAAATAAAACGAAAAACACCTATCAAAGAGATGATTTCTTTTGAAGTGAAATCTTCTGCTAATAATCTCCTTTAACTAACTCCAAAAATCCCTGAGTGCAATATTATAGTCTTTAGCAATGTGATAATCTCACAAGTTGACATTGCAAAAATAATATAAAAAAAATAACAATACAGTCCACAGCCCTACAAAAACTACATTCACGTTTATTGCTGAAGATAACATTTCCCTTACTGCGTCTTTTCAGCAGTGAGAGATGGGACGTCAAGCCAGTGTGAAGTACCAAGAGACCCTCGCTTTCCAGAGTGTCCTGGGAAAGTAGATGTGAGTGTCCATCTGTTATTCTCATTTGGAATATGATGGTAAAATAGGTATTCTTAACCTTTTCCTTTTTTTTTTTTATCGACATCATTGTTGCTTGCTGATAGGTGGTGGGGTTATAAATATTTAACATATTTTAACACAAGTTAGGCCTTTTATCTCCCCTACTTGCTTCATATAAATGTGTAAACACCACGTGGAAATGTAAACTCAATTTAAACCACTTTTTGCATCAAAGGGACAATAATTAGAACATCTAAATCCCCTAAAATGTTTATTTTTCCCCTTAGCTAGTTGGAAGAGTAATAGATTGAGTTGTTGCAAATATTTTGAGTTGCTTCTTCAAAATCAATAATCCTTTTGGTGGGAGATGTCTCACGGCATGATGAGGAAAGATATAATAGAGACAAACAGCTCCAAGTCTAAGATAATTAAATTAAAAGATAACCTGTTACAGCCTGTAAATTGTATATAACTGAGTTTCAAATTGTCCTTGCTGCCCAGTGGCAAAAGAACAATGTAAATTTTGCTTAATATATATGTTCTCTGTACACCATCCAGTGGATGCGCGCACGTTGGACATCGGACCCTTGCTACGCCTTTTACGGTGTTGACGGTTCAGACTGCTCCTTCCTTGTCTACCTGAGCGAGGTGGAGTGGTTCTGCCCACCACTGGCCTGGAGGAACCACAGTAGTCCCCCCACCCAGTATGTTCTGCAGCCAAAGGCCCCGAAGAGACAGGTATGGGGCGTACTCACAAACATGCAAAAAAGACACCAGCAAAATCAAATGTTTTTATGGACAGAAAACACGTGATTACACAGTGATTATACTGGGCTCGCCAACTCAGTGTAACAGCTAACATTACTTTTTATATACATACATAGGCAAAACAGTTTTTATAACTTCATTGAAGTCTTAAGATTCCTCATTTTTGGTTTTATGGCTGAATCATTTAAACATTTTATAAGATGATGGACTTAATTTTAAAAACAATAATCTAAACAATGTGTGTTGTCCAAAGGGAGCAATAGAAGTAAAGCAATTCAGTTTCTGTCTGTGATGAGAAACTGCAGGTACAATTCAGGGGAGTATGTCTATACATCTCAAACCAAGCATGCAAAGCAAATAGATATATAATTCAGGATTCCCAGCCTTGTTCTAAATGTCTTAATAGGAAATGAGCTTCTTTCCATTTGTTGCCATTACTTTCATAGGTACCTTACCTTCCCAGTTAATACCCATGACACACAAGCTACAGGTTAAACATTATATTGTCTGTTTATTAAGTTTACATTAACACAGAGCAGTTGCAGATCTGCTCTATTTCTACTTTATTCGCTAAAAAAGGAATCGCAAAATAACCAGTCAGGCTAATAGCTCAGACTTTACAAGTATGCTCAGTTCACAAAGGTTATGCAGAAATACCACAGTGGTACAAATTAATGGGGAATCAGGGTAACAGTTCTTTGGAAAATCATAAAACATTGTGACAGGCAAAATAAGGGCCAGAGAATGCAGCTGATTAAGGAGGAAGCCTTTTGCTGTGTTTAAAACTCTTCACATTTTTCTCATTTAACCGTTGTATATTAAATACAGAAGGTGACCACTGTTCCCTTTTTGGTAGATAAATTGTGGAAGCTGTTTTGATTGTGGATTTTTATCCCACTGCTTTCTGGGTAAAAAAAACATACAGGTTTTCAATATTAGAAATATTAGTGGAATTAGACAAAGCATAGGTATAAAGTAAAAGAGAATCATGAATCTTATCTCATAAGAATAAAACATGTTACAGGCATGTGGAATATTTCCCTTTTTATAATCCCTTTATTGTAAAGCTTTTCTGTGCAGTTGGTACCTAAAGAAACATCTTTTAAGTATTTTAAATGTTAATTACTGGCTTCAATATTTAATGTTTTTGAGAAAAATGACGATGCATATCTTCAGTCCTGTAATGGAGCAGAGTTGAGGTGGCAGGAAAAAATGGTAAGACGAACAATACTGTTTTTTAGTGAGCTCCTGGAATTGACCTGGTTGTTTTTTTTGGGTTTTTTTTTACAGTTTTTACCAAACAAAGGTACCATCCAAAATATTTTTCGACACTCTATTATTTGTCCCAAATTGTTGCCTTTGTACTTTGAATTTTAGACTGCCTTTAATAACAACAATAACAGAAAATTACAAATGGAGAGAGTGATTAATGGCACTCGTTTAACTGTCATTCATGTCCACAGAACCAATCAAAAGAGTGCTAAGAGTCCTTTTGTTCAAAAGATGCCGCTCAGCAGGGAGCAATCTGCCCCCATCACTTCATAATAGTTAACCTTCATCTGACCCTCTCAATTAAAACACACTTGATCTCCCTCATCATTATCCTCAACCCTCTATTCTTCTCAACACTGACTTTGAGGTCATGGAGCAGTAATACTTTAATTCCTTATGAAGACAAACTAAAACACAGTAACAGCAGTGTGAGCGGTATGCAGGATCAAACTCACAAAAACGTTCTTACACATACAGTATCTACTGTAGCTATCGCTCTTACTCTCTAGCTTCAGTGACATATTTTATGACATTCATGGAGTGAGTTTTATAAGTCTTCTTCAATTCTCCTCGCTGACTTTTATAAAGGAAAGGAAAATCCTCCACTCTCTTTAACTGCTTTTTATCACAGGCCAATGAAATTGTCCAAATTTTAATGTCAGCTACTTTGTTCCTCACATTTGTGGCACAGAGCAGGTGAAGGTGCCCTCTGGTCAGTGATAATAAGCGTCTTTGAATTTGGATGTTCACCAAATGGAATAAGGGAAGTCTTCACTGCACACTTCTTACCAACATCATACAGCATAAAAATTATTTTAAAAACCCAACTATTTAAGAGATTAAGTTTGAGGAAATAAAATTCAAAAGGGCTCGTTCAGAAGTTGCACAGGACCTGCTGTCATCCAGCCAATAATCACGGTGAAAACATACAATCAAAGTTGATATGAACAATGGGCAAAATAAGTTAAATTTCAAAACATGTTGATTTCTGTCAGTATAAATAAATTCCTTAAACTTTATTTGTCACAATGTTATTGATTAACAATTTTGATATGATAATAAAAGCTTCAAGAGTCAGAGACTTTTTGATTTCAGTACCTTGACAAGTGCCTGAGTTTTACTCTTACAAAGTTGTACCAACCCAGATTAAGATAAATTGTTGAAATAAATTGTACTGTTTTGGGTATTGTTTTGCATCATTGCATACTTGTGCAGGTAAAACTATTAGAGGTCAGGGTGTCTACGGGTCCTGAAAAATTCTTAACCTTTCTTCAATTTCAATTTTATATGCATATTTTTTTCTTTGTCAAAATGAGTCCAGCTCTTTTGGACAAAAGTCCACATTTCTGATGTTACCTGTATTTAAACCTATCTCTGTCTTTTTACTTTATACTTGCATTTGCCTGTTAGAAAAATATAGATTAACCTTAAATGTAGCTTAACTTGACTCTATGAGCATATTCCAACATAAAACCTCCCTCTGCATGGGGTCACATATGACCTACCCTCATACTAACCTCTCATTCTTAAATAAGAAAAAAATATTTGTCTCAAAATCTTAATAAATTTTGGTTAATATTCATCTTGAAAGTGTCGTTAAGAGCATTAAATTCAAGTGTCTGATCCAGCAGAGGACCTAAAGTTACACCTTTTAGTAACCCCTGGATCATCGGTGAGTCAAAATCCTTTTACCATCCTGTGTTGCATTTGTGAATCTCACAGTATTTTCATTTACATGTGAAAGCCTCGTCTGGACTTGGTGCTGGGGGGCCCAACTGATGGCTTGTGATACCTTTTTAAAACACGGGTAAACCCAATAAATGTCTATATTCCCACTGCCACTGAATTTACCTGTGGAGAGCGAGTTGGACTTTCTGTCAGCTGGCACACACAGTGTGTGTGTGTGTGTGTGTGTGTGTGTGTGTGTGTGTGTGTGTGTGTGTGTGTGTGTGTGTGTGTGTGCATTAGAGAACAGGTAAACAGTAGAGAGCAGCAGGAACAGAGGTCTTTGAAAACCTTAAAAGCCAGATGTTAGCAAGTGTTAGCATGTTTTCTGTGCAGTGGGAATGAGGCCTAAGACTACCAAAAATTTAAACCCCACATCGGTTCCTGGAATTGTTCCCAGTAACAGTGGCTTGATCAGCCTTCTGCGGGGTTTGTTTGGGTGCACAAAGCAATCATGAATGTTTAAAGTGGTATTAAAGTGATGTGTGAACAACATGTTTTTGTTTGTATGGTTTCACCTTGCCTTTTACACTTTATATGTGGCAGCAGTGAAATTTTCAGGCGGTAAAGCAGAATGTCAGTGTAAATGAAGACTTGCATCTCTATCTTACCCTGTGACCCAAATTACTCAACTGTGGATACAGTCTTGCTGTATCTTGCACACAAACAGGGCTGAGCCAAGGTTGCCGTCAGTGGGGGGAAGTATCTTATTGAGCGTTTAGAGCATTAGTTGGAGAATGCATGCTGCTGTGACTTTTCTTTGACAGAGGGAACTAAAGCCAACAGTAAAACAAATAGCAAAGTGAAAAAAAAGGTTCTCTTAGGACACATTTTTTTCTTGAAATACATCTCTAAAATAAAATAATGTTGACAAGGCAAATATTGCATCCTGTTGCCAAATGGCTTTTTCAACCAGAGAGGGTTTCCCTGCATTTCCAGAGAATAAAAGAATCACACCCGAGAAAAATATTTACTTGCACAGGCTACATCAGTTGGTGTTCTTAAATCTGCAGATGACACAGTGTTCTTTCACATCTTTGCTTACTTACTCTCAGCAGTCCAGTGGGTTTTAAAAGCATTCAAGTCAATAAAAGACAAAGCATAGAGTCTACAGCCATGATAGTGGCTGTACTAGGCTGTCATGCTCATCGTAAAGAAAACCAATCTTAGACGTATTTGACATAGAAATTCTGACCTGATTATGGTGCTACATCAGGGGTGCTCAAAGTTTTAATGTTTAAGTGCCAATTGGCCAGAATAGCCAGAATTACATTGAGGCCACACAGTTGCAGAACATAACGATGATGGCCACTCCATCACTGAACTGCTTAGTGTGACTGCGCTTCAACCTCACGTTTGTGCTTTTCAACCATAAGTGTTTCATAGGATTTGGGATTGGTTTTCATGATACTCGCAGGGTGCCACCAAGCAACCAGTAGCTTTCTACAAGTTTTCAGCTTTAACCTGCCAGATGCTTGTTAGAGAGATGCAGTTTGACTCAGTAGCCGAGTAGTTTATTACATGCAAGATATTAAAAGTGAAAAAGTGAAAGTATTGATATGCAATACATATGATTAAAATATGAGGGGGGGCGCACAACATGTTTCTATGGGCTGCATTTTAAGTAAGTGTGCCAGACAAAAAGTTAGGGTAACCAAAGTCGTTAGGATTTATCCACATACTATGGAGCTGACTACCAACTGAATTGAACATGCCACAGAATTTTAATGTTTTTGATAGAAGTATTAAATCGTGGCTCAAAGAAAAACATTTTTCTCACACTAATAGTAATACCATCGCAGATACACCTGCTTTTTGCATATCTGTATGTATTTGTGGATGCATTTTCTTTTCTTTTTTCTTTTTTCACTTTTAAAGAGAATCCTATGGACAGGTGTTGCAAAGTTGCATTGCGCTATAAACATTAAACATAGTGCATCTGCATCCTGGGCATGAATGTACAATTTGAATGCTACTGTGATGTCCATATATACATATAAAAAAAAAAATAAATGAACTAACTTGCTGGGAACTAAGTATCTGTTTTCAATTTCATGTAAATCCATCCTGTAGTTACTGAGACATTACAAACTGAACCAAAATGGTGCCACCTTTAGAGTCACAGTTACGGCTAAAAGCTTGAGATTAACATCAACTGTTGCTGGTGCAAAATTTCAAATGGCTGTGCTACTTTTTCTGCCTGTTTTCTACATCCTCACAGTCTCTCTTAACTTCTTTCCCTGCCAGGCTGCTTTTCGCACAGACCTCTCCGTGCTGTTGGACCAGGTCGGGGCAGGAAAAGAGTCCCTCAGCTTCATGAAGCGTCGAATTCGCCGCCTTGCACAGCAGTGGGCAACGGCCGCCAACCGCCTGGATGCCAAGCTAGAGCAGCGATGGAGGGACCAGAAGAAGGTGAGAGGAGGAGAGGAAGAAACTAAAGGGTGCTGGGTTAAGTGTTTGTTCTTTCACCTGTGATCAGGTGCTGTAATAACTCCATTTGGCCATGGTTAAATGCAGAGTGCAGCTGAGCAAAAGTTTGCAATAACAAAGAGATCAGGAGCTTCAATGGTGTGAAGAGTGTCACAATACACAACAGTGGTAGTCTATCTCAAAAGGTGCAGTAGGAGGGAGAAGGGAGACGTGCAAGAGAACTTTACAGTGAAGCAATAACACACAGTGCGTCTTATAGCACCAGATAATACCATTTTGAGTATGTACCAGACTCAAAGTGATCTACAGATGCCTTACAGTAAAATGGATGATTCAAGGTTGGCTAAAAGCATTTCAATTCAGAGATCCAAGGCACGGGAAACACTGCTTTCCACTCAAGTGCTCTGGCATAAAAAGCCTTTATCACTTGCTTTTTGAGGGTTCTCAGTTTGAATGATGGTAAGAGAAAAATGATAGAGGAGGTAATGATAGGTTGTCATTCATCGCTGCCGTCTACATTCTTCTTCTGTAATTGGCGTGTAACCGCTTTTATATACCCGTTCAAAGATAGCTATAAAAGCTGCATTCTCCAAAAATAAGACTCTAATGCTGCGTCGTAGTGTTAAATTTTTAAACCTCATTTTGGTTGGCACCGGAACTGCGCAGTGTGGACTTGGCTACTTCCTGCGAGCTACCGTGCGTGCCAAGGGCTTAGTGTTAGAGAATGGAAGACAGAGATTGCAAAGATAGATGGGAGAGAAGAAAAGAGGTGAGAAATGATGATTATGAACGATAGGGATTGTGATGAAATGCAATGTGTTGCGCCAGGGGGAGAAGAATAAGATGAGAAAGGAAGGACAAAAGGGGGATGGATGGCAGTTTGGATGGTTTTGTGGAATGTGGATTAGGAGAGGATTGATGGAGGTGGAGAGGGGAGTCGTGAGGTGAAGCAGAAACAAAAAGACTGGATATTTCATTAAAAAATATAAAACTAAGGCTGTAGTTCAAAAGCTTACTTTTCCAAATGTCAGTGAAAGCAATATGTAATTTAAACTTTGGGAGAAACTTTTTTGCAGCACATAACCTTTCTACATTCTAGCTCCCTACCTTTTCTTCCCCTGCTCTGAGTAGACTCATTATCTTTTAGTTAAGACAATAATGATAAATGAATGACTTAATGTAAGGAGGCAGATTGAGCACACATTCAGCGTCTTCTCCCCCAAAATGTCTCTCTCTGCCCCCGTCTATCTAAAATAAGTTAACAAGGGTGGAAATAGGCCTCTGTCACTGAGATTGATGTTCTCCTTTCTTGTAGTGCTCTGAGGGGATTTGTTATCCTCTATCGTGGCTCCGTGGCTGCTTCAACAGCCTATGTGTGCCTTACAACGTGCCGCAGCTATCTGTACAGCAGATGTCCGGGTGTTTGTACGAGTTAGCCTTGGCTGTCAAAAGCTGTTTATCACAATAATTAGGAATGGAAGTAAAAAATGTGTGCGTGCGTGACTGCTAAGTGGATATCGTTGCAATAAAAGCCAAAGGCAGAATCTCAGACATTCTTTTTGAAAAAAGGAAATCTCAGTCAGTTCACCATTATTGAATGTTGCCCTCCTCCCCGGATTCATTTTCACTTAAACTCTAAAATAAGCACTCACTTTAACACTGAGAAGGGGAACACTGTTTGATTTTAATTAACTCTGACCTCGGAAACAACATTGTCTGATGCGAATTGACTGCCGCCCTGCACCCGCCTAACCTTTGTCTTTGACAAAATCCCCCCGCTTCCGATACCAACTTTAGCATTCTGCTCGAGTGCGCACTCTTTACAATTCCGATGGGGCTCTGTTGATTCAGTTCTGTTTCCTTGTTTGGCTTTCTCTTTGATTGTAAGCAGAGTGGATGTTTACTCAGAAAAAGAATAAATTAGCAGAGCAGAGAGGCAAGTGCGGAGGGAGAAGGGAACGAGAGGGAGAGAAAGCGCGAGATGATTCTTTTGAACTCTCAGTGGCAGACATAAGGACGGGAAACAGGGGTGTGTGTGTGTGTGTGTGTGTGTGTGTGTGTGTGTGTGTGTGTGTGTGTGTGTGTGTGTGTGTGTTTGCGCAACAGAGAGAGAGAGAGAGAGAGACAGTGACTGTGGAAACTTTGAGAAATGTAATCCCGAAGTCATTCAGTCACATATATGCCAGAGATAGACATTTGAGAGGTTTTGTATTCAGGGTGCCGTGGTGATGAAGTAGCTTTAAATATTCCAGGAAATCTCTTTTATTTGGTGATTAATCTGCCCATTTCTACAGTCATTGTGGTGCTCAGAAAGAATACAATCAACCTTTTGCTGCACTTCGCTTTCAAAGCTGTTATGCATTTTAAAGAACTCACTTCTTTTTTTTCATGGTGCCGTTATCAAACTCAATCAAAAGCCCAGGTCAACCCATTCAGCCATTATAACGTAGCTGATGGAATATTTTGCATATGACAAATTGCTGTTCTCTTTTTTTCTAGACATCATAGCAGACATATTCAGCAAAGCCATGGCATAATGGAGAGGCTTTTAAAGAGATGATAGTACAGATTCAAGGACACTGACCTTATCCTGTTAACCTGCTACAGTGCAGTCGCTGCCTGTCTGAAGTTTAAGTGTCTCAGCAAGAGACTTTGTGTGCATCCAGTCGGTGCACGTCGAGCATGCACATTCAATGTGTTTGTCAGCATATGCCAAACTGTTAATTTCCCTTCTCCCTGTGTCTGCCCTCTTGAGAGTTAATTGACCTCTGACTGATGAAGTGCAGACAGAGTAGGAGACTAATGGGATATGGAAGGTGAGTGGAGAGTGAGGAGGCGGGTGGATAGAAAAAGTAAAAGTGAGGAGGAAGGAGGAGGGGGAGGAAGCAGGTTGGAGGAAAGACGTGATGAGAAATAAAGAAGGGAAACTAAGTCTGCGGAGGCGTAAAAAGGAGGATGACGGAGAAGGTGAAATTAAGGGTAGAGTAGTTGATGGTTGGCAGTGCCAGCTTGTGTCGCCACCCATGGCCCTCCATTGGACAGCTGCGACCTTCACGAGGGCCACAGTGCATGAGCGAACAGGGTCGCGCACACATGCATTCATGCGAAGTGTTGCGCTAACAGATGCTGAGACAAGCATTAGCATTCCTCCGTCGTTAGCCAGTTAGTGATGAGTGGAGCAGAGCAATGGAGTGGTACCACATACTCAAGAGCTACTTCAACTCTCCTGCTCTCAAGTATGCACACCAAGGACTTTCCAAGGATTTTACCTCATATTACATGGAGCAATCTGAAAGGAAATGTTCAGATTTTTTGTAGTGGGGTAGTATGGGGTATTTAGCTATAGTCAGTGTGTTACATACAGTAGATGTTAGTCAGCATGCCGCCAATTTGGAGAAGCATACTGGTGTATGACAAGCTAAGCAATGCACAGATGTGGATGGGGGGGACAGCAGCAAAACATATTTTAGCCTATAAATAGCACTCTATTAGAGTATTTTCACAGCTTTACCTTTCAGTCAGACAGTCTATTCTGATGGGGAAGCTGTTAATGCCTTTAGTTCCCGATCTATGCTCTTATCAAAGTCACCAGACTCCATTGATAAAAACATTTTAGCCCGCTGAACTCAGGAGATGCTGGGCTACCCCTGCCTCAATTAGTTCATTAGTTTGTGTCATTGTATAAGTCTGGTGAATCTGAATTAAACCTTTTAAATGCCAAAGTCACACAATAACAACTATTGGAGGCAGGGAAGATCAGCAGCTACTATGTTCAGAACTGTTAACCTGTTAGTGGAGATAGTGGTTTCCACTATCTCCACTAACAGGTTAACAGGTTAACAGTTCTACATATTCTCACATACACATAACATATTCTCAATTTAGCGCACACTTAACCCTTTAACTCCTGGATTGACATCTTTGTTTCTTCTTTTCTTTTCCCACATTCCGATGCCTTTCACATGCATTTTAAATATCTGAAACCTGAGGAAAATGGTTTCATTGCTTTCAAAAACAGGGAGTAAAACACAATGAGCAAGTTGAGGCAAGTTGGGGGGGAGGGGTCTTGAAAATGAAAAATGAAATTCTCTTAATTATGTATTTAAAATTATGTTACAGAAAAAAAAAGTTTTTAACCCTACTTTGAAGTCATTTTCTTCATGTTTGTTTGTTTTTTTTTTTTTTTACTTTTTTTTTCCAGGTAATTTTCTTATAACTTTTTTTTCTGATTTCTTGCTATTTTTGGGCCATTTCTTGTTAAGTTGCTCATTGTTCTTTTTGAAAGACCAATGCAGTTTACCTCAGGTATTAAGGATTAAACTGACTGTGATTTTTTTCAGTGGTTAAATATGTTTTGTTGCTGATCCCTCCACAGCAGTATTTTGCTTGCTTCCATGTCAGATTCCAGCTTGCTTTTCTAAACTGCTGATGACTGACTCCTACTGTGTATGATACACTGTCTATGGATAAGTACCTCATACAACCCCACTTCAGAATATCTGAACTATCCCTTTTACATCAGCACATGAAAGACAATAGATTTTATTTTCCACAGCTTATCGCAGTTATACAGTCACCAAAAACAAAACTAAATCACCAAAAAGGGATGATGTTGTGAAAAGACCCAGATTTGTGGCATAAAGAGTTTTGCAACAGAGGTGGTGCATGAACACATGAACCAGCAGACGGGGCGTTATAAAGGTGAGCGAGAGACTTGAGCATGAGAGAGTTGTTATCGTGTCTCTCTATCTGTCTCAGCGGGTTTGGCAGGTCTTTGCGCTCAGTCCCCACGGGACGTTAATAGTAGAGAGTAGCTTCAGATCCTTTTGAGAATCCCCCGTGCTCATGGCGAACACAAACAAGCATCCACAGCGAGTTCACTGATGTTTGTCAGTGTGAAACAAATCCAGGCAAACAAACCAAAACAAACAAAATTCAAAATCCATCCTCACGCACACTCAGACACACACCATCTGGGAGTGCCATAAGTCCACTGTATAAAGAGCTCCCCTCTCTCTCTTGTGTGTGATCAGATTCCTGAGGGAGGCCGCTGGCCGTGATGCAGGAGTTTATGAGGAAGCGCTGCTTTAGCTTGAGAGTCTGTTGTCGACTTCCCATTGTGCAGCTTTTCCCTCCCGTTCATCTTCATCTTCAAGTGGGTGCGTGAGCAAATATGCAAGACTGTGTCGGTGGCGAGAGTCTGTGTGCCGGTGATCTACACAGTAAAACAGTGTGAACCCACCCACACTCATTTCTCTCTCTTCCCCTTCTAGCTATTGATTCCTATCCTGTGATATAAAGGTTACTTCTCCAGCGCTGCGCTGATATGTGTCATTGAACTCCACTCTAATTCGGTTCCAATACAGAGGAATTAACATTCACAAATGGAGATAAACACCGGCTATTACAGAGGAAGTGAAATCTCTCCTCAGCAGTCTAGATCACGGGTGCAAGTTGCCAGGTTTTGTAAAGCACCCTTACCTCGCTCCCTGTTAACTTTTCATTTGTGTGTGGATGCCAGCTTTGCAGAATCCAATCCACAGTTATTCGGCTCCGCTGCCACTGTGTGATATTCCTCATATTTATTTAGCAGTGTTACTGTGCCGCCGCCAGGATGTGAAATTCGCCTCCTTCTGTCTCCACTTTAGTGTGGTTGCCAGTGTTTGTGTGATACGCTCTCACCAGCACTTTCACCGCCGAACCACCACCAAGCCAAGAGAGTGAATAGTATTGGCGCCATGAATTCTCACTCTTGCCATCTGCCACCCAAACTGTAATTAAATTTCACTTATCTTTTTTTTATGAAGCAGAAGTTAATAGAGCAGGCTTATTAAATCAGGGGATTTTTCACGCCAGCTGGAGTCTCACTGGAGCTTGACTCTGCCGCATGCACACCATTGTCCCAATGTTTTACACACATTTTGTACATGTTAACTTTAGTGGAATGACTTTAGCAGTTGTGCTGGATGTATACAGTACATCGCTATATGCATTTATATCAGATATTCAAGGTTTTTCTCTTTTTCTGTTATCCAGTACTTCCTCCATGATAATAAAATGTGTACGAGCAGCATGTGTGTCTGTACGCTAGTGTTTGTGTTGGCCCCTTCAGTTACCTTCAAACATTAGTGCATCTTGGCTAATGTGGCATGATGGAGAGGGGAGGAGAGTGATAAGAGAGTGCACTGCGGCTCGCTTTGAAAAAGCTCTTGGAAGCTTTTAATCATTACCTTGGCAGTTCAAAGCTATGGAGGTGCAAACACAGAACACACATGTACTTACATACGAGCAGAGAAAGAAAAAGAGTAAGCATTCGCTGTCCAAAACTTTCTGGCAAACTCCACAGAGTTGGCCTTAAGCTCATTATATATGTTGCATGGAGGTGTTCATGCTGTGTTAGCTAATCAGGATTACTCAGCAGAGCAGCGTTCGGACATGGTTGTGTCTAATCCGCTGTGAAAGGCAACGTGTTGCTCATTTCTCAGTGGGTTGCACTAATTATGCAACAGCTAGGTGGACATGCATGACAGGACTGTGGCCTGTTAGTGCAAAGTTGTATAACGGCACAACATATAAACTGATGATTCCTTTACATGTGTTACATGATGTTTTAGAACAAAGGGGATTTTCCCACTAGGTGCCTGGGAATTAGTCACAGTGGTTATCTGTATCGGCATACGGTGCATATGAAATGAGTTGTCCATAATGATGGATTTTCACGCGTGCATGCTGTTCCATCGGAGCATGAGGGGATAATACATTGGGGATTTCAAAGAATTACTTTTCAGTTTCCATAAATTTCTTTTGGAAGAGTCTGAAATTCTAATGATTTTAATCCTCAAACTCATTAAAACAGTTTGCACCGCAGAAGCTTAACTTTCAAGGAGCTTAACTTTATACAGTACAGTACGCACGCATACTTTAATAAATGATATAATATAAA
Organism: Plectropomus leopardus; assembly: GCF_026936395.1. Classification (NCBI taxonomy): domain Eukaryota; kingdom Metazoa; phylum Chordata; class Actinopteri; order Perciformes; family Serranidae; genus Plectropomus; species Plectropomus leopardus. Next base: position 11,281,754 of record NC_142178.1, read on the forward strand.
TCAGGTTAAAATAAATGTACCTCATGACACCATCAAGACATGTTGTCGGTAAAGTCTGTTATTTTGACAGATGTACATTATGATACTTACTGAAGAATGGTTCAATGTTTACAGGCTCATTAAAAGTGACAATACACTTTTTAAATAATCATTGCTGTTGAAGTGGATGTTTTTTGTGCATTTGAATTGAGTTCAGAGCTGCTGCTTTACAATGCAAAATATGAAATTGTTAAGTATGAAACTGTGGTAACAGAGTTAGTAAACAAAGTCCCACTTAGCAGCAGGACATAATTAATAATAAGTATACTGTATTGTTTTGAAGAAGTTGTGTTAATAAACATTCTTATGAATTTGACCTCATTAACGGATAACTGCGGTTTATTACAACTCATTTTGGTAATCATTTCCATTTCTAATTATAGCACGATGTTCAAAATTATTAAGACCAAGCAAAAGCACAAGCACAGTGACATGATTGTACAAGTTTTAAGTAAACCCCCAGGTTAGCCACACCTATGTGGAAGAAAAAAAATGAAGACAATGTAAAACTGTTTCCTAGCATGAGTTGTAAAACTCAGTCACAGGTTAAAGACCAACGCCTTAGTTCAATTTTACATATCATTTGCCTTAGTTTATGTTTAATATCAGGTGCTCCTGCTTTTGATTTCACTTTACCCACAAAATGACCAATGGTACATCATTAGTGACCATGTGTTGCTTTGCCATTTGTTGTCCACGGTGAATGCAGAATCCAAGAATGGAAGTCCTTTGAGCCTGCATGTAACAACAGCAAAACTATATCAAAACATACTCTCACAGGAGTTTCTGTCGTATAATCTTTTTAATCCAGTTGTTTGTGCAGTACTTCCCAAACATATGTATTTTCACTGAAACAACACAACAAATAAAACTTGTGCTTTCGAGTAGCGTGCCTGAGAGTACCTTAGCATGCGTGTGTATGAGCTCTACTGACATGTATTACAGTGTAATGTTTTAGCACAAATGCGTGTGTTTGGGAACAAACTGAGCATACGACTTGATGAATGAGACTTGTCTTTTACTCCATGAGTTTTTGAATAGTTTGTACACAAATGTTTTGATATAGTTTTGCTGTTGGTAAATGCGCAGTCCCTGTGTTCATCATAGTAATCGAGAATGTTTACATTCTCCATTCACCGTGAAAGCATGTGAATATAAAGTTTTCTTCACAAATTCAAGGTAACATTTGGTGACTAATCACCAATACCAAATGGTCATTTTGGGGATAAAGTATTCCTCTAGATAATCTGGCTGCTCATGATTTTGTCCCATTTAATTTAAGTGTAGCAATGTCACACCTCCATCTCATTGACTAGCTTGGTGAGTGCAGTGTTTTCATAACCAATGAAACTGGCAACCAGAATTCTAAAATGAAGACCCTTGAAACCATTTAGGTCATTTAAGTTAGAGAATGATTTAGGTGGTAAGTAGTCTTTGACATAATTTACAGCCTCAACAAGAATCTGCAGTGGTTAAATTTTAAGTTAACACTTACTGTATTTTTTTACAGTGGGCATTTTGCTGAAAGAGCCTCTCCGCTGACTTTGAACTCTCTGTCACTATATGTCCCTGTCGCCCTTCAGATCCTGGTCCATGTCGGCTTTCTAACAGAAGAGTCTGGAGATGTCTTTAGCCCAAAAGTGCTGAAGGGGGGTCCCCTGGGAGAGATGGTCCAGTGGGCTGACATCCTCACTGCCCTCCATGTTTTGGGACATAACCTCAAGATCTCCATGTCTGTCAAAGAGCTGCAAGGGTGAGTCACTGCATCCTAAAGCCATCAAATGCTGGGCGTTTGATTTGTCAGTGGCTGTTGGTTTTGAGCGGGTGATGATAATGCAGATGTTTACCCCATTTCTCATTCACCTAATCAACCAGTGTTTGCTTCTGAGTCTGAGCTGCGATCTTATGTGAAGACAGTAGGTGACGTTTCTCCACTTGACCGGTTACATTACATCAATATTGGGATTATCCAGACAAGGAAATATGTTTGCTTAGGATAGAGACAGTTTATCGATGGCATTGATTGATTTGGCTGGCTAAACTGTTTGATTACTTGAACCAAGTAATGACCATTTCTACAATCTACCTGTGTTATTTACTGTATAATTATTTTCTCACAGTCCTGTCACAGTTGTATTTAAACGGATGGTTCACCCCAAAATCAGGGATAAATATTTTTTCCTCTTATCTGTAGTGCAGTACATCACTATGTCTGCCTTTTCTCCAATAAAATGGAACTATGTGTGTATGTTACCAAGAAATAAACTTCATAATTCTATTTGCTGCTTTTCTTCATTAACAGCATTTACTTGTACTTTTACTTTATATACTTAAGTACATTTAATATTGTATTATTACTTTTATAAATATCAGACACTCTTAGACTTTTGCTGAAGTAATTATCTAACTTCTAATTAATATTCTAACTAAGTAATATACTAACTGTATCTTCTGCCAAAGTCATTTTTTGGTAAGAAATTTGTACATTTATTCAAGTATGGATTTCAAGTACTTTATCCACTACTGGTTGGTCAAGACAATCCACAGACCTTGCTGTGGGCATATTCATGTATGAACTTTCCTTTTCCACCAAATGACAACTGCCAACCGTATCATTGCTCAGACGGAAGCATACATATTCTGCCAGCTTACCTAGCACCACTAAGCTAACTAACAAGACAGTTCAGCCAAGTAGGAGGCCATTAATGTGTAGAGAAGGCAGACATTTCTAAGACCCAAATCTCCCAACACTCAGCAATTCACACTAAAACAATCTAGACTGATAAATAACACTGGAGATAAGAGGAACAATATCTATTTTTGAAATATGTGGTGTACTGTCTGTTTAACATGTTTGTTAGGTGGGATACAAAATATCTGTCACAAAAATGAACCTAATGACAGCTGTGACAACAAACCAGTGACTTTTTACTATCCTATTATGTTTTACTCTCATATTCCCATGTCTTGTATTCACAGGTTTAAGAGAGCATTGTGCTTTAACTGCACCCCATTCCCACTTAAGATTATGTACTGTACGAGTGCCCTAAGGTCCTGTTGATTTATTTGTTGCTGTATTGATCAGGTATCGATGCACTCCACAGCTTCCTGTTAGCGTGACTGCGTTGGTGTGTCTTTTTATCCCCTGCATCAGCACGCTTGCATGTTTCTGCTGACGGATACAGCAATAGAGCCAACACACACACACACACACACACACACACACACACACACACACACGGGTGGATGAATGTAAATCAACCCTGTTGGGAGAGATCCCTCAGGCTTGTTCTGTCCAGTCCAGCTACTTCATGGCTGAGACTGAATAAATCACACAGGTTGTCAGGCTCCCGTGAAGATGGATGGCTAATGTTGAACAGTTGTATGAATAGGTATGAGTTTGAGAAGACAACTGAATCGCACCGTAGACGGGAGACGTCTCTCTTCAGCCTTGATTGGGCCCAAAGTCTTTGTCTTTCTGCCATCATTGATCACCACAATGACACTGGTATAGAGTATAGATCAATATAATGATGTCTACAGAGACCCTGCTGCACTCTTTTACACTCTGCACTGCCTGCAACAACTCTCACAAATCATAGAAGAAGAATTGTATTAACCCCCAGCCTTTGGCAGTCATTTTGTGGACATATAACACCTCTTGCAGGGAGCAGGAGAGAGTATGAAAATCTAGAGGAATCTTATTCTTAAAAAATGAGTTTAGAGATGGCAGGGATATCCACAAGGCTGAGCTCAGTTGTCACACTTGAAATGGATGGCAGGAGGGTTTTTAGAGAGTGCATGTCACTGTGGTGTCTCAGGACCCACATTTTAAAATTGGTCCTTTTCCCAACCCGGGCTGCAATGTGTTTTAGGCGCCTGTGAAGTGCAATCTAACATTCCAGCATGAAAAATTATTTTGTCCACCTTGCCCACATGGAATGGCTTTGGAAGGAAAAATAGCCTTTAGCTTTGGATTACTCGAGGAAGCAGTCTAATCTTTCTTCAAACTGCATTTGGATCCACACTCAGTCGTTAAAAAACACTAGTGTAAGAAATAGCACATCAACTTTGCCTCCCGATGTCAATCTTTCCACATGGTTTGCTGCAGTAAAGTGGAACAGAGAAGGGTTATGCAGTGTGTCCAATCGTTTTCTGTTGGTGTGTCAATTTTTTGTTCCCACACCTTTCATTTCCCTTGGTCCCTGCCTTCAGTAAAACAAAAAATGAGAGTTACGGTTGAACTAAGGCGGTAATGCACTTTGAATTTCTGGCAAAAAATAATAATACTGTTCTCTCCTCTCCGTTGTCCTTCATGTTTCCCACAAACAACCCAATGGCCAAAAAAAAAAAAAAACTGGTTTTTGCAAACCACAATTATGTTACAGCTGTACATCATTATGTTGAAGTGGTTGTCATGTCGTTTGGTTTAGTCACAACAATGCACTTGGATATGGTTAAGAGAAGGTCAAGTTTGGGCTTAAAAAGACAATCACAGCTGGAGAAGTCGTGAATGCCCCAGTAAAAAACAACAGCTTTTCATGGCACTATCCTAGCAGGAAATGTAACAATGTCTCAGTAAAAAAAACAACTGGTTATTGTGGCACTATTCCTGGCAGGAAATGTAACAATATCCCGGTAAAAAAACAGCAGCTTTTCGTCTTGGTCTCAGTAAAAACTGTGGCACTGTCCCCTAATGGAAAAACCGCAGTGAGTTGCTAATAAAAATCTACATCTAGTGGCTAAAAATCTGCTCGCAAAACAGTGGTCTGCAGTTTGGCAGGCATCTTGCCGATGTGTCACGCCATCCACCACTCCCTCCTCTTCCCGATAACAAAGTCAGCCTCTTCACTACATCGTTTTAAAAATGTTGACATAATATGCATGAAACTTACAAATGTGGCATATTGTATTAAGAAACCCTTACAGTCAACATGATATAGATGATAATGTGACACTGTAAATGGCCCATTCACCCCAGCCTTTAGTAAAAATTCTGAACAAACAGATGCTGCTTACTTTAAAACCAGGATATGCTTTTTTATAGCTATAAATGATCCGTGGGATACTCGTTTGTGCTGTCATGCTATGTGGTTTAAATGCAACATATCTCCTACCTCGCTTCAAAGCTACGCACAGTTACACGCACAACTTCACACACAATTTAACCGTGACTTACAAAGCATGAGTATAGATTTTCTTGGCACTGTACACAGGGGGTAAAACCGTTATTTGTGAAAGAATGAAATAATTAGAGTATTCTCTCAGCACAACAAAACTGCTTCATTTTTGTGTTGTTTCTCTGTACTCTCAAGCGTTTCTCTCTCACACATTGGCTTTGAGTATATTCACATCAAGCAAATGCAATCATTGTGTTTTGTCAGTAAACAGACAAGAAAAGGGGGAGCCATAGTGATAACACTCCGAGTGGCTCACAATCAACATTTCATACAAAATATACCTCAGAAATCAACAAACAATACAATATGTCCACACGGATGATGTTGATTTATTTTGGTCCCAAGTCGGAATGTGTCTGCTGCTGTGATGGAGAGACACTGACGGATAAACAATGCCCTAATATATTTGTTTGGAGGCAATTCCTTAAAAACTTCAGACAATACGACTGCAAAGCTGCTCACTAAACTCCTATTTCAGGTCTGATTTCTTACTATACTATTTCTGTCTCTTACAACACACCTGTGTAGTTTCAAAATAGTTTCTTTCTCCACCTACTTTTCTCACTTGCTCCCATTTCTGTGGACACAATGCAGCTCTTCCTTTGTTCTTCCTGTCCCCAATAACGTGCAAGGGTACTCACAAAGACACAAAAATATGCAACCAGGCACACAGATAGAAAGTACAGACAAATGCTCTGACAATTTGGACAAGCAGGCCGACTGAGACGAATGTAAAACCAGGCACACGGACTACAATCGCCCAAAAGAGGCTGGTTCGTGAAAGTCCAACCACAGATTTAGAGAAATTTTTTCACTTTTTTTTTTTTTGGTCAACATTAGAACAAAACTGTACAAAAAGTGCCCAGGGTCCATCCACCTCCACAGTTCTACAAGTCCACAATAGTGTGTGTGTGTGTGTGTGTGTGTGTGTGTGTGTGTGTGTGTGTGTGTGTGTGTGTGTGTGTTTGTGTGTGTGTGATACATTGCTCTCATGGCTGCATCTCAGAGTTGAAGTTGGCTGAGGAGGAAGCAGAAGGTAGCTGTAATTGGCCACTGAGGGGATGATTTGGTCCAGGGTTGTGTTACAGTATATAACACACACCCTGATTTGTAGTTTACAGTCAGTACTACAATCAGGTGGCTGGACTCTATTCACTAGAGATGCATGATCAGAGCACATAGAGACTCACTAACATACTGTGGCCCAAAGGCGATGGCTGAGTATAAAAGTAAACCAGAACATTCAGATAACAACATCTATTGATTTAATTCAGCATGCAATTTACTTATGGAAAAAAATAATTCTAATCTGTTTTTCTTTGTGCTCCCTCTTTATTGATGTGTTGAGGCCTGCAGGTCATAATTCTAAAGGAAATAATTCACTTGTTATCTCCCTTTTCTGTGACATATATCAGTTTAACGGCTGTCACTGTGCTGGTGGATGGGCTCATTGGAAAATGTGAGTGAGGAAGCCTGTAGGGGAGAAGAGGGAGGATGGGGAGAACAGCAGGCAAACTGCTGAGTTGGCATCTGTGGAGTTTGGGGCGGAGACGTGTGTTATTCAAATATGCAAATCATGGTTCTTTGCATTGGATTTTTTTGAAGGCTTCCTGATAAATGCCACCCCTTTGTTTTGGATCTTGCACTGTCCTTCCTTTCTGCACAAAGCAGAAATTTCACTCGCACCGTTCACTTTCCCACACACAATTGCACACAAACCTGAGTTAATTCGATACAGGTTTTTGCATCTCCCCGTCTCTGCTGAGCTTGCACTCTCACAATGTGGGCTAACTGAGCAGCTTGATGGAAATGAAGCTGAATTTGGTGCCAATTAGATTGGCAAGGCACCTGAGATGTATTAGAGTGAGAAGGAGGAAAGACAGGGCTCCGCCTGCTCTACATTACAGAATCGAGGGTGCAGATCACTGAGAGCTGCTGCAGTCAGTGTGAAGGTGGATGGTCAGCACCTTTGTGCCTGATCCTGTCACTATTGTGAGGGCATACATAGAAAGTTCTGAATGATAAAAGAATCTGGAACAAGAAAGGAAGATATGGCCTCTTGCAGTGTAGCATAACACTGTAAATGCAGTGTGGACTGATAAAATAGCTGCTGTAGTATCATAGAGTGGATGTGACGATACAAGGAACTTATTTGATGAAATTGCTGCTTTTCTTGAGCATCACATGTGGTGCTGACAGTGTGACTGCTTACATAGACAACAATAGGCATGAATGTATAGGCCCATTTATGCTCAAGGTTAGGTACGCATATGGGCACATATGGAGCCCTCTGTCCATACTCTGTGTTCATGTTGTCTGTGTTCATGCACATCTTCTAAAACCTTACAGACAAAGTGGAGCAGCACCATCGTGGGGGGAACGTAGTGTATTTCAGCAAGACATATCTATAGAACATGACAAAGAATGGGGAAAAAATGGAATAAATTGGTAATATATTGAAAAGAATTCTCCCTCCTCATGTCACAATGTATTTAATGGCACACATACCACCACTGTTCATAATGCTGCCTCCATTAAAAGGCACAGTGTTGTGACCTCTTCCACCGTCGCCATGTTTGTTGTTGTCAGAAACCTTTGACTCCGCCCTCTAGTGCTATATAGTGAGAGTACCTGGCAATATAGAAACATCACCAGAAAAATGTTGGCATTGTACATTTCTGCAAACCACGGACACGTTACATTTATGTTATTATGTAGACGATACATTGAAACTTAATGTTTTCACAACACTGTGGTAGCGTATGGTGAGATTTAGGCACAAAAACATGCTTGGTTATAGTTGCCACATATGGAAACAGCAATGTCAAAAACAACACTTTTCATGACTATACTGGCAGGAAATGCAGCAATATCTTGCTAAAAGCAACCTTTTTGTGCCACTATTCCAATGGGGAACAAAACACTGTCTAGGAAAAAAACAATTGCTTTGCATGGCGCTATATGGAGAAGAGCAACAGTTAACAAAAACATTGTAAGGGCATGGTGATGAATCAAAACAAAACAACCAGTTTTCTTATTTGTTGGTTTTTGTACTTATAATTTGATTTTGTCCTGATTACTGATTTAGAACTCAGTTAAAGTTAATGCTCCCAGTCTCTTCTCAACAGTTTCCATGGCTTTTGAAGTCTCCTCCCATGCTTTGTGTGACAGCCTCATTCACTCCCTCTCCATCTATTTTTTTAACTTGAGGTGTCAAATCTAACAATCTCACCCCAACTTCAGGTAATGTCTCAGTTGCCATGGAGATCATGCTTCGGGGCTTTTGGTGTTTGAGGTGCAAAGACACAGAGTTTCAGCCAACTGACACCTCTAAAACAGGAAAGGACAGAGAAGAAGTGCAGATTGGCAATGTATCAAGAGCCAGTACTCTGGTACAAAGTTCAAAAATATGCAGCTTCATTTAAAATGTTGCGCTTGTTACTGTCACTTAGCCATCCAATCACAGTGAAGGAGGGGTGGGACAAATAACTTACCACAAAGGCCAACTGCCATCTGACATGTACAAGTGCTGAGCAAGAACAATAAATATGTCAGTTATTGGTGTTTATATACAGTATGTTTTCCTGCCCAATAAACTGTATGAACCCACATAGACAAGCGGGACTATAACTCTTTTTTTTTTCAACTACAAGTATCGTTTCATGCATTGTAGGAAATCCCAAAGCATCGAGCTGCTCTTGTCCCTGAGATGTGCAGATAATTGGATGGTGTGGCTGGCCTTCAGCAAGGACTCACATTCAATCTAACACAAAAACACATACACTATGTATGTATGTAATACTGTAAAATACTGTACAGTACTGTAAGGGTCAGTGGACACACACAGACTGGTGAGAACAGTTGCAGATCTGTATTTTTTATTTCAGTCCTGCTTTAACATCTCTCCAAATCACATAAAATCAGTAGTAACAAATATTACAGTCCTAGTTTTTCGCTGCTCTGCGTAGGCCTATATGTGCCAAGTTGAAGCTGCCTGTTTATGAATGTGCTGCAAGCTTTATAAACTAATTTCCACCTGAAATGAACATGCTGCTGTGGTGATGGAGAAAAAAATAGCATAAAATGTACATTTGAGGCAGGGGGGAGAGTGCTAGAGTTAGCTTTGAGATGAAATTTGAACATGAAATTGCCCCATTTTGGACACTAATAATCACACTACAAGGGCACTTGAGTGCACAGATGCTAGTGTAGTTTGTCCAAGTGGCCCCCAAAGGCCCTCAGTGTACACTTCTGTAGGCACTCAATGGGCACTTGAAGCACTCATGTGGCCCTTTGGTCAGCCCAAATGCTCCTCTGGTTCATAAAATATCACATTTGGTCAGACCAGTGGAGCACTAGCTTAAGTGCTGTTTCAAGGTGATGTTGGGGCAAAGACAAGCCTTAACCCTAAGCATGAATTTAACATTAACTAATTTAAACCTTATCCTGTGGTTAGGTGAGGTGCCCCTCCCTCAGTCTGCCCCTCACCTGTGACTGGCTGCAGAGCATTAATAAGTTAAATCACTTGATGCTGCTATTATGAGGTACAGTTATGCTGCTGTTATAGGTTAATGCTGTTGTTATGAGCTATGGTAATAATGTTCAGAGTTACTGCTACTGCTCAATAGTGTCCAAGATCAGTTTTTACACTACTCTAACTAACAGTTAACAGTTGCCATAAAGGCCATCTGTTCACAAATTCTTTGCACTTCAAGTTCCATTCGTGCCATAAAAACCGTTTGTTTGTTGTTGGGGTTTTTTTTTAATGTGCCTTTGTTTGTTGCCTGCTACATACCCTCTATATTTCTGTAATTCTAGTTCTACTTCCAGTGGTTCTCTCCACTGTCTTCTCCCTCTGCCTGTAAAACTATTTTGATTCAAGCATTCACATAAAAGGAATCTCGATCAGTGTCAGTCTGTCTCTCCTCGAGTCAAATCCCCTGGTTGTTTTAAGCTCTTTCTCACAGTGAGGATAAATGGGTGAACAGGCATCTTTTTTTTATCTAAAATGATTAATGTGTATACTGTTGACACCGTGCCCTTCACACTGATATATTGTGGCTGGTTTTTAACCTCTCCTCCTTCATCGCGACTTCCTACATGCTCACATCACTACCACAGGAATATCAGTATCCAGACATCCTGTTTACAAAGGTCAAACCTGCTGGTCAGGGAAGTATAACGTTATATCTTTTGGACAGGTCATCAATATTCAAAGCCTGTAGAGCCTCTGGTGTCCAGTTATAAAGCAGAGCGATAGTGAGTGTTACCTTTGGGCAGTTCAGTAGAGCTCTTGTGTGTGTGTGTGTGTGTGTGTGTGTGTGTGTGTGTGTGTGTGTGTGTGTGTGCGTGTGGGTGTGCGTGTGGGTGGGTGTGTGTGCGTGTGTGTGTGTGTGTGCGTGTGTGTGCGTGCGTGCGTGCGTGTGTGCGCGCGTAACCTGTGTGTAAGTCTTTCTGTAAGAGGGAACATTTCCCAGGGAGAAAATGGCTCCATATGTGCTTGTGAATCCATGTGTGTGCATTACAGCACTGACAGCATGCTGTAAAAGAACTAAAGCTAGTTTGCATCATAAGCTCATTGCTATAAGTCTAGCGATTTGGCCCAGAAATGGCTTGCATAACCCAAGAGATTAATGCAAAAAAGAGCCATCTACTGAGGTTACGTAATGCCTTATAAAATTGGATTGGTCTTCAGATTCTCGCGGTTACACTCTTGTTTTCCTCTGTATTTTTCCTCTCTGTCTTGTGCATGCCTTCAGCTCTCTTTATGATCACGTTATATTCCTTTAATGTTTCTTTTCTGTTTTCCTTCACTGTCTCCAGTTGCTTTTGGTTGTGATTTCCTCTCTCGGTTTTATCTGTTTGTCAACATCAGTAGACTAAATGTGTTCTGACCTTGTTAAATGATTTTGTGTCAAGCTGAGAGTGCCAGGTCAAAGCCATTGTAGGTGGAGGTGTGAGCTTGACAAATTCTGTAGCAGTTTTCTCTGCACACCTTTGGAAAACATACATTTCCTCTTAGAAGTGTTATTTATGTAATATGCATAATAAGTGAATGTGAATCTGTGGGTGTTTGTAGGAGTAGCTGCTCTTATTTAAGGTCTTTACTACGCCTTCCTCTTTTTGTTCTGAGGTTTCTGTTTTTCAGTCACGACCATGAAAAGTCACAGTCACACTCTGTGGGACTGTGTGCCTCATAAACCCTCCTTCTCTCTCTTTCTCCCCTTGTCTGCTCTCCCTCCATCACATCCCCTACAACCTGACTCCCTCACCTTCAGCCATCATTAAAGTGAAGCCTGTAGAGAGAATGGAGTCGGTGACCTCGCTTCACCTCTTGCTCTCCCACAGGCTGGCTACGAGCTGCCTTATTATACCTGCCCCAAGCAGATAAGAGCACACACACATGCAGCACACACACATGCCCACACCTAAGAACCCTCATCTTGCTTTCCTTTCTTCTCCCTGGCAATTAAGCCATTCTCACTTTCCTTACATCGCTGCTTTCTCGTATTTTTTTCATAACTTTAATTCTCTTCTGTTTTCTCTGACTTTGTTGTGCAACAACTATGCATAACTTGGAAAGCAGCTGACTCGAAACATTATCAGACACTTGGCTGTAAGTGCGCTGGAGAAGCGTCTCCTATTAAAATACCCGAACTCTTATGTAGGGAGTGTGTATCTGATCTCTTTATTCCACAGAAGCTGCTGAGGTGTGTGAAACTTGTGAGGTAACTTCTTCTTTAAGAGAAACTGTAGCACATAAACATTAATCAGTTGTGGGCGACTGTTTGGTATGTGAGATAAAGCGTCTTTGTTAAAAACTAGAGCGTGCAAATGAGTCATATGCTCTGTCTGCATCATTTTGTCTGCTTAAAGTGTGTTAGCAGAAACAAACTTCTAACTCCTCTACTCTCAGCTCTTTTCCTATCTCCTCTGTACCTCATATCTCTTCTCCCTCTCTCTCTCCTCTCCACACATCCTATCTCCTCTTCTCTCTGTATTTCTTATCTCCTCCTCTGTCCTTACTACCTATCCTCTCCCCTTTCAGTACCATCTATCTCCCTCTCCTCTCCTCTCCTCTCCTCTCTTTCTCTGTTACCATGTGTCTTTCTTTCTCTTTCTATCAGTCTTGCTCCTCCTCGCTCTGTCTCTCTGTTGTTCGCCTCTAAGCTCAAATCAATGTGCTTGTTAGCAACTTCCCAGATTTTTACAGCATTTCATCACCCCTACCCTTACTTCTAACCCCTTACAGACAAACACACACTCACGCACACATCCCACCACCACCCAACACTTGGTAATGACTTCCTTTATCCCTTGTCTCAGATTTAAAGTACTGAAGGAAAAAACTGTTGTGGCCCACGGGGGAATTTGTCTTTCGTTTCTGGTGTCGCTTTGACTCACATCTCCGCATGACATTACCTCTAATTGGTCTGCTTGGCACAGCTGGGACTCAGAAATACAAATAGGACAAGTTGCTGCTTATGCTTCTTTAGCTGATTTAGCACAATCCTTGGTGTTCTTTCGAGAGTGCCTGTGTGTATGTTGGCACATCTGCTCTTGTTGAGTTGGGGTTTTAACACTAAAACATGGGGAGAGTTTTAAAACATAAACCAAACAATCAACCGCAGTTAAAAATGTAATGATATAAATAATTAAAAAAGTAATGATAAAAACTGAATATTGCAAATTTTGTTGAAACTGAGTTTATGGAAAGAGTAACTTTAAATCCTTTCATTTTGACTGGATTGTGATAAAAGTAATCAGAACAAATATAGCGTGTTTGTGCAATAGACTTTAGATGCATGGAGCTGCGGGAATGTTCACTGCCATACACTCCGTCCACATGTGATGTTAGATCAGGAGAGGGAGGATGTGTGTTATTAATAAAACAAGAATACTATGTACATAATCAAAGTTATTGCCAGTTGAAATCCAAACACACAACTCCTACTATGACTTTGCTCTGCCAGCTACCCAGTAGCTAACAGTAAAATGTGGTTTAATATGATGAGTGCGGTGGCTTGTCATTCCCAAATCAAATTTGATTGGACAGATTTACAAAACCACCTCTGAGTTCTAGTGTGTCATTGCCAGACCAAGTGGCAAATACACATCAGAAAGCTCTTAGTTTATTTCCAATTTGTATTGGGGAGTTATTAACAGTTGTAAAGCAAAATATCTCTGGATGCCATTAGATAGACCTTCAACCAATCTGAGCAATGAAACATGTGACATATGCCACAGGCAAACATAAAAGGCGACAGGGTGCAGAGATGAGCTGTGATGATGTGTTGTGGTTTCTGCTATCAGAATCTGAAATGAGCACTTCAACTTCCACATCAGCTGCAGCTATCTGGGTTGCTCTCAAAAGGCTGGGTTTATGTTTGCTGTAGTGTCCCCGACACGAGGATACGTGAGCCAAAAATTATGTCATTACGTATTTTGCAAAAGCATTAAGGTTCTGCAAGTTGCCAGTCATCGTATCAAATCACTCCATATCAGATTAATAGTTGTTATTGGCATAATCAACTGTAAATCTGTTTGATTGGGACGGGACCAGACGCGATCTGCCAGGCTATTCAAGTTCAAGATGAGTGAAATAGAGTTTTACTCTTTTTAAGAAGGTGATAGAAGAGTGAAAAAAATCTCCCGAATGTTTTTTTTTTTCACACATAGTTAGCATATAATGAGAGAAATGAACAGTTGACACAAGGACACAGGATTTATTTTTCATTTCACTATGACTCTAAGTGTCAAGATTCTCTCTGCTTTATGTCTGTTCTTCTTATCTACATTACTAATTAGTGTTTCTCAAAATCCTCATTTGGGTAAATGTATAATATTAAATCTCAATCTTTAATCTGTATCAATCTTTAATTTTACTCTGATCCCTTATCAGTTGGACCACTGAAAGATAGGTGGGGGTGAGAGAGAGGCATGAATAAGAATTTATGCAGAGAATAAAACTTGTGTCTTACTCATAGTCCATACATGTGATTTATCCATGTGTTTGAGCACGTTTATGGATAGATGTTAGTCAGCTGTTGGAACAATCACATTTGTGATTGGTTAACAAACATCCATATATGTAGCAAGGTGTAAACAAAAGTGTGACCTGATAACAGACTACAGTCACTATCAGTGTTATTAACTAGATTGGTGCTTTTCTATCTATAACGGACAACACGGCGACCATTAAAAATGTCTTTTGTTGTCCCTGTGGGGAAACAGATTCCTCTGTAAGCCATTTTGTCTGAGAGTAAATGAGTGAAGAGTAAAGGCAGTTTCCATCTTGGTCTTTATACGGCCTCAGTTGTGTGACTACGTGAAGAAAAACTAAGGGAGGTCAGCCTCTATCGGCTGCAGGGCCAAAACAGTTGGGTCTGGCTGAATAAAGTGAGGAGGGAAAAAAAGCAAGGCAGACAGGTACAGCAAGGGGATGTGTGAGAGACGTGTGTGTGTGTGTGTGTGTGTGTGTGTGTGTGTGTGTGTGTGTGTGTGTGTGTGTTGAGTGGGAGTGTGTGTGTTGCGTCATCCCAGACCCTGGCGCTGAGGGCTTTTCAATCTCCTCTTACTGGGGAATGGAAGCAGGGGAGGGGAGTTTTAGTGCTGAATAGACTCCAAGGCCTGGGGACACATTGAGGCGAGCTCCAGTAAAACCAACGCTATCAGCCATTCATCAACCTCCTTTCCTTCACCGAGCTTTATTTCTCACGAGAGGCTGCCCAAGGCACACGTAAAAGGAAATAAGGAAAAGGAGAGAAAAAGAGAAGGAGGAAATGTAATCGCATGTAGTAACACATCTGGCTTTTGCTAAAATGCTCCGACGTCTGACCCATTACAGCCTCCTCCCCTCAGTTAACTAAGCTTTTTTAATCTCTTGACTAGAGAGAAGTGGAGAAATCTAGCAAGCAGTTCTGATCAGTTCATAATGACATCAAACGATCTCAAAAGAGATTTGTGGAAGCATTTGATTAAACCTTAGAGTAATGTTAGCTTGTCACTGTAACGAGGCACTGGCGGCAACCCTCACGAAGCAGAAAATTGACATGTTAGTTTGAACAAACTTATTGCAAAAAGAGGTAAGCCTTCATTAAAGGTATATAAATATGACGTCTGGGACACACTGCCTGCGTGAGTGGTGCGTGAGCATCACAGAACCTATTGTTTTGGGGTTGTTTTTTTCCATGCCCATAAACAAAAGGTAGAGCAGCCTCACTGCCTGTATGAGCACCGATGCTCAGGCGCATCTCAGCTGCTTCTAAGCTGAGGCACATCTAGAGAAACTGCTGCTCTCTGATTTTTTCCATCTGCCACGTGCGGTTGTCAGCAGAAATAAACAGTGAAAATTGTGCTTTGGTAATTATATTGGCATTATACCACCTTTTATTACAGTTTTTGTCTTTATCTGTCACAGACATAAGGAAATAGAAATGCCTGTTTTATTCAACCTTTCCTGTTTCTTTTTCAAAATAAAAGTCCTCTGACAACATTTCTATTGACAGAATCCCATCAGTTGATGACACAAGGCATTTTAATGTGAAATATCTACAGGACTGTGTTGTTGACAATGCAGGAGCTTGCATGCCTTCATAAATGAGTTGAAAATGTGCTTGAAGTTGTGGAATTGCAGTATTCATAGTAGCAGGCAGCCCTGCAGAAGCATCACAGCAACAACACTGCCAGTGTCAACACTGCAAGCATGTAAGAAGCTGCACTTTGGCAAGATTGCTGTCACATGTTGCTCACACATGCAGTGTGTCTGGGGCGTAAGTCTAGACATGGTCTTGTTATGATATTTAGTCAAATCCTGTGTAGTTTACCTTTAAAAAAAACAGTCTTTTACAGTATCAATTTAAAAAAATGGCTTTCCAGCTTACTTGTGTTGGAAGTCAATGGTATAGGTTAACTTAAATGCATCTGAGGCACTCTGACTATAAGTTATAAATCCTTTATTTCTTCATAGGTAACCAATGCATTACGACTTAGAAACTCTTCATCATGGTATATGCATATTTGTTTATCAGTCCGTGCCAGTGATAGCAACAGCCAGAGCATTATGTTCTACGTTGTCCATCTGTCTATCCCATTCTCGTGAATGTGATATCTCATGAACACCTCGGGGAATTTCTCTTAAATTTGGCACAAACATTCACTTGGATTCAAGGAAAAACTGATAAGATCTTGGTGGCCACTGTGGCCTCATCTAGCACATTTTAAACATGTTGGCCATAACCCAAGAATCCATATGCTTATTGTTTCAGAATGTCACACAAATATCTGAAAGAATAAAATGACCAAGTGTTAATATTATATATTCAAAATGTCAAAGGTCAACTTCACTGTGAAATTATAATGTCCTGCAAAAACACTTTTCTAGCTATTAACTCAGGAACAGAAGGGGTTACATTTGGTCAGATACTGAATTGGTGACACTAATCCTGGGTGTCCACCTTGAAACTGTGCTGATTGTATAGCTCTTATGTAATGCGGAGATGACATTTGTGTGAAGCAGACACATTTTCACAGATATGGATGTGAACTGTAACTGCAACTTGACTGGCTTGCAGAGGAATACAAACATAAGGCAGCCATTCAACTTTCAAGACTTTATTTTCACAAGTTTATGATGCCTAGTTTTTTATATAGAAAAGTAATTATGTGATTGAGTTAGGCAGCATACTGTTGTGTGATGCAAGAACTTAATTCATTCTTGGGTTAAGAGAAATAATGAGCCCTGGCTTGAAATATTATCAAAGTCATAATGGTTCTTAATTGGTTCTCAGTGCAATGGTGCATGACCACAACAGATAAATTGGTGTGCAGTACCTGCAGAGCAAGCACATAGTCATCAATTTGGATGTTAGGAAAGTATGTAGTCATGCATTAAGGGAAAATATCAATAGTGGCATCGTCAGTTATGTGCATTGTAAAACTGAACTGTTGGCAAAGGATCACATGCAACACATGGTATTCTTAACATTGTGGCTTTTTATCCTTATTTTCCCCTCAAATTATTTTATTTCGACTTTTATCAATGATTCATTTTGAACATAACAGCTATCTGTGTATCTTATCTGTGTACTAGGTAGTGTCAACTCTCGATTCTTTATCTACCCATAACAATCTATAATTCTGTCTTTAAAATCCAAAGTAATTTAAATGACATTCAAACCAGAAACACCATTTATCACATCTGTGCCAAGCACTGCAGAAAATGGGGCCAGAAACCTCTTATTATCCACATTATCCTTCAGCAAACTTGACAGTGCTTGTTAGTTATATCAGAGCCCTTGTTATCTCCACGTTTGTTGAAAAGAGAGTGCAGCTGATGTGAGCAAAGTCAAGCATAATTGGGTTTGGTGCCAACATACTGTAGGCCTCCCTGGAGTTGTTAAGAGTTAACATGAGAACCCAAAACATTTTGCTCAATGATGCTGTCAATGTCTCCTCTTCCTAATGGCTTAAAAAGCGACGAGCTGTCAAAGCTGGGCTCAAACTGATGTCAGTGCACCTGATATCTCCGTGCCTCCTCGGAGGAGAAAATTGGGCCATTTTAGGGCAGCCAGCCTTGAAATTAAGCTGGGCGCAGAAAGGTGTTGATTTCACTAAATCTGAATAGATTGCTGTCTTTTCTCTTACCTTTACTTTTTTCTTTCTTTTTTCTCCCACTTTGCGTCACCTTAGCCTTTTCTTCTTCCTCTATCTTTGGTCTGTGCAGCAAATTCTGGGTAATAACTGAACTCAAATGCAGTTATAAAGCACTCTGGCAGTACTTTTTGCAGATGCCGACAGTATCAGTGCAGGCAGAGGTTGCTCTAACAGCTTCTGTACAGCTCCTTCACCAACAAACCAACATTGTGTTTCTGCTCTATTTGTCTGGTAAAGAGATGTAAGCAGTGAGCAGTCCACAACATCTATGTCCCACAGAAATCCCCTTCTACCCCTTTTATGTTTATTTCTTTCTATTGTTTTTAAGTATTTTTTATGTTAAAATCAAGAATAAGTTGGATTTGAACCCTGCCTGAGAACTGAGCTGACTTTTCACACTGAGACTCATTGTGAGAACTCAGCACAGACTGTGTGAGTCTCCCATCTCTTAGCCCTTTTTACATAGACCTCAGATGTACCACAGCAGTATCAATCCCTTTGTGTCTCTTCTGCCGTGCCTTTATTTCATCCAGACAATATTCTATTTAGAAAATTTTCAACAAGTCCCCTCATTTAAACAACCAAATACATTGTCCTGAAGGACATTATATGTCAGTTCCTACCAAAGATGTCACAAATAAGTTTTACAAAAATAAAGCTGTTTTCAGGTCCGAAATAGTGATGGTGAAGGTTTGGTTATATTTAGGCACGAAGTAGGGGAAAGATTGCATTTGTCTTCAAGTCTACGGCCATGCTAGCTGTTCTGCAAAGCTGTACCAAGACACCACTGTGCTTTGAACTAAAAGCTAATGTTAGCTTGATTACATGTACACAGTGACGATGCCATCAGGCTGATGCTGAGCACATAAAATGTTTGCGATGTTCCCCTCGATACTGTAGTGTGCTGGAATGCAACTAAATCAGCAGTGTCATTTGAACTCTGTGCCACCTTTTTCTTTCCACCCTATAAGATTTGGCACTTTTGATACTTTTGCATGGCTGCTCCAGAGTCTATCAGCTCTATGTGCGAACAAGCAACTTGCTAATTAACGCTTGTCAAGTCTGAATGATAGTTACTGAAGAAAACAACACTGCTGACTTTTTATCTGAATGTTACTGAGGCATCGATGAGAGGTGGGTATATTCTCTGTCGTTTCACTGTGACTGGAAAATCTTTTCCTCTAGTGCCAGTTTGTGTTTGAAAGTCTAATTTCAGGTGTGAGCTCGAGCTCAATTCAGGCATCTGAGTGCAGCTTCAAAGGGTCAATGGCCTACAACACACATCGATGAAAATTAGTTCTCAGTTGGCGCTTTCCCCCGTCAGTGGGGTAATGCTAATGAGTTCACTTGAATACTCTGGGTGTGTGTGTGCGGTGGGATGTAGGATGGCACTTGCATCCACACGTCCTCTTGACTTGGGATGATTTGTGAGTGTTTGTTCACATTCATCCATATGCGTGTGTTCGCTCCACACTTGAGTGAAAGGCATCTGCCTGCTGTATCATTTTGACTGGCACTCTTCTTCTGTTTGGTTCCTTTCTGAGTACCGGCAGCAGGTTGCACAGTGGATTTATCTGATCTGCACCATGTGCGAGAGCATAATGATTTGTATATCGGCCAAAGTGTCTATTTACACACCAGCATCCCACCATATGCATTTTCATATGTGTGCTGTGCAGTCTCACATGTGTATCCTTATGTATGTATGTGTATGTATGTGTGTGTGTGTGTGTGTGTGTGTGTGTGTGCGCGCGTGTGCGCGCGTGTGCTTTCAATTCCCTTGACTTCTTCCGTCACAAGCAATGCCGACTCTTATTCTTCTTGATTTAGGAGGATTAGATCAAAAGTTGCTGACGATGGAAAAAGGGCGGACTGCCTGACGTCTTGGGAAACAAAGCAGGATCTGGCTTTATTAGTAGAGGGTGCATACGCAGTGTGTGTGTGTGTGTGTGTGTGTGTGTGTGTGTGTATGTGCTTTTATATGCTAAATAGTGAGGACCAAACAATAAACATACTGCATACAGAACAAGGACATTATTTGCAAAGTGAGGACAATTTTGCAAAGTGAGGACATTTTTGCAAAGTGAGGACATTTTGGCTGGTTCTCACCTCTTCAAAGACTTGTTTCAGGGTTAATAATTGATCTAGGGTTCAGGGTTAGGTTAGGTTATGGGTTAAGTTTTGGCATCCAGGATCTAGGGAATGTATGATATCAATGGGGGTCCTCACAAAGGTAGGAGTACAAGAATATGTGTTTGTATGTGTGTTTGTGACGATCCATACTGGCCACAGAGATGTGTAACTGACTGTGTGCATGAATGTGAGAGTGCAGTTTGTGAGTAGACATGCATTTGCACAGTATTCCAGAGTGTGTGTGATGTGTGGGTTTGTATGCCTGACACAAAAGTTGAAGGGCATTCCAATCAGTGCTGTCAGCTAATGTCATCCCCACAGTCCTGGCTGACAGAGGGCGAGACAGGGTCAGCAGTGAGAGGAGGGTGGAAGCAGCTGAGACTGTCACAAGAGTTGCATGGAGTATGCGTTTGTCTTTGTGTGTATCCTAGCATAAAATAAAGACATGACAAAACAGACTGATGGTATGAAAGATCAAATCTAGTGTTTGCTTTGGTCTGGTTCATTTCTTATATTCTGTTCAACTTTTTTTAATATTTTGCTTCATCCTGAGAAAAAAAAAGTAATTCTAACATCTAGAGGATTGTATAACAAAAAACTAAATCATGCACATTTTCCTCAACTTCTATTGTTGGTGAAAAAAATGCACTGACAGAATAAGCTCTTTATTGCACAACATTATGATGAAAATACCTTGATGTTTAAAGCTAAGCACTTTTTTAATCACATCTTTGTTTAAACTTTTCTTTCTTATGTAAGCAAATCAGAAACAGTTCTCTGGGCTTTATGGAACATCTAGCTTGCTTATTCAGTTTTTCACAACCAAAACAACAATTTGGGTGAAGCGTTTTCAACTTCATAATGACAGTTTTGTTTTTGGTTTTTTTTTCTTGATGTTTTACCTGGACAACAATCATTAATCTACACAAGCATTATGCATGCAGGAAAAATACAGTCCTCACCCTGCCAGGAGAGAAAACAGAAATAGAAAACAATATGGTAATCACTTCTATTTCCATATAGGAGAGTGGTCAAGCCAAGTGAGCGCATTCGGAGAGCAAAGATGGTGTGAAATAGAACTGCATGTCTAACAATTTCATCCAGATCGTTTTGTAGATTTTAGCGCAAAACTTTGAGGGAAATGTTTACATGTTTACCAGCCTAACTGACTGTAAATAATTTCAAAGGACTGTGCAAAAAATGAAAGATAGAAACCAAAACATTCTAGTCCTAAATTTCGTCAAAAATGTTGCCTTGGTGTTGCGTAAGGTAACATCAAAAACTTTCTGCTTTAAAACTTGGTAAAAAAGTTTATCACTGTGACATGATGACAAAATCATGCAACACCGGCTTGATCCTCTTATGTGTGGACCCTGGAGGCAGCTGTAGGCTGCATAATACTCCCGTTTTAGGAAGACAAGTCTACTTTACATGTCAAGAAGTTCACTCAGTGATCTGTGTGTGTGTGTGCATGTGTGTGGCATAGATAGCTTGAATATTAAAAACTTATGCCTGGAAAAATAAATACTGTTGTAAATCAACATGTTTTTAATACTCAGCGCAATCAAATGATAGTTGGGCACAAAAACACTCACAGACACTTACACACACACAGACACACTTACACACGGCATAATCAAACACTTAAACATCCATGTAATCATCTGTTTCCACATCCGCCTCTGATTACACCCAGGGGATAGCAATCTGTGCATGTCTTGGAAAAGTTTCTCTAACTTTACACACACACACACACACACACACACACACACACACACACACACACACACACACACACAAGCAGATGGATACATACCATTCAACACTATCTTTTACACACAAACACTCACATGCACCGAAACACACATATAAGACGTATACGGCAGTGCCATAAGCAGCTGACAGGCCCCAGTTATCAGCTAAGGCAGGGTGCACTAGATAAGGGAGCCGCAAGGCATCATAAACACCAATTCACGGAGAGAGAGAGAGGGAGACGGGAGAGAGAGAGAGAGCAGCAGAGGGAGGGACGAATCAGAGATGAAAGAAGGAAGAGGAAAAAATTCAACACTCCTGTCGGAGATAATAAAATTCTCAGATGAAGAGCTCCAGTGGAGAGAGGGAGAATTAGAGACGCAGGGGAGAGAGGGAGGGCCAAAGATGGGAAAGCAAGGTGAAAGGAGGAATGACAAGTTAAATGCAAAGGGCAGGAAGTCAGAGAGAGAGGAAAAATTAAGTGGGAGTGAGCAAGAGTTGGGTGAAGAGGAAGAAGGAGAGGGCGTGGAGGGGGAAAGAAATCAGTTAATGTTAGACAGAAAGATTAAGAGGTTGAAAATAGTAAAAAAAAAAAAAAAAAAATCTGAAAGAGGAAATGTGTGTGTTTGTGTGGGAGAGTCAGCTATACAATGGAGTGATAATAAGAACGGAAAATATACCTCTATAATCTCCAAGGTCTGACTTTGGTTTCTGAATAAAATGTGAATTTACAGATAAACGGACACACATGCATTCCTGCACTTCTATCTTTGTGAGAACCCTCATTGACTTAATGCATTCCCATGCCCTTTACAATAACCTTAATCATCGCAACTAAATCCCTAACTGTAACTTAGATGTAATTCTTACCTTAACCTAAATTTTAGCCTTAACTGTCAAAACTGAAGAATAGCCAAAATTTCCCCACTTTCCAAAATGTCCTTACTCTGTTGGAAAAAATGTGAGGTCCTCACTATGTGAATATGTATGTATGTATGTACAAGAACTCTCTCTTTCTCTCTCTCTCTCTCTCTCTCTCAATACGTACAAACTAGGGAACAGGAGTGAGAAAGGATAAATTATCTCCGTTTCTGCCCCACTTGACCAAGACACACACACACTTCACACACATAGCGGTGTTAGACCTACGGGCAAAATGACCAGTATTAGCTCTCCACAAGCAATATGCTGTGTGTTATTGCTCATTTTGTGCCTTTGTGTGTCTAATAACACCCTGCTAAATTGCTCCTTAGGAGATCAATACAGTCATTTGCTATTGAGCGGAATAGCTATATAGCACTGTGCTCGGGAAAACATAACTAGTAGCACACACGCAAACACACACACACAATGGCAAACGCTTACATGCAGCACTTCACTGAGATTGTATCTATCATTTTCATTTTCTGACTGAGCAAAAAGTTCAAAGGTTTTTTTAGTCTCCTTTTTAAATCTGTGAAAATTGAGATCATAATGTGTGAATGCAGGATGTAATATACTGCATCCCGTTGTACAGTCAACATTAGGGCTGTTTCATAGGGTTAAAATTAATATCATGGCTTTGTTCTGTCATGATAGTAAATCTACTGCATTGCAAAATGGAAAGTGGGAAGAAAAAATCAAAAATAGAATTCTCAAATTGATGTTCAATGCCACAATTCCGACAATATGTTTTGTAGGTTTCCTTGTGAGTTAAGGTATTGTTTTAGCTCTTATTTTAGACAACATAATTTTGTCAAACATAACACACTATGATAATCCACAGCTATAAACAAGCCTCTACCTTCATAGTTGTCTGTATAACAACCAAAACACTTGTGTTTCATTATTGTCTGCAGTGGAATCAATGCTTCTGCCACATCTTCCAGATATCCTTTCATTCCCAATTTTACCAGTTTTTGATCTGTCAACAGTAGACGTTGCCCTATTGAGAATGTTTCATGAACAACCGACCGTACCAGGTTACTTTCAGATTGTGGAGAACCATCAACATTAACAACACTATTTTCTTAAAGACATCTGGTTGACTGTGTGAAGTGGTTTATTTAAACAGGCTTTATAGATTTTGAATATTCTTTACAATCAATAGAAAGGAAACATTAATTGGAATTAATCACTATGCTGTTCTTCAGTTCTTCCACACTCATATAGACTCGTACGACTCATACGGCATTCCATTGCGTTTGTGTGTGTGTGTGTGTGTGTGTGTGTGTGTGTGTGTGTGTGTGTGTGTGTTTGTGTTCATTCTAAGGGCCCGTTGACTAGATGCCAGCCAAGAGACAAGAGAACCTTGGGTAATTGGACTCCTGCGTGGCCCTGCATGGCACTTGAATTGTGTCTGGGATAGCTGCCATCCTGTGTTTGTGTGTGTGTGTGTGTGTGTGTGTGTGTGTGTGTGTGTGTGTGTGTATTGCTGATGTCTATTTTCAACCTCTACCTCTAAATAGGGTCTTTTCTGCATATCAGCATTTCCGCATTTACAGTAAGGCGTTGATATGTATGATTCAGCCTTTTTATTAAGTATTTTAAATTTATATATTTGCAATCTTTTAAATACCATACTTTCAGATTAAACCTTTCAAATCCATTTGAAGTTTTACGACAAGCATCTTGGAAAAAGTATTTAGATCCTTTATTTAAGTAAATATAGCAATAAAACACTTTAAACATGGGCCACATAAGTAAAAGTAATGCATTCAAAATCTTAACTTAAGTCTAAGTAAAAGTATGTAAGTATTATCTTGAAAATGTACTTAAAATAGCAAAAATAAAAGTATTCATTGTGCAGTAAAATGTTCCGTGTCAGTGTAACTAAAACTGTCAGACAAATGTAGTGGAGTAAGTTCAGTTTACATAGTTTACATATCAAGCAAAAAATGTAAAAATCTCAGTGTAAAGTAAAGGTACTACTTATACTTATAATACTATCCTTATATAACTTACTTAATTTTACCAATGGCAACAAACAGTGCCAGGCATGGAAATGTACCTGCATCAAAGCCTGCAAAACTGCAACTCTGACACTGACTGTTTCTAACACGGCAACAGTTTGTACAATTAGCAGTCCATCCAAATTTAGCTGCATGTCATTGAACTGTCCTGTACAAGGTGTGAGCAGGGTATAATAACCTCTGTCAAAGGGTGAATTTAGTGGACAGCTGGTGCAGTTGAGCTTTGTAAAAATAAACCATGCAGAGGTCAGGTATTCAATGTAGTTTCATCAGCGAAATTATCCTTCGACGTTTCTTAACAAAAGAGAGCGTAAATGAGACTATTTCAAGAATAAACAACTAATTTTCACTCTTGGCCGATGTGCTATGCTTGAACGGCTGCCAAAAGAGAGGGATTAGAGGAAAAGAATGAGAGAAGCAGGCTGCTGATGGAAAATGAAGAACCGAGGAGCTGCTTGTATTCTGCCGTGCTGCTGTTGTCTCAGCTGTTGGTACATTACAGTCTGTGTTTTCCTTTCTTTGTTTTCTGTCTGTCTTTCTTTTTTTTTATTTTGAATCCCAGTTAGCATTACTTGAGTCATCCAAGCCCTTTTTTTTACTTTTTGTCCCCCTCATCTCTGTTATGACTGACAGAGCTGCACACAGAGTGACTGATAGACATCTGCAGGCAAACAAAAGGCCTGACTGAGCTGCAGCGCTGCATAATGAAAATGGATTGGACATATTATGTTATTGCTGGCTTTCCACAATGAATAACCAGAGATGGTGTAGCGATCATCATGATTTACAGCTTTTTTTCTGCATGTGTGTATGTGCCTCATGGGGTGTGTGATACAAATTGAATTTAGTATGAAAAAATTAATTCAGCCTGGTGTTGATATGGCAAAGCCAACTCCAAGCAAATAGACTGAACATGTCATCCTAATTGGATTATTTGTCAGACTCGGGGCATTGATAAACTGGCAAAATGTGTAACATCATCAATATGGCCCATTTGTCGATGCATTGAAATAAACTGAACACTGATTGTCACTTTAATTCCTTGGCCCTACAAGAAAGCTCCTTTTCTGCAGTTTTGAAGAGTGTTTAATTAAGTAAGAATATGATGTGGTATGAGGAAATTAAAACAAGTAGAACTCATTCTGTTAGAGTGCTGTTATCACCCTCTGTATGCCAATCTGTTTTATTCTTTTTGTTTAAGTACCTCCATTGTGCAACATGTATTCAAGTGTCAGACTGTAGCAGAAAACATCCCAGTAAACAAATTTCTTTTAAATCAAACTACAGTTACACCACAGAATTCCTACTGAATACCTTGTTACAGTTAAAAACAAAGCATGCCCAGACTTTGACTATCCTCACATTGATGTACCGATAGAGAAAGCTGTAGTGTGTGACTTAGGCTTTTCTTATTGTCACATTCTCCAACCTCCCAGTACAAAGTCGTAAAGGTTTCACAGGAAGAGATGAGGGAGGAACCTGTGAGAAAATATGGTGATGTGACTGAAGGTGTTCCATTAGGGAAGAAAAAATGTGAGAATATGTACTATAGGAGGACAACAGGTATGGCAATCTGGAAGCCACAGGGTCACCAAAACCCTCCCAGGCTTCATCCAAGATGTTCACTTCATTTTATTTAGTTTTGTTTTGAGTACATCAGTGCAGCTTACGACCTTCATGAGTTAAGAAGTCTGGTTTTAGGACACAAAGCACATCTTATGTAAACCTAAGATGCTGTAGACTGCGTGCTTTTCCCTGTCATCCCTGAAATTTGATTGGTTCTTATTGAGTGGACTCTGAATAGGCCTCTTTAACTACGAGAGTTCTCCATTATCTATAAGGATGGAAGCAGACATTATATCGCTAATGGAAACGAGACTAATGAGGGGCACCACACTCCAGGCAGAGAGCACACTTGAAATCCCATCATGCTATTTCATAATGTGTTGCAAGGCTTCAATCCGCAAATGGTGGCTAGCCTCTAACAAGCTTGGATGCAGGCAGCATCCAGGTGTGATTCTAGAAGAAAAAAAACACTGTGGGTTGAATTGTAAGAAAGATTGTGGAGTTGTGATTTTTTTGTGAATACACGTAAAGTATTTTTGCAGTTTTTAAAGAACAAGGATTGCAGATTGTAATCACATTTTGATCATATAAAAAGGGGTTTTTTAACAGCCTGTATGGACCATTTTAGTGTGCTTATGGACCAGTGACTGAGTTTTTTTTAACACAGACATGAATAGATGCCAAATCTATCCTTCTTTTAAAAGGATGTTGAACTAAAAACTGTATAAATTTTGACATGATTTACAGTCTTCTCACAAAGGTACATTGTTTTAATGAACTATTGTCAGTTTTATGTAACAAAAATAGCAACAATTTAATCTTTAGAGAAGAATGTACACAATTTTATCCAATTTTAGCAATGCACTTTAGATTTTCTTTGTCAAGTGGTACTCTTGAATGAAATCTTTACCTACAGTAAATTATCTGTGCACATTTTAACAACTGCCTAAACCTCCTGATGCATTTGGCAATATAGTTATAGACGGATGAGGTAAATGTTCTGTATGACATTCAGAGCATTAACCCATTTAATCCCATTTTTTTCCCAGACAAAAATATCTAAATCATTTGTCATTAATTTGTCAAATAATTATTTTTTTTTTTTTTAATTTTCCATGGAAAAGTAGGTGAAAAAGTGTGTTTTACGATCCGGATAATTTGTCATATCCACCATTTATTGACCGAATTAACATCTTCTACTATACAGTTGTCAGAATTCTTATATAGCCCATCCCAGAGGCCCTAAGCAGTTCTGGCCAGCCTGTCTGGTTTGTATACTGTAATGCCATTATATCGCCCAAGCCTACAACACTTTGAGGAAGGCTAATAATTCACTGCTACTAGGTTCAACCACATATCACAGTTTTCAGTTGTGAAGACGAGGAGGTGCATTTCAGATCTCCAGAAAGAGCAAGTATAAGTGAACTTTGAGTTCAGATTATTTTGTCTCAGTGCCAGTATTTACAGTATTCATTCATCGTAGAACACCTGTCAAAAGCACCCTTACCCTTATGTGTAGAACCCACACATTGCAGTTGATGATTTACAGTAGTACCCCATTTTTCATGTTTCGCTTCAATCACTACATCAAACTCTTTTATCCGTGTATTTTCACTGCTGTCTTGTGGTGGTTAGTAGCTGTCAGCAGAGTTTCTAGAAGTCCTGCCTCGCAACACTATCAAATGAAGGCCAAAAAGACTCAAATGTAAAACTAGCAAAGCAGAATATAATTCACTGGGGGTATGAATTGCATTACAGCCTCCATTAGCCTTTGGCCTCGTCTGTCACAGAAATAAGAGCTAAGTAAGAGCTAGAAGACCACTCACAGGTCAGATATCCGATAGCGGCTCTGTCGGCACAGTAACAGAGCAGCCCTTGGTCGATCAATGCATTGAAACTGAGTCAAACAAGGATGTGAAACTGGGCACAGTACATCATCATTTGGTTTGTATGTGCGTGTGTTTGTAAGTGTGTGTGTGTGTGTGTGTGTGTGTGTGTGTGTGTGTGTGTGTGTGTGTGTGCATGTGTAAGTGAGTGTCAACGTGTATGCCATGGAAAGTCTTGTTGTAATCAAAGCAGACTTTTGGGAAGTGAGTGTTCGTATCGATAGACAAGCAGACATCTGGATCTCACAACACAGCAAGTATATAAATAAATAAACAAGCACTTATAGTTAAGCACCTGATTCAAACATACACACATACACACACAACCTCGACACATCAGTTTTGTCTCTCTATTTTCTCCCCCTCCATCCATTTACCATCTGTTGTTGTTGCTGATGTTGCTGCTATAAGGTTCAATTCAGCCAGGTCATTACGCATTCAGCTCTTTTCATCCTGTTTGTTTGAGTTATATTTTGCCAAAGGCCTGCCCGGTGTGCCCTGGCTTGACTTTGATTGAACTCAGCGTAACTCATGTGATGCTATCTGGTCAACAAACACACTTTTAATTCAACTTTCAGTCAAAAGACCCACCCCCCCCCTCCCTTCACCCGAGGGATTTAGATTTTTAACTTTGATATGAGAAAATGTTCCCCAGAGCTAGGGGAGATGTAAACAGTGATTGGTATTTGATTGTTTCACATCACCTTGTTGGGAAACTATCATGCAGTCATCCTGATTTATTTGGCAAGGGTATAATGGTGGTCTTTTTCATTCTGAAGGTCCCTGTTTCATTTTTGTTGAAGTTCCTTCTTCGTGCTGTGCTCCAGATGCGGCCCTGTGCTGCCATCTACTCAATCTGTTTCTCTCACTTTTGTCTTGCTGCATGGCTCAGCAAGTTGAATGCAGCAGCTCCAGGGTTAGGGGCTTTGATTCTTTAAGTTGCAAGCATTCTAAAATTTATACTTCTGCTGGTTTAAAGTGGCACCATTCTTCCAAAAAAGACCTCACTGCTGTTGTGTCTGCACTTCTGTACTTCTCAGAGATCAGCTGTCAATCAAAAAAGGATTTTCTGCTGATGAGGTTTAGTCTATTTAGCTACAACCACTCATGCTAAGCACTCAGTTCTTCTGCTGATGGGATGTGTAATTCAGCACTCTCTGTTTTCCAGATGACTGTACAAAATTTCACAGCAATCCATTCAGCACTTTTATTTCTAACTGGACAAAAGTCAGGGACTGAGCGACGGGCTACTATTGTAACAATTCATATGATAAGTTGTTTTTTTTTTTATACAAAATACATTGATTAGAATAACAACAAGCACACGGTTTACCATGCGTCCAGGTGGCAACCCACCATGGTTGAATCACCTGCTGACACACACTGATTTTAGATTTTTGGAGCTGGATCATTCACTACAGGCACTATTGGAGCATTTTGTTATTTATTGCACCACATTCTAGGAGTACAGAGCATACTCTGGGCACAGATGGAGGAGTAGGACACCAGGTGAAGTAAAAGTGAAACTTAATCTTTTATTGTGCAGGGTCTCAAAGTTTGCTTTCACTGCCTCTGCAGCAGCTACTCCATTGATCTCATCAATTATCATGACTCAAACTTATGCTAAGTAAAAAAAAAATTCATGAAGCGCTCCACCTGCGCTAAAACATCCAAATTTAGAGAGGGGACATAGACTGATACAAATAAAAGGACACACATTTTTAAAAAGAGAGCAGTTTAACCCCTAGTTAAACATACTGTATATTTCAAAGCAGCAAGGGGTGATAATTGCAAGGGAAACATAAAGAGAGAACAGTCTTAGTATTAGGTTATTATAGTCCATAAAAAGCTGCTCAATGAGAATACACTGTATCCCTACACTTGATACTTTCATGTTCAGAGAAAACCATCACAGCGTCACACCTGAGGTCTTAACTCGTGTCACCACATCTAAATGAAATATAGTGTGAAAATGCCATGTGCCTGATTAGTGCACAGCTGCAGTCATTAATGACAATGTGGACTGTAGTCTTCCAATCTTGCTAATTAGCTGCTGCATGTTTCTAGATTGAACTTGGGTCTCTGTTGTTAAAGTTCAGGCTGACAGATGACCGGGGACGATATAATGAACTGGTAGACTTGTGCCATTTCCTGCATTATAAGAATGTGTCAGTCCACAAAAGACAATAATAGAGGACTAAAAAACATTTATAAAGTAAATGGATCAATAAAGACAAATGAAAGTCACATCCTTTCACTAGTAGATTTATACAGCATAGAAATACCTTAGACAAAGGGCATTATTCTTTCTGGTTGTATGTCATTCCATCTGTTCCATTTTCATAAATGCGATATCCCAGGAACACTTTGATTTCTTCAAATTTGTCACAAACATCCCCTTGGACTTAAGTACAAACCGATTACAATTTGATTGTGACCTCACAAAACATGTTTTTGTCCATAACTCAAGAATTACTACGCTAATTATGATAAAATCTCAGCCAAATGTCTAAGAGGAAAACGTGGTGAGGTGGTGGTATTTTTTATTTAAGAGGTGAAAGGTCAGCCTTACTGTGACATCAATATTACACACTGTATAAAATAATGGACGTAGCTATTCACCCATGGGTTTATGAATCAGTTTTTAAGCCTTGAGTTTGACATTTCTGCTGTCGTCATCTTGGTTTTTTGGAGCCAGAAGTGACTAAATTTAGATGGGAGGCTGTAAATTAGCAATCCAGACCAAAACCATTTTTGTACCAGGCTATAAACATGTTTATTTCTGGTGTAAAGTTGTCTGTGGGGATTGACTCGCTTCTGGAGCCAGCCTCAAGTGGCCATTCAAACAACTGCAGTTTTTGCACTTTGCATTTTACAGTCCTGGAGGTTATCACATGAATATGATCTTTATCAAAGATGCTTTTCGGGGAATTATTCAGCGCCTCAACTCAGGAACAGAAAGGGAGACGTTTGGTCAGATACTGAACTGGTGATGTTAATCTTGGGTGCCCACCTTGAAACTGTGATGAATGTATGAATCTTCTGTGCTGCCGAATAGAAGTGCTGAATACTGAAGCATGCATGTTTTCCAAAGTGTAGCCTCTTTGCAGCAACATCCATATTTGAATCATTGTCTGCTGTCGAGGCACTATATTAGTCTTCAAAGACAGTAATTAGCTTTTAATTTAAAAAAAAAGGTGAAACCCTCAGCACTCTCATTCCATACATCGATGAGTCCCAGCTAACACCGCTGTGCTGTATGTTCACCTTGTCTTTCTCCCCGTTCCATTCTGTAACAAAACTAAAATGTTTTTGTCCAAGTCAATAATGGATGCTCGGATGCTCTGAAGTGCAGTTCTTGTGCTCACTATTTTTGGATTGAATCTTCTCTCTCTCCTCTGTTGGTCATGTCTCTCTGCTCATCTGAACTCTGTTTTCTTTCCGTGTGTTGCAGGTTCCTTGGTGTGCCCCCAGGCAGAGGCAGTTGCCCGCTGACTGGCCCGCTGCCCTTTGACCTCATCTACACCGACTACCATGGCCTGCAGCAGATGAAGCAACACATGGGGCTCTCGCTCAAGAAACACAAGTGAGTGGATGCGCATTGTGTTTGCGTGTGTGAATTTAGAGTATCTCCATTTTCTCACTGTATGTGTGTGCAGCTTTACCTGCATATATTTGTGTGTGTGTGTGTCTGCAGGAGTGTGTTTGTCAGAAAATTTCTAAGCAGGCAGATACATTTATTGGCTGTGTTTATAGATTAATTATTGCTGGTAATAAAGTGTACATGTCTCTGTCCAGATGTCTGACAGTAACTCATGCAGCTTGTTAACTTCAAACACACTCCTGCATGTGTGCGAACACACACACACACACACACACACACACACACACACACACACACACACACACACACACACACACACACACCGTGTCACTCTAACCATTCATCTCCATTCAGTTAAAGACCTTAAAATGCATGATATGTCAAACGCATAATTTTGCACGTTGTCATGTACAACACACATACAAATACACACAAACTACACTGCACCACCTGTCATGCACCATTACTCTCCACAGCAAGAGTAATATAAATGTCACAACCAGGACAAGATTGGAGGTACGAGATATTGACAACTCAACATGCATGCACACTGGGACATGTACATGTTTTCGTGCGTGAAACGATTTCCAATCAAACCCTGTTTCGGCAGCTTATTATTGCTGTTGTTTTAATGCACGCGGAGGCTCACTGTCAGCAGCAGGGTGGCGATTAAACACTGAAAGAAGAAGAGACAGGAAGACGGGAAAAAACAGGAGACATCTGCCTCATGAGAAAGAAGAAAGATTAGTGAGACGTTAAAAAGAAACAGGCTGAGAGGTTTTTTTTGTACTGTTACAAAAGTATGCTTAATGGCTTTTGGCATTGCTACAAAGATGGAACAACTTGGAAAACTAGGCCATGACAGTCATGAGGCCGAGGCAACAAAACAGTAAAGTAATACCCAAAAACAAGAATTTAAAGTGCCACAGTGCGTTTGAAGACAAATGAGCAGCACAACCCTGCAGAGCAGAGTTACAAGCTCATATTATCTTCAGGTCCTCCATGTTGTTGCCTCAGAAACAAAAAAGATTGAAAGTCCGGCTTGAGCCTCTTCCTCTCCAGCCCCTTAAAAACAGCTTGCAGCCACCCCCCTCTGTCCCATTCTCATCCGTCCTGGTCCAATAAATTGGCATCTCTGTTTACCCCCTGTATGAGGAGACAGCAATTGACATTTTGGTTTCCTTGTTCTTGCTCTGAGCGTGAAGAGGCAACAATAAAGATCAAAGGAAGAGAGGGCATGTGTGAGTATGGGAGGCCAAATGAAAGTGAAGCAGAGAGAGGAGGAGATGAAATGGTGAAAGTGTGTTTTGGGATGGCAACAAAGGATAAAAGAGAGGAAAAAGAGAGAGAGAGAGACCACAAAAAACAGAGGAGTGGAATGTGTCTCCAGTCTACCTGACACCACATATAAAGGACCGCTCCATGTATTTTTAAAATCCAATTAGGAGACAGAGAAATGCATTACGGGTGGGCTGTGGAGCTATTTTCCCAGCACACAACCTGTTTTGCTCTCTCTTTCTTCCTCGTGATTTGTCTTTCACAAACACACAATCCCACAATTCCCCCAGACAAGATGCCACTCAGCCAGCAGTCTGCACCTAATTGCTTGCTGAGGTCAGCAAGTCCTTCCGCTCTGTCATTACTGCGTGGAGTGTTGATTTCTGCTTTCCCTAACAGAATGTGACTTTTAGTGTTTGTATGCGACGCTCTTTTGTTCGCCCAGAAGCTCGCGGAGAGAGAGTTATCTGAATGTTTCAGCAATACGGATGGAACGAGTAACATCTATCCTCACTTTTACGAGAAGATACACTTTAGCGATTTTAAATATATGAAGAAGAATGGGCAGGATATTTAATTCTCTGGTCAGGTGCAGATTTATGAACGCAGTACAAGCTTTTAAGGAGACATTATGCTCATTTTCAGGTTCATACTTGTTTTTTAATATTTTTACTAGTACATTTTTTCCATAGTTTAATGTAAAAAAAACCCACATTTATTCAATACTGTCTGTCTGAATATTCATCTGTATTCATCCTCTGTCTCAGGTGGCACATTTTAGCGCCTGTTTCTTTAAGCCCCTTTCCTGAAAAGCCCAGTCTGCTCTGATCAGTCAGCATTTACCAGTCTTTCACATCTCAGTGTCTCCGCTTCATCATTGCAGCTGGGGGATGACCGTAACGGAGCAATGAAAGCGCTAAGCCAAAATAACCAGAGATGTTTCAGCTGGAATATGATCCAAAATTGTGAAGTAATTAACTACATTTGCAACCAATATTACAGGTTTGCCTGATGTTAGCATGTAGCTACATGCAGCAGTGAAGGTACACTTGCAGTAGCATGCCCAGAGCAGCTGACCATATAACAAAATCCATCATGAGCAGATGTCAGCTTGTCTAAAAGCAGAAAAAATGAGTCTTCTGAACAGTCTGAATGCTTAGGTTTCAACCTTCGGCATCTCATAGCGATGCACAAAGTAACCTGTAGCATATCTATGTGATGCTGAAACACATTGTTACATGTGATTAGGTTGCAAAAATGCTGTGTTTCAGTTTCGACAACAAAATTACTTGGTTAGGTTTAGAAAAAAGATAATGTTTTGAAATTATCTTTTTTCATTTTAACATGCTTAAACAAAATACCTTTTTTTCGTAACGTGACTGGATACATCACGTAGGGGACTGCACTGTACAACAACTGCACGTAAATTATGTTATGTACATACTGCGATCTCCTGGATGAAATCCGATTTTGTTTGACCCATCCATCCCCTTCCCTCTTGCTTTTCACAGGCTTTCTCTCTTTATGCTTCATCAGTTGCTCTCAGTGTTAGGATTTGCTGTGGATGGGTTTACATTGGAGTTAGTTGAAAGCCTGGTGCGTCTCAAAAGGACCTCAAAGGCAGCCTTGGGGTCGAAATCACGTGCAGAGGGGCATGAGAAAGCATCAGTATTTGATGCCTTGGGAATGCTTACTAGCCAGAGGTTATGATTTTTTTTGTTATTTGAAACTTTGAACTTGAATAATAAAATCATCCGGCACAGTAATATTTTGACAGAAATTAAAGAGAGGCATTATAGAATTCACTGAGATTTACAGTCAGCTGTATGACATGTAACATGCACCAGTAATTAGTCTTGATCTGCTGTAAAGCAATAAAACAACACTTCTTTTTATTTTTCCTCTCTCCAGTATTTACTTTTATTTTTTATTTATCAGGCATTCGTGCCTAACCTTTTCACCATTTATCTAAACCCAACAATTCCACCATCCTCAGAGGTTTAGGACGGGTCAATGATATACCGATTCACCTCTCTCTCTCACTGTATCTCTTTCTCTCACTGTTTCTCTCTCTCTCTTTTTCCCTCTCTTGCCTCGTCAGGTTAGACCAGTCGAGTTGAGCCCTGTGTGCTGAAAGGCATCATTAATCAACTGCTCTGAGCTTTGGGGCCCTTCAGCTCCCTTTAATTACTTTTGTTTTATGTTCCCACCGACATCCACATTCATTTATTATGCCTGGACAACACGATGCCTGTCCTGATCGCTGTGTTGTTGTGTTTAGGTGATTGCGTGCGCGTGCATGTGAGGGTGCACATGTGCAAGATGCTGAAAGCCGATAGGAGATAGTCTTAAATCACACCCACTCATCTGATAACAGGACTGGCATATTGATTTCCTCTGCATGCTGAATTTACTGCTCTGATAGAGCTGGATCGCAGAGGATATCCAAGGGAAGGCCTAAAAAAAAATCCTTACTGAGACACATACAAGCCTCTGCCTCCCTTGAGCCTGCTGATTCTTTGGGGGCACATCACTAGCTTTAAGAATTATTCTTTGAGGTATCAGTAGCTGGTTGTTTGTTCATATTATGGTCGAGTTGTCATCTTGCTCAAACTCACTCTGACTTATTACTTCTCAAAGATGATATTCTTCAAAACACAGTTACTAATGTCCAGGGGCTCCCGTTTGCTTTCCCATGCAACAATCAGTTACTGGTGCTTCACAAAATAAAACAAATGTTTCTTTTCTTCATTCGGTAATGATAGAAACAGAGATAAATTGGGATGGGGATTTCTTTTAGAGCAAAGCTTGTATGGATGGGATTTTCTTTGTTTATTGAGAGGGGGAAAACCCTGTTTATAAAACTGCCCATGTCCATGTGGATTAGATTTAAAAGAACTGGGGCGCCGGATGGCTCAGTTGGTAAAGCAGGCACCCTATGTACAAAAGCTGTGTCCCCCGGCAGCGGCCACAGGTTTGAGTCCGGCTTCAGCCCTTTGCTGCATGTCATCCCCCTTTCATGCTATATCTGTCCTATCAAATAAAGGCATTGGAAAAGCCCAAAAAATATATATCTAAAAAAAAAAGGATTTAAAAGAACATCTACTGTAGTCAATCGATCTGGGCACATCATTTTGGTCTCTTGACAACACTTTAACAGCTCCTCTGACATAATAATATCTGTAATCCCCGCCTGCTCCTGTTCTTGAGCTTCTCTTCAGCTCTATATATCAATCAGAGTTTTCCCCCTACCAACAGTGACCCTGCTCTCAGTCGAAATGAAAACATTGAAAAGTTCATATTTAGTATGCCCAAGTAGTTCTTCCTTGCAAAGTCTAAGGCAGACTAATGGTGGTAGCATGGTGACGAAGCTGCAGCATCTCCTGAAGTAATGGGGGATAAATGATAGATGGGAGAGGGAGTACTGTACACATCACTGCACTTTGAAAGAAAGGAGTCACAAAGATAAAGGTCCACTATGTAATATGAAATTAAAAATGTAAAATGTTAACCATTGTTATTGTGTCCTTATTCCTAATGTACTTCTTCACACGGCTCTTCAACCTGTCTTTAAACAGCACTATGAGAACACGTGGCCTTTATTTTAACAAACTGTAATGGTTGAGTGTGTAGCACAAGCTGTTAACCACTAAGATTACCACGTGCTGAGGTGAAAAAAGTGTGTTAAAACTGATTATCCACACAGACGTGTGTAAAATGCTGCAAAAACTGTGCAGTCAATGCTGAAGTACTGTGGCAATTGTTAACTATCAATTTCCTTTCTGTCATTTAACTAAAACAAAGTCCAAAGTACCAGATACCATTAATATCTCATCACTAATGCACACCAGATTTTTAAGTACCATTTAATAGATTATGTACAGTTTTGAATTAAAAAGCACTTGACAATGCACATAATATGTTACACAATAACCAAGTAAAGGTCCAAACACAATCATGCTGTAGCAAACAAGAGAAAAGGAGAGACCATAGATGAAAACAAATAGACAGACAGGACAGAGGTGTCAGTGTTGACAGTAGTAAACTGTTGCCATCAACCAATAACTCTGCAATGCCATGCTTTCACTCAGGTAGTAAAATAATGTCTTGCATCTCACACTACTGCTGTGTTAGGTACAGCATACTGATGAGGGTGTGTTGTGGTTGTCAAGGCCCCCTAAAATGAGACCTTGTCATGACTATCAAGACCGAGGCAAGACAAGGACTTTGAAGGGTTGGTCTACACTTATACGTTTATATTTAAAACTTTTTTTTCTATGTGATTTGGCCTTTCGTCCACATCCAAACTGAGTTTTAGGTCACTGAAAATGGATTTTTTGTAAAACTCCACCCAGGGTGAAGATTCTCAAAAAAAGCCCTCTGTTTTTAGTGGTGATGTGTCGACAGGAAAGAGTGCACCAGTGAGGCAAGATAAAATGTGGGACATGCAGACCATGTCTTAAATTTATCTAAAAGATCCATACTTCCATTAAAACAGCTACAGAAAATGAATTAAGATTACTCTTCAACCATTTCTTCTGTTACCAAACTGTATGTATGTATGTATAAATGTACCGTGAAAAATGTCTTGAGAAAATGATCCAATGGTATTACAGAGATGAATTTTAGGTTTGGAAATTTTCTTTTGTTTTTATGATCAAACAAAGACAAACAGTGGGAAGCTGAAATCAACTTAACTGCCTTCATTTAGCACTCATTTTTTATTTGCTCATGCAAAAAAGTTATATCCCTGCAGTTTTGGTCTTGACAGGTCTTGAAATAAAATCCTGAGGGCTCTTTGTG
The DNA here is from genome assembly GCF_026936395.1 of Plectropomus leopardus. Classification (NCBI taxonomy): domain Eukaryota; kingdom Metazoa; phylum Chordata; class Actinopteri; order Perciformes; family Serranidae; genus Plectropomus; species Plectropomus leopardus. The sequence goes on from NC_142178.1 coordinate 11,319,600, forward strand.
CAAGACAAAGACGAGAGTGAGTAAATATGCTGAGGATTCCAGGCCTTTAAAAGTGATCCTTAGACTTTTTTAAGTTCTTTAACACTTTCATGTTAACATTGCTCCGCTGACAGTCATGGTTACCTGGAAAAAGTGATTGACTGATGAGGCTAACTTCTCATTTGACCGGGTAAAACGTAATAATAAAACTAGACACGTAACCTTTGACCTTCAACCACCAGGTTCTGATGAGTTCATTATTGAGTCCAAGTGGACACTTTTGTCAGTTTTGGAGAAATTCCCTCGAATTGTTCTTGAGAAATCTTGTTCCAAGAGTGAGACAGACCCAAGGTCACAGTGACTTAAACCCTTGTGGCAAAATCTAATCAGTTCATCCTTGAGTCCAAGTGGATGTTTGTGCCAAATTTGAAGAAATTCCTAAAAGGCCTTCATGAGATACTGTGTTCACAGGAATGAGATGGACTATGTCCCAGTGACCTTGCCCTTTGACCACTAAAATCTAAACAGTTCATCCTTAAGTCCAAGTGGACCTTGGTGCCAAATGTGAAGAAATTCCATCTGAGCTGTCTTGATTATCACATTCATGAGACAGAGATGGACAGACAACCAGAAACATGATGCCTCCGGCCACAACCATCGCCAGTGCAGAGGCATTAAACTTGCATAAAATGAAAGTATCTGTTTTTGTCAAGTCAAATCGTGGTTCATCTTACTCCCCTAGAGCTAAATCTGAAACTGTGGGTGACAACACACCACCCTGCCATATTCCCTTCACCTCGGAGGACTGCTGAGCCTTGCTGAGCAGCCGTTTAACCCAGATTAGCCCCATACTCTGATCTCCCGATAGATATTCAGCTCAGCTACTCCTCCGCTTATCCCCTCTTCTTCCACTCCTTTTTTTTTTCCTTCCCTTCGGGGACCTCTTATCTGTGGGCAGAAACATTTTCACCGTTTCAGAGCTGGCGATATGCGATAGTGCAGGTTAGAGAGAGGACGGAAGGGAGACAGGGCAGAGACAAGCGAAACTAACATTTATCATTAATAATTCATCGTCAGCTTTCTATGACCCTTACAAATAGACACACAGCATTTTCTGGAGAATCTCATTTTTAGTGCCTCAAAACAAGGCAGCACAGATAAGTGCATGCTTTTTTTTACTCTTTTGCAGATAAACCTATTTTTCTAAGCTCCTTTCTGAGATATATCACTGACAATTTATTGGTTGGAAATATCTTTAGAAGTGTCAAACAAGACTGGGGTCTCACCTTGTCTCTCTCAAGATTTGAATGCCTTCAGAGGGATTTTTTTCACTCCTGCATTAAAGCCTCTTAAGTACCATCTCCTGAAAATATATAAACAATCACCCAAGGACCCTTTCTGTAAGTGCGGCAGATGCCTGAATGCAAAGCTAAATGCTTTTCTAGGAAATTGTGAATGTTGAAGGTTAGAGAGTGGGCAATTTTGATCTTGTTTGTAAGTGGAAGAGACACTCAAGACTGGCAATACATTAGCAGGGGAGTTCTACAAAGAGGCACTGTTAAGATGACATTGCTCATTCAAAAGACTCAGTGCACTGAATGGAGAAAACATGGCATCTCACCCAGATATTTCCAGTGCAGCTATAAAGCCAGAATGTAATAATACATTTTTTTTTATACTTGTCAGCTGGTAAAAAACCAAAGTCGCCTTTTTTCTGAACTACCCATTTATACTGATGTTAAAGTCAGAAATCCATCACTGAACAGACCGGGAAACCAATTTTTCCACTGTGAGCTGCTTCAACAGACCATAAAAAAGAATATCAACAAGACATGTTGTATTTGAGAAAGGATATGGTTGCAAACCTGTGTGATCAGAAGTCTCTCCAAGAAACGCTTTGATGTGAAAGACAAGGGTCATATGACAGCTGATGACACTGGTGGTGCTTTAAGACTCTCACAGTCACTATCACCTGACCCATCTCTGAGACCAGACAGAGAAAAAGGTTTGTGGCATTTGTTTTTGCTCAAGAGATAGAAAACCTACAATTACCAGAATGCACTACCCTGCATCAGACCAATAAATGCTCCCTTTGGTGGGTGACATAATGCAACCATAGATATAACGCATGTCAAAAAATGCTTCAACTTCCGCAATAAATTACCCGGATAATCGGCACTGCTTTCGCACTGTGTGGCCCATATAGCAGGCGCACTAGAGACTTCTGTCGTCCAAGCTGGCAACTTCCGGTTTAGCGCTCTGCTAATTTGAACAGGGATAAAAATAATGTAATCATGCAGCTCCTCTAGACTTTATAAATGTTACGAGACCAAATGGAATCAGATTACAGTTAAATAGTAAGCTAAAATAGCACACAGTAACAGAAAAAAACTTTCACTGTTTGATATGAGTTTGGTCTGGATTTTTTCAGTCTCCGTTTTTACAACACAGGAAACTGTATGGCACCCACCTACTGTTCACAAATTCTTGTTTTAAAAACAGTGCACTAAAATATGTTTCTAAAGACATTTTAGGTAATGAAGTGTCAGAATCTTGGTTTATATTTGAACAGCACAGCCTAGTTTTACAGCTTGATTTGACTTTGTTGTGAGAGACAGAGTGAGAGAGAGGGGCAGGTCTCTTTCTCAATCCTCTAGTATACTCCTTGTGTCAGTGGTGGCAGGCAGGCACAAATAAGGAAGTACAATCTGTAGTTTGAGTTACAGGCTTGGATGTTTGAGCTGAGAGATGAGCAGAGAGATCTGAGTGGTAGTTAAAGGGAAGTTTACCACAATTCCCTTACACATACAGCCCACACTATGATGATACAAAGCGCTTTGAAAATTGGCAAATTATCCCTTTAAGTGACTTTTTTAATGAAGAATGTCGCTGGACTATCTCACTCTTTCTCTTTTGTTCTTTTACACATTCAAACAGACACACACAAACACACACAGTTATCTTCCAGGAAAAAGTCTCAGAGTGAGGAAGTGGACTCTGCCACCTTTAGCTCTTGTTAATCCCCCTGAGCTAACAGACTGACCAGATAGAACACACTCACTGGCAAGGGCAAAGCGAGCTCTGTGTGTGTGTGTGTGTGTGTGTGTGTGTGTGTGTGTGTGTGTTTGAGAGAGAGCGAGAGAGAGATTCAGTTATGTGCCCTGTGCTTTAGTGCTGTGCTACTAAGCGTTCACCCGGAAACCCTATCAGTGTCCTATCACAAACCCAACCTCTAAACCTCAAAGTGATTTCTTTCATTATTATTCCTGCCATTTTCAAGCCAAACCTCTCACACTGCCTTTTGCAACTTGCAGGCAAAACCTTTGGCTTTTTTTTGTGCTGCTGCGCTAAACACCGTTACCGTTTTGTGCTGTTAGTAGTGTTCTGTCATTAAGACTCTTGTCAGAGCTGGAAACAGAATGACTTATACCACACAGGGCCAGATTTACTGACTTGAAAGTGCAAGGCAGATTTGTGCTGCGCCTTGCATTCAGTTTGTGCTCACAATCCGCGTAAACCTAGCGTGTAATTCAGTCAACGCCTGGGACAACCCTCCATGCATATCCTGCATGTGAGGCAGAGCTCAGATTTTCACCAAGCTCAGGAAAGAAAGGATATTGTTGTGATGCAGATACAAGATTTCTAATTTTCTTAGATGCACCTAAAAACATGACTATTGCCAATAAAATTGCAAGATATTAACAAACTTTGTGGAGAGGAAGACGGCAATGCACAAGACACAGAGAAATAAGAAGGTACACATGATGAAGTAGCACCATGTTGTTGATATTTTGGCCACAATTAATTTTAACCAAACTCAAATTAGCATTTATTAGCTATATAGAGACACTAACTAATGGTTTTAGCATTTTATAATGTATTTGCAAGAAAATTAAAGAACATATGAAGTGCGTGTTATTTTTGCTTATTGCATATGTTAGCTAATTATTTTGTCAACAATTCCAACTCCATCTTGAAGCATCAGTGTATAAGAACTTGTCAAATCCTCAATTACACTGTATAAAATAGCTGTATTAAGGCGGGGTGATAAACACATAAATATCACAATTTTATATATACCTCAATTTCAATCTTACAAGGATATTGTAGGGTTGACTTTTGGTGCTTTCACAAAATGTTAACACTGAGATTTTTGATAAATAATTATCAGTAAATGGGATATAATGATTAAGTGGTAGATAGATAAATCTTTACAAGTAGATAGATCTTTTTTATTCAAATATTAGAACGGCTTGAACAGTCTGGTGATATCAGAAAATCACTTTACTGTAATGCAGCCTTTAAAACTAGGAAAAGACAACACTTACTACATTCAAAATTAAGAAGATATCTAATGTCATAACTATGATATCGATATAATATATATGCCCAGCCCTAGTTTTAATTACATGTGATTACACACATGAAAAAGACCCTTTGTAAATGGGATACAATAGGAACATTTTGTTTTGAAGTTTTGTCACTGTGTCCTTACAGATGTCATATCCGAGTGATTGACACATTTGGGACAGAGCCGGCCTACAATCATGAGGAGTATGCGACGCTGCACGGCTACCGGACCAACTGGGGCTACTGGAACCTCAACGCCAGGCAGTACATGACCATGTTCCGTAAGAAATAAAACTTCATGAACATAAATCTCGATTTAATTTGTTGCTCCATCCCAGTCGCCAGAGTAAAATGTTGGCATTGCACATTTCTACGCAAAGCCTGGATTCATTTCACTTCTATGTTTCACACTTTCAGCATAGTTCAGAATAGATGTGTATGCACTGAGCTTCTCATCAGGAGGAGTGAACCAGAGTGTTGTCACAACATAAAATTGAAATTTGACTTCAACATATCAGCTATCTATAAAACTTTCAGATGTATCATTTCATGGTTTGCAAAAACATACAATGTCAACATTTATTCTGTCAACTGGTTGATTAACACATCATATTATAAATAGTTTTTGCAAACATTCTTTTTACTGTCATGTCTTTTAACATGTGAAGCACAAGCATTTTTATTTTATAGCTCCGAAAGATGAGAGTGAAAACTCAACTGTCACACGCACACAGATCTGTCTCTAGTTTTGACTGTTTTTTTCATTTTCTTTGACAGGTCTGACTGCTTGTTCACATTAATTTCAGAGCAATGTGTCTAATGCAGCTATTTTCAGCAACACCACAGCTTCAGGCTGTATCAGTTCTTTATCACGTTTTCTTTTCTCTCTTCTGTTTCATGCTACACAATATGTCTGATCTGCTTTTTTCAAAGCCCTCGTATTTGTGTGCCTCCTCACCGCTCCTGACTGAAACACTGACTCCCTAACTACTTCTTCTCTCATATTCTCTACTAAACAATACCATGCTCCTTCAGTTATAGTTGGCACTCAGCAGCAAGATTATCATACCGTCAATATGGGGCATACTGCAGATGCCCATGTTTCACATCAACTTAAGCCCTTTTGACTGATTCAACCATTATCAACTGCTTCATCCTTGTGAGAGAGGAGAAGGAGCTAATTTGTTATTATTCAATATAAAAAAATATACACAACATAAAATAAAAACTGGCATTGACTGAAAAGATGCAGTAAAAAAACAGTAAAAACATGAATGTAGTTGGTTTTGATACTGTAAAGTTAGAGTGATAACTTTTCAAATTTAACCTCCCCCAGTGTTTCCTAGTACTGCTATGGTTGGTGCTGCTGTCGCAATGACAACCGAATCTCTTTCCGTTTTTTTCAAAGCCAAGCAACAAGTTTCCAATTTCTACCATTTATGCTACTAAGGATAGTATTTGCAAAGGACTTACCTTACTCCCCTTGGGTGACTGATGTTAGCTACCGATAGCTACCTGGGAGGATTCAAGCACTATACCACAGCTCAAAATACATTTTTTCTATGTACATGCACAGGTGCAAGTGACTTTTAATACTGCATGTACTAAAAATTTACAAGGCACCAAAAAAATGTTTTGACCACATCATTTGGTGTTTTTGTCCTTTAGTGTTCTTTTGTTTTTGACATAGCTGCCCCCAGATCAACCTAAACTACCTCAAACGTATGCTTCTCAGCAATTTTTCAACAAAAATGTGTTTGTTGTTTTACAGCATTATAAAATAGATTTGTGGAGTGAGAGCATGTGACTCTACTTACGGTCATTGATTGAGTTGGCAGCTGTACCAAGTAATGTGCACTGGTGCATGTGGAGCTGAGAATTATGTGCACAGCTTAAATTTTATGTTAATTACTGTGGCAGTGCACATGGTGTTTTGAGGCTCTTATCCACTTCCTGTTTTTGTTCTGCAATGGTTGACCCACTTCCTTGGTGCCATAAATCAAACCTTCATTTCCCCAGGAGATTGTACCCAGTAGCAGACAGAATTGCATATAGAAAGTAAGGCTCACAGGGAGCCAATCTAAATGTTGATGGTGTCATTATGCTATAGCCATTACACGTGGAATCAGTCTTCATTATGCTAAGTTAAAGCAAAAAACTTCTTCTATTACCACTCTAAAGTCAGAACCATTTTAGTGCAGCCTCGAACTGCCAAAAACATCTCAGCCTCACAGCTGGCTTTATGACAATCACTATTTATAATATTCAGGGAGCCGATAATCACACTGACTTAGCCATTGAACCAAAGCAGACAAGGATGTGGAGCTGTTTTTTTCTCTCCACTGCTTCTCTCTAACAATAAACCTTTCTTTCTGTCTTTCTGTATTTTTTTCTCTCTGTTTACTACTATCCTGCCCTATCTTACTACTCACACACACACACACACACACACACACACACACACACACACAATCAGCTCACACACCAGACAACTCATTCATGGGCTTCGTTTCGGAGGAGCTGAATGAGACGGAGAAGAGGAGCATCCAGCAGAACAAAGTAAACAACATGGCTGTGGTTTACGGCAAAGAGGCCAGCATGTGGAAGGTACGGACGACAAATCAATCAGTGTTTCCATGCACAAAATTAATGGAGAGCTATAAGTTTATCCAGTACAAGTACGTACAAACACAAACTGTACGTATATATTTGCAACCATGAAAACGCACACATATATGATCATGTGCACATACAGGTACATTCTTGTTTTACACCTGGATCCATACACATAAAAAAACATCTGACAAACACACACAAACATGGGAGGGTTTTTCTTCTAAATTCCAAAGAAAGAGGATTGCACTACAGGTTACTTCTGAATTCCTCATGCAGGAGACTCTTTCACTGTTCTAACACGCAGACTCACACACACACACACACACACACACAATGGCCCTGACAATACACTGCAGTGTAAAAAAAAAATCCAATGACAGCATTTTGCGCACCCCCACTGTTTGCACCATTACAGCTCAGCTTCATGCAGCTCTATATACACAATTGTACAGCTTTAACTTACAGGCAATTTTCCTCTGAAAGGCTGCCTGCTTGTTCCACCACATATTGTCGAGCAGCATGTTGTGACTCCATTGTTAAAATGACTACAAAGATGTTGTTTGCTGCCAATACTTTCCACTGTGTGTTTGTGCAATTCCTTGGAATTCTTTATAGTTGTGGCTTGTGAAGGAGATGAGCACAGAAGTGTGTGTGTGTGTGTGTGGGTGGGGGGGGGGAGGGGGTTTAAAGTACAATAGCCTGGTGAAAAGGTATATAGGTAATCTTTGTCTTCTTTCTTTGTTTCCCTCATTGTTGTATTCTTAATCCACATTTTCACCTGATTTATTTTCTGTCCCTCTCTCTCTTTATGTCTTTCTTTTGTGCTGATTCCGGCTGGATGCGTCTTAGCTTCAGGTAAGAGCCTGTTGCTCTCATCCCATATCCCTTGTAAAGGAACAGTTCTCCCAAAGTCAAAAATACATATTTTCCTCTTACCTGTAGTACTACTTGTTAAACTATATTGTTTTGGTGCGAGTTGCTGAGTGTTGAAGATATCTGTAGAGATGTATTACCTTATCTCTCCCATAAGGAAACTATTTTCTTTCTAACTCTTTCGAACTACACCAGCTATTAATGTTTATATCTTGCACTGTCACGAGCGCAAGCCTCTCATCCATGAGTAGATGCACGCTTCCTTCTGTGCAGGCATACATTTAGGGGTTGGAGAGAAAAAAGTTCCTACCTGAAACTGCTCACAACAAAGTCTGTGGATTATCTTGAGTAACCATGTCATGGTGTTGTGGAAAGAGACATTAATGTTTAGTTTTTGAAATGTATTTTCTTTTAAGCCTTTGAGCACCACAAGGCGAGTGTCATCTAGTTCCATTATATTGGAGAAAAGGCAGACATCTCAACAGCCGATATCTTCAACGCTCCGCAACTTACATCAAAACATTCTATATAAATAGCACTATAGGAAAGAGGAAAAACTGTTTGTTTGTTTTTTTTACTTTTTGGAGAGCTGTTACTTCAAGGCCATCTCACATACATACATGCAGTACAAGTTACTCTGAGCTGTTCACAGTTCAAACTACACACACATGCAATTAAACAAACACAGTTATTGGTAGGATCCAGAAAAGTTATTAATGAGAAGTTACCAGTCACAAGTGCACTCAAATGCAAAGTATTCATCGGGACACCCATCACTTCAATGTATACAGTGACTATCTTTTTTTTCTCTTTTGTAATGCTGCCAGTCACTTGAGGGAATTTGTTTTTTCTTTTTTGCGACATGACTTAATTTCTCAGAGCAGCCAGTGCAGCCCTTCTGATGGTGGTAGTCTTCTCAAATAGCTCCCACCTTATTTATAGCTATTATTTTATCATTTTGTGCGTTGTCAGCTATGCATGAGAATCTTGCTTTTGTGTACCGTTGTCTGATAACAAGGACTCATTATTTTCTAAGTTGGCAAAAATCTTGTGTGGTCAAGCTGCAGGAAAGGAAAGCTTGAGTGGCTTGCCAACAGTAAGGAGGGTGAGGCTCAGAAAATATACTTCCTTTTTGTCATTGTATCTTTACTACATGCCGTGCAAATGGAATTTAAGATGTAAATGCCCTGCAAAAAATTGACTTAAATCTACATTACAAGAAATCAGGTGAGGGATAAAAACCAGCACAGCAGAGCATACTTATTACTGGTCCTAATCCTGTACATGTTGAGAGAGTTAGCTTAGAGAGACAGAGAGAGATAGCTGCAAGAGCAGGTTGTGGAATCTGCACTCTTCCACACCCGTGTTTCTCCTTCTGCTAATTCATGTTGTCTGCTGCACTTAGCGCTTGAGCTAATCTCCTAATTGGCTGGGAAAATCCTCACAGAGGAAGCTATCGATCGCCACAGCCTCCAATTACGGCTGCAGGGGGCCACACCGCGGTACAGAGATACAGTAAGCTGCTCCAGACCAGACAGCAGAGTCAATACTCTGGCCCAGGGTTATGCTCCATTCATATGATTCAGTTTGGATGTTAGCTGATGCATTTTGTTCTCCCAAATCATCATGCTCAACCCTGACTTTGACTGTGTGCTTCTCTGGCTCTGTCCTTTCAAATCGTTTCATGTTTTACTCTAGAAAAATAAGCAGAGATGAATGCAAAGCTATGAGTAATTGCAAGTAATGCCACTATCGCAGCCTTAACTCCCACACAAACCCTAGCACGATCATTTTGTAAAGGAGATACCTATTCGCTGAGCGCTGCTCTGAGTTCAGTGGTGTTTCCATTTCTTTTGGTGAATAGCCTGTGGTTTTCACAATAATATTCTGTTACTTTTAATACCAAGGCTTTTAAAGCAGATTCTGCACCTCAGGGTCAATTTTAGCATCTAATGTGTTGATCTGGTACTAGCCAAAATCACTGGATCAGGTATCAGAAAGAAAGAAAAAAGTTATCCAGTATGATCCATTAGCCAAAATTGTCAATGCTTAACTAAATTTAAGTGAAAAGCCACAAAGCAATGTGTCACTTGATGAGTAACACAGATGAGCGGCATATTTGTGAAGAAAATGTTGCTTTACTCACATGCATCCACACTGAAGACAGAATCCAGTAAAGGAAAACATTCTTCTTGAATTGAAGTAAACAGGGCTTGCGTTTCGCAGAAAAACCATATCAAAACATTTGTTTACAAACTCTCACACAACCCGAGCAGTACAATCCAAGTTTCATTTATCCAGTCGTATGCTCGTACTTCCCAAACATGCATTTTCGCTCAAACATTATGATTTAAAACATATCAGTACAAACAGTCTCATGCACGACCAAGTAGTGTGGCTGGGCACATGCATGCGTTTGAAATCTGCTCTAGCACAGCTCATACACGCCTGTGCTCAGGTATCTTAGGCTTACGAAACCTAAATGAGACTTGGATTATACTGAACTAGTTGTGTGAGAGTTTATAAACAAATGTTTTGACATAGTTTTGCAGTTGTCAAATACAGCTCTCAGTGACTTCAGTTGATGAAGAATGTTTGCCTCTTTTGGATTCTTCGTTCACCATGGACCATTTTCTTAAAGAATTCAACATAAAATGGGGTCAGTAATTCATATACAAATGGTCACTTTTCTGGACATTATTCAACATCATAACTCGGGAACAGAAGGAGACATTTGTCAGATATTGAATTAGTGATACTAATTTTACGTGCCCACCTTGAAACTCTGCTGATTGTACAGACCTTCAGTGTTGGCGTGTTGAAGATGTGTGTAAAACATCCAAATTTTAGTATTTGTAACCTCTTTGCATCTTTATTTGAAGCATTGTCTATTGTCGGTTGAATTAGGAATTGGAAATCATATAATTGTTCTTGTCTGAAAAAGAGAAATGCCAATAAGAACAACAATGAGTTTGGCTACACTTAAATGCAATAAAAGTAACCGTGAAGAGTAGGAGGTGAGAGAAAAGATGTTTGCTGAGATTGCCCAATTTTGTTGATTTTCATGTAAAGAAAGGACAAGTAAGCATTTAGGTTTTTTGCTGTTTACCGTTGCATTTTTGTGTGGAGAATTTTTATGAAAATCACCTGAAAAGCCAAGTGCAAGCACAACTTGTGCTCATATGCAATGGGTGTATCTTTTTTTAGATGTATTCACCATGCATGCAGTCTTACATTTTGAGACAAACATGGATACATTGTACTGTACAAACACACTGACATCAAAGTGTGACAGCTATGCACACAGACAGAAGACAGCTCACACAAAGATCAGACACAAAACAAATACAGCACACTGTACATGGACACAGATTCTTTAATCATATTCCTCTCTCTGCTGTTTTATTCTGACACTCTTTTTTCCATACACCCTCCTGTCTTCACCCTTCACCCTCCATTTCACCAACCCATCTTTTTCCCCTCCTCTCCCAGCAGGGTAAGGAAGGCTTTCTGCAGATTCTCCACAGGTACATGGAGGTCCACGGCACAGTGTACTATGAGACCCAGAGACCTCCAGAGGTCCCGGCCTTCGTGAAGAACCATGGCCTGCTGCCGCAGCATGAGCTGCAGCAACTGCTGCGCAAGGCCAAGGCAAGACTGTGGAGAAAATATTACCTACATACATACTTTATCTCTTGAATTCACATTCTGAGTGCACACAGACACTTTGTCTGTAGCTTCAATTTTACAGTATACTCACATTTGTCTAGAAACTGATTTTGGTATACACACCTATACTGCAATACTTAATAAAAAAACATGTTTAAGCTTGTAACCACGATTGCAAAATAACACTCCCGATTGTTTTTATAGCTCTTTATTGGCTTTGGTTTCCCGTACGAAGGCCCAGCCCCTCTGGAAGCGATAGCCAATGGCTGCATCTTCCTGCAGCCCAAGTTCCAGCCACCTCACAGCTCACTCAATCATGAGTTTTTCAGAGGCAAGCCCACTTCTAGAGAGGTAAGCTCATTAAGTCCATTACTCCCCCACCATTAGTCACTGATGAGAATATTTTGGCAAATGCAGTTTTCACCACCAGCCAAATTGTCAAGTAACTTTCTTTATCAGAAGATCTTTTAAAAGAACTGGCACAGACTGGAGGTGCAAAGAGAGCATGTTAGTGCTTTATAAGAGGCTAGAACATGGTGTTCCTGGTACAACACCATCACTGTTACTATTAATGTCTCTGAACACACAACTTTGGAGAAATCCTTGCAATACGTTCTTCTGGCCTGGTGCATTCTTTAGAGACCTAAGGAGAACATCATCAGAATGCTATGAATGGCAGATACACTGGCTCTGCTCTGAATGTATGAAAGTAGAGACTCACAGAAAGTATTTTTATTTTTCCACTGATGAATGAGATTAACCTTTATTACACTCAAATACCCCCAAATAAAAGAGACTTTACAATTAATAACAGCATCCTAAGGTTAACAGCACCAAAAGGTTAAAGCTGAGGTAGGCAAAAAGTAAAAAATAAATTATACCGCCTACCCCCAGCTTCTAAGATAAGCAAGATGACCTAACTCCCCAAAGACATTTCTCTCAGCACACTGAGCTCTTGCTGTATGCTCTCCATGTGTTTTCTGTAGGTGTCCTCCCAACACCCATATGCAGAGCAGTACATCGGCAGACCGCACGTCATGACAGTGGACTACAACAACTCCCTGGAGTTTGACTCTGCCATCAGGGAAATCATGAGGACCAAGGTACTTCACAGTGTGCTGTAATTCACATGATAGAAATCGAGACATGTGCATTGTATGCCGGTACTTCCAGGTCTCTCAGATTCATCTAAGCTGTCAGGCAATGATGTTAAATTGAAAGTGAAAAGTCATCTGCATTATAAATATGAAGCGATGTTCTGCACTGATACCTCATGAAATCATCCTTGTTGACTTGAATATGAATGCTGGGCTGGGATCTTATCAATCAGTCCCCTGATATGAATCTGCATGGCATGAAATATGAAGATAAAATATATTTTAAAATAAAAGAGCAATTCAGAGTCCTGATAAAAAAAAAAAAAACACTCTATTCTTTTGCTCAGTGCGGCTAGATTTACAGATGTCCTTGTTCTGTTTACTGGTGTGTAGCAGAGCTATGATGAAGTTACAGTAGTGGACCTCTTGTTGGCGCATGAGCTTGATAAAGCATTTAAAAACTTTGACAAACAGCACAGTGGCTTTGCCACAGTGGCGACTTTGCCAGCATGTAGGCAGCAGTCTGATATTACAGAGTGTTGAACTTTTCCACACAGGAAGTGTGGGCCGATGGAGAATATGAGGATGGTAGGGACTGCCAAGAGTGGGAGAGAGGTTAATTAAGGAGTCACCCGGGGAGATTGAATCTTTCTGGAAAGCACGACAAAGGGGGAGTAAATGGGAAAAGAATGGAAAAAGAGAGAGATGAACATAAAGACAAAGAAACAGAAAGATTGAGAGGGAGTCTAAAGCCCAGATCGACTAAATGTCTGCATGGTCTCTAAAGCTTTCTGTTCTCATTAAAATGGAGGACTTGCCTGGTTGGCACATTTCACACCCAGCATAAACTCTTTATATCTTAAGATAAGTATGTTTACAAAAGTTCACATCTCAAGTGCGTCAAATACATGTCCACTAGGTGTTTTAGTTATTTTCAGTTATGACAAGGCGATGTTTACAGCTCGAGATATCCTGATACAGAATGACATCACATGTGTCTTAATAACATGGCTTTGGGATCATTTCTTCCCATTTCAGCCATCTAGCTTATTCCATATTCTATTCAAAAGAAAAATCTGCAGTAACTCTCTGACAAAGCATCAATTTCAACTGCATGAAGGGCACCGAGGGATCATGTGCAGTAGGAAGACAGCTGTCGGCGTGATCCATTAAATGCTCTGTAATAGTTTGTGCCTTTTGCAGATTAGAGGCAGCACGCATGGAGATTAGAGAAAAGGTGATATCTGTAGTGATGGGTGTGTGAGAGAGAGTGTGTGTATGTGTGTGGGTGTGTATGTGTCTGCTCTCATCTCTACCTCTTGTCTGTGTTGTCAGACAAGCTACAGTTCAGCAGCCTGGGCTGACTGCTCTGTCTGCATCTGCGCTGTCAGACCACTGAGAGAGAGCTGATGGACCCCTTCACCCTTCACTGGAAGCACAACACCCCGGCACACACATTTAGACAGACACACACACACACACACACACACACAAACACAACCAGATGATATTCTGTTCTTTGCATTTATCCTAACATAAACACATAAGCACAACTGGAGAGACATTGAAGTTTCACAGATCAGGCACATCAGCACATAGAGCCTCAGCAACATGTTACGCACTGACTTCAAGACACACACTCAAACATACATGCATACACACTGTGTGTTTGTGTGTGTGTGTGTGTGTGTGTGCGTGTGCGTGCGTGTGCGTGCGCGTGCGTGTGCGTGTGCGTGTGTGTGTGTGCGTGGGGGGGGGGGCAAAAGCTCATGTTCAGTCATGCAGGACAAAGCAATCTCTGGCTAGCTGACAAGTCCTCATGTTCCAATAAATCCTTTCTCCATCTCTTTATTTGTCTTCTTTCTTTCTTTTTTCGTTTTCTCATCCTTGGTTATTCCTTTTTCTCCCTGTTTTCCTCCTTTCATTCTTTCAGTCTCTATCTCCCCATCCCTCTGACCTGATGTTTGAAGTGGCAGACCATTGCAAAATCTTTGGCCAAATTATGGTTAATATTAATGCTGTTGTTGATTAAACTGATATTTGCATTAATTACAAACGAAAAGCACATGTAAAAAGACATTTTTTTGGTTTGTGGAATGTGTTCATGGCTTACACTCTGTCAACTGTGTGTATTTAAAACTAAAAGCAAAAATGTGCTCTAGGCTGCTGTTGTAAATGAGAACATCCTCAAAGTCACTGGTTCCCAGTTGGGGGTCCAGACTCGCATTGGTGGTTGCCAAAGTTCAGAGGGCGTCAGGAACTTTGATTCTAAGGAGTGTAAGAAATTATATACTTATATGCAGTAAGCCAGTATCTCATTATTTCATTCATTACGGTGATGAAAAGGAATATGAAATTGTTATTTTTAAAGTTTAGATTATTATTCAAGCTATAAACTTAAAAAATCACACAGGATAAGGGCAGAGCGAAGACCTGAACACAATCTATACCCACAGAGCCTTCCCTCTCTGCAAAACAGCCGTCCTGCATTAGAAAAGTATTTCCACTGCAATAACAACCAAAGAGCTAAAAGAAAAATGGCAAAGTGTCAAGGAGAGGAAAAGACTAAAATTGTCCAAAAAGAAGCTTAAGTATGTATGTATGATTGTTAAAAATTCAGATAATCATATAAAACATTCTTAAAATAATCAGGAAAACTCATCTCTGATACAATTTTCACTGGAAATTAGCTGCTCGAAACGCATGCATATTGCATATTGTTATGCACTAAATATGTTGTTACATATCCAAAAAATATGCCCCGTAGTCAGGGGTCATCAGTTTCATCAATGATGGAAAAGGAGTCCCTTTTGGAAAAAGGTTAGGGACCACTGCTCTGAGTCACCTCGCCTGGCTAAGTGAAGAGAAAAGTGACAAACAAACGGAGGAACTCTGTTACTGTAGATTGTTTGAGCTTGCATGTCCATCCCTCCTGTTCACATGTTTACTTTTTTGCTTTCTGGCTTACAGAGTAGATTAACGTGAGCCTTTGATCAGATTTGCAGTGTGCGTAACTTTTTGAAATTGCATCATTCCTGCACACTTGCTTCTCAGTGATTTCCACTTGAAATGGGCCAAGCCTGATTTCACACATGGTTGAACATCAGACTGCTTTGATTTCAGATTGGAAATGCAATTTAGTGAGTCGTGTATCATTTACAAAGGCAGGTCTTTTGCATTAGGGCACAAGCTACTTCAATATCTGCTGTTAGCCTTTTACATGCTGTGAAAGAATCTTTCAATGTGTTACACCTTTGTAACAACTTATTTTAGATCAATCATGGAGATTTAATTGACATTTTTATAGAGTGTGGCTAATTTACAATTAGGATGACAACAATATTCAGCAAGTCTTTTTTCATCAGCTAATTCAATTTGCATTAATCCATACACTGCAGTTTGCAGCCATTTTACATTCATCCAGGTTTGTGCCAATTTGTTACTGTGTATTTAACATATGGCATAAGCGGTATTAAACACAAAATAATATATTACCTACATATATATAGTGTTTTCAGCTCATCTCTAATTAGACCTATCAGAAGTGGGGTTTAGCTATAAAACGGGCACATCACAGCAAGAGATGATCTACTGCTGTGCAAATAAAGCCTAATGAGTTTCCAAGCAGTGACACACTGTGATTAGGCCTCACGGGAATCTGACAATAGAAACATTCATCTGCTGAAATGAATGAGGAGAAGAGACAGTTTATTGCAATTAGTGTGAACAATGAAGAGATGGTGACAAAAAGTGCATTTTGATATGCCCAAATTATGAAAGTAATAGTGGTGTGTGGGCTGTGTGTTTGTCATTTTTCAGGTTGAGCCATATCTGCCTTATGAGTACACCTGCGAGGGGATGCTGGAGAGAGTACATGCCTACATCCAGCATCAGGTGAGCTTCGGTCCACATTGAGACAAATGTACACAGAGCGCTGAACAAAACACACACATGCAGAGATTCTCTCTTTTAGTCGCTGTACAGGCTTTTCACCAGCTCTCCAGCTCCCAACTCTGCTTAATATTTCATCACTGTGTGCATTCAACACCCACAACATCGTGTATCTCTGCCTGTGTGAGTGTGTGTGTGTCTCTGCACTCCACGTATGTAGACTTGTGATTAATCTACACGCTAACTCTCATTACAAACCACATATCTGCCCTCCAGCTCTGAAGCAGAAGGTCTCCTGACACTAATGAGGAGGGATGAGTGAGGAGAAAGAGCAGAGGTGTGGGCACGATGATGATGGAGGGCCAGGATGAAAGAAAGGGTTTTTCTTTTTTTTTTTAATAATCCCACACTAGATGTCAGACAAACTGCAGAGTCTCTGCAGACAGTGTCCATCTCTCAAAAACCTTTGTGTGCTCCTGACTGGCAGCTAGATGGGATGCAGAAATCTCTGCAGATTTTACACAGTTGGACGAGAAACAGAAGAAATTTAAGAGATTTCTGTTTACCAGTTAATCAATATTTAACAAAGAGAACACTGCAACCTTTTAATTCTCCGGTATTTTTATTTCATTTATTCTACTGCATTAAAGAAAACATATTTGTAAGCGCATATACATAAACCCTTTAAAACCTGGGCATATTTGGCTTAGAAGACAATGAGCAACTTATGAAAAATTGACACCAAAATTTGCTGGAAATTGGTAAAAAGTACAAAAAAAATTACCTAAAGAAATGACCTAAAAGTGCTTAAAAAATTATAATAATTCCATAAAATACTTTTTTAATGTATAATTATGTTAATTATAAAAATAGTTTAGCTTTAGGCATTTTCTCTAGCTTTTTAAAAAGTAATTACTAATTTCTAGAGAATTGCGGGACATTTCTTTAACAAACTGCTCATTGCCTCCCCCCATGGTTTCAAAAGAAAGCAAATCCGTTTGCTCAGCGTTCAGAGGTTTAAATACATGTGAAAGGCATCTGAACTCAGAGTGAGCAAAATGATGTCTATCCAGGTTTCAAAGGGGTAATTACTTCGCGGGCAGTCAAAGAGCATATACCTTTGCCAAAGCCAATAGCCCAGTCTTCTATGATAGTCAAATCTTCAAGTGCAACCATTATAATATTATGGTATGTATAGTGATTATATATGTCCTGATATATTTCCAAAACTACAGAATCATGCAGCTAACATGAAGTTTCAGAGGTCTAGGTTAGTCATGTCAAGTGCATGTCTTCTCTCTGCCTTGGCTAAGCAAAGAAACGCTCTCTAAGAGAACCAAATTGGGATTTAGTGTTAAAAAGACTGTCAATTTAGAAGATCTCAACTTGATTTGACAAACTGACTGCTGAAGCCTCATTATAAACTTTGAAATGCATTTTTGCACAGAAAGACGACATTGGATTTATCCACCATCACTTGCATTAAGCCAGTATGAACAAGAAGAATGATTACTACAAGAAAGAACCGTTTCAGTGTGCATAATGGCATGTAAAAAAGGTTCCATGGCAGATTTCAAATAATGTGAACCTGTCCTGAAATACACTTACCAGACTGCATCATTTTTGCCTTTAAACTTATTAAAAGACGTATTCTTACTCTAAGTATTGCTCCAACAGTATACCACATGATTACAGAAAGTAATGTCCTCATTTCTTTCACCTCCAGGACTTCTGTGCCCCAGAGCCGAACTTCATCCCAGCCAACCTCTCCAGACAAGGGGCTGCTGGTGGTGGCAGGGTTTCAGGACCTCTGTTTGTGCCCCTGCCCAATTCCACAGCCCTCGGCTGGGCATCCAATGTAACGGCTCCCCCTGCCTGGCCTCCTCTCAGCTCCCTCAGGCTACTTGTATCTCAAGAAGGCCAGTCCTGTGTGGAGGCGTGCTATTCAGATGGTTTCATCTGCGAGCCCGCTCACTTCAGATTCATCAACAATAAGGAGGCACTGCGCGGGTAAGCCAGCCTAAAGTCCATCTGAGTTACATATCTACACACTCACCATCAGTCAACCAAACATAAAGGGATACTTTGTTGATTTTAAACCAGCTTTTTATTTGGCAATGTGAAGAGTACGTGTAAATAAACCATGTTGAACTTTTCATCTCCATCTGAGCAGCGCTTAAATCCGGCTGCTCATTTGCCAGCAAATGGGCATTTCGTGTCATCCAGCAGATTTACACTGGCTTTTGGGATGTTGCTGGGACTACAACAACAGAGAGAGTATAAAATCAGAGAGAGAGAGAGAGAGAGAGAGAGCCAACCCCCTCTCTCCCAATGTATTGCCTATTTCTTGTCTAAAATGTTCTCAGAAACATATTTTAGTGCACTGCACAGGAAGTGGGCACCATGTGTTAAAAAAGGTGGAAGCTGATAAAACAGAGATCAAACAATATAACTAGACATGGCTGATCAAATCTAAACCAAGATTCTGGTACTGAGTTCCTATTTCTCACCTCAAATGTTTTCAGAAACATATTTTAGCTTATTGTTTATCTGAGATACAAGATCATTTGTTACCAGCCGGGTGTCATATTGCTTTCAGACGAGACTGCCAAAACCAACTCACATTACATCACACACCAAGGGAAGCATCTATTGGTCCAGTGCAGCGCTGTGTATTCTGGTGTTTGTAGGTTTTCCACCTCTTGAGCAAAAGTTTCCTTTTTCTGTTTTCTCTAATCATGTAGCTCAAGTTCCAAAAGTATTTGCATCTTTACAGCCTAGTTTTACAAAAGACTATCTTCTCAGCAGTGAAATACTTCCTTTAATGCAAAATTCAGTCCCAACAAGCAACCTTTCTTTACCCAGATACACCACTTCTTTAATTTACCCTAAGAGACCTTTTTGAGGCAAGGTGAGATGTGATTTCTTGTAGGAATCCATGTCATGTTTTCATACTTTTTGTTAATTGCCCAGTCAGTCTTTGGAGTTCTGTCGTGTCCACAAAATAATGATGATGATGTGATGTCCCATCACAACTTTCCCTACATAGAAATGTACTTACTGTCTCTTCCCAAAGAAGACAATCTGCAGCCAAAACACTGTCATTTATGTCTAAATAGTATAAAGTGGATTTGGAAACAAACAAGCAATTTGAAATATTTTTTCATCTTTGAGCACAAAAATCACCTCAAATGGTTTTGTACCTTCATACTGCTTGCCTAAGCTGCCGAACAGGACAGGTTAAAAAAAAAAAAAAAATGGTGGTAACACTTCTTCGGTATAAAGTTGTAGCAACTAAACCTACCGTGTATTATTGCACTGCCCAGGCAGATAACTTTTCTTGTATTCGCTGACACTGTGAATAGGTGAGGCTGAATCTCTCAGGTTTTATTTAGTCTATTGTACCACCTCCAGGCAGCACAACCAGAAACTTTTCTGGAGCTCAGACACCGAAAGCCTGCTGGTGCTTGAGTCTCTCCTCCAAACTTCCCCTGTACCGACTGCTTTCAGCTGCAGTTCTTCTTCTTTGCTCTTGTTTCATCCTCCAAGTATCTTTTGTGTTTACTTCTTTACCGTCCTGTCCCGGTTTACAGTGCTGTTCTCCTTTTGTTTCTGTTCTGTTACTCCTCCTCCTAGCTCAGTTCTGTCCTTGAAACAAGTTATCTTTCTCATACCTGCCTCACAGTTTTTTCCCTTTTGCTTCTCCACTAAATTTCATCATTCTATTTTCAAATTGGCATCTGAAGCGTGATGAAAGTGGAGAAATTTCTCTTTCTTCCTGCCTCTCCTTTTTCATGTATTTTAAGGTTATGCCAATTCCACTTTCCTGTGACTTGTCCCCAATAGAAATAACTTTTATTACTCTTATTTTTCAAGTTATTCATTTAAGAACACACCAGAACATTTTGTCTGGCATTAAACCAAGGAAACTGTTATTTTAAGGTTGCATACAGACCTCTGCTCCTCTATTTCACCCCTCAGGTTGGAGGTGCAGTGCGAGGTGGTAGACTCCGAGATCAACCACATCCTTCCGGCCTTCTCGGTGGTGCGGCGAGAGTGCGGCCTTCAGCGGGAACCCCTCCTCTTCAGCTGTGCAGGATACTCCCCCAAATACAGACGTCTTTGCCCATGCAGGGACTTCCGCCGCGGCCAGGTGGCGCTGTGCAGAGACTGTCTATAATGACAGGACAGGTGAAGGACAACCACACAAGAAACAAACACAGATTGGCAGGGGGGGAGAGACACTGGAACACCCACAACAAGTCAGAATGGGTGTAGAGCTGTCACAAATGCTTCCCCCTTTAAAGTAAATGTAGGATGGGGGGGGCAGGCATGCATGGATTTGAAAAGAAGTGGGCCTGATTAGCTGCCAGGTTCTAAGTGAGGATTTTGGTTGATTACAGTTGTTGTAACAGCTGTTAGTCTTACTAAAGCAGGGCCACAACAATATAGCGAGCAAAAACTGAGTTAGCACTCAATAACAACAAACCTTCACGTAAACCCTCTGACGGGATATTAGTTTCTACAAGAGGTTGATCAGTGATATGATGTGCTACATTTCATTTTTGGAGCTGTGTCTCTCCAAAAATGAGGTGTTTAAGTTGGAAAATATGCACGTGGAGAAGTGCGTGACTGAAGAGAAACTCACTAGTGGGACTATTGTGTCATTCCGTGACAGAGTCTTCAAATATCTCGGCTTGGAGAAGGCAACCTTGGGTCAATATCCAATCTCCTCTCTGCACTTGGACAAAGGATGATGGACAACCAGGTTATCTCCCTTCGCTTATACTCCCTCCTCCAATGATGGACAGAGTAATTTATCAGACCGAACCCCAAGTCTGAGGCAACATCGGTCAATGCAATCATTTCTTGTCGTAAAAAAAAAAGGGGGGGGAGAGGAGGACAGAGGATAAAAATAAAGGGTACAAGATTATTTTTCAATAAATAAGCCTTTTCGAGCTCTTAACTGGATTTTTAAAAAGTCCTCTGAGCTTCATGACAGAAATAAAATCATAAAATAAAAAAATCTGAATGGATCTAAGTGTTTCTTATATTCTTGCTCCTTCACCCATCTGTTACAATCCACTCACTATTTGCATTTGTCTCTGTTTCCATCAACCAACTGTAGGAAGAAATGTCCAGCAGTGTTGCAGTTTGACAGAAGGTGGCTTTTGGCGTCACGCTCATGCGCCAAAAGCACTGACAGAGTAGCACTATCTGAGTTCAGAGTGATAGCGGGCTGGTCGGTCCAGTTGGGTGTGCATGTTAGTGCATGCATGTAAGTATCCAGCTGACTAGCTCATTGCTGCCACTTTGCACTGCGCTAATTCGACTGGAAGCTTACAGCCCATCCATCGGTTCCCCACTGGCTAACGCTGACTAGCTCTGTCAGCCCTTTTGTCATTGTTAGCACTGTCTTTGGAGTTAGCACCGTTAGCTGCTAGCTGCCAGCTCAACCACCTCCATGTTTAGAACTGTGTGCAGACTTATCATATGCACCGAATTCTACATAGAGCCCCTTTGAGCATATGTGAAGTTCTAAATCAGGACAGCTGAAACAGCCCTGATCATAGTTCAGTGGAAATGTTGTGCAAAAGCATTGTTGGCAAAGTTGGTGAAGACCAAAAGCAGAGCTAAAAGAAATATTGGAAGTATCCCCAACATGCCGTTTAGATTATAATAAATTATGATCCTAATATTCCTTATTTTTATGAGAGTGATGACAAACTAGTAGCACCTCAAGCAGGTTAGCTGTTGTACTTCCACACTATGTTTTCACACTGTCCTCCAGATGGGAGTTTCTGAGACATTCAGATGACCCCGTTTGTCCAGGTCAGTCCTAATTAATGGCTCTGTGTCCAGGTGTCCCAAATCTTTGACATCTCCGTCCTCCTTCTCACCACATGTTCCAGAAACCTCCAGGTATGTTGTACTCTTCCCTGTGCAAACACAGACTGTTTTTATTACTATGAAAACAGGCAAATTGTGGCATTTTTTTATTTAGAACCTTATCACTATTCCAATTATTTCAAAACAATAAGCCCACAAAATGCTAAATTCCAGAAGGAACAAATTGCCACCAGAAAGAGTCAGTTTAGTTTTAAAAAAAGGAAAAAAAAAAACTCAAAAAGTTTATTCAGTTTAGTATTTGGTCTATAAAGTTTGTTTTTGACACATTCATCATTTTCTGAGCCAAACTGGATTAACCGCAACTGTAGTGAAAGCCGTTCTATCAATGCACAGCTTTTTGATTAACTATTAAATGACAACCTATGTGTAGTACATATCAAGCATGTGTGTGTGTGTGTGTGTGTGTGTGTGTGTGTGTGTGTGTGCATTTGTGTGTGTGTGCATTTGTGTGTGTTAGAGAGACAGAGCCACTCTGGGTCTGAATCCCGGTGACTAAAGCAGAATTAAATGAATAAT